>NC_092127.1:108543715-109762023 GCF_043159975.1 Macaca nemestrina | reverse complement strand
AGGGGCTTCCAAATATCACTTTGCCAATTCCACAAGAACTGTCTTAGTGAAAGGCTTCTTGAGGGGAAAGATGTAACTCTGTGAGATGATTTCACAGAACACAAAGAAGTTTCTCAGAAAGCTTCTTTCTCTTTCTTATCGGAGGATATTTCCTTTGGCCCTATAGTCTTCAAAGGCATCCGAAATATCTGTTCTCAGATTCCACAGAAATAAGGCTAGCAAAGAGATCCACGAAATACAGATGTAACTCTGTGAGATGAATTAACAGAACACTAAGCAGTTTCTCAGAAAGCTTCTTTCCAGATTTCATCTGAGGATATTTCCTTTTTCACAATAGCCCTCTAAGGGCTTCCAAATATCACCTTGCCAATTCCAAAGGAAGTGTCTTAGTGAAAGACTTCTTGAGGGGAAAGCTGTAACTCTGTGAGATGATTTCACAGAACACAAAGAAGTTTCTCAGAAAGCTTCTTTCTCTTTGTTATCGGAGGATATTTCCTTTGGCCCTATAGTCTTCAAAGGGATCCGAAATATCTGTTCTCAGATTCCACAGAAATAGGCTAGCAACGAGATCCACGAAATACAGATGTAACTCTGTGAGATGAATTAACAGAACACTAAGCAGTTTCTCAGAAAGCTTCTTTCCAGATTTAATCTGAGGATATTTCCTTTTTCACCATAGCCCTCTATGGGCTTCCAAATATCACTTTGAAAATTCCACAAGAACTGTCTTAGCGGAGGCTTCTTGAGGGGAAAGCTGTAACTCTGTGAGAGGATTTCACAGAACACAAAGAAGTTTCTCAGAAAGCTTCTTTGTCTTTGTTATCGCAGGATATTTCCTTTGGCCCTATAGTCTTCAAAGGGATCCGAAATATCTGTTCTCAGATTCCACAGAAATAAGGCTAGCAAAGAGATCCACGAAATACAGATGTAACTCTGTGAGATGAATTAACAGAACACTAAGCAGTTCTCAGAAAGCTTCTTTCCATATTTCATCTGAGGATATTTCCTTTTTCACCATAACCCTCTATGGGCTTCCAAATATCACTTTGCCAATTCCACAAGAAGTGTCTTAGCGAAAGGCTTCTTGAGGGGAAAGCTGTAACTCTGTGAGATGATTTCACAGAACACAAAGAAGTTTCTCAGAAAGCTTCTTTCTCTTTGTTATCGGAGGATATTTCCTTTGGCCCTATAGTCTTCAAAGGGATCCGAAATATCTGTTCTGAGATTCCACAGAAATAAGGCTAGCAGAGAGATCCACGAAATACAGATGTAACTCTGTGAGATGAATTAACAGAACACTAAGCAGTTTCTCAGAAAGCTTCTTTCCAGATTTCATCTGAGGATATTTCCTTTTTCACCATAGCCCTCTATGGGCTTCCAAATATCACTTTGCCAATTCCACAAGAACTGTCTTAGCGAAAGGCTTCTTGAGGGGAAAGCTGTAACTCTGTGAGATGATTTCACAGAACAGAAAGAAGTTTCTCAGAAAGCTTCTTTCTCTTTGTTATCGGAGGATATTTCCTTTGGCCCTATAGTCTTCAAAGGGATCCGAAATATCTGTTCTCAGATTCCACAGAGATAGGGCTAGCAAAGAGATCCACGAAATACAGAAGTAACACGGTGATATGAATTAACAGAACACTAAGCAGTTTCTCAGAAGGCTTCTTTCCAGATTTCATCTGAAGATATTTCCTTTTTCAACATAGCCCTCTATGGGCTTCCAAATATCACTTTGCCAATTCCACAGGAACTGTCTTAGCGAAAGGCTTTCTGAGGGAAAAGCTGTAACTCTGTGAGATGATTTCACAGAACACAAAGAAGTTTCTCAGAAAGCTTCTTTCTCTTTGTTATCGGAGGATATTTCCTTTGGCCCTTTAGGCTTCAAGGGGATCCGAAATATCTGTTCTCAGATTCCACAGAAAAAAGGCTAGGAAAGAGATCCACGAAATACAGATGTAACTCTGTGAGATGAATAAACAGAACACTAAGCGGTTTCTCAGAAAGCTTCTTTCCAGATTTCATCTGAGGATATTTCCTTTTTCACCATAGCCCTCGATGTGTTTTAAATATCAGTTTGAAAATTCTACAAGAACTGTCTTAGCGAAAGGCTTCTTGAGGGGAAAGCTGTAACTCTGTGAGAGGATTTCACCGAACACAAAGAAGTTTCTCAGAAAGCTTCTTTCTCTTTGTTATCGGAGGATATTTCCTTTGGCCCTATAGTCTTCAAAGGGATCCGAAATATCTTTTCTCAGAATCCACGGAAATAAGGCTAGCAAAGAGATCCACGAAATACAGATGTAACTCTGTGAGATGAATTAACAGAACACTAAGCAGTTTCTCAGAAAGCTTCTTTCCACATTTCATCTGAGGATATTTCCTTTTTCACAATAGACCTCTATGGGCTTCCAAATATCACTTTGCCAATTCCACAAGAACTGCCTTAGCGAAAGGCTTCTTGAGGGGAAAGCTGAAACTCTGTGAGATGATTTCACAGAACACAAAGAAGTTTCTCAGAAAGCTTCTTTCTCTTTGTAATCGGAGGATATTTCCTTTGGCCCTATAGTCTTCAAAGGGATCCGAAATATCTGTTCTCAGATTCCACAGAAATAAGGCTAGCAAAGAGATCCACGAAATACAGATGTAACTCTGTGAGATGAATTAACAGAACACTAAGCGGTTTCTCAGAAAGCTTCTTTCCAGATTTTATCTGAGGATATTTCCTTTTTCAACTTAGCCCTCTATGGGCTTCCAAATATCACCTTGCCAATTCCACAGGAACTGTCTTAGCGAAAGGCTTCTTGAGGGGAAAGCTGTAACTGTGTGAGATGATTTCACAGAACACAAAGAAGTTTCTCAGAAAGCTTCTTTCTCTTTGTTATCGGAGGATATTTCCTTTGGCCCTATAGTCTTCAAAGGGATCCGAAATATCTGTTCTCAGATTCCACGGAAATAAGGCTAGCAAAGAGCTCCACGAAATTCAGATGTAACTCTGTGAGATGAATTAACAGAACACTAAGCAGTTTCTCAGAAAGCTTCTTTCAAGATTTCATCTGAAGATTTTTCCTTTTTCATCATAGCCCTCTATGGGCTTCCAAATATCACTTTGCCAATTCCACAGGAACTGTCTTAGCCAAAGTCTTCTTGCGGGGAAAGCTGTAACTCTGTGAGATGATTTCACAGAACACAAAGAAGTTTCTCAGAAAGTTTCTTTCTCTTTGTTATCGGAGGATATTTCCTTTGGACCTATAGTCTTCAAAGGGATCCGAAATATCTGTTCTCAGATTCCACAGAAATAAGGCTAGCAAAGAGATCCACGAAATACAGATGTAACTCTGTGAGATGAATTAACAGAACACTAAGCGGTTTCTCAAAAAGCTTCTTTCCAGATTTCATCTGAGGATATTTCCTTTTTCACCATAGCCCTCGATGTGCTTCTAAATATCACTTTGAAAATTCCACAAGAACTGTCTTAGCGAAAGGCTTCTTGAGGGGAAAGCTGAAACTCTGTGAGATGATTTCACAGAACAGAAAGAAGTTTCTCAGAAAGCTTCTTTCTCTTTGTTATCGGAGGATATTTCCTTTGGCCCTATAGTCTTCAAAGGGATCCGAAATATCTGTTCTCAGATTCCACAGAAATAATCTAGCAACGAGATCCACGAAATTCAGATGTAACTCTGTGAGATGAATTAACAGAACAATAAGCAGTTTCTCAGAAAGCTTCATTCCAGATTTCATCTGAGGATATTTCCCTTTTCACCATAGCCCTCTAGGGGCTTCCAAATATCACTTTGCCAATTCCACAAGAACTGTCTTAGTGAAAGGCTTCTTGAGGGGAAAGCTGTAACTCTGTGAGATGATTTCACAGAACACAAAGAAGTTTCTCAGAAAGCTTCTTTCTCTTTCTTATCGGAGGATATTTCCTTTGGCCCTATAGTCTTCAAAGGCATCCGAAATATCTGTTCTCAGATTCCACAGAAATAAGGCTAGCAAAGAGATCCACGAAATACAGATGTAACTCTGTGAGATGAATTAACAGAACACTAAGCACTTTCTCAGAAAGCTTCTTTCCAGATTTCATCTGAGGATATTTCCTTTTTCACCATAGCCCTCTAAGGGCTTCCAAATATCACCTTGCCAATTCCAAAGGAACTGTCTTAGTGAAAGGCTTCTTGAGGGGAAAGCTGTAACTCTGTGAGATGATTTCACAGAACACAAAGAAGTTTCTCAGAAAGCTTCTTTCTCTTTGTTATCGGAGGATATTTCCTTTGGCCCTATAGTCTTCAAAGGGATCCGAAATATCTGTTCTCAGATTCCACAGAAATAGGCTAGCAACGAGATCCACGAAATACAGATGTAACTCTGTGAGATGAATTAACAGAACACTAAGCAGTTTCTCGGAAAGCTTCTTTCCAGATTTCATCTGAGGATATTTCCTTTTTCACCATAGCCCTCTATGGGCTTCCAAATATCACCTTGCCAATTCCACAGGAACTGTCTTAGCGAAAGGCTTCTTGAGGGGAAAGCTGTAACTCTGTGAGAGGATTTCACAGAACACAAAGAAGTCTCTCAGAAAGTTTCTTTCTCTTTGTTATCGGAGGATATTTCCTTTGGCCCTATAGTCTTCAAAGGGATCCATAATATCTGTTCTCAGATTCCACGGAAATAAGGCTAGCAAAGAGCTCCACGAAATACAGATGTAACTCTGAGAGATGAATTAACAGAACACTAAGCAGTTTCTCAGAAAGCTTCTTTCAAGATTTCATCTGAGGATATTTCCTTTTTCACCATAGCCCACTATGAGCTTCCAAATATCACTTTGCCAATTCCACAGGAACTGTCTTAGCGAAAGTCTTCTTCCGGGGAAAGCTGTAACGCTGTGAGATGATTTCACGGAACACAAAGAAGTTTCTCAGAAAGTTTCTTTCTCTTTGTTATCGGAGGATATTTCCTTTGGCCCTATAGTCTTCAAAGGGATCCGAAATATCTGTTCTCAGATTCCACAGAAATAAGGCTAGCAAAGAGATCCACGAAATACAGATGTAACTCTGTGAGATGAATTAACAGAACACTAAGCGGTTTCTCAAAAAGCTTCTTTCCAGATTTCATCTGAGGATATTTCCTTTTTCACCATAGCCCTCGATGTGCTTCTAAATATCATTTTGAAAATTCCACAAGAACTGTCTTAGCGAAAGGCTTCTTGAGGGGAAAGCTGAAACTCTGTGAGATGATTTCACAGAACAGAAAGAAGTTTCTCAGAAAGCTTCTTTCTCTTTGTTATCGGAGGATATTTCCTTTGGCCCTATAGTCTTCAAAGGGATCCGAAATATCTGTTCTCAGATTCCACAGAGATAGGGCTAGCAAAGAGATCCACGAAATACAGAAGTAACACTGTGATATGAATTAACAGAACACTAAGCAGTTTCTCAGAAGGCTTCTTTCCAGATTTCATCTGAAGATATTTCCTTTTTCACCATAGCCCTCTATGGGCTTCCAAATATCACCTTGCCAATTCCACAGGAACTGTCTTAGCGAAAGGCTTCTTGAGGGGAAAGCTGTAACTCTGTGAGATGATTTCACAGAACACAAATAAGTTTCTCAGAAAGCTTCTTTCTCTTTGTTATCGGAGGATATTTCCTTTGGCCCTATAGTCTTCAAAGGGATCCGAAATATCTTTTCTCAGATTCCACGGAAATAAGGCTAGCAAAGAGCTCCACGAAATACAGATGTAACTCCGTGAGATGAATTAACAGAACACTAAGCAGTTAATCAGAAAGCTTCTTTCAAGATTTCATCTGAAGATTTTTCCTTTTTCATCATAGCCCTCTATGGGCTTCCAAATATCACTTTGCCAATTCCACAGGAACTGTCTTAGCCAAAGTCTTCTTGCGGGGAAAGCTGTAACTCTGTGAGATGATTTCACAGAACACAAAGAAGTTTCTCAGAAAGTTTCTTTCTCTTTGTTATCGGAGGATATTTCCTTTGGCCCTATAGTCTTCAAAGGGATCCGATATATCTGTTCTCAGATTCCACAGAAATAAGGCTAGCAAAGAGATCCACGAAATACAGATGTAACTCTGTGAGATGAATTAACAGAACACTAAGCGGTTTCTCAAAAAGCTTCTTTGCAGATTTCATCTGAGAATATTTCCTTTTTCACCATAGCCCTCGATGTGCTTCTAAATATCACTTTGAAAATTCCACAAGAACTGTCTTAGCGAAAGGCTTCTTGAGGGGAAAGCTGAAACTCTGTGAGATGATTTCACAGAACAGAAAGAAGTTTCTCAGAAAGCTTCTTTCTCTTTGTTATCGGAGGATATTTCCTTTGGCCCTATAGTCTTCAAAGGGATCCGAAATATCTGTTCTCAGATTCCACAGAAATAATCTAGCAAAGAGATCCAGGAAATTCAGATGTAACTCTGTGAGATGAATTAACAGAACAATAAGAAGTTTCTCAGAAAGCTTCATTCCAGATTTCATCTGAGGATATTTCCCTTTTCACCATAGCCCTCTAGGGGCTTCCAAATATCACTTTGCCAATTCCACAAGAACTGTCTTAGTGAAAGGCTTCTTGAGGGGAAAGATGTAACTCTGTGAGATGATTTCACAGAACACAAAGAAGTTTCTCAGAAAGCTTCTTTCTCTTTCTTATCGGAGGATATTTCCTTTGGCCCTATAGTCTTCAAAGGCATCCGAAATATCTGTTCTCAGATTCCACAGAAATAAGGCTAGCAAAGAGATCCACGAAATACAGATGTAACTCTGTGAGATGAATTAACAGAACACTAAGCAGTTTCTCAGAAAGCTTCTTTCCAGATTTCATCTGAGGATATTTCCTTTTTCACCATAGCCCTCTAAGGGCTTCCAAATATCACCTTGCCAATTCCAAAGGAAGTGTCTTAGTGAAAGACTTCTTGAGGGGAAAGCTGTAACTCTGTGAGATGATTTCACAGAACACAAAGAAGTTTCTCAGAAAGCTTCTTTCTCTTTGTTATCGGAGGATATTTCCTTTGGCCCTATAGTCTTCAAAGGGATCCGAAATATCTGTTCTCAGATTCCACAGAAATAGGCTAGCAACGAGATCCACGAAATACAGATGTAACTCTGTGAGATGAATTAACAGAACACTAAGCAGTTTCTCAGAAAGCTTCTTTCCAGATTTAATCTGAGGATATTTCCTTTTTCACCATAGCCCTCTATGGGCTTCCAAATATCACTTTGAAAATTCCACAAGAACTGTCTTAGCGGAGGCTTCTTGAGGGGAAAGCTGTAACTCTGTGAGAGGATTTCACAGAACACAAAGAAGTTTCTCAGAAAGCTTCTTTCTCTTTGTTATCGGAGGATATTTCCTTTGGCCCTATAGTCTTCAAAGGGATCCGAAATATCTGTTCTCAGATTCCACAGAAATAAGGCTAGCAAAGAGATCCACGAAATACAGATGTAACTCTGTGAGATGAATTAACAGAACACTAAGCAGTTCTCAGAAAGCTTCTTTCCATATTTCATCTGAGGATATTTCCTTTTTCACCATAACCCTCTATGGGCTTCCAAATATCACTTTGCCAATTCCACAAGAAGTGTCTTAGCGAAAGGCTTCTTGAGGGGAAAGCTGTAACTCTGTGAGATGATTTCACAGAACACAAAGAAGTTTCTCAGAAAGCTTCTTTCTCTTTGTTATCGGAGGATATTTCCTTTGGCCCTATAGTCTTCAAAGGGATCCGAAATATCTGTTCTCAGATTCCACAGAGATAGGGCTAGCAAAGAGATCCACGAAATACAGAAGTAACACTGTGATATGAATTAACAGAACACTAAGCAGTTTCTCAGAAGGCTTCTTTCCAGATTTCATCTGAAGATATTTCCTTTTTCAACATAGCCCTCTATGGGCTTCCAAATATCACTTTGCCAATTCCACAGGAACTGTCTTAGCGAAAGGCTTTCTGAGGGAAAAGCTGTAACTCTGTGAGATGATTTCACAGAACACAAAGAAGTTTCTCAGAAAGCTTCTTTCTCTTTGTTATCGGAGGATATTTCCTTTGGCCCTTTAGGCTTCAAGGGGATCCGAAATATCTGTTCTCAGATTCCACAGAAAAAAGGCTAGGAAAGAGATCCACGAAATACAGATGTAACTCTGTGAGATGAATAAACAGAACACTAAGCGGTTTCTCAGAAAGCTTCTTTCCAGATTTCATCTGAGGATATTTCCTTTTTCACCATAGCCCTCGATGTGTTTTAAATATCAGTTTGAAAATTCTACAAGAACTGTCTTAGCGAAAGGCTTCTTGAGGGGAAAGCTGTAACTCTGTGAGAGGATTTCACCGAACACAAAGAAGTTTCTCAGAAAGCTTCTTTCTCTTTGTTATCGGAGGATATTTCCTTTGGCCCTATAGTCTTCAAAGGGATCCGAAATATCTTTTCTCAGAATCCACGGAAATAAGGCTAGCAAAGAGATCCACGAAATACAGATGTAACTCTGTGAGATGAATTAACAGAACACTAAGCAGTTTCTCAGAAAGCTTCTTTCCACATTTCATCTGAGGATATTTCCTTTTTCACAATAGACCTCTATGGGCTTCCAAATATCACTTTGCCAATTCCACAAGAACTGCCTTAGCGAAAGGCTTCTTGAGGGGAAAGCTGAAACTCTGTGAGATGATTTCACAGAACACAAAGAAGTTTCTCAGAAAGCTTCTTTCTCTTTGTAATCGGAGGATATTTCCTTTGGCCCTATAGTCTTCAAAGGGATCCGAAATATCTGTTCTCAGATTCCACAGAAATAAGGCTAGCAAAGAGATCCACGAAATACAGATGTAACTCTGTGAGATGAATTAACAGAACACTAAGCGGTTTCTAAGAAAGCTTCTTTCCAGATTTTATCTGAGGATATTTCCTTTTTCAACTTAGCCCTCTATGGGCTTCCAAATATCACCTTGCCAATTCCACAGGAACTGTCTTAGCGAAAGGCTTCTTGAGGGGAAAGCTGTAACTCTGTGAGATGATTTCACAGAACACAAAGAAGTTTCTCAGAAAGCTTCTTTCTCTTTGTTATCGGAGGATATTTCCTTTGGCCCTATAGTCTTCAAAGGGATCCGAAATATCTGTTCTCAGATTCCACGGAAATAAGGCTAGCAAAGAGCTCCACGAAATTCAGATGTAACTCTGTGAGATGAATTAACAGAACACTAAGCAGTTTCTCAGAAAGCTTCTTTCAAGATTTCATCTGAAGATTTTTCCTTTTTCATCATAGCCCTCTATGGGCTTCCAAATATCACTTTGCCAATTCCACAGGAACTGTCTTAGCCAAAGTCTTCTTGCGGGGAAAGCTGTAACTCTGTGAGATGATTTCACAGAACACAAAGAAGTTTCTCAGAAAGTTTCTTTCTCTTTGTTATCGGAGGATATTTCCTTTGGCCCTATAGTCTTCAAAGGCATCCGAAATATCTGTTCTCAGATTCCACAGAAATAAGGCTAGCAAAGAGATCCACGAAATACAGATGTAACTCTGTGAGATGAATTAACAGAACACTAAGCAGTTTCTCAGAAAGCTTCTTTCCAGATTTCATCTGAGGATATTTCCTTTTTCACCATAGCCCTCTAAGGGCTTCCAAATATCACCTTGCCAATTCCAAAGGAACTGTCTTAGTGAAAGGCTTCTTGAGGGGAAAGCTGTAACTCTGTGAGATGATTTCACAGAACACAAAGAAGTTTCTCAGAAAGCTTCTTTCTCTTTGTTATCGGAGGATATTTCCTTTGGCCCTATAGTCTTCAAAGGGATCCGAAATATCTGTTCTCAGATTCCACAGAAATAGGCTAGCAACGAGATCCACGAAATACAGATGTAACTCTGTGAGATGAATTAACAGAACACTAAGCGGTTTCTCGGAAAGCTTCTTTCCAGATTTCATCTGAGGATATTTCCTTTTTCACCATAGCCCTCTATGGGCTTCCAAATATCACCTTGCCAATTCCACAGGAACTGTCTTAGCGAAAGGCTTCTTGAGGGGAAAGCTGTAACTCTGTGAGAGGATTTCACAGAACACAAAGAAGTCTCTCAGAAAGTTTCTTTCTCTTTGTTATCGGAGGATATTTCCTTTGGCCCTATATTCTTCAAAGGGATCCATAATATCTGTTCTCAGATTCCATGGAAATAAGGCTAGCAAAGAGCTCCACGAAATACAGATGTAACTCTGAGAGATGAATTAACAGAACACTTAGCAGTTTCTCAGAAAGCTTCTTTCAAGATTTCATCTGAGGATATTTCCTTTTTCACCATAGCCCTCTATGAGCTTCCAAATATCACTTTGCCAATTCCACAGGAACTGTCTTAGCGAAAGTCTTCTTCCGGGGAAAGCTGTAACGCTGTGAGATGATTTCACGGAACACAAAGAAGTTTCTCAGAAAGTTTCTTTCTCTTTGTTATCGGAGGATATTTCCTTTGGCCCTATAGTCTTCAAAGGGATCCGAAATATCTGTTCTCAGATTCCACAGAAATAAGGCTAGCAAAGAGATCCACGAAATACAGATGTAACTCTGTGAGATGAATTAACAGAACACTAAGCGGTTTCTCAAAAAGCTTCTTTCCAGATTTCATCTGAGGATATTTCCTTTTTCACCATAGCCCTCGATGTGCTTCTAAATATCATTTTGAAAATTCCACAAGAACTGTCTTAGCGAAAGGCTTCTTGAGGGGAAAGCTGAAACTCTGTGAGATGATTTCACAGAACAGAAAGAAGTTTCTCAGAAAGCTTCTTTCTCTTTGTTATCGGAGGATATTTCCTTTGGCCCTATAGTCTTCAAAGGGATCCGAAATATCTGTTCTCAGATTCCACAGAGATAGGGCTAGCAAAGAGATCCACGAAATACAGAAGTAACACTGTGATATGAATTAACAGAACACTAAGCAGTTTCTCAGAAGGCTTCTTTCCAGATTTCATCTGAAGATATTTCCTTTTTCAACATAGTCCTCTATGGGCTTCCAAATATCACTTTGCCAATTCCACAGGAACTGTCTTAGCGAAAGGCTTTCTGAGGGAAAAGCTGTAACTCTGTGAGATGATTTCACAGAACACAAAGAAGTTTCTCAGAAAGCTTCTTTCTCTTTGTTATCGGGGGATATTTCCTTTGGCCCTTTAGGCTTCAAGGGGATCCGAAATATCTGTTCTCAGATTCCACAGAAAAAAGGCTAGGAAAGAGATCCACGAAATACAGATGTAACTCTGTGAGATGAATAAACAGAACACTAAGCGGTTTCTCAGAAAGCTTCTTTCCAGATTTCATCTGAGGATATTTCCTTTTTCACCATAGCCCTCGATGTGTTTTAAATATCAGTTAGAAAATTCTACAAGAACTGTCTTAGCGAAAGGCTTCTTGAGGGGAAAGCTGTAACTCTGTGAGAGGATTTCACCGAACACAAAGAAGTTTCTCAGAAAGCTTCTTTCTCTTTGTTATCGGAGGATATTTCCTTTGGCACTATAGGCTTCAAAGGGATCTGAAATATCTGTTCTCAGATTCCACAGAAATAAGGCTAGCAAAGAGATCCACGAAACACAGATGTAACTCTGTGAGATGAATTGACAGAAAACTAAGCAGTTTCTCAGAAAGCTTCTTTCCAGATTTCTTCTGAGGATATTTCCTTTTTCACCATAGCCCTCTATGGGCTTCCAAATATCACCTTGCCAATTCCACAGGAACTGTCTTAGCGAAAGGCTTCTTGAGGGGAAAGCTGTAACTCTGTGAGATGATTACACAGAACACAAATAAGTTTCTCAGAAAGCTTCTTTCTCTTTGTTATCGGAGGATATTTCCTTTGGCCCTATAGTCTTCAAAGGGATCCGAAATATCTGTTCTCAGATTCCACGGAAATAAGGCTAGCAAAGAGCTCCACGAAATACAGATGTAACTCTGTGAGATGAATTAACAGAACACTAAGCAGTTAATCAGAAAGCTTCTTTCAAGATTTCATCTGAAGATTTTTCCTTTTTCATCATAGCCCTCTATGGGCTTCCAAATATCACTTTGCCAATTCCACAGGAACTGTCTTAGCCAAAGTCTTCTTGCGGGGAAAGCTGTAACTCTGTGAGATGATTTCACAGAACACAAAGAAGTTTCTCAGAAAGTTTCTTTCTCTTTGTTATCGGAGGATATTTCCTTTGGCCCTATAGTCTTCAAAGGGATCAGATATATCTGTTCTCAGATTCCACAGAAATAAGGCTAGCAAAGAGATCCACGAAATACAGATGTAACTCTGTGAGATGAATTAACAGAACACTAAGCGGTTTCTCAAAAAGCTTCTTTCCAGATTTCATCTGAGGATATTTCCTTTTTCACCATAGCCCTCGATGTGCTTCTAAATATCACTTTGAAAATTCCACAAGAACTGTCTTAGCGAAAGGCTTCTAGAGGGGAAAGCTGAAACTCTGTGAGATGATTTCACAGAACAGAAAGAAGTTTCTCAGAAAGCTTCTTTCTCTTTGTTATCGGAGGATATTTCCTTTGGCCCTATAGTCTTCAAAGGGATCCGAAATATCTGTTCTCAGATTCCACGGAAATAAGGCTAGCAAAGAGCTCCACGAAATACAGATGTAACTCTGTGAGATGAATTAACAGAACACTAAGCAGTTAATCAGAAAGCTTCTTTCAAGATTTCATCTGAAGATTTTTCCTTTTTCATCATAGCCCTCTATGGGCTTCCAAATATCACTTTGCCAATTCCACAGGAACTGTCTTAGCCAAAGTCTTCTTGCGGGGAAAGCTGTAACTCTGTGAGATGATTTCACAGAACACAAAGAAGTTTCTCAGAAAGTTTCTTTCTCTTTGTTATCGGAGGATATTTCCTTTGGCCCTATAGTCTTCAAAGGGATCAGATATATCTGTTCTCAGATTCCACAGAAATAAGGCTAGCAAAGAGATCCACGAAATACAGATGTAACTCTGTGAGATGAATTAACAGAACACTAAGCGGTTTCTCAAAAAGCTTCTTTCCAGATTTCATCTGAGGATATTTCCTTTTTCACCATAGCCCTCGATGTGCTTCTAAATATCACTTTGAAAATTCCACAAGAACTGTCTTAGCGAAAGGCTTCTTGAGGGGAAAGCTGAAACTCTGTGAGATGATTTCACAGAACAGAAAGAAGATTCTCAGAAAGCTTCTTTCTCTTTGTTATCGGAGGATATTTCCTTTGGCCCTATAGTCTTCAAAGGGATCCGAAATATCTGTTCTCAGATTCCACAGAAATAATCTAGCAAAGAGATCCAGGAAATTCAGATGTAACTCTGTGAGATGAATTAACAGAACAATAAGCAGTTTCTCAGAAAGCTTCATTCCAGATTTCATCTGAGGATATTTCCCTTTTCACCATAGCCCTCTAGGGGCTTCCAAATATCACTTTGCCAATTCCACAAGAACTGTCTTAGTGAAAGGCTTCTTGAGGGGAAAGATGTAACTCTGTGAGATGATTTCACAGAACACAAAGAAGTTTCTCAGAAAGCTTCTTTCTCTTTCTTATCGGAGGATATTTCCTTTGGCCCTATAGTCTTCAAAGGCATCCGAAATATCTGTTCTCAGATTCCACAGAAATAAGGCTAGCAAAGAGATCCACGAAATACAGATGTAACTCTGTGAGATGAATTAACAGAACACTAAGCAGTTTCTCAGAAAGCTTCTTTCCAGATTTCATCTGAGGATATTTCCTTTTTCACCATAGCCCTCTAAGGGCTTCCAAATATCACCTTGCCAATTCCAAAGGAAGTGTCTTAGTGAAAGACTTCTTGAGGGGAAAGCTGTAACTCTGTGAGATGATTTCACAGAACACAAAGAAGTTTCTCAGAAAGCTTCTTTCTCTTTGTTATCGGAGGATATTTCCTTTGGCCCTATAGTCTTCAAAGGGATCCGAAATATCTGTTCTCAGATTCCACAGAAATAGGCTAGCAACGAGATCCACGAAATACAGATGTAACTCTGTGAGATGAATTAACAGAACACTAAGCAGTTTCTCAGAAAGCTTCTTTCCAGATTTAATCTGAGGATATTTCCTTTTTCACCATAGCCCTCTATGGGCTTCCAAATATCACTTTGAAAATTCCACAAGAACTGTCTTAGCGGAGGCTTCTTGAGGGGAAAGCTGTAACTCTGTGAGAGGATTTCACAGAACACAAAGAAGTTTCTCAGAAAGCTTCTTTGTCTTTGTTATCGCAGGATATTTCCTTTGGCCCTATAGTCTTCAAAGGGATCCGAAATATCTGTTCTCAGATTCCACAGAAATAAGGCTAGCAAAGAGATCCACGAAATACAGATGTAACTCTGTGAGATGAATTAACAGAACACTAAGCAGTTCTCAGAAAGCTTCATTCCATATTTCATCTGAGGATATTTCCTTTTTCACCATAACCCTCTATGGGCTTCCAAATATCACTTTGCCAATTCCACAAGAAGTGTCTTAGCGAAAGGCTTCTTGAGGGGAAAGCTGTAACTCTGTGAGATGATTTCACAGAACACAAAGAAGTTTCTCAGAAAGCTTCTTTCTCTTTGTTATCGGAGGATATTTCCTTTGGCCGTATAGTCTTCAAAGGGATCCGAAATATCTGTTCTGAGATTCCACAGAAATAAGGCTAGCAGAGAGATCCACGAAATACAGATGTAACTCTGTGAGATGAATTAACAGAACACTAAGCAGTTTCTCAGAAAGCTTCTTTCCAGATTTCATCTGAGGATATTTCCTTTTTCACCATAGCCCTCTATGGGCTTCCAAATATCACTTTGCCAATTCCACAAGAACTGTCTTAGCGAAAGGCTTCTTGAGGGGAAAGCTGTAACTCTGTGAGATGATTTCACAGAACACAAAGAAGTTTCTCAGAAAGCTTCTTTCTCTTTGTAATCGGAGGATATTTCCTTTGGCCCTATAGTCTTCAAAGGGATGCGAAATATCTGTTCTCAGATTCCACAGAAATAAGGCTAGCAAAGAGATCCACGAAATACAGATGTAACTCTGTGAGATGAATTAACAGAACACTAAGCGGTTTCTCAGAAAGCTTCTTTCCAGATTTTATCTGAGGATATTTCCTTTTTCATCATAGCCCTCTATGGGCTTCCAAATATCACTTTGCCAATTCCACAGGAACTGTCTTAGCCAAAGTCTTCTTGCGGGGAAAGCTGTAACTCTGTGAGATGATTTCACAGAACACAAAGAAGTTTCTCAGAAAGTTTCTTTCTCTTTGTTATCGGAGGATATTTCCTTTGGCCCTATAGTCTTCAAAGGGATCCGAAATATCTGTTCTCAGATTCCACAGAAATAAGGCTAGCAAAGAGATCCACGAAATACAGATGTAACTCTGTGAGATGAATTAACAGAACACTAAGCGGTTTCTCAAAAAGCTTCTTTCCAGATTTCATCTGAGGATATTTCCTTTTTCACCATAGCCCTCGATGTGCTTCTAAATATCACTTTGAAAATTCCACAAGAACTGTCTTAGCGAAAGGCTTCTTGAGGGGAAAGCTGAAACTCTGTGAGATGATTTCACAGAACACAAAGAAGTTTCTCAGAAAGCTTCTTTCTCTTTGTTATCGGAGGATATTTCCTTTGGCCCTATAGTCTTCAAAGGGATCCGAAATATCTGTTCTCAGATTCCACAGAAATAATCTAGCAACGAGATCCAAGAAATTCAGATGTAACTCTGTGAGATGAATTAACAGAACAATAAGCAGTTTCTCAGAAAGCTTCATTCCAGATTTCATCTGAGGATATTTCCCTTTTCACCATAGCCCTCTAGGGGCTTCCAAATATCACTTTGCCAATTCCACAAGAACTGTCTTAGTGAAAGGCTTCTTGAGGGGAAAGCTGTAACTCTGTGAGATGATTTCACAGAACACAAAGAAGTTTCTCAGAAAGCTTCTTTCTCTTTCTTATCGGAGGATATTTCCTTTGGCCCTATAGTCTTCAAAGGCATCCGAAATATCTGTTCTCAGATTCCAGAGAAATAAGGCTAGCAAAGAGATCCACGAAATACAGATGTAACTCTGTGAGATGAATTAACAGAACACTAAGCACTTTCTCAGAAAGCTTCTTTCCAGATTTCATCTGAGGATATTTCCTTTTTCACCATAGCCCTCTAAGGGCTTCCAAATATCACCTTGCCAATTCCAAAGGAACTGTCTTAGTGAAAGGCTTCTTGAGGGGAAAGCTGTAACTCTGTGAGATGATTTCACAGAACACAAAGAAGTTTCTCAGAAAGCTTCTTTCTCTTTGTTATCGGAGGATATTTCCTTTGGCCCTATAGTCTTCAAAGGGATCCGAAATATCTGTTCTCAGATTCCACAGAAATAGGCTAGCAACGAGATCCACGAAATACAGATGTAACTCTGTGAGATGAATTAACAGAACACTAAGCAGTTTCTCGGAAAGCTTCTTTCCAGATTTCATCTGAGGATATTTCCTTTTTCACCATAGCCCTCTATGGGCTTCCAAATATCACCTTGCCAATTCCACAGGAACTGTCTTAGCGAAAGGCTTCTTGAGGGGAAAGCTGTAACTCTGTGAGAGGATTTCACAGAACACAAAGAAGTCTCTCAGAAAGTTTCTTTCTCTTTGTTATCGGAGGATATTTCCTTTAGCCCTATAGTCTTCAAAGGGATCCATAATATCTGTTCTCAGATTCCACGGAAATAAGGCTAGCAAAGAGCTCCACGAAATACAGATGTAACTCTGAGAGATGAATTAACAGAACACTAAGCAGTTTCTCAGAAAGCTTCTTTCAAGATTTCATCTGAGGATATTTCCTTTTTCACCATAGCCCTCTATGAGCTTCCAAATATCACTTTGCCAATTCCACAGGAACTGTCTTAGCGAAAGTCTTCTTCCGGGGAAAGCTGTAACGCTGTGAGATGATTTCACGGAACACAAAGAAGTTTCTCAGAAAGTTTCTTTCTCTTTGTTATCGGAGGATATTTCCTTTGGCCCTATAGTCTTCAAAGGGATCCGAAATATCTGTTCTCAGATTCCACAGAAATAAGGCTAGCAAAGAGATCCACAAAATACAGATGTAACTCTGTGAGATGAATTAACAGAACACTAAGCGGTTTCTCAAAAAGCTTCTTTCCAGATTTCATCTGAGGATATTTCCTTTTTCACCATAGCCCTCGATGTGCTTCTAAATATCATTTTGAAAATTCCACAAGAACTGTCTTAGCGAAAGGCTTCTTGAGGGGAAAGCTGAAACTCTGTGAGATGATTTCACAGAACAGAAAGAAGTTTCTCAGAAAGCTTCTTTCTCTTTGTTATCGGAGGATATTTCCTTTGGCCCTATAGTCTTCAAAGGGATCCGAAATATCTGTTCTCAGATTCCACAGAGATAGGGCTAGCAAAGAGATCCACGAAATACAGAAGTAACACTGTGATATGAATTAACAGAACACTAAGCAGTTTCTCAGAAGGCTTCTTTCCAGATTTCATCTGAAGATATTTCCTTTTTCACCATAGCCCTCTATGGGCTTCCAAATATCACCTTGCCAATTCCACAGGAACTGTCTTAGCGAAAGGCTTCTTGAGGGGAAAGCTGTAACTCTGTGAGATGATTTCACAGAACACAAATAAGTTTCTCAGAAAGCTTCTTTCTCTTTGTTATCGGAGGATATTTCCTTTGGCCCTATAGTCTTCAAAGGGATCCGAAATATCTGTTCTCAGATTCCACAGAAATAATCTAGCAAAGAGATCCAGGAAATTCAGATGTAACTCTGTGAGATGAATTAACAGAACAATAAGCAGTTTCTCAGAAAGCTTCATTCCAGATTTCATCTGAGGATATTTCCCTTTTCACCATAGCCCTCTAGGGGCTTCCAAATATCACTTTGCCAATTCCACAAGAACTGTCTTAGTGAAAGGCTTCTTGAGGGGAAAGATGTAACTCTGTGAGATGATTTCACAGAACACAAAGAAGTTTCTCAGAAAGCTTCTTTCTCTTTCTTATCGGAGGATATTTCCTTTGGCCCTATAGTCTTCAAAGGCATCCGAAATATCTGTTCTCAGATTCCACAGAAATAAGGCTAGCAAAGAGATCCACGAAATACAGATGTAACTCTGTGAGATGAATTAACAGAACACTAAGCAGTTTCTCAGAAAGCTTCTTTCCAGATTTCATCTGAGGATATTTCCTTTTTCACCATAGCCCTCTAAGGGCTTCCAAATATCACCTTGCCAATTCCAAAGGAAGTGTCTTAGTGAAAGACTTCTTGAGGGGAAAGCTGTAACTCTGTGAGATGATTTCACAGAACACAAAGAAGTTTCTCAGAAAGCTTCTTTCTCTTTGTTATCGGAGGATATTTCCTTTGGCCCTATAGTCTTCAAAGGGATCCGAAATATCTGTTCTCAGATTCCACAGAAATAGGCTAGCAACGAGATCCACGAAATACAGATGTAACTCTGTGAGATGAATTAACAGAACACTAAGCAGTTTCTCAGAAAGCTTCTTTCCAGATTTAATCTGAGGATATTTCCTTTTTCACCATAGCCCTCTATGGGCTTCCAAATATCACTTTGAAAATTCCACAAGAACTGTCTTAGCGGAGGCTTCTTGAGGGCAAAGCTGTAACTCTGTGAGAGGATTTCACAGAACACAAAGAAGTTTCTCAGAAAGCTTCTTTGTCTTTGTTATCGCAGGATATTTCCTTTGGCCCTATAGTCTTCAAAGGGATCCGAAATATCTGTTCTCAGATTCCACAGAAATAAGGCTAGCAAAGAGATCCACGAAATACAGATGTAACTCTGTGAGATGAATTAACAGAACACTAAGCAGTTCTCAGAAAGCTTCATTCCATATTTCATCTGAGGATATTTCCTTTTTCACCATAACCCTCTATGGGCTTCCAAATATCACTTTGCCAATTCCACAAGAAGTGTCTTAGCGAAAGGCTTCTTGAGGGGAAAGCTGTAACTCTGTGAGATGATTTCACAGAACACAAAGAAGTTTCTCAGAAAGCTTCTTTCTCTTTGTTATCGGAGGATATTTCCTTTGGCCCTATAGTCTTCAAAGGGATCCGAAATATCTGTTCTGAGATTCCACAGAAATAAGGCTAGCAGAGAGATCCACGAAATACAGATGTAACTCTGTGAGATGAATTAACAGAACACTAAGCAGTTTCTCAGAAAGCTTCTTTCCAGATTTCATCTGAGGATATTTCCTTTTTCACCATAGCCCTCTATGGGCTTCCAAATATCACTTTGCCAATTCCACAAGAACTGTCTTAGCGAAAGGCTTCTTGAGGGGAAAGCTGTAACTCTGTGAGATGATTTCACAGAACAGAAAGAAGTTTCTCAGAAAGCTTCTTTCTCTTTGTTATCGGAGGATATTTCCTTTGGCCCTATAGTCTTCAAAGGGATCCGAAATATCTGTTCTCAGATTCCACAGAGATAGGGCTAGCAAAGAGATCCACGAAATACAGAAGTAACACTGTGATATGAATTAACAGAACACTAAGCAGTTTCTCAGAAGGCTTCTTTCCAGATTTCATCTGAAGATATTTTCTTTTTCAACATAGCCCTCTATGGGCTTCCAAATATCACTTTGCCAATTCCACAGGAACTGTCTTAGCGAAAGGCTTTCTGAGGGAAAAGCTGTAACTCTGTGAGATGATTTCACAGAACACAAAGAAGTTTCTCAGAAAGCTTCTTTCTCTTTGTTATCGGAGGATATTTCCTTTGGCCCTTTAGGCTTCAAGGGGATCCGAAATATCTGTTCTCAGATTCCACAGAAAAAAGGCTAGGAAAGAGATCCACGAAATACAGATGTAACTCTGTGAGATGAATAAACAGAACACTAAGCGGTTTCTCAGAAAGCTTCTTTCCAGATTTCATCTGAGGATATTTCCTTTTTCACCATAGCCCTCGATGTGTTTTAAATATCAGTTTGAAAATCTACAAGAACTGTCTTAGCGAAAGGCTTCTTGAGGGGAAAGCTGTAACTCTGTGAGAGGATTTCACCGAACACAAAGAAGTTTCTCAGAAAGCTTCTTTCTCTTTGTTATCGGAGGATATTTCCTTTGGCCCTATAGTCTTCAAAGGGATCCGAAATATCTTTTCTCAGAATCCACGGAAATAAGGCTAGCAAAGAGATCCACGAAATACAGATGTAACTCTGTGAGATGAATTAACAGAACACTAAGCAGTTTCTCAGAAAGCTTCTTTCCACATTTCATCTGAGGATATTTCCTTTTTCACAATAGACCTCTATGGGCTTCCAAATATCACTTTGCCAATTCCACAAGAACTGCCTTAGCGAAAGGCTTCTTGAGGGGAAAGCTGAAACTCTGTGAGATGATTTCACAGAACACAAAGAAGTTTCTCAGAAAGCTTCTTTCTCTTTGTAATCGGAGGATATTTCCTTTGGCCCTATAGTCTTCAAAGGGATGCGAAATATCTGTTCTCAGATTCCACAGAAATAAGGCTAGCAAAGAGATCCACGAAATACAGATGTAACTCTGTGAGATGAATTAACAGAACACTAAGCGGTTTCTCAGAAAGCTTCTTTCCAGATTTTATCTGAGGATATTTCCTTTTTCAACTTAGCCCTCTATGGGCTTCCAAATATCACCTTGCCAATTCCACAGGAACTGTCTTAGCGAAAGGCTTCTTGAGGGGAAAGCTGTAACTGTGTGAGATGATTTCACAGAACACAAAGAAGTTTCTCAGAAAGCTTCTTTCTCTTTGTTATCGGAGGATATTTCCTTTGGCCCTATAGTCTTCAAAGGGATCCGAAATATCTGTTCTCAGATTCCACGGAAATAAGGCTAGCAAAGAGCTCCACGAAATTCAGATGTAACTCTGTGAGATGAATTAACAGAACACTAAGCAGTTTCTCAGAAAGCTTCTTTCAAGATTTCATCTGAAGATTTTTCCTTTTTCATCATAGCCCTCTATGGGCTTCCAAATATCACTTTGCCAATTCCACAGGAACTGTCTTAGCCAAAGTCTTCTTGCGGGGAAAGCTGTAACTCTGTGAGATGATTTCACAGAACACAAAGAAGTTTCTCAGAAAGTTTCTTTCTCTTTGTTATCGGAGGATATTTCCTTTGGCCCTATAGTCTTCAAAGGGATCCGAAATATCTGTTCTCAGATTCCACAGAAATAAGGCTAGCAAAGAGATCCACGAAATACAGATGTAACTCTGTGAGATGAATTAACAGAACACTAAGCGGTTTCTCAAAAAGCTTCTTTCCAGATTTCATCTGAGGATATTTCCTTTTTCACCATAGCCCTCGATGTGCTTCTAAATATCACTTTGAAAATTCCACAAGAACTGTCTTAGCGAAAGGCTTCTTGAGGGGAAAGCTGAAACTCTGTGAGATGATTTCACAGAACAGAAAGAAGTTTCTCAGAAAGCTTCTTTCTCTTTGTTATCGGAGGATATTTCCTTTGGCCCTATAGTCTTCAAAGGGATCCGAAATATCTGTTCTCAGATTCCACAGAAATAATCTAGCAACGAGATCCACGAAATTCAGATGTAACTCTGTGAGATGAATTAACAGAACAATAAGCAGTTTCTCAGAAAGCTTCATTCCAGATTTCATCTGAGGATATTTCCCTTTTCACCATAGCCCTCTAGGGGCTTCCAAATATCACTTTGCCAATTCCACAAGAACTGTCTTAGTGAAAGGCTTCTTGAGGGGAAAGCTGTAACTCTGTGAGATGATTTCACAGAACACAAAGAAGTTTCTCAGAAAGCTTCTTTCTCTTTCTTATCGGAGGATATTTCCTTTGGCCCTATAGTCTTCAAAGGCATCCGAAATATCTGTTCTCAGATTCCAGAGAAATAAGGCTAGCAAAGAGATCCACGAAATACAGATGTAACTCTGTGAGATGAATTAACAGAACACTAAGCACTTTCTCAGAAAGCTTCTTTCCAGATTTCATCTGAGGATATTTCCTTTTTCACCATAGCCCTCTAAGGGCTTCCAAATATCACCTTGCCAATTCCAAAGGAACTGTCTTAGTGAAAGGCTTCTTGAGGGGAAAGCTGTAACTCTGTGAGATGATTTCACAGAACACAAAGAAGTTTCTCAGAAAGCTTCTTTCTCTTTGTTATCGGAGGATATTTCCTTTGGCCCTATAGTCTTCAAAGGGATCCGAAATATCTGTTCTCAGATTCCACAGAAATAGGCTAGCAACGAGATCCACGAAATACAGATGTAACTCTGTGAGATGAATTAACAGAACACTAAGCAGTTTCTCGGAAAGCTTCTTTCCAGATTTCATCTGAGGATATTTCCTTTTTCACCATAGCCCTCTATGGGCTTCCAAATATCACCTTGCCAATTCCACAGGAACTGTCTTAGCGAAAGGCTTCTTGAGGGGAAAGCTGTAACTCTGTGAGAGGATTTCACAGAACACAAAGAAGTCTCTCAGAATGTTTCTTTCTCTTTGTTATCGGAGGATATTTCCTTTGGCCCTATAGTCTTCAAAGGGATCCATAATATCTGTTCTCAGATTCCACGGAAATAAGGCTAGCAAAGAGCTCCACGAAATACAGATGTAACTCTGAGAGATGAATTAACAGAACACTAAGCAGTTTCTCAGAAAGCTTCTTTCAAGATTTCATCTGAGGATATTTCCTTTTTCACCATAGCCCTCTATGAGCTTCCAAATATCACTTTGCCAATTCCACAGGAACTGTCTTAGCGAAAGTCTTCTTCCGGGGAAAGCTGTAACGCTGTGAGATGATTTCACGGAACACAAAGAAGTTTCTCAGAAAGTTTCTTTCTCTTTGTTATCGGAGGATATTTCCTTTGGCCCTATAGTCTTCAAAGGGATCCGAAATATCTGTTCTCAGATTCCACAGAAATAAGGCTAGCAAAGAGATCCACGAAATACAGATGTAACTCTGTGAGATGAATTAACAGAACACTAAGCGGTTTCTCAAAAAGCTTCTTTCCAGATTTCATCTGAGGATATTTCCTTTTTCACCATAGCCCTCGATGTGCTTCTAAATATCATTTTGAAAATTCCACAAGAACTGTCTTAGCGAAAGGCTTCTTGAGGGGAAAGCTGAAACTCTGTGAGATGATTTCACAGAACAGAAAGAAGTTTCTCAGAAAGCTTCTTTCTCTTTGTTATCGGAGGATATTTCCTTTGGCCCTATAGTCTTCAAAGGGATCCGAAATATCTGTTCTCAGATTCCACAGAGATAGGGCTAGCAAAGAGATCCACGAAATACAGAAGTAACACTGTGATATGAATTAACAGAACACTAAGCAGTTTCTCAGAAGGCTTCTTTCCAGATTTCATCTGAAGATATTTCCTTTTTCACCATAGCCCTCTATGGGCTTCCAAATATCACCTTGCCAATTCCACAGGAACTGTCTTAGCGAAAGGCTTCTTGAGGGGAAAGCTGTAACTCTGTGAGATGATTTCACAGAACACAAATAAGTTTCTCAGAAAGCTTCTTTCTCTTTGTTATCGGAGGATATTTCCTTTGGCCCTATAGTCTTCAAAGGGATGCGAAATATCTGTTCTCAGATTCCACAGAAATAAGGCTAGCAAAGAGATCCACGAAATACAGATGTAACTCTGTGAGATGAATTAACAGAACACTAAGCGGTTTCTCAGAAAGCTTCTTTCCAGATTTTATCTGAGGATATTTCCTTTTTCAACTTAGCCCTCTATGGGCTTCCAAATATCACCTTGCCAATTCCACAGGAACTGTCTTAGCGAAAGGCTTCTTGAGGGGAAAGCTGTAACTCTGTGAGATGATTTCACAGAACACAAAGAAGTTTCTCAGAAAGCTTCTTTCTCTTTGTTATCGGAGGATATTTCCTTTGGCCCTATAGTCTTCAAAGGGATCCGAAATATCTGTTCTCAGATTCCACGGAAATAAGGCTAGCAAAGAGCTCCACGAAATTCAGATGTAACTCTGTGAGATGAATTAACAGAACACTAAGCAGTTTCTCAGAAAGCTTCTTTCAAGATTTCATCTGAAGATTTTTCCTTTTTCATCATAGCCCTCTATGGGCTTCCAAATATCACTTTGCCAATTCCACAGGAACTGTCTTAGCCAAAGTCTTCTTGCGGGGAAAGCTGTAACTCTGTGAGATGATTTCACAGAACACAAAGAAGTTTCTCAGAAAGTTTCTTTCTCTTTGTTATCGGAGGATATTTCCTTTGGCCCTATAGTCTTCAAAGGGATCCGAAATATCTGTTCTCAGATTCCACAGAAATAAGGCTAGCAAAGAGATCCACGAAATACAGATGTAACTCTGTGAGATGAATTAACAGAACACTAAGCGGTTTCTCAAAAAGCTTCTTTCCAGATTTCATCTGAGGATATTTCCTTTTTCACCATAGCCCTCGATGTGCTTCTAAATATCACTTTGAAAATTCCACAAGAACAGTCTTAGCGAAAGGCTTCTTGAGGGGAAAGCTGAAACTCTGTGAGATGATTTCACAGAACAGAAAGAAGTTTCTCAGAAAGCTTCTTTCTCTTTGTTATCGGAGGATATTTCCTTTGGCCCTATAGTCTTCAAAGGGATCCGAAATATCTGTTCTCAGATTCCACAGAAATAATCTAGCAACGAGATCCACGAAATTCAGATGTAACTCTGTGAGATGAATTAACAGAACAATAAGCAGTTTCTCAGAAAGCTTCATTCCAGATTTCATCTGAGGATATTTCCCTTTTCACCATAGCCCTCTAGGGGCTTCCAAATATCACTTTGCCAATTCCACAAGAACTGTCTTAGTGAAAGGCTTCTTGAGGGGAAAGCTGTAACTCTGTGAGATGATTTCACAGAACACAAAGAAGTTTCTCAGAAAGCTTCTTTCTCTTTCTTATCGGAGGATATTTCCTTTGGCCCTATAGTCTTCAAAGGCATCCGAAATATCTGTTCTCAGATTCCAGAGAAATAAGGCTAGCAAAGAGATCCACGAAATACAGATGTAACTCTGTGAGATGAATTAACAGAACACTAAGCACTTTCTCAGAAAGCTTCTTTCCAGATTTCATCTGAGGATATTTCCTTTTTCACCATAGCCCTCTAAGGGCTTCCAAATATCACCTTGCCAATTCCAAAGGAACTGTCTTAGTGAAAGGCTTCTCGAGGGGAAAGCTGTAACTCTGTGAGATGATTTCACAGAACACAAAGAAGTTTCTCAGAAAGCTTCTTTCTCTTTGTTATCGGAGGATATTTCCTTTGGCCCTATAGTCTTCAAAGGGATCCGAAATATCTGTTCTCAGATTCCACAGAAATAGGCTAGCAACGAGATCCACGAAATACAGATGTAACTCTGTGAGATGAATTAACAGAACACTAAGCAGTTTCTCGGAAAGCTTCTTTCCAGATTTCATCTGAGGATATTTCCTTTTTCACCATAGCCCTCTATGGGCTTCCAAATATCACCTTGCCAATTCCACAGGAACTGTCTTAGCGAAAGGCTTCTTGAGGGGAAAGCTGTAACTCTGTGAGAGGATTTCACAGAACACAAAGAAGTCTCTCAGAAAGTTTCTTTCTCTTTGTTATCGGAGGATATTTCCTTTGGCCCTATAGTCTTCAAAGGGATCCATAATATCTGTTCTCAGATTCCACGGAAATAAGGCTAGCAAAGAGCTCCACGAAATACAGATGTAACTCTGAGAGATGAATTAACAGAACACTAAGCAGTTTCTCAGAAAGCTTCTTTCAAGATTTCATCTGAGGATATTTCCTTTTTCACCATAGCCCTCTATGAGCTTCCAAATATCACTTTGCCAATTCCACAGGAACTGTCTTAGCGAAAGTCTTCTTCCGGGGAAAGCTGTAACGCTGTGAGATGATTTCAGGGAACACAAAGAAGTTTCTCAGAAAGTTTCTTTCTCTTTGTTATCGGAGGATATTTCCTTTGGCCCTATAGTCTTCAAAGGGATCCGAAATATCTGTTCTCAGATTCCACAGAAATAAGGCTAGCAAAGAGATCCACGAAATACAGATGTAACTCTGTGAGATGAATTAACAGAACACTAAGCACTTTCTCAGAAAGCTTCTTTCCAGATTTCATCTGAGGATATTTCCTTTTTCACCATAGCCCTCGATGTGCTTCTAAATATCATTTTGAAAATTCCACAAGAACTGTCTTAGCGAAAGGCTTCTTGAGGGGAAAGCTGAAACTCTGTGAGATGATTTCACAGAACAGAAAGAAGTTTCTCAGAAAGCTTCTTTCTCTTTGTTATCGGAGGATATTTCCTTTGGCCCTATAGTCTTCAAAGGGATCCGAAATATCTGTTCTCAGATTCCACAGAGATAGGGCTAGCAAAGAGATCCACGAAATACAGAAGTAACACTGTGATATGAATTAACAGAACACTAAGCAGTTTCTCAGAAGGCTTCTTTCCAGATTTCATCTGAAGATATTTCCTTTTTCACCATAGCCCTCTATGGGCTTCCAAATATCACCTTGCCAATTCCACAGGAACTGTCTTAGCGAAAGGCTTCTTGAGGGGAAAGCTGTAACTCTGTGAGATGATTTCACAGAACACAAATAAGTTTCTCAGAAAGCTTCTTTCTCTTTGTTATCGGAGGATATTTCCTTTGGCCCTATAGTCTTCAAAGGGATCCGAAATATCTGTTCTCAGATTCCACGGAAATAAGGCTAGCAAAGAGCTCCACGAAATACAGATGTAACTCTGTGAGATGAATTAACAGAACACTAAGCAGTTAATCAGAAAGCTTCTTTCAAGATTTCATCTGAAGATTTTTCCTTTTTCATCATAGCCCTCTATGGGCTTCCAAATATCACTTTGCCAATTCCACAGGAACTGTCTTAGCCAAAGTCTTCTTGCGGGGAAAGCTGTAACTCTGTGAGATGATTTCACAGAACACAAAGAAGTTTCTCAGAAAGTTTCTTTCTCTTTGTTATCGGAGGATATTTCCTTTGGCCCTATAGTCTTCAAAGGGATCCGATATATCTGTTCTCAGATTCCACAGAAATAAGGCTAGCAAAGAGATCCACGAAATACAGATGTAACTCTGTGAGATGAATTAACAGAACACTAAGCGGTTTCTCAAAAAGCTTCTTTCCAGATTTCATCTGAGAATATTTCCTTTTTCACCATAGCCCTCGATGTGCTTCTAAATATCACTTTGAAAATTCCACAAGAACTGTCTTAGCGAAAGGCTTCTTGAGGGGAAAGCTGAAACTCTGTGAGATGATTTCACAGAACAGAAAGAAGTTTCTCAGAAAGATTCTTTCTCTTTGTTATCGGAGGATATTTCCTTTGGCCCTATAGTCTTCAAAGGGATCCGAAATATCTGTTCTCAGATTCCACAGAAATAAGGCTAGCAAAGAGATCCACGAAATACAGATGTAACTCTGTGAGATGAATTAACAGAACACTAAGCGGTTTCTCAAAAAGCTTCTTTCCAGATTTCATCTGAGAATATTTCCTTTTTCACCATAGCCCTCGATGTGCTTCTAAATATCACTTTGAAAATTCCACAAGAACTGTCTTAGCGGAGGCTTCTTGAGGGGAAAGCTGTAACTCTGTGAGAGGATTTCACAGAACACAAAGAAGTTTCTCAGAAAGCTTCTTTGTCTTTGTTATCGCAGGATATTTCCTTTGGCCCTATAGTCTTCAAAGGGATCCGAAATATCTGTTCTCAGATTCCACAGAAATAAGGCTAGCAAAGAGATCCACGAAATACAGATGTAACTCTGTGAGATGAATTAACAGAACACTAAGCAGTTCTCAGAAAGCTTCTTTCCATATTTCATCTGAGGATATTTCCTTTTTCACCATAACCCTCTATGGGCTTCCAAATATCACTTTGCCAATTCCACAAGAAGTGTCTTAGCGAAAGGCTTCTTGAGGGGAAAGCTGTAACTCTGTGAGATGATTTCACAGAACACAAAGACGTTTCTCAGAAAGCTTCTTTCTCTTTGTTATCGGAGGATATTTCCTTTGGCCCTATAGTCTTCAAAGGGATCCGAAATATCTGTTCTGAGATTCCACAGAAGTAAGGCTAGCAGAGAGATCCACGAAATACAGATGTAACTCTGTGAGATGAATTAACAGAACACTAAGCAGATTCTCAGAAAGCTTCTTTCCATATTTCATCTGAGGATATTTCCTTTTTCACCATAGCCCTCTATGGGCTTCCAAATATCACTTTGCCAATTCCACAAGAACTGTCTTAGCGAAAGGCTTCTTGAGGGGAAAGCTGTAACTCTGTGAGATGATTTCACAGAACAGAAAGAAGTTTCTCAGAAAGCTTCTTTCTCTTTGTTATCGGAGGATATTTCCTTTGGCCCTATAGTCTTCAAAGGGATCCGAAATATCTGTTCTCAGATTCCACAGAGATAGGGCTAGCAAAGAGATCCACGAAATACAGAAGTAACACTGTGATATGAATTAACAGAACACTAAGCAGTTTCTCAGAAGGCTTCTTTCCAGATTTCATCTGAAGATATTTCCTTTTTCAACATAGCCCTCTATGGGCTTCCAAATATCACTTTGCCAATTCCACAGGAACTGTCTTAGCGAAAGGCTTTCTGAGGGAAAAGCTGTAACACTGTGAGATGATTTCACAGAACACAAAGAAGTTTCTCAGAAAGCTTCTTTCTCTTTGTTATCGGAGGATATTTCCTTTGGCCCTTTAGGCTTCAAGGGGATCCGAAATATCTGTTCTCAGATTCCACAGAAAAAAGGCTAGGAAAGAGATCCACGAAATACAGATGTAACTCTGTGAGATGAATAAACAGAACACTAAGCGGTTTCTCAGAAAGCTTCTTTCCAGATTTCATCTGAGCATATTTCCTTTTTCACCATAGCCCTCGATGTGTTTTAAATATCAGTTTGAAAATTCTACAAGAACTGTCTTAGCGAAAGGCTTCTTGAGGGGAAAGCTGTAACTCTGTGAGAGGATTTCACCGAACACAAAGAAGTTTCTCAGAAAGCTTCTTTCTCTTTGTTATCGGAGGATATTTCCTTTGGCCCTATAGTCTTCAAAGGGATCCGAAATATCTTTTCTCAGAATCCACGGAAATAAGGCTAGCAAAGAGATCCACGAAATACAGATGTAACTCTGTGAGATGAATTAACAGAACACTAAGCAGTTTCTCAGAAAGCTTCTTTCCACATTTCATCTGAGGATATTTCCTTTTTCATAATAGACCTCTATGGGCTTCCAAATATCACTTTGCCAATTCCACAAGAACTGCCTTAGCGAAAGGCTTCTTGAGGGGAAAGCTGAAACTCTGTGAGATGATTTCACAGAACACAAAGAAGTTTCTCAGAAAGCTTCTTTCTCTTTGTAATCGGAGGATATTTCCTTTGGCCCTATAGTCTTCAAAGGGATCCGAAATATCTGTTCTCAGATTCCACAGAAATAAGGCTAGCAAAGAGCTCCACGAAATACAGATGTAACTCTGAGAGGTGAATTAACAGAACACTAAGCAGTTTCTCAGAAAGCTTCTTTCAAGATTTCATCTGAGGATATTTCCTTTTTCACCATAGCCCTCTATGAGCTTCCAAATATCACTTTGCCAATTCCACAGGAACTGTCTTAGCGAAAGTCTTCTTGCGGGGAAAGCTGTAACGCTGTGAGATGATTTCACGGAACACAAAGAAGTTTCTCAGAATGTTTCTTTCTCTTTGTTATCGGAGGATATTTCCTTTGGCCCTATAGTCTTCAAAGGGATCCGAAATATCTGTTCTCAGATTCCACAGAAATAAGGCTAGCAAAGAGATCCACGAAATACAGATGTAACTCTGTGAGATGAATTAACAGAACACTAAGCGGTTTCTCAAAAAGCTTCTTTCCAGATTTCAACTGAGGATATTTCCTTTTTCAACATAGCCCTCGATGTGCTTCTAAATATCACTTTGAAAATTCCACAAGAACTGTCTTAGCGAAAGGCTTCTTGAGGGGAAAGCTGAAACTCTGTGAGATGATTTCACAGAACAGAAAGAAGTTTCTCAGAAAGCTTCTTTCTCTTTGTTATCGGAGGATATTTCCTTTGGCCCTATAGTCTTCAAAGGGATCCGAAATATCTGTTCTCAGATTCCACAGAAATAATCTAGCAAAGAGATCCAGGAAATTCAGATGTAACTCTGTGAGATGAATTAACAGAACAATAAGCAGTTTCTCAGAAAGCTTCATTCCAGATTTCATCTGAGGATATTTCCCTTTTCACCATAGCCCTCTAGGGGCTTCCAAATATCACTTTGCCAATTCCACAAGAACTGTCTTAGTGAAAGGCTTCTTGAGGGGAAAGCTGTAACTCTGTGAGATGATTTCACAGAACACAAAGAAGTTTCTCAGAAAGCTTCTTTCTCTTTCTTATCGGAGGATATTTCCTTTGGCCCTATAGTCTTCAAAGGCATCCGAAATATCTGTTCTCAGATTCCACAGAAATAAGGCTAGCAAAGAGATCCACGAAATACAGATGTAACTCTGTGAGATTAATTAACAGAACACTAAGCAGTTTCTCGGAAAGCTTCTTTCCAGATTTCATCTGAGGATATTTCCTTTTTCACCATAGCCCTCTATGGGCTTCCAAATATCACCTTGAAAATTCCACAGGAACTGTCTTAGCGAAAGGCTTCTTGAGGGGAAAGCTGTAACTCTGTGAGAGGATTTCACAGAACACAAAGAAGTCTCTCAGAAAGTTTCTTTCTCTTTGTTATCGGAGGATATTTCCTTTGGCCCTATAGTCTTCAAAGGGATCCATAATATCTGTTCTCAGATTCCACGGAAATAAGGCTAGCAAAGAGCTCCACGAAATACAGATGTAACTCTGAGAGATGAATTAACAGAACACTAAGCAGTTTCTCAGAAAGCTTCTTTCAAGATTTCATCTGAGGATATTTCCTTTTTCACCATAGCCCTCTATGAGCTTCCAAATATCACTTTGCCAATTCCACAGGAACTGTCTTAGCGAAAGTCTTCTTCCGGGGAAAGCTGTAACGCTGTGAGATGATTTCACGGAACACAAAGAAGTTTCTCAGAACGTTTCTTTCTCTTTGTTATCGGAGGATATTTCCTTTGGCCCTATAGTCTTCAAAGATATCCGAAATATCTGTTCTCAGATTCCACAGAAATAAGGCTAGCAAAGAGATCCACGAAATACAGATGTAACTCTGTGAGATGAATTAACAGAACACTAAGCGGTTTCTCAAAAAGCTTCTTTCCAGATTTCATCTGAGGATATTTCCTTTTTCACCATAGCCCTCGATGTGCTTCTAAATACCATTTTGAAAATTCCACAAGAACTGTCTTAGCGAAAGGCTTCTTGAGGGGAAAGCTGAAACTCTGTGAGATGATTTCACAGAACAGAAAGAAGTTTCTCAGAAAGCTTCTTTCTCTTTGTTATCGGAGGATATTTCCTTTGGCCCTATAGTCTTCAAAGGGATCCGAAATATCTGTTCTCAGATTCCACAGAGATAGGGCTAGCAAAGAGATCCACGAAATACAGAAGTAACACTGTGATATGAATTAACAGAACACTAAGCAGTTTCTCAGAAGGCTTCTTTCAAGATTTCATCTGAAGATATTTCCTTTTTCAACATAGCCCTCTATGGGCTTCCAAATATCACTTTGCCAATTCCACAGGAACTGTCTTAGCGAAAGGCTTTCTGAGGGAAAAGCTGTAACTCTGTGAGATGATTTCACAGAACACAAAGAAGTTTCTCAGAAAGCTTCTTTCTCTTTGTTATCGGGGGATATTTCCTTTGGCCCTTTAGGCTTCAAGGGGATCCGAAATATCTGTTCTCAGATTCCACAGAAAAAAGGCTAGGAAAGAGATCCACGAAATACAGATGTAACTCTGTGAGATGAATAAACAGAACACTAAGCGGTTTCTCAGAAAGCTTCTTTCCAGATTTCATCTGAGGATATTTCCTTTTTCACCATAGCCCTCTAAGGGCTTCCAAATATCACCTTGCCAATTCCAAAGGAAGTGTCTTAGTGAAAGACTTCTTGAGGGGAAAGCTGTAACTCTGTGAGATGATTTCACAGAACACAAAGAAGTTTCTCAGAAAGCTTCTTTCTCTTTGTTATCGGAGGATATTTCCTTTGGCCCTATAGTCTTCAAAGGGATCCGAAATATCTGTTCTCAGATTCCACAGAAATAGGCTAGCAACGAGATCCACGAAATACAGATGTAACTCTGTGAGATGAATTAACAGAACACTAAGCAGTTTCTCGGAAAGCTTCTTTCCAGATTTCATCTGAGGATATTTCCTTTTTCACCCTAGCCCTCTATGGGCTTCCAAATTAAACCTGGCCAATTCCACAGGAACTGTCTTAGCGAAAGTCTTCTTGCGGGGAAAGCTGTAACTCTGTGAGATGATTTCACAGAACACAAAGAAGTTTCTCAGAAAGCTTCTTTCTCTTTGTAATCGGAGGATATTTCCTTTGGCCCTATAGTCTTCAAAGGGATCCGAAATATCTGTTCTCAGATTCCACAGAAATAAGGCTAGCAAAGAGCTCCACGAAATACAGATGTAACTCTGAGAGGTGAATTAACAGAACACTAAGCAGTTTCTCAGAAAGCTTCTTTCAAGATTTCATCTGAGGATATTTCCTTTTTCACCATAGCCCTCTATGAGCTTCCAAATATCACTTTGCCAATTCCACAGGAACTGTCTTAGCGAAAGTCTTCTTGCGGGGAAAGCTGTAACGCTGTGAGATGATTTCACGGAACACAAAGAAGTTTCTCAGAATGTTTCTTTCTCTTTGTTATCGGAGGATATTTCCTTTGGCCCTATAGTCTTCAAAGGGATCCGAAATATCTGTTCTCAGATTCCACAGAAATAAGGCTAGCAAAGAGATCCACGAAATACAGATGTAACTCTGTGAGATGAATTAACAGAACACTAAGCGGTTTCTCAAAAAGCTTCTTTCCAGATTTCAACTGAGGATATTTCCTTTTTCAACATAGCCCTCGATGTGCTTCTAAATATCACTTTGAAAATTCCACAAGAACTGTCTTAGCGAAAGGCTTCTTGAGGGGAAAGCTGAAACTCTGTGAGATGATTTCACAGAACAGAAAGAAGTTTCTCAGAAAGCTTCTTTCTCTTTGTTATCGGAGGATATTTCCTTTGGCCCTATAGTCTTCAAAGGGATCCGAAATATCTGTTCTCAGATTCCACAGAAATAATCTAGCAAAGAGATCCAGGAAATTCAGATGTAACTCTGTGAGATGAATTAACAGAACAATAAGCAGTTTCTCAGAAAGCTTCATTCCAGATTTCATCTGAGGATATTTCCCTTTTCACCATAGCCCTCTAGGGGCTTCCAAATATCACTTTGCCAATTCCACAAGAACTGTCTTAGTGAAAGGCTTCTTGAGGGGAAAGCTGTAACTCTGTGAGATGATTTCACAGAACACAAAGAAGTTTCTCAGAAAGCTTCTTTCTCTTTCTTATCGGAGGATATTTCCTTTGGCCCTATAGTCTTCAAAGGCATCCGAAATATCTGTTCTCAGATTCCACAGAAATAAGGCTAGCAAAGAGATCCACGAAATACAGATGTAACTCTGTGAGATTAATTAACAGAACACTAAGCAGTTTCTCGGAAAGCTTCTTTCCAGATTTCATCTGAGGATATTTCCTTTTTCACCATAGCCCTCTATGGGCTTCCAAATATCACCTTGAAAATTCCACAGGAACTGTCTTAGCGAAAGGCTTCTTGAGGGGAAAGCTGTAACTCTGTGAGAGGATTTCACAGAACACAAAGAAGTCTCTCAGAAAGTTTCTTTCTCTTTGTTATCGGAGGATATTTCCTTTGGCCCTATAGTCTTCAAAGGGATCCATAATATCTGTTCTCAGATTCCACGGAAATAAGGCTAGCAAAGAGCTCCACGAAATACAGATGTAACTCTGAGAGATGAATTAACAGAACACTAAGCAGTTTCTCAGAAAGCTTCTTTCAAGATTTCATCTGAGGATATTTCCTTTTTCACCATAGCCCTCTTTGAGCTTCCAAATATCACTTTGCCAATTCCACAGGAACTGTCTTAGCGAAAGTCTTCTTCCGGGGAAAGCTGTAACGCTGTGAGATGATTTCACGGAACACAAAGAAGTTTCTCAGAACGTTTCTTTCTCTTTGTTATCGGAGGATATTTCCTTTGGCCCTATAGTCTTCAAAGATATCCGAAATATCTGTTCTCAGATTCCACAGAAATAAGGCTAGCAAAGAGATCCACGAAATACAGATGTAACTCTGTGAGATGAATTAACAGAACACTAAGCGGTTTCTCAAAAAGCTTCTTTCCAGATTTCATCTGAGGATATTTCCTTTTTCACCATAGCCCTCGATGTGCTTCTAAATACCATTTTGAAAATTCCACAAGAACTGTCTTAGCGAAAGGCTTCTTGAGGGGAAAGCTGAAACTCTGTGAGATGATTTCACAGAACAGAAAGAAGTTTCTCAGAAAGCTTCTTTCTCTTTGTTATCGGAGGATATTTCCTTTGGCCCTATAGTCTTCAAAGGGATCCGAAATATCTGTTCTCAGATTCCACAGAGATAGGGCTAGCAAAGAGATCCACGAAATACAGAAGTAACACTGTGATATGAATTAACAGAACACTAAGCAGTTTCTCAGAAGGCTTCTTTCAAGATTTCATCTGAAGATATTTCCTTTTTCAACATAGCCCTCTATGGGCTTCCAAATATCACTTTGCCAATTCCACAGGAACTGTCTTAGCGAAAGGCTTTCTGAGGGAAAAGCTGTAACTCTGTGAGATGATTTCACAGAACACAAAGAAGTTTCTCAGAAAGCTTCTTTCTCTTTGTTATCGGGGGATATTTCCTTTGGCCCTTTAGGCTTCAAGGGGATCCGAAATATCTGTTCTCAGATTCCACAGAAAAAAGGCTAGGAAAGAGATCCACGAAATACAGATGTAACTCTGTGAGATGAATAAACAGAACACTAAGCGGTTTCTCAGAAAGCTTCTTTCCAGATTTCATCTGAGGATATTTCCTTTTTCACCATAGCCCTCTAAGGGCTTCCAAATATCACCTTGCCAATTCCAAAGGAAGTGTCTTAGTGAAAGACTTCTTGAGGGGAAAGCTGTAACTCTGTGAGATGATTTCACAGAACACAAAGAAGTTTCTCAGAAAGCTTCTTTCTCTTTGTTATCGGAGGATATTTCCTTTGGCCCTATAGTCTTCAAAGGGATCCGAAATATCTGTTCTCAGATTCCACAGAAATAGGCTAGCAACGAGATCCACGAAATACAGATGTAACTCTGTGAGATGAATTAACAGAACACTAAGCAGTTTCTCGGAAAGCTTCTTTCCAGATTTCATCTGAGGATATTTCCTTTTTCACCCTAGCCCTCTATGGGCTTCCAAATTAAACCTGGCCAATTCCACAGGAACTGTCTTAGCGAAAGTCTTCTTGCGGGGAAAGCTGTAACTCTGTGAGAGGATTTCACAGAACACAAAGAAGTCTCTTAGAAAGTTTCTTTCTCTTTGTTATCGGAGGATATTTCCTTTGGCCCTATAGTCTTCAAAGGGATCCGAAATATCTGTTCTCAGATTCCACAGAAATAAGGCTAGCAATGAGATCCACGAAATACAGATGTAACTCTGTGAGATGAATTAACAGAACACTAAGCGGTTTCTCAAAAAGCTTCTTTCCAGATTTCATCTGAGGATATTTCCTTTTTCACCATAGCCCTCGATGTGCTTCTAAATATCATTATGAAAATTCCACAAGAACTGTCTTAGCGAAAGGCTTCTTGAGGGGAAAGCTGAAACTCTGTGAGATGATTTCACAGAACAGAAAGAAGTTTCTCAGAAGTCTTCTTTCTCTTTGTTATCGGAGGATATTTCCTTTGGCCCTATAGTCTTCAAAGGGATCCGAAATATCTGTTCTCAGATTCCACAGAGATAGGGCTAGCAAAGAGATCCACGAAATACAGAAGTAACACTGTGGTATGAATTAACAGAACACTAAGCAATTTCTCAGAAAGCTTCATTCCAGATTTCATCTGAGGATATTTCCCTTTTCACCATAGCCCTCTAGGAGCTTCCAAATATCACTTTGCCAATTCCACAAGAACTGTCTTAGTGAAAGGCTTCTTGAGGGGAAAGCTGTAACTCTGTGAGATGATTTCACAGAACTCAAAGAAGTTTCTCAGAAAGCTTCTTTCTCTTTCTTATCGGAGGATATTTCCTTTGGCCCTATAGTCTTCAAAGGGATCCGAAATATCTGTTCTCAGATTCCACAGAGATAGGGCTAGCAAAGAGATCCACGAAATACAGAAGTAACACTGTGATATGAATTAACAGAACACTAAGCAGTTTCTCAGAAGGCTTCTTTCAAGATTTCATCTGAAGATATTTCCTTTTTCAACATAGCCCTCTATGGGCTTCCAAATATCACTTTGCCAATTCCACAGGAACTGTCTTAGCGAAAGGCTTTCTGAGGGAAAAGCTGTAACTCTGTGAGATGATTTCACAGAACACAAAGAAGTTTCTCAGAAAGCTTCTTTCTCTTTGTTATCGGGGGATATTTCCTTTGGCCCTTTAGGCTTCAAGGGGATCCGAAATATCTGTTCTCAGATTCCACAGAAAAAAGGCTAGGAAAGAGATCCACGAAATACAGATGTAACTCTGTGAGATGAATAAACAGAACACTAAGCGGTTTCTCAGAAAGCTTCTTTCCAGATTTCATCTGAGGATATTTCCTTTTTCACCATAGCCCTCTAAGGGCTTCCAAATATCACCTTGCCAATTCCAAAGGAAGTGTCTTAGTGAAAGACTTCTTGAGGGGAAAGCTGTAACTCTGTGAGATGATTTCACAGAACACAAAGAAGTTTCTCAGAAAGCTTCTTTCTCTTTGTTATCGGAGGATATTTCCTTTGGCCCTATAGTCTTCAAAGGGATCCGAAATATCTGTTCTCAGATTCCACAGAAATAGGCTAGCAACGAGATCCACGAAATACAGATGTAACTCTGTGAGATGAATTAACAGAACACTAAGCAGTTTCTCGGAAAGCTTCTTTCCAGATTTCATCTGAGGATATTTCCTTTTTCACCCTAGCCCTCTATGGGCTTCCAAATTAAACCTGGCCAATTCCACAGGAACTGTCTTAGCGAAAGTCTTCTTGCGGGGAAAGCTGTAACTCTGTGAGAGGATTTCACAGAACACAAAGAAGTCTCTCAGAAAGTTTCTTTCTCTTTGTTATCGGAGGATATTTCCTTTGGCCCTATAGTCTTCAAAGGGATCCGAAATATCTGTTCTCAGATTCCACAGAAATAAGGCTAGCAAAGAGATCCACGAAATACAGATGTAACTCTGTGAGATGAATTAACAGAACACTAAGCGGTTTCTCAAAAAGCTTCTTTCCAGATTTCATCTGAGGATATTTCCTTTTTCACCATAGCCCTCGATGTGCTTCTAAATATCATTATGAAAATTCCACAAGAACTGTCTTAGCGAAAGGCTTCTTGAGGGGAAAGCTGAAACTCTGTGAGATGATTTCACAGAACAGAAAGAAGTTTCTCAGAAGTCTTCTTTCTCTTTGTTATCGGAGGATATTTCCTTTGGCCCTATAGTCTTCAAAGGGATCCGAAATATCTGTTCTCAGATTCCACAGAGATAGGGCTAGCAAAGAGATCCACGAAATACAGAAGTAACACTGTGGTATGAATTAACAGAACACTAAGCAATTTCTCAGAAAGCTTCATTCCAGATTTCATCTGAGGATATTTCCCTTTTCACCATAGCCCTCTAGGAGCTTCCAAATATCACTTTGCCAATTCCACAAGAACTGTCTTAGTGAAAGGCTTCTTGAGGGGAAAGCTGTAACTCTGTGAGATGATTTCACAGAACTCAAAGAAGTTTCTCAGAAAGCTTCTTTCTCTTTCTTATCGGAGGATATTTCCTTTGGCCCTATAGTCTTCAAAGGCATCCGAAATATCTGTTCTCAGATTCCACAGAAATAAGGCTAGCAAAGAGATCCACGAAATACAGATGTAACTCTGTGAGATGAATTAACAGAACACTAAGCAGTTTCTCAGAAAGCTTCTTTCCAGATTTCATCTGAGGATATTTCCTTTTTCAACAAAGCCCTCTATGGGCTTCCAAATATCACTTTGCCAATTCCACAAGAACTGTCTTAAGGAAAGGCTTCTTGAGGGGAAAGCTGTAACTCTGTGAGATGATTTCACAGAACACAAAGAAGATTCTCAGAAAGCTTCTTTCTCTTTGTTATCGGAGGATACTTAATTTGGCCCTATAGTCTTCAAAGGGATCCGAAATATCTGTTCTCAGATTCCACAGACACAAGGCTAGGAAAGAGATCCAACAAATACAGATGTAACTCTGTGAGATGAATTAACAGAACACTAAGCGGTTTCTCAGAAAGCTTCTTTCCAGATTTCATCTGAGGATATTTCCTTTTTCACCATAGCCCTCTATGGGCTTCCAAATATCACTTTGCCAATTCCACAAGAACTGTCTTAGCGAAAGGCTTCTTGAGGGGAAAGCTGTAACTCTGTGAGAGGATTTCACAGAACACAAACAAGTTTCTCAGAAAGCTTCTTTCTCTTTGTTGTCGGAGGATATTTCCTTAGGCCCTATAGTCTTCAAAGGGATCCGAAATATCTGTTCTCAGATTCCACAGAAATAAGGCTAGCAGAGAGATCCATGAAATAGAGATGTAACTCTGTGAGATGAATTGACAGAACACTAAGCAGTTTCTCAGAAAGCTTCTTTCCAGATTTCATCTGAGGATATTTCCTTTTTCACCATAGCCCTTTATGGGCTTCCAAATATCACTTTGCCAATTCCACAAGAACTGTCTTAGCGAAAGGCTTCTTGAGGGGAATGCTGAAACTCTGTGAGATGATTTCACAGAACACAAAGAAGTTTCTCAGAAAGCTTCTTTCTCTTTGTTATCGGAGGATATTTCCTTTGGCACTATAGGCTTCAAAGGGATCCGAAATATCTGTTCTCACATTCCACAGAAATAAGGCTAGCAAAGAGATCCACGAAACACAGATGTAACTCTGTGAGATGAATTGACAGAAAACTAAGCAGTTTCTCAGAAAGCTTCTTTCCAGATTTCATCTGAGGATATTTCCTTTTTCACCACAGCCCTCTATGGGCTTCCAAATATCACTTTGCCAATTCCACAAGAACTGTCTTAGCGAAAGGCTTCTTGAGGGGAAAGCTGTAACTCTGTGAGATGATTTCACAGAACACAAAGAAGTTTCTCAGAAAGCTTCTTTCTCTTTGTTATCGGAGGATATTTCCTTTGGCCCTATAGTCTTCAAAGGGATCCGAAATATCTGTTCTCAGATTCCACAGAAATAAGGCTAGCAAAGAGATCCACGAAATACAGATGTAATTCTGTGAGATGAATTAACAGAACACTAAGCAGTTTCTCAGAAAGCTTCTTTCCAGATTTCATCTGAGGATATTTCCTTTTTCACCATAGCCCTCTAAGGGCTTCCAAATATCACCTTGCCAATTCCAAAGGAACTGTCTTAGTGAAAGGCTTCTTGAGGGGAAAGCTGTAATTCTGTGAGAGGATTTCACAGAACACAAAGAAGTTTCTCAGAAAGCTTCTTTCTCTTTGTTATCGGAGGATATTTCCTTTGGCCCTATAGTCTTCAAAGGGATCCGAAATATCTGTTCTCAGATTCCACAGAAATAGGCTAGCAACGAGATCCACGAAATACAGATGTAACTCTGTGAGATGAATTAACAGAACACTAAGCAGTTTCTCAGAAAGCTTCTTTCCAGATTTCATCTGAGGATATTTCCTTTTTCACCATAGCCCTCTAAGGGCTTCCAAATATCACCTTGCCAATTCCAAAGGAACTGTCTTAGTGAAAGGCTTCTTGAGGGGAAAGCTGTAACTCTGTGAGAGGATTTCACAGAACACAAAGAAGTTTCTCAGAAAGCTTCTTTCTCTTTGTTATCGGAGGATATTTCCTTTGGCCCTATAGTCTTCAAAGGGATCCGAAATATCTGTTCTCAGATTCCACAGAAATAGGCTAGCAACGAGGTCCACGAAATACAGATGTAACTCTGTGAGATGAATTAACAGAACACTAAGCAGTTTCTCGGAAAGCTTCTTTCCAGATTTCATCTGAGGATATTTCCTTTTTCACCATAGCCCTCTATGGGCTTCCAAATATCACCTTGCCAATTCCACAGGAACTGACTTAGCGAAAGGCTTCTTGAGGGGAAAGCTGTAACTCTGTGAGAGGATTTCACAGAACACAAAGACGTCTCTCAGAAAGTTTCTTTCTCTTTGTTATCGGAGGATATTTCCTTTGGCCCTATAGTCTTCAAAGGGATCCGAAATATCTGTTCTCAGATTCCACGGAAATAAGGCTAGCAAAGAGCTCCACGAAATACAGATGTAACTCTGTGAGATGAATTAACGGAACACTAAGCAGTTTCTCAGAAAGCTTCTTTCAAGATTTCATCTGAGGATATTTCCTTTTTCACCATAGCCCTCTATGGGCTTCCAAATATCACTTTGCCAATTCCACAGGAAGTGTCTTAGCGAAAGTCTTCTTGCGGGAAAAGCTGTAACGCTGTGAGATGACTTCACGGAACACAAAGAAGTTTCTCAGAAAGTTTCTTTCTCTTTGTTATCGGAGGATATTTCCTTTGGCCCTATAGTCTTCAAAGTGATCCGAAATATCTGTTCTCGGATTCCACAGAAATAAGGCTAGCAAAGAGATCCACGAAATACAGATGTAACTCGGTGAGATGAATTAACAGAACACTAAGCGGTTTCTCAGAAAGCTTCTTCCCAGATTTCATCTGAGGATATTTCCTTTTTCACCATAGCCCTCGATGTGCTTGTAAATATCACTTTGAAAATTCCACAAGAACTGTCTTAGCGAAAGGCTTCTTGAGGGGAAATCTGAAATTCTGTGAGATGATTTCACAGAAAGGAAAGAAGTTTCTCAGAAAGCTTCTTTCTCTTTGTTATCGGAGGATATTTCCTTTGGCCCTATAGTCTTCAAAGGGATCCGAAATGTCTGTACTCAGATTCCACAGAAATAGGCTAGGAAAGAGATCCACGAAATACAGATGTAACTCTGTGAGATGAATTAACAGAACACTAAGCAGTTTCTCAGAAAGCTTCTTTCCAGATTTCATCTGAGGATATTTCCTTTTTCACCATAGCCCTCTATGGGCTTCAAAATATCACTTTGCCAATTCCACAGGAACTGTCGTAGCGAAAGGCTTCTTGAGGGGTAAGCTGTTACTGTGTGAGATGATTTCACAGAACACAAAGAAATTTCTCAGGAAGTTTCTTTCTCTTTGTTATTGGAGGATATTTCCTTTGGCCCTATAGTCTTCAAAGGGATCCGAAATATCTGTTCTCAGATTCCACAGAAATAAGGCTAACAAAGAGATCCAGGAAATACAGATGTAAGTCTGTGAGTGGAGGTCACACATCACGTAGCAGTTTCTCAGAAAGTTTCTTTCCAGATTTCATCTGAGGATATTTCCTTTTTCACCGTAGCCCTCTATGGGCTTCCAAATATCACTTTGCCAATTCCACAAGAACTGTCTTAGCGAAAGTCTTCTTGAGGGGAAAGCTGTAACTCTGTGAGAGGATTTCACAGAGCACAAAGAAGTTTCTCAGAAAGCTTCTTTCTCTTTGTTATCGGAGGATATTTCCTTTGGCCCTATACTCTTCAAAGGGATCCGAAATATCTGTTCTCAGATTCCACAGAAATAAGGCTAGCAAAGAGATCCACGAAATACAGATGTAACTCTGTGAGATGAATTAACAGAACACTAAGCAGATTCTCAGAAAGCTTCTTTCCAGATTTCATCTGAGGATATTTCCTTTTTCACCATAGCACTCTATGGGCTTCCAAATATCACTTTGCCAATTCCACAAGAACTGTCTTAGCGAAAGGCTTCTTGAGGGGAAAGCTGAAACTCTGTGAGATGATCTCACAGAACACAAAGAAGTTTCTCAGAAAGCTTCTTTCTCTTTTTAATCGGAGGATATTTCCTTTGGCCCTATAGTCTTCAAATGGATCCGAAATGTCTGTACTCAGATTCCACAGAAATAAGGCTAGCAAAGAGATCCACGAAATACAGATGTAACTCTGTGAGATGAATTAACAAAACACTAAGCAGTTTCTCAGAAAGCTTCTTTCCAGATTTCATCTGAGGATATTTCCTTTTTCACCATAGCCCTCTAAGGGCTTCCAAATATCACCTTGCCAATTCCAAAGGAGCTGTCTTAGTGAAAGGCTTCTTGAGGGGAAAGCTGTAACTCTGTGAGAGGATTTCACAGAACACAAAGAAGTTTCTCAGAAAGCTTCTTTCTCTTTGTTATCGGAGGATATTTCCTTTGGCCCTGTAGTCTTCAAAGGGATCCGAAATATCTGTTCTCAGATTCCACAGAAATAGGCTAGCAACGAGGTCCACGAAATACAGATGTAACTCTGTGAGATGAATTGACAGAACACTAAGCAGTTTCTCGGAAAGCTTCTTTCCAGATTTCATCTGAGGATATTTCCTTTTTCACCATAGCCCTCTATGGGCTTCCAAATATCACCTTGCCAATTCCACAGGAACTGTCTTAGCGAAAGGCTTCTTGAGGGGAAAGCTGTAACTCTGTGAGAGGATTTCACAGAACACAAAGACGTCTCTCAGAAAGTTTCTTTCTCTTTGTTATCGGAGGATATTTCCTTTGGCCCTATAGTCTTCAAAGGGATCCGAAATATCTGTTCTCAGATTCCACGGAAATAAGGCTAGCAAAGAGCTCCACGAAATACAGATGTAACTCTGTGAGATGAATTAACGGAACACTAAGCAGTTTCTCAGAAAGCTTCTTTCAAGATTTCATCTGAGGATATTTCCTTTTTCACCATAGCCCTCTATGGGCTTCCAAATATCACTTTGCCAATTCCACAGGAAGTGTCTTAGCGAAAGTCTTCTTGCGGGAAAAGCTGTAACGCTGTGAGATGACTTCACGGAACACAAAGAAGTTTCTCAGAAAGTTTCTTTCTCTTTGTTATCGGAGGATATTTCCTTTGGCCCTATAGTCTTCAAAGTGATCCGAAATATCTGTTCTCGGATTCCACAGAAATAAGGCTAGCAAAGAGATCCACGAAATACAGATGTAACTCGGTGAGATGAATTAACAGAACACTAAGCGGTTTCTCAGAAAGCTTCTTCCCAGATTTCATCTGAGGATATTTCCTTTTTCACCATAGCCCTCGATGTGCTTGTAAATATCACTTTGAAAATTCCACAAGAACTGTCTTAGCGAAAGGCTTCTTGAGGGGAAAGCTGAAATTCTGTGATATGATTTCACAGAAAGGAAAGAAGTTTCTCAGAAAGCTTCTTTCTCATTGTTATCGGAGGATATTTCCTTTGGCCCTATAGTCTTCAAAGGGATCCGAAATATCTGTTCTCAGATTCCACAGAGATAGGGCTAGCAAAGAGATCCACGAAATACAGATGTATCACTGTGAGATGAATTAACAGAACACTAAGCAGTTTCTCAGAAAGCTTCTTTCCAGATTTCATCTGAAGATTTTCCTTTTTCAACATAGCCCTCTATGGGCTTCCAAATATCACTTTGCCAATTCCACAGGAACTGTCTTAGCGAAAGGCTTTCTGAGGGGAAAGCTGTAACTCTGTGAGATGATTTCACAGAACACAAAGAAGTTTCTCAGAAAGCTTCTTTCTCTTTGTTATCGGAGGATATTTCCTTTGGCCCTATAGTCTTCATAGGGATCCGAAATATCTGTTCTCAGATTCCACAGAAATAAGGCTAGCAAAGAGATCCACGAAATACACATGTAACTCTGTGAGATGAATTAACAGAACACTAAGCAGTTTCTCAGAAAGCTTCTTTCCAGATTTCATCTGAGGATAATTCCTTTGTCACCACAGCCCTCTATGGGCTTCCAAATATCACTTTGCCAATTCCACAAGAACTGTCTTAGCGAAAGGCTTCTTGAGGGGAAAGCTGTAACTCTGTGAGATGATTTCACAGAACACAAAGAAGTTTCTCAGAAAGCTTCTTTCTCTTTGTTATCGGAGGATAGTTCCTTTGGCCCTATAGTCTTCAAAGGGATCCGAAATATCTGTTCTCAAATTCCACAGAAGTAGGCTAACAGAGAGATCCACGAAATACAGATGTAACTCTGTGAGATGAATTAACAGAACACTAAGCAGTTTCTCAGAAAGCTTCTTTCCAGATTTCATCTGAGGATATTTCCTTTTTCACCATAGCCCTCTATGGGCTTCCAAATATCACTTTGCCAATTACACAGGAACTGTCTTAGCGAAAGGCTTTCTGAGGGGAAAGCTGTAACTCTCTGAGTTGATTTCACAGAACACAAAGAAGTTTCTCAGAAAGCTACTTTCTCTTTGTTATCGGAGGATATTTCCTTTGGCCTTATAGTCTTCATAGGGATCCGAAATATCTGTTCTCAGATTCCACAGAAATAAGGCTAGCAAAGAGATCCACGAAATACACATGTAACTCTGTGAGATGAATTAACAGAACACTAAGCAGTTTCTCAGAAAGCTTCTTTCCAGATTTCCTCTGAGGATATTTCCTTTTTCACCATAGCCCTCTATGGGCTTCTAAATATCACTTTGCCAATTCCACAAGAACTGTCATAGCGAAAGGCTTCTTGAGGGGAAAGCTGTAACTCTGTGAGGTGATTTCACAGAACACAAAGAAGTTTCTCAGAAAGCTTCTTTCTATTTGTTATCGGAGGATATTTCCTTTGGCCCTATAATCTTCAAAGGGATCCGAAATATCTGTTCTCAGATTCCACAGAAATTAGGCTAGCAAAGAGATCCACGAAATACAGATGTAACTCTGTGAGATGAATTGACAGAACACTAAGCGGTTTCTCAGAAAGCTTCTTTCCAGATTTCATCTGAGGATAATTCCTTTTTCACCACAGCCCTCTATGGGCTTCCAAATATCACTTTGCCAACCCACCAGAACTGTCTTAGCGAAAGGCTTCTTGAGGGGAAAGCTGTAACTCTGTGAGATGATTTCACAGAACACAAAGAAGTTTCTCAGAAAGCTTCTTTCTCTTTGTTATCGGAGGATATTTCCTTTGGCCCTATAGTCTTCAAAGGGATCCGAAATATCTGTTCTCAGATTCCACAGAAATAGGCTAGCAAAGAGATCCACGAAATACAGATGTAACTCTGTGAGATGAATTAACAGAACACTAAGTAGTTTCTCAGAAAGCTTCTTTCCAGATTTCATCTGAGGATATTTCCTTTTTCACCATAGCCCTCTATGGTCTTCCAAATATCACTTTGCCAATTCCACAGGAACTGTCTTAGCGAAACGCTTTCTGAGGGGAAAGCTGTAACTCTGTGAGATGATTTCAGAGAACACAAAGAAGTTTCTCAGAAAGTTTCTTTCTCTTTGTTATCGGAGGATATTTCCTTTGGCCCTATAGTCTTCAAAGGGATCCGAAAAATCTGTTCTCAGATTCCACAGAAATAGGCTAGCAAAGAGATCCACGAAATACAGATGTAACTCTCTGAAATGAATTAACAGAACACTAAGCAGTTTCTCAGAAAGCTTCTATCCAGATTTCATCTGAGGATATTTCCTTTTTCACCATAGCCCTCTATGGGCTTCCAAATAATACTTTGCCAATTCCACAGGAACTGTCTTAGCGAAAGGCTTCCTGAGGGGAAAGCTGTAACTCTGTGAGATGATTTCACAGAACACAAAGAAGTTTCTCAGAAAGTTTCTTTCTCTTTGTTATCGGAGGATATTTCCTTTGGCCCTATAGTCTTCAAAGGGATCCGAATTATCTGTTCTCATATTCCACAGAAATAAGGCTAGCAAAGAGATCCACTAAATACAGAGGTAACTCTGTGGGATGAATTAACAGAACACTAAGCAGTTTCTCAGAAAGCTTCTTTCCAGATTTCATCTGAGGATATTTCCTTTTTCACGTTGGCCCTCTATGGGCTTCCAAATATCACTTTGAAAATTCCACAAGAACTGTCTTAGCGAAAGGCTTCCTGAGGGGAAAGCTGTAACTCTGTGGGAGGATTTCACTGAACACAAAGAAGTTTCTCAGAAAGCTTCTTTCTCTTTGTTATCAGAGGATATTTCCTTTGACCCTATAGTCTTCAAAGGGATCCGAAATATCTGTTCTCAGATTCCACAGAAATAAGGCTAGCAGAGAGATCCAAGAAATACAGATGTAACTCTGTGAGATGAATTAACAGAACACTAAGCAGTTTCTCAGAAAGCTTCTTTCCAGTTTTCACCTGAGGATATTTCCTTTTTCACCATAGCCCTCTAAGGGCTTCCAAATATCACTTTGCCAATTCCACAAGAACTGTCTTAGCGAAAGGCTTCTTGAGGGGAAAGCTGTATCTCTGTGAGATGATTTCACAGAACACAAAGAAGTTTCTCAGAAAGCTTCTTTCTCTTTGTTATCGGAGGATATTTCCTTTGGCCCTATAGTCTTCAAAGGGATCCGAAATATCTGTTCTCAGATTCCACAGAAATAAGGCTAGCAAAGAGATCCACGAAATACAAATGTAACTCTGTGGGATGAATTGACAGAACACTAAGCAGTTTCTCAGAAAGCTTCTTTCCAGATTTCATCTGAGGATAATTCCTTTTTCACCATAGCACTCTATGGGCTTCCAAATATCACTTTGCCAATTCCACAAGAACTGTCTTAGCGAAAGGCTTCTTGAGGGGAAAGCAGTAACTCTGTGAGATGATTTCACAGAACACAAAGAAGTTTCTCAGAAAGTTTCTTTCTCTTTGTTATCGGAGGATATTTCCTTTGGCCCGATATTCTTCAAAGGGATCCGAAATATCTGTTCTCAGATTCCACAGAAATAGGCTTGCAAAGTGATCCACGAAATACAGATGTAACTCTGTGAGATGAATTAACAGAACACTAAGCAGATTCTCAGAAAGCCTCTTTCCAGATTTCATCTGAGGATATTTCCTTTTTCACCATAGCCCTCTATGGGCTTCCAAATAATACTTTACGAATTCCACAGGAACTGTCTTAGCGAAAGGCTTCTTGAGGGGAAAGCTGTAACTCTGTGAGATGATTTCACAGAACACAAAGAAGTTTCTCAGAAAGATTCTTTCTCTTTGTTATCGGAGGATATTTCCTTTGGCCCTATAGTCTTCAAAGGGATCCGAAATATCTGTTCTCAGATTCCACAGAAATAGGCTAGCAAAGAGATCCAGGAAATACAGATGTAACTCTGTGAGATGAATTAACAGAACACTAAGCAGTTTCTCAGAAAGCTTCTTTCCAGATTTCATCTGAGGATATTTCCTTTTTCACCATAGCCCTCTATGGGCTTCCAAATATCACTTTGCCAATTCCACAGGAACTGTCTTAGCAAAAGGCTTTCTGAGGGGAAAGCTGTAACTCTGTGAGATGATTTCACAGAACACAAAGAAGTTTCTCAGAAAGTTTCTTTCTCTTTGTTATCGGAGGATATTTCCTTTGGCCCTATAGTCATCAAAGGGATCCGAAATATCTGTTCTTAGATTCCACAGAAATAAGGCTAGCAAAGAGATTCACGAAATACAGATGTAACTCTGTGAGATGAATTGACAGAACACTAAGCAGTTTCTCAGAAAGCTTCTTTCCAGATTTCATCTGAGGATATTTCCTTTTTCGCCATGGCCCTCTATGGGCTTCCAAATATCACTTTGCCAATTCCACAAGAACTGTCTTAGCGAAAGGCTTCTTGAGGGGAAATCTGTAACTCTGTGAGATGATTTCACAGAACACAAAGAAGTTTCTCAGAAAGCTTCTTTCTCTTTGTTATAGGAGGATATTTCCTTTGGCCCTGTAGTCTTCATAGGGATCCGAAATATCTGTTCTCAGATTCCACAGAAATAAGGCTAGCAAAGAGATCCACGAAATACAGATGTAACTCTGTGAGATGAATTAACAGAACACTAAGCAGTTTCTCAGAAAACTTCTTTCCAGCTTTCATCTGAGGATATTTCCTTTTTCACCTTAGCCCTCTATGGGATTCCAAGTATCACTTTGCCAATTCCACAAGAACTGTCTTAGCGAAAGGCTTCTTGAGGAGAGAGCTGTAACTCTGTGAGATGATTTCACAGAACACAAAGAAGTTTCTCAGAAAGCTTCTTTCTCTTTGTTATCGGAGGATATTTCCTTTGGCCCTATAGTCTTCAAAGGGATCCGAAATATCTGTTATCAGATTCCACAGAAATAAGGCTAGCAAAGAGATCCACGAAATACAGATGTAACACTTTGAGATGAATTGACAGAACACTAAGCAGTTTCTCAGAAAGCTTCTTTCCAGATTTCATCTGAGGATAATTCCTTTTTCACCATAGCCCTCTATGGGCTTCCAAATATCACTTTGCCAATTCCACAGGAACTGTCTTAGCGAAAGGCTTCTTGAGGGGAAAGCTGTAACTCTGTGAGATGATTTCACAGAACACAAAGAAGTTTCTCAGAAAGTTTCTTTCTCTTTGTTATCGGAGGATATTTCCTTTGGCCCTATAGTCTTCAAAGGAATCCGAAAAATCTGTTCTCAGATTCCACAGAAATAGGCTAGCAAAGAGATCCACGAAATACAGATGTAACTCTCTGAAATGAATTAACAGAACACTAAGCAGTTTCTCAGAAAGTTTCTTTCCAGATTTCATCTGAGGATATTTCCTTTTTCACCATAGCCCTCTATGGGCTTCCAAATAATACTTTGACAATTCCACAGGAACTGTCTTAGCGAAAGGCTTCCTGAGGGGAAAGCTGTAACTCTGTGAGATGATTTCACAGAACACAAAGAAGTTTCTCAAAAAGTTTCTTTCTCTTTGTTATCGGAGGATATTTCCTTTGGCCCTATAGTCTTCAAAGGGATCCGAAATATCTGTTCTCAGATTCCACAGAAATAAGGCTAGCAAAGAGATCCACGAAATACAGAGGTAACTCTGTGGGATGAATTAACAGAACACTAAGCAGTTTCTCAGAAAGCTTCTTTCCAGATTTCATCTGAGGATATTTCCTTTTTCACCATAGCCCTCTATGGGCTTCCAAATATCACTTTGAAAATTCCACAAGAACTTTCTTAGCGAAAGGCTTCTTGAGGGGAAAGCTGTATCTCTGTGGGAGGATTTCACTGAACACAAAGAAGTTTCTCAGAAAGGTTCTTTCTCTTTGTTATCAGAGGATATTTCCTTTGACCCTATAGTCTTCAAAGGGATCCGAAATATCTGTTCTCAGATTCCACAGAAATAAGGCTAGCAGAGAGATCCACGAAATACAGATGTAACTCTGTGAGATGAATTAACACAACACTAAGCAGTTTCTCAGAAAGCTTCTTTCCAATTTTCACCTGAGGATATTTCCTTTTTCACCATAGCACTCTATGGGCTTCCAAATATCACTTTGCCAATTCCACAAGAACTGTCTTAGCGAAAGGCTTCTTGAGGGGAAAGCTGTAACTCTGTGAGATGATTTCACAGAACACAAAGAAGTTTCTCAGAAAGCTTCTTTCTCTCTGTTATCGGAGGATATTTCCTTTGGCCCTATAGTCTTCAAAGGGATCCGAAATATCTGTTCTCAGATTCCACAGAAATAGGCTTGCAAAGAGATCCACGAAATACAGATGTAACTCTGTGAGATGAATTAACAGAACACTAAGCAGATTCTCAGAAAGCTTCTTTCCAGATTTCATCTGAGGATATTTCCTTTTTCACCATAGCCCTCTATGGGCTTCCAAATAATACTTTGCGAATTCCACAGGAACTGTCTTAGCGAAAGGCTTCTTGAGGGGAAAGCTGTAACTCTGTGAGATGATTTCACAGAACACAAAGAAGTTTCTCAGAAAGCTTCTTTCTCTTTGTTATCGGAGGATATTTCCTTTGGCCCTATAGTCTTCAAAGGGATCCGAAATATCTGTTCTCAGATTCCACAGAAATAGGCTAGCAAAGAGATCCACGAAATACAGATGTAACTCTCTGACATGAATTAACAGAACACTAAGCAGTTTCTCAGAAAGCTTCTTTCCAGATTTCATCTGAGGATATTTCCTTTTTCACCATAGCCCTCTATGGGCTTCCAAATATCACTTTGCCCATTCCACAGGAACTGTCTTAGCGAAAGGCTTCCTGAGGGGAAAGCTGTAACTCTGTGAGATGATTTCACAGAACACAAAGAAGTTTCTCAGAAAGCTTCTTTCTCTTTGTTATCGGAGGATATTTCCTTTGGCCCTATAGTCTTCATAGGGATCCGAAATATCTGTTCTCAGATTCCACAGAAATAAGGCTAGCAAAGAGATCCACGAAATACACATGTAACTCTGTGAGATGAATTAACAGAACACTAAGCAGTTTCTCAGAAAGCTTCTTTCCAGATTTCCTCTGAGGATATTTCCTTTTTCACCATAGCCCTCTATGGGCTTCTAAATATCACTTTGCCAATTCCACAAGAACTGTCTTAGCGAAAGGCTTCTTGAGGGGAAAGCTGTAACTCTGTGAGGTGATTTCACAGAACACAAAGAAGTTTCTCAGAAAGCTTCTTTCTATTTGTTATCGGAGGATATTTCCTTTGGCCCTATACTCTTCAAAGGGATCCGAAATATCTGTTCTCAGATTGCACAGAAATTAGGCTAGCAAAGAGATCCACGAAATACAGATGTAACTCTGTGAGATGAATTGACAGAACACTAAGCAGTTTCTCAGAAAGCTTCTTTCCAGATTTCATCTGAGGATAATTCCTTTTTCACCACAGCCCTCTATGGGCTTCCAAATATCACTTTGCCAATTCCACAAGAACTGTCTTAGCGAAAGGCTTCTTGAGGGGAAAGCTGTAACTCTGTGAGATGATTTCACAGAACACCAAGAAGTGTCTCAGAAAGCTTCTTTCTCTTTGTTATCGGAGGATATTTCCTTTGGCCCTATAGTCTTCAAAGGGATCAGAAATATCTGTTCTCAAATTCCACAGAAGTAGGCTAGCAAAGAGATCCACGAAATACAGATGTAACTCTGTGAGATGAATTAACAGAACACTAAGTAGTTTCTCAGAAAGCTTCTTTCCAGATTTCATCTGAGGATATTTCCTTTTTCACCATAGCCCTCTATGGGCTTCCAAATATCACTTTGCCAATTACACAGGAACTGTCTTAGCGAAAGGCTTTCTGAGGGGAAAGCTGTAACTCTTTGAGATGATTTCACAGAACACAAAGAAGTTTCTCAGAACGTTTCTTTCTCTTTGTTATCGGAGGATATTTCCTTTGGCCCTATAGTCATCAAAGGGATCCGAAATATCTGTTCTCAGATTCCACAGATATAAGGCTAGCAAAGAGATCCACTAAATACAGAGGTAAATCTCTGGGAAGAATTAACAGAACACTAAGCAGTTTCTCAGAAAGCTTCTTTCCAGATTTCATCTGAGGATATTTCCTTTTTCACCATAGCCCTCTATGGGCTTCCAAATATCACTTTGAAAATTCCACAAGAACTTTCTTAGCGAAAGGCTTCTTGAGGGGAAAGCTGTAACTCTGTGGGAGGATTTCACAGAACACAAAGAAGTTTCTCAGAAAGCTTCTTTCTCTTTGTTATCAGAGGATATTTCCTTTGACCCTATAGTCTTCAAAGGGATCCGAAATATATGTTCTCAGATTCCACAGAAATAAGGATAGCAGAGAGATCCACGAAATACAGATGTAACTCTGTGAGATGAATTAACAAAACACTAAGCAGTTTCTCAGAAAGCTTCTATCCAGCTTTCATCTGAGGATATTTCCTTTTTCACCTTAGCCCTCTATGGGATTCCAAGTATCACTTTGCCAATTCCACAAGAACTGTCTTAGCGAAAGGTTTCTTGAGGGGAAAGCTGTAACTCTGTGAGATGATTTCACAGAACACAAAGAAGTTTCTCAGAAAGCTTCTTTCTCTTTGTTATCGGAGGATATTTCCTTTGGCCCTATAGTCTTCAAAGGGATCCGAAATATCTGTTCTCAGATTCCACAGAAATAGGCTTGCAAAGAGATCCACGAAATACAGATGTAACTCTGTGAGATGAATTAACAGAACACTAAGCAGATTCTCAGAAAGCTTCTTTCCAGATTTCATCTGAGGATATTTCCTTTTTCAGCATAGCCCTCTATGGGCTTCCAAATAATACTTTGCGAATTCCACAGGAACTGTCTTAGCGAAAGGCTTCTTGAGGGGAAAGCTGTAACTCTGTGAGATGATTTCACAGAACACAAAGAAGTTTCTCAGAAAGCTTCTTTCTCTTTGTTATCGGAGGATATTTCCTTTGGCCCTATAGTCTTCAAAGGGATCCGAAATATCTGTTCTCAGATTCCACAGAAATAGGCTAGCAAAGAGATCCACGAAATACAGATGTAACTCTGAGAGATGAATTAACAGAACACTAAGCAGTTTCTCAGAAAGCTTCTTTCCAGATTTCATCTGAGGATATTTCCTTTTTCACCATAGCCCTCTATGGGCTTCCAAATATCACTTTGCCAATTCCACAGGAACTGTCTTAGCGAAAGGCTTCCTGAGGGGAAAGCTGTAACTCTGTGAGATGATTTCACAGAACACAAAGAAGTTTCTCAGAAAGCTTCTTTCTCTTTGTTATCGGAGGATATTTCCTTTGGCCCTATAGTCTTCATAGGGATCCGAAATATCTGTTCTCAGATTCCACAGAAATAAGGCTAGCAAAGAGATCCACGAAATACACATGTAACTCTGTGAGATGAATTAACAGAACACTAAGCAGTTTCTCAGAAAGCTTCTTTCCAGATTTCCTCTGAGGATATTTCCTTTTTCACCATAGCCCTCTATGGGCTTCTAAATATCACTTTGCCAATTCCACAAGTACTGTCTTAGCGAAAGGCTTCTTGAGGGGAAAGCTGTAACTCTGTGAGGTGATTTCACAGAACACAAAGAAGTTTCTCAGAAAGCTTCTTTCTATTTGTTATCGGAGGATATTTCCTTTGGCCCTATACTCTTCAAAGGGATCCGAAATATCTGTTCTCAGATTGCACAGAAATTAGGCTAGCAAAGAGATCCACGAAATACAGATGTAACTCTGTGAGATGAATTGACAGAACACTAAGCAGTTTCTCAGAAAGCTTTCCAGATTTCATTTGAGGATAATTCCTTTTTCACCATAGCCCTCTATGGGCTTCCAAATATCACTTTGCCAATTCCACAAGAACTGTCTTAGCGAAAGGCTTCTTGAGGGGAAAGCTGTAACTCTGTGAGAAGATTTCACAGAACACAAAGAAGTTTCTCAGAAAGTTTCTTTCTCTTTGTTATCGGAGGATATTTCCTTTGGCCCTATAGTCATCAAAGGGATCTGAAATATCTGTTCTTAGATTCCACAGAAATAAGGCTAGCAAAGAGATTCACGAAATACAGATGTAACTCTGTGAGATGAATTGATAGAACACTAAGCAGTTTCTCAGAAAGCTTCTTTCCAGATTTCATCTGAGGATATTTCCTTTTTCGCCATATCCCTCTATGGGCTTCCAAATATCACTTTGCCAATTGCACAAGAACTGTCTTAGCGAAAGGCTTCTTGAGGGGAAATCTGTAACTCTGTGAGATGATTTCACAGAACACAAAGAAGTTTCTCAGAAAGCTTCTTTCTCTTTGTTATAGGAGAATATTTCCTTTGGCCCTGTAGTCTTCATAGGGATCCGAAATATCTGTTCTCAGATTCCACAGAAATAAGGCTAGCAAAGAGATCCACGAAATACAGATGTAACTCTGTGAGATGAATTAACAGAACACTAAGCAGTTTCTCAGAAAACTTCTTTCCAGCTTTCATCTGAGGATATTTCCTTTTTCACCTTAGCCCTCTATGGGATTCCAAGTATCACTTTGCCAATTCCACAAGAACTGTCTTAGCGAAAGGCTTCTTGAGGAGAAAGCTGTAACTCTGTGAGATGATTTCACAGAACACAAAGAAGTTTCTCAGAAAGCTTCTTTCTCTTTGTTATCGGAGGATATTTCCTTTGGCCCTATAGTCTTCAAAGGGATCCGAAATATCTGTTCTCAGATTCCACAGAAATAAGGCTAGCAAAGAGATCCAAGAAATACAGATGTAACACTTTGAGATGAATTGACAGAACACTAAGCAGTTTCTCAGAAAGCTTCTTTCCAGATTTCATCTGAGGATATTTCCTTTTTCACCATAGCCCTCTATGGGCTTCCAAATATCACTTTGCCAATTCCACAGGAACTGTCTTATTGAAAGGCTTTCTGAGAGGAAAGCTGTAACTCTGTGAGAAGATTTCACAGAACACAAAGAAGTTTCTCAGAAAGTTTCTTTCTCTTTGTTATTGGAGGATATTTCCTTTGGCCCTATAGTCATCAAAGGGATCCGAAATATCTGTTCTTAGATTCCACAGAAATAAGGCTAGCAAAGAGATTCACGAAATACAGATGTAACTCTGTGAGATGAATTGACAGAACACTAAGCAGTTTCTCAGAAAGCTTCTTTCCAGATTTCATCTGAGGATATTTCCTTTTTCGCCATGGCCCTCTATGGGCTTCCAAATATCACTTTGCCAATTCCACAAGAACTGTCTTAGCGAAAGGCTTCTTGAGGGGAAATCTGTAACTCTGTGAGATTATTTCACAGAACACAAAGAAGTTTCTCAGAAAGCTTCTTTCTCTTTGTTATAGGAGGATATTTCCTTTGGCCCTGTAGTCTTCATAGGGATCCGAAATATCTGTTCTCAGATTCCACAGAAATAAGGCTAGCAAAGAGATCCACGAAATACAGATGTAACTCTGTGAGATGAATTAACAGAACACTAAGCAGTTTCTCAGAAAACTTCTTTCCAGCTTTCATCTGAGGATATTTCCTTTTTCACCTTAGCCCTCTATGGGATTCCAAGTATCACTTTGCCAATTCCACAAGAACTGTCTTAGCGAAAGGCTTCTTGAGGAGAAAGCTGTAACTCTGTGAGATGATTTCACAGAACACAAAGAAGTTTCTCAGAAAGCTTCTTTCTCTTTGTTATCGGAGGATATTTCCTTTGGCCCTATAGTCTTCAAAGGGATCCGAAATATCTGTTCTCAGATTCCACAGAAATAGGGCTAGCAAAGAGATCCACGAAATACAGATGTAACACTTTGAGATGAATTGACAGAACACTAAGCAGTTTCTCAGAAAGCTTCTTTCCAGATTTCATCTGAGGATAATTCCTTTTTCACCATAGCCCTCTATGGGCTTCCAAATATCACTTTGCCAATTCCACAGGAACTGTCTTAGCGAAAGGCTTCTTGAGGGGAAAGCTGTAACTCTGTGAGATGATTTCACAGAACACAAAGAAGTTTCTCAGAAAGTTTCTTTCTCTTTGTTATCGGAGGATATTTCCTTTGGCCCTATAGTCTTCAAAGGAATCCGAAAAATCTGTTCTCAGATTCCACAGAAATAGGCTAGCAAAGAGATCCACGAAATACAGATGTAACTCTCTGAAATGAATTAACAGAACACTAAGCAGTTTCTCAGAAAGTTTCTTTCCAGATTTCATCTGAGGATATTTCCTTTTTCACCATAGCCCTCTATGGGCTTCCAAATAATACTTTGACAATTCCACAGGAACTGTCTTAGCAAAAGGCTTCCTGAGGGGAAAGCTGTAACTCTGTGAGATGATTTCACAGAACACAAAGAAGTTTCTCAAAAAGTTTCTTTCTCTTTGTTATCGGAGGATATTTCCTTTGGCCCTATAGTCTTCAAAGGGATCCGAAATATCTGTTCTCAGATTCCACAGAAATAAGGCTAGCAAAGAGATCCACTAAATACAGAGTTAACTCTGTGGGATGAATTAACAGAACACTAAGCAGTTTCTCAGAAAGCTTCTTTCCAGATTTCATCTGAGGATATTTCCTTTTTCACCATAGCCCTCTATGGGCTTCCAAATATCACTTTGAAAATTCCACAAGAACTTTCTTAGCGAAAGGCTTCTTGAGGGGAAAGCTGTATCTCTGTGGGAGGATTTCACTGAACACAAAGAAGTTTCTCAGAAAGCTTCTTTCTCTTTGTTATCAGAGGATATTTCCTTTGACCCTATAGTCTTCAAAGGGATCCGAAATATCTGTTCTCAGATTCCACAGAAATAAGGCTAGCAGAGAGATCCACGAAATACAGATGTAACTCTGTGAGATGAATTAACACAACACTAAGCAGTTTCTCAGAAAGCTTCTTTCCAATTTTCACCTGAGGATATTTCCTTTTTCACCATAGCACTCTATGGGCTTCCAAATATCACTTTGCCAATTCCACAAGAACTGTCTTAGCGAAAGGCTTCTTGAGGGGAAAGCTGTAACTCTGTGAGATGATTTCACAGAACACAAAGAAGTTTCTCAGAAAGCTTCTTTCTCTCTGTTATCGGAGGATATTTCCTTTGGCCCCATAGTCTTCAAAGGGATCCGAAATATCTGTTCTCAGATTCCACAGAAATAGGCTTGCAAAGAGATCCACGAAATACAGATGTAACTCTGTGAGATGAATTAACAGAACACTAAGCAGATTCTCAGAAAGCTTCTTTCCAGATTTCATCTGAGGATATTTCCTTTTTCACCATAGCCCTCTATGGGCTTCCAAATAATACTTTGCGAATTCCACAGGAACTGTCTTAGCGAAAGGCTTCTTGAGGGGAAAGCTGTAAGTCTGTGAGATGATTTCACAGAACACAAAGAAGTTTCTCAGAAAGCTTCTTTCTCTTTGTTATCGGAGGATATTTCCTTTGGCCCTATAGTCTTCAAAGGGATCCGAAATATCTGTTCTCAGATTCCACAGAAATAGGCTAGCAAAGAGATCCACGAAATACAGATGTAACTCTCTGAGATGAATTAACAGAACACTAAGCAGTTTCTCAGAAAGCTTCTTTCCAGATTTCATCTGAGGATATTTCCTTTTTCACCATAGCCCTCTATGGGCTTCCAAATATCACTTTGCCAATTCCACAGGAACTGTCTTAGCGAAAGGCTTCCTGAGGGGAAAGCTGTAACTCTGTGAGATGATTTCACAGAACACAAAGAAGTTTCTCAGAAAGCTTCTTTCTCTTTGTTATCGGAGGATATTTCCTTTGGCCCTATAGTCATCAAAGGGATCCGAAATATCTGTTCTTAGATTCCACAGAAATAAGGCTAGCAAAGAGATTCACGAAATACAGATGTAACTCTGTGAGATGAATTGACAGAACACTAAGCAGTTTCTCAGAAAGCTTCTTTCCAGATTTCATCTGAGGATATTTCCTTTTTCGCCATGGCCCTCTATGGGCTTCCAAATATCACTTTGCCAATTCCACAAGAACTGTCTTAGCGAAAGGCTTCTTGAGGGGAAATCTGTAACTCTGTGAGATTATTTCACAGAACACAAAGAAGTTTCTCAGAAAGCTTCTTTCTCTTTGTTATAGGAGGATATTTCCTTTGGCCCTGTAGTCTTCATAGGGATCCGAAATATCTGTTCTCAGATTCCACAGAAATAAGGCTAGCAAAGAGATCCACGAAATACAGATGTAACTCTGTGAGATGAATTAACAGAACACTAAGCAGTTTCTCAGAAAACTTCTTTCCAGCTTTCATCTGAGGATATTTCCTTTTTCACCTTAGCCCTCTATGGGATTCCAAGTATCACTTTGCCAATTCCACAAGAACTGTCTTAGCGAAAGGCTTCTTGAGGAGAAAGCTGTAACTCTGTGAGATGATTTCACAGAACACAAAGAAGTTTCTCAGAAAGCTTCTTTCTCTTTGTTATCGGAGGATATTTCCTTTGGCCCTATAGTCTTCAAAGGGATCCGAAATATCAGTTCTCAGATTCCACAGAAATACGGCTAGCTAAGAGATCCACGAAATACAGATGTAACTCTGTGAGATGAATTAACAGAACACTAAGCAGTTTCTCAGAAAACTTCTTTCCAGCTTTCATCTGAGGATATTTCCTTTTTCACCTTAGCCCTCTATGGGATTCCAAGTATCACTTTGCCAATTCCACAAGAACTGTCTTAGCGAAAGGCTTCTTGAGGAGAAAGCTGTAACTCTGTGAGATGATTTCACAGAACACAAAGAAGTTTCTCAGAAAGCTTCTTTCTCTTTGTTATCGGAGGATATTTCCTTTGGCCCTATAGTCTTCAAAGGGATCCGAAATATCTGTTCTCAGATTCCACAGAAATAAGGCTAGCAAAGAGATCCACGAAATACAGATGTAACACTTTGAGATGAATTGACAGAACACTAAGCAGTTTCTCAGAAAGCTTCTTTCCAGATTTCATCTGAGGATAATTCCTTTTTCACCATAGCCCTCTATGGGCTTCCAAATATCACTTTGCCAATTCCACAGGAACTGTCTTAGCGAAAGGCTTCTTGAGGGGAAAGCTGTAACTCTGTGAGGTGATTTCACAGAACACAAAGAAGTTTCTCAGAAAGTTTCTTTCTCTTTGTTATCGGAGGATATTTCCTTTGGCCCTATAGTCTTCAAAGGAATCCGAAAAATCTGTTCTCAGATTCCACAGAAATAGGCTAGCAAAGAGATCCACGAAATACAGATGTAACTCTCTGAAATGAATTAACAGAACACTAAGCAGTTTCTCAGAAAGTTTCTTTCCAGATTTCATCTGAGGATATTTCCTTTTTCACCATAGCCCTCTATGGGCTTCCAAATAATACTTTGACAATTCCACAGGAACTGTCTTAGCGAAAGGCTTCCTGAGGGGAAAGCTGTAACTCTGTGAGATGATTTCACAGAACACAAAGAAGTTTCTCAAAAAGTTTCTTTCTCTTTGTTATCGGAGGATATTTCCTTTGGCCCTATAGTCTTCAAAGGGATCCGAAATATCTGTTCTCAGATTCCACAGAAATAAGGCTAGCAAAGAGATCCACTAAATACAGAGGTAACTCTGTGGGATGAATTAACAGAACACTAAGCAGTTTCTCAGAAAGCTTCTTTCCAGATTTCATCTGAGGATATTTCCTTTTTCACCATAGCCCTCTATGGGCTTCCAAATATCACTTTGAAAATTCCACAAGAACTTTCTTAGCGAAAGGCTTCTTGAGGGGAAAGCTGTATCTCTGTGGGAGGATTTCACTGAACACAAAGAAGTTTCTCAGAAAGCTTCTTTCTCTTTGTTATCAGAGGATATTTCCTTTGACCCTATAGTCTTCAAAGGGATCCGAAATATCTGTTCTCAGATTCCACAGAAATAAGGCTAGCAGAGAGATCCAAGAAATACAGATGTAACTCTGTGAGATGAATTAACACAACACTAAGCAGTTTCTCAGAAAGCTTCTTTCCAATTTTCACCTGAGGATATTTCCTTTTTCACCATAGCACTCTATGGGCTTCCAAATATCACTTTGCCAATTCCACAAGAACTGTCTTAGCGAAAGGCTTCTTGAGGGGAAAGCTGTAACTCTGTGAGATGATTTCACAGAACACAAAGAAGTTTCTCAGAAAGCTTCTTTCTCTCTGTTATCGGAGGATATTTCCTTTGGCCCCATAGTCTTCAAAGGGATCCGAAATATCTGTTCTCAGATTCCACAGAAATAGGCTTGCAAAGAGATCCACGAAATACAGATGTAACTCTGTGAGATGAATTAACAGAACACTAAGCAGATTCTCAGAAAGCTTCTTTCCAGATTTCATCTGAGGATATTTCCTTTTTCACCATAGCCCTCTATGGGCTTCCAAATAATACTTTGCGAATTCCACAGGAACTGTCTTAGCGAAAGGCTTCTTGAGGGGAAAGCTGTAACTCTGTGAGATGATTTCACAGAACACAAAGAAGTTTCTCAGAAAGCTTCTTTCTCTTTGTTATCGGAGGATATTTCCTTTGGCCCTATAGTCTTCAAAGGGATCCGAAATATCTGTTCTCAGATTCCACAGAAATAGGCTAGCAAAGAGATCCACGAAATACAGATGTAACTCTCTGAGATGAATTAACAGAACACTAAGCAGATTCTCAGAAAGCTTCTTTCCAGATTTCATCTGAGGATATTTCCTTTTTCACCATAGCCCTCTATGGGCTTCCAAATATCACTTTGCCAATTCCACAGGAACTGTCTTAGCGAAAGGCTTCCTGAGGGGAAAGCTGTAACTCTGTGAGATGATTTCACAGAACACAAAGAAGTTTCTCAGAAAGCTTCTTTCTCTTTGTTATCGGAGGATATTTCCTTTGGCCCTATAGTCTTCATAGGGATCCGAAATATCTGTTCTCAGATTCCACAGAAATAAGGCTAGCAAAGAGATCCACGAAATACAGATGTAACTCTGTGAGATGAATTAACAGAACACTAAGCAGTTTCTCAGAAAGCTTCTTTCCAGATTTCCTCTGAGGATATTTCCTTTTTCACCATAGCCCTCTATGGGCTTCTAAATATCACTTTGCCAATTCCACAAGAACTGTCTTAGCGAAAGGCTTCTTGAGGGGAAAGCTGTAACTCTGTGAGGTGATTTCACAGAACACAAAGAAGTTTCTCAGAAAGCTTCTTTCTATTTGTTATCGGAGGATATTTCCTTTGGCCCTATACTCTTCAAAGGGATCCGAAATATCTGTTCTCAGATTGCACAGAAATTAGGCTAACAAAGAGATCCACGAAATACAGATGTAACTCTGTGAGATGAATTGACAGAACACTAAGCAGTTTCTCAGAAAGCTTCTTTCCAGATTTCAACTGAGGATAATTCCTTTTTCACCACAGCCCTCTATGGGCTTCCAAATATCACTTTGCCAATTCCACAAGAACTGTCTTAGCGAAAGGCTTCTTGAGGGGAAAGCTGTAACTCTGTGAGATGATTTCACAGAACACCAAGAAGTTTCTCAGAAAGCTTCTTTCTCTTTGTTATCGGAGGATATTTCCTTTGGCCCTATAGTCTTCAAAGGGATCCGAAATATCTGTTCTCAGATTCCACAGAAGTAGGCTAGCAAAGAGATCCACGAAATACAGATGTAACTCTGTGAGATGAATTAACAGAACACTAAGTAGTTTCTCAGAAAGCTTCTTTCCAGATTTCATCTGAGGATATTTCCTTTTTCACCATAGCCCTCTATGGGCTTCCAAATATCACTTTGCCAATTACACAGGAACTGTCTTAGCGAAAGGCTTTCTGAGGGGAAAGCTGTAACTCTTTGAGATGATTTCACAGAACACAAAGAAGTTTCTCAGAACGTTTCTTTCTCTTTGTTATCGGAGGATATTTCCTTTGGCCCTATAGTCTTCAAAGGGATCCGAAATATCTGTTCTCAGATTCCACAGATATAAGGCTAGCAAAGAGATCCACTAAATACAGAGGTAAATCTCTGGGAAGAATTAACAGAACACTAAGCAGTTTCTCAGAAAGCTTCTTTCCAGATTTCATCTGAGGATATTTCCTTTTTCACCATAGCCCTCTATGGGCTTCCAAATATCACTTTGAAAATTCCACAAGAACTTTCTTAGCGAAAGGCTTCTTGAGGGGAAAGCTGTAACTCTGTGGGAGGATTTCACAGAACACAAAGAAGTTTCTCAGAAAGCTTCTTTCTCTTTGTTATCAGAGGATATTTCCTTTGACCCTATAGTCTTCAAAGGGATCCGAAATATATGTTCTCAGATTCCACAGAAATAAGGCTAGCAGAGAGATCCACGAAATACAGATGTAACTCTGTGAGATGAATTAACAAAGCACTAAGCAGTTTCTCAGAAAGCTTCTATCCAGCTTTCATCTGAGGATATTTCCTTTTTCACCTTAGCCCTCTATGGGATTCCAAGTATCACTTTGCCAATTCCACAAGAACTGTCTTAGCGAAAGGCTTCTTGAGGGGAAAGCTGTAACTCTGTGAGATGATTTCACAGAACACAAAGAAGTTTCTCAGAAAGCTTCTTTCTCTTTGTTATCGGAGGATATTTCCTTTGGCCCTATAGTCTTCAAAGGGATCCGAAATATCTGTTCTCAGATTCCACAGAAATAAGGCTAGCAAAGAGATCCACGAAATACAAATGTAACACTTTAAGATGAATTGACAGAACACTAAGCAGTTTCTCAGAAAACTTCTTTCCAGATTTCATCTGAGGATAATTCCTTTTTCACCATAGCCCTCTATGGGCTTCCAAATATCACTTTGCCAATTCCACAGGAACTGTCTTAGCGAAAGGCTTCCTGAGGGGAAAGGTGTAACTCTGTGAGATGATTTCACAGAACACAAAGAAGTTTCTCAGAAAGTTTCTTTCTCTTTGTTATCGGAGGATATTTCCTTTGGCCCTATAGTCTTCAAAGGAATCCGAAAAATCTGTTCTCAGATTCCACAGAAATAGGCTAGCAAAGAGATCCACGAAATACAGATGTAACTCTCTGAAATGAATTAACAGAACACTAAGCAGTTTCTCAGAAAGCTTCTTTCCAGATTTCATCTGAGGATATTTCCTTTTTCACCATAGCCCTCTATGGGCTTCCAAATAATACTTTGACAATTCCACAGGAACTGTCTTAGCGAAAGGCTTCCTGAGGGGAAAGCTGTAACTCTGTGAGATGATTTCACAGAACACAAAGAAGTTTCTCAGAAAGTTTCTTTCTCTTTGTTATCGGAGGATATTTCCTTTGGCCCTATAGTCTTCAAAGGGATCCGAAATATCTGTTCTCAGATTCCACAGAAATAAGGCTAGCAAAGAGATCCACTAAATACAGAGGTAACTCTGTGGGATGAATTAACAGAACACTAAGCAGTTTCTCCGAAAGCTTCTTTCCAGATTTCCTCTGAGGATATTGCCTTTTTCACCATAGCCCTCTATGGGCTTCCAAATATCACTATGAAAATTCCACAAGAACTTTCTTAGCGAAAGGCTTCTTGAGGGGAAAGCTGTAACTCTGTGAGGTGATTTCACAGAACACAAAGAAGTTTCTCAGAAAGCTTCTTTCTATTTGTTATCGGAGGATATTTCCTTTGGCCCTATACTCTTCAAAGGGATCCGAAATATCTGTTCTCAGATTCCACAGAAATTAGGCTAGCAAAGAGATCCACGAAATACAGATGTAACTCTGTGAGATGAATTGACAGAACACTAAGCAGTTTCTCAGAAAGCTTCTTTCCAGATTTCATCTGAGGATAATTCCTTTTTCACCACAGCCCTCTATGGGCTTCCAAATATCACTTTGCCAATTCCACAAGAACTGTCTTAGCGAAAGGCTTCTTGAGGGGAAATCTGTAACTCTGTGAGATGATTTCACAGAACACAAAGAAGTTTCTCAGAAAGCTTCTTTCTCTTTGTTATAGGAGGATATTTCCTTTGGCCCTGTAGTCTTCATAGGGATCCGAAATATCTGTTCTCAGATTCCACAGAAATAAGGCTAGCAAAGAGATCCACGAAATACAGATGTAACTCTGTGAGATGAATTAACAGAACACTAAGCAGTTTCTCAGAAAACTTCTTTCCAGCTTTCATCTGAGGATATTTCCTTTTTCACCTTAGCCCTCTATGGGATTCCAAGTATCACTTTGCCAATTCCACAAGAACTGTCTTAGCGAAAGGCTTCTTGAGGAGAAAGCTGTAACTCTGTGAGATGACTTCACAGAACACAAAGAAGTTTCTCAGAAAGCTTCTTTCTCTTTGTTATCGGAGGATATTTCCTTTGGCCCTATAGTCTTCAAAGGGATCCGAAATATCTGTTCTCAGATTCCACAGAAATAAGGCTAGCAAAGAGATCCACGAAATACAGATGTAACACTTTGAGATGAATTGACAGAACACTAAGCAGTTTCTCAGAAAGCTTCTTTCCAGATTTCATCTGAGGATAATTCCTTTTTCACCATAGCCCTCATAGGCTTCCAAATATCACTTTGCCAATTCCACAGGAACTGTCTTAGCGAAAGGCTTCTTGAGGGGAAAGCTGTAACTCTGTGAGATGATTTCACAGAACACAAAGAAGTTTCTCAGAAAGTTTCTTTCTCTTTGTTATCGGAGGATATTTCCTTTGGCCCTATAGTCTTCAAAGGAATCCGAAAAATCTGTTCTCAGATTCCACAGAAATAGGCTAGCAAAGAGATCCACGAAATACAGATGTAACTCTCTGAAATGAATTAACAGAACACTAAGCAGTTTCTCAGAAAGTTTCTTTCCAGATTTCATCTGAGGATATTTCCTTTTTCACCATAGCCCTCTATGGGCTTCCAAATAATACTTTGACAATTCCACAGGAACTGTCTTAGCGAAAGGCTTCCTGAGGGGAAAGCTGTAACTCTGTGAGATGATTTCACAGAACACAAAGAAGTTTCTCAAAAAGTTTCTTTCTCTTTGTTATCGGAGGATATTTCCTTTGGCCCTATAGTCTTCAAAGGGATCCGAAATATCTGTTCTCAGATTCCACAGAAATAAGGCTAGCAAAGAGATCCACTAAATACAGAGGTAACTCTGTGGGATGAATTAACAGAACACTAAGCAGTTTCTCAGAAAGCTTCTTTCCAGATTTCATCTGAGGATATTTCCTTTTTCACCATAGCCCTCTATGGGCTTCCAAATATCACTTTGAAAATTCCACAAGAACTTTCTTAGCGAAAGGCTTCTTGAGGGGAAAGCTGTATCTCTGTGGGAGGATTTCACTGAACACAAAGAAGTTTCTCAGAAAGCTTCTTTCTCTTTGTTATCAGAGGATATTTCCTTTGACCCTATAGTCTTCAAAGGGATCCGAAATATCTGTTCTCAGATTCCACAGAAATAAGGCTAGCAGAGAGATCCACGAAATACAGATGTAACTCTGTGAGATGAATTAACACAACACTAAGCAGTTTCTCAGAAAGCTTCTTTCCAATTTTCACCTGAGGATATTTCCTTTTTCACCATAGCACTCTATGGGCTTCCAAATATCACTTTGCCAATTCCACAAGAACTGTCTTAGCGAAAGGCTTCTTGAGGGGAAAGCTGTAACTCTGTGAGATGATTTCACAGAACACAAAGAAGTTTCTCAGAAAGCTTCTTTCTCTCTGTTATCGGAGGATATTTCCTTTGGCCCTATAGTCTTCAAAGGGATCCGAAATATCTGTTCTCAGATTCCACAGAAATAGGCTTGCAAAGAGATCCACGAAATACAGATGTAACTCTGTGAGATGAATTAACAGAACACTAAGCAGATTCTCAGAAAGCTTCTTTCCAGATTTCATCTGAGGATATTTCCTTTTTCACCATAGCCCTCTATGGGCTTCCAAATAATACTTTGCGAATTCCACAGGAACTGTCTTAGCGAAAGGCTTCTTGAGGGGAAAGCTGTAACTCTGTGAGATGATTTCACAGAACACAAAGAAGTTTCTCAGAAAGCTTCTTTCTCTTTGTTATCGGAGGATATTTCCTTTGGCCCTATAGTCTTCAAAGGGATCCGAAATATCTGTTCTCAGATTCCACAGAAATAGGCTAGCAAAGAGATCCACGAAATACAGATGTAACTCTCTGAGATGAATTAACAGAACACTAAGCAGTTTCTCAGAAAGCTTCTTTCCAGATTTCATCTGAGGATATTTCCTTTTTCACCATAGCCCTCTATGGGCTTCCAAATATCACTTTGCCAATTCCACAGGAACTGTCTTAGCGAAAGGCTTCCTGAGGGGAAAGCTGTAACTCTGTGAGATGATTTCACAGAACACAAAGAAGTTTCTCAGAAAGCTTCTTTCTCTTTGTTATCGGAGGATATTTCCTTTGGCCCTATAGTCTTCATAGGGATCCGAAATATCTGTTCTCAGATTCCACAGAAATAAGGCTAGCAAAGAGATCCACGAAATACACATGTAACTCTGTGAGATGAATTAACAGAACACTAAGCAGTTTCTCAGAAAGCTTCTTTCCAGATTTCCTCTGAGGATATTTCCTTTTTCACCATAGCCCTCTATGGGCTTCTAAATATCACTTCGCCAATTCCACAAGAACTGTCTTAGCGAAAGGCTTCTTGAGGCGAAAGCTGTAACTCTGTGAGGTGATTTCACAGAACACAAAGAAGTTTCTCAGAAAGCTTCTTTCTATTTGTTATCGGAGGATATTTCCTTTGGCCCTATACTCTTCAAAGGGATCCGAAATATCTGTTCTCAGATTGCACAGAAATTAGGCTAGCAAAGAGATCCACGAAATACAGATGTAACTCTGTGAGATGAATTGACGGAACACTAAGCAGTTTCTCAGAAAGCTTCTTTCCAGATTTCATCTGAGGATAATTCCTTTTTCACCACAGCCCTCTATGGGCTTCCAAATATCACTTTGCCAATTCCACAAGAACTGTCTTAGCGAAAGGCTTCTTGAGGGGAAAGCTGTAACTCTGTGAGATGATTTCACAGAACACCAAGAAGTTTCTCAGAAAGCTTCTTTCTCTTTGTTATCGGAGGACATTTCCTTTGGCCCTATAGTCTTCAAAGGGATCCGAAATATCTGTTCTCAAATTCCACAGAAGTAGGCTAGCAAAGAGATCCACGAAATACAGATGTAACTCTGTGAGATGAATTAACAGAACACTAAGTAGTTTCTCAGAAAGCTTCTTTCCAGATTTCATCTGAGGATATTTCCTTTTTCACCATAGCCCTCTATGGGCTTCCAAATATCACTTTGCCAATTACACAGGAACTGTCTTAGCGAAAGGCTTTCTGAGGGGAAAGCTGTAACTCTTTGAGATGATTTCACAGAACACAAAGAAGTTTCTCAGAACGTTTCTTTCTCTTTGTTATCGGAGGATATTTCCTTTGGCCCTATAGTCATCAAAGGGATCCGAAATATCTGTTCTGAGATTCCACAGATATAAGGCTAGCAAAGAGATCCACTAAATACAGAGGTAAATCTCTGGGAAGAATTAACAGAACACTAAGCAGTTTCTCAGAAAGCTTCTTTCCAGATTTCCTCTGAGGATATTGCCTTTTTCACCATAGCCCTCTAGGGGCTTCCAAATATCACTATGAAAATTCCACAAGAACTTTCTTAGCGAAAGGCTTCTTGAGGGGAAAGCTGTAACTCTGTGAGGTGATTTCACAGAACACAAAGAAGTTTCTCAGAAAGCTTCTTTCTATTTGTTATCGGAGGATATTTCCTTTGGCCCTATACTCTTCAAAGGGATCCGAAATATCTGTTCTCAGATTCCACAGAAATTAGGCTAGCAAAGAGATCCACGAAATACAGATGTAACTCTGTGAGATGAATTGACAGAACACTAAGCAGTTTCTCAGAAAGCTTCTTTCCAGATTTCATCTGAGGATAATTCCTTTTTCACCACAGCCCTCTATGGGCTTCCAAATATCACTTTGCCAATTCCACAAGAACTGTCTTAGCGAAAGGCTTCTTGAGGGGAAAGCTGTAACTCTGTGAGATGATTTCACAGAACACAAAGAAGTTTCTCAGAAAGCTTCTTTCTCTTTGTTTTCCGAGGATATTTCCTTTGGCCCTATAGTCTTCAAAGGGATCCGAAATATCTGTTCTCAAATTCCACAGAAGTAGGCTAGCAAAGAGATCCACGAAATACAGATGTAACTCTGTGAGATGAATTAACAGAACACTAAGTAGTTTCTCAGAAAGCTTCTTTCCAGATTTCATCTGAGGATATTTCCTTTTTCACCATAGCCCTCTATGGGATTCCAAATATCACTTTGCCAATTACACAGGAACTGTCTTAGCGAAAGGCTTTCTGAGGGGAAAGTGGTAACTCTGTGAGATGATTTCACAGAACACAAAGAAGTTTCTCAGAAAGTTTCTTTCTCTTTGTTATCGGAGGATATTTCCTTTGGCCCTATAGTCATCAAAGGGATCCGAAATATCTGTTCTCAGATTCCACAGAAATAAGGCTAGCAAAGAGATTCACGAAATACAGATGTAACTCTGTGAGATGAATTGATAGAACACTAAGCAGTTTCTCAGAAAGCTTCTTTCCAGATTTCATCTGAGGATATTTCCTTTTTCGCCATGGCCCTCTATGGGCTTCCAAATATCACTTTGCCAATTCCACAGGAACTGTCTTAGCGAAAGGCTTCTTGAGGGGAATGCTGTAACTCTGTGCGATGATTTCACAGAACACAAAGAAGTTTCTCAGAAAGCTTCTTTCTCTTTGTTATCGGAGGATATTTCCTTTGGCCCTATAGTCTTCAAAAGGGATCAGAAATATCTGTTCTCAGATTCCACAGAAATAAGGCTAGCAAAGAGATCCACGAAATACAGATGTAAATCTGTGAGATGAATTGACAGAACACTAAGCAGTTTCTCAGAAAGCTTTCCAGATTTCATTTGAGGATAATTCCTTTTTCACCATAGCCCTCTATGGGCTTCCAAATATCACTTTGCCAATTCCACAAGAACTGTCTTAGCGAAAGGCTTCTTGAGGGGAAAGCTGTAACTCTCTGAGATGATTTCACAGAACACAAAGAAGTTTCTCAGAAAGATTCTTTCTATTTGTTATCGGAGGATATTTCCTTTGGCCCTATAGTCTTCAAAGGGATCCGAAATATCTGTTCTCAGATTCCACAGAAATAGGCTAGCAAAGAGATCCACGAAATACAGATGTAACTCTGTGAGATGAATTAACAGAACACTAAACAGTTTCTCAGAAACTTTCTTTCCAGATTTCATCAGAGGATATTTCCTTTTTCACCCTAGCCCTCAATGGGCTTCCAAATATCCCTTTGCCAATTCCACAGGAACTCTCTTAGCGAAAGGCTTCTTGAGGGGAAAGCTGTAACTCTGTGAGATGATTTCACAGACCACAAAGAAATTTCTCAGAAAGTTTCTTTCTCTTTGTTATCGGAGGATATTTCCTTTGGCCCTATAGTCTTCAAAGGGATCCGAAATATCTGTTCTCAGATTCCACAGAAATAAGGCTAGCAAAGAGATCCACGAAATACAGATGTAACTCTGTGAGATGAATTGACAGAACACTAAGCAGTTTCTCAGAAAGCTTCTTTCCAGATTTCATCTGAGGTTAATTCCTTTTTCACCATAGCACTCTATGGGCTTCCAAATATCACTTTGCCAATTCCACAAGAACTGTCTTAGCGAAAGGCTTCTTGAGGGGAAAGCTGTAACTCTGTGAGATGATTTCACAGAACACAAAGAAGTTTCTCAGAAAGCTTCTTTCTCTTTGTTATCGGAGGATATTTCCTTTGGCCCTATAGTCATCAAAGGGATCCGAAATATCTGTTCTCAGATTCCACAGAAATAGGCTTGCAAAGAGATCCACGAAATACAGATGTAACTCTGTGAGATGAATTGATAGAACACTAAGCAGTTTCTCAGAAAGCTTCTTTCCAGATTTCATCTGAGGATATTTCCTTTTTCGCCATGGCCCTCTATGGGCTTCCAAATATCACTTTGCCAATTCCACAGGAACTGTCTTAGCGAAAGGCTTCTTGAGGGGAATGCTGTAACTCTGTGAGATGATTTCACAGAACACAAAGAAGTTTCTCAGAAAGCTTCTTTCTCTTTGTTATCGGAGGATATTTCCTTTGGCCCTATAGTCTTCAAAGGGATCAGAAATATCTGTTCTCGGATTCCACAGAAAAAAGGCTAGCAAAGATATCCACGAAATACAGATGTAAATCTGTGAGATGAATTGACAGAACACTAAGCAGTTTCTCAGAAAGCTTTCCAGATTTCATTTGAGGATAATTCCTTTTTCACCATAGCCCTCTATGGGCTTCCAAATATCACTTTGCCAACCCACAAGAACTGTCTTAGCGAAAGGCTTCTTGAGGGGAAAGCTGTAACTCTGTGAGGTGATTTCACAGAACACAAAGAAGTTTCTCAGAAAGCTTCTTTCTATTTGTTATCGGAGGATATTTCCTTTGGCCCTATACTCTTCAAAGGGATCCGAAATATCTGTTCTCAGATTGCACAGAAATTAGGCTAGCAAAGAGATCCACGAAATACAGATGTAACTCTGTGAGATGAATTAACAGAACACTAAGCAGTTTCTCAGAAAGCTTCTTTCCAGATTTCATCTGAGAATAATTCCTTTTTCACCACAGCCCTCTATGGGCTTCCAAATATCACTTTGCCAATTCCACAAGAACTGTCTTAGCGAAAGGCTTCTTGAGGGGAAAGCTGTAACTCTGTGAGATGATTTCACAGAACACCATGAAGTTTCTCAGAAAGCTTCTTTCTCTTTGTTATCGGAGGATATTTCCTTTGGCCCTATAGTCTTCAAAGGGATCCGAAATATCTGTTCTCAAATTCCACAGAAGTAGGCTAGCAAAGAGATCCACGAAATACAGATGTAACTCTGTGAGATGAATTAACAGAACACTAAGTAGTTTCTCAGAAAGCTTCTTTCCAGATTTCATCTGAGGATATTTCCTTTTTCACCATAGCCCTCTATGGGCTTCCAAATATCACTTTGCCAATTACACAGGAACTGTCTTAGCGAAAGGCTTTCTGAGGGGAAAGCTGTAACTCTTTGAGATGATTTCACAGAACACAAAGAAGTTTCTCAGAACGTTTCTTTCTCTTTGTTATCGGAGGATATTTCCTTTGGCCCTATAGTCATCAAAGGGATCCGAAATATCTGTTCTCAGATTCCACAGATATAAGGCTAGCAAAGAGATCCACTAAATACAGAGGTAAATCTCTGGGAAGAATTAACAGAACACTAAGCAGTTTCTCAGAAAGCTTCTTTCCAGATTTCATCTGAGGATATTTCCTTTTTCACCATAGCCCTCTATGGGCTTCCAAATATCACTTTGAAAATTCCACAAGAACTTTCTTAGCGAAAGGCTTCTTGAGGGGAAAGCTGTAACTCTGTGGGAGGATTTCACAGAACACAAAGAAGTTTCTCAGAAAGCTTCTTTCTCTTTGTTATCAGAGGATATTTCCTTTGACCCTATACTCTTCAAAGGGATCCGAAATATCTGTTCTCAGATTCCACAGAAATTAGGCTAGCAAAGAGATCCACGAAATACAGATGTAACTCTGTGAGATGAATTGACAGAACACTAAGCAGTTTCTCAGAAAGCTTCTTTCCAGATTTCATCTGAGGATAATTCCTTTTTCACCAGAGCCCTCTATGGGCTTCCAAATATCACTTTGCAAATTCCACAAGAACTGTCTTAGCGAAAGGCTTCTTGAGGGGAAAGCTGTAACTCTGTGAGATGATTTCACAGAACACAAAGAAGTTTCTCAGAAAGCTTCTTTCTCTTTGTTATCGGAGGATATTTCCTTTGGCCCTATAGTCTTCAAAGGGATCCGAAATATCTGTTCTCAAATTCCACAGAAGTAGGCTAGCAAAGAGATCCACGAAATACACATGTAACTCTGTGAGATGAATTAACAGAACACTAAGCAGTTTCTCAGAAAGCTTCTTTCCAGATTTCATCTGAGGATATTTCCTTTTTCACCATAGCCCTCTATGGGCTTCTAAATATCACTTTGACAATTCCACAAGAACTGTCTTAGCGAAATGCTTCTTGAGCGGAAAGCTGTAACTCTGTGAGGTGATTTCACAGAACACAAAGAAGTTTCTCAGAAAGCTTCTTTCTATTTGTTATCGGAGGATATTTCCTTTGGCCCTATACTCTTCAAAGGGATCCGAAATATCTGTTCTCAGATTCCACAGAAATTAGGCTAGCAACGAGATCCACGAAATACAGATGAAACTCTGTGAGATGAATTGACAGAACACTAAGCAGTTTCTCAGAAAGCTTCTTTCCAGATTTCATCTGAGGATAATTCCTTTTTCACCACAGCCCTCTATGGGCTTCCAAATATCACTTTCCGAATTCCACAAGAACTGTCTTAGCGAAAGGCTTCTTGAGGGGAAAGCTGTAACTCTGTGAGATGATTTCACAGAACACAAAGAAGTTTCTCAGAAAGCTTCTTTCTCTTTGTTATAGGAGGATATTTCCTTTGGCCCTATAGTCTTCATAGGGATCCGAAATATCTGTTCTCAGATTCCACAGAAATAAGGCTAGCAAAGAGATCCACGAAATACACATGTAACTCTGTGAGATGAATTAACAGAACACTAAGCAGTTTCTCAGAAAGCTTCTTTCCAGATTTCATCTGAGGATAATTCCTTTTTCACCATAGCCCTCTATGGGCTTCCAAGTATCACTTTGCCAATTCCACAAGAACTGTCTTAGCGAAAGGCTTCTTGAGGGGAAAGCTGTAACTCTGTTAGATGATTTCACAGAACACAAAGAAGTTTCTCAGAAAGCTTCTTACTCTTTGTTATCGGAGGATATTTCCTTTGGCCCTATAGTCTTCAAAGGGATCCGAAATATCTGTTCTCAGATTCCACAGAAATAAGGCTAGCAAAGAGATCCACGAAATAAAGATGTAACTCTGTGAGATGAATTGACAGAACACTAAGCATTTTCTCAGAAAGCTTCTTTCCAGATTTCATCTGAGTATAATTCCTTTTTCACCATAGCACTCTATGGGCTTCCAAATATCACTTTGCCAATTCCACAAGAACTGTCTTAGCGAAAGGCTTCTTGAGGGGAAAGCTGTATCTCTGTGAGATGATTTCACAGAACACAAAGAAGTTTCTCAGAAAGCTTCTTTCTCTTTGTTATCGGGGGATATTTCCTTTGGCCCTATACTCTTCAAAGGGATCCGAAATATCTGTTCTCAGATTCCACAGAAATAAGGCTAGCAAAGAGATCCACGAAATACAGATGTAACTCTGTGGGATGAATTGACAGAACACTAAGCAGTTTCTCAGAAAGCTTCTTTCCAGATTTCATCTGAGGATAATTCCTTTTTCACCATAGCCCTCTATGGGCTTCCAAATATCACTTTGCTAATTCCACAAGAACTGTCTTAGCGAAAGGCTTCTTGAGGGGAAAGCTGTAACTCTGTGAGATGATTTCACAGAACCCAAAGAAGTTTCTCAGAAAGTTTCTTTTTCTTTGTTATCGGAGGATATTTCCTTTGGCCCTATAGTCTTCAAAGGGATCCGAAATATCTGTTCTCAGATTCCACAGAAATAGGCTAGCAAAGAGATCCACGAAATACCGATGTAACTCTCTGAGATGAATTAACAGAACACTAAGCAGTTTCTCAGAAAGCTTCTTTCCAGATTTCCTCTGAGGATATTTCCTTTTTCACCATAGCCCTCTATGGGCTTCCAAATAATACTTTTCCAATTCCACAGGAACTGTCTTAGCGAAAGGCTTCCTGAGGGGAAAGCTGTAACTCTGTAAGATGATTTCACAGAACACAAAGAAGTTTCTCAGAAAGCTTCTTTCTGTTTGTAATCGGAGGATATTTCCTTTGGCCCTATAGTCTTCAAAGGGATCCGAAATATCTGTTCTCAGATTCCACAGAAATAGGCTTGCAAAGAGATCCACGAAATACAGATGTAACTCTGTGAGATGAATTAACAGAACACTAAGCAGATTCTCAGAAAGCTTCTTTCCAGATTTCATCTGTGGATATTTCCTTTTTCACCATAGCCCTCTATGGGCTTCCAAATAATACTTTGCGAATTCCACAGGAACTGTCTTAGCGAAAGGCTTCCTGAGGGGAAAGCTGTAACTCTGTGAGATGATTTCACAGAACACAAAGAATTTTCTCAGAAAGCTTCTTTCTCTTTGTATTGGAGGATATTTCCTTTGGCCCTATAGTGTTCATAGGGATCCGAAATATCTGTTCTCAGATTCCATATAAATAAGGCTAGCAAAGAGATCCACGAAATACACATGTAACTCTGTGAGATGAATTAACAGAACACTAAGCAGTTTCTCAGAAAGCTTCTTTCCAGATTTCAAATGAGGATATTTCCTTTTTCACCATAGCCCTCTATGAGCTTCCAAGTATCACTTTGCCAATTCCACAAGAACTGTCTTAGCGAAGGTCTTCTTGAGGGGAAAGCTGTAACTCTGTGAGATGATTTCACAGAACACAAAGAAGTTTCTCAGAAAGCTTCTTTCTCTTTGTTATCGGAGGATATTTCCTTTGGCCCTATAGTCTTCAAAGGGATCCGAAATATCTGTTCTCAGATTCCACAGAAATAAGGCTAGCAAAGAGATCCACGAAATACAGATGTAACTCTGTGAGATGAATTGACAGAACACTAAGCAGTTTCTCAGAAAGCTTCTTTCCAGATTTCATCTGATGATAATTCCTTTTTCACCATAGCACTCTATGGGCTTCCAAATATCACTTTGCCAATTCCACAAGAACTGTCTTAGCGAAAGGCTTCTTGAGGGGAAAGCTGTATGTCTGTGAGATGATTTCACAGAACACAAAGAAGTTTCTCAGAAAGCTTCTTTCTCTTTGTTATCGGAGGATATTTCCTTTGGCCCTATACTCTTCAAAGGGATCCGAAATATCTTTTCTCAGATTCCACAGAAATAAGGCTAGCAAAGAGATCCACGAAATACAGATGTAACTCTGTGGGATGAATTGACAGAACACTAAGCAGTTTCTCAGAAAGCTTCTTTCCAGATTTCATCTGAGGATAATTCCTTTTTCACCATAGCCCTCTATGGGCTTCCAAATATCACTTTGCCAATTCCACAAGAACTGTCTTAGCGAAAGGCTTTTGAGGGGAAAGCTGTAACTCTGTGAGATGATTTCACAGAACACAAAGAAGTTTCTCAGAAAGTTTCTTTCTCTTTGTTATCGGAGGATATTTCCTTTGGCCCTATAGTCTTCAAAGGGATCCGAAATATCTGTTCTCAGATTCCACAGAAATAGGCTAGCAAAGAGATCCACGAAATACAGATGTAACTCTCTGAGATGAATTAACAGAACACTAAGCAGTTTCTCAGAAAGCTTCTTTCCAGATTTCCTCTGAGGATATTTCCTTTTTCACCATAGCCCTCTATGGGCTTCCAAATAATACTTTGCCAATTCCACAGGAACTGTCTTAGCGAAAGGCTTCCTGAGGGGAAAGCTGTAACTCTGTGAGATGATTTCACAGAACACAAAAAAGTTTCTCAGAAAGTTTCTTTCTCTTTGTTATCGGAGGATATTTCCTTTGGCCCTATAGTCTTCAAAGGGATCTGAAATATCTGTTCTCATATTCCACAGAAATAAGGCTAGCAAAGAGATCCACTAAATACAGAGGTAACTCTGTGGGATGAATTAACAGAACACTAAGCAGTTTCTCAGAAAGCTTCTTTCCAGATTTCATCTGAGGATATTTCGTTTTTCACCTTAGCCCTCTATGGGCTTCCAAATATCACTTTGAAAATTCCACAAGAACTGTCTTAGCGAAAGGCTTCTTGAGGGGAAAGCTGTAACTCTGTGGGAGGATTTCACTGAACACAAAGAAGTTTCTCAGAAAGCTTCTTTCTCTTTGTTATCAGAGGATATTTCCTTTGACCCTATAGTCTTCAAAGGGATCCGAAATATCTGTTCTCAGATTCCACAGAAATAAGGCTAGCAGAGAGATCCACGAAATACAGATGTAACTCTGTGAGATGAATTAACAGAACACTAAGCAGTTTCTCAGAAAGCTTCTTTCCAGTTTTCACCCGAGGATATTTCCTTTTTCACCATAGCCCTCTAAGGGCTTCCAAATATCACTTTGCCAATTCCACAAGAACTGTCTTAGCAAAAGGCTTCTTGAGGGGAAATCTGTATCTCTGTGAGATGATTTCACAGAACACAAAGAAGTTTCTCAGAAAGCTTCTTTCTCTTTGTTATCGGAGGATATTTCCTTTGGCCCTATAGTCTTCAAAGGGATCCGAAATATCTGTTCTCAGATTCCACAGAAATAAGGCTAGCAAAGAGATCCACGAAATACAGATGTAACTCTGTGGGATGAATTGACAGAACACTAACCAGTTTCTCAGAAAGCTTCTTTCCAGATTTCATCTGAGGATAATTCCTTTTTCACCATAGCACTCTATGGGCTTCCAAATATCACTTTGCCAATTCCACAAGAACTGTGTTAGCGAAAGGCTTCTTGAGGGGAAAGCTGTAACTCTGTGAGATGATTTCACAGAACACAAAGAAGTTTCTCAGAAAGCTTCTTTCTCTTTGTTATCGGAGGATATTTCCTTTGGCCCTATATTCTTCAAAGGGATCCGAAATATCTGTTCTCAGATTCCACAGAAATAGGCTTACAAAGAGATCCACGAAATACAGATGTAACTCTGTGAGATGAATTAACAGAACACTAAGCAGATTCTCAGAAAGCTTCTTTCCAGATTTCATCTGAGGATATTTCCTTTTTCACCATAGCCCTCTATGGGCTTCCAAATAATACTTTGCGAATTCCACAGGAACTGTCTTAGCGAAAGGCTTCTTGAGGGGAAAGCTGTAACTCTGTGAGATGATTTCACAGAACACAAAGAAGTTTCTCAGAAAGCTTCTTTCTCTTTGTTATCGGAGGATATTTCCTTTGACCCTATAGTCTTCAAAGGGATCCGAAATATCTGTTCTCAGATTCCACAGAAAGAGGCTAGCAAAGAGATCCACGAAATACAGATGTAACTCTCTGAGATGAATTAACAGAACACTAAGCAGTTTCTCAGAAAGCTTCTTTCCAGATTTCATCTGAGGATATTTCCTTTTTCACCATAGCCCTCTATGGGCTTCCAAATATCACTTTGCCAATTCCACAGGAACTGTCTTAGCGAAAGGCTTTCTGAGGGGAAAGCTGTAACTCTGTGAGATGATTTCACAGAACACAAAGAAGTTTCTCAGAAAGTTTCTTTCTCTTTGTTATCGGAGGATATTTCCTTTGGCCCTATAGTCATCAAAGGGATCCGAAATATCTGTTCTCAGATTCCACAGAAATAAGGCTAGCAAAGAGATTCACGAAATACAGATGTAACTCTGTGAGATGAATTGACAGAACAATAAGCAGTTTCTCAGAAAGCTTCTTTCCAGATTTCATCTGAGGATATTTCCTTTTTCGCCATGGCCCTCTATGGGCTTCCAAATATCACTTTGCCAATTCCACAAGAACTGTCTTAGCGAAAGGCTTCTTGAGGGGAAATCTGTAACTCTGTGAGATGATTTCACAGAACACAAAGAAGTTTCTCAGAAAGCTTCTTTCTCTTTGTTATAGGAGGATATTTCCTTTGGCCCTCTAGTCTTCATAGGGATCCGAAATATCTGTTCTCAGATTCCACAGAAATAAGGCTAGCAAAGAGATCCACGAAATACAGATGTAACACTTTGGGATGAATTGACAGAACACTAAGCAGTTTCTCAGAAAGCTTCTTTCCAGATTTCATCTGAGGATAATTCCTTTTTCAACATATCCCTCTATGTGCTTCCAAATATCACTTTGCCAATTCCACAGGAACTGTCTTAGCGAAAGGCTTCTTGAGGGGAAAGCTGTAACTCTGTGAGATGATTTCACAGAACACAAAGAAGTTTCTCAGAAAGTTTCTTTCTCTTTGTTATCGGAGGATATTTCCTTTGGCCCTATAGTCTTCAAAGGAATCCGAAAAATCTGTTCTCAGATTCCACAGAAATAGGCTAGCAAAGATATACACGAAATACAGATGTAACTCTCTGAGATGAATTAACAGAACACTAAGCAGTTTCTCAGAAAGCTTCTTTCCAGATTTCATCTGAGGATATTTCCTTTTTCACCATAGCCCTCTATGGGCTTCCAAATATCACTTTGCCAATTCCACAGGAACTGTCTTAGCGAAAGGCTTTCTGAGGGGAAAGCTGTAACTCTGTGAGAAGATTTCACAGAACACAAAGAAGTTTCTCAGAAAGTTTCTTTCTCTTTGTTATTGGAGGATATTTCCTTTGGCCCTATAGTCATCAAAGGGATCCGAAATATCTGTTCTTAGATTCCACAGAAATAAGGCTAGCAAAGAGATTCACGAAATACAGATGTAACTCTGTGAGATGAATTGACAGAACACTAAGCAGTTTCTCAGAAAGCTTCTTTCCAGATTTCATCTGAGGATATTTCCTTTTTCGCCATGGCCCTCTATGGGCTTCCAAATATCACTTTGCCAATTCCACAAGAACTGTCTTAGCGAAAGGCTTCTTGAGGGGAAAGCTGTAACTCTGTGAGATGATTTCACAGAAAACAAAGAAGTTTCTCAGAAAGCTTCTTTCTCTTTGTTATAGGAGGATATTTCCTTTGGCCCTGTAGTCTTCATTGGGATCCGAAATATCTGTTCTCAGATTCCACAGAAATAAGGCTAGCAAAGAGATCCACGAAATACAGATGTAACTCTGTGAGATGAATTAACAGAACACTAAGCAGTTTCTCAGAAAACTTCTTTCCAGCTTTCATCTGAGGATATTTCCTTTTTCACCTTAGCCCTCTATGGGTTTCCAAGTATCACTTTGCCAATTCCACAAGAACTGTCTTAGCGAAAGGCTTCTTGAGGAGAAAGCTGTAACTCTGTGAGATGATTTCACAGAACACAAAGAAGTTTCTCAAAAAGTTTCTTTCTCTTTGTTATCGGAGGATATTTCCTTTGGCCCTATAGTCTTCAAAGGGATCCGAAATATCTGTTCTCAGATTCCACAGAAATAAGGCTAGCAAAGAGATCCACTAAATACAGAGGTAACTCTGTGGGATGAATTAACACAACACTAAGCAGTTTCTCAGAAAGCTTCTTTCCAGATTTCATCTGAGGATATTTCCTTTTTCACCATAGCCCTCTATGGGCTTCCAAATATCACTTTGAAAATTCCACAAGAACTTTCTTAGCGAAAGGCTTTTTGAGGGGAAAGCTGTATCTCTGTGGGAGGATTTCACTGAACACAAAGAAGTTTCTCAGAAACCTTCTTTCTCTTTGTTATCGGAGGATATTTCCTTTGACCCTATAGTCTTCAAAGGGATCCGAAATATCTGTTCTGAGATTCCACAGAAATAAGGCTAGCAGAGAGATCCACGAAATACAGATGTAACTCTGTGAGATGAATTAACACAACACTAAGCAGTTTCTCAGAAAGCTTCTTTCCAATTTTCACCTGAGGATAATTCCTTTTTCACCATAGCCCTCTATGGGCTTCCAAATATCACTTTGCCAATTCCACAAGAACTGTCTTAGCGAAAGGCTTCTTGAGGGGAAAGCTGTAACTCTCTGAGATGATTTCACAGAACACAAAGAAGTTTCTCAGAAAGATTCTTTCTATTTGTTATCGGAGGATATTTCCTTTGGCCCTATAGTCTTCAAAGGGATCCGAAATATCTGTTCTCAGATTCCACAGAAATAGGCTAGCAAAGAGATCCACGAAATACAGATGTAACTCTGTGAGATGAATTAACAGAACACTAAACAGTTTCTCAGAAAGTTTCTTTCCAGATTTCATCAGAGGATATTTCCTTTTTCACCATAGCCCTCAATGGGCTTCCAAATATCCCTTTGCCAATTCCAGAGGAACTGTCTTAGCGAAAGGCTTCTTGAGGGGAAAGCTGTAACTCTGTGAGATGATTTCACAGACCACAAAGAAATTTCTCAGAAAGTTTCTTTCTCTTTGTTATCGGAGGATATTTCCTTTGGCCCTATAGTCTTCAAAGGGATCCGAAATATCTGTTCTCAGATTCCACAGAAATAAGGCTAGCAAAGAGATCCACGAAATACACATGTAACTCTGTGAGATGAATTAACAGAACACTAAGCAGTTTCTCAGAAAGCTTCTTTCCAGATTTCATCTGTGGATATTTCCTTTTTCACCATAGCCCTCTATGAGCTTCCAAGTATCACTTTGCCAATTCCACAAGAACTGTCTTAGCGAAAGGCTTCTTGAGGGAAAAGCTGTAACTCTGTGAGATGATTTCACAGAACACAAAGAAGTTTCTCAGAAAGCTTCTTTCTCTTTGTTATCGGAGGATATTTCCTTTGGCCCTATAGTCTTCCAAGAGATCCGAAATATCTGTTCTCAGATTCCACAGAAATAGGCTAGCAAAGAGATCCACGAAATACAGATGTAACTCTCTGAGATGCATTAACAGAACACTAAGCAGTTTCTTAGAAAGCTTCTTTCCAGATTTCATCTGAGGATATTTCCTTTTTCACCATAGACCTCTATGGGCTTCCAAATAATACTTTGCCAATTCCACAGGAACTGTCTTAGCGAAAGGCTTCTTGAGGGGAAAGCTGTAAATCTGTGAGATGATTTCACAGAACACAAAGATGTTTCTGAGAAAGCTTCTTTCTCTTTGTTATCGGAGGATATTTCCTTTGGCCCTATAGTCTTCAAAGGGATCCGAAATATCTCTTCTCAGACTCCACAAAAAAAGGCTAGCAAAGAGATCCACGAAATACAGATGTAACTCTGTGAGATGAATTAACAGAACAGTAAGCAGTTTCTCAGAAAGCTTCTTTCCAGATTTCATCTGAGGATATTTCCTTTTTCACCATAGCCCTCTATGGGCTTCCAAATATCACTTTGAAAATTCCACAAGAACTGTCTTAGCGAAAGGCTTCTTGAGGGGAAAGCTGTAACTCTGTGAGAGGATTTCACAAAACACAAAGAAGTTTCTCAGAAAGCTTCTTTCTCTTTGTTAACGGAGGATATTTCCTTTGGCCCTATAGTCTTCAAAGGGATCCGAAGTATCTGTTCTCAGATTCCACAGAAATAAGGCTAGCAAAGAGATCCACGAAATACAGATGTAACTCTGGGAGATGAATTAACAGAACTGTAAGCAGTTTCTCAGAAAGCTTCTTTCCAGATTTCATCTGAGGATATTTCCTTTTTCACCATAGTCCTCTATGGGCATCCAAATATCACTTTGCCAATTCCACCAGAACTGTCTTAGTGAGAGGCTTCTTGAGGGGAAAGCTGTATCTCTGTGAGATGATTTCACAGAACACAAAGAAGTTTCTCAGAAAGCTTCTTTCTCTTTGTTATCGGAGGCTATTTCCTTTGGCCCTATAGTCTTCAAAGGGATCCGAAATATCTGTTTTCAGATTCCACAGAAATAAGGCTAGCAAAGAGATCCACGAAATACAGACGTAACTCTGTGAGATGAATTAACAGAACACTAAGCGGTTTCATCAGAAAGCTTCTTTCCAGATTTCATAAGAGGATATTTCCTTTTTCAACGTAGCCCACTACGGGCTTCCAAATATCACTTTGAAAATTCCACAAGAACTGTCTTAGCGAAAGGCTTCTTGAGGGGAAAGCTGTAACTCTGTGAGATGATTTCACAGAACACAAAGAAGTTTCTCAGAAAGCTTCTTTCTCTTTGTTATCGGAGGATATTTCCTTTGGCCCTATAGTCTTCCAAGAGATTCGAAATATCTATTCTCAGATTCCACAGAAATAGGCTAGCAAAGAGATCCACGAAATACAGATGTAACTCTCTGAGATGCATTAACAGAACACTAAGCAGTTTCTCAGAAAGCTTCTTTCCAGATTTCATCTGAGGATATTTCCTTTTTCACCATAGCCCTCTATGGGCTTCCAAATAATACTTTGCCAATTCCACAGGAACTGTCTTAGCGAAAGGCTTCTTGAGGGGAAAGCTGTAAATCTGTGAGATGATTTCACAGAACACAAAGAAGTTTCTGAGAAAGCTTCTTTCTCTTTGTTATCGGAGGATATTTCCTTTGGCCCTATAGTCTTCAAAGGGATCCGAAATATCTCTTCTCAGACTCCACAAAAATAGGCTAGCAAAGAGATCCACGAAATACAGATGTAACACTGTGAGATGAATTAACAGAACACTAAGCAGTTTCTCAGAAAGCTTCTTTCCAGATTTCATCTGAGGATATTTCCTTTTTCACCATAGACCTCTACGGGCTCTCAAATATCACTTTGAAAATTCCACAAGAACTGTCTTAGCGAAAGGCTTCTTGAGGGGAAAGCTGTAATTCTGTGAGAGGATTTCACAGAACACAAAGAAGTTTCTCAGAAAGCTTCTTTCTCTTTGTTAACGGAGGATATTTCCTTTGGCCCTATAGTCTTCAAAGGGATCCGAAGTATCTGTTCTCAGATTACACAGAAATAAGGCTAGCAAAGAGATCCACGAAATACAGATGTAACTCTGTGAGATGAATTAACAGAACAGTAAGCAGTTTCTCAGAAAGCTTCTTTCCAGATTTCATCTGAGGATATTTCCTCTTTCACCATAGTCCTCTATGGGCATCCAAATATCACTTTGCCAATTCCACCAGAACTGTCTTAGTGAGAGGCTTCCTGAGGGGAAAGCTGTATCTCTGTGAGATGATTTCACAGAACACAAAGAAGTTTCTCAGAAAGCTTCATTCTCTTTGTTATCGCAGGATATTTCCTTTGGCCCTATAGTCTTCAAATGGATCCGAAATATCTGTTTTCAGATTCCACAGAAATAAGGCTAGCAAAGAGATCCAAGAAATACAGACGTAATTCTGTGAGATGAATTAACAGAACACTAAGCGGTTTCTCAGAAAGCTTCTTTCCAGATTTCATAAGAGGATATTTCCTTTTTCACCATAGCCCTCTATGGGCTTCCAAATATCACTTTGAAAATTCCACAAGAACTTTCTTAGCGAAAGGCTTCTTGAGGGGAAAGCTGTAACTCAGTGGGAGGATTTCACAGAACACTAAGCAGTTTCTCAGAAAGCTTCTTTCCAGATTTCATCTGAGGATAATTCCTTTTTCACCATAGCCTTCTAGGGGCTTACAAATATCACTTTGCCGATTCCACAACAACTGTCTTAGCGAAAGGCTTCTTGAGGGGAAAGCTGTATCTCTGTGAGATGATTTCACAGAACACAAAGAAGTTTCTCAGAAAGTTTCTTTCTCTTTGTTATCGGAGGATATTTCCTTTGGCCCTATAGTCTTCAAAGGGATCCGAAATATCTGTTCTCAGATTCCACAGAAATAAGGCTAGCAAAGAGATCCACGAAATACAGATGTAACTCTGTGAGATGAATTGACAGAACACTAAGCAGTTTCTCAGAAAGCTTCTTTCCAGATTTCATCTGAGGATAATTCCTTTTTCACCATAGCACTCTATGGGCTTCCAAATATCACTTTGCCAATTCCACAAGAACTGTCTTAGCGAAAGGCTTCTTGAGGGGAAAGCTGTAACTCTGTGAGATGATTTCACAGAACACAAAGAAGTTTCTCAGAAAGCTTATTTCTCTTTGTTATCGGAGGATATTTCCTTTGGCCCTATAGTCTTCAAAGGGATCCGAAACATCTGTTCTCAGATTCCACAGAAATAGGCTTGCAAGGAGATCCACGAAATACAGATGTAACTCTGTGAGATGAATTAACAGAACACTAAGCGGATTCTCAGAAAGCTTCTTTCCAGATTTCATCTGAGGATATTTCCTTTTTCACCATAGCCCTCTATGGGCTTCCAAATATCACTTTGCCAATTACACAAGAACTGTGTTAGCGAAAGGCTTCTTGAGGGGAAAGCTGTGACATGATTTCACAGAACACAAAGAAGTTTCTCAGAAAGCTTCTTTCTCTTTGTTATCGCAGGATATTTCCTTTGGCCCTATAGTCTTCAAAGGGATCCGAAATATCTGTTCTCAGACTCCACAAAAATAGGCTAGCAAAGAGATCCACAAAATACAGATGTAACTCTGTGAGATGAATTAACAGAACTCTAAGCAGTTTCTCGGAAAGCTTCTTTCCACATTTCATCTGAGGATATTCCTTTTTCACCATAGCCCTCTATGGGCTTCCAAATATCACTTTGCCAATTCCACAGAAACTGTCTTAGCGAAAGGCATCTTGAGGGGAAAGCTGTAACTCTGTGAGATGATTTCACAGAACACGAAGTAGTTTCTCAGAAAGTTTCTTTCTCTTTGTTATCGGAGGATATTTCCTTTGGCCCTATAGTCTTCAAAGGGATCCGAAATATCTACTCTCAGATTCCACAGAAATGAGTCTAGCAAAGATATCCACGAAATTCACATGTAACTCTGTGAGATGAATTAACAGAACACTAAGCAGTTTCTCAGAAAGCTTCTTTCCAGATTTCATCTGAGGATATTTCCTTTTTCACCATAGCCCTCTAAGGGCTTCCAAATATCACTTTGCCAATTCCACAAGAACTGTCTTAGCGAAAGGCTTCTTGAGGGGAATGCTGTAACTCTGTGAGATGATATCACAGAACACAAAGAAGTTTCTCAGAAAGCTTCTTTCTCTTTGTTATCGGAGGATATTTCCTTTGGCCCTATAGTCTTCAAAGGGATCCGATATATCTGTTCTCAGATACCACAAAAATAAGGCTAGCAAAGAGATCCACGAAACACAGATGTAGCTCTGTGATATGAATTAACAGAACACTAAGCGGTTTCTCAGAAAGCTTCTTTCCAGATTTCATCTGAGGATATTTCCTTTTTCACCATAGCCCTCTATGGGTTTCCAAATATCACTTTGAGAATTCCACGAGAACTGTCTTAGCGAAAGGTTTCTTGAGGGGAAAGTTGTAACTCTGTGAGATGATTTCACAGAACACCAAGAAGTTTCTCAGAAAGTTTTTTTCTCTTTGTTATCGGAGGATATTTACTTTGGCCCGATAGTCTTCAAAGGGATCCGAAATATCTGTTCTCAGATTCCACAGAAATAAGGCTAGCAAAGAGATCCACGAAATACAGATGTAACTCTGGGAGATGAATTAACAGAACAGTAAGCAGTTTCTCAGAAAGCTTCTTTCCAGATTTCATCTGAGGATATTTCCTTTTTCACCATAGTCCTCTATGGGCATCCAAATATCACTTTGCCAATTCCAGCAGAACTGTCTTAGTGAGAGGCTTCTTGAGGGGAAAGCTGTATCTCTGTGAGATGATTTCACAGAACACAAAGAAGTTTCTCAGAAAGCTGCTTTCTCTTTGTTATCGGAGGATATTTCCTTTGGCCCTATAGTCTTCAAAGGGATCCGAAATATCTGTTTTCAGATTCCACAGAAATAAGGCTAGCAAAGAGATCCACGAAATACAGACGTAACTCTGTGAGATGAATTAACAGAACACTAAGCGGTTTCTCAGAAAGCTTCTTTCCAGATTTCCTAAGAGGATATTTCCTTTTTCAACGTAGCCCACTATGGGCTTCCAAATATCACTTTGAAAATTCCACAAGAACAGTCTTAGCGAAAGGCTTCTTGAGGGGAAAGCTGTAACTCTGTGAGATGATTTCACAGAACACCAAGAAGTTTCTCAGAAAGTTTTTTTCTCTTTGTTATCGGAGGATATTTACTTTGGCCCGATAGTCTTCAAAGGGATCCGAAATATCTGTTCTCAGATTCCACAGAAATAAGGCTAGCAAAGAGATCCACGAAATATAGATGTAACTCTCTGAGATGCATTAACAGAACACTAAGCAGTTTCTCAGAAAGCTTCTTTCCAGATTTCATCTGAGGATATTTCCTTTTTCACCATAGCCCTCTATGGGCTTCCAAATATCACTTTGAAAATTCCACAAGAACTGTCTTAGCGAAAGGCTTCTTGAGGGGAAAGCTGTAACTCTGTGAGAGGATTTCACAGAACACAAAGAAGTTTCTCAGAAAGCTTCTTTCTCTTTGTTAACGGAGGATATTTCCTTTGGCCCTATAGTCTTCAAAGGGATCCGAAATATCTGTTCTCAGATTCCACAGAAATAAGGCTAGCAAAGAGATCCACGAAATACAGATGTAACTCTGTGAGATGAATTGACAGAACACTAAGCAGTTTCTCACAAAGCTTCTTTCCAGATTTCATCTGAGGATATTTCCTTTTTCACCATAGCCCTCTATGGGTTTCCAAATATCACTTTGCAAAATCCACAAGAACTGTCTTACCGAAAGGTTTCTTGAGGGCAAAGCTGTAACTCAGTGAGATGATTTCACAGAACAGAAAGAAGTTTCTCAGAAAGTTTCTTTCTCTTTGTTATCGGAGGATATTTCCTTTGGCCCAATAGTCCTCAAAGGGATCCGAAATATCTGTTCTCAGATTCCACAGAAATAAGGTTAGCAAAGAGATCCACGAAATAGAGATGTAACCCTTGAGATGAATTAACAGAACACTAAGCAGTTTCTCTGAAAGCTTCTTTCCAGATTTCATCTGAGGATATTTCCTTTTACACCATAGCCCTCTATGGGCTACCAAATATCACTTTGCCAATTCCACAAGAACTGTTCTAGCGAAAGGCTTCTTGAGGGGAAAGCTGTAACTCTGTGAGATGATTTCACAGAACAAAAAGAAGTTTCTCAGAAAGTTTCTTTGTCTTTGTTATCGGAGGATATTTCCTTCGGCCCTATAGTCTTCAAAGGGATCCGAAATATCTCTTCTCAGATTCCACAGAAATAAGGCTAGCAAAGAGATCCACCAAATACAGATGTAACTCTGTGAGATGAATTAACAGAACACTAAGCGGTTTCTCAGAAAGCTTCTTTCCAGATTTCATCTGAGGATATTTCCTTTTTCATCATAGCCCTCTATGGGTTTCCAAATATCACTTTGAGAATTCCACAAGAACTGTCTTAGCGAAAGGTTTCTTGAGGGGAAAGCTGTAACTCTGTGAGATGATTTCACAGAACACAAAGAAGTTTCTCAGAAAGTTTTTTTCTCTTTGTTATCGGAGGACATTTACTTTTGGCCCCATAGTCTTCAAAGGGATCCGAAATATCTGTTCTCAGATTCCACAGAAATAAGGCTAGCAAAGAGATCCACGAAATACAGATGTATCTCTGTGAGATGAATTAACAGAACACTAAGCAGTTTCTCAGAAAGCTTCTTTCCAGATTTCATCTGAGGATATTTCCTTTTTCACCATAGTCCTCTATGGGCATCCAATATCACTTTGCCAATTCCAGAAGAACTGTCTTAGTGAGAGGCTTCTTGAGGGGAAAGCTGTATCTCTGTGAGATGATTTCACAGAACACAAAGAAGTTTCTCAGAAAGCTTCTTTCTGTTTGTTATCGGAGGATATTTCCTTTGGCCGTAGAGTATTCAAAGGCAACCGAAATATCTGTTCTGAGATTCCACAGAAATAAGGCTAGCAAAGAGATCTACGAAATACAGATGTAACTCTTTGAGATGAATTGACAGAACACTAAGCGGTTTCTCAGAAAGCTTCTTTCCAGATTTCATCTGAGGATATTTCCTTTTTCACCATAGCCCTCTAAGGGCTTCCAAATATCACTTTGCCAATTCCACAAGAACTGTCTTAGCGAAAGGCTTCTTTAGGGGAAAGCTGTAACTCTGTGAGATGATTTCACAGAACACAAAGAAGTTTCTCAGAAAGCTTCTTTCTCTTTGTTATCGGAGGATATTTCCTTTGGCCCTATAGTCTTCAAAGGGATCCGAAATATCTGTTCTCAGATTCCACAGAAATAGGCTAGCAAAGAGATCCACGAAATACAGATGTAACTCTGTGAGATGAATTAACAGAACACTAAGCAGTTTCTCAGAAAGCTTCTTTCCAGATTTCATCTGAGGATAATTCCTTTTTCACCATAGCCCTCTATGGGCTTCCAAATATCACTTTGCCAATTCCACAAGAACTGTCTTAGCGAAAGGCTTCTTGAGGGGAAAGCTGTATCTCTGTGAGATGATTTCACAGAACACAAAGAAGTTTCTCAGAAAGTTTCTTTCTCTTTGTTATCGGAGGATATTTCCTTTGGCCCTATAGTCTTCAAAGGGATCCGAAATATCTGTTCTCAGATTCCACAGAAATAAGGCTAGCAAAGAGATCCACGAAATACAGATGTAACTCTGTGAGATGAATTGACAGAACACTAAGCAGTTTCTCAGAAAGCTTCTTTCCAGATTTCATCTGAGGATAATTCCTTTTTCACCATAGCACTCTATGGGCTTCCAAATATCACTTTGCCAATTCCACAAGAACTGTCTTAGCGAAAGGCTTCTTGAGGGGAAAGCTGTAACTCTGTGAGATGATTTCACAGAACACAAAGAAGTTTCTCAGAAAGCTTCTTTCTCTTTGTTATCAGAGGATATTTCCTTTGGCCCTATAGTCTTCAAAGGGATCCGAAATATCTGTTCTCAGATTCCACAGAAATAGGCTTGCAAAGAGATCCACGAAATACAGATGTAACTCTGTGAGATGAATTAACAGAACACTAAGCGGATTCTCAGAAAGCTTCTTTCCAGATTTCATCTGAGGATATTTCCTTTTTCACCATAGCCCTCTATGGGCTTCCAAATATCACTTTGCCAATTACACAAGAACTGTGTTAGCGAAAGGCTTCTTGAGGGGAAAGCTGTGAGATGATTTCACAGAACACAAAGAAGTTTCTCAGAAAGCTTCTTTCTCTTTGTTATCGCAGGATATTTCCTTTGGCCCTATAGTCTTCAAAGGGATCCGAAATATCTGTTCTCAGACTCCACAAAAATAGGCTAGCAAAGAGATCCACGAAATACAGATGTAACTCTGTGAGATGAATTAACAGAACACTAAGCAGTTTCTCGGAAAGCTTCTTTCCACATTTCATCTGAGGATATTCCTTTTTCACCATAGCCCTCTGTGGGCTTCCAAATATCACTTTGCCAATTCCACAGAAACTGTCTTAGCGAAAGACATCTTGAGGGGAAAGCTGTAACTCTGTGAGATGATTTCACAGAACATGAAGTAGTTTCTCAGAAAGTTTCTTTCTCTTTGTTATCGGAGGATATTTCCTTTGGCCCTATAGTCTTCAAAGGGATCCGAAATATCTGCTCTCAGATTCCACAGAAATGAGTCTAGCAAAGATATCCACGAAATTCACATGTAACTCTGTGAGATGAATTAACAGAACACTAAGCAGTTTCTCAGAAAGCTTCTTTCCAGATTTCATCTGAGGATATTTCCTTTTTCACCATAGCCCTCTAAGGGTTTCCAAATATCACTTTGCCAATTCCACAAGAACTGTCTTAGCGAAAGGCTTCTTGAGGGGAATGCTGTAACTCTGTGAGATGATATCACAGAACACACAGAAGTTTCTCAGAAAGCTTCTTTCTCTTTGTTATCGGAGGATATTTCCTTTGGCCCGATAGTCTTCAAAGGGATCCGAAATATCTGTTCTCAGATTCCACAGAAATAAGGCTAGCAAAGAGATCCACGAAATACAGATGTAACTCTGGGAAATGAATTAACAGAACAGTAAGCAGTTTCTCAGAAAGCTTCTTTCCAGATTTCATCTGAGGATATTTCCTTTTTCACCATATGCCTCTATGGGCATCCAAATATCACTTTGCCAATTCCACCAGAACTGTCTTAGTGAGAGGCTTCTTGAGGGGAAAGCTGTATCTCTGTGAGATGATTTCACAGAACACAAAGAAGTTTCTCAGAAAGCTTCTTTCTCTTTGTTATCGGAGGCTATTTCCTTTGGCCCTATAGTCTTCAAAGGGATCCGAAATATCTGTTTTCAGATTCTACAGAAATAAGGCTAGCAAAGAGATCCACGAAATAGAGATGTAACCCTTGAGATGAATTAACAGAACACTAAGCAGTTTCTCTGAAAGCTTCTTTCCAGATTTCATCTGAGGATATTTCCTTTTACACCATAGCCCTCTATGGGCTACCAAATATCACTTTGCCAATTCCACAAGAACTGTTCTAGCGAAAGGCTTCTTGAGGGGAAAGCTGTAACTCTGTGAGATGATTTCACAGAACACAAAGTAGTTTCTCAGAAAGCTTCTTTCTCTTTGTAATCGGAGGATATTTCCTTTGGCCCTAGGCTTCAAAGGGATCCGAAATATCTGTTCTCAGATTCCACAGAAATAAGACTAGCAAAGAGATCCACGAAATACAGATGTAACTCCGTGAGATGAATTAACAGAACACGAAGCAGTTACTCAGAAAGCTTCTTTCCAGATTTCATCAGAGGATATTTCCTTTTTCACCGTAGCCTTCTATGGGCTTCCAAATATCACTTTGCCAATTCCACAGGAACTGTCTTAGCGAAAGGCTTCTTGAGGGGAAAGCTGTAACTCTGTGAGATGATTTCACAGAACAAAAAGAAGTTTCTCAGAAAGTTTCTTTGTCTTTGTTATCGGAGGATATTTCCTTCGGCCCTATAGTCTTCAAAGGGATCCGAAATATCTCTTCTCAGATTCCACAGAAATAAGGCTAGCAAAGAGATCCACCAAATACAGATGTAACTCTGTGAGATGAATTAACAGAACACTAAGCGGTTTCTCAGAAAGCTTCTTTTCAGATTTCATCTGAGGATATTTCCTTTTTCGTCATAGCCCTCTATGGGTTTCCAAATATCACTTTGAGAATTCCACAAGAACTGTCTTAGCGAAAGGTTTCTTGAGGGGAAAGCTGTAACTCTGTGAGATGATTTCACAGAACACAAAGAAGTTTCTCAGAAAGTTTTTTTCTCTTTGTTATCGGAGGACATTTACTTTTGGCCCCATAGTCTTCAAAGGGATCCGAAATATCTGTTCTCAGATTCCACAGAAATAAGGCTAGCAAAGAGATCCACGAAATACAGATGTAACTCTGTGAGATGAATTAACAGAACACTAAGCAGTTTCTCAGAAAGCTTCTTTCCAGATTTCATCTGAGGATATTTCCTTTTTCACCATAGTCCTCTATGGGCATCCAATATCACTTTGCCAATTCCAGAAGAACTGTCTTAGTGAGAGGCTTCTTGAGGGGAAAGCTGTATCTCTGTGAGATGATTTCACAGAACACTAAGAAGTTTCTCAGAAAGCTTCTTTCTCTTTGTTATCGGAGGATATTTCCTTTGGCCCTATAGTCTTCAAAGGGATCCGATATATCTGTTCTCAGATTCCACAAAAATAAGGCTAGCAAAGAGATCCACGAAATACAGATGTAACTCTGTGAGATAAATTGACAGAACACTAAGCGGTTTCTCAGAAAGCTTCTTTCCAGATTTCATCTGAGGATATTTCCTTTTTCACCATAGCCCTCTAAGGGCTTCCAAATATCACTTTGCAAATTCCACAAGAACTGTCTTAGCGAAAGGCTTCTTTAGGGGAAAGCTGTAACTCTGTGAGATGATTTCACAGAACACAAAGAAGTTTCTCAGAAAGCTTCTTTCTCTTTGTTATCGGAGGATATTTCCTTTGGCCCTATAGTCTTCAAAGGGATCAGAAATATCTGTTCTCAGATTCCACAGAAATAGGCTAGCAAAGAGATCCACGAAATACAGATGTAACTCTGTGAGATGAATTAACAGAACACTAAGCAGTTTCTCAGAAAGCTTCTTTCCAGATTTCATCTGAGGATAATTCCTTTTTCACCATAGCCCTCTATGGGCTTCCAAATATCACTTTGCCAATTCCACAAGAACTGTCTTAGCGAAAGGCTTCTTGAGGGGAAAGCTGTATCTCTGTGAGATGATTTCACAGAACACAAAGAAGTTTCTCAGAAAGTTTCTTTCTCTTTGTTATCGGAGGATATTTCCTTTGGCCCTATAGTCTTCAAAGGGATCCGAAATATCTGTTCTCAGATTCCACAGAAATAAGGCTAGCAAAGAGATCCACGAAATACAGATGTAACTCTGTGAGATGAATTGACAGAACACTAAGCAGTTTCTCAGAAAGCTTCTTTCCAGATTTCATCTGAGGATAATTCCTTTTTCACCACAGCACTCTATGGGCTTCCAAATATCACTTTGCCAATTCCACAAGAACTGTCTTAGCGAAAGGCTTCTTGAGGGGAAAGCTGTGAGATGATTTCACAGAACACAAAGAAGTTTCTCAGAAAGCTTCTTTCTCTTTGTTATCGCAGGATATTTCCTTTGGCCCTATAGTCTTCAAAGGGATCCGAAATATCTGTTCTCAGACTCCACAAAAATAGGCTAGCAAAGAGATCCACGAAATACAGATGTAACTCTGTGAGATGAATTAACAGAACACTAAGCAGTTTCTCGGAAAGCTTCTTTCCACATTTCATCTGAGGATATTCCTTTTTCACCATAGCCCTCTATGGGCTTCCAAATATCACTTTGCCAATTCCACAAAAACTGTCTTAGCGAAAGGCATCTTGAGGGGAAAGCTGTAACTCTGTGAGATGATTTCACAGAACATGAAGTAGTTTCTCAGAAAGTTTCTTTCTCTTTGTTATCGGAGGATATTTCCTTTGGCCCTATAGTCTTCAAAGGGATCCGAAATATCTGCTCTCAGATTCCACAGAAATGAGTCTAGCAAAGATATCCACGAAATTCACATGTAACTCTGTGAGATGAATTAACAGAACACTAAGCTGTTTCTCAGAAAGCTTCTTTCCAGATTTCATCTGAGGATATTTCCTTTTTCACCATAGCCCTCTAAGGGCTTCCAAATATCACTTTGCCAATTCCACAAGAACTGTCTTAGCGAAAGGCTTCTTGAGGGGAATGCTGTAACTCTGTGAGATGATATCACAGAACACAAAGAAGTTTCTCAGAAAGCTTCTTTCTCTTTGTTATCGGAGGATATTTCCTTTGGCCCGATAGTCTTCAAAGGGATCCGAAATATCTGTTCTCAGATTCCACAGAAATAAGGCTAGCAAAGAGATCCACGAAATACAGATGTAACTCTGGGAGATGAATTAACAGAACAGTAAGCAGTTTCTCAGAAAGCTTCTTTCCAGATTTCATCTGAGGATATTTCCTTTTTCACCATAGTCCTCTATGGGCATCCAAATATCACTTTGCCAATTCCACCAGAACTGTCTTAGTGAGAGGCTTCTTGAGGGGAAAGCTGTATCTCTGTGAGATGATTTCACAGAACACAAAGAAGTTTCTCAGAAAGCTTCTTTCTCTTTGTTATCGGAGGATATTTCGTTTGGCCCTATAGTCTTCAAAGGGATCCGATATATCTGTTCTCAGATTCCACAAAAATAAGGCTAGCAAAGAGATCCACGAAATACAGATGTAACTCTGTGAGATGAATTGACAGAACACTAAGCAGTTTCTCAGAAAGCTTCTTTCCAGATTTCATCTGAGGATATTTCCTTTTTCACCATGGCCCTCTATGGGCTTCCAAATATCACTTTGCCAATTCCACAAGAACTGTCTTAGCGAAAGGCTTCTTGAGGGGAAAGCTGTAACTCTGTGAGATGATTTCACAGAACACAAAGAAGTTTCTCAGAAAGCTTCTTTCTCTTTGTTATCGGAGGATAATTCCTTTGGCCCTATAGTCTTCAAAGGGATCAGAATTATCTGTTCTCAGATTCCACAGAAATAAGGCTAACAAAGAGATCCACGAAATACAGATGTAACTCTGGGAGATGAATTGACAGAACACTAAATAGTTTCTCAGAAAGCTTCTTTCCAGATTTCATCTGAGGATAATTCATTTTTCACCATAGCCCTCTAAGGGCTTACAAATATCACTTTGCCAATTCCACAAGAACTGTCTTAGCGAAAGGCTTCTTGAGGGGAAAGCTGTAACTCTGTGAGATGATTTCACAGAACACAAAGAAGTTTCTCAGAAAGCTTCTTTCTCTTTGTTATCAGAGGATATTTCCTTGGGCCCTATAGTCTTCAAAGGGATCCGAAATATCTGTTCTCAGATTCCACAGAAATAGGCTAGCAAAGAGATCCACGAAATACAGATGTAACTCTGTGAGATGAATTAACAGAACACTAAGCAGTTTCTCAGAAAGCTTCTTTCCAGATTTCATCTGAGGATAATTCCTTTTTCACCATAGCCCTCTATGGGCTTCCAAATATCACTTTGCCAATTCCACAAGAACTGTCTTAGCGAAAGGCTTCTTGAGGGGAAAGCTGTATCTCTGTGAGATGATTTGACAGAACACAAAGAAGTTTCTCAGAAAGTTTCTTTCTCTTTGTTATCGGAGGATATTTCCTTTGGCCCTATAGTCTTCAAAGGGATCCGAAATATCTGTTCTCAGATTCCACAGAAATAAGGCTAGCAAAGAGATCCACGAAATACAGATGTAACTCTGTGAGATGAATTGACAGAACACTAAGCGGATTCTCAGAAAGCTTCTTTCCAGATTTCATCTGAGGATATTTCCTTTTTCACCATAGCCCTCTATGGGCTTCCAAATATCACTTTGCCAATTACACAAGAACTGTGTTAGCGAAAGGCTTCTTGAGGGGAAAGCTGTGAGATGATTTCACAGAACACAAAGAAGTTTCTCAGAAAGCTTCTTTCTCTTTGTTATCGGAGGATATTTCCTTTGGCCCTATAGTCTTTAAAGGGATCCGAAATATCTGTTCTCAGACTCCACAAAAATAGGCTAGCAAAGAGATCCACGAAATACAGATGTAACTCTGTGAGATGAATTAACAGAACACTAAGCAGTTTCTCGGAAAGCTTCTTTCCACATTTCATCTGAGGATATTCCTTTTTCACCATAGCCCTCTATGGGCTTCCAAATATCACTTTGCCAATTCCACAAGAACTGTCTTAGCGAAAGGCATCTTGAGGGGAAAGCTGTAACTCTGTGAGATGATTTCACAGAACACGAAGTAGTTTCTCAGAAAGTTTCTTTCTCTTTGTTATCGGAGGATATTTCCTTTGGCCCTATAGTCTTCAAAGGGATCCGAAATATCTGCTCTCAGATTCCACAGAAATGAGTCTAGCAAAGATATCCACGAAATTCACATGTAACTCTGTGAGATGAAATAACAGAACACTAAGCAGTTTCTCAGAAAGCTTCTTTCCAGATTTCATCTGAGGATATTTCCTTTTTCACCATAGCCCTCTAAGGGCTTCCAAATATCACTTTGCCAATTCCACAAGAACTGTCTTAGCGAAAGGCTTCTTGAGGGGAATGCTGTAACTCTGTGAGATGATTTCACAGAACACAAAGAAGTTTCTCAGAAAGCTTCTTTCTCTTTTTTATCGGAGGATATTTCCTTTGGCCCGATAGTCTTCAAAGGATCCGAAATATCTGTTCTCAGATTCCACAGAAATAAGGCTAGCAAAGAGATCCACGAAATACAGATGTAACTCGGGGAGATGAATTAACAGAACAGTAAGCAGTTTCTCAGAAAGCTTCTTTCCAGATTTCATCTGAGGATATTTCCTTTTTCACCATAGTCCTCTATGGGCACCCAAATATCACTTTGCCAGTTCCACCAGAACTGTCTTAGTGAGAGGCTTCTTGAGGGGAAAGCTGTATCTCTGTGAGATGATTTCACAGAACACAAAGAAGTTTCTCAGAAAGCTTCTTTCTCTTTGTTATCGGAGGATATTTCCTTTGGCCTTATAGTCTTCAAAGGGATCCGAAATATCTGTTTTCAGATTCTACAGAAATAAGGCTAGCAAAGAGATCCACGAAATACAGACGTAACTCTGTGAGATGAATTAACAGAACACTAAGCGGTTTCTCAGAAAGCTTCTTTTCAGATTTCATAAGAGGATATTTCCTTTTTCAACGTAGCCCACTATGGGCTTCCAAATATCACTTTGAAAATTCCACAAGAACTGTCTTAGCGAAAGGTTTCTTGAGGGGAAAGCTGTAACTTTGTGAGATGATTTCACAGAACACAAAGAAGTTTCTCAGAAAGCTTCTTTCTCTTTGTTATCGGAGGATATTTACTATGCCCCTATAGTCTTCAAAGGGATCCGAAATATCTGTTCTCAGATTCCACAGAAATAAGGCTAGCAAAGAGATCCGCGAAATACAGATGTAACTCTGTGAGATGAATTAACAGAACACTAAATGGTTTCTCAGAAAGCTTCTTTCCAGATTTATTCTGAGGATATTTCCTTTTTTACCATAGCCCTCTAAGGGCTTCGAAATATCACTTTGCCACTTCCACAAGAACTGTCTTAGTGAAAGGGATCTTTAGGGGAAAGCTGTAACTCTGTGAGATAATTTCACAGAACACAAAGTAGTTTCTCAGAAAGCTTCTTTCTCTTTGTTATCGGAGGATATTTTCTTTGGCCTGATAGTCTCCAGAGGGATCCGAAATATCTGTTCTCAGATTCCACAGAAATAAGGCTAGCAAAGAGATCCACGAAATACAGATGAAACTCTGTGAGATGAATTAACAGAACACTAAGCATTTTCTCAGAAAGCTTCTTTCCAGATTTCATCTGAGGATATTTCCTTTCTCACCATACCCCTCTAGGGGCTTCCAAATATCACTTTGAAAATTCCACAAGAACTGTCTTAGCGAAAGACTTCTTGAGGGGAAAGCTGTAACTCCGTCAGAGGATTTCACAGAACACAAAGAAGTTTACCAGAAAGCTTCTTTCTGTTTGATATCGGAGGATATTTTCTTTGGCCCTATAGTCTTCAAAGGGATCCGAAATATCTGTTCTGAGATACCACAGAAATAAGGCTAGCAAAGAGATCCACGAAATACAGATGTAACTCTGTGAGATGAATTAACAGAACACTAAGCGGTTTCTCAGAAAGCTTCTTTCCAGATTTCGTCTGAGGATATTTCCTTTTTCACCATAGCCCTCTAAGGGCTTCCAAATATCACTTTGCCAATTCCATAAGAACTGTCTTAGCGAAAGGCTTCTTGAGGGGAAAGCTGTAACTCTGTGAGATGATATCACAGAACACAAAGAAGTTTCTCAGAAAGCTTCTTTCTCTTTCTTATCGGAGGATATTGCCTTTGGCCCTATAGTCTTCAAAGGGATCTGATATATCTGTTCTCAGATTCCACAAAAATAAGGCTAGCAAAGAGATCCACGAAATACAGATGTAACTCTGTGAGATGAATTAACAGAACACTAAGTGGTTTCTCAGAAAGCTTCTTTCCAGATTTCATCTGAGGATATTTCCTTTTTCACCATAGCCCTCTATGGGTTTCCAAATATCACTTTGAGAATTCCACAAGAACTGTCTTAGCGAAAGGTTTCTTGAGGGGAAAGCTGTAACTCTATGAGATAATTTCACAGAACACCAAGAAGTTTCTCAGAAAGTTTTTTTCTCTTTGTTATCGGACGATATTTACTTTGGCCCGATAGTCTTCAAAGGGATCCGAAATATCTGTTCTCAGATTCCACAGAAATAAGGCTAGCAAAGAGATCCACGAAATACAGATGTAACTCTGGGAGATGAATTAACAGAACAGTAAGCAGTTTCTCAGAAAGCTTCTTTCCAGATTTCATCTGAGGATATTTCCTTTTTCACCATAGCCCTCTATGGGTTTCCAAATATCACTTTGCCAAAACCACAAGAACTGTCTTACCGAAACGTTTCTTCAGGGCAAAGCTGTAACTCAGTGAGATGATTTCACAGAACTCAAAGAAGTTTCTCAGAAAGTTTCTTTGTCTTTGTTATCGGAGGATATTTACTTTTGGCCCGATAGTCTTCAAAGGGATCCGAAATATCTGTTTTCAAATTCCACAGAAATAAGGCTAGCAAAGAGATCCACGAAATACAGATGTAACTCTGTGAGATGAATTAACAGAACAGTAAGCAGTTTCTCAGAAAGCTTCTTTCCAGATTTCATCTGAGGATATTTCCTTTTTCACCATAGTCCTCTATGGGCATCCAATATCACTTTGCCAAATCCACAAGAATTGTCTTAGTGAGAGGCTCCTTGAGGGGAAAGCTGTATCTCTGTGAGATGATTTCACAGAACTCAAAGAAGTTTCTCAGAAATCTTCTTTCTCTTTGTTATCGGAGGATATTTCCTTTGGCCCTATAGTCTTCAAAGGGATGCGATATATCTGTTCTCAGATTCCACAGAAATAAGGCTAGCAAAGAGATCCACGAAATACAGATGTAACTCTGTGAGATGAATTAACAGAACACTAAGCGGTTTCTCAGAAAGCTTCTTTCCAGATTTCATAAGAGGATATTTCCTTTTTCAACGTAGCCCACTATGGGCTTCCAAATATCACTTTGAAAATTCCACAAGAACTGTCTTAGCGAAAGGCTTCTTGAGGGGAAAGCTGTAACTCTGTGAGAGGATTTCAGAGAACATAAAGTAGTTTCTCAGAAAGCTTCTTTCTCTTTGTTATCGGAGGATATTTCCTTTGGCCCTAGAGTCTTCAAAGGGATCCGAAATATCTGTTCTCAGATTCCACAGAAATAAGGCTAGCAAAGAGATCCACGAAATAGAGATGTAACTCTGTGAGATGAATTGACAGAACACTAAGCAGTTTCTCACAAAGCTTCTTTCCAGATTTCATCTGAGGATATTTCCTTTTTCACCATAGCCCTCTATGGGTTTCCAAATATCACTTTGCCAAATCCACAAGAACTGTCTTACCGAAAGGTTTCTTGAGGTCAAAGCTGTAACTCAGTGAGATGATTTCACAGAACACAAAGAAGTTTCTCAGAAAGTTTCTTTCTCTTTGTTATCGGAGGATATTTCCTTTGGCCCAATAGTCCTCAAAGGGATCCGAAATATCTGTTCTCAGATTCCACAGAAATAAGGTTAGCAAAGAGATCCACGAAATAGAGATGTAACCCTTGAGATGAATTAACAGAACACTAAGCAGTTTCTCAGAAAGCTTCTTTCCAGATTTCATCTGAGGTTATTTCCTTTTAGACCATAGCCCTCTATGGGCTACCAAATATCACTTTGCCAATTCCACAAGAACTGTTCTAGCGAAAGGCTTCTTGAGGGGAAAGCTGTAACTCAGTGAGATGATTTCACAGAACACAAAGAAGTTTCTCAGAATGCTTCTTTCTCTTTGTTATCGGAGGATATTTCCTTTTGCCCTATAGTCTTCAAAAGGATCCGAAATATAGGTTCTCAGATTCCACAGAAATAAGGCTAGCAGAGAGATCCACGAAATACAGATGTAACTCTGTGAGATGAATTAACAGAACACGAAGCAGTTACTCAGAAAACTTCTCTCCAGATTTCATCAGAGGATATTTCCTTTTTCACCATAGCCTTCTATGGGCTTCCAAATATCACTTTGCCAATTCCACAAGAACTGTCTTAGCGAAAGGCTTCTTGAGGGGAAAGCTGTAACTCTGTGAGATGATTTCACAGAACACAAAGAAGTTTCTCAGAAAGCTTCTTTCTCTTTGTTATCGGAGGATATTTCCTTTGGCCCTATAGGCTTCAAAGGGATCCGAAATATCTGTTCTCAGATTCCACAGAAATAAGACTAGCAAAGAGATCCACGAAATACAGATGTAACTCTTTGAGATGAATTAACAGAACACGAAGCAGTTACTCAGAAAACTTCTCTCCAGATTTCATCAGAGGATATTTCCTTTTTCACCATAGCCTTCTATGGGCTTCCAAATATCACTTTGCCAATTCCACAAGAACTGTCTTAGCGAAAGGCTTCTTGAGGGGAAAGCTGTAACTCTGTGAGATGATTTCACAGAACAAAAAGAAGTTTCTCAGAAAGTTTCTTTGTCTTTGTTATCGGAGGATATTTCCTTCGGCCCTATAGTCTTCAAAGGGATCCGAAATATCTCTTCTCAGATTCCACAGAAATAAGGCTAGCAAAGAGATCCACCAAATACAGATGTAACTCTGTGAGATGAATTAACAGAACACTAAGCGGTTTCTCAGAAAGCTTCTTTCCAGATTTCATCTGAGGATATTTCCTTTTTCACCATAGCCCTCTATGGGTTTCCAAATATCACTTTGAGAATTCCACAAGAACTGTCTTACCGAAAGGTTTCTTGAGGGGAAAGCTGTAACTCTGTGAGATGATTTCACAGAACACAAAGAAGTTTCTCAGAAAGTTTTTTTCTCTTTGTTATCGGAGGATATTTACTTTTGGCCCGATAGTCATCAAAGGGATCCGAAATATCTGTTCTCAGATTCCACAGAAATAAGGCTAGCAAAGAGATTCACGAAATAAAGATGTAACTCTGTGAGATGAATTGACAGAACACTAAGCAGTTTCTCAGAAAGCTTCTTTCCAGATTTCATCTGAGGACATTTTCTTTTTCACCATGGCCCTCTATGGGCTTCCAAATATCACTTTGCCAATTCCACAAGAACTGTCTTAGCGAAAGGCATCTTGAGGGAAAGCTGTAACTCTGTGAGATGATTTCACAGAACACAAAGAAGTTTCTCAGAAAGCTTTTTTCTCTTTGTTATCGGAGGATATTTCCTTTGGCCGTATAGTCTTCATAGGGATCCGAAATATCTGTTCTCAGATTCCACAGAAATAAGGCTAGCAAAGAGATCCACGAAATACACATGTAATTCTGTGAGATGAATTAACAGAACACTAAGCATTTTCTCAGACAGCTTCTTTCCAGATTTCATCTCAGGATATTTTATTTTTCACCATAGCCCACTATGGGCTTCCAAATATCACTTTGCCAATTCCACAAGAACTGTCTTAGCGAAAGGCATCTGGAGGGGAAAGCTGTAACTCTGTGAGATGATTTCACAGAACACTAAGAAGTTTCTCAGAAAGCTTCTTTCTCTTTGTTATCGAAGGATATTTCCTTTGGCCTGATAGTCTCCAAAGGGATCCGAAATATCTGTTCTCAGATTCCACAGAAATAAGGCTAGCAAAGTGATCCACGAAATACAGATGTAACTCTTTGAGATGAATTAACAGAACACTAAGCATTTTCTCAGAAAGCTTCTTTCCAGATTTCATCTGAGGATATTTCCTTTCTCACCATAGCCCTCTATGGGCTTCCAAATATCACTTTGCCAGTTCCACAAGAACTGTCTTAGCGAAAGGCTTCTTGAGGGGAAAGCTGATACTCTGTGAGACGATTTCACAGAACATAAAGTAGTTTTCAGAAAGCTTCTTTCTCTTTGTTATCGGAGGATATTTCCTTTGTCCCTATAGTCTTCAAAGGGATCCGAAATATCTGTTCTCAGATTCCACAGAAATAAGGCTAGCAAAGAGATCCACGAAATACAGATGTAACTCTGTGAGATGAATTGACAGAACACTAAGCAGTTTCTCACAAAGCTTCTTTCCAGATTACATCTGAGGATATTTCCTTTTTCACCATAGCCCTCTATGGGTTTCCAAATATCACTTTGCCAAATTCACAAGAACTGTCTTACCGAAAGGTTTCTTGAGGGCAAAGCTGTAACTCAGTGAGATGACTTCACAGAACGCAAAGAAGTTTCTCAGAAAGTTTATTTCTCTTTGTTATCGGAGGATATTTCCTTTGGCCCAATAGTCCTCAAAGGGATCCGAAATATCTGTTCTCAGATTCCACAGAAATAAGGCTAGCAAAGAGATCCACGAAATAGAGATGAAACCCTTGAGATGAATTAACAGAACACGAAGCAGTTACTCAGAATGCTTCTTTCCAGATATTATCAGAGGATATTTCCTTTTTCACCGTAGCCTTCTATGGGCTTCCAAATATCACTTTGCCAATTCCACAAGAACTGTCTTAGCGAAAGGCTTCTTGAGGGGAAAGCTGTAACTCTGTGAGATGATTTCACAGAACACAAAGAAGTTTCTCAGAAAGCTTCTTTCTCTTTGTTATCGGAGGATAATTCCTTTGGCCCTATAGTCTTCATAGGGATCCGAAATATCTGTTCTCAGATTCCACAGAAATAAAGCTAGCAAGAGATCCACGAAATACTGATGTAACTCTGTGAGTGGAAGTTACAGAACACTAAGCGGTTTCTCAGAAAGCTTCTTTCCAGATTTCATCTGAGGAGATTTCCTTTTTCACCATTGCCCTCTATGGGCTTCGAAATATCTCTTTGCCAATTCCACAAGAACTGTCTTAGCGAAAGGCTTCTTGAGGGGAAAGCTGTAACTCTGTGAGATGATTTCACAGAACACAAAGAAGTTTCTCAGAAAGCTTCTTTCTCTTTGTTATCGGAGGATATTTCCTTTGGCCTTATAGTCTTCAAAGGATCCGAAATATCTGTTCTCAGATTCCACAGAAATAAGGCTAGCGAAGAGATGCCCGAAATACAGATGTAATTCTGTGAGATGAATTAACAGAACACTAAGCAGTATCTCAGAAAGCTTCTTTCCAGATTTCATCTGAGGATATTTCCTTTTTCACCATGGCCCTCTATGGGTTTCCAAATATCACTTTGAGAATTCCACAAGAACTGTCTTAGCGAAAGGTTTCTTGAGGGGAAAGCTGTAACTCTGTGAGATGATTTCACAGAACACAAAGAAGTTTCTCAGAAAGTTTTTTTCTCTTTGTTATCGGAGGATATTTACTTTTGGCCCGATAGTCATCAAAGGGATCCGAAATATCTGTTCTCAGATTCCACAGGAATAAGGCTAGCAAAGAGATCCACGAAATACAGATGTAACTCTGTGAGATGAATTGACAGAACACTAAGCAGTTTCTCAGAAAGCTTCTTTCCAGATTTCATCTGAGGATATTTCCTTTTTCACCATGGCCCTCTATGGGCTTCCAAATATCACTTTGCCAATTCCACAAGAACTGTCTTAGCGAAAGGCATCTTGAGGGGAAAGCTGTAACTCTGTGAGATGATTTCACAGAACACAAAGAAGTTTCTCAGAAAGCTTTTTTCTCTTTGTTATCGGAGGATATTTCCTTTGGCCGTATAGTCTTCATAGGGATCCGAAATATCTGTTCTCAGATTCCACAGAAATAAGGCTAGCAAAGAGATCCACGAAATACACATGTAATTCTGTGAGATGAATTAACAGAACACTAAGCAGTTTCTCAGACAGCTTCTTTCCAGATTTCATCTGAGGATATTTTATTTTTCACCATAGCCCACTATGGGCTTCCAAATATCACTTTGCCAATTCCACAAGAACTGTCTTAGCGAAAGGCATCTGGAGGGGAAAGCTGTAACTCTGTGAGATGATTTCACAGAACACTAAGAAGTTTCTCAGAAAGCTTCTTTCTCTTTGTTATCGAAGGATATTTCCTTTGGCCTGATAGTCTCCAAAGGGATCCGAAATATCTGTTCTCAGATTCCACAGAAATAAGGCTAGCAAAGTGATCCACGAAATACAGATGTAACTCTTTGAGATGAATTAACAGAACACTAAGCATTTTCTCAGAAAGCTTCTTTCCAGATTTCATCTGAGGATATTTCCTTTCTCACCATAGCCCTCTGTGGGCTTCCAAATATCACTTTGCCAGTTCCACAAGAACTGTCTTAGCGAAAGGCTTCTTGAGGGGAAAGCTGATACTCTGTGACACGATTTCACAGAACATAAAGTAGTTTCTCAGAAAGCTTCTTTCTCTTTGTTATCGGAGGATATTTCCTTTGGCCCTATAGTCTTCAAAGGATCCGAAATATCTGTTCTCAGATTCCACAGAAATAAGGCTAGCAAAGAGATCCACGAAATACAGATGTAACTCTGTGAGATGAATTGACAGAACACTAAGCAGTTTCTCACAAAGCTTCTTTCCAGATTTCATCTGAGGATATTTCCTTTTTCACCATAGCCCTCTATGGGTTTCCAAATATCACTTTGCCAAATTCACAAGAACTGTCTTACCGAAAGGTTTCTTGAGGGCAAAGCTGTAACTCAGTGAGATGACTTCACAGAACACAAAGAAGTTTCTCAGAAAGTTTATTTCTCTTTGTTATCGGAGGATATTTCCTTTGGCCCAATAGTCCTCAAAGGGATCCGAAATATCTGTTCTCAGATTCCACAGAAATAAGGCTAGCAAAGAGATCCACGAAATAGAGATGTAACCCTTGAGATGAATTAACAGAACACGAAGCAGTTACTCAGAATGCTTCTTTCCAGATATCATCAGAGGATATTTCCTTTTTCACCATAGCCTTCTATGGGCTTCCAAATATCACTTTGCCAATTCCACAAGAACTGTCTTAGCGAAAGGCATCTGGAGGGGAAAGCTGTAACTCTGTGAGATGATTTCACAGAACACTAAGAAGTTTCTCAGAAAGCTTCTTTCTCTTTGTTATCGAAGGATATTTCCTTTGGCCTGATAGTCTCCAAAGGGATCCGAAATATCTGTTCTCAGATTCCACAGAAATACGGCTAGCAAAGTGATCCACGAAATACAGATGTAACTCTTTGAGATGAATTAACAGAACACTAAGCATTTTCTCAGAAAGCTTCTTTCCAGATTTCATCTGAGGATATTTCCTTTCTCACCATAGCCCTCTGTGGGCTTCCAAATATCACTTTGCCAGTTCCACAAGAACTGTCTTAGCGAAAGGCTTCTTGAGGGGAAAGCTGATACTCTGTGAGACGATTTCACAGAACATAAAGTAGTTTCTCAGAAAGCTTCTTTCTCTTTGTTATCGGAGGATATTTCCTTTAGCCCTATAGTCTTCAAAGGGATCCGAAATATCTGTTCTCAGATTCCACAGAAATAAGGCTAGCAAAGAGATCCACGAAATACAGATGTAATTCTGTGAGATGAATTAACAGAACACTAAGCAGTATCTCAGAAAGCTTCTTTCCAGATTTCATCTGAGGAGATTTCCTTTTTCACCATTGCCCTCTATGGGCTTCGAAATATCTCTTTGCCAATTCCACAAGAACTGTCTTAGCGAAAGGCTTCTTGAGGGGAAAGCTGTAACTCTGTGAGATGATTTCACAGAACACAAAGAAGTTTCTCAGAAAGCTTCTTTCTCTTTGTTATCGGAGGATATTTCCTTTGGCCCTATAGTCTTCAAAGGATCCGAAATATCTGTTCTCAGATTCCACAGAAATAAGGCTAGCGAAGAGAACCCCGACAGACAGATGTAATTCTGTGAGATGAATTAACAGAACACTAAGCAGTATCTCAGAAAGCTTCTTTCCAGATTTCATCTGAGCATATTTCCTTTTTCACCATAGCCCTCTATGGGCTTCCAAATATCACTTTGCCTATTTCACAAGAACTATCTTAGCGAAAGGCTTCTTGAGGGGAAAGGTGTAACTCTGTGAGGTGATTTCACAGAACTCAAAGAAGTTTCTCAGAAAGCTTCTTTCACTTTTTTATCGGAGGATATTTCCTTTGGACCTATAGTCTTCAAAGGGATCCGAAATAACTGTTCTCAGATTCCACAGAAATAAGGCTAGCAAAGAGATCCACGAAATACAGATGTAACTCTGTGAGGTGAATTAACAGAACACTAAGCAGTTTCTCAGCTTCTTTCCAGATTTCATCTGAGGACATTTCTTTTTTCACCATAGCCCTCTATGAGCTTCCATATATCACTATGCCAATTCCACAAGAACTGTAATAGCGAAAGGCTTCTTGAGGGGAAAGCTGTAAGTCTGTGAGATGATTTCACAGAACTCAAAGAAGTTTCTCAGAAAGCTTCTTACTCTTTGTTATCGGAGGATATTTCCTTTGGCCCTATAGTCTTCAAAGGCATCCGAAATATGTGTTCTCAGATTCCACAGAAATAAGGCTAGCAAAGAGATCCACAAAATACAGATGTAACTCTGTGAGATGAATTAACAGAACACTAAGCAGTTTCTCAGAAAGCTTCTTTCCAGATTTCATCTGAGGATATTTCCTTTTTCAACATAACCCTCTATGGGCTTCCAAATATCACTTTGCCAATTACTCAAGAACTGTCTTAGCGAAAGGCTTCTTGAGGGGAAAGCTGTAATTCTGTGAGATGATTTCACAGAACACAAAGAAGTTTCTCAGAATGCTTCTTTCTCTTTGTTATCGGAGGATATTTCCTTTGGCCCTATAGTCTTCAAAGGGATCCGAAATATCTGTTCTCAGATTCCACAGAAATAAGGCTAGCAAAGAGATCCACCAAATACAGATGTAACTCCGTGAGATGAATTAACAGAACACTAAGCGGTATCTCAGAAAGCTTCTTTCCAGATTTCATCTGAGGATATTTCCTTTTTCACCATCGCCCTCTATGGGCTTCCAAATATCACTTTGCCAATTCCACAAAAACTGTCTTAGCGAAAGGCTTCTTGAGGGGAAAGCTGTAACTCTGTGAGATGATTTCACAGAACACAAAGAAGTTTCTCAGAAAGCTTCTTTCTCTTTGTTATCGGAGGATATTTCCTTCGGCCCTATAGTCTTCAAAGTGATCCGAAATATCTGTTCTCAGATTCCACAGAAATAAGGCTAGCAAAGAGATCCACGAAATACAGATGTAACTCTCTGAGATGAATTAACAGAACACTAAGCAGTTTCTCAGAAAGCTTCTTTCCAGATTTCATCTGAGGATATTTCCTTTTTCACCATAGCCCTCTATGGGCCTCCAAATATCACTTTGCCAATTCCACAAGAACAGTCTTAGCGAAAGGCTTCTTGAGGGGAAAGCTGTGACTCTGTGAGAGGATTTCACAGAACACAAAGAAGTCTCTCAGAAAGCTTCTTTCTCTTTGTTATCGGAGGATATTTCTTTTGGCCCTATAGTCTTCAAAGGGATCCGAAATATATGTTCTCAGATTCCACAGAAATAAGGCTAGCAAAGAGATCCATGAAATACAGACGTAACTCTGTGAGATGAATTAACAGAACACTAAGCGGTTACTCAGAAAGCTTCTTTCCAGATTTCATCTGAGGATATTGCCTTTTTCACCATAGCCCTCTATGGGCTTCAAATATCACTTTGAAAATTCCACAAGAACAGTCTCAGCGAAAGGCTTCTTGAGGAAAAAGCTGTAACACTGTGAGAGGATTTCACAGAACACAAAGAAGTTTCTCAGAAAGCTTCTTTCTCTTTGTTATCGGAGGATATTTCCTTTGGCCCTAGAGTCTTCAAAGACATCCGAAATATCTGTTATCAGATACCATAGAAATAAGGCTAGCAAAGAGATCCACGAAATACAGATGTAACTCTGTGAGATGAATTAACAGAACACTAAGTGGTTTCTCAGAAAGCTTCTTTCCAGAATTCATCTGAGGATATTTCCTTTTTCAACATAGCCCTCTAATGGCTTCCAAATATCACATTGTTAGTTCCACAAGAACTGTCTTAGTGAAAGGCTTCTTGAGAGGAAAGCTGTAACTCTGTGAGATGATTTCACAGAACACAAAGAAGTTTCTCAGAAAGCTTCTTTCTCTTTGTTATCGGAGGATATTTCCTTTGGCCCTCTAGTCTTCAAAGGGATCCGAAATATCCGTTCTCAGATTCCACAGAAATAAGGCTAGCAAAGAGATCCACGAAATACAGATGTAACTCTGTGAGATGAATTAACAGAACACTAAGCAGTTTCTCAGAAAGCTTCTTTCCACATTTCATCTGAGGATATTTCCTTTTTCAACATAGCCCTCTATGGGCTTCCAAATATCACCTTGCCAATTCCACAAGAACTGTCTTAGCGAAAGGCTTCTTGAGGGGAAAGCTGTAACTCTGTGAGATGATTTCACAGAACACAAAGAAGTTTCTCAGAAAGCTTCTTTCTCTTTGTTATCGGAGGATATTTCCTTTGGCCCTATAGTCTTCAAAGGGATCCGAATTATCTGTTCTCAGATTCCACAGAAATAAGGCTAGCAAAGAGATCCACGAAATACAGATGTAACTCTGTGAGATGAATTAACAGAACACTAAGTAGTTTCTCAGAAAGCTTCTTTCGAGATTTCATCTGAGGATATTTCCTTTTTCACCATAGCCCTCTATGGGCTTCCAAATATCACTTTCCAATTCCACAAGAACTGTCTTAGCGAAAGGCTTCTTGAGGGGAAAGCTGTAACTCTGTGATATGATTTCACAGAACACAAGGAAGTTTCTCAGATAGCTTCTTTCTCTTTGTTATCGGAGGATATTTCCTTTGGCCCTATAGTCTTCAAAGGGATCTGAAATATCTGTTCTCAGATTCCACAGAAATAAGGCTAGCAAAGAGATCCACGAAATACAGATGTAACTCTGTGAGATGAATTAACAGAACAATAAGCAGTTTCTCATAAAGCTTCTTTCCAGTTTTCATCTGAGGATATTTCCTTTTTCACCATAGCCCTCTATGGGCTTCCAAATATCACTTTCCCAATTCCACAAGAAATGTCTTAGCGAAAGGCTTCTTGAGGGGAAAGCTGTAACTCTGTGAGATGATTTCACAGAACACAAGGAAGTTTTTTAGAAAGCTTCTTTCTCTTTGTTATCGGAGGATATTTCCTTTGGCCCTATAGTCTTCAGAGGGAACCGAAATATCTGTTCTCAGATTCCACAGAAATAAGGCTAGCAAAGAGATCCACCAAATACAGCTGTAACTCTGTGAGATGAATTAACAGAACACTAAGCGGTTTCTCAGAAAGCTTCTTTCCAGATTTCATCTGAGGATATTTCCTTTTTCACCATAGCCCTCTATGGGCTTCCAAATATCACTTTGAAAATTCCACAAGAACTGTCTTCGCGAAAGGCTTCTTTAGGGGAAAGCTGTAACTCTGTGAGAGAATTTCACACAACACAAAGAAGTTTCTCATAAACCTTCTTTCTCTTTGTTATCGGAGGATATTTACTTTGGACCTATAGTCTTCAAAGGGATCCGAAATATCTGTTCTCAGATTCAACAGAAATAAGGCTAGCAAAGAGATCCACGAAATACAGATGTAACTCTGTGAGATGAATTAACAGAACACTAAGCAGTTTCTCAGAAAGCTTCTTTCCAGATTTCATCTGAGGATATTTCCTTTTTCAACATAGCCCTCTATGGGCTTCCAAATATCACTTTGCCAATTCCACAAGAACTGTCTTAGCGAAAGGCTTCTTGTGGGGAAAGCTGTAACTCTGTGAGATGATTTCACAGAAAACAAAGAAGTTTCTCAGAAAGCTTCTTTCTCTTTGTTATCGGAGGATATTTCCTTTGTCCCTATAGTCTTCAAAGGGATCCGAAATATCTGTTCTCAGATTCCACAGAAATAAGGCTAGCAAAGAGATCCACGAAATACAGATGTAACTCTGAGAGATGAATTAACAGAACACTAAGCAGTTTCTCAGAAAGCTTCTTTCCAGATTTCATCTGAGGATATTTCCTTTTTCACCGTAGCCCTCTAGGGGTTCCAAATACACTTTGCCAATACCAATGGAACTGTCTTAGCGAAAGGCTTCTTGAGGGGAAAGCTGTAACTCTGTGATATGATTTCACAGAACACAAGGAAGTTTCTCAGAAATCTTCTTTCTCTTTGTTATCAGAGGATATTTCCTTAGGCCCTATAGTCTTCAAAGGGATCTTAAATATCTGTTCTCAGATTCCACAGAAAAAAGGTTAGCAAATATATCCACGAAATTCACATGTAACTCTGTGAGAAGAATTAACAGAACACTAAGCAGTTTCTCAGAAAGCTTCTTTCCAGATATCATCTGAGGATATTTCCTTTTTCACCATAGCCCTCTATGGGCTTCCAAATATCACTTTGCCAATTCCAAAAAAACTGCCTTAGCGAAAGGCTTCTTGAGGGGAAAGCTGAAAATCTGTGAGATGATTTCAAGAACACAAAGAAGTTTCTCCGAAAGCTTCTTTCTGTTTGTAATCGGAGGATATTCCATTTGCCCCTATAGTCTTCAAATTGATCGGAAATATCTGTTATCAGATTCCACAGAAATAAGGCTAGCAAAGAGATCCACCAAATACAGATGTAACTCTGTAAGATGAATTAACAGAACAGTAAGCGGTTTCTCAGAAAGCTTCTTTCCAGATTTCATCTCAGGATATTTCCTTTTTCACCATAGCCCTCTATGGGCTTCCAAATATCACTTTGCCAATTCCACAAGAACTGTCTTAGCGACAGGCTTCTTGAGAGGAAAGCTGTAACTCTGTCAGATGATTTCACAGAACACAAAGAAGTTTCTCAGAAAGCTTCTTTCTCTTAGTTATCGGAGGATATTTCCTTTGGCCCTCTAGTTTTCAAAGGGATCCGAAATATCTGTTCTCAGATTCCACAGAAATAAGGGTAACAAAGAGATCCACGAAATACAGATGTAACTCTGTGAGATGAATTAACAGAACACTAAGCAGTTTCTCAGAAAGCTTCTTCCCGGATTTCATCTGAGGATATTTCCTTTTTCAACATAGCCCTCTATAGGCTTCCAAATATCACTTTGCCAATTCCACAAGAACTGTCTTAGCGAAAGGCTTCTTGAGGGGAAAGCTGTAACTCTGTGAGATGATTTCACAGAACACAAAGAAGTTTCTCAGAAAGCTTCTTTCTCTTTGTTATCGGAGGAATTTTCCTTTGGCCCTATAGTCTTCAAAGGGATCCGAATTATCTGTTCTCAGATTCCACAGAAATAAGGCTAGCAAAGAGATCCACGAAATACAGATGTAACTCTGTGAGATGAATTAACAGAACACTAAGTAGTTTCTCAGAAAGCTTCTTTCCAGATTTCATCTGAGGATATTTCCTTTTTCACCATAGCCCTCTATGGGCTTCCAAATATCACTTTCCAATTCCACAAGAACTGTCTTAGCGAAAGGCTTCTTGAGGGGAAAGCTGTAACTCTGTGATATGATTTCACAGAACACAAGGAAGTTTCTCAGATAGCTTCTTTCTCTTTGTTATCGGAGGATATTTCCTTTGGCCCTATAGTCTTCAAAGGGATCTGAAATATCTGTTCTCAGATTCCACAGAAATAAGGCTAGCAAAGAGATCCACGAAATACAGATGTAACTCTGTGAGATAAATTAACAGAACAATAAGCAGTTTCTCATAAAGCTTCTTTCCAGTTTTCATCTGAGGATATTTCCTTTTTCACCATAGCCCTCTATGGGCTTCCAAATATCACTTTCCCAATTCCACAAGAAATGTCTTAGCGAAAGGCTTCTTGAGGGGAAAGCTGTAACTCTGTGAGATGATTTCACAGAACACAAGGAAGTTTTTCAGAAAGCTTCTTTCTCTTTGTTATCGGAGGATATTTCCTTTGGCCCTATAGTCTTCAGAGGGAACCGAAATATCTGTTCTCAGATTCCACAGAAATAAGGCTAGCAAAGAGATCCACCAAATACAGCTGTAACTCTGTGAGATTAATTAACAGAACACTAAGCGGTTTCTCAGAAAGCTTCTTTCCAGATTTCATCTGAGGATATTTCCTTTTTCACCATAGCCCTCTATGGGCTTCCAAATATCACTTTGAAAATTCCACAAGAACTGTCTTCGCGAAAGGCTTCTTTAGGGGAAAGCTGTAACTCTGTGAGAGAATTTCACACAACACAAAGAAGTTTCTCAGAAAGCTTCTTTCTCTTTGTTATCGGAGGATATTTACTTTGGACCTATAGTCTTCAAAGGGATCCGAAATATCTGTTCTCAGATTCAACAGAAATAAGGCTAGCAAAGAGATCCACGAAATACAGATGTAACTCTGTGAGATGAATTAACAGAACACTAAGCAGTTTCTCAGAAAGCTTCTTTCCAGATTTCATCTGAGAATATTTCCTTTTTCAACATAGCCCTCTATGGGCTTCCAAATATCACTTTGCCAATTCCACAAGAACTGTCTTAGCGAAAGGCTTCTTGTGGGGAAAGCTGTAACTCTGTGAGATGATTTCACAGAAAACAAAGAAGTTTCTCAGAAAGCTTCTTTCTCTTTGTTATCGGAGGATATTTCCATTGTCCCTATAGTCTTCAAAGGGATCCGAAATATCTGCTCTCAGATTCCACAGAAATAAGGCTACCAAAGAGATCCACGAAATACAGATGTAACTCTGAGAGATGAATTAACAGAACACTAAGCAGTTTCTCAGAAAGCTTCTTTCCAGATTTCATCTGAGGATATTTCCTTTTTCACCCTAGCCCTCTAGGGGTTCCAAATACACTTTGCCAATACCAATGGAACTGTCTTAGCGAAAGGCTTCTTGAGGGGAAAGCTGTAACTCTGTGATATGATTTCACAGAACACAAGGAAGTTTCTCAGAAATTTTCTTTCTCTTTGTTATCAGAGGATATTTCCTTAGGCCCTATAGTCTTCAAAGGGATCTTAAATATCTGTTCTCAGATTCCACAGAAAAAAGGTTAGCAAATATATCCACGAAATTCACATGTAACTCTGTGAGAAGAATTAACAGAACACTAAGCAGTTTCTCAGAAAGCTTCTTTCCAGATATCATCTGAGGATATTTCCTTTTTCACCATAGCCCTCTATGGGCTTCCAAATATCACTTTGCCAATTCCACAAGAACTGTCTTAGCGAAAGGCTTCTTGAGGGGAAAGCTGTAACTCTGTGAGATGATTTCACAGAACACAAAGAAGTTTCTCAGAAAGTTTCTTTCTCTTTGTTATCGCAGGATATTTCCTTTGGCCCTATAGTCTTCAAAGGGATCCGAAATATCTGTTCTCAGATTCCACAGAAATAAGCCTAGCAAAGAGATCCACGAAATACAGATGTAACTCTGTGAGATGAATTAACAGAACACTAAGCGGTTTCTCAGAAAGCTTCTTTCCAGATTTCATCTGAGGATATTTCCTTTTTCACCATAGCCCTCTATGGGCTTCCAAATATCACTTTGCCAATTCCACAAGAACTGTCTTAGCGAAAGGCTTCTTGAGGGGAAAGATGTAACTCTGTGAGATGATTTTACAGAACCAAAGAAGTTTCTCAGAAAGCTTCTTTCTCTTTGTTATCGGAGGATATTTCCTTTGGCCCTATAGGCTTCAAAGGGAACCGAAACATCTGTTCTCAGATTCCACAGAAATAGGCTAGCAAAGAGATCCACGAATTACAGATGTAACTCTGTGAGATGAATTAACAGAACATTAAGCAGTTTCTCAGAAATCTTCTTTCCAGATTTCATCTGAGGATATTTCCTTTTTCACCATAGCCCTCTATGGGCTTCCAAATACAACTTTGCCAATACCACAGGAACTGTCTTAGCGAAAGGCTTCTTCAGGGGAAAGCTGTAACTGTGTGAGATGATTTCACAGAACACAAAGAAGTTTCTCAGAAAGTTTCTTTCTCTTTGTTATCGGAGGATATTTCCCTTGGCCCTGTAGTCTTAAAAAGGGATCCGAAATATCTGTTCTCAGATTCCACAGAAAGAAGCCTAGCAAAGAGATCCACGAAATACAGATGTAACTCTGTGAGATGAATTAAGAGAACACTAAGCAGTTTCTCAGAAAGCTTCTTTCAATTTTTCATCTGAGGATATTTCCTTTTTCACCATAGCCCTCTATGGGCTTCCAAATATCACTTTGCGAATTCCACAAGAACTATCTTAGCGAAAGTCTTCTTGAAGGGAAAGCTGAAACGCTGTGAGATGATTTCACAGAACACAAAGAAGTTTCTCAGAAAGCTTCTTTCTTTTTGTAATCGGAGGATATTTCCTTGGGCCCTATAGTCTTCAAAGGGATCCGAAATATCCGTTCTCAGATTACACAGAAATAAGGCTAGCAAAGAGATCCACGAAATACAGATGTAACTCTGTGAGATGAATTAACAGAACACTAAGCGGTTTCTCAGAAATCTTCTTTCCAGATTTCATCTGAGGATATTTCCTTTATCACAGTAGCCCTCTATGGGCTTCCAAATATCACTTTGCCAATTCCACAAGAACTGTCTTAGCGAAAGGCTTCTTGAGGGGAAAGATGTAACTCTGTGAGTTGATTTCACAGAACACAAAGAAGTTTCTCAGAAAGCTTCTTTCTCTTTGTTATCGGAGGATATTTCCTTTGGCCCTATAGGCTTCAAAGGGAACCGAAATATCTGTTCTCAGATTCCACAGAAATAGGCTAGCAAAGAGATCCACGAATTACAGATGTGACTCTGTGAGATGAATTAACAGAACACTAAGCAGTTTCTCAGAAAGCTTCTTTCCAGATTTCATCTGAGGATATTTCCTTTTTCACCGTAGCCCTCTGTGGGCTTCCATATACAACTTTGCCAATACCACAGGAACTGTCTTTGCGAAAGGCTTCTTCAGGGGAAAGCTGTAACTGTGTGAGATGATTTCACAGAACACAAAGAAGTTTCTCAGAAAGTTTCTTTCTCTTTGTTATCGGAGGATATTTCCTTTGGCCCTATAGTCTTAAAAAGGGATCCGAAATATCTGTTCTCAGATTCCACAGAAATAAGCCTAGCAAAGAGATCCACGAAATACAGATGTAACTCTGTGAGATGAATTAACAGAACACTAAGCAGTTTCTCAGAAAGCTTCTTTCAATTTTTCATCTGACGATATTTCCTTTTTCACCAGAGCCCTCTATGGGCTTCCAAATATCACTTTGCGAATTCCACAAGAACTATCTTAGCTAAAGGCTTCTTGAGGGGAAAGCTGAAACTCTGTGAGATGATTTCACAGAACACAAAGAAGTTTCTCAGAAAGCTTCTTTCTCTTTGTAATCGGAGGATATTTCCTTTGCCATATAGTCTTCAAAGGGATCCGAAATATCCGTTCTCAGATTCCACAGAAATAAGGCTAGCAAAGAGATCCACGAAATACAGATGTAACTCTGTGAGATGAATTAACAGAACACTAAGCGGTTTCTCAGAAATCTTCTTTCCAGATTTCATCTGAGGATATTTCCTTTATCACCGTAGCCCTCTATGGCCTTCAAATATCACTTTAAAAATTCCACAAGAACTGTCATAGCGAAAGGCTTCTTGAGGGGAAAGCTGTAACTCTGTGAGATGATTTCACAGAACACAAAGAAGTTTCTCTGAAAACTTCTTTCTCTTTGTTATCGGAGGATATTTCCCTAGGCCCTATTGTCTTCAAAGGGATCAGAAATATCTGTTCTCAGATTCCACAGAAATAAGGCTAGCAAAGAGATCCACGAAATACAGCTGTAACTCTGTGAGATGAATTAACAGAACACTAAGCGGTTTCTCAGAAAGCTTCTTTCCAGATTTCATCTGAGGATATTTCCATTTTCACCATAGCCCTCTATGGGCTTCCAAATATCACTTTGTCAATTCCACAAAAACTGCGTTAGCGAAAGGCTTCTTTAGGGGAAAGCTGAAACTCTGTGAGATGATTCCACAGAACACAAAGAAGTTTCTCAGAAAGCTTCTTTCTGTTTGTAATCGGAGGATATTTCATTTGCCCCTATAGTCTTCAAAGGGATCGGAAATATGTGTTCTCAGATTCCACAGAAATAAGGCTAGCAAAGAGATCCACGAAATACCGATGTAACTCTGTGAGATGAATTAACAGAACACTAAGCGGTTTCTCAAAAAGCTTCTTTCCAGGTTTCCTCTGAGGATATTTCCTTTTTCACCATAGCCCTCTATGGGCTTCCAAATATCACTTTGAAAATTCCACTAGAACTGTCTTATCGAAAGGCTTCTTGAGGGGAAAGCTGTAACTCTGTGAGATGATTTCACAGAACACAAAGAAGTTTCTCAGAAAGCTTCCATCTCTTTGTTATCGGAGGATATTTCCTTTGGCCCTATAGTCTTCAAAGGGATCCGAAATATCTGTTCTCAGATTCCACAGAAATAAGGCTAGCAAAGAGATCCACGAAATACAGATGAAACTCTGTGAGATGAATTAACAGAACACTAAGCGGTTTCTCAGAAAGCTTCTTTCCAGATTTCATCAGAGGATATTTCCTTTTTTACCATAGCCCTCTATGGGCTTCGAAATATCACTTTGCCAATTCCACAAGAACTCTCTTAGCGAAAGGCTTCTTGAGGGGAAAGCTGTAACTCTGTGAGATGATTTCACAGAACACAAAGAAGTTTCTCAGAAAGTTTCTTTCTCTTTGTTATCGGAGGATATTTCCTTTGGTCCACTGGTCTTCAAAGGGATCCGAAATATCTGTTCTCAGATTCCACAGAATAAGGCTAGCAAAGAGATCCACGAAATACAGATGTAACTCTGTGAAATGAATTAACAGAACACTAAGCAGTTTCTCAGAAAGCTTCTTTCCAGATTTCATCTGAGGATAATTCCTTTTTCAACATAGCCCTCTATGGGCTTCCAAATATCACTTTGCCAATTCCACAAGAACTGTCTTAGCGAAAGGCTTCTTGAGGGGAAAGCTGTAACTCTGTGAGATGATTTCACAGAACACAAAGAAGTTTCTCAGAAAGCTTCTTTCTTTTTGTTATCGGCGGATATTTCCTTAGGCCCTATAGGCTTCAAAGGGATCCGAAATATCTGTTCTCAGATTCCACAGAAATAAGGCTAGCAAAGAGATCCACGAAATAGAGATGTAACACTGTGAGATGAATTAACAGAACACTAAGCAGTTTCTCAGAAAGCTTCTTTCCAGATTTCATCTGAGGATATTTCCCTTTTCACCATAGCCCTCTATGGGCTTCCAAATATCACTTTGCCAATTCCACAAGAACTGTCTTAGCGAAAGGCTTCTTGAGGGGAAAGCTGTAACTCTGTGAGATGATTTCACAGAACAAAAGGGAGTTTCTCTGAAAGTTTCTTTCCCTTTGTTATCGGAGGATATTTCCTTTGGCCCTATAGACTTCAAAGGGATCAGAAATATCTGTTCTCAGATTCCACAGAAATAAGGCTAGCAAAGAGATCCACGAAATACAGATGTAACACTGTGAGATGAATTAACAGAACACTAAGCGGTTTCTCATAAAGCTTCTTTCCAGATTTTATCTGAGTATATTTCCTTTTTCACCTTAGCCCTCTATGGGCTTCCAAATATCACTTTGCCAATTCCACAAGAACTGTCTTAGCGAAAGGCTTCTTGAGGGGAATGCTGTAATTCTGTGAGATGATTTCACAGAACACAAAGAAGTTTCTCTGAAAGCTTCTTTCTCTTTGTTATCGGAGGATATTTCCTTTGAACCTATTGTCTTCAAAGGGATCCGAATTATCTGTTCTCAGATTCCACAGAAATAAGGCTAGCAAAGAGATCCACGAAATACAGATGTAACTCTGTGAGATGAATTAACAGAACACTAAGCGGTTTCTCTGAAAGCTTCTTTCCAGATTTCATCTGAGGATATTTCCTTTTTCACCATAGCCCTCTATGGGCTTCCAAATATCACTTTGCCAATTCCATAAGAACTGTCTTAGCGAAAGAATTCTTGAGGGTAAAGCTGTAACTCTGTGAGATGATTTCACAGAACAAAAAGAAGTTTCTCAGAAAGTTTCTTTATCTTTGTTATCGGAGGATATTTCCTTTGGCCCTATAGTCTTCAAAGGGATCCGAAACATCTGTTCTCAGATTCCACAGAAATAAGGCTAGCAGAGAGATCCACGAAATACAGATGTAACTCTGTGAGATGAATTAACAGAACACTAAGCAGTTTCTCAGAAAGCTTCTTTCCAGATTTCATCTGAGGATATTTCCTTTTTCAACATAGCCCTCTATGGGCTTCCAAATATCACTTTGCCAATTCCACAAGAACAGTCTTAGCGAAAGGCTTCTTGAGGGGAAAGCTGTAACTCTGTGAGATGATTTCACAGAACACAAAGAAGTTTCTCAGAAAGCTTCTTTCTCTTTGTTATCGGAGGATATTTCCTTTGGCCCTATAGTCTTCAAAGGGATCCGAAATATCTTTTCTCAGATTCCACAGAAATAAGGCTAGCAAAGAGATCCACCAAATACAGATGTAACTCTGTGAGATGAATTAAAAGAAGACTAGCGTTTTCTCAGAAAGCTTCTTTCCAGATTTCATCTGAGGATATTTCCTTTTTCACCATAGCCCTCTATGGGCTTCCAAGTATCACTTTGCCAATTCCACAAGAACTGTCTTAGCGAAAGGCTTCTTGAGGGGAAAGCTGTAACTCTGTGAGATGATTTCACAGAACACAAAGAAGTTTCTCAGAAAGTTTCTTTCCCTTTGTTATCGGAGGATATTTCCTTTGGCCCTATAGGCTTCAAAGGGATCCGAAATATCTGTTCTCAGATTCCACAGAAAAAAGGCTAGCAAAGAGATCCACGAAATACAGACGTAACTCTGTGAGATGAATTAAAATAACACTAAGCGGTTTCTCAGAAAGCTTCTTTCCAGATTTCATCTGAGGATATTTCCTTTTTCACCATAGCCCTCTAAGGGCTTCCAAATATCACTTTGCCAATTCCACAAGAACTGTCTTAGGGAAAGGCTTCTTGAGGGGAAAGCTGTAACTCTGTGAGATGATTTCACAGAACACAAAGTAGTTTCTCAGAAAGCTTCTTTCTCTTTGTTATCGGAGGATATTTCCTTTGGCCCTATAGTCTTCAAAGGGATCCGAAATATCTGTTCTCAGATTCCACAGAAGTAAGGCTAGCAGAGAGATCCACGAAATACAGATGTAACTCTGTGAGATGAAATAACAGAACACTAAGCAGTTTCTCAGAAAGCTTCTTTCCAGATTTCATCTGAGGATATTTCCTTTTTCACCATAGCCCTCTATGGGCTTCCAAATATCACTTTGCCAATTCCACAAGAACTGTCTTAGCGAAAGGCTTCTTTAGGGGAAAGCTGTAACTCTGTGAGATGATTTCACAGAACACAAAGAAGTTTCTCAGAAAGCTTCTTTCTCTTTGTTATCGGAGGATATTTCCTTTGGCCCTATAGTCTTCAAAGGGATCCGAAATATCTTTTCTCAGATTCCACAGAAATAAGGCTAGCAAAGAGATCCACCAAATACAGATGTAACTCTGTGAGATGAATTAAAAGAACACTAGCGTTTTCTCAGAAAGCTTCTTTCCATATTTCATCTGAGGATATTTCCTTTTTCACCATAGCCCTCTATGGGCTTCCAAGTATCACTTTGCCAATTCCACAAGAACTGTCTTAGCGAAAGGCTTCTTGAGGGGAAAGCTGTAACTCTGTGAGATGATTTCACAGAACACAAAGAAGTTTCTCAGAAAGTTTCTTTCCCTTTGTTATCGGAGGATATTTCCTTTGGCCCTATAGGCTTCAAAGGGATCCGAAATATCTGTTCTCAGATTCCACAGAAATAAGGCTAGCAAAGAGATCCACGAAATACAGATGTAACTCTGTGAGATGAATTAACAGAACACTAAGCAGTTTCTCAGAAAGCTTCTTTCCAGATTTCATTTGAGGATATTTCCTTTTTCACCATAGCCCTCTATGGGCTTCCAAATATCACTTTGCCAATTCCACAAGAACTGTCTTAGCGAAAGGCTTCTTGAGGGGAAAGCTGTAACTCTGTGAGTTGATTTCACAGAACACAAAGAAGTTTCTCAGAAAGCTTCTTTCTCTTTGTTATCTGAGGATATTTCCTTTGGCACTATAGTCTTCAAAGGGATCCGAAATATCTGATCCCAGATTCCACAGAAATAAGGCTAGCAAAGAGATCCACGAAATACAGATGTAACTCTGTGAGTGGAAGTCACAGAACACAAAGCGGTTTCTGAGAAAGCTTTTTTCCAGATTTCATCTGAGGATATTTCCTTGTTCACCATAGCCCTCTATGGGCTTCCAAATATCACTTTGCCAATTCCACCAGAACTGTCTTAGCGAAATGCTCCTTGAGGGGAAAGCTGTAACTCTGTGAGGTGATTTCACAGAACACAAAGAAGTTTCTCAGAAAGCTTCTTTCTCATTGTTATCGGAGGATATTTCCTTTGGCCCTATAGTCTTCAAAGGGTCCGACATATCTGTTCTCAGATTCCACAGAAATAAGGCTAGCAAAGAGTTCCACGAAATACAGATGTAAATCTGTGAGATGAATGAACAGAACACTGAGCAGTTTCTCCGAAAGCTTCTTTCCAGATTTCATCTGAGGATATTTCCCTTTTCACCGTAGCCCTCTATGGGCTTCCAAATATCAGTTTGCCAATTCCACAAGAACTGTCTTAGCGAAAGGCTTCTTGAGGTGAAAGCTGTAACTCTGTGAGATGATTTCACAGAACACAAAGAAGTTTCTGAGAAAGCTTCTTTTTCTTTGTTATCGCAGGATATTTGCTTTGGCCCAATAGTCTTCAAAGGGATCCGAAATATCTGTTCTCAAATTCCACAGAAATAAGGCTAGCAAAGAGATCCACGAAATACAGATGTAACTCTGTGAGATGAATTAACAGAACACTAAGCAGTTTCTCAGAAAGCTTCTTTACAGATTTTATCTGAGGATATTTCCTTTTTCACCATAGCCCTCTATGGGCTTGCAAATATCACTTTGCCAATTCAACAAGAACTGTCTTAGCGAAAGGCTTCTTGAGGGGAAAGCTGTAACTCTGTGAGATGATTTCACAGAACACAAAGAAGTTTCACAGAAAGCTTCTTTCTCTTTGTTATCGGAGGATATTTGCTTTGGCCCTATAGTCTTCAAAGGGATCCGAAATATCTGTTCTCAGATTCCACAGAAATAAGGCTAGCAAAGAGATCCACCAAATACAGATGTAACTCTGTGAGATGAATTAACAGAACACTAAGCAGTTTCTCAGAAAGCTTCTTTCCAGATTTCATCTGAGGATATTTCCTTTTTCACCATAGCCCTCTATGGGCTTCCAAATATCACTTTGCCAATTCCACAAGAACTGTCTTAGCGAAAGGCTTCTTGAGGGGAAAGCTGTAACTCTGTGAGATGATTTCACCAAACACAAAGAAATTTCTCAGAAAGCTTTTTTTCTTTTTTATCGGAGGATATTTCCTTTGGCCCTATAGTCTTCAAAGGGATCCGAAATATCTGTTCTCAGATTCCACAGAAATAAGGCCAGCAAAGAGATCCACGAAATACAGATGTAACTCTGTGAGATGAATTAACAGAACACTAAGCAGTTTCTCAGAAAGCTTCTTTCCAGATTTCATCTGAGGATATTTTCTTTTTCACCATAGCCCTCTATGGGCTTCCAAATATCACCTTGCCAATTCCACAAGAACTGTATTATCGAAAGGCTTCTTGAGGGGAAAGCTGTAACTCTGTGAGATGATTTCACAGAACACAAAGAATTTTCACAGAAAGCTTCTTTCTCTTTGTTATCGGAGGATATTTCCTTTGGCCCTATAGTCTTCAAAGGGATGCGAAATATCTGTCCTCAGATTCCACAGAAATAAGGCTAGCAAAGAGATCCACGAAATACAGATGTAACTCTGTGAGATGAATTAACAGAACACTAAGCAGTTTCTCAGAAAGCTTCTTTCCAGATTTCATCTGAGGATATTTCCTATTTCACCATAGCCCTCTATGGGCTTCCAATATCACTTTGCCCATTCCACAAGAACTGTCTTAGCGAAAGGCTCCTTGAGGGGAAAGCTGTAACTCTGTGAGATGATTTCACAGAACACAAAGAAGTTTCACAGAAAGCTTCTTTCTCTTTGTTATCGGAGGATATTTGCTTTGGCCCTATAGTCCTCAAAGGGATCCGAAATATCTGTTCTCAGATTCCACAGAAATAAGGCTAGCAAAGAGATCCACGAAATACAGATGTAACTCTGTGAGATGAATTAACAGAACACTAAGCAGTTTCTCAGAAAGATTCTTTCCATTTCCATCTGAGGATATTTCCTTTTTCACCATAGCCCTCTATGGACTTCCAAATATCACTTTGCCAATTCCACAAGAACTGTCTTAGAGAAAGGCTTCTTGAGGGAAAAGCTGTAACTCTGTGAGATGATTTCACAGAACACAAAGAAGTTTCTCAGAAAGCTTCTTTCTCTTTGTTATCGGAGGATATTTTCTTTGGCCCTATAGTCTTCAAAGGGATCCGAAATATCTGTTCTCAGATTCCAGAGAAATAAGGCTAGCAAAGACATCCACGAAATACAGATGTAACTCTGTGAGTGGAAGTCACAGGACACTAAGCGGTTTCTCAGAAAGCTTCTTTCCAGATTTCATCTGAGGATATTTCCTTTTTCACCATAGCCCTCTTGGGGCTTCCAAATATCACGTTGCCAATTCCACAAGAACTGTCTTAGCGAAAGGCTTCTTGAGGGGAAAGCTGTAACTCTGTGAGATGATTTCACAGAACACAAAGAAGTTTCTCAGAAAGCTTCTTTCTCTCTTTTCGGAGGATTTTGGTTTGGCCCTATAGTCTTCAAAGGGATCCGAAATATCTGTTCTCAGATTCCACAGAAATGAGGCTAGGAAAGAGATCCACGAAATACAGATTTAACTCTGTGAGATGAATTAACCGAACACTAAGCAGTTTCTCAGAAAGCTTCTTTCCATTTTCATCTGAGGATATTTCCTTTTTCACCATAGCCCTTTAAGGACTTCCAAATATCACTTTGCCAATTCCACAAGAACTGTCTTAGAGAAAGGCTTCTTGAGGGGAATGCTGTAACTCTGTGAGATGATTTCACAGAACACAAAGAAGTTTCTCAGAAATCTTCTTTCTCTTTGCTTTCGGAATATATTTGCTTTGGCCCTATAGTCTTCAAAGGGATCCGGAATATCTGTTCTCAGATTCCACAGAAATAAGGCTAGCTAAGAGATCCACGAAATACAGATGTAACTCTGTGAGATGAATTAACAGAACAGTAAGCAGTTTCTCAGAAAGCTTCTTTCCAGATTTCATCTGAGGATATTTCCTTTTTCACCATAGCCCTCTATGGGCTTCCAAATATCACTTTGCCAATTCCACAAGAACTGTCTTAGCGAAAGGCTTCTTGAGAGGAAAGCTGTAACTCTGTGAGATGATTTCACCAAACACAAAGAAATTTCTCAGAAAGCTTTTTTTCTTTTTTATCGGAGGATATTTTCTTTGGCCCTATAGTCTTCAAAGGGATCCGAAATATCTGTTCTCAGATTCCACAGAAATAAGACCAGCAAAGAGATCCAGGAAATACAGATGTAACTCTGTGAGATGAATTAACAGAACACTAAGCAGTTTCTCAGAAAGCTTCTTTCCAGATTTCATCTGAGGATATTTCCTTTTTCACCATAGCCCTCTATGGGCTTCCAAATATCACATTGCCAATTCCACAAGAACTGTCTTAGCGAAAGGCTTCTTGAAGGGAAAGCTGTAACTCTGTGAGAGGATTTCACAGAACACAAAGAAGTTTCTCAGAAAGCTTCTATCTCTTTTTTATCGGAGGATATTTCCTTTGGCCCCATAGTCTTTAAAGGGATCCGAAATATCTGTTCTCAGATACCACAGAAATAAGGCTAGCAAAGAGATCCACGAAATACAGATGTAACTCTGTGAGATGAGTTAACAGAACACTAAGCAGTTTCTCAGAAAGCTTCTTTCCAGATTTCATATGAGGATATTTCATTTTTCAACATAGCCCTCTATGGGCTTCCAAATATCACTTTGCCAATTCCACAAGAACTGTCTTAGCGAAAGGCTTCTTGAGGGGAAAGTTGTAACCCTGTGAGATGATTTCACAAAACACAAAGTAGTTTCTCAGAAAGCTTCTTTCTCTTTGTTATCGGAGGATATTTCCTTTGGCCCTATAGTCTTCAAAGGGATCCGAACTATCTGTTCGCAGATTCCACAGAAATAAGGCGAGCAGAGAGATCCATGAAATACAGATGTAACTCTGTGAGATGTATTGACAGAACACCAAGCAGTTTCTCAGAAAGCTTCTTTCCAGATTTCATCTGAGGATATTTCCTTTTTCAACATAGCCCACTATGGGCTTCCAAATATCACTCTGCCAATTCCACAAGAACTGTCTTTGAGAAAGGCTTCTTGAGGGGAAAGCTGTAACTCTGTGAGATGATTTCACAGAACACAAAGAAGTTTCTCAAAAAGCTTCTTTCTCTTTGTTATCGGAGGATATTTCCTTTGGCCCTATAGGCTTCAAAGGGATCCGAAATATCTGTTCTCAGATTCCACAGAAATAAGACTAGCAAAGAGATCCACGAAATACAGATGTATCTCTGTGAGATGAATTAACAGAACACTAAGCAGTTTCTCAGAAAGCTTCTTTCCAGATTTCATATGAGGATATTTCCTTTTTCAGCATAGCCCTCTATGGGCTTCCAAATATCACTTTGCCAATTCCACAAGAACTGTCTTAGCGAAAGGCTTCTTGAGGGGAAAGATGTAACTCTGTGAGAGGATTTCACAGAACACCAAGAAGTTTCTCAGAAAGCTTCTTTCTCTTTTTTATCGGAGGATATTTCCTTTGGCCCTATAGTCTTCAAAGGGATCCGAAATATCTCTTCTCAGATTCCACAGAAATAAGGCTAGCAAAGAGTTCCACGAATTACAGATGTAACTCTGTGAGATGAATTAACAGAACAATAAGCAGTTTCTCAGAAAGCTTCTTTCCATATTTCATCTGAGGATATTTCCTTTTTCACCATAGCCCTCTATGGGCTTCCAAATATCACTTTGCCAATACCACAGGAACTGTCGTAGCGAAAGGCTTCTTGAGGGGAAAGCTGTAACTCTGTGAGATGATTTCACAGAACACAAAGAAGTTTCTCAGAAAGTTTCTTTCTCTTTGTTATAGGGGGATATTTCCTTTGGCCCTATAGTATTAAAAAGGGATCCGAAATATCTGTTCTCAGATTCCACAGAAATAAGGCTAGCAAAGATATCCACGAAATACAGATGTAACTCTGTGAGATGAATTAACAGAACACTAAGCAGTTTCTCAGAAAGCTTCTTTCCATATTTCATCTGAGGATATTTCCTTTTTCACCATAACCCTCGAAGGGCTTCCAAATATCACTTTGCCAATTCCACAAGAACTGTCTTAGCGAAAGGCTTCTTGAATGGAAAGCTGAAACTCTGTGAGAGGATTTCACAGAACACAAAGAAGTTTCTCAGAAAGCTTCTTTCTCTTTTTTATCGGAGGATATTACCTTTGGCCCTATAGTCTTCAAAGGATCCGAAATATCTGTTCTCAGATTCCACAGAAATAAGGCTAGCAAAGAGATCCACGAAATACAGATGTAACTCTGTGAGATGAATTAACAGAACACTAAGCAGTTTCTCAGAAAGCTTCTTTCCAGATTTCATCTGAGGATATTTCCTTTTTCACCGTAGCCCTCTATGGGCTTCCAAATATCACTTTGCCAATTCCACAAAAACTGTCTTACCGAAAGGCTTCTTGAGGGGAAAGCTGTAACTCTGTGAGATGATTTCACAGAACACAAAGAAATTTCTCAGAAAGCTTTTTTTCTTTTTTATTGGAGGATATTTCCTTTGGCCCTATAGTCTTCAAAGGGATCCGAAATATCTGTTCTCAGATTCCACAGAAATAAGGCTAGCAAAGAGATCCACGAAATACAGATGTAACTCTGTGAGATGAATTAACAGAACACTAAGCAGTTTCTCAGAAAGCTTCTTTCCAGATTTCATCTGAGGATATTTCCTTTTTCACCATAGCCCTCTATGGGCTTCCAAATATCACTTTGCCAATTCCACAAGAACTGACTTAGCGAAAGGCTTCTTGAGGGGAAAGCTGTATCTCTGTGAGATGATTTCACAGAACACAAAGAAGTTTCACAGTAAGCTTGTTTCTCTTTGTATCAAAGGATATTTCCTTTGGCCCCATAGTCTTCAAAGGGAACCGAAATATCTGTTCTCAGATTCCACAGAAATAAGGCTAGCAAAGAGATCCACGAAATACAGATGTAACTCTGTGAGATGAATTAACAGAACACTAAGCAGTTTCTCAGAAAGCTTCTTTCCAGATTTCATTTGAGGATATTTCCTTTTTCACCATAGCCCTCTATGGGCTTCCAAATATCACTTTGCCAATTCCACAAGAACTGTCTTAGCGAAAGGCTTCTTGAGGGGAAAGCTGTAACTCTGTGAGTTGATTTCACAGAACACAAAGAAGTTTCTCAGAAAGCTTCTTTCTCTTTGTTATCTGAGGATATTTCCTTTGGCCCTATAGTCTTCAAAGGGATCCGAAATATCTGATCCCAGATTCCACAGAAATAAGGCTAGCAAAGAGATCCACGAAATACAGATGTAACTCTGTGAGTGGAAGTCACAGAACACAAAGCGGTTTCTGAGAAAGCTTTTTTCCAGATTTCGTCTGAGGATATTTCCTTGTTCACCATAGCCCTCTATGGGCTTCCAAATATCACTTTGCCAATTCCACCAGAACTGTCTTAGCGAAATGCTCCTTGAGGGGAAAGCTGTAACTCTGTGAGATGATTTCACAGAACACAAAGAAGTTTCTCAGAAAGCTTCTTTCTCATTGTTATCGGAGGATATTTCCTTTGGCCCTATAGTCTTCAAAGGGTCCGACATATCTGTTCTCAGATTCCACAGAAATAAGGCTAGCAAAGAGTTCCACGAAATACAGATGTAAATCTGTGAGATGAATGAACAGAACACTGAGCAGTTTCTCCGAAAGCTTCTTTCCAGATTTCATCTGAGGATATTTCCTTTTTCACCGTAGCCCTCTATGGGCTTCCAAATATCAGTTTGCCAATTCCACAAGAACTGTCTTAGCGAAAGGCTTCTTGAGGGGAAAGCTGTAACTCTGTGAGATGATTTCACAGAACACAAAGAAGTTTCTCAGAAAGCTTCTTTTTCTTTGTTATCGCAGGATATTTGCTTTGGCCCAATAGTCTTCAAGGGGATCCGAAATATCTGTTCTCAAATTCCACAGAAATAAGGCTAGCAAAGAGATCCACGAAATACAGATGTAACTCTGTGAGATGAATTAACAGAACACTAAGCAGTTTCTCAGAAAGCTTCTTTACAGATTTCATCTGAGGATATTTCCTTTTTCACCATAGCCCTCTATGGGCTTGCAAATATCACTTTGCCAATTCCACAAGAACTGTCTTAGCGAAAGGCTTCTTGAGGGGAAAGCTGTAACTCTGTGAGATGATTTCACAGAACACAAAGAAGTTTCACAGAAAGCTTCTTTCTCTTTGTTATCGGAGGATATTTGCTTTGGCCCTATAGTCTTCAAAGGGATCCGAAATATCTGTTCTCAGATTCCACAGAAATAAGGCTAGCAAAGAGATCCACCAAATACAGATGTAACTCTGTGAGATGAATTAACAGAACACTAAGCAGTTTCTCAGAAAGCTTCTTTCCAGATTTCATCTGAGGATATTTCCTTTTTCACCATAGCCCTCTATGGGCTTCCAAATATCACTTTGCCAATTCCACAAGAACTGTCTTAGCGAAAGGCTTCTTGAGGGGAAAGCTGTAACTCTGTGAGATGATTTCACCAAACACAAAGAAATTTCTCAGAAAGCTTTTTTTCTTTTTTATCGGAGGATATTTCCTTTGGCCCTATTGTCTTCAAAGGGATCCGAAATATCTGTTCTCAGATTCCACAGAAATAAGGCCAGCAAAGAGATCCACGAAATACAGATGTAACTCTGTGAGATGAATTAACAGAACACTAAGCAGTTTCTCAGAAAGCTTCTTTCCAGATTTCATCTGAGGATATTTTCTTTTTCACCATAGCCCTCTATGGGCTTCCAAATATCACCTTGCCAATTCCACAAGAACTGTATTAGCGAAAGGCTTCTTGAGGGGAAAGCTGTAACTCTGTGAGATGATTTCACAGAACACAAAGAATTTTCACAGAAAGCTTCTTTCTCTTTGTTATCGGAGGATATTTCCTTTGGCCCTATAGTCTTCAAAGGGATGCGAAATATCTGTTCTCAGATTCCACAGAAATGAGGCTAGGAAAGAGATCCACGAAATACAGATGTAACTCTGTGAGATGAATTAACGGAACACTAAGCAGTTTCTCAGAAAGCTTCTTTCCATTTCCATCTGAGGATATTTCCTTTTTCACCATAGCCCTCTATGGACTTCCAAATATCACTTTGCCAATTCCACAAGAACTGTCTTAGAGAAAGGCTTCTTGAGGGAAAAGCTGTAACTCTGTGAGATGATTTCACAGAACACAAAGAAGTTTCTCAGAAAGCTTCTTTCTCTTTGTTATCGGAGGATATTTTCTTTGGCCCTATAGTCTTCAAAGGGATCCGAAATATCTGTTCTCAGATTCCAGAGAAATAAGGCTAGCAAAGACATCCACGAAATACAGATGTAACTCTGTGAGTGGAAGTCACAGGACACTAAGCGGTTTCTCAGAAAGCTTCTTTCCAGATTTCATCTGAGGATATTTCCTTTTTCACCATAGCCCTCTTGGGGCTTCCAAATATCACGTTGCCAATTCCACAAGAACTGTCTTAGCGAAAGGCTTCTTGAGGGGAAAGCTGTAACTCTGTGAGATGATTTCACAGAACACAAAGAAGTTTCTCAGAAAGCTTCTTTCTCTCTTTTCGGAGGATTTTGGTTTGGCCCTATAGTCTTCAAAGGGATCCGAAATATCTGTTCTCAGATTCCACAGAAATGAGGCTAGGAAAGAGATCCACGAAATACAGATTTAACTCTGTGAGATGAATTAACCGAACACTAAGCAGTTTCTCAGAAAGCTTCTTTCCATTTTCATCTGAGGATATTTCCTTTTTCACCATAGCCCTTTAAGGACTTCCAAATATCACTTTGCCAATTCCACAAGAACTGTCTTAGAGAAAGGCTTCTTGAGGGGAATGCTGTAACTCTGTGAGATGATTTCACAGAACACAAAGAAGTTTCTCAGAAATCTTCTTTCTCTTTGCTTTCGGAATATATTTGCTTTGGCCCTATAGTCTTCAAAGGGATCCGGAATATCTGTTCTCAGATTCCACAGAAATAAGGCTAGCTAAGAGATCCACGAAATACAGATGTAACTCTGTGAGATGAATTAACAGAACAGTAAGCAGTTTCTCAGAAAGCTTCTTTCCAGATTTCATCTGAGGATATTTCCTTTTTCACCATAGCCCTCTATGGGCTTCCAAATATCACTTTGCCAATTCCACAAGAACTGTCTTAGCGAAAGGCTTCTTGAGAGGAAAGCTGTAACTCTGTGAGATGATTTCACCAAACACAAAGAAATTTCTCAGAAAGCTTTTTTTCTTTTTTATCGGAGGATATTTTCTTTGGCCCTATAGTCTTCAAAGGGATCCGAAATATATGTTCCCAGATTCCACAGAAATAAGGCTAGCAAAGAGATCCACGAAATACAGATGTAACTCTGTGAGGTGAATTAACAGAACACTAAGCAGTTTCTCAGCTTCTTTCCAGATTTCATCTGAGGACATTTCTTTTTTCACCATTGCCCTCTATGGGCTTCCATGTATCATTATGCCAATTCCACAAGAACTATATTAGCGAAACGCTTCTTGAGGGGAAAGCTGTAAGTCTGTGAGATGATTTCACAGAACACAAAGAAGTTTCTCAGAAAGCTTCTTTCTCTTTGTTATCGGAGGATATTTCCTTTGGCCCTCTAGTCTTCAAAGGGATCCGAAATATCTGTTCTCAGATTCCACAGAAATAAGGCTAGCAAAGAGATCCAGGAAATACAGATGTAACTCTTTGAGATGAATTAAGAGAACACAAAGCAGTTTCTCAGAAAGCTTCTTTCCAGATTTCATCTGAGGGTATTTCCTTTTTCACCATAGCACTCTATGGGCTTCCAAATATCACTTTGCCAATTCCACAAGAACTGTCTTAGCGAAAGGCTTCTTGAGGGGAAAGCTGTAACTCTGTGAGATGATTTCACAGAACACAAAGAAGTTTCTCAGAAAGCTTCTTTCTCTTTGTTATCGGAGGATATTTCCTTTGGCCCTATAGTATTCAAAGGCAACCGAAATATCTGTTCTCAGATTCCACAGAAATAAGGCTAGCAAAGAGATCCACCAAATACAGATGTAACTCTGTGAGATGAATTAACAGAACACTAAGCGGTTTCTCAGAAAGGTTCTTTCCAGATTTCATTTGAGGATATTTCCTTTTTCTCCATAGCCCTCTATGGGCTTCCAAATATCACTTTGCCAATTCCACAAGAATTGTCTTAGCGAAAGGCTACCTGAGGTGAAATCTGTAACTCTGTGAGATGATTTCACAGTACACAAAGAAGTTTCTCAGAAAGCTTCTTTCTCTTTGTTATCGGAGGATATTTCCTTTGGCCCTATAGTCTTCAAAGGGATCCGAAATATCTGTTCTCACATTCCACAGAAATAAGGCTAGCAAAGAGATCCATGAAATACAGATGTAACACTGTGAGATGAATTGACAGAACACTAAGCAGATTCTCAGGAAGCTTCTTTCCAGATTTCATCTGAGGGTATTTCATTTTTCACCATAGCCCTCTATGGGCTTCCAAGTATCACTTTGCCAATTCCACAAGAACTGTCTTAGCGAAAGGCTACCTGAGGGGAAATCTGTAACTCTGTGAGATGATTTCACAGAACACAAAGAAGTTTCTCAGAAAGCTTCTTTCTCTTTGTTATCTGAGAATATTTCCTTTGGCCCTATAGTCTTCAAAGGGATCCGAAATATCTGTTCTCAGATTCCACAGAAATAAGGCTAGCAAAGAGATCCACGAAATACAGATGTAACTCTGTGAGATGAATTAACAGAACACTAAGCAGTTTCTCAGAAACTTCTTTCCAGATTTCATCTGAGGATATTTCCTTTTTCAACATAGCCCTCTATGTGCTTCCAAATATCACTTTGCCAATTCCACAAGAACTGTCTTAGCGAAAGGCTTCTTGAGGGGAAAGCTGTAACTCTGTGAGATGATTTCACAGAACACGAAGAAGTTTCTCAGAAAGCTTCTTTCCCTTTGTTATCGGAGGATATTTCCTTTGTCCCTATAGTCTTCAAAGGGATCCGAAATATCTGTTCTCAGATTCCACAGAAATAAGGCTAGCAAAGAGATCCACGAAATACAGATGTAACCCTGTGACATGAATAAACAGAACACTAAGCAGTTTCTCAGAAAGCTTCTTTCCAGATTTCATCTGAGGATATTTCCTTTTTCACCATAGCCCTCTATGGGCTTCCAAATATCACTTTGCCAATACCACAAGAACTGTCTTAGCGAAAGGCTTCTTGAGGGGAAAGCTGTAACTCTTTGAGATGATTTCACAGAACACAAAGAAGTTTCTCAGAAAGCTTCTTTCTCTGTTTTCGGAGGATTTTGCTTTGGCCCTATAGTCTTCAAAGGGATCCGAAATATCTGTTCTCAGATTCCACAGAAATAAGCCTAGCAAAGAGATCCAAGAAATACAGATGTAACTCTGTGAGAGGAATTAACAGAACACTAAGCAGTTTCTCATAAAGCTTCTTTCCAGATTTCCTCTAAGGATATTTCCTTTTTCACCATAGCCCTCTATGGGCTTCCAAATATCACTTTGCCAATTCCACAAGAACTGTCTTAGCGAAAGGCTTCTTGAGGGGAAAGCTGTAACTCTGTGAGATGATTTCACCGAACACAAAGAAATTTCTCAGAAAGCTTTTTTCTCTTTTTTATCAGAGGATATTTCCTTTGGCCCTATAGTTTTCAAAGGGATCCGAAATATCTGTTCTCAGATTCCACAGAAATAAGGCTAGCAAAGAGATCCACGAAATACAGATGTAACTCTGTGAGATGAATTAACAGAACACTAAGCAGTTTCTCAGAAAGCTTCTTTCCAGATTTCATCTGCGGATATTTTCTTTTTCACCATAGCCCTCTATGGGCTTGCAAATATCACTTTGCCAATTCCATAAGAACTGACTTAGCGAAAAGCTTCTTGAGGGGAAAGCTGTAACTCTGTGAGATGATTTCACAGAACACAAAGAAGTTTCACAGAAAGCTTCTTTCTCTTTGTTATCGGAGGATATTTGCTTTGGTCCTATAGTCTTCAATGCGATCCGAAATATCTGTTCTCAGATTCCACAGAAATAAGGCTAGCAAAGAGATCCACGAAATATAGATGTAACTCGGTGAGATGAATTTACAGAACACTAAGCAGTTTCTCAGAAAGCTTCTTTCCAGATTTCATCTGCGGATATTTCCTTTTTCACCATAGCCCTCTATGGGCTTCCAAATATCACTTTGCCAATTCCACAAGAACTGTCTTAGCGAAAGGCTTCTGGAGGGGAAAGCTGTAACTCCGTGAGATGATTTCACAGACACAAAGAAGTTACTCAGAAACCCTCTTTCTCTTTATTATGGGAGGATATTTCCTTTGGCCCTATAGTCTTCAAAGGGATCCGAAATATCTGTTCTCAGATTCCACAGAAATGAGGCTAGCAAAGAGATACACGAAATACAGATGTAACTCTATGAGATGATTAACAGAACACTAAGCAGTTTCTCAGAAAGCTTCTTTCCTGGTTTCATCTGAGGATATTTCCTTTTTCACCGTAGCCCTCTATGGGCTTCCAAATATCACTTTGCCAATTCCACAAGAACTGTCTTAGCGAAAGGCTTCTTGAGGGGAAAGCTGTAACTCTGTGAGATGATTTCACTGAACACAAAGAAGTTTCTCAGAAAGCTTCTTTCTCTTTGTTATCATAGGATATTTCCTTTGGCCCTATAGTCTTCAAAGGGATCCGAAATATCTGTTCTCAGATTCCACAGAAATAAGGCTAGCAAAGAGATCCACGAAATACAGATGTAACTCTGTGAGATGAATTAACAGAACACTAAGCAGTTTCTCAGAAAGCTTCTTTCCAGATTCCATCTGAGGATGTTTCCTTTTTCACCATAGCCCTCTATGAGCTTCCAAATATCACTTTGCCAATTCCACAAGAACTGTCTTAGCGAAAGGCTTCTTGAGGGGAAAGCTGTAACTCTGTGAGATGATTTCACAGAACACAAAGAAGTTTCTCAGAAAGCTTCTTTCTCTTTGTTATCGGAGGATATCTCCTTTGGCCCTATAGTCTTCAAAGGGATCCGAAATATCTGTTCTCAGATTCCACAGAAATAAGGTAGCAAAGAGATACAAAATACAGATGTAAATATGTGAGATGAACTAACAGAACACTAAGCAGTTTCTCAGAAAGCTTCTTTCCAGATTTCATCTGAGGATATTTCCTTTTTCACCATAGCCCTCTATGAGCTTCCAAATATCACTTTGCCAATTCCACAAGAACCGTCTGAGCGAAAGGCTTCTTGAGGGGAAAGTTGTAACTCTGTGAAATGATTTCACAGCACACAAAGAAGTTTCTCAGAAAGCTTCTTTCTCTTTGTTATCGGAGGATATTTCCTTTGGCCCTATAGTCTTCAAAGGGATCCGAAATATCTGTTCTCAGACTCCACAAAAATAAGGCTAGAAAAGAGATCCACGAAATACAGATGTAACTCTGTGAGATGAATTAACAGAACACTAAGCAGTTTCTCAGAAACTTCTTTCCAGATTTCATCTGAGGATATTTCCTTTTTCAACATAGCCCTCTATGTGCTTCCAAATATCACTTTGCCAATTCCACAAGAACTGTCTTAGCCAAAGGCTTCTTGAGGGGAAAGCTGTAACTCTGTGAGATGATTTCACAGAACACGAAGAAGTTTCTCAGAAAGCTTCTTTCCCTTTGTTATCGGAGGATATTTCCTTTGTCCCTATAGTCTTCAAAGGGATCCGAAATATCTGTTCTCAGATTCCACAGAAATAAGGCTAGCAAAGAGATCCACGAAATACAGATGTAACCCTGTGACATGAATAAACAGAACACTAAGCAGTTTCTCAGAAAGCTTCTTTCCAGATTTCATCTGAGGATATTTCCTTTTTCACCATAGCCCTCTATGGGCTTCCAAATATCACTTTGCCAATACCACAAGAACTGTCTTAGCGAAAGGCTTCTTGAGGGGAAAGCTGTAACTCTTTGAGATGATTTCACAGAACACAAAGAAGTTTCTCAGAAAGCTTCTTTCTCTGTTTTCGGAGGATTTTGCTTTGGCCCTATAGTCTTCAAAGGGATCCGAAATATCTGTTCTCAGATTCCACAGAAATAAGCCTAGCAAAGAGATCCAAGAAATACAGATGTAACTCTGTGAGAGGAATTAACAGAACACTAAGCAGTTTCTCATAAAGCTTCTTTCCAGATTTCCTCTAAGGATATTTCCTTTTTCACCATAGCCCTCTATGGGCTTCCAAATATCACTTTGCCAATTCCACAAGAACTGTCTTAGCGAAAGGCTTCTTGAGGGGAAAGCTGTAACTCTGTGAGATGATTTCACCGAACACAAAGAAATTTCTCAGAAAGCTTTTTTCTCTTTTTTATCAGAGGATATTTCCTTTGGCCCTATAGTTTTCAAAGGGATCCGAAATATCTGTTCTCAGATTCCACAGAAATAAGGCTAGCAAAGAGATCCACGAAATACAGATGTAACTCTGTGAGATGAATTAACAGAACACTAAGCAGTTTCTCAGAAAGCTTCTTTCCAGATTTCATCTGCGGATATTTTCTTTTTCACCATAGCCCTCTATGGGCTTGCAAATATCACTTTGCCAATTCCATAAGAACTGACTTAGCGAAAAGCTTCTTGAGGGGAAAGCTGTAACTCTGTGAGATGATTTCACAGAACACAAAGAAGTTTCACAGAAAGCTTCTTTCTCTTTGTTATCGGAGGATATTTGCTTTGGTCCTATAGTCTTCAATGCGATCCGAAATATCTGTTCTCAGATTCCACAGAAATAAGGCTAGCAAAGAGATCCACGAAATATAGATGTAACTCGGTGAGATGAATTTACAGAACACTAAGCAGTTTCTCAGAAAGCTTCTTTCCAGATTTCATCTGCGGATATTTCCTTTTTCACCATAGCCCTCTATGGGCTTCCAAATATCACTTTGCCAATTCCAAAAGAACTGTCTTAGCGAAAGGCTTCTGGAGGGGAAAGCTGTAACTCCGTGAGATGATTTCACAGACACAAAGAAGTTACTCAGAAACCCTCTTTCTCTTTATTATGGGAGGATATTTCCTTTGGCCCTATAGTCTTCAAAGGGATCCGAAATATCTGTTCTCAGATTCCACAGAAATGAGGCTAGCAAAGAGATACACGAAATACAGATGTAACTCTATGAGATGATTAACAGAACACTAAGCAGTTTCTCAGAAAGCTTCTTTCCTGGTTTCATCTGAGGATATTTCCTTTTTCACCGTAGCCCTCTATGGGCTTCCAAATATCACTTTGCCAATTCCACAAGAACTGTCTTAGCGAAAGGCTTCTTGAGGGGAAAGCTGTAACTCTGTGAGATGATTTCACTGAACACAAAGAAGTTTCTCAGAAAGCTTCTTTCTCTTTGTTATCATAGGATATTTCCTTTGGCCCTATAGTCTTCAAAGGGATCCGAAATATCTGTTCTCAGATTCCACAGAAATAAGGCTAGCAAAGAGATCCACGAAATACAGATGTAACTCTGTGAGATGAATTAACAGAACACTAAGCAGTTTCTCAGAAAGCTTCTTTCCAGATTCCATCTGAGGATGTTTCCTTTTTCACCATAGCCCTCTATGAGCTTCCAAATATCACTTTGCCAATTCCACAAGAACTGTCTTAGCGAAAGGCTTCTTGAGGGGAAAGCTGTAACTCTGTGAGATGATTTCACAGAACACAAAGAAGTTTCTCAGAAAGCTTCTTTCTCTTTGTTATCGGAGGATATTTCCTTTGGCCCTATAGTCTTCAAAGGGATCCGAAATATCTGTTCTCAGATTCCACAGAAATAAGGTAGCAAAGAGATACAAAATACAGATGTAAATATGTGAGATGAACTAACAGAACACTAAGCAGTTTCTCAGAAAGCTTCTTTCCAGATTTCATCTGAGGATATTTCCTTTTTCACCATAGCCCTCTATGAGCTTCCAAATATCACTTTGCCAATTCCACAAGAACCGTCTGAGCGAAAGGCTTCTTGAGGGGAAAGTTGTAACTCTGTGAAATGATTTCACAGCACACAAAGAAGTTTCTCAGAAAGCTTCTTTCTCTTTGTTATCGGAGGATATTTCCTTTGGCCCTATAGTCTTCAAAGGGATCCGAAATATCTGTTCTCAGACTCCACAAAAATAAGGCTAGAAAAGAGATCCACGAAATACAGATGTAACTCTGTGAGATGAATTAACAGAACACTAAGGAGTTTCTCAGAAAGCTTCTTTCCAGATTTCATCTGAGGATATTTCCTTTTTCACCATAGCCCTCTATGGGCTTCCAAATATCAGTTTGCCAATTCCACAAGAACTGTCTTAGCGAAAGGCTTCTTGAGGGGAAAGCTGTAACTCTGTGAGATGATTTCACAGAACACAAAGAAGTTTCTCAGAAAGCTTCTTTCTCTTTGTTATCGGAGGATATTTCCTTTGGCCCTATAGTCTTCAAAGGGATCCGAAATATCTGTTCTCAGATTCCACAGAAATAAGGCTAGCAAAGAGATCCACGAAATACAGATGTAACTCTGTGAGAAGAATTGACAGAACACTAAGCGGTTTCTCAGAAAGCTTCTTTTCAGATTTCATCTGAGGATATTTCCTTTTTCACCGTAGCCCTCTATGGGCTTCCAAATATCACTTTGCCAATTCCACAAGAACTCTTAGCGAAAGGCTTCTTGAGGGGAAAGCTGTAACTCTGTGAGATGATTTCACAGAACACAAAGAAGTTTCTCAGAAAGCTTCTTTCTCTTTGTTATCGGAGGATATTTCCTTTGTCCCTATAGTCTTCAAAGGTATCCGAAATATATGTTCCCAGATTCCACAGAAATAAGGCTAGCAAAGAGATCCACGAAATACAGATGTAACTCTGTGAGGTGAATTAAGAGAACACTAAGCAGTTTCTCAGCTTCTTTCCAGATTTCATCTGAGGATATTTCCTTTCTCACCATAGCCCTCTATGGGCTTCCAAATATCACTTTGCCAATTCCACAAGAACTGTCTTAGCGAAAGGCGTCTTGAGGGGAAAGCTGTAACTCTGTGAGATGATTTCACAGAACACAAAGAAGTTTCTCCGAAAGCTTCTCTCTCATTGTTATCGGAGGATATTTCCTTTGACCCTATAGTCTTCAAAGGGATCCGAAATATCTCTTCTCAGATTCCACAGAAATAAGGCTAGCAAAGAGATCCACGAAATACAGATGTAACTCTTTGAGATGAAACAACAGAGCACTAAGGAGTTTCTCACAAAGCTTCTTTCCAGATTTCATCTGAGGATATTTCCTTTTTCACCATAGCCCTCTATGGGCTTCCAAATATCAGTTTGCCAATTCCACAAGAACTGTCTTAGCGAAAGGCTTCTTGAGGGGAAAGCTGTAACTCTGTGAGATGATTTCACAGAACACAAAGAAGTTTCTCAGAAAGCTTCTTTCTCTTTGTTATCGGAGGATATTTCCTTTGGCCCTATATTCTTCAAAGGGATCCGAAATATCTGCTCTCAGATTCCACAGAAATAAGGCTAGCAAAGAGATCCACCAAATACAGATGTAACTCTGTTAGATGAATTAACAGAACACTAAGCGGTTTCTCAGAAAGGTTCTTTCCAGATTTCATCTGATGATATTTCCTTTTTCTCCATAGCCCTCTATGGGCTTCCAAATATCACTTTGCCAATTCCACAAGAATTGTCTTAGCGAAAGGCTACCTGAGGGGAAATCTGTAACTCTGTGAGATGATTTCACAGAACACAAAGAAGTTTCTCAGAAAGCTTCTTTCTCTTTGTTATCTGAGAATATTTCCTTTGGCCCTATAGTCTTCAAAGGGATCCGAAATATCTGTTCTCAGATTCCACAGAAATAAGGCTAGCAAAGAGATCCACGAAATACAGATGTAACTCTGTGAGATGAATTAACAGAACACTAAGCAGTTTCTCAGAAACTTCTTTCCAGATTTCATCTGAGGATATTTCCTTTTTCAACATAGCCCTCTATGTGCTTCCAAATATCACTTTGCCAATTCCACAAGAACTGTCTTAGCGAAAGGCTTCTTGAGGGGAAAGCTGTAACTCTGTGAGATGATTTCACAGAACACGAAGAAGTTTCTCAGAAAGCTTCTTTCCCTTTGTTATCGGAGGATATTTCCTTTGTCCCTATAGTCTTCAAAGGGATCCGAAATATCTGTTCTCAGATTCCACAGAAATAAGGCTAGCAAAGAGATCCACGAAATACAGATGTGACTCTGTGAGATGAATTAACAGAACACTAAGCAGTTTCTCAGAAAGCTTCTTTCCAGATTTCATCTGAGGATATTTCCTTTTTCACCATAGCCCTCTATGGGCTTCCAAATATCACTTTGCCAATTCCACAAGAACTGTCTTAGCGAAAGGCTTCTTGAGGGGATAGCCGTAACTCTGTGAGATGATTTCCCAGAACACAAAGAAGTTTCTCAGAAAGCTTTTTCTCTTTGTTATCGGAGGATATTTCCTTTGGCCCTATAGTCTTCAAAGGCATCCGAAATATCTGTTCTCAGATTCCACAGAAATAAGGCTAGCAAAGAAATCCACGAAATACAGATGTAACTCTATGAGATGAATTAACAGAACACTAAGCAGTTTCTCAGAAAGCTTCTTTCCAGATTTCATCTGAGGATATTTCCTTTTTCACTATAGCCCTCTATGGGCTTCCAAATATCACTTTGCCAATTCCACAAGAACTGTCTTAGCGAAAAGCTTCTTGAGGGGAAAGCTGTAACTCTGTGAGATGATTTCACGGAACACAAAGAAGTTTCTCAGAAAGCTTGTTTCTCTTTTTTATCCGAGGATATTTCCTTTGGCCCTATAGTCTTCAAAGGGATCCGAAATATCTGTTTTCAGATTCCACAGAAATAAGGCTAGCAAAGAGATCCACGAAATACAGATGTAACTCTGTGAGTGGAAGTCAGAGAACACTAAGCAGTTTCTCAGAAAGCTTCTTTCCAGATTTCATCTGAGGATATTTCCTTTTTCACTATAGCCCTCTATGGGGTTCCAAATATCACTTTGCCAATTCCACAAGAACTGTCTTAGCGAAAGGCTTCTTGAGGGCAAAGCTGTAACTCTGTGAGATGATTTCACAGAACACAAAGAAGTTTCTCAGAAAGCTTCTTTCTCTTTGTTATCTGAGAATATTTCCTTTGGCCCTATAGTCTTCAAAGGGATCCGAAATATCTGTTCTTAGATTCCACAGATATAAGGCTAGTAAAGAGATCCATGAAATACAGATGTAACTCTGTGAGATTAATTAACAGAACACTAAGCAGTTTCTCAGAAACTTCTTTCCAGATTTCATCTGAGGATATTTCCTTTTTCAACATAGCCCTCTATGTGCTTTCAAATATCACTTTGCCAATTCCACAAGAACTGTATTAGCGAAAGGCTTCTTGAGGGGAAAGCTGTAACTCTGTGAGATGATTTCACAGAACACAAAGAAGTTTCTCAGAAAGCTTCTTTCTCTTTGTTATCGGAGGATATTTCCTTTGGCCCTATAGTCTTCAAAGGGATCCGAAATATCTGTTCTCAGATTCCACAGAAATAGGCCTAGCAAAGAGATCCACGAAATACAGATGTGACTCTGTGAGATGAATTAACAGAACACTAAGCAGTTTCTCAGAAAGCTTCTTTCCAGATTTCATCTGAGGATATTTCCTTTTTCACCATAGCCCTCTATGGGCTTCCAAATATCACTTTGCCAATTCCACAAGAACTGTCTTTGCGAAAGGCTGCTTGAGGGGATAGCTGTAACTCTGTGAGATGATTTCACAGAACAAAAAGAAGTTTCTCAGAAAGCTTCTTTCTCTTTGTTATCGGAGGATATTTCCTTTGGCCCTATAGTCTTCAAAGGGATCCGAAATATCAGTTCTCAGATTCCACAGAAATAAGGCTAGCAAAGAGATCCACGAAATACAGATGTAACTCTATGAGATGAATTAACAGAACACTAAGCAGTTTCTCAGAAAGCTTCTTTCCAGATTTCAGCTGAGGATATTTCCTTTTTCACCATAGCCCTCTATGGGCTTCCAAATATCACTTTGCCAATTCCACAAGAACTCTCTTAGCGAAGGGCTTCTTGAGGGGAAAGCTGTAACTCTGTGAGATGATTTCACAGAACACAAAGAAGTTTCTCAGAAAGCTTCTTTCTCTTTGTTATCGGAGGATATTTCCTTTGGCCCTATAGTCTTCCAAGGGATCCGAAATATCTGTTCTCAGATTCCACAGAAATAAGGCTAGCAAAGAGATCCACGAAATACAGATGTAACTCTGTGAGATGAATTAACAGAACACTAAGCAGTTTCTCAGAAAGCTTCTTTCCAGATTTCATCTGAGGATATTTCCTTTTTCAACACAGCCCTCTAAGGGCTTCAAATTATCCCTTTTCCAATTCCACAAGAACTGTCTTAGCGAAAAGCTTCTTGAGGGGAAAGCTGTAACTCTGTGAGATGATTTCTCAGAACACAAAGGAGTTTCTCAGAAAGCTTCTTTCTCTTTGTTATCGGATGATATTTCCTTTGGCCCTATAGTCTTCAAAGGGATCCGAAATATCTGTTCTCAGATTCCACAGAAAAAAGGCTAGCAAAGAGATCCACGAAATACAGATGTAACTCTGTGAGACGAGTTAACAGAACACTAAGCAGTTTCTCAGAAAGCTTCTTTCCAGATTCCATCTGAGGATATGTCCTTTTTCACCATAGCCCTCTATGGGCTTCCAAATATCACTTTGCCAATTCCACAAGAACTGTCTTAGCGAAAGGCTTCTTGAGGGGAAAGCTGTAACTCTGTGAGATGATTTCACAGAACACAAAGAAGTTTCTCAGAAAGCTTCTTTCTCTTTGTTATCTGAGAATATTTCCTTTGGCCCAATAGTCTTCAAAGGGATCCGAAATATCTGTTCTAAGATTCCACAGAAATAAGGCTAGCAAAGAGATCCACGAAATACAGATGTAACTCTGTGAGATGAATTAACAGAACACTAAGCAGTTTCTCAGAAAGCTTCTTTCCAGATTTCATCTGAGGATATTTCCATTTCACCATAGCCCTCTATGGGCTTCCAAATATCACTTTGCCCTTTCCACAAGAACTGTCTTAACGAAAGGCTTCTTGAGGGGAAAGCTGTAACTCTGTGAGATGATTTCACAGAACACAAAGAAGTTTCTCAGAAAGCTTCTTTCTCTTTGTTATCGGAGGATATTTCCTTTGGCCCTATAGTCTTCAAAGGGATCCGAAATACCTGTTCTCAGATTCCACAGAAATAAGGCTAGCAAAGAGATCCACGAAATACAGATGTAACTCTGTGAGATGAATTAACAGAACACTAAGCAGTTTCTCAGAAAGCTTCTTTCCAGATTTCATCTGAGGATATTTCCTTTTTCACCATAGCCCTCTATGTGCTTCCAAATACCACATTGCCAATTCCACAAGAACTGTCTTAGCGAAAGGCTTCTTGAGGGGAAAGCTGTATCTCAGCGAGATGATATCACAGAACCCAAAGAAGCTTCTCAGAAAGCTTCTTTCTCTTTGTTATCGGAGGATATTTCCTTTGGCCCTATAGGCTTCAAAGGGATCCGAAATATCTGTTCTAAGATTCCACAGAAATAAGGCTAGCAAAGAGATCCACGAAATACAGATCTATCTCTGTGAGTGGAAGTAATAGAACACTAAGCAGTTTCTCAGAAAGCTTCTTTCCAGATTTCATCTGAGGATATTTGCTTTTTCAACATAGCCCTGTATGTGCTTCCAAACATCACTTTGCCAATTCCACAAGAACTGTCTTAGCGAAAGGCTTCTTGAGGGGAAAGCTGTAACTCTGTGAGATGATTTCACAGAACACAAAGAAGTTTCTCAGAAAGCTTCTTTCTCTTTGTTATCGGAGGATATTTCCTTTGGCCCTATAGTCTTCAAAGGGATCCGAAATATCTGTTCTCAGATTCCACTGAAATAAGGCTAGCAAAGAGATCCACAAAATACAGATGTAACTCTGTGAGTGGAAGTCAGAGAACACTAAGCAGATCTCAGAAAGCTTCTTTCCAGATTTCATCTGAGGATATTTCCTTTTTCACCATAGCCCCCTATGGGCTTCCAAATATCACTTTGCTAATTCCACAAGAACTGTCTTAGCGAAAAGCTTCTTGAGGGGAAAGCTGTAACTCTGTGAGATGATTTCACAGAACACAAAGAAGTTTCTCAGAAAGCTTCTTTCTCTTTGTTATCGGAGGATATTTCCTTTGTCCCTATATTCTTCAAAGGGATCCGAAATATCTGTTCTCAGATTCCACAGAAATAAGGCTAGCAAAGAGATCCACGAAATACAGATGTAACTGTGTTAGATGAATTAACAGAACACTAAGCAGTTTCTCAGAAAGCTTCTTTCCAGATTTCATCTGAGGATATTTCCTTTTTCACCATAGCCCTTTATGGGCTTCCAAATATCACTTTGCCAATTCCACAAGATCTGTCTTAGCGAAAGGCTTCTGGAGGGGAAAGCTGTAACTCTGTGAGATGATTTCACAGAACACAAAGAAGTTTCTCAGAAAGCTTCTTTCTCTTTGTTATCGGAGGATACTTCCTTTGGCCCTATAGTCTTCAAAGGGATCCGAAATATCTGTTCTCAGATTCCACAGAAATAAGGCTAGCAAAGAGATCCACGAAATACAGATGTAACTCTGTGAGATGAATTAACAGAACACTAAGCAGTTTCTCAGAAAGCTTCTTTCCAGATTTCATCTGAGGATATTTCCTTTTTCACCATAGCCCTCTATGGGCTTCCAAATATCACTTTGCCAATTCCACAAGAACTGTCTTAGCGAAAGGCTTCTTGAGGGGAAAGCTGTAACTCTGTGAGATGATTTCACGGAACACAAAGAAGTTTCTCAGAAAGCTTGTTTCTCTTTTTTATCGGAGGATATTTCCTTTGGCCCTATAGTCTTCAAAGGGATCCGAAATATCTGTTCTCAGATTCCACAGAAATAAGGCTAGCAAAGAGATCCACGAAATACAGATGTAACTGTGTTAGATGAATTAACAGAACACTAAGCAGTTTCTCAGAAAGCTTCTTTCCAGATTTCATCTGAGGATATTTCCTTTTTCACCATAGCCCTTTATGGGCTTCCAAATATCACTTTGCCAATTCCACAAGATCTGTCTTAGCGAAAGGCTTCTGGAGGGGAAAGCTGTAACTCTGTGAGATGATTTCACAGAACACAAAGAAGTTTCTCAGAAAGCTTCTTTCTCTTTGTTATCTGAGAATATTTCCTTTGGCCCTATAGTCTTCAAAGGGATCCGAAATATCTGTTCTAAGATTCCACAGATATAAGGCTAGTAAAAAGATCCACGAAATACAGATGTAACTCTGTGAGATTAATTAACAGAACACTAAGCAGTTTCTCAGAAACTTCTTTCCAGATTTCATCTGAGGATATTTCCTTTTTCAACATAGCCCTCTATGTGCTTTCAAATATCACTTTGCCAATTCCACAAGAACTGTATTAGCGAAAGGCTTCTTGAGGGGAAAGCTGTAACTCTGTGAGATGATTTCACAGAACACAAAGAAGTTTCTCAGAAAGCTTCTTTCTCTTTGTTATCGGAGGATATTTCCTTTGGCCCTATAGTCTTCAAAGGGATCCGAAATATCTGTTCTCAGATTCCACAGAAATAGGCCTAGCAAAGAGATCCACGAAATACAGATGTGACTCTGTGAGATGAATTAACAGAACACTAAGCAGTTTCTCAGAAAGCTTCTTTCCAGATTTCATCTGAGGATATTTCCTTTTTCACCATAGCCCTCTATGGGCTTCCAAATATCACTTTGCCAATTCCACAAGAACTGTCTTTGCGAAAGGCTTCTTGAGGGGATAGCTGTAACTCTGTGAGATGATTTCACAGAACAAAAAGAAGTTTCTCAGAAAGCTTCTTTCTCTTTGTTATCGGAGGATATTTCCTTTGGCCCTATAGTCTTCAAAGGGATCCGAAATATCTGTTCTCAGATTCCACAGAAATAAGGCTAGCAAAGAGATCCACGAAATACAGATGTAACTCTATGAGATGAATTAACAGAACACTAAGCAGTTTCTCAGAAAGCTTCTTTCCAGATTTCATCTGAGGATATTTCCTTTTTCACCATAGCCCTCTATGGGCTTCCAAATATCACTTTGCCAATTCCACAAGAACTCTCTTAGCGAAGGGCTTCTTGAGGGGAAAGCTGTAACTCTGTGAGATGATTTCACAGAACACAAAGAAGTTTCTCAGAAAGCTTCTTTCTCTTTGTTATCGGAGGATATTTCCTTTGGCCCTATAGTCTTCAAAGGGATCCGAAATATCTGTTCTCAGATTCCACAGAAATAAGGCTAGCAAAGAGATCCACGAAATACAGATGTAACTCTGTGAGATGAATTAACAGAACACTAAGCAGTTTCTCAGAAAGCTTCTTTCCAGATTTCATCTGAGGATATTTCCTTTTTCAACACAGCCCTCTAAGGGCTTCAAATTATCCCTTTTCCAATTCCACAAGAACTGTCTTAGCGAAAGGCTTCTTGAGGGGAAAGCTGTAACTCTGTGAGATGATTTCTCAGAACACAAAGGAGTTTCTCAGAAAGCTTCTTTCTCTTTGTTATCGGATGATATTTCCTTTGGCCCTATAGTCTTCAAAGGGATCCGAAATATCTGTTCTCAGATTCCACAGAAAAAAGGCTAGCAAAGAGATCCACGAAATACAGATGTAACTCTGTGAGACGAGTTAACAGAACACTAAGCAGTTTCTCAGAAAGCTTCTTTCCAGATTCCATCTGAGGATATGTCCTTTTTCACCATAGCCCTCTATGGGCTTCCAAATATCACTTTGCCAATTCCACAAGAACTGTCTTAGCGAAAGGCTTCTTGAGGGGAAAGCTGTAACTCTGTGAGATGATTTCACAGAACACAAAGAAGTTTCTCAGAAAGCTTCTTTCTCTTTGTTATCTGAGAATATTTCCTTTGGCCCAATAGTCTTCAAAGGGATCCGAAATATCTGTTCTAAGATTCCACAGAAATAAGGCTAGCAAAGAGATCCACGAAATACAGATGTAACTCTGTGAGATGAATTAACAGAACACTAAGCAGTTTCTCAGAAAGCTTCTTTCCAGATTTCATCTGAGGATATTTCCATTTCACCATAGCCCTCTATGGGCTTCCAAATATCACTTTGCCCTTTCCACAAGAACTGTCTTAACGAAAGGCTTCTTGAGGGGAAAGCTGTAACTCTGTGAGATGATTTCACAGAACACAAAGAAGTTTCTCAGAAAGCTTCTTTCTCTTTGTTATCGGAGGATATTTCCTTTGGCCCTATAGTCTTCAAAGGGATCCGAAATACCTGTTCTCAGATTCCACAGAAATAAGGCTAGCAAAGAGATCCATGAAATACAGATGTAACTCTGTGAGATGAATTAACAGAACACTAAGCAGTTTCTCAGAAAGCTTCTTTCCAGATTTCATCTGAGGATATTTCCTTTTTCACCATAGCCCTCTATGTGCTTCCAAATACCACATTGCCAATTCCACAAGAACTGTCTTAGCGAAAGGCTTCTTGAGGGGAAAGCTGTATCTCAGCGAGATGATATCACAGAACCCAAAGAAGCTTCTCAGAAAGCTTCTTTCTCTTTGTTATCGGAGGATATTTCCTTTGGCCCTATAGGCTTCAAAGGGATCCGAAATATCTGTTCTAAGATTCCACAGAAATAAGGCTAGCAAAGAGATCCAGGAAATACAGATCTATCTCTGTGAGTGGAAGTAATAGAACACTAAGCAGTTTCTCAGAAAGCTTCTTTCCAGATTTCATCTGAGGATATTTGCTTTTTCAACATAGCCCTGTATGTGCTTCCAAACATCACTTTGCCAATTCCACAAGAACTGTCTTAGCGAAAGGCTTCTTGAGGGGAAAGCTGTAACTCTGTGAGATGATTTCACAGAACACAAAGAAGTTTCCCAGAAAGCTTCTTTCTCTTTGTTATCGGAGGATATTTCCTTTGGCCCTATAGTCTTCAAAGGGATCCGAAATATCTGTTCTCAGATTCCACTGAAATAAGGCTAGCAAAGAGATCCACAAAATACAGATGTAACTCTGTGAGTGGAAGTCAGAGAACACTAAGCAGATCTCAGAAAGCTTCTTTCCAGATTTCATCTGAGGATATTTCCTTTTTCACCATAGCCCCCTATGGGCTTCCAAATATCACTTTGCTAATTCCACAAGAACTGTCTTAGCGAAAAGCTTCTTGAGGGGAAAGCTGTAACTCTGTGAGATGATTTCACAGAACACAAAGAAGTTTCTCAGAAAGCTTCTTTCTCTTTGTTATCGGAGGATATTTCCTTTGTCCCTATATTCTTCAAAGGGATCCGAAATATCTGTTCTCAGATTCCACAGAAATAAGGCTAGCAAAGAGATCCACGAAATACAGATGTAACTGTGTTAGATGAATTAACAGAACACTAAGCAGTTTCTCAGAAAGCTTCTTTCCAGATTTCATCTGAGGATATTTCCTTTTTCACCATAGCCCTTTATGGGCTTCCAAATATCACTTTGCCAATTCCACAAGATCTGTCTTAGCGAAAGGCTTCTGGAGGGGAAAGCTGTAACTCTGTGAGATGATTTCACAGAACACAAAGAAGTTTCTCAGAAAGCTTCTTTCTCTTTGTTATCGGAGGATACTTCCTTTGGCCCTATAGTCTTCAAAGGGATCCGAAATATCTGTTCTCAGATTCCACAGAAATAAGGCTAGCAAAGAGATCCACGAAATACAGATGTAACTCTGTGAGATGAATTAACAGAACACTAAGCAGTTTCTCAGAAAGCTTCTTTCCAGTTTTCATCTGAGGATATTTCCTTTTTCACCATAGCCCTTTATGGGCTTCCAAATATCACTTTGCCAATTCCACAAGAACTGTCTTAGCGAAAAGCTTCTTGAGGGGAAAGCTGTAACTCTGTGAGATGATTTCACAGAACACAAAGAAGTTTCTCAGAAAGCTTCTTTCTCTTTGTTATCGGAGGATATTTCCTTTGGCCCTATAGTCTTCAAAGGGATCCGAAATACCTGTTCTCAGATTCCACAGATATAAGGCTAGCAAAGAGATCCACAAAATACAGATCTACCTCTGTGAGTGGAAGTCATAGAACACTAAGCAGTTTCTCAGAAAGCTTCTTTCCAGATTTCATCTGAGGATATTTCCTTTTTCACCATAGCCCCCTATGGGCTTCAAATATCACTTTGTCAATTCCACAAGAACTGTCTTAGCGAAAGGCTTCATGAGGGGAAAGCTGTAACTCTGTGAGATGATTTCACAGAACACAAAGAAGTTTCTCAGAAAGCTTCTTTCTCTTTGTTATCGGAGGATATTTACTTTGGCCCTATAGTCTTCAAAGGGATCCGAAATATCTGTTCTCAGATTCCACACAAATAAGGCTAGCAAAGAGATCCACTACATACAGATGTAACTCTGTGAGATGAATTAACAGAACACTCAGCAGTTTCTCAGAAAGATTCTTTCCAGATTTCATCTGAGGATATTTCCTTTTTCACCATAGCCCACTAAGGGCTTCCAAATATCACTTTGCCAATTCCACAAGAACTGTCTTAGCGAAAGGCTTCTTGAGGGGAAAGCTGTAACTCTATGAGATGATTTCACAGAACACAAAGAAGTTTCTCAGAAAGCTTCTTTCTCTTTGTTATCGGAGGATATTTACTTTGGCCCTATAGTCTTCAAAGGGATCCAAAATATCTGTTCTCAGATTCCACAGAAATAAGGCTAGCAAAGAGATCCACGAAATACAGATGTAACACTGTGAGATGAATTAACAGAACACTAAGCAGTTTCTCAGAAAGTTTCCTTCCAGATTTCATCTGAGAATATTTCCTTTTTCAACAAAGCCCTCTATGGCCTTCCAAATATCACTTTGCCAATTCCACAAGAACTGTCTTAGCGAAAGGCTTCTGGAGGGGAAAGCTGTAACTCTGTGAGATGATTTCACAGAACACAAAGAAGTTTCTCAGAAAGCTTCTTTCTCTTTGTTATCGGAGGATATTTCCTCTGGCCCTATAGTCTTCAAAGGGATGCGAAATATCTGTTCTCAGATTCCACAGAAATAAGGCTAGCAAAAAGATCCACGAAATACAGATGTAACTCTGTGAGATGAATTAACAGAACACTAAGCAGTTTCTCAGAAAGCTTCTTGCCAGATTTCATCTGAGGATACTTCCTTTTTCACCATAGCCCTCTGTGGGTTTCCAAATATCACTTTGCCCTTTCCACAAGAACTGTCTTAGAGAAAGGTTTCTTGAGGGGAAAGCTGTAACTCTGTGAGATGATTTCACAGAACACAAAGAAGTTTCTCAGAAAGCTTCTTTCTCGTTGTTATCGGAGGATATTTCCTTTGGCCCTATAGTCTTCAAAGGGATCCGAAATACCTGTTCTCAGATTCCACAGAAATAAGGCTAGCAAAGAGATCCACGAAACACAGATGTAACTCTGTGAGATGAATTAACAGAACACTAAGCAGTTTCTCAGAAAGCTTCTTTCCAGATTTCAACTGAGGATATTTCCTTTTTCAACATAGTCCTCTATGGGCTTCCAAATATCACTTCGCCAATTCCACAAGAACTGTCTTAGCGAAAGGCTTCTTGAGGGGAAAGCTGTAACTCTGTGAGATGATTTCAGAGAACACAAAGAAGTTTCTCAGAAAGCTTCTTTCCCTTTGTTATCGGGGGATATTTCCTTTGGCCCTATAGGCTTCAAAGGGATCCGAAATATCTGTTCTCGGATTCCACAGAAATAAGACTAGCAAAGAGATCCACGAAATACAGATGTAACTTTGTGAGATGAATTAACAGAACACTAAGCAGTTTCTCAGAAAGCTTTTTTCCAGATTTCATCTGAGGATATTTCCTTTTTCAAAATAGCCCTTTATGGGCTTCCAAATATCACTTTGCCAATTCCACAAGACCTGTCTTAGCGAAAGGCTTCTTGAGGGGAAAGCTGTAACTCTGTGAGATGATTTCACAGAACAAAAAGAAGTTTCTCAGAAAGTTTCTTTCTCTTTGTTATCGGAGGATATTTCCTTTGGCCCTATAGTCTTCAAAGGGATCCGAAATATCTCTTCTCAGATTCCACAGAAATAAGGCTAGCAAAGAGATCCACCAAATACAGATGTAACTCTGTGAGATGAATTAACAGAACACTAAGCGGTTTCTCAGAAAGCTTCTTTCCAGTTTTCATCTGAGGATATTTCCTTTTTCACCATAGCCCTCTATGGGCTTCCAAGTATCACTTTGCCAATTCCACAAGAACTGTCTTAGCGAAAGGCTTCTTGAGGGGAAAGCTGTAACTCTGTGAGATGATTTCACAGAACACAAAGAAGTTTCTCTGAAAGCTTCTTTCTCTTTGTTATCGGAGCATATTTCCTTGGCCCTATAGTCTTCAAAGGGATCCGAAATATCTGTTCTCAGATTCCACAGAAATAAGGCTAGCAAAGAGATCCACGAAATACAGATGTAACTCTGTGAGATGAATTAACAGAACACTAAGCGGTTTCTCAGAAAGCTTCTTTCCAGATTTCATCTGAGGATATTTCCTTTTTCACCATAGCCCTCTATGGGCTTCCAAATATCACTTTGCCAATTCCACAAGAAGTGTCTTAGCGAAAGGCTTCTTGAGGGGAAAGCTGTAACTCTGTGAGATGATTTCACAGAACACAAAGAAGTTTCTCAGAAAGCTTCTTTCTCTTTGTTATCGGAGGATATTTCCTTTGGCCCTATAGTCTTCAAAGGGATCCGAAATATCTGCTCTCAGATTCCACAGAAATAAAGCTAGCAAAGAGATGCACGAAATACAGATGTAACTCTGTGAGATGAATTAACAGAACACTAAGCAGTTTCTCAGAAAGCTTCTTTCCAGATTTCATCTGAGGATATTTCCTTTCTCACCATAGCCTTCTATGGGCTTCCAAATATCACTTTGCAAGTTCCACAAGAACTGTCTTAGCGAAAGGCTTCTTGAGGAGAAAGCTGTAACTCTGTGAGATGATTTCACAAAACACAGAGAAGTTTCTCAGAATGCTTCTTTCTCTCTGTTATCGGAGGACATTTCCTTTGGCCCTATAGTCTTCAAAGGGATCTGAAATATCCGTTCTCAGATTCCACAGAAATAAGGCTAGCAAGGAGATCCACGAAATACAGATGTAACTCTGTGAGTGGAAGTCACAGAACACTAAGCGGTTTCTCAGAAAGCTTCTTTCCAGATTTCGTCTGAGGATATTTCCTTTTTCACCATAGCCCTCTATGGGCTTCCAAATATCACTTTGCCAATTCCACAAGAACTGTCCTAGCGAAAGGCTTCTTTAGGGGAAAGCTGTAACTCTGTGAGGTGATTTCACAGAACACAAAGAAGTTTCTCAGAAAGTTTCTTTCTCTTTATTATCGGAGGATATTTCCTTTGGACCTATAGTCTTCAAAGGGATCTGAAATATCTCTCTAAGATTCCACAGAAATAAGGCTAGCAAAGAGATCCACGAAATACAGATGTAACTCTGTGAGATGAATTAACAGAACACTAAGCGGTTTCTCAGAAAGCTTCTTTCCATATTTCATGTGAGCATATTTCCTTTTTCACCATAGCCTTCTATGGGCTTCCAAATATCACTTTTCCAATTCCAAAAGAAGTGTCTTAGCGAAAGGCTTCTTGAGGGGAAAGCTGTAACTCTGTGAGATGATTTCACAGAACACAAAGAAGTTTCTCAGAAAGCATCTTCCTCTTTGTTATCGGAGGATATTTCCTTTGGCCCTATAGTCTTCAAAGGGATCCGAAATATCTGCTCTCAGATTCCACAGAAATAAGGCTAGCAAAGAGATCCACGAAATACAGATGTAACTCTGTGAGATGAATTAACAGAACACTGAGCGGTTTAACAGAAAGCTTCTTTCCAGATTTCATCTGAGGATATTTCCTTTTTCACCATAGCCCTCTATGGGCTTCCAAATATCACTTTGCCAATTCCACAAGAACTGTCTTAGCGAAAAGCTTCTTGAGGGGAAAGCTGTAACTCTGTGAGATGATTTCACAGAACACAAAGAAGTTTCACAGAAAGCTTCTTTCTCTTTTTTATCGGACGATATTTCCTTTGGCCCTATAGTCTTCAAAGGGATCCGAAATATCTGTTCTCAGATTCCACAGAAATAAGGCTTGCAAAGACATCCACGAAATACAGATGTAACTCTGTGAGATGAATTAACATAACACTAAGCGGTTTCTCGGAAAGCTTCTTTCCAGATTTCATCTGAGGATATTTCCGTTTTCACCATAGACCTCTATGGGCTTCCAAATATCACTTTGCCAATTCCACAAGAACTGTCTTAGCGAAAGGCTTGTTGAGGGGAAAGCTGTAACTCTGTGAGATGATTTCACAGAACACAAAGAAGTTTCTCAGAAATCTTCTTTCCCCTTGTTATCGGAGGATATTTCCTTTGGCCCTATTGTCTTCAAAGGGATCCGGAATATCTGTTCTCAGATTCCACAGAAATAAGGCTAGCAAAGAGATCCAGGAAATAAAGAAGTAACTCTGTGAGATGAATTAACAGAACACTAAGCAGTTTCTCAGAAAGCTTCTTTCCAGATTTCATCTGACGATATTTCCTTTTTCACAATAGCCCTCTATGGGCTTCCAAATATCACTTTGAAAATTCCACAAGAACTGTCTTAGCGAAAGGCTTCTTGAGAGGAAAGCTGTAACTCTGTGAGATGATTTCACAGAACACAAAGAAGTTTCTCAGAAAGCTTCTTTCTCTTTGTTATCAGAGGATATTTCCTTTGGCCCTATTGTCTTCAAAGGGATCCGAAATATCTGTTCTCATATTCCACAGAAATAAGGCTAGCAAAGAGATCCACGAAATACAGATGTAACTCTGTGAGATGAATTAACAGAACACTAAGCAGTTTCTCAGAAAGCTTCTTTCCAGATTTCATCTGAGGATATTTCCTTTCTCACCATAGCCCTCTATGGGCTTCCAAATATCACTTTGCCAAGTCCACAAGAACAGTCTTAGCGAAAGGCTTCTAGAGGGGAAAGTTGTAACTCCGTGAGATGATTTCACAGAACACAAAGACGTTTCTCAGAAACCTTCTTTCTCTTTGTTATCGGAGGATATTTCCTTTGGCCCTATAGTCTTCAAAGGGATCCGAAATATCTGTTCTCAGATTCCACAGCAATAAGGCTAGCAAAGAGATCCACGAAATACAGATGTAACTCTGTGAGATGAATTAACAGAACACTAAGCGTTTTCTCAGAAAGTTTCTTTACAGATTTCATGTGAGCATATTTCCTTTTTCACCATTGCCCTCTATGGGCTTCCAAATATCACTTTGCCAATTCCACAAGCAGTGTCTTAGCGAAAGGCTTCTTGAGGGGAAAGCTGTAACTCTGTGAGATGATTTCACAGAACACAAAGAAGTTTCTCAGAAAGCTTCTTTCTCTTTGTTATCGGAGCATATTTCCTTTGGCCCTATAGTCTTCAAAGGGATCCGAAATATCTGCTCTCAGATTCCACAGAAATAACGCTAGCAAAGAGATCCACGAAATACAGATGTAACTCTGTGAGATGAATTAACAGAACACTAAGCAGTTTCTCAGAAGGCTTCTTTCCAGATTTCATCTGAGGATATTTCATTTTTCACCCTAGCCCTCTATGGGCTTGCAAATATCACTTTGCCAATTCCACAAGAACTGTCTTAGCGAAAGGCTTCTTGAGGGGAAAGCTGTAACTCTGTGAGATGATTTCACAGAACACAAAGAAGTTTCTCAGAAAGCTTCTTTCTCTTTGTTATCGGAGGATATTTCCTTTGGCCTGATTGTCTTCAAAGGGATCCGAAATATCTGTTCTCAGATTCCACAGAAATAAGGCTAGCAAAGAGATGCACGAAATACAGATGTAACTCTGTGAGATGAATTAAGAGAACACTAAGCAGTTTCTCAGAAAGCTTCTTTCCAGATTTCATCTGACGATATTTCCTTTCTCACCATAGCCTTCTATGGGCTTCCAAATATCACTTTGCAAGTTCCCCAAGAACTGTCTTAGCGAAAGGCTTCTTCAGGGGAAAGCTGTAACTCTGTGAGATGATTTCACAAAACACAAAGAAGTTTCTCAGAATGCTTCTTTCTCTTTGTTATCGGAGGACATTTCCTTTGGCCCTATAGTCTTCAAAGGGATCTGAAATATCTGTTCTCAGATTCCACAGAAATAAGGCTAGCAAAGAGATCCACGAAATACAGATGTAACTCTGTGAGTGGAAGTCACAGAACACTAAGCGGTTTCTCAGAAAGCTTCTTTCCAGATTTCATCTGAGGATATTTCCTTTCTCACCATAGCCCTCTATGGGCTTCCAAATATCACTTTGCCAAGTCCACAAGAACAGTCTTAGCGAAAGGCTTCTAGAGGGGAAAGTTGTAACTCCGTGAGATGATTTCACAGAACACAAAAACGTTTCTCAGAAACCTTCTTTCTCTTTGTTATCGGAGGATATTTCCTTTGGCCCTATAGTCTTCAAAGGGATCCGAAATATCTGCTCTCAGATTCCACAGAAATAAGGCTAGCAAAGAGATCCACGAAATACAGATGTAACTCTGTGAGATGAATTAACAGAACACTAAGCAGTTTCTCAGAAAGCTTCTTTCCAGATTACATCTGAGGATATTTCCTTTTTCACCATAGCCCTCTATGGGCTTCCAAATATCACTTTGCCAATTCCACAAGAACTGTCTTAGCGAAAGGCTTCTTGAGGGGAAAGCTGTAACGCTGTGAGATGATTTCACAGAACACAAAGAAGTTTCTCAGAAAGCTTCTTTCTCTTTGTTATCAGAGGATATTTCCTTTGGCCCTAAAGTCTTCAAAGGGATCCGAAATATCAGCTCTCAGATTCCACAGAAATAAGGCTAGCAAAGAGATCCACGAAATACAGATGTAACTCTGTGAGGTGAATTAAAAGAACACTAAGCGGTTTCTCAGAAAGCTTCTTTCCAGATTTCATCTGAGGATATTTCCTTTTTCACCCTAGCCCTAAATGGGCTCCAAATATCACTTTGAAAATTCCACAAGAACTATCTTAGCGAAAGGCTTCTTGAGGGGAAAGCTGTAAGTCTGTGAGAGGATTTCACAGAACACAAAGAAGTTTCTGAGAAAGCTTCTTTCTCTTTGTTATCGGAAGATACTTCCTTTGGCCCTATAGTCTTCAAAGGGATCCGAAATATCTGTTCTCTGATACCACAGAAATAAGGCTAGCAAAGAGATCCACGAAATACAGATGTAACTCTGTGAGATGAATTAACAGAACACTAAGCGGTTTCTCAGAAAGCTTCTTTCCAGATTTCATCTGAGAATATTTCCCTTTTCACCATAGACCTCTATGGGATTCCAAATATCACTTTGCCAATTCCACAAGAACTGTCTTAGCGAAAGGCTTCTTGAGGGGAAAGCTGTAACTCTGTGAGATGATTTCACAAAACACAAAGAAGTTTGTCAGAATTCTTCTTTCTCCTTGTTATCGGAGGATATTTCCTTTGGCCCTATTGTCTTCAAAGGGATCCGAAATATCTGTTCTCAGATTCCACAGAAATAAGGCTAGCAAAGAGATCCAGAAAATAAATATGTAACTCTGTGAGATGAATTAACAGAACACTAAGCGGTTTCTCAGAAAGCTTCTTTCCAGATTTCATCTGAGGATATTTCCTTTTTCATCATAGCCCTCTATGGGCTTCCACATATCACTTTGCCAATTCCACAAGAACTGTCTTAGCGAAAGGCTTCTTGAGGGGAAAGCTGTAACTCTGTGAGATGATTTCACAGAACACAAAGAAGTTTCTCAGAAAGCTTCTTTCTCTTTGTTATCGGAAGATATATCCTTTGGCCCTGTAGTCTTCAAAGGGATCCGAAATATCTGTTCTCAGATTCCACAGAAATAAGGCTAGCAAAGAGATCCAGGAAATACAGATGTAACTCTGTGAGACGAATTAACAGAACACTAAGCAGTTTCTCAGAAAGCTTCTTTCCAGATTTCATCTGACGATATTTCCTTTTTCACAATAGCCCTCTATGGGCTTCCAAATATCACTTTGAAAATTCCACAAGAACTGTCTTAGTGAAAGGCTTCTAGAGGGGAAAGCTGTAACTCTGTGAGATGATTTCACAGAACACAAAGAAGTTTCTCAGAAAGCTTCTTTCTCTTTGTTATCGGAGGATATTTCCTTTGGCCCTATAGTCTTCAAAGGGATCCGAAATATCTGTTCTCATATTCCACAGAAATAAGGCTAGCAAAGAGATCCACGAAATACAGATGTAACTCTGTGAGATGAATTAACAGAACACTAAGTAGTTTGTCAGAAAGCTTCTTTCCAGATTTCATCTCAGGATATTTCCTTTCTCACCATAGCCCTCTATGGGCTTCCAAATATCACTTTGCAAGTCCACAGGAACAGTCTTAGCGAAAGGCTTCTAGAGGGGAAAGTTGTAACTCTGTGAGATGATTTCACAGAACACAAAGACGTTTCTCAGAAACCTTCTTTCTCTTTGTTATCGGAGGATATTTCCTTTGGCCCTATAGTCTTCAAAGGGATCCGAAATATCTGTTCTCCGATTCCACAGAAATAAGGCTAACAAAGAGATCCACGAAATACAGATGTAACTGTGTGAGATGAATTAACAGAACACTAAGCAGTTTCTCAGAAAGCTTCTTTCCAGATTACATCTGAGGATATTTCCTTTTTCACCATAGCCCTCTATCGGCTTCCAAATATCACTTTGCCAATTCCACAAGAACTGTCTTAGCGAAAGGCTTCTTGAGGGGAAAGCTGTAACTCTGTGAGATGATTTCACAGAACACAAAGAAGTTTCTCAGAAAGTTTCTTTCTCTTTCTTATCGTAGGATATTTCCTTGGGCCCTATAGTCTTCAAAGGGATCCGAAATATCTGCTCTCAGATTCCACAGAAATAAGGCTAGCAAAGAGATCCACGAAATACAGATGTAACTCTGTGAGATGAATTAACAGAACACTAAGCGTTTTCTCAGAAAGTTTCTTTACAGATTTCATGTGAGCATATTTCCTTCTTCAACATAGCCATCTATGGGCTTCCAAATATCACTTTGCCAATTCCACAAGAAGTGTCTTAGCGAAAGGCTTCTTGAGGGGAAAGCTGTAACTCTGTGAGATGATTTCACAGAACACAAAGAAGTTTCTCAGAAAGCTTCTTTCTCTTTGTTATCGGAGGATATTTCCTTTGGCCCTATAGTCTTCAAAGGGATCCGAAATATCTGCTCTCAGATTCCACAGAAATAAAGCTAGCAAAGAGATGCACGAAATACAGATGTAACTCTGTGAGATGAATTAACAGAACACTAAGCAGTTTCTCAGAAAGCTTCTTTCCAGATTTCATCTGAGGATATTTCCTTTCTCACCATAGCCTTCTATGGGCTTCCAAATATCACTTTGCAAGTTCCACAAGAAGTGTCTTAGCGAAAGGCTTCTTGAGGAGAAAGCTGTAACTCTGTGAGATGATTTCACAAAACACAGAGAAGTTTCTCAGAATGCTTCTTTCTCTCTGTTATCGGAGGACATTTCCTTTGGCCCTATAGTCTTCAAAGGGATCTGAAATATCCGTTCTCAGATTCCACAGAAATAAGGCTAGCAAGGAGATCCACGAAATACAGATGTAACTCTGTGAGTGGAAGTCAAAGAACACTAAGCGGTTTCTCAGAAAGCTTCTTTCCAGATTTCGTCTGAGGATATTTCCTTTTTCACCATAGCCCTCTATGGGCTTCCAAATATCACTTTGCCAATTCCACAAGAACTGTCCTAGCGAAAGGCTTCTTTAGGGGAAAGCTGTAACGCTGTGAGGTGATTTCACAGAACACAAAGAAGTTTCTCAGAAAGTTTCTTTCTCTTTATTATCGGAGGATATTTCCTTTGGACCTATAGTCTTCAAAGGGATCTGAAATATCTCTCTCAGATTCCACAGAAATAAGGCTAGCAAAGAGATCCACGAAATACAGATGTAACTCTGTGAGATGAATTAACAGAACACTAAGCGGTTTCTCAGAAAGCTTCTTTCCAGATTTCATGTGAGCATATTTCCTTTTTCACCATAGCCTTCTATGGGCTTCCAAATATCACTTTGCCAATTCCAAAAGAACTGTCTTAGCGAAAGGCTTCTTGAGGGGAAAGCTGTAACTCTGTGAGATGATTTCACAGAACACAAAGAAGTTTCTCAGAAAGCATCTTCCTCTTTGTTATCGGAGGATATTTCCTTTGGCCCTATAGTCTTCAAAGGGATCCGAAATATCTGCTCTCAGATTCCACAGAAATAAGGCTAGCAAAGAGATCCACGAAATACAGATGTAACTCTGTGAGATGAATTAACAGAACACTGAGCGGTTTAACAGAAAGCTTCTTTCCAGATTTCATCTGAGGATATTTCCTTTTTCACCATAGCCCTCTATGGGCTTCCAAATATCACTTTGCCAATTCCACAAGAACTGTCTTAGCGAAAGGCTTCTTGAGGGGAAAGCTGTAACTCTGTGAGATGATTTCACAGAACACAAAGAAGTTTCTCAGAAAGCTTCTTTCTCTTTGTTATCGGAGCATATTTCCTTTGGCCCTATAGTCTTCAAAGGGATCCGAAATATCTGCTCTCAGATTCCACAGAAATAACGCTAGCAAAGAGATCCACGAAATACAGATGTAACTCTGTGAGATGAATTAACAGAACACTAAGCAGTTTCTCAGAAGGCTTCTTTCCAGATTTCATCTGAGGATATTTCATTTTTCACCCTAGCCCTCTATGGGCTTGCAAATATCACTTTGCCAATTCCACAAGAACTGTCTTAGCGAAAGGCTTCTTGAGGGGAAAGCTGTAACTCTGTGAGATGATTTCACAGAACACAAAGAAGTTTCTCAGAAAGCTTCTTTCTCTTTGTTATCGGAGGATATTTCCTTTGGCCTGATTGTCTTCAAAGGGATCCGAAATATCTGTTCTCAGATTCCACAGAAATAAGGCTAGCAAAGAGATGCACGAAATACAGATGTAACTCTGTGAGATGAATTAAGAGAACACTAAGCAGTTTCTCAGAAAGCTTCTTTCCAGATTTCATCTGACGATATTTCCTTTCTCACCATAGCCTTCTATGGGCTTCCAAATATCACTTTGCAAGTTCCCCAAGAACTGTCTTAGCGAAAGGCTTCTTCAGGGGAAAGCTGTAACTCTGTGAGATGATTTCACAAAACACAAAGAAGTTTCTCAGAATGCTTCTTTCTCTTTGTTATCGGAGGATATTTCCTTTGGCCCTATAGTCTTCAAAGGGATCTGAAATATCTGTTCTCAGATTCCACAGAAATAAGGCTAGCAAAGAGATCCACGAAATACAGATGTAACTCTGTGAGTGGAAGTCACAGAACACTAAGCGGTTTCTCAGAAAGCTTCTTTCCAGATTTCATCTGAGGATATTTCCTTTCTCACCATAGCCCTCTATGGGCTTCCAAATATCACTTTGCCAAGTCCACAAGAACAGTCTTAGCGAAAGGCTTCTAGAGGGGAAAGTTGTAACTCCGTGAGATGATTTCACAGAACACAAAGACGTTTCTCAGAAACCTTCTTTCTCTTTGTTATCGGAGGATATTTCCTTTGGCCCTATAGTCTTCAAAGGGATCTGAAATATCTGCTCTCAGATTCCACAGAAATAAGGCTAGCAAAGAGATCCACGAAATACAGATGTAACTCTGTGAGATGAATTAACAGAACACTAAGCAGTTTCTCAGAAAGCTTCTTTCCAGATTACATCTGAGGATATTTCCTTTTTCACCATAGCCCTCTATGGGCTTCCAAATATCACATTGCCAATTCCAGAAGAACTGTCTTAGCGAAAGGCTTCTTGAGGGGAAAGCTGTAACTCTGTGAGATGATTTCACAGAACACAAAGAAGTTTCTCAGAAAGCTTCTTTCTCTTTGTTATCACAGGATATTTCCTTTGGCCTGATAGTCTTCAAAGGGATCCGAAATATCAGCTCTCAGATTCCACAGAAATAAGGCTAGCAAAGAGATCCACGAAATACAGATGTAACTCTGTGAGGTGAATTAAAAGAACACTAAGCGGTTTCTCAGAAAGCTTCTTTCCAGGTTTCATCTGAGGATATTTCCTTTTTCACCCTAGCCCTAAATGGGCTCCAAATATCACTTAGAAAATTCCACAAGAACTATCTTAGCGAAAGGCTTCTTGAGGGGAAAGCTGTAAGTCTGTGAGAGGATTTCACAGAACACAAAGAAGTTTCTGAGAAAGCTTCTTTCTCTTTGTTATCGGAAGATACTTCCTTTGGCCCTATAGTCTTCAAAGGGATCCGAAATATCTGTTCTCTGATACCACAGAAATAAGGCTAGCAAAGAGATCCACGAAATACAGATGTAACTCTGTGAGATGAATTAACAGAACACTAAGCGGTTTCTCAGAAAGCTTCTTTCCAGATTTCATCTGTAGATATTTCCTTTTTCATCATAGCCCTCTAAGGGCTTGCAAATATCACTTTGCCAATTCCACAAGAACTGTCTTAGCGAAAGGCTTCTTGAGGGGAAAGCTGTAACTCTGTGAGATGATTTCACAGAACACAAAGAAGTTTCTCAGAAAGCTTCTTTGTCTTTGTTATCGGAGGATATTTCCTTTGGCCCTATAGTCTTCAAAGGGATCCTAAATATCTGTTCTCAGATTCCACAGAAATAAGGCTAGCAAGGAGATCCACGAAATACAGATGTAACTCTGTGAGATGAATTAACAGAACACTAAGCAGTTTCTCAGAAAGCTTCTTTCCAGATTTCATCTGAGGATATTTCCTTTTTCACCATAGCCCTCTATGGGCTTCCAAATATCACTATGCCAATTCCAAAAGAACTGTTTTAGCGAAAGGCTTCTTGAGGGGAAAGCTGTAACTCTGTGAGATGATTTCACAGAACACAAAGAAGTTTCTCAGAAAGCTTCTTTCTCTTTGTTATCGGAGGATATTTCCTTTGGCCCTATAGTCTTCAAAGGGATCTGAAATATCTGTTCTCAGATTCCACAGAAGTAAGGCTAGCAAAGAGATCCACGAATTACAGATGTAACTCTGTGAAATGAATTAACAGAACACTAAGCGGTTTCTCAGAAAGCTTCTTTCCAGATTTCATTTGAGAATATTTCCCTTTTCACCACAGCCCTCTATGGGCTTCCAAATATCACTTTGCCAATTCCACAAGAACTGTCTTAGCGAAAAGCTTCTTGAGGGGAAAGCTGTAACTCTGTGAGATGATTTCACAGAACACAAAGAAGTTTCTCAGAAATCTTCTTTCCCCTTGTTATCGGAGGATATTTCCTTTGGCCCTATTGTCTTCAAAGGGATCCGGAATATCTGTTCTCAGATTCCACAGAAATAAGGCTAGCAAAGAGATCCAGGAAATAAAGATGTAACTCTGTGAGATGAATTAACAGAACACTAAGCAGTTTCTCAGAAAGCTTCTTTCCAGATTTCATCTGACGATATTTCCTTTTTCACAATAGCCCTCTATGGGCTTCCAAATATCACTTTGAAAATTCCACAAGAACGGTCTTAGCGAAAGGCTTCTTGAGAGGAAAGCTGTAACTCTGTGAGATGATTTCACAGAACAGAAAGAAGTTTCTCAGAAAGTTTCTTTCTCTTTCTTATCGTAGGATATTTCTTTGGGCCCTATAGTCTTCAAAGGGATCCGAAATAACTGTTCTCAGATTCCACAGAAATAAGGCTAGCAAAGAGATCCACGAAATACAAATGTAACTCTGTGAGATGAATTAACAGAACACTAAGCGTTTTCTCAGAAAGTTTCTTTACAGATTTCATGTGAGCATATTTCCTTTTTCACCATTGCCCTCTATGGGCTTCCAAATATCACTTTGCCAATTCCACAAGAAGTGTCTTAGCGAAAGGCTTCTTGAGGGGAAAGCTGTAACTCTGTGAGATGATTTCACAGAACACAAAGAAGTTTCTCAGAAAGCTTCTTTCTCTTTGTTATCGGAGCATATTTCCTTTGGCCCTATAGTCTTCAAAGGGATCCGAAATATCTGCTCTCAGATTCCACAGAAATAACGCTAGCAAAGAGATCCACGAAATACAGATGTAACTCTGTGAGATGAATTAACAGAACACTAAGCAGTTTCTCAGAAAGCTTCTTTCCAGATTTCATCTATTTCCTTTTTCACCCTAGCCCTCTATGGGCTTGCAAATATCACTTTGCCAATTCCACAAGAACTGTCTTAGCGAAAGGCTTCTTGAGGGGAAAGCTGTAACTCTGTGAGATGATTTCACAGAACACAAAGAAGTTTCTCAGAAAGCTTCTTTCTCTTTGTTATCGGAGGATATTTCCTTTGGCCTGATTGTCTTCAAAGGGATCCGAAATATCTGTTCTCAGATTCCACAGAAATAAGGCTAGCAAAGAGATGCACGAAATACAGATGTAACTCTGTGAGATGAATTAAGAGAACACTAAGCAGTTTCTCAGAAAGCTTCTTTCCAGATTTCATCTGAGGATATTTCCTTTCTCACCATAGCCTTCTATGGGCTTCCAAATATCACTTTGCAAGTTCCCCAAGAACTGTCGTAGCGAAAGGCTTCTTCAGGGGAAAGCTGTAACTCTGTGAGATGATTTCACAAAACACAAAGAAGTTTCTCAGAATGCTTCTTTCTCTTTGTTATCGGAGGACATTTCCTTTGGCCCTATAGTCTTCAAAGGGATCTGAAATATCTGTTCTCAGATTCCACAGATATAAGGCTAGCAAAGAGATCCACGAAATACAGATGTAACTCTGTGAGTGGAAGTCACAGAACACTAAGCGGTTTCTCAGAAAGCTTCTTTCCAGATTTCATCTGAGGATATTTCCTTTCGCACCATAGCCCTCTATGGGCTTCCAAATATCACTTTGCCAAGTCCACAAGAACAGTCTTAGCGAAAGGCTTCTAGAGGGGAAAGTTGTAACTCCGTGAGATGATTTCACAGAACACAAAGAAGTTTCTCAGAAAGCTTCTTTCTCTTTGTTATCGGAGGATATTTCCTTTGGCCCTATAGTCTTCAAAGGGATCTGAAATATCTGTTCTCAGATTCCACAGAAGTAAGGCTAGCAAAGAGATCCACGAAATACAGATGTAACTCTGTGAAATGAATTAACAGAACACTAAGCGGTTTCTCAGAAAGCTTCTTTCCAGATTTCATCTGAGAATATTTCCCTTTTCACTATAGACCTCTATGGGATTCCAAATATCACTTTGCCAATTCCACAAGAACTGTCTTAGCGAAAGGCTTCTTGAGGGGAAAGCTGTAACTCTGTGAGATGATTTCACAAAACACAAAGAAGTTTGTCAGAATTCTTCTTTCTCCTTGTTATCGGAGGATATTTCCTTTGGCCCTATTGTCTTCAAAGGGATCCGAAATATCTGTTCTCAGATTCCACAGAAATAAGGCTAGCAAAGAGATCCAGAAAATAAAGATGTAACTCTGTGAGATGAATTAACAGAACACTAAGCGGTTTCTCAGAAAGCTTCTTTCCAGATTTCATCTGAGGATATTTCCTTTTTCATCATAGCCCTCTATGGGCTTCCACATATCACTTTGCCAATTCCACAAGAACTGTCTTAGCGAAAGGCTTCTTGAGGGGAAAGCTGTAACTCTGTGAGATGATTTCACAGAACACAAAGAAGTTTCTCAGAAAGCTTCTTTCTCTTTGTTATCGGAAGATATATCCTTTGGCCCTGTAGTCTTCAAAGGGATCCGAAATATCTGTTCTCAGATTCCACAGAAATAAGGCTAGCAAAGAGATCCACGAAATACAGATGTAACTCTGTGAGATGAATTAACAGAACACTAAGCAGTTTCTCAGAAAGCTTCTTTCCAGATTTCATCTGACGATATTTCCTTTTTCACAATAGCCCTCTATGGGCTTCCAAATATCACTTTGAAAATTCCACAAGAACTGTCTTAGTGAAAGGCTTCTAGAGGGGAAAGCTGTAACTCTGTGAGATGATTTCACAGAACACAAAGAAGTTTCTCAGAAAGCTTCTTTCTCTTTGTTATCGGAGGATATTTCCTTTGGCCCTATAGTCTTCAAAGGGATCCGAAATATCTGTTCTCATATTCCACAGATATAAGGCTAGCAAAGAGATCCACGAAATACAGATGTAACTCTGTGAGATGAATTAACAGAACACTAAGTAGTTTCTCAGAAAGCTTCTTTCCAGATTTCATCTGAGGATATTTCCTTTCTCACCATAGCCCTCTATGGGCTTCCAAATATCACTTTGCAAGTCCACAGGAACAGTCTTAGCGAAAGGCTTCTAGAGGGGAAAGTTGCAACTCCGTGAGATGATTTCACAGAACACAAAGACGTTTCTCAGAAACCTTCTTTCTCTTTGTTATCGGAGGATATTTCCTTTGGCCCTATAGTCTTCAAAGGGATCCGAAATATCTGTTCTCCGATTCCACAGAAATAAGGCTAACAAAGAGATCCACGAAATACAGATGTAACTGTGTGAGATGAATTAACAGAACACTAAGCAGTTTCTCAGAAAGCTTCTTTCCAGATTACATCTGAGGATATTTCCTTTTTCACCATAGCCCTCTATCGGCTTCCAAATATCACATTGCCAATTCCACAAGAACTGTCTTAGCGAAAGGCTTCTTGAGGGGAAAGCTGTAACTCTGTGAGATGATTTCACAAAACACAAAGAAGTTTGTCAGAATTCTTCTTTCTCCTTGTTATCGGAGGATATTTCCTTTGGCCCTATTGTCTTCAAAGGGATCCGAAATATCTGTTCTCAGATTCCACAGAAATAAGGCTAGCAAAGAGATCCAGAAAATAAAGATATAACTCTGTGAGATGAATTAACAGAACACTAAGCGGTTTCTGAGAAAGCTTCTTTCCAGATTTCATCTGAGGATATTTCCTTTTTCATCATAGCCCTCTATGGGCTTCCACATATCACTTTGCCAATTCCACAAGAACTGTCTTAGCGAAAGGCTTCTTGAGGGGAAAGCTGTAACTCTGTGAGATGATTTCACAGAACACAAAGAAGTTTCTCAGAAAGCTTCCTTCTCTTTGTTATCGGAAGATATATCCTTTGGCCCTGTAGTCTTCAAAGGGATCCGAAATATCTGTTCTCAGATTCCACAGAAATAAGGCTAGCAAAGAGATCCACGAAATACAGATGTAACTCTGTGAGATGAATTAACAGAACACTAAGCAGTTTCTCAGAAAGCTTCTTTCCAGATTTCATCTGACGATATTTCCTTTTTCACAATAGCCCTCTATGGGCTTCCAAATATCACTTTGAAAATTCCACAAGAAATGTCTTAGTGAAAGGCTTCTAGAGGGGAAAGCTGTAACTCTGTGAGTTGATTTCACAGAACACAAAGAAGTTTCTCAGAAAGCTTCTTTCTCTTTGTTATCGGAGGATATTTCCTTTGGCCCTATAGTCTTCAAAGGGATCCGAAATATCTGTTCTCATATTCCACAGAAATAAGGCTAGCAAAGAGATCCACGAAATACAGATGTAACTCTGTGAGATGAATTAACAGAACACTAAGTAGTTTGTCAGAAAGCTTCTTTCCAGATTTCATCTCAGGATATTTCCTTTCTCACCATAGCCCTCTATGGGCTTCCAAATATCACTTTGCAAGTCCACAGGAACAGTCTTAGCGAAAGGCTTCTAGAGGGGAAAGTTGTAACTCCGTGAGATGATTTCACAGAACACAAAGACGTTTCTCAGAAACCTTCTTTCTCTTTGTTATCGGAGGATATTTCCTTTGGCCCTATAGTCTTCAAAGGGATCCGAAATATCTGTTCTCAGATTCCACAGAAATAAGGCTAACAAAGAGATCCACGAAATACAGATGTAACTCTGTGAGATGAATTAACAGAACACTAAGCAGTTTCTCAGAAAGCTTCTTTCCAGATTACATCTGAGGATATTTCCTTTTTCACCATAGCCCTCTATCGGCTTCCAAATATCACTTTGCCAATTCCACAAGAACTGTCTTAGCGAATGGCTTCTTGAGGGGAAAGCTGTAACTCTGTGAGATGATTTCACAGAACACAAAGAAGTTTCTCAGAAAGTTTCTTTCTCTTTCTTATCGTAGGATATTTCCTTGGGCCCTATAGTCTTCAAAGGGATCCGAAATATCTGTTCTCAGATTCCACAGAAATAAGGCTAGCAAAGAGATCCACGAAATACAGATGTAACTCTGTGAGATGAATTAACAGAACACTAAGCGTTTTCTCAGAAAGTTTCTTTACAGATTTCATGTGAGCATATTTCCTTCTTCAACATAGCCATCTATGGGCTTCCAAATATCACTTTGCCAATTCCACAAGAAGTGTCTTAGCGAAAGGCTTCTTGAGGGGAAAGCTGTAACTCTGTGAGATGATTTCACAGAACACAAAGAAGTTTCTCAGAAAGCTTCTTTCTCTTTGTTATCGGAGGATATTTCCTTTGGCCCTATAGTCTTCAAAGGGATCCGAAATATCTGCTCTCAGATTCCACAGAAATAAGGCTAGCAAAGAGATGCACGAAATACAGATGTAACTCTGTGAGATGAATTAACAGAACACTAAGCAGTTTCTCAGAAAGCTTCTTTCCAGATTTCATCTGAGGATATTTCCTTTCTCACCATAGCCTTCTATGGGCTTCCAAATATCACTTTGCAAGTTCCACAAGAACTGTCTTAGCGAAAGGCTTATTGAGGAGAAAGCTGTAACTCTGTGAGATGATTTAACAAAACACAGAGAAGTTTCTCAGAATGCTTCTTTCTCTCTGTTATCGGAGGACATTTCTTTGGCCCTATAGTCTTCAAAGGGATCTGAAATATCCGTTCTCAGATTCCACAGAAATAAGGCTAGCAAGGAGATCCACGAAATACACATGTAACTCTGTGAGTGGAAGTCACAGAACACTAAGCGGTTTCTCAGAAAGCTTCTTTCCAGATTTCGTCTGAGGATATTTCCTTTTTCACCATAGCCCTCTATGGGCTTCCAAATATCACTTTGCCAATTCCACAAGAACTGTCCTAGCGAAAGGCTTCTTTAGGGGAAAGCTGTAACTCTGTGAGGTGATTTCACAGAACACAAAGAAGTTTCTCAGAAAGTTTCTTTCTCTTTGTTATCGGAGGATATTTCCTTTGGACCTATAGTCTTCAAAGGGATCTGAAATATCTCTCTCAGATTCCACAGAAATAAGGCTAGCAAAGAGATCCACGAAATACAGATGTAACTCTGTGAGATGAATTAACAGAACACTAAGCGGTTTCTCAGAAAGCTTCTTTCCAGATTTCATGTGAGCATATTTCCTTTTTCACCATAGCCTTCTATGGGCTTCCAAATATCACTTTGCCAATTCCACAAGAACTGTCTTAGCGAAAGGCTTCTTGAGGGGAAAGCTGTAACTCTGTGAGATGATTTCACAGAACACAAAGAAGTTTCTCAGAAAGCATCTTCCTCGTTGTTATCGGAGGATATTTCCTTTGGCCCTATAGTCTTCAAAGGGATCCGAAATATCTGCTCTCAGATTCCACAGAAATAAGGCTAGCAAAGAGATCCACGAAATACAGATGTAACTCTGTGAGATGAATTAACAGAACACTAAGCGGTTTAACAGAAAGCTTCTTTCCAGATTTCATCTGAGGATATTTCCTTTTTCACCATAGCCCTCTATGGGCTTCCAAATATCACTTTGCCAATTCCACAAGAACTGTCTTAGCGAAAAGCTTCTTGAGGGGAAAGCTGTAACTCTGTGAGATGATTTCACAGAACACAAAGAAGTTTCACAGAAAGCTTCTTTCTCTTTTTTATCGGACGATATTTCCTTTGGCCCTATAGTCTTCAAAGGGATCCGAAATATCTGTTCTCAGATTCCACAGAAATAAGGCTTGCAAAGACATCCACGAAATACAGATGTAACTCTGTGAGATGAATTAACATAACACTAAGCGGTTTCTCGGAAAGCTTCTTTCCAGATTTCATCTGAGGATATTTCCGTTTTCACCATAGACCTCTATGGGCTTCCAAATATCACTTTGCCAATTCCACAAGAACTGACTTAGCTAAAGGCTTGTTGAGGGGAAAGCTGTAACTCTGTGAGATGATTTCACAGAACACAAAGAAGTTTCTCAGAAATCTTCTTTCCCCTTGTTATCGGAGGATATTTCCTTTGGCCCTATTGTCTTCAAAGGGATCCGGAATATCTGTTCTCAGATTCCACAGAAATAAGGCTAGCAAAGAGATCCAGGAAATAAAGATGTAACTCTGTGAGATGAATTAACAGAACACTAAGCAGTTTCTCAGAAAGCTTCTTTCCAGATTTCATCTGACGATATTTCCTTTTTCACAATAGCCCTCTATGGGCTTCCAAATATCACTTTGAAAATTCCACAAGAACTGTCTTAGCGAAAGGCTTCTTGAGAGGAAAGCTGTAACTCTGTGAGATGATTTCACAGAACACAAAGAAGTTTCTCAGAAAGCTTCTTTCTCTTTGTTATCGGAGGATATTTCCTTTGGCCCTATAGTCTTCAATGGGATCCGAAATATCTGTTCTCATATTCCACAGAAATAAGGCTAGCAAAGAGATCCACGAAATACAGATGTAACTATGTGAGATGAATTAACAGAACACTAAGCAGATTCTCAGAAAGCTTCTTTCCAGATTTCATCTGAGGATATTTCCTTTCTCACCATAGCCCTCTATGGGCTTCCAAATATCACTTTGCCAAGTCCACAAGAACAGTCTTAGCGAAAGGCTTCTAGAGGGGAAAGTTGTAACTCCGTGAGATGATTTCACAGAACACAAAGACGTTTCTCAGAAACCTTCTTTCTCTTTGTTATCGGAGGATATTTCCTTTGGCCCTATAGTCTTCAAAGGGATCCGAAATATCTGTTCTCAGATTCCACAGCAATAAGGCTAGCAAAGAGATCCACGAAATACAGATGTAACTCTGTGAGATGAATTAACAGAACACTAAGCGTTTTCTCAGAAGGTTTCTTTACAGATTTCATGTGAGCATATTTCCTTTTTCACCATTGCCCTCTATGGGCTTCCAAATATCACTTTGCCAATTCCACAAGAAGTGTCTTAGCGAAAGGCTTCTTGAGGGGAAAGCTGTAACTCTGTGAGATGATTTCACAGAACACAAAGAAGTTTCTGAGAAAGCTTCATTCTCTTTGTTATCGGAGCATATTTCCTTTGGCCCTATAGTCTTCAAAGGGATCCGAAATATCTGCTCTCAGATTCCACAGAAATAACGCTAGCAAAGAGATCCACGAAATACAGATGTAACTCTGTGAGATGAATTAACAGAACACTAAGCAGTTTCTCAGAAGGCTTCTTTCCAGATTTCATCTGAGGATATTTCATTTTTCACCCCAGCCCTCTATGGGCTTGCAAATATCACTTTGCCAATTCCACAAGAACTGTCTTAGCAAAAGGCTTCTTGAGGGGAAAGCTGTAACTCTGTGAGATGATTTCACAGAACACAAAGAAGTTTCTCAGAAAGCTTCTTTCTCTTTGTTATCGGAGGATATTTCCTTTGGCCTGATTGTCTTCAAAGGGATCCGAAATATCTGTTCTCAGATTCCACAGAAATAAGGCTAGCAAAGAGATGCACGAAATACAGATGTAACTCTGTGAGATGAATTAAGAGAACACTAAGCAGTTTCTCAGAAAGCTTCTTTCCAGATTTCATCTGACGATATTTCCTTTCTCACCATAGCCTTCTATGGGCTTCCAAATATCACTTTGCAAGTTCCCCAAGAACTGTCTTAGCGAAAGGCTTCTTCAGGGGAAAGCTGTAACTCTGTGAGATGATTTCACAAAACACAAAGAAGTTTCTCAGAATGCTTCTTTCTCTTTGTTATCGGAGGACATTTCCTTTGGCCCTATAGTCTTCAAAGGGATCTGAAATATCTGTTCTCAGATTCCACAGAAATAAGGCTAGCAAAGAGATCCACGAAATACAGATGTAACTCTGTGAGTGGAAGTCACAGAACACTAAGCGGTTTCTCAGAAAGCTTCTTTCCAGATTTCATCTGAGGATATTTCCTTTCTCACCATAGCCCTCTATGGGCTTCCAAATATCACTTTGCCAAGTCCACAAGAACAGTCTTAGCGAAAGGCTTCTAGAGGGGAAAGTTGTAACTCCGTGACATGATTTCACAGAACACAAAGACGTTTCTCAGAAACCTTCTTTCTCTTTGTTATCGGAGGATATTTCCTTTGGCCCTATAGTCTTCAAAGGGATCCGAAATATCTGTTCTCATATTCCACAGAAATAAGGCTAGCAAAGAGATCCACGAAATACAGATGTAACTCTGTGAGATGAATTAACAGAACACTAAGTAGTTTGTCAGAAAGCTTCTTTCCAGATTTCATCTGAGGATATTTCCTTTCTCACCATAGCCCTCTATGGGCTTCCAAATATCACTTTGCAAGTCCACAGGAACAGTCTTAGCGAAAGGCTTCTAGAGGGGAAAGTTGTAACTCCGTGAGATGATTTCACAGAACACAAAGACGTTTCTCAGAAACCTTCTTTCTCTTTGTTATCGGAGGATATTTCCTTTGGCCCTATAGTCTTCAAAGGGATCCGAAATATCTGTTCTCAGATTCCACAGAAATAAGGCTAACAAAGAGATCCACGAAATACAGATGTAACTCTGTGAGATGAATTAACAGAACACTAAGCAGTTTCTCAGAAAGCTTCTTTCCAGATTACATCTGAGGATATTTCCTTTTTCACCATAGCCCTCTATCGGCTTCCAAATATCACTTTGCCAATTCCACAAGAACTGTCTTAGCGAATGGCTTCTTGAGGGGAAAGCTGTAACTCTGTGAGATGATTTCACAGAACACAAAGAAGTTTCTCAGAAAGTTTCTTTCTCTTTCTTATCGTAGGATATTTCCTTGGGCCCTATAGTCTTCAAAGGGATCCGAAATATCTGTTCTCAGATTCCACAGAAATAAGGCTAGCAAAGAGATCCACGAAATACAGATGTAACTCTGTGAGATGAATTAACAGAACACTAAGCGTTTTCTCAGAAAGTTTCTTTACAGATTTCATGTGAGCATATTTCCTTCTTCAACATAGCCATCTATGGGCTTCCAAATATCACTTTGCCAATTCCACAAGAAGTGTCTTAGCGAAAGGCTTCTTGAGGGGAAAGCTGTAACTCTGTGAGATGATTTCACAGAACACAAAGAAGTTTCTCAGAAAGCTTCTTTCTCTTTGTTATCGGAGGATATTTCCTTTGGCCCTATAGTCTTCAAAGGGATCCGAAATATCTGCTCTCAGATTCCACAGAAATAAGGCTAGCAAAGAGATGCACGAAATACAGATGTAACTCTGTGAGATGAATTAACAGAACACTAAGCAGTTTCTCAGAAAGCTTCTTTCCAGATTTCATCTGAGGATATTTCCTTTCTCACCATAGCCTTCTATGGGCTTCCAAATATCACTTTGCAAGTTCCACAAGAACTGTCTTAGCGAAAGGCTTATTGAGGAGAAAGCTGTAACTCTGTGAGATGATTTAACAAAACACAGAGAAGTTTCTCAGAATGCTTCTTTCTCTCTGTTATCGGAGGACATTTCTTTGGCCCTATAGTCTTCAAAGGGATCTGAAATATCCGTTCTCAGATTCCACAGAAATAAGGCTAGCAAGGAGATCCACGAAATACACATGTAACTCTGTGAGTGGAAGTCACAGAACACTAAGCGGTTTCTCAGAAAGCTTCTTTCCAGATTTCGTCTGAGGATATTTCCTTTTTCACCATAGCCCTCTATGGGCTTCCAAATATCACTTTGCCAATTCCACAAGAACTGTCCTAGCGAAAGGCTTCTTTAGGGGAAAGCTGTAACTCTGTGAGGTGATTTCACAGAACACAAAGAAGTTTCTCAGAAAGTTTCTTTCTCTTTGTTATCGGAGGATATTTCCTTTGGACCTATAGTCTTCAAAGGGATCTGAAATATCTCTCTCAGATTCCACAGAAATAAGGCTAGCAAAGAGATCCACGAAATACAGATGTAACTCTGTGAGATGAATTAACAGAACACTAAGCGGTTTCTCAGAAAGCTTCTTTCCAGATTTCATGTGAGCATATTTCCTTTTTCACCATAGCCTTCTATGGGCTTCCAAATATCACTTTGCCAATTCCACAAGAACTGTCTTAGCGAAAGGCTTCTTGAGGGGAAAGCTGTAACTCTGTGAGATGATTTCACAGAACACAAAGAAGTTTCTCAGAAAGCATCTTCCTCGTTGTTATCGGAGGATATTTCCTTTGGCCCTATAGTCTTCAAAGGGATCCGAAATATCTGCTCTCAGATTCCACAGAAATAAGGCTAGCAAAGAGATCCACGAAATACAGATGTAACTCTGTGAGATGAATTAACAGAACACTAAGCGGTTTAACAGAAAGCTTCTTTCCAGATTTCATCTGAGGATATTTCCTTTTTCACCATAGCCCTCTATGGGCTTCCAAATATCACTTTGCCAATTCCACAAGAACTGTCTTAGCGAAAAGCTTCTTGAGGGGAAAGCTGTAACTCTGTGAGATGATTTCACAGAACACAAAGAAGTTTCACAGAAAGCTTCTTTCTCTTTTTTATCGGACGATATTTCCTTTGGCCCTATAGTCTTCAAAGGGATCCGAAATATCTGTTCTCAGATTCCACAGAAATAAGGCTTGCAAAGACATCCACGAAATACAGATGTAACTCTGTGAGATGAATTAACATAACACTAAGCGGTTTCTCGGAAAGCTTCTTTCCAGATTTCATCTGAGGATATTTCCGTTTTCACCATAGACCTCTATGGGCTTCCAAATATCACTTTGCCAATTCCACAAGAACTGACTTAGCTAAAGGCTTGTTGAGGGGAAAGCTGTAACTCTGTGAGATGATTTCACAGAACACAAAGAAGTTTCTCAGAAATCTTCTTTCCCCTTGTTATCGGAGGATATTTCCTTTGGCCCTATTGTCTTCAAAGGGATCCGGAATATCTGTTCTCAGATTCCACAGAAATAAGGCTAGCAAAGAGATCCAGGAAATAAAGATGTAACTCTGTGAGATGAATTAACAGAACACTAAGCAGTTTCTCAGAAAGCTTCTTTCCAGATTTCATCTGACGATATTTCCTTTTTCACAATAGCCCTCTATGGGCTTCCAAATATCACTTTGAAAATTCCACAAGAACTGTCTTAGCGAAAGGCTTCTTGAGAGGAAAGCTGTAACTCTGTGAGATGATTTCACAGAACACAAAGAAGTTTCTCAGAAAGCTTCTTTCTCTTTGTTATCGGAGGATATTTCCTTTGGCCCTATAGTCTTCAATGGGATCCGAAATATCTGTTCTCATATTCCACAGAAATAAGGCTAGCAAAGAGATCCACGAAATACAGATGTAACTATGTGAGATGAATTAACAGAACACTAAGCAGATTCTCAGAAAGCTTCTTTCCAGATTTCATCTGAGGATATTTCCTTTCTCACCATAGCCCTCTATGGGCTTCCAAATATCACTTTGCCAAGTCCACAAGAACAGTCTTAGCGAAAGGCTTCTAGAGGGGAAAGTTGTAACTCCGTGAGATGATTTCACAGAACACAAAGACGTTTCTCAGAAACCTTCTTTCTCTTTGTTATCGGAGGATATTTCCTTTGGCCCTATAGTCTTCAAAGGGATCCGAAATATCTGTTCTCAGATTCCACAGCAATAAGGCTAGCAAAGAGATCCACGAAATACAGATGTAACTCTGTGAGATGAATTAACAGAACACTAAGCGTTTTCTCAGAAGGTTTCTTTACAGATTTCATGTGAGCATATTTCCTTTTTCACCATTGCCCTCTATGGGCTTCCAAATATCACTTTGCCAATTCCACAAGAAGTGTCTTAGCGAAAGGCTTCTTGAGGGGAAAGCTGTAACTCTGTGAGATGATTTCACAGAACACAAAGAAGTTTCTGAGAAAGCTTCATTCTCTTTGTTATCGGAGCATATTTCCTTTGGCCCTATAGTCTTCAAAGGGATCCGAAATATCTGCTCTCAGATTCCACAGAAATAACGCTAGCAAAGAGATCCACGAAATACAGATGTAACTCTGTGAGATGAATTAACAGAACACTAAGCAGTTTCTCAGAAGGCTTCTTTCCAGATTTCATCTGAGGATATTTCATTTTTCACCCTAGCCCTCTATGGGCTTGCAAATATCACTTTGCCAATTCCACAAGAACTGTCTTAGCAAAAGGCTTCTTGAGGGGAAAGCTGTAACTCTGTGAGATGATTTCACAGAACACAAAGAAGTTTCTCAGAAAGCTTCTTTCTCTTTGTTATCGGAGGATATTTCCTTTGGCCTGATTGTCTTCAAAGGGATCCGAAATATCTGTTCTCAGATTCCACAGAAATAAGGCTAGCAAAGAGATGCACGAAATACAGATGTAACTCTGTGAGATGAATTAAGAGAACACTAAGCAGTTTCTCAGAAAGCTTCTTTCCAGATTTCATCTGACGATATTTCCTTTCTCACCATAGCCTTCTATGGGCTTCCAAATATCACTTTGCAAGTTCCCCAAGAACTGTCTTAGCGAAAGGCTTCTTCAGGGGAAAGCTGTAACTCTGTGAGATGATTTCACAAAACACAAAGAAGTTTCTCAGAATGCTTCTTTCTCTTTGTTATCGGAGGACATTTCCTTTGGCCCTATAGTCTTCAAAGGGATCTGAAATATCTGTTCTCAGATTCCACAGAAATAAGGCTAGCAAAGAGATCCACGAAATACAGATGTAACTCTGTGAGTGGAAGTCACAGAACACTAAGCGGTTTCTCAGAAAGCTTCTTTCCAGATTTCATCTGAGGATATTTCCTTTCTCACCATAGCCCTCTATGGGCTTCCAAATATCACTTTGCCAAGTCCACAAGAACAGTCTTAGCGAAAGGCTTCTAGAGGGGAAAGTTGTAACTCCGTGACATGATTTCACAGAACACAAAGACGTTTCTCAGAAACCTTCTTTCTCTTTGTTATCGGAGGATATTTCCTTTGGCCCTATAGTCTTCAAAGGGATCCGAAATATCTGCTCTCAGATTCCACAGAAATAAGGCTAGCAAAGAGATCCACGAAATACAGATGTAACTCTGTGAGATGAATTAACAGAACACTAAGCGGTTTCTCAGAAAGCTTCTTTCCAGATTTCATCTGTAGATATTTCCTTTTTCATCATAGCCTTCTATGGGCTTGCAAATATCACCTTGCCAATTCCACAAGAACTGTCTTAGCGAAAGGCTTCTTGAGGGGAAAGCTGTAACTCTGTGAGATGATTTCACAGAACACAAAGCAGTTTCTCAGAAAGCTTCTTTCTCTTTGTTATCGGAGGATATTTCCTATGGCCCTATAGTCTTCAAAGGGATCCTAAATATCTGTTCTCAGATTCCACAGAAATAAGGCTAGCAAGGAGATCCACGAAATACAGATGTAACTATGTGAGATGAATTAACAGAACACTAAGCAGTTTCTCAGAAAGCTTCTTTCCAGATTTCATCTGAGGATATTTCCTTTTTCACCATAGCCCTCTATGGGCTTCCAAATATCACTATGCCAATTCCAAAAGAACTGTTTTAGCGAAAGGCTTCTTGAGGGGAAAGCTGTAACTCTGTGAGATGATTTCACAGAACACAAAGAAGTTTCACAGAAAGCTTCTTTCTCTTTTTTATCGGACGATATTTCCTTTGGCCCTATAGTCTTCAAAGGGATCCGAAATATCTGTTCTCAGATTCCACAGAAATAAGGCTTGCAAAGACATCCACGAAATACAGATGTAACTCTGTGAGATGAATTAACATAACACTAAGCGGTTTCTCGGAAAGCTTCTTTCCAGATTTCATCTGAGGATATTTCCGTTTTCACCATAGACCTCTATGGGCTTCCAAATATCACTTTGCCAATTCCACAAGAACTGACTTAGCTAAAGGCTTGTTGAGGGGAAAGCTGTAACTCTGTGAGATGATTTCACAGAACACAAAGAAGTTTCTCAGAAATCTTCTTTCCCCTTGTTATCGGAGGATATTTCCTTTGGCCCTATTGTCTTCAAAGGGATCCGGAATATCTGTTCTCAGATTCCACAGAAATAAGGCTAGCAAAGAGATCCAGGAAATAAAGATGTAACTCTGTGAGATGAATTAACAGAACACTAAGCAGTTTCTCAGAAAGCTTCTTTCCAGATTTCATCTGACGATATTTCCTTTTTCACAATAGCCCTCTATGGGCTTCCAAATATCACTTTGAAAATTCCACAAGAACTGTCTTAGCGAAAGGCTTCTTGAGAGGAAAGCTGTAACTCTGTGAGATGATTTCACAGAACACAAAGAAGTTTCTCAGAAAGCTTCTTTCTCTTTGTTATCGGAGGATATTTCCTTTGGCCCTATAGTCTTCAATGGGATCCGAAATATCTGTTCTCATATTCCACAGAAATAAGGCTAGCAAAGAGATCCACGAAATACAGATGTAACTATGTGAGATGAATTAACAGAACACTAAGCAGATTCTCAGAAAGCTTCTTTCCAGATTTCATCTGACGATATTTCCTTTCTCACCATAGCCCTCTATGGGCTTCCAAATATCACTTTGCCAAGTCCACAAGAACAGTCTTAGCGAAAGGCTTCTAGAGGGGAAAGTTGTAACTCCGTGAGATGATTTCACAGAACACAAAGACGTTTCTCAGAAACCTTCTTTCTCTTTGTTATCGGAGGATATTTCCTTTGGCCCTATAGTCTTCAAAGGGATCCGAAATATCTGTTCTCAGATTCCACAGCAATAAGGCTAGCAAAGAGATCCACGAAATACAGATGTAACTCTGTGAGATGAATTAACAGAACACTAAGCGTTTTCTCAGAAGGTTTCTTTACAGATTTCATGTGAGCATATTTCCTTTTTCACCATTGCCCTCTATGGGCTTCCAAATATCACTTTGCCAATTCCACAAGAAGTGTCTTAGCGAAAGGCTTCTTGAGGGGAAAGCTGTAACTCTGTGAGATGATTTCACAGAACACAAAGAAGTTTCTGAGAAAGCTTCATTCTCTTTGTTATCGGAGCATATTTCCTTTGGCCCTATAGTCTTCAAAGGGATCCGAAATATCTGCTCTCAGATTCCACAGAAATAACGCTAGCAAAGAGATCCACGAAATACAGATGTAACTCTGTGAGATGAATTAACAGAACACTAAGCAGTTTCTCAGAAGGCTTCTTTCCAGATTTCATCTGAGGATATTTCATTTTTCACCCTAGCCCTCTATGGGCTTGCAAATATCACTTTGCCAATTCCACAAGAACTGTCTTAGCAAAAGGCTTCTTGAGGGGAAAGCTGTAACTCTGTGAGATGATTTCACAGAACACAAAGAAGTTTCTCAGAAAGCTTCTTTCTCTTTGTTATCGGAGGATATTTCCTTTGGCCTGATTGTCTTCAAAGGGATCCGAAATATCTGTTCTCAGATTCCACAGAAATAAGGCTAGCAAAGAGATGCACGAAATACAGATGTAACTCTGTGAGAGGAATTAAGAGAACACTAAGCAGTTTCTCAGAAAGCTTCTTTCCAGATTTCATCTGACGATATTTCCTTTCTCACCATAGCCTTCTATGGGCTTCCAAATATCACTTTGCAAGTTCCCCAAGAACTGTCTTAGCGAAAGGCTTCTTCAGGGGAAAGCTGTAACTCTGTGAGATGATTTCACAAAACACAAAGAAGTTTCTCAGAATGCTTCTTTCTCTTTGTTATCGGAGGACATTTCCTTTGGCCCTATAGTCTTCAAAGGGATCTGAAATATCTGTTCTCAGATTCCACAGAAATAAGGCTAGCAAAGAGATCCACGAAATACAGATGTAACTCTGTGAGTGGAAGTCACAGAACACTAAGCGGTTTCTCAGAAAGCTTCTTTCCAGATTTCATCTGAGGATATTTCCTTTCTCACCATAGCCCTCTATGGGCTTCCAAATATCACTTTGCCAAGTCCACAAGAACAGTCTTAGCGAAAGGCTTCTAGAGGGGAAAGTTGTAACTCCGTGACATGATTTCACAGAACACAAAGACGTTTCTCAGAAACCTTCTTTCTCTTTGTTATCGGAGGATATTTCCTTTGGCCCTATAGTCTTCAAAGGGATCCGAAATATCTGCTCTCAGATTCCACAGAAATAAGGCTAGCAAAGAGATCCACGAAATACAGATGTAACTCTGTGAGATGAATTAACAGAACACTAAGCGGTTTCTCAGAAAGCTTCTTTCCAGATTTCATCTGTAGATATTTCCTTTTTCATCATAGCCTTCTATGGGCTTGCAAATATCACCTTGCCAATTCCACAAGAACTGTCTTAGCGAAAGGCTTCTTGAGGGGAAAGCTGTAACTCTGTGAGATGATTTCACAGAACACAAAGCAGTTTCTCAGAAAGCTTCTTTCTCTTTGTTATCGGAGGATATTTCCTATGGCCCTATAGTCTTCAAAGGGATCCTAAATATCTGTTCTCAGATTCCACAGAAATAAGGCTAGCAAGGAGATCCACGAAATACAGATGTAACTATGTGAGATGAATTAACAGAACACTAAGCAGTTTCTCAGAAAGCTTCTTTCCAGATTTCATCTGAGGATATTTCCTTTTTCACCATAGCCCTCTATGGGCTTCCAAATATCACTATGCCAATTCCAAAAGAACTGTTTTAGCGAAAGGCTTCTTGAGGGGAAAGCTGTAACTCTGTGAGATGATTTCACAGAACACAAAGAAGTTTCTCAGAAAGCTTCTTTCTCTTTGTTATCGGAGGATATTTCCTTTGGCCCTATAGTCTTCAAAGGGATCTGAAATATCTGTTCTCAGATTCCACAGAAGTAAGGCTAGCAAAGAGATCCACGAATTACAGATATAACTCTGTGAGATGAATTAACAGAACACTAAGCAGTTTCTCAGAAAGCTTCTTTCCAGATTTCATCTGAGGATATTTCCTTTCTCACCATAGCCCTCTATGGGCTTCCAAATATCACTTTGCCAAGTCCACAAGAAGTGTCTTAGCGAAAGGCTTCTAGAGGGGAAAGTTGTAACTCCGTGAGATGATTTCACAGAACACAAAGACGTTTCTCAGAAACCTTCTTTCTCTTTGTTATCGGAGGATATTTCCTTTGGCCCTATAGTCTTCAAAGGGATCCGAAATATCTGTTCTCAGATTCCACAGCAATAAGGCTAGCAAAGAGATCCACGAAATACAGATGTAACTCTGTGAGATGAATTAACAGAACACTAAGCGTTTTCTCAGAAAGTTTCTTTACAGATTTCATGTGAGCATATTTCCTTTTTCACCATTGCCCTCTATGGGCTTCCAAATATCACTTTGCCAATTCCACAAGAAGTGTCTTAGCGAAAGGCTTCTTGAGGGGAAAGCTGTAACTCTGTGATATGATTTCACAGAACACAAAGAAGTTTCTCCGAAAGCTTCTTTCTCTTTGTTATCGGAGCATATTTCCTTTGGCCCTATGTTCTTCAAAGGGATCCGAAATATCTGTTCTCAGATTCCACAGAAATAACGCTAGCAAAGAGATCCACGAAATACAGATGTAACTCTGTGAGATGAATTAACAGAACACTAAGCAGTTTCTCAGAAGGCTTCTTTCCAGATTTCATCTGATGATATTTCCTTTCTCTCTATAGCCCTCAATGGGCTTCCAAATATCACTTTGCCAATTCCACAAGAACTGTCTTAGCGAAAGGCTTCTTGAGGGGAAAGCTGTAACTCTGTGAGATGATTTCACAGAACACAAAGAAGTTTCTCAGAAAGCTTCTTTCTCTTTGTTATCGGAGGATATTTCCTTTGGCCTGATTGTCTTCAAAGGGATCCGAAATATCTGTTCTCAGATTCCACAGAAATAAGGCTAGCAAAGAGATGCACGAAATACAGATGTAACTCTGTGAGATGAATTAAGAGAACACTAAGCAGTTTCTCAGAAAGCTTCTTTCCAGATTTCATCTGACGATATTTCCTTTCTCACCATAGCCTTCTATGGGCTTCCAAATATCACTTTGCAAGTTCCCCAAGAACTGTCTTAGCGAAAGGCTTCTTCAGGGGAAAGCTGTAACTCTGTGAGATGATTTCACAAAACACAAAGAAGTTTCTCAGAATGCTTCTTTCTCTTTGTTATCGGAGGACATTTCCTTTGGCCCTATAGTCTTCAAAGGGATCTGAAATATCTGTTCTCAGATTCCACAGAAATAAGGCTAGCAAAGAGATCCACGAAATACAGATGTAACTCTGTGAGTGGAAGTCACAGAACACTAAGCGGTTTCTCAGAAAGCTTCTTTCCAGATTTCATCTGAGGATATTTCCTTTCTCACCATAGCCCTCTGTGGGCTTCCAAATATCACTTTGCCAAGTCCACAAGAACAGTCTTAGCGAAAGGCTTCTAGAGGGGAAAGTTGTAACTCCGTGAGATGATTTCACAGAACACAAAGACGTTTCTCAGAAACCTTCTTTCTCTTTGTTATCGGAGGATATTTCCTTTGGCCCTATAGTCTTCAAAGGGATCCGAAATATCTGCTCTCAGATTCCACAGAAATAAGGCTAGCAAAGAGATCCACGAAATACAGATGTAACTCTGTGAGGTGAATTAAAAGAACACTAAGCGGTTTCTCAGAAAGCTTCTTTCCAGATTTCATCTGAGGATATTTCCTTTTTCACCCTAGCCCTAAATGGGCTCCAAATATCACTTTGAAAATTCCACAAGAACTATCTTAGCGAAAGGCTTCTTGAGGGGAAAGCTGTAAGTCTGTGAGAGGATTTCACAGAACACAAAGAAGTTTCTGAGAAAGCTTCTTTCTCTTTGTTATCGGAAGATACTTCCTTTGGCCCTATAGTCTTCAAAGGGATCTGAAATATCTGTTCTCTGATACCACAGAAATAAGGCTAGCAAAGAGATCCACGAAATACAGATGTAACTCTGTGAGATGAATTAACAGAACACTAAGCGGTTTCTCAGAAAGCTTCTTTCCAGATTTCATCTGTAGATATTTCCTTTTTCATCATAGCCCTCTAAGGGCTTGCAAATATCACTTTGCCAATTCCACAAGAACTGTCTTAGCGAAAGGCTTCTTGAGGGGAAAGCTGTAACTCTGTGAGATGATTTCACAGAACACAAAGAAGTTTCTCAGAAAGCTTCTTTCTCTTTGTTATCGGAGGATATTTCCTTTGGCCCTATAGTCTTCAAAGGGATCCTAAATATCTGTTCTCAGATTCCACAGAAATAAGGCTGGCAAGGAGATCCACGAAATACAGATGTAACTCTGTGAGATGAATTAACAGAACACTAAGCAGTTTCTCAGAAAGCTTCTTTCCAGATTTCATCTGAGGATATTTCCTTTTTCACCATAGCCCTCTATGGGCTTCCAAATATCACTATGCCAATTCCAAAAGAACTGTTTTAGCGAAAGGCTTCTTGAGGGGAAAGCTGTAACTCTGTGAGATGATTTCACAGAACACAAAGAAGTTTCTCAGAAAGCTTCTTTCTCTTTGTTATCGGAGGATATTTCCTTTGGCCCTATAGTCTTCAAAGGGATCTGAAATATCTGTTCTCAGATTCCACAGAAGTAAGGCTAGCAAAGAGATCCACGAATTACAGATGTAACTCTGTGAAATGAATTAACAGAACACTAAGCGGTTTCTCAGAAAGCTTCTTTCCAGATTTCATTTGAGAATATTTCCCTTTTCACCATAGCCCTCTATGGGCTTCCAAATATCACTTTGCCAATTCCAAAAGAACTGTCTTAGCGAAAAGCTTCTTGAGGGGAAAGCTGTAACTCTGTGAGATGATTTCACAGAACACAAAGAAGTTTCTCAGAAATCTTCTTTCCCCTTGTTATCGGAGGATATTTCCTTTGGCCCTATTGTCTTCAAAGGGATCCGGAATATCTGTTCTCAGATTCCACAGAAATAAGGCTAGCAAAGAGATCCAGGAAATAAAGATGTAACTCTGTGAGATGAATTAACAGAACACTAAGCAGTTTCTCAGAAAGCTTCTTTCCAGATTTCATCTGACGATATTTCCTTTTTCACAATAGCCCTCTATGGGCTTCCAAATATCACTTTGAAAATTCCACAAGGACTGTCTTAGCGAAAGGCTTCTTGAGAGGAAAGCTGTAACTCTGTGAGATGATTTCACAGAACACAAAGAAGTTTCTCAGAAAGTTTCTTTCTCTTTCTTATCGTAGGATATTTCTTTGGGCCCTATAGTCTTCAAAGGGATCCGAAATAACTGTTCTCAGATTCCACAGAAATAAGGCTAGCAAAGAGATCCACGAAATACAAATGTAACTCTGTGAGATGAATTAACAGAATACTAAGCGTTTTCTCAGAAAGTTTCTTTACAGATTTCATGTGAGCATATTTCCTTTTTCACCATTGCCCTCTATGGGCTTCCAAATATCACTTTGCCAATTCCACAAGAAGTGTCTTAGCGAAAGGCTTCTTGAGGGGAAAGGTGTAACTCTGTGAGATGATTTCACAGAACACAAAGAAGTTTCTCAGAAAGCTTCTTTCTCTTTGTTATCGGAGCATATTTCCTTTGGCCCTATAGTCTTAAAAGGGATCCGAAATATCTGCTCTCAGATTCCACAGAAATAACGCTAGCAAAGAGATCCACGAAATACAGATGTAACTCTGTGAGATGAATTAACAGAACACTAAGTAGTTTCTCAGAAAGCTTCTTTCCAGATTTCATCTATTTCCTTTTTCACCCTAGCCCTCTATGGGCTTGCAAATATCACTTTGCCAATTCCACAAGAACTGTCTTAGCGAAAGGCTTCTTGAGGGGAAAGCTGTAACTCTGTGAGATGATTTCACAGAACACAAAGAAGTTTCTCAGAAAGCTTCTTTCTCTTTGTTATCGGAGGATATTTCCTTTGGCCTGATTGTCTTCAAAGGGATCCGAAATATCTGTTCTCAGATTCCACAGAAATAAGGCTAGCAAAGAGATGCACGAAATACAGATGTAACTCTGTGAGATGAATTAAGAGAACACTAAGCAGTTTCTCAGAAAGCTTCTTTCCAGATTTCATCTGAGGATATTTCCTTTCTCACCATAGCCTTCTATGGGCTTCCAAATATCACTTTGCAAGTTCCCCAAGAACTGTCTTAGCGAAAGGCTTCTTGAGGGGAAAGCTGTAACTCTGTGAGATGATTTCACAAAACACAAAGAAGTTTCTCAGAATGCTTCTTTCTCTTTGTTATCGGAGGACATTTCCTTTGGCCCTATAGTCTTCAAAGGGATCTGAAATATCTGTTCTCAGATTCCACAGAAATAAGGCTAGCAAAGAGATCCACGAAATACAGATGTAACTCTGTGAGTGGAAGTCACAGAACACTAAGCGGTTTCTCAGAAAGCTTCTTTCCAGATTTCATCTGAGGATATTTCCTTTCTCACCATAGCCCTCTATGGGCTTCCAAATATCACTTTGCCAAGTCCACAAGAACAGTCTTAGCGAAAGTCTTCTAGAGGGGAAAGTTGTAACTCCGTGAGATGATTTCACAGAACACAAAGACGTTTCTCAGAAACCTTCTTTCTCTTTGTTATCGGAGGATATTTCCTTTGGCCCTATAGTCTTCAAAGGGATCCGAAATATCTGCTCTCAGATTCCACAGAAATAAGGCTAGCAAAGAGATCCACGAAATACAGATGTAACTCTGTGAGATGAATTAACAGAACACTAAGCAGTTTCTCAGAAAGCTTCATTCCAGATTACATCTGAGGATATTTCCTTTTTCACCATAGCCCTCTATGGGCTTCCAAATATCACATTGCCAATTCCACAAGAACTGTCTTAGCGAAAGGCTTCTTGAGGGGAAAGCTGTAACTCTGTGAGATGATTTCACAGAACACAAAGAAGTTTCTCAGAAAGCTTCTTTCTCTTTGTTATCAGAGGATATTTCCTTTGGCCCTATAGTCTTCAAAGGGATCCGAAATATCTGCTCTCAGATTCCACAGAAATAAGGCTAGCAAAGAGATCCACGAAATACAGATGTAACTCTGTGAGGTGAATTAAAAGAACACTAAGCGGTTTCTCAGAAAGCTTCTTTCCAGATTTCATCTGAGGATATTTCCTTTTTCACCCTAGCCCTAAATGGGCTCCAAATATCACTTTGAAAATTCCACAAGAACTATCTTAGCGAAAGGCTTCTTGAGGGGAAAGCTGTAAGTCTGTGAGAGGATTTCACAGAACACAAAGAAGTTTCTGAGAAAGCTTCTTTCTCTTTGTTATCGGAAGATACTTCCTTTGGCCCTATAGTCTTCAAAGGGATCCGAAATATCTGTTCTCTGATACCACAGAAATAAGGCTAGCAAAGAGATCCACGAAATACAGATGTAACTCTGTGAGATGAATTAACAGAACACTAAGCGGTTTCTCAGAAAGCTTCTTTCCAGATTTCATCTGTAGATATTTCCTTTTTCATCATAGCCCTCTAAGGGCTTGCAAATATCACTTTGCCAATTCCACAAGAACTGTCTTAGCGAAAGGCTTCTTGAGGGGAAAGCTGTAACTCTGTGAGATGATTTCACAGAACACAAAGAAGTTTCTCAGAAAGCTTCTTTCTCTTTGTTATCGGAGGATATTTCCTTTGGCCCTATAGTCTTCAAAGGGATCCTAAATATCTGTTCTCAGATTCCACAGAAATAAGACTAGCAAGGAGATCCACGAAATACAGATGTAACTCTGTGAGATGAATTAACAGAACACTAAGCAGTTTCTCAGAAAGCTTCTTTCCAGATTTCATCTGAGGATATTTCCTTTTTCACCATAGCCCTCTATGGGCTTCCAAATATCACTATGCCAATTCCACAAGAACTGTTTTAGCGAAAGGCTTCTTGAGGGGAAAGCTGTAACTCTGTGAGATGATTTCACAGAACACAAAGAAGTTTCTCAGAAAGCTTCTTTCTTTTTGTTATCGGAGGATATTTCCTTTGGCCCTATAGTCTTCAAAGGGATCTGAAATATCTGTTCTCAGATTCCACAGAAGTAAGGCTAGCAAAGAGATCCAAGAAATACAGATGTAACTCTGTGAAATGAATTAACAGAACACTAAGCAGTTTCTCAGAAAGCTTCCTTCCAGATTTCATCTGAGAATATTTCCCTTTTCACCATAGACCTCTATGGGATTGGAAATATCACTTTGCCAATTCCACAAGAACTGTCTTAGCGAAAGACTTCTTGAGGGGAAAGCTGTAACTCTGTGAGATGATTTCACAAAACACAAAGATGTTTGTCAGAATTCTTCTTTCTCCTTGTTATCGGAGGATATTTCCTTTGGCCCTATTGTCTTCAAAGGGATCCGAAATATCTGTTCTCAGATTCCACAGAAATAAGGCTAGCAAAGAGATCCAGAAAATAAAGATGTAACTCTGTGAGATGAATTAACAGAACACTAAGCGGTTTCTCAGAAAGCTTCTTTCCAGATTTCATCTGAGGATATTTCCTTTTTCATCATAGCCCTCTATGGGCTTCCACATATCACTTTGCCAATTCCACAAGAACTGTCTTAGCGAAAGGCTTCTTGAGGGGAAAGCTGTAACTCTGTGAGATGATTTCACAGAACACAAAGAAGTTTCTCAGAAAGCTTCTTTCTCTTTGTTATCGGAAGATATATCCTTTGGCCCTGTAGTCTTCAAAGGGATCCGAAATATCTGTTCTCAGATTCCACAGAAATAAGGCTAGCAAAGAGATCCACGAAATACAGATGTAACTCTGTGAGATGAATTAACAGAACACTAAGCAGTTTCTCAGAAAGCTTCTTTCCAGATTTCACCTGACGATATTTCCTTTTTCACAATAGCCCTCTATGGGCTTCCAAATATCACTTTGCCAATTCCACAAGAACTGTCTTAGCGAAAGGCTTCTTGAGAGGAAAGCTGTAACTCCGTGAGATGATTTCACAGAACACAACGAAGTTTCTCAGAAAGCTTCATTCTCTTTGTTATAGGAGGATATTTCCTTTGGCCTGATTGTCTTCAAAGGGATCCGAAATATCTGTTCTCATATTCCACAGAAATAAGGCTAGCAAAGAGATCCACGAAATACAGATGTAACTCTGTGAGATGAATTAACAGAACACTAAGTAGTTTCTCAGAAAGCTTCTTTCCAGATTTCATCTGAGGATATTTCCTTTCTCACCATAGCCCTCTATGGGCTTCCAAATATCACTTTGCCAAGTCCACAGGAACAGTCTTAGCGAAAGGCTTCTAGAGGTGAAAGTTGTAACTCCGTGAGATGATTTCACAGAACACAAAGACGTTTCTCAGAAAGCTTCTTTCTCTTAGTTATCGGAGGATATTTCCTTTGGCCCTATAGTCTTCAAAGGGATCCGAAATATCTGTTCTCCGATTCCACAGAAATAAGGCTAACAAAGAGATCCACGAAATACAGATGTAACTCTGTGAGATGAATTAACAGAACACTAAGCAGTTTCTCAGAAAGCTTCTTTCCAGATTACATCCGAGGATATTTCCTTTTTCACCATAGCCCTCTATCGGCTTCCAGATATCACTTTGCCAATTCCACAAGAACTGTCTTAGCGAAAGGCTTCTTGAAGGGAAAGCTGTAACTCTGTGAGATGATTTCACAGAACACAAAGAAGTTTCTCAGAAAGTTTCTTTCTCTTTCTTATCGTAGGATATTTCCTTGGGCCCTATAGTCTTCAAAGGGATCCGAAATATCTATTCTCAGATTCCACAGAAATAAGGCTAGCAAAGAGATCCACGAAATACAGATGTAACTCTGTGAGATGAATTAACAGAACACTAAGCGTTTTCTCAGAAAGTTGCTTTACAGATTTCATGTGAGCATATTTCCTTTTTCACCATAGCGCTCTATGGGCTTCCAAATATCACTTTGCCAATTACACAAGAAGTGTCTTAGCGAAAGGCTTCTTGAGGGGAAAGCTGTAACTCTGTGAGATGATTTCACAGAACACAAAGAGGTTTCTCAGAAAACTTCTTTCTCTTTGTTATCGGAGGATATTTCCTTTGGCCCTATAGTCTTCAAAGGGATCCGAAATATCTGCTCTCAGATTCCACAGAAATAATGCTAGCAAAGAGATCCACGAAATACAGATGTAACTCTGAGAGATGAATTAACAGAACACTAAGCAGTTTCTCAGAAAGCTTCTTTCCAGATTTCATCTGAGGACATTTCCTTTTTCACCCTAGCCCTCTATGGGCTTGCAAATATCACTTTGCCAATTCCACAAGAACTGTCTTAGCGAAAGGCTTCTTGAGGGGAAAGCTGTAACTCTGTGAGATGATTTCACAGAACACAACGAAGTTTCTCAGGAAGCTTCATTCTCTTTGTTATAGGAGGATATTTCCTTTGGCCTGATTGTCTTCAAAGGGATCCGAAATATCTGTTCTCAGATTCCACAGAAATAAGGCTAGCATAGAGATGCACGAAATACAGATGTAACTCTGTGAGATGAATTAAGAGAACACTAAGCAGTTTCTCAGAAAGCTTCTATCCAGATTTCATCTGAGGATATTTCCTTTCTCACCATAGCCTTCTATGGGCTTCCAAATATCACTTTGCAAGTTCCACAAGAACTGTCTTAGCGAAAGGCTTCTTGAGGGGAAAGCTGTAACTCTGTGAGATGATTTCACAAAACACAAAGAAGTTTCTCAGAATGCTTCTTTCTCTTTGTTATCGGAGGACATTTCCTATGGCCCTATAGTCTTCAAAGGGATCTGAAATATCTGTTCTCAGATTCCACAGAAATAAGGCTAGCAAAGAGATCCACGAAATACAGATGTAACTCTGTGAGTGGAAGTCACAGAACACTAAGCGGTTTCTCAGAAAGCTTCTTTCCAGATTTCATCTGAGGATATTTCCTTTTTCACCATAGCCCTCTATGGGCTTCCAAATATCACTTTGCCAATTCCACAAGAACTATCCTAGCGAAAGGCTTCTTGAGGGGAAAGCTGTAACTCTGTGAGATGATTTCACAGAACACAAAGAAGTTTCTCAGAAAGTTTCTTTCTCTTTGTTATCGGAGGATATTTCCTTTGGCCCTATAGTCTTCAAAGGGATCCGAAATATCTGTTCTCATATTCCACAGAAAAAAGGCTAGCAAAGAGATCCACGAAATACAGATGTAACTCTGTGAGATGAATTAACAGAACGCTAAGCAGTTTCTCAGAAAGCTTCTTTCCAGATTTCATCTGAGGATATTTCCTTTCTCACCATAGCCCTCTATGGGCTTCCAAATATCACTTTGCCAAGTCCAGAAGAACAGTCTTAGAAAAAGGCTTGTAGAGGGGAAAGTTGTAACTCCGTGAGATGATTTCACAGAACACAAAGACGTTTCTCAGAAACCTTCTTTCTCTTTGTTATCGGAGGATATTTCCTTGGGCCCTATAGTCTTCAAAGGGATCCGAAATATCTGCTCTCAGATTCCACAGAAATAAGGCTAGCAAAGAGATCCACGAAATACAGATGTAACTCTGTGAGATGAATTAACAGAACACTAAGCAGTTTCTCAGAAATCTTCTTTCCAGATTTCATTTGAGGATATTTCCTTTTTCACCATAGCCCTCTATGGGCTTCCAAATATCACTTTGCCAATTCCACAAGAACTGTCTTAGCGAAAGGCTTCTTGAGGGGAAAGCTGTAACTCTGTGAGATGATTTCACAGAACACAAAGAAGTTTCTCAGAAAGCTTCTTTCTCTTTGTTATCAGAGGATATTTCCTTTGGCCCTATAGTCTTCAAAGGGATCCGAAATATCTGCTCTCAGATTCCACAGAAATAAGGCTAGCAAAGAGATCCACGAAATACAGATGTAACTCTGTGAGGTGAATTAAAAGAACACTAAGCGGTTTCTCAGAAAGCTTCTTTCCAGATTTCATCTGAGGATATTTCCTTTTTCACCCTAGCCCTAAATGGGCTCCAAATATCACTTTGAAAATTCCACAAGAACTATCTTAGCGAAAGGCTTCTTGAGGGGAAAGCTGTAAGTCTGTGAGAGGATTTCACAGAACACAAAGAAGTTTCTGAGAAAGCTTCTTTCTCTTTGTTATCGGAAGATACTTCCTTTGGCCCTATAGTCTTCAAAGGGATCCGAAATATCTGTTCTCTGATACCACAGAAATAAGGCTAGCAAAGAGATCCACGAAATACAGATGTAACTCTGTGAGATGAATTAACAGAACACTAAGCGGTTTCTCAGAAAGCTTCTTTCCAGATTTCATCTGTAGATATTTCCTTTTTCATCATAGCCCTCTAAGGGCTTGCAAATATCACTTTGCCAATTCCACAAGAACTGTCTTAGCGAAAGGCTTCTTGAGGGGAAAGCTGTAACTCTGTGAGATGATTTCACAGAACACAAAGAAGTTTCTCAGAAAGCTTCTTTCTCTTTGTTATCGGAGGATATTTCCTTTGGCCCTATAGTCTTCAAAGGGATCCTAAATATCTGTTCTCAGATTCCACAGAAATAAGACTAGCAAGGAGATCCACGAAATACACATGTAACTCTGTGAGATGAATTAACAGAAAACTAAGCAGTTTCTCAGAAAGCTTCTTTCCAGATTTCATCTGAGGATATTTCCTTTTTCACCATAGCCCTCTATGGGCTTCCAAATATCACTATGCCAATTCCACAAGAACTGTTTTAGCGAAAGGCTTCTTGAGGGGAAAGCTGTAACTCTGTGAGATGATTTCACAGAACACAAAGACGTTTCTCAGAAAGCTTCTTTCTCTTTGTTATCGGAGGATATTTCTTTGGCCCTATAGTCTTCAAAGGGATCTGAAATATCTGTTCTCAGATTCCACAGAAGTAAGGCTAGCAAAGAGATCCACGAAATACAGATGTAACTCTGTGAAATGAATTAACAGAACACTAAGCAGTTTCTCAGAAAGCTTCTTTCCAGATTTCATCTGAGAATATTTCCCTTTTCACCATAGACCTCTATGGGATTCCAAATATCACTTTGCCAATTCCACAAGAACTGTCTTAGCGAAAGGCTTCTTGAGGGGAAAGCTGTAACTCTGTGAGATGATTTCACAGAACACAAAGAAGTTTCTCAGAAAGCTTCTTTCCCTTTGTTATCGGAGGATATTTCCTTTGGCCCTATAGTCTTCAAAGGGATCTGAAATATCTGTTCTCAGATTCCACAGAAGTAAGGCTAGCAAAGAGATCCACGAAATACAGATGTAACTCTGTGAGATGAATTAAGAGAACACTAAGCGGTTTCTCAGAAAGCTTCTTTCCAGATTTCATCTGAGGATATTTCCTTTTTCATCATAGCCCTCTATGGGCTTCCACATATCACTTTGCCAATTCCACAAGAACTGTCTTAGCGAAAGGCTTCTTGAGGGGAAAGCTGTAACTCTGTGAGATGATTTCACAGAACACAAAGAAGTTTCTCAAAAAGCTTCTTTCTCTTTGTTATCGGAAGATATATCCTTTGGCCCTGTAGTCTTCAAAGGGATCCGAAATATCTGTTCTCAGATTCCACAGAAATAAGGCTAGCAAAGAGATCCACGAAATACAGATGTAACTCTGTGAGATGAATTAACAGAACACTAAGCAGTTTCTCAGAAAGCTTCTTTCCAGATTTCATCTGACGATATTTCCTTTTTCACAATAGCCCTCTATGGGCTTCCAAATATCACTTTGAAAATTCCACAAGAACTGTCTTAGCGAAAGGCTTCTTGAGGGGAAAGCTGTAACTCTGTGACATGATTTCACAGAACACAAAGAAGTTTTTCAGAAAGCTTCTTTCTCTTTGTTATCGGAGGATATTTCCTTTGGCCCTATAGTCTTCAAAGGGATCCGAAATATCTGTTCTCATATTCCACAGAAATAAGACTAGCAAGGAGATCCACGAAATACACATGTAACTCTGTGAGATGAATTAACAGAACACTAAGTAGTTTCTCAGAAAGCTTCTTTCCAGATTTCATCTGAGGATATTTCCTTTCTCACCATAGCCCTCTATGGGCTTCCAAATATCACTTTGCCAAGTCCACAGGAACAGTCTTAGCGAAAGGCTTCTAGAGGTGAAAGTTGTAACTCCGTGAGATGATTTCACAGAACACAAAGACGTTTCTCAGAAACCTTCTTTCTCTTTGTTATCGGAGGATATTTCCTTTGGCCCTATAGTCTTCAAAGGGATCCGAAATATCTGTTCTCCGATTCCACAGAAATAAGGCTAACAAAGAGATCCACGAAATACAGATGTAACTGTGTGAGATGAATTAACAGAACACTAAGCAGTTTCTCAGAAAGCTTCTTTCCAGTTAACATCTGAGGATATTTCCTTTTTCACCATAGCCCTCTATCGGCTACCAAATATCACTTTGCCAATTCCACAAGAACTGTCTTAGCGAAAGGCTTCTTGAGGGGAAAGCTGTAACTCTGTGAGATGATTTCACAGAACACAAAGAAGTTTCTCAGAAAGTTTCTTTCTCTTTCTTATCGTAGGATATTTCCTTGGGCCCTATAGTCTTCAAAGGGATCCGAAATATCTGTTCTCAGATTCCACAGAAATAAGGCTAGCAAAGAGATCCACGAAATACAGATGTAACTCTGTGAGATGTTTTAACAGAACACTAAGCGTTTTCTCAGAAAGTTTCTTTACAGATTTCATGTGAGCATATTTCCTTTTTCACCATAGCCCTCTATGGGCTTCCAAATATCACTTTGCCAATTCCAAAAGAAGTGTCTTAGCGAAAGGCTTCTTGAGGGGAAAGCTGTAACTCTGTGAGATGATTTAACAGAGCACAGAGAAGTTTCTCAGAAAACTTCTTTCTCTTTGTTATCGGAGGATATTTCCTTTGGCCCTATACTCTTCAAAGGGATCCGAAATATCTGCTCTCATATTCCACAGAAATAACGCTAGCAAAGAGATCCACGAAATACAGATGTAACTCTGTGAGATGAATTAACAGAACACTAAGCAGTTTCTCAGAAAGCTTCTTTCCAGATTTCATCTGAGGATATTTTCTTTTTCACCCTAGCCCTCTATGGGCTTGCAAATATCACTTTGCCAATTCCACAAGAACTGTCTTAGCGAAAGGCTTCTTGAGGGGAAAGCTGTAACTCTGTGAGATGATTTCACAGAACACAACGAAGTTTCTCAGAAGGCTTCTTTCTCTTTGTTATAGGAGGATATTTCCTTTGGCCTGATTGTCTTCAAAGGGATCCGAAATATCTGTTCTCAGATTCCACAGAAATAAGGCTAGCAAAGAGATGAACGAAATACAGATGTAACTCTGTGAGTGGAAGTCACAGAACACTAAGCGGTTTCTCAGAAAGCTTCTTTCCAGATTTCATCTGAGGATATTTCCTTTTTCACCATAGCCCTCTATGGGCTTCCAAATATCACTTTGCCAATTCCCCAAGAACTGTCCTAGCGAAAGGCTTCTTGAGGGGAAAGCTGTAACTCTGTGAGATGATTTCACAGAACACAAAGAAGTTTCTCAGAAAGTTTCTTTCTCTTTGTTATCGGAGGATATTTCCTTTGGACCTATAGTCTTCAAAGGGATCTGAAATATCTCTCTCAGATTCCACAGAAATAAGGTTAGCAAAGAGATCCACGAAATACAGATGTAACTCTGTGAGATGAATTAACAGAACACTAAGCGGTTTCTCAGAAAGCTTCTTTACAGATTTCATGTGAGCATATTTCCTTTTTCACCATAGCCCTCTATGGACTTCCAAATATCACTTTGCCAATTCCACAAGAACTGTCTTAGCGAAAGGCTTCTTGAGGGGAAAGCTGTAACTCTGTGAGATGATTTCACAGAACACAAAGAAGTTTCTCAGAAAGCATCTTTCTCTTTGTTATCGGAGGATATTTCCTTTGGCCCTATAGTCTTCAAGGGGATCCGAAATATCTGCTCTCAGATTCCACAGAAATAAGGCTAGCAAAGAGATCCACGAAATACAGATGTAACTCTGTGAGATGAATTAACAGAACACTAAGCGGTTTAACAGAAAGCTTCTTTCCAGATTTCATCTGAGGATATTTCCTTTTTCAACATAGCCCTCTATGGGCTTCCAAATATCACTTTGAAAATTCTACAAGAACTATCTTAGCGAAAGGCTTCTTGAGGGGAAAGCTGTAACTCTGTGAGATGATTTCACAGAACACAAAGAAGTTTCTCAGAAAGCTTCTTTCTCTTTGTTATCGGAGGATATTTCCTTTGGCCCTATAGTCTTCAAAGGGATCCGAAATATCTGTTCTCATATTCCACAGAAATAAGGCTAGCAAAGAGATCCACGAAATACAGATGTAACTCTGTGAGTGGAAGTCACAGAACACTAAGCGGTTTCTCAGAAAGCTTCTTTCCAGATTTCATCTGAGATTATTTCCTTTCTCACCATAGCCCTCTATGGGCTTCCAAATATCACTTTGCCAAGTCTACAAGAACAGTCTTAGCGAAAGGCTTCTAGAGGGGAAAGTTGTAACTCCGTGAGATGATTTCACAGAACACAAAGAGGTTTCTCAGAAACCTTCTTTCTCTTTGTTATCGGAGGATATTTCCTTGGGCCCTATAGTCTTCAAAGGGATCCGAAATATCTGCTCTCAGATTCCACAGAAATAAGGCTAGCAAAGAGATCCACGAAATACAGATGTAACTCTGTGAGATGAATTATCAGAACACTAAGCAGTTTCTCAGAAAGCTTCTTTCCAGATTACATCTGAGGATATTTCCTTTTTCACCATAGCCCTCTATGGGCTTCCAAATATCACATTGCCAATTCCACAAGAACTGTCTTAGCGAAAGGCTTCTTGAGGGGAAAGCTGTAACTCTGTGAGATGATTTCACAGAACACAAAGAAGTTTCTCAGAAAGCTTCTTTCTCTTTGTTATCGGAGGATATTTCCTTTGGCCCTATAGTCTTCAAAGGGATCTGAAATATCTGTTCTCAGATTCCACAGAAGTAAGGCTAGCAAAGAGATCCACGAAATACAGATGTAACTCTGTGAAATGAATTAACAGAACACTAAGCGGTTTCTCAGAAAGCTTCTTTCCAGATTTCATCTGAGAATATTTCCCTTTTCACCATAGACCTCTATGGGCTTCCAAATATCACTTTGCCAATTCCACAAGAACTGTCTTAGCGAAAGGCTTCTTGAGGGGAAAGCTGTAACTCTGTGAGATGATTTCACAAAACACAAAGATGTTTGTCAGAATTCTTCTTTCTCCTTGTTATCGGAGGATATTTCCTTTGGCCCTATAGTCTTCAAAGGGATCCGAAATATCTGCTCTCAGATTCCACAGAAATAAGGCTAGCAAAGAGATCCACGAAATACAGATGTAACTCTGTGAGGTGAATTAAAAGAACACTAAGCGGTTTCTCAGAAAGCTTCTTTCCAGATTTCATCTGAGGATATTTCCTTTTTCACCCTAGCCCTAAATGGGCTCCAAATATCACTTTGAAAATTCCACAAGAACTATCTTAGCGAAAGGCTTCTTGAGGGGAAAGCTGTAATTCTGTGAGAGGATTTCACAGAACACAAAGAAGTTTCTGAGAAAGCTTCTTTCTCTTTGTTATCGGAAGATACTTCCTTTGGCCCTATAGTCTTCAAAGGGATCCGAAATATCTGTTCTCTGATACCACAGAAATAAGGCTAGCAAAGAGATGCACGAACTACAGATGTAACTCTGTGAGATGAATTAACAGAACACTAAGCGGTTTCTCAGAAAGCTTCTTTCCAGATTTCATCTGTAGATATTTCCTTTTTCATCATAGCCCTCTAAGGTCTTGCAAATATCACTTTGCCAATTCCTCAAGAACTGTCTTAGCGAAAGGCTTCTTGAGGGGAAAGCTGTAACTCTGTGAGATGATTTCACAGAACACAAAGAAGTTTCTCAGAAAGCTTCTTTCTCTTTGTTATCGGAGGATATTTCCTTTGGCCCTATAGTCTTCAAAGGGATCCTAAATATCTGTTCTCAGATTCCACAGAAATAAGACTAGCAAGGAGATCCACGAAATACAGATGTAACTCTGTGAGATGAATTAACAGAACACTAAGCAGTTTCTCAGAAAGCTTCTTTCCAGATTTCATCTGAGGATATTTCCTTTTTCACCATAGCCCTCTATGGGCTTCCAAATATCACTATGCCAATTCCACAAGAACTGTTTTAGCGAAAGGCTTCTTGAGGGGAAAGCTGTAACTCTGTGAGATGAAATCACAGAACACAAAGAAGTTTCTCAGAAAGCTTCTTTCTCTTTGTTATCGGAGGATATTTCCTTTGGCCCTATAGTCTTCAAAGGAATCTGAAATATCTGTTCTCAGATTCAACAGAAGTAAGGCTAGCAAAGGGATCCACGAAATACAGATGTAACTCTGTGAAATGAATTAACAGAACACTAAGCAGTTTCTCAGAAAGCTTCTTTCCAGATTTCATCTGAGAATATTTCCCTTTTCACCATAGACCTCTATGGGCTTCCAAATATCACTTTGCCAATTCCACAAGAAGTGTCTTAGCGAAAGGCTTCTTGAGGGGAAAGCTGTAACTCTGTGAGATGATTTCACAGAACACAAAGAAGTTTCTCAGAAAGCTTCTTTCTCTTTGTTATCGGAGCATATTTCCTTTGGCCCTATAGTCTTCAAAGGGATCCGAAATATCTGCTCTCAGATTCCACAGAAATAACGCTAGCAAAGAGATCCACGAAATACAGATGTAACTCTGTGAGATGAATTAACAGAACACTAAGCAGTTTCTCAGAAAGCTTCTTTCCAGATTTCATCTGAGGATATTTCCTTTTTCACCCTAGCCCTCTATGGGCTTGCAAATATCACTTTGCCAATTCCACAAGAACTGTCTTAGCGAAAGGCTTCTTGAGGGGAAAGCTGTAACTCTGTGAGATGATTTCACAGAACACAAAGAAGTTTCTCAGAAAGCTTCTTTCTCTTTGTTATCGGAGGATATTTCCTTTGGCCTGATTGTCTTCAAAGGGATCCGAAATATCTGTTCTCAGATTCCACAGAAATAAGACTAGCAAAGAGATGCACGAAATACAGATGTAACTCTGTGAGATGAATTAAGGGAACACTAAGCAGTTTCTCAGAAAGCTTCTTTCCAGATTTCATCTGAGGATATTTCCTTTCTCACCATAGCCTTCTATGGGCTTCCAAATATCACTATGCCAATTCCACAAGAACTGTTTTAGCGAAAGGCTTCTTGAGGGGAAAGCTGTAACTCTGTGAGATGATTTCACAGAACACAAAGAAGATTCTCAGAAAGCTTCTTTCTCTTTGTTATCGGAGGATATTTCCTTTGGCCCTATAGTCTTCCAAGGGATCTGAAATATCTGTTCTCAGATTCCACAGAAGTAAGGCTAGCAAAGAGATCCACGAAATACAGATGTAACTCTGTGAAATGAATTAACAGAACACTAAGCGGTTTCTCAGAAAGCTTCTTTCCAGATTTCATCTGAGAATATTTCCCTTTTCACCCTAGACCTCTATGGGATTCCAAATATCACTTTGCCAATTCCACAAGAACTGTCTTAGCGAAAGGCTTCTTGAGGGGAAAGCTGTAACTCTGTGAGATGATTTCACAAAACACAAAGATGTTTGTCAGAATTCTTCTTTCTCCTTGTTATCGGAGGATATTTCCTTTGGCCCTATTGTCTTCAAAGGGATCCGAAATATCTGTTCTCAGATTCCACAGAAATAAGGCTAGCAAAGAGATCCAGAAAATAAAGATGTAACTCTGTGAGATGAATTAACAGAACACTAAGCGGTTTCTCAGAAAGCTTCTTTCCAGATTTCAACTGAGGATATTTCCTTTTTCATCATAGCCCTCTATGGGCTTCCACATATCACTTTGCCAATTCCACAAGAACTGTCTTAGCGAAAGGCTTCTTGAGGGGAAAGCTGTAACTCTGTGAGATGATTTCACAGAACACAAAGAAGTTTCTCAGAAAGCTTCTTTCTCTTTGTTATCGGAGGATATTTCCTTTGGCCCTATAGTCTTCAAAGGAATCTGAAATATCTGTTCTCAGATTCAACAGAAGTAAGGCTAGCAAAGACATCCACGAAATACAGATGTAACTCTGTGAAATGAATTAACAGAACACTAAGCAGTTTCTCAGAAAGCTTCTTTCCAGATTTCATCTGAGAATATTTCCCTTTTCACCATAGACCTCTATGGGCTTCCAAATATCACTTTGCCAATTCCACAAGAAGTGTCTTAGCGAAAGGCTTCTTGAGGGGAAAGCTGTAACTCTGTGAGATGATTTCACAGAACACAAAGAAGTTTCTCAGAAAGCTTCTTTCTCTTTGTTATCGGAGCATATTTCCTTTGGCCCTATAGTCTTCAAAGGGATCCGAAATATCTGCTCTCAGATTCCACAGAAATAACGCTAGCAAAGAGATCCACGAAATACAGATGTAACTCTGTGAGATGAATTAACAGAACACTAAGCAGTTTCTCAGAAAGCTTCTTTCCAGATTTCATCTGAGGATATTTCCTTTTTCACCCTAGCCCTCTATGGGCTTGCAAATATCACTTTGCCAATTCCACAAGAACTGTCTTAGCGAAAGGCTTCTTGAGGGGAAAGCTGTAACTCTGTGAGATGATTTCACAGAACACAAAGAAGTTTCTCAGAAAGCTTCTTTCTCTTTGTTATCGGAGGATATTTCCTTTGGCCTGATTGTCTTCAAAGGGATCCGAAATATCTGTTCTCAGATTCCACAGAAATAAGACTAGCAAAGAGATGCACGAAATACAGATGTAACTCTGTGAGATGAATTAAGGGAACACTAAGCAGTTTCTCAGAAAGCTTCTTTCCAGATTTCATCTGAGGATATTTCCTTTCTCACCATAGCCTTCTATGGGCTTCCAAATATCACTATGCCAATTCCACAAGAACTGTTTTAGCGAAAGGCTTCTTGAGGGGAAAGCTGTAACTCTGTGAGATGATTTCACAGAACACAAAGAAGATTCTCAGAAAGCTTCTTTCTCTTTGTTATCGGAGGATATTTCCTTTGGCCCTATAGTCTTCCAAGGGATCTGAAATATCTGTTCTCAGATTCCACAGAAGTAAGGCTAGCAAAGAGATCCACGAAATACAGATGTAACTCTGTGAAATGAATTAACAGAACACTAAGCGGTTTCTCAGAAAGCTTCTTTCCAGATTTCATCTGAGAATATTTCCCTTTTCACCCTAGACCTCTATGGGATTCCAAATATCACTTTGCCAATTCCACAAGAACTGTCTTAGCGAAAGGCTTCTTGAGGGGAAAGCTGTAACTCTGTGAGATGATTTCACAAAACACAAAGATGTTTGTCAGAATTCTTCTTTCTCCTTGTTATCGGAGGATATTTCCTTTGGCCCTATTGTCTTCAAAGGGATCCGAAATATCTGTTCTCAGATTCCACAGAAATAAGGCTAGCAAAGAGATCCAGAAAATAAAGATGTAACTCTGTGAGATGAATTAACAGAACACTAAGCGGTTTCTCAGAAAGCTTCTTTCCAGATTTCAACTGAGGATATTTCCTTTTTCATCATAGCCCTCTATGGGCTTCCACATATCACTTTGCCAATTCCACAAGAACTGTCTTAGCGAAAGGCTTCTTGAGGGGAAAGCTGTAACTCTGTGAGATGATTTCACAGAACACAAAGAAGTTTCTCAGAAAGCTTCTTTCTCTTTGTTATCGGAAGATATATCCTTTGGCCCTGTAGTCTTCAAAGGGATCCGAAATATCTGTTCTCAGATTCCACAGAAATAAGGCTAGCAAAGAGATCCACGAAATACAAATGTAACTCTGTGAGATGAATTAACAGAACACTAAGCGTTTTCTCAGAAAGTTTCTTTACAGATTTCATGTGAGCATATTTCCTTTTTCACCATAGCCCTCTATGGGCTTCCAAATATCACTTTGCCAATTCCACAAGAAGTGTCTTAGCGAAAGGCTTCTTGAGGGGAAAGCTGTAACTCTGTGAGATGATTTCACAGAACACAAAGAAGTTTCTCAGAAACCTTCTTTCTCTTTGTTATCGGAGGATATTTCCTTTGGCCCTATAGTCTTCAAAGGGATCCGAAATATCTGCTCTCAGATTCCACAGAAATAACGCTAGCAAAGAGATCCACGAAATACAGATGTAACTCTGTGAGATGAATTAACAGAACACTAAGCAGTTTCTCAGAAAGCTTCTTTCCAGATTTCATCTGAGGATATTTCCTTTTTCACCCTAGCCCTCTATGGGCTTGCAAATATCACTTTGCCAATTCCACAAGAACTGTCTTAGCGAAAGGCTTCTTGAGGGGAAAGCTGTAACTCTGTGAGATGATTTCACAGAACACAAAGAAGTTTCTCAGAAAGCTTCTTTCTCTTTGTTATCGGAGGATATTTCCTTTGGCCTGATTGTCTTCAAAGGGATCCGAAATATCTGTTCTCAGATTCCACAGAAATAAGGCTAGCAAAGAGATGCACGAAATACAGATGTAACTCTGTGAGATAAATTAAGAGAACACTAAGCGGTTTCTCAGAAAGCTTCTTTCCAGATTTCATCTGAGGATATTTCCTTTTTCACAATAGACCTCTATGGGCTTCCAAATATCACTTTGAAAATTCCACAAGAACTGTCTTAGCGAAAGGCTTCTTGAGGGGAAAGCTGTAACTCTGTGACATGATTTCACAGAACACAAAGAAGTTTCTCAGAAAGCTTCTTTCTCTTTGTTATCGGAGGATATTTCCTTTGGCCCTATAGTCTTCAAAGGGATCCGAAATATCTGTTCTCATATTCCACAGAAATAAGGCTAGCAAAGAGATCCACGAAATACAGATGTAACTCTGTGAGATGAATTAACACAACACTAAGTAGTTTCTCAGAAAGCTTCTTTCCAGATTTCATCTGAGGATATTTCCTTTCTCACCATAGCCCTCTATGGGCTTCCAAATATCACTTTGCCAAGTCCACAGGAACAGTCTTAGCGAAAGGCTTCTTGAGGGGAAAGCTGTAACTCTGAGATGATTTCACAAAACACAAAGAAGTTTCTCAGAATGCTTCTTTCTCTTTGTTATCGGAGGACATTTCCTTTGGCCCTATAGTCTTCAAAGGGATCTGAAATATCTGTTCTCAGATTCCACAGAAATAAGGCTAGCAAAGAGATCCACGAAACACAGATGTAACTCGGTGAGTGGAAGTCACAAAACACTAAGCGGTTTCTCAGAAAGCTTCTTTCCAGATTTCATCTGAGGATATTTCCTTTTTCACCATAGCCCTCTATGGGCTTCCAAATATCACTTTGCCAATTCCCCAAGAACTGTCCTAGCGAAAGGCTTCTTGAGGGGAAAGCTGTAACTCTGTGAGATGATTTCACAGAACACAAAGAAGTTTCTCAGAAAGTTTCTTTCTCTTTGTTATCGGAGGATATTTCCTTTGGACCGATAGTCTTCAAAGGGATCTGAAATATCTCTCTCAGATTCCACAGAAATAAGGCTAGCAAAGAGATCCACGAAATACAGATGTAACTCTGTGAGTGAATTAACAGAACACTAAGCGGTTTCTCAGAAAGCTTCTTTACAGATTTCATGTGAGCATATTTCCTTTTTCACCATAGCCCTCTATGGGCTTCAAATATCACTTTGCCAATTCCACAAGAACTGTGTTAGCGAAAGGCTTCTTGAGGGGAAAGCTGTAACTCCGTGAGATGATTTCACAGAACACAAATAAGTTTCTCAGAAAGCTTCTTTCTCTTTGTTATCGGAGGATATTTCCTTTGGCCCTATAGTCTTCAAAGGGATCCGAAATATCTGCTCTCAGATTCCACAGAAATAAGGCTAGCAAAGAGATCCACGAAATACAGATGTAACTCTGTGAGATGAATTAACAGAACACTAAGCGGTTTAACAGAAAGCTTCTTTCCAGATTTCATCTGAGGATATTTCCTTTTTCACCCTAGCCCTCTATGGGCTTGCAAATATCACTTTGCCAATTCCACAAGAACTGTCTTAGCGAAAGGCTTCTTGAGGGGAAAGCTGTAACTCTGTGAGATGATTTCACAGAACACAAAGAAGTTTCTCAGAAAGCTTCTTTCTCTTTGTTATCGGAGGATATTTCCTTTGGCCTGATTGTCTTCAAAGGGATCCGAAATATCTGTTCTCAGATTCCACAGAAATAAGACTAGCAAAGAGATGCACGAAATACAGATGTAACTCTGTGAGATGAATTAAGGGAACACTAAGCAGTTTCTCAGAAAGCTTCTTTCCAGATTTCATCTGAGGATATTTCCTTTCTCACCATAGCCTTCTATGGGCTTCCAAATATCACTATGCCAATTCCACAAGAACTGTTTTAGCGAAAGGCTTCTTGAGGGGAAAGCTGTAACTCTGTGAGATGATTTCACAGAACACAAAGAAGATTCTCAGAAAGCTTCTTTCTCTTTGTTATCGGAGGATATTTCCTTTGGCCCTATAGTCTTCCAAGGGATCTGAAATATCTGTTCTCAGATTCCACAGAAGTAAGGCTAGCAAAGAGATCCACGAAATACAGATGTAACTCTGTGAAATGAATTAACAGAACACTAAGCGGTTTCTCAGAAAGCTTCTTTCCAGATTTCATCTGAGAATATTTCCCTTTTCACCCTAGACCTCTATGGGATTCCAAATATCACTTTGCCAATTCCACAAGAACTGTCTTAGCGAAAGGCTTCTTGAGGGGAAAGCTGTAACTCTGTGAGATGATTTCACAAAACACAAAGATGTTTGTCAGAATTCTTCTTTCTCCTTGTTATCGGAGGATATTTCCTTTGGCCCTATTGTCTTCAAAGGGATCCGAAATATCTGTTCTCAGATTCCACAGAAATAAGGCTAGCAAAGAGATCCAGAAAATAAAGATGTAACTCTGTGAGATGAATTAACAGAACACTAAGCGGTTTCTCAGAAAGCTTCTTTCCAGATTTCAACTGAGGATATTTCCTTTTTCATCATAGCCCTCTATGGGCTTCCACATATCACTTTGCCAATTCCACAAGAACTGTCTTAGCGAAAGGCTTCTTGAGGGGAAAGCTGTAACTCTGTGAGATGATTTCACAGAACACAAAGAAGTTTCTCAGAAAGCTTCTTTCTCTTTGTTATCGGAGGATATTTCCTTTGGCCCTATAGTCTTCAAAGGAATCTGAAATATCTGTTCTCAGATTCAACAGAAGTAAGGCTAGCAAAGACATCCACGAAATACAGATGTAACTCTGTGAAATGAATTAACAGAACACTAAGCAGTTTCTCAGAAAGCTTCTTTCCAGATTTCATCTGAGAATATTTCCCTTTTCACCATAGACCTCTATGGGCTTCCAAATATCACTTTGCCAATTCCACAAGAAGTGTCTTAGCGAAAGGCTTCTTGAGGGGAAAGCTGTAACTCTGTGAGATGATTTCACAGAACACAAAGAAGTTTCTCAGAAAGCTTCTTTCTCTTTGTTATCGGAGCATATTTCCTTTGGCCCTATAGTCTTCAAAGGGATCCGAAATATCTGCTCTCAGATTCCACAGAAATAACGCTAGCAAAGAGATCCACGAAATACAGATGTAACTCTGTGAGATGAATTAACAGAACACTAAGCAGTTTCTCAGAAAGCTTCTTTCCAGATTTCATCTGAGGATATTTCCTTTTTCACCCTAGCCCTCTATGGGCTTGCAAATATCACTTTGCCAATTCCACAAGAACTGTCTTAGCGAAAGGCTTCTTGAGGGGAAAGCTGTAACTCTGTGAGATGATTTCACAGAACACAAAGAAGTTTCTCAGAAAGCTTCTTTCTCTTTGTTATCGGAGGATATTTCCTTTGGCCTGATTGTCTTCAAAGGGATCCGAAATATCTGTTCTCAGATTCCACAGAAATAAGACTAGCAAAGAGATGCACGAAATACAGATGTAACTCTGTGAGATGAATTAAGGGAACACTAAGCAGTTTCTCAGAAAGCTTCTTTCCAGATTTCATCTGAGGATATTTCCTTTCTCACCATAGCCTTCTATGGGCTTCCAAATATCACTATGCCAATTCCACAAGAACTGTTTTAGCGAAAGGCTTCTTGAGGGGAAAGCTGTAACTCTGTGAGATGATTTCACAGAACACAAAGAAGATTCTCAGAAAGCTTCTTTCTCTTTGTTATCGGAGGATATTTCCTTTGGCCCTATAGTCTTCCAAGGGATCTGAAATATCTGTTCTCAGATTCCACAGAAGTAAGGCTAGCAAAGAGATCCACGAAATACAGATGTAACTCTGTGAAATGAATTAACAGAACACTAAGCGGTTTCTCAGAAAGCTTCTTTCCAGATTTCATCTGAGAATATTTCCCTTTTCACCCTAGACCTCTATGGGATTCCAAATATCACTTTGCCAATTCCACAAGAACTGTCTTAGCGAAAGGCTTCTTGAGGGGAAAGCTGTAACTCTGTGAGATGATTTCACAAAACACAAAGATGTTTGTCAGAATTCTTCTTTCTCCTTGTTATCGGAGGATATTTCCTTTGGCCCTATTGTCTTCAAAGGGATCCGAAATATCTGTTCTCAGATTCCACAGAAATAAGGCTAGCAAAGAGATCCAGAAAATAAAGATGTAACTCTGTGAGATGAATTAACAGAACACTAAGCGGTTTCTCAGAAAGCTTCTTTCCAGATTTCAACTGAGGATATTTCCTTTTTCATCCTAGCCCTCTATGGGCTTCCACATATCACTTTGCCAATTCCACAAGAACTGTCTTAGCGAAAGGCTTCTTGAGGGGAAAGCTGTAACTCTGTGAGATGATTTCACAGAACACAAAGAAGTTTCTCAGAAAGCTTCTTTCTCTTTGTTATCGGAAGATATATCCTTTGGCCCTGTAGTCTTCAAAGGGATCCGAAATATCTGTTCTCAGATTCCACAGAAATAAGGCTAGCAAAGAGATCCACGAAATACAAATGTAACTCTGTGAGATGAATTAACAGAACACTAAGCGTTTTCTCAGAAAGTTTCTTTACAGATTTCATGTGAGCATATTTCCTTTTTCACCATAGCCCTCTATGGGCTTCCAAATATCACTTTGCCAATTCCACAAGAAGTGTCTTAGCGAAAGGCTTCTTGAGGGGAAAGCTGTAACTCTGTGAGATGATTTCACAGAACACAAAGAAGTTTCTCAGAAACCTTCTTTCTCTTTGTTATCGGAGGATATTTCCTTTGGCCCTATAGTCTTCAAAGGGATCCGAAATATCTGCTCTCAGATTCCACAGAAATAACGCTAGCAAAGAGATCCACGAAATACAGATGTAACTCTGTGAGATGAATTAACAGAACACTAAGCAGTTTCTCAGAAAGCTTCTTTCCAGATTTCATCTGAGGATATTTCCTTTTTCACCCTAGCCCTCTATGGGCTTGCAAATATCACTTTGCCAATTCCACAAGAACTGTCTTAGCGAAAGGCTTCTTGAGGGGAAAGCTGTAACTCTGTGAGATGATTTCACAGAACACAAAGAAGTTTCTCAGAAAGCTTCTTTCTCTTTGTTATCGGAGGATATTTCCTTTGGCCTGATTGTCTTCAAAGGGATCCGAAATATCTGTTCTCAGATTCCACAGAAATAAGGCTAGCAAAGAGATGCACGAAATACAGATGTAACTCTGTGAGATAAATTAAGAGAACACTAAGCGGTTTCTCAGAAAGCTTCTTTCCAGATTTCATCTGAGGATATTTCCTTTTTCACAATAGACCTCTATGGGCTTCCAAATATCACTTTGAAAATTCCACAAGAACTGTCTTAGCGAAAGGCTTCTTGAGGGGAAAGCTGTAACTCTGTGACATGATTTCACAGAACACAAAGAAGTTTCTCAGAAAGCTTCTTTCTCTTTGTTATCGGAGGATATTTCCTTTGGCCCTATAGTCTTCAAAGGGATCCGAAATATCTGTTCTCATATTCCACAGAAATAAGGCTAGCAAAGAGATCCACGAAATACAGATGTAACTCTGTGAGATGAATTAACACAACACTAAGTAGTTTCTCAGAAAGCTTCTTTCCAGATTTCATCTGAGGATATTTCCTTTCTCACCATAGCCCTCTATGGGCTTCCAAATATCACTTTGCCAAGTCCACAGGAACAGTCTTAGCGAAAGGCTTCTTGAGGGGAAAGCTGTAACTCTGAGATGATTTCACAAAACACAAAGAAGTTTCTCAGAATGCTTCTTTCTCTTTGTTATCGGAGGACATTTCCTTTGGCCCTATAGTCTTCAAAGGGATCTGAAATATCTGTTCTCAGATTCCACAGAAATAAGGCTAGCAAAGAGATCCACGAAACACAGATGTAACTCGGTGAGTGGAAGTCACAAAACACTAAGCGGTTTCTCAGAAAGCTTCTTTCCAGATTTCATCTGAGGATATTTCCTTTTTCACCATAGCCCTCTATGGGCTTCCAAATATCACTTTGCCAATTCCCCAAGAACTGTCCTAGCGAAAGGCTTCTTGAGGGGAAAGCTGTAACTCTGTGAGATGATTTCACAGAACACAAAGAAGTTTCTCAGAAAGTTTCTTTCTCTTTGTTATCGGAGGATATTTCCTTTGGACCGATAGTCTTCAAAGGGATCTGAAATATCTCTCTCAGATTCCACAGAAATAAGGCTAGCAAAGAGATCCACGAAATACAGATGTAACTCTGTGAGTGAATTAACAGAACACTAAGCGGTTTCTCAGAAAGCTTCTTTACAGATTTCATGTGAGCATATTTCCTTTTTCACCATAGCCCTCTATGGGCTTCAAATATCACTTTGCCAATTCCACAAGAACTGTCTTAGCGAAAGGCTTCTTGAGGGGAAAGCTGTAACTCCGTGAGATGATTTCACAGAACACAAATAAGTTTCTCAGAAAGCATCTTTCTCTTTGTTATCGGAGGATATTTCCTTTGGCCCTATAGTCTTCAAAGGGATCCGAAATATCTGCTCTCAGATTCCACAGAAATAAGGCTAGCAAAGAGATCCACGAAATACAGATGTAACTCTGTGAGATGAATTAACAGAACACTAAGCGGTTTAACAGAAAGCTTCTTTCCAGATTTCATCTGAGGATATTTCCTTTTTCACCATAGCCCTCTATGGGCTTCCAAATATCACTTTGAAAATTCCACAAGAACTGTCTTAGCGAAAGGCTTCTTGAGGGGAAAGCTGTAACTCTGTGAGATGATTTCACAGAACACAAAGAAGTTTCTCAGAAAGCTTCTTTCTATTGTTATCGGAGGATATTTCCTTTGGCCCTATAGTCTTCAAAGGGATCCGAAATATCTGTTCTCATATTCCACAGAAATAAGGCTAGCAAAGAGATCCACGAAATACAGATGTAACTCTGTGAGATGAATTAACAGAACACTAAGCAGTTTCTCAGAAAGCTTCTTTCCAGATTTCATCTGAGGATATTTCCTTTCTCACCAAAGCCCTCTATGGGCTTCCAAATATCACTTTGCCAAGTCCACAAGAACAGTCTTAGCGAAAGGCTTCTAGAGGGGAAAGTTGTAAATCCGTGAGATGATTTCACAGAACACAAAGAAGTTTCTCAGAAAGTTTCTTTCTCTTTCTTATCGTAGGATATTTCCTTGGGCCCTATAGTCTTCAAAGGGATCCGAAATATCTGTTCTCAGATTCCACAGAAATAAGGCTAGCAAAGAGATCCACGAAATACAAATGTAACTCTGTGAGATGAATTAACAGAACACTAAGCGTTTTCTCAGAAAGTTTCTTTACAGATTTCATGTGAGCATATTTCCTTTTTCACCATAGCCCTCTATGGGCTTCCAAATATCACTTTGCCAATTCCACAAGAAGTGTCTTAGCGAAAGGCTTCTTGAGGGGAAAGCTGTAACTCTGTGAGATGATTTCACAGAACACTAAGAAGTTTCTCAGAAAGCTTCTTTCTCTTTGTTATCGGAGGATATTTCCTTGGGCCCTATAGTCTTCAATGGGATCCGAAATATCTGCTCTCAGATTCCACAGAAATAATGCTAGCAAAGAGATCCACGAAATACAGATGTAACTCTGTGAGATGAATTAACAGAACACTAAGCAGTTTCTCAGAAAGCTTCTTTCCAGATTTCATCTGAGGATATTTCCTTTTTCACCCTAGCCCTCTATGGGCTTGCAAATATCACTTTGCCAATTCCACAAGAACTGTCTTAGCGAAAGGCTTCTTGAGGGGAAAGCTGTAACTCTGTGAAATGATTTCACAGAACACAAAGAAGTTTCTCAGAAAGCTTCTTTCTCTTTGTTATCGGAGGATATTTCCTTTGGCCTGATTGTCTTCAAAGGGATCCGAAATATCTGTTCTCAGATTCCACAGAAATAAGGCTAGCAAAGAGATGCACGAAATACAGATGTAAATCTGTGAGATGAATTAAGAGAACACTAAGCAGTTTCTCAGAAAGCTTCTTTCCAGATTTCATCTGAGGATATTTCCTTTCTCACCATAGCCTTCTATGGGCTTCCAAATATCACTTTGCAAGTTCCACAAGAACTGTCTTAGCGAAAGGCTTCTTGAGGGGAAAGCTGTAAATCTGTGAGATGATTTCACAAAACACAAAGAAGTTTCTCAGAATGCTTCTTTCTCTTTGTTATCGGAGGACATTTCTTTTGGCCCTATAGTCTTCAAAGGGATCTGAAATATCTGTTCTCAGATTCCACAGAAATAAGGCTAGCAAAGAGATCCAGGAAATACAGATGTAACTCTGTGAGTGGTAGTCACAGAACACTAAGCGTTTTCTTAGAAAGCTTCTTTACAGATTTCATGTGAGCATATTTCCTTTTTCACCATAGCCCTCTATGGGCTTCCAAATATCACTTTGCCAATTCCACAAGAACTGTCTTAGCGAAAGGCTTCTTGAGGGGAAACTGTAACTCTGTGAGATGATTTCACAGAACACAAAGAAGTTTCTCAGAAAGCTTCTTTCTCTTTGTTATCGGAGGATATTTCCTTTGGCTCTATAGTCTTCAAAGGGATCCGAAATATCTGCTCTCAGATTCCACAGAAATAACGCTAGCAAAGAGATCCACGAAATACAGATGTAACTCTGTGAGATTAATTAACAGAACACTAAGTGGTTTCTCAGAAAGCTTCTTTCCAGATTTCATCTGAGGATATTTCCTTTTTCACACTAGCCCTCTATGGGCTTCCAAATATCACTTTGAAAATTCCACAAGAACTGTCTTAGCGAAAGGCTTCTTGAGGGGAAAGCTGTAACTCTGTGAGAGGATTTCACAGAACACAATGAAGTTTCTCAGAAAGCTTCTTTCTCTTTGTTATCGGAGGATATTTCCTTTGGCCCTATAGTCTTCAAAGGGATCCTAAATATCTGTTCTCAGATTCCACAGAAATAAGGCTAGCAAAGAGATCAACGAAATACAGATGTAACTCTGTAAGATGAATTAACAGAACACTAAGCGTTTTCTCAGAAAGTTTCTTTACAGATTTCATGTGAGCATATTTCCTTTTTCACCATAGCCCTCTATGGGCTTCCAAATATCACTTTGCCAATTCCACAAGAAGTGTCTTAGCGAAAGGCTTCTTGAGGGGAAAGCTGTAACTCTGTGAGATGATTTCACAGAACACAAAGAAGTTTCTCAGAAACCTTCTTTCTCTTTGTTATCGGAGGATATTTCCTTTGGCCCTATAGTCTTCAAAGGGATCCGAAATATCTGCTCTCAGATTCCACAGAAATAACGCTAGCAAAGAGATCCACGAAATACAGATGTAACTCTGTGAGATGAATTAACAGAACACTAAGCAGTTTCTCAGAAAGCTTCTTTCCAGATTTCATCTGAGGATATTTCCTTTTTCACCCTAGCCCTCTATGGGCTTGCAAATATCACTTTGCCAATTCCACAAGAACTGTCTTAGCGAAAGGCTTCTTGAGGGGAAAGCTGTAACTCTGTGAGATGATTTCACAGAACACAAAGAAGTTTCTCAGAAAGCTTCTTTCTCTTTGTTATCGGAGGATATTTCCTTTGGCCTGATTGTCTTCAAAGGGATCCGAAATATCTGTTCTCAGATTCCACAGAAATAAGGCTAGCAAAGAGATGCACGAAATACAGATGTAACTCTGTGAGATGAATTAAGAGAACACTAAGCGGTTTCTCAGAAAGCTTCTTTCCAGATTTCATCTGAGGATATTTCCTTTTTCACAATAGACCTCTATGGGCTTCCAAATATCACTTTGAAAATTCCACAAGAACTGTCTTAGCGAAAGGCTTCTTGAGGGGAAAGCTGTAACTCTGTGACATGATTTCACAGAACACAAAGAAGTTTCTCAGAAAGCTTCTTTCTCTTTGTTATCGGAGGATATTTCCTTTGGCCCTATAGTCTTCAAAGGGATCCGAAATATCTGTTCTCATATTCCACAGAAATAAGGCTAGCAAAGAGATCCACGAAATACAGATGTAACTCTGTGAGATGAATTAACAGAACACTAAGTAGTTTCTCAGAAAGCTTCTTTCCAGATTTCATCTGAGGATATTTCCTTTCTCACCATAGCCCTCTATGGGCTTCCAAATATCACTTTGCCAAGTCCACAGGAACAGTCTTAGCTAAAGGCTTCTTGAGGGGAAAGCTGTAACTCTGAGATGATTTCACAAAACACAAAGAAGTTTCTCAGAATGCTTCTTTCTCTTTGTTATCGGAGGACATTTCCTTTGGCCCTATAGTCTTCAAAGGGATCTGAAATATCTGTTCTCAGATTCCACAGAAATAAGGCTAGCAAAGAGATCCACGAAACACAGATGTAACTCGGTGAGTGGAAGTCACAAAACACTAAGCGGTTTCTCAGAAAGCTTCTTTCCAGATTTCATCTGAGGATATTTCCTTTTTCACCATAGCCCTCTATGGGCTTCCAAATATCACTTTGCCAATTCCCCAAGAACTGTCCTAGCGAAAGGCTTCTTGAGGGGAAAGCTGTAACTCTGTGAGATGATTTCACAGAACACAAAGAAGTTTCTCAGAAAGTTTCTTTCTCTTTGTTATCGGAGGATATTTCCTTTGGACCGATAGTCTTCAAAGGGATCTGAAATATCTCTCTCAGATTCCACAGAAATAAGGCTAGCAAAGAGATCCACGAAATACAGATGTAACTCTGTGAGTGAATTAACAGAACACTAAGCGGTTTCTCAGAAAGCTTCTTTACAGATTTCATGTGAGCATATTTCCTTTTTCACCATAGCCCTCTATGGGCTTCAAATATCACTTTGCCAATTCCACAAGAACTGTCTTAGCGAAAGGCTTCTTGAGGGGAAAGCTGTAACTCCGTGAGATGATTTCACAGAACACAAATAAGTTTCTCAGAAAGCATCTTTCTCTTTGTTATCGGAGGATATTTCCTTTGGCCCTATAGTCTTCAAAGGGATCCGAAATATCTGCTCTCAGATTCCACAGAAATAAGGCTAGCAAAGAGATCCACGAAATACAGATGTAACTCTGTGAGATGAATTAACAGAACACTAAGCGGTTTAACAGAAAGCTTCTTTCCAGATTTCATCTGAGGATATTTCCTTTTTCACCATAGCCCTCTATGGGCTTCCAAATATCACTTTGAAAATTCCACAAGAACTGTCTTAGCGAAAGGCTTCTTGAGGGGAAAGCTGTAACTCTGTGAGATGATTTCACAGAACACAAAGAAGTTTCTCAGAAAGCTTCTTTCTATTGTTATCGGAGGATATTTCCTTTGGCCCTATAGTCTTCAAAGGGATCCGAAATATCTGTTCTCATATTCCACAGAAATAAGGCTAGCAAAGAGATCCACGAAATACAGATGTAACTCTGTGAGATGAATTAACAGAACACTAAGCAGTTTCTCAGAAAGCTTCTTTCCAGATTTCATCTGAGGATATTTCCTTTTTCACCATAGCCCTCTATGGGCTTCCAAATATCACTTTGCCAAGTCCACAAGAACAGTCTTAGCGAAAGGCTTCTAGAGGGGAAAGTTGTAACTCCGTGAGATGATTTCACAGAACACAAAGAAGTTTCTCAGAAAGTTTCTTTCTCTTTCTTATCGTAGGATATTTCCTTGGGCCCTATAGTCTTCAAAGGGATCCGAAATATCTGTTCTCAGATTCCACAGAAATAAGGCTAGCAAAGAGATCCACGAAATACAAATGTAACTCTGTGAGATGAATTAACAGAACACTAAGCGTTTTCTCAGAAAGTTTCTTTACAGATTTCATGTGAGCATATTTCCTTTTTCACCATAGCCCTCTATGGGCTTCCAAATATCACTTTGCCAATTCCACAAGAAGTGTCTTAGCGAAAGGCTTCTTGAGGGGAAAGCTGTAACTCTGTGAGATGATTTCACAGAACACTAAGAAGTTTCTCAGAAAGCTTCTTTCTCTTTGTTATCGGAGGATATTTCCTTGGGCCCTATAGTCTTCAATGGGATCCGAAATATCTGCTCTCAGATTCCACAGAAATAATGCTAGCAAAGAGATCCACGAAATACAGATGTAACTCTGTGAGATGAATTAACAGAACACTAAGCAGTTTCTCAGAAAGCTTCTTTCCAGATTTCATCTGAGGATATTTCCTTTTTCACCCTAGCCCTCTATGGGCTTGCAAATATCACTTTGCCAATTCCACAAGAACTGTCTTAGCGAAAGGCTTCTTGAGGGGAAAGCTGTAACTCTGTGAAATGATTTCACAGAACACAAAGAAGTTTCTCAGAAAGCTTCTTTCTCTTTGTTATCGGAGGATATTTCCTTTGGCCTGATTGTCTTCAAAGGGATCCGAAATATCTGTTCTCAGATTCCACAGAAATAAGGCTAGCAAAGAGATGCACGAAATACAGATGTAAATCTGTGAGATGAATTAAGAGAACACTAAGCAGTTTCTCAGAAAGCTTCTTTCCAGATTTCATCTGAGGATATTTCCTTTCTCACCATAGCCTTCTATGGGCTTCCAAATATCACTTTGCAAGTTCCACAAGAACTGTCTTAGCGAAAGGCTTCTTGAGGGGAAAGCTGTAACTCTGTGAGATGATTTCACAAAACACAAAGAAGTTTCTCAGAATGCTTCTTTCTCTTTGTTATCGGAGGACATTTCTTTTGGCCCTATAGTCTTCAAAGGGATCTGAAATATCTGTTCTCAGATTCCACAGAAATAAGGCTAGCAAAGAGATCCAGGAAATACAGATGTAACTCTGTGAGTGGTAGTCACAGAACACTAAGCGTTTTCTCAGAAAGCTTCTTTACAGATTTCATGTGAGCATATTTCCTTTTTCACCATAGCCCTCTATGGGCTTCCAAATATCACTTTGCCAATTCCACAAGAACTGTCTTAGCGAAAGGCTTCTTGAGGGGAAACTGTAACTCTGTGAGATGATTTCACAGAACACAAAGAAGTTTCTCAGAAAGCTTCTTTCTCTTTGTTATCGGAGGATATTTCCTTTGGCTCTATAGTCTTCAAAGGGATCCGAAATATCTGCTCTCAGATTCCACAGAAATAACGCTAGCAAAGAGATCCACGAAATACAGATGTAACTCTGTGAGATTAATTAACAGAACACTAAGTGGTTTCTCAGAAAGCTTCTTTCCAGATTTCATCTGAGGATATTTCCTTTTTCACACTAGCCCTCTATGGGCTTCCAAATATCACTTTGAAAATTCCACAAGAACTGTCTTAGCGAAAGGCTTCTTGAGGGGAAAGCTGTAACTCTGTGAGAGGATTTCACAGAACACAAAGAAGTTTCTCAGAAAGCTTCTTTCTCTTTGTTATCGGAGGATATTTCCTTTGGCCCTATAGTCTTCAAAGGGATCCGAAATATCTGCTCTCAGATTCCACAGAAATAAGGCTAGCAAAGAGATCCACGAAATACAGATGTAACTCAGTGAGATGAATTAACAGAACACTAAGCGGTTTCTCAGAAAGCTTCCTTCCCGATTTCATCTGTTTATATTTCCTTTTTCAACATAGCCCTCTATGGGCTTGCAAATATCACTTTGCCGATTCCACAAGAACTGTCTTAGCGAATGGCTTCTTGAGGGGAAAGCTGTAACTCTGTGAGATGATTTCACAGAACACAAAGAAGTTTCTCAGAAAGCTTCTTTCTCTTTGTTATCGGAGGATATTTCCTTTGGCCTGATTGTCTTCAATGGGATCCGAAATATCTGTTCTCAGATTCCACAGAAATAAGGCTAGCAAAGAGATGCACGAAATACAGATGTAACTCTGTGAGATGAATTAAGAGAACACTAAGCGGTTTCTCAGAAAGCTTCTTTCCAGATTTCATCTGAGGATATTTCCTTTCTCACCATAGCTTTCTATGGGCTTCCAAATATCACTTTGCAAGTTCCACAAGAACTGTCTTAGCGAAAGGCTTCTTGAGGGGAAAGCTGTAACTCTGTGAGATGATTTCACAAAACACAAAGAAGTTTCTCAGAATGCTTCTTTCTCTTTGTTATCGGAGGCCATTTCCTTTGGCCCTATATTCTTCAAAGGGATCTGAAATATCTGTTCTCAGATTCCACAGAAATAAGGCTAGCAAAGAGTTCCACGAAATGCAGATGTAACTCTGTGAGTGGAAGTCACAGAACACTAAGCGGTTTCTCAGAAAGCTTCTTTGCAGATTTCATCTGAGGATATTTCCTTTTTCACCATAGCCCTCTATGGGCTTCCAAATATCACTTTGCCAATTCCACAAGAACTGTCTTAGCGAAAGGCTTCTTGAGGGGAAAGCTGTAATTCTGTGAGATGATTTCACAGAACACAATGAAGTTTCTCAGAAAGCTTCTTTCTCTTTGTTATCGGAGGATATTTCCTTTGGCCCTATAGTCTTCAAAGGGATCCTAAATATCTGTTCTCAGATTCCACAGAAATAAGGCTAGCAAAGAGATCAACGAAATACAGATGTAACTCTGTAAGATGAATTAACAGAACACTAAGCAGTTTCTCGGAAAGCTTCTTTCCAGATTACATCTGAGGATATTTCCTTTTTCACCATAGCCCTCTATGGGCTTCCAAATATCACTTTGCCAATTCCACAAGAACTGTCTTAGCGAAAGGCTTCTTGAGGGGAAAGCTGTAACTCTGTGAGATGATTTCACAGAACACAAAGAAGTTTCTCAGAAAGTTTCTTTCTCTTTGTTATCGGAGAATATTTCCTTTGGCCCTATAGTCTTCAAAGGGATCCGAAATATCTGTTCTCAGATTCCACAGAAATAAGGCTAGCAAAGAGATCCACGAAATACAGATGTAACTCTGTGAGATGAATTAACAGAACACTAAGCGGTTTAACAGAAAGCTTCTTTCCAGATTTCATCTGAGGATATTTCCTTTTTCACCATAGCCCTCTATGGGCTTCCAAATATCACTTTGCCAATTCCATAAGAACTGTCTTAGCGAAAGGCTTCTTGAGGGGAAAGCTGTAACTCTATGAGATGATTTCACAGAACACAAAGAAGTTTCTCAGAAATCTTCTTTCCCCTTGTTATCGGAGGATATTTCCTTTGGCCCTATAGTCTTCAAAGGGATCCGGAATATCTGTTCTCAGATTCCACAGAAATAAGGCTAGCAAAGAGATCCAGGAAATAAAGATGTAACTCAGTGAGATGAATTAACAGAACACTAAGCGGTTTCTCAGAAAGCTTCTTTCCAGATTTCATCTGAGGATATTTCCTTTTTCACCATAGCCCTCTATGGGCTTCCAAATATCACTTTGCCAATTCCACAAGAACTGTCTTAGCGAAAGGCTTCTTGAGTGGAAAGCTGTAACTCTGTGATATGATTTCACAGAACACAATGAAGTTTCTCAGAAAGCTTCTTTCTCTTTTTTATCGGAGGATATTTCCTTTGGCCCTATAGTCTTCAAACGGATCCGAAATATCTGTTCTCAGATTCCACAGAAATAAGGCTAGCAAAGAGATCCACGAAATACAGATGTAACTCTGTGAGATGAATTAAGAGAACACTAAGCAGTTTCTCAGAAAGCTTCTTTCCAGATTTCATCTGAGGATATTTCCTTTCTCACCATAGCCTTCTATGGGCTTCCAAATATCACTTTGCATGTTCCACAAGAACTGTCTTAGCGAAAGGCTTCTTGAGGGGAAAGCTGTAACTGTGTGAGATGATTTCACAAAACACAAAGAAGTTTCTCAGAATGCTTCTTTCTCTTTGTTATCGGAGGACATTTCCTTTGGCCCTATAGTCTTCAAAGGGATCTGAAATATCTGTTCTCAGATTCCACAGAAATAAGGCTAGCAAAGAGATCCACGAAATACAGATGTAACTCTGTGAGTGGAAGTCACAGAACACTAAGCGGTTTCTCAGAAAGCTTCTTTCCAGATTTCATCTGAGGATATTTCCTTTTTCACCATAGCCCTCTATGGGCTTCCAAATATCACTTTGACAATTCCCCAAGAACTGTCCTAGCGAAAGGCTTCTTTAGGGGAAAGCTGTAACTCTGTGAGATGATTTCACAGAACACAAAGAAGTTTCTCAGAAAGTTTCTTTCTCTTTGTTATCGGAGGATATTTCCTTTGGACCTATAGTCTTCAAAGGGATCTGAAATATCTCTCTCAGATTCCACAGAAATAAGGCTAGCAAAGAGATCCACGAAATACAGATGTAACTCTGTGAGATGAATTAACAGAACACTAAGCGGTTTCTCAGAAAGCTTCTTTACAGATTTCATGTGAGCATATTTCCTTTTTCACCATAGCCCTCTATGGACTTCCAAATATCACTTTGCCAATTCCACAAGAACTGTCTTAGCGAAAGGCTTCTTGAGGGGAAAGCTGTAACTCTGTGAGATGATTTCACAGAACACAAAGAAGTTTCTCAGAAAGCATCTTTCTCTTTGTTATCGGAGGATATTTCCTTTGGCCCTATAGTCTTCAAGGGGATCCGAAATATCTGCTCTCAGATTCCACAGAAATAAGGCTAGCAAAGAGATCCACGAAATACAGATGTAACTCTGTGAGATGAATTAACAGAACACTAAGCGGTTTAACAGAAAGCTTCTTTCCAGATTTCATCTGAGGATATTTCCTTTTTCACCATAGCCCTCTATGGGCTTCCAAATATCACTTTGCAAATTCCACAAGAACTATCTTAGCGAAAGACTTCTTGAGGGGAAAGCTGTAACTCTGTGAGATGATTTCACAGAACACAAAGAAGTTTCTCAGAAAGCTTCTTTCTCTTTGTTATCGGAGGATATTTCCTTTGGCCCTATAGTCTTCAAAGGAATCTGAAATATCTGTTCTCAGATTCAACAGAAGTAAGGCTAGCAAAGAGATCCACGAAATACAGATGTAACTCTGTGAAATGAATTAACAGAACACTAAGCAGTTACTCAGAAAGCTTCTTTCCAGATTTCATCTGAGGATATTTCCTTTTTCACCCTAGCCCTCTATGGGCTTCCAAATATCACTTTGCCAATTCCACAAGAACTGTCTTAGCGAAAGGCTTCTTGAGGGGAAAGCTGTAACTCTGTGAGATGATTTCACAGAACACAAAGAAGTTTCTCAGAAAGCTTCTTTCTCTTCGTTATCGGAGGATATTTCCTTTGGCCTGATTGTCTTCAAAGGGATCCGAAATATCTGTTCTCAGATTCCACAGAAATAAGACTAGCAAAGAGATGCACGAAATACAGATGTAACTCTGTGAGACGAATTAAGGGAACACTAAGCAGTTTCTCAGAAAGCTTCTTTCCAGATTTCATCTGAGGATATTTCCTTTCTCACCATAGCCTTCTATGGGCTTCCAAATATCACTATGCCAATTCCACAAGAACTGTTTTAGCGAAAGGCTTCTTGAGGGGAAAGCTGTAACTCTGTGAGATGATTTCACAGAACACAAAGAAGATTCTCAGAAAGCTTCTTTCTCTTTGTTATCGGAGGATATTTCCTTTGGCCCTATAGTCTTCAAAGGGATCTGAAATATCTGTTCTCAGATTCCACAGAAGTAAGGCTAGCAAAGAGATCCACGAAATACAGATGTAACTCTGTGAAATGAATTAACAGAACACTAAGCGGTTTCTCAGAAAGCTTCTTTCCAGATTTCATCTGAGAATATTTCCCTTTTCACCCTAGACCTCTATGGGATTCCAAATATCACTTTGCCAATTCCACAAGAACTGTCTTAGCGAAAGGCTTCTTGAGGGGAAAGCTGTAACTCTGTGAGATGATTTCACAAAACACAAAGATGTTTGTCAGAATTCTTCTTTCTCCTTGTTATCGGAGAATATTTCCTTTGGCCCTATTGTCTTCAAAGGGATCCGAAATATCTGTTCTCAGATTCCACAGAAATAAGGCTAGCAAAGAGATCCAGAAAATAAAGATGTAACTCTGTGAGATGAATTAACAGAACACTAAGCGGTTTCTCAGAAAGCTTCTTTCCAGATTTCAACTGAGGATATTTCCTTTTTCATCATAGCCCTCTATGGGCTTCCACATATCACTTTGCCAATTCCACAAGAACTGTCTTAGCGAAAGGCTTCTTGAGGGGAAAGCTGTAACTCTGTGAGATGATTTCACAGAACACAAAGAAGTTTCTCAGAAAGCTTCTTTCTCTTTGTTATCGGAAGATATATCCTTTGGCCCTGTAGTCTTCAAAGGGATCCGAAATATCTGTTCTCAGATTCAACAGAAATAAGGCTAGCAAAGAGATCCACGAAATACACATGTAACTCTGTGAGATGAATTAACAGAACACTAAGCGTTTTCTCAGAAAGTTTCTTTACAGATTTCATGTGAGCATATTTCCTTTTTCACCATAGCCCTCTATGGGCTTCCAAATATCACTTTGCCAATTCCACAAGAAGTGTCTTAGCGAAAGGCTTCTTGAGGGGAAAGCTGTAACTCTGTGAGATGATTTCACAGAACACAAAGAAGTTTCTCAGAAACCTTCTTTCTCTTTGTTATCGGAGGATATTTCCTTTGGCCCTATAGTCTTCAAAGGGATCCGAAATATCTGCTCTCAGATTCCACAGAAATAACGCTAGCAAAGAGATCCACGAAATACAGATGTAACTCTGTGAGATGAATTAACAGAACACTAAGCAGTTTCTCAGAAAGCTTCTTTCCAGATTTCATCTGAGGATATTTCCTTTTTCACCCTAGCCCTCTATGGGCTTGCAAATATCACTTTGCCAATTCCACAAGAACTGTCTTAGCGAAAGGCTTCTTGAGGGGAAAGCTGTAACTCTGTGAGATGATTTCACAGAACACAAAGAAGTTTCTCAGAAAGCTTCTTTCTCTTTGTTATCGGAGGATATTTCCTTTGGCCTGATTGTCTTCAAAGGGATCCGAAATATCTGTTCTCAGATTCCACAGAAATAAGGCTAGCAAAGAGATGCACGAAATACAGATGTAACTCTGTGAGATGAATTAAGAGAACACTAAGCGGTTTCTCAGAAAGCTTCTTTCCAGATTTCATCTGAGGATATTTCCTTTTTCACAATAGACCTCTATGGGCTTCCAAATATCACTTTGAAAATTCCACAAGAACTGTCTTAGCGAAAGGCTTCTTGAGGGGAAAGCTGTAACTCTGTGACATGATTTCACAGAACACAAAGAAGTTTCTCAGAAAGCTTCTTTCTCTTTGTTATCGGAGGATATTTCCTTTGGCCCTATAGTCTTCAAAGGGATCCGAAATATCTGTTCTCATATTCCACAGAAATAAGGCTAGCAAAGAGATCCACGAAATACAAATGTAACTCTGTGAGATGAATTAACAGAACACTAAGTAGTTTCTCAGAAAGCTTCTTTCCAGATTTCATCTGAGGATATTTCCTTTCTCACCATAGCCCTCTATGGGCTTCCAAATATCACTTTGCCAAGTCCACAGGAACAGTCTTAGCGAAAGGCTTCTTGAGGGGAAAGCTGTAACTCTGAGATGATTTCACAAAACACAAAGAAGTTTCTCAGAATGCTTCTTTCTCTTTGTTATCGGAGGACATTTCCTTTGGCCCTATAGTCTTCAAAGGGATCTGAAATATCTGTTCTCAGATTCCACAGAAATAAGGCTAGCAAAGAGATCCACGAAACACAGATGTAACTCGGTGAGTGGAAGTCACAAAACACTAAGCGGTTTCTCAGAAAGCTTCTTTCCAGATTTCATCTGAGGATATTTCCTTTTTCACCATAGCCCTCTATGGGCTTCCAAATATCACTTTGCCAATTCCCCAAGAACTGTCCTAGCGAAAGGCTTCTTGAGGGGAAAGCTGTAACTCTGTGAGATGATTTCACAGAACACAAAGAAGTTTCTCAGAAAGTTTCTTTCTCTTTGTTATCGGAGGATATTTCCTTTGGACCGATAGTCTTCAAAGGGATCTGAAATATCTCTCTCAGATTCCACAGAAATAAGGCTAGCAAAGAGATCCACGAAATACAGATGTAACTCTGTGAGTGAATTAACAGAACACTAAGCGGTTTCTCAGAAAGCTTCTTTACAGATTTCATGTGAGCATATTTCCTTTTTCACCATAGCCCTCTATGGGCTTCCAAATATCACTTTGCCAATTCCACAAGAACTGTCTTAGCGAAAGGCTTCTTGAGGGGAAAGCTGTAACTCTGTGAGATGATTTCACAGAACACAAATAAGTTTCTCAGAAAGCATCTTTCTCTTTGTTATCGGAGGATATTTCCTTTGGCCCTATAGTCTTCAAAGGGATCCGAAATATCTGCTCTCAGATTCCACAGAAATAAGGCTAGCAAAGAGATCCACGAAATACAGATGTAACTCTGTGAGATGAATTAACAGAACACTAAGCGGTTTAACAGAAAGCTTCTTTCCAGATTTCATCTGAGGATATTTCCTTTTTCACCATAGCCCTCTATGGGCTTCCAAATATCACTTTGAAAATTCCACAAGAACTGTCTTAGCGAAAGGCTTCTTGAGGGGAAAGCTGTAACTCTGTGAGATGATTTCACAGAACACAAAGAAGTTTCTCAGAAAGCTTCTTTCTCTTTGTTATCGGAGGATATTTCCTTTGGCCCTATAGTCTTCAAAGGGATCTGAAATATCTGTTCTCATATTCCACAGAAATAAGGCTAGCAAAGAGATCCACGAAATACAGATGTAACTCTGTGAGATGAATTAACAGAACACTAAGCAGTTTCTCAGAAAGCTTCTTTCCAGATTTCATCTGAGGATATTTCCTTTCTCACCAAAGCCCTCTATGGGCTTCCAAATATCACTTTGCCAAGTCCACAAGAACAGTCTTAGCGAAAGGCTTCTAGAGGGGAAAGTTGTAACTCCGTGAGATGATTTCACAGAACACAAAGAAGTTTCTCAGAAAGTTTCTTTCTCTTTCTTATCGTAGGATATTTCCTTGGGCCCTATAGTCTTCAAAGGGATCCGAAATATCTGTTCTCAGATTCCACAGAAATAAGGCTAGCAAAGAGATCCACGAAATACAAATGTAACTCTGTGAGATGAATTAACAGAACACTAAGCGTTTTCTCAGAAAGTTTCTTTACAGATTTCATGTGAGCATATTTCCTTTTTCAACATAGCCCTCTATGGGCTTCCAAATATCACTTTGCCAATTCCACAAGAAGTGTCTTAGCGAAAGGCTTCTTGAGGGGAAAGCTGTAACTCTGTGAGATGATTTCACAGAACACTAAGAAGTTTCTCAGAAAGCTTCTTTCTCTTTGTTATCGGAGGATATTTCCTTGGGCCCTATAGTCTTCAATGGGATCCGAAATATCTGCTCTCAGATTCCACAGAAATAATGCTAGCAAAGAGATCCACGAAATACAGATGTAACTCTGTGAGATGAATTAACAGAACACTAAGCAGTTTCTCAGAAAGCTTCTTTCCAGATTTCATCTGAGGATATTTCCTTTTTCACCCTAGCCCTCTATGGGCTTGCAAATATCACTTTGCCAATTCCACAAGAACTGTCTTAGCGAAAGGCTTCTTGAGGGGAAAGCTGTAACTCTGTGAAATGATTTCACAGAACACAAAGAAGTTTCTCAGAAAGCTTCTTTCTCTTTGTTATCGGAGGATATTTCCTTTGGCCTGATTGTCTTCAAAGGGATCCGAAATATCTGTTCTCAGATTCCACAGAAATAAGGCTAGCAAAGAGATGCACGAAATACAGATGTAAATCTGTGAGATGAATTAAGAGAACACTAAGCAGTTTCTCAGAAAGCTTCTTTCCAGATTTCATCTGAGGATATTTCCTTTCTCACTATAGCCTTCTATGGGCTTCCAAATATCACTTTGCAAGTTCCACAAGAACTGTCTTAGCGAAAGGCTTCTTGAGGGGAAAGCTGTAACTCTGTGAGATGATTTCACAAAACACAAAGAAGTTTCTCAGAATGCTTCTTTCTCTTTGTTATCGGAGGACATTTCTTTTGGCCCTATAGTCTTCAAAGGGATCTGAAATATCTGTTCTCAGATTCCACAGAAATAAGGCTAGCAAAGAGATCCAGGAAATACAGATGTAACTCTGTGAGTGGTAGTCACAGAACACTAAGCGTTTTCTCAGAAAGCTTCTTTACAGATTTCATGTGAGCATATTTCCTTTTTCACCATAGCCCTCTATGGGCTTCCAAATATCACTTTGCCAATTCCACAAGAAGTGTCTTAGCGAAAGGCTTCTTGAGGGGAAAGCTGTAACTCTGTGAGATGATTTCACAGAACACTAAGAAGTTTCTCAGAAAGCTTCTTTCTCTTTGTTATCGGAGGATATTTCCTTGGGCCCTATAGTCTTCAATGGGATCCGAAATATCTGCTCTCAGATTCCACAGAAATAATGCTAGCAAAGAGATCCACGAAATACAGATGTAACTCTGTGAGATGAATTAACAGAACACTAAGCAGTTTCTCAGAAAGCTTCTTTCCAGATTTCATCTGAGGATATTTCCTTTTTCACCCTAGCCCTCTATGGGCTTGCAAATATCACTTTGCCAATTCCACAAGAACTGTCTTAGCGAAAGGCTTCTTGAGGGGAAAGCTGTAACTCTGTGAAATGATTTCACAGAACACAAAGAAGTTTCTCAGAAAGCTTCTTTCTCTTTGTTATCGGAGGATATTTCCTTTGGCCTGATTGTCTTCAAAGGGATCCGAAATATCTGTTCTCAGATTCCACAGAAATAAGGCTAGCAAAGAGATGCACGAAATACAGATGTAAATCTGTGAGATGAATTAAGAGAACACTAAGCAGTTTCTCAGAAAGCTTCTTTCCAGATTTCATCTGAGGATATTTCCTTTCTCACCATAGCCTTCTATGGGCTTCCAAATATCACTTTGCAAGTTCCACAAGAACTGTCTTAGCGAAAGGCTTCTTGAGGGGAAAGCTGTAACTCTGTGAGATGATTTCACAAAACACAAAGAAGTTTCTCAGAATGCTTCTTTCTCTTTGTTATCGGAGGACATTTCTTTTGGCCCTATAGTCTTCAAAGGGATCTGAAATATCTGTTCTCAGATTCCACAGAAATAAGGCTAGCAAAGAGATCCAGGAAATACAGATGTAACTCTGTGAGTGGTAGTCACAGAACACTAAGCGTTTTCTCAGAAAGCTTCTTTACAGATTTCATGTGAGCATATTTCCTTTTTCACCATAGCCCTCTATGGGCTTCCAAATATCACTTTGCCAATTCCACAAGAACTCTCTTAGCGAAAGGCTTCTTGAGGGGAAACTGTAACTCTGTGAGATGATTTCACAGAACACAAAGAAGTTTCTCAGAAAGCTTCTTTCTCTTTGTTATCGGAGGATATTTCCTTTGGCTCTATAGTCTTCAAAGGGATCCGAAATATCTGCTCTCAGATTCCACAGAAATAACGCTAGCAAAGAGATCCACGAAATACAGATGTAACTCTGTGAGATTAATTAACAGAACACTAAGTGGTTTCTCAGAAAGCTTCTTTCCAGATTTCATCTGAGGATATTTCCTTTTTCACACTAGCCCTCTATGGGCTTCCAAATATCACTTTGAAAATTCCACAAGAACTGTCTTAGCGAAAGGCTTCTTGAGGGGAAAGCTGTAACTCTGTGAGAGGATTTCACAGAACACAAAGAAGTTTCTCAGAAAGCTTCTTTCTCTTTGTTATCGGAGGATATTTCCTTTGGCCCTATAGTCTTCAAAGGGATCCGAAATATCTGCTCTCAGATTCCACAGAAATAAGGCTAGCAAGGAGATCCACGAAATACAGATGTAACTCAGTGAGATGAATTAACAGAACACTAAGCGGTTTCTCAGAAAGCTTCCTTCCCGATTTCATCTGTGGATATTTCCTTTTTCAACATAGCCCTCTATGGGCTTGCAAATATCACTTTGCCGATTCCACAAGAACTGTCTTAGCGAATGGCTTCTTGAGGGGAAAGCTGTAACTCTGTGAGATGATTTCACAGAACACAAAGAAGTTTCTCAGAAAGCTTCTTTCTCTTTGTTATCGGAGGATATTTCCTTTGGCCTGATTGTCTTCAATGGGATCCGAAATATCTGTTCTCAGATTCCACAGAAATAAGGCTAGCAAAGAGATGCACGAAATACAGATGTAACTCTGTGAGATGAATTAAGAGAACACTAAGCGGTTTCTCAGAAAGCTTCTTTCCAGATTTCATCTGAGGATATTTCCTTTCTCACCATAGCTTTCTATGGGCTTCCAAATATCACTTTGCAAGTTCCACAAGAACTGTCTTAGCGAAAGGCTTCTTGAGGGGAAAGCTGTAACTCTGTGAGATGATTTCACAAAACACAAAGAAGTTTCTCAGAATGCTTCTTTCTCTTTGTTATCGGAGGCCATTTCCTTTGGCCCTATATTCTTCAAAGGGATCTGAAATATCTGTTCTCAGATTCCACAGAAATAAGGCTAGCAAAGAGTTCCACGAAATGCAGATGTAACTCTGTGAGTGGAAGTCACAGAACACTAAGCGGTTTCTCAGAAAGCTTCTTTGCAGATTTCATCTGAGGATATTTCCTTTTTCACCATAGCCCTCTATGGGCTTCCAAATATCACTTTGCCAATTCCACAAGAACTGTCTTAGCGAAAGGCTTCTTGAGGGGAAAGCTGTAATTCTGTGAGATGATTTCACAGAACACAATGAAGTTTCTCAGAAAGCTTCTTTCTCTTTGTTATCGGAGGATATTTCCTTTGGCCCTATAGTCTTCAAAGGGATCCTAAATATCTGTTCTCAGATTCCACAGAAATAAGGCTAGCAAAGAGATCAACGAAATACAGATGTAACTCTGTAAGATGAATTAACAGAACACTAAGCAGTTTCTCGGAAAGCTTCTTTCCAGATTACATCTGAGGATATTTCCTTTTTCACCATAGCCCTCTATGGGCTTCCAAATATCACTTTGCCAATTCCACAAGAACTGTCTTAGCGAAAGGCTTCTTGAGGGGAAAGCTGTAACTCTGTGAGATGATTTCACAGAACACAAAGAAGTTTCTCAGAAAGTTTCTTTCTCTTTGTTATCGGAGAATATTTCCTTTGGCCCTATAGTCTTCAAAGGGATCCGAAATATCTGTTCTCAGATTCCACAGAAATAAGGCTAGCAAAGAGATCCACGAAATACAGATGTAACTCTGTGAGATGAATTAACAGAACACTAAGCGGTTTAACAGAAAGCTTCTTTCCAGATTTCATCTGAGGATATTTCCTTTTTCACCATAGCCCTCTATGGGCTTCCAAATATCACTTTGCCAATTCCATAAGAACTGTCTCAGCGAAAGGCTTCTTGAGGGGAAAGCTGTAACTCTATGAGATGATTTCACAGAACACAAAGAAGTTTCTCAGAAATCTTCTTTCCCCTTGTTATCGGAGGATATTTCCTTTGGCCCTATAGTCTTCAAAGGGATCCGGAATATCTGTTCTCAGATTCCACAGAAATAAGGCTAGCAAAGAGATCCAGGAAATAAAGATGTAACTCTGTGAGATGAATTAACAGAACACTAAGCGGTTTCTCAGAAAGCTTCTTTCCAGATTTCATCTGAGGATATTTCCTTTTTCACCATAGCCCTCTATGGGCTTCCAAATATCACTTTGCCAATTCCACAAGAACTGTCTTAGCGAAAGGCTTCTTGAGTGGAAAGCTGTAACTCTGTGAGATGATTTCACAGAACACAATGAAGTTTCTCAGAAAGCTTCTTTCTCTTTTTTATCGGAGGATATTTCCTTTGGCCCTATAGTCTTCAAAGGGATCCGAAATATCTGTTCTCAGATTCCACAGAAATAAGGCTAGCAAAGAGATCCACAAAATACAGATGTAACTCTGTGAGATGAATTAAGAGAACACTAAGCAGTTTCTCAGAAAGCTTCTTTCCAGATTTCATCTGAGGATATTTCCTTTCTCACCATAGCCTTCTATGGGCTTCCAAATATCACTTTGCATGTTCCACAAGAACTGTCTTAGCGAAAGGCTTCTTGAGGGGAAAGCTGTAACTCTGTGAGATGATTTCACAAAACACAAAGAAGTTTCTCAGAATGCTTCTTTCTCTTTGTTATCGGAGGACATTTCCTTTGGCCCTATAGTCTTCAAAGGGATCTGAAATATCTGTTCTCAGATTCCACAGAAATAAGGCTAGCAAAGATATCCACGAAATACAGATGTAACTCTGTGAGTGGAAGTCACAGAACACTAAGCGGTTTCTCAGAAAGCTTCTTTCCAGATTTCATCTGAGGATATTTCCTTTTTCACCATAGCCCTCTATGGGCTTCCAAATATCACTTTGCCAATTCCCCAAGAACTGTCCTAGCGAAAGGCTTCTTGAGGGGAAAGCTGTAACTCTGTGAGATGATTTCACAGAACACAAAGAAGTTTCTCAGAAAGTTTCTTTCTCTTTGTTATCGGAGGATATTTCCTTTGGCCCTATAGTCTTCAAGGGGATCCGAAATATCTGCTCTCAGATTCCACAGAAATAAGGCTAGCAAAGAGATCCACGAAATACAGATGTAACTCTGTGAGATGAATTAACAGAACACTAAGCGGTTTAACAGAAACCTTCTTTCCAGATTTCATCTGAGGATATTTCCTTTTTCACCATAGCCCTCTATGGGCTTCCAAATATCACTTTGAAAATTCCACAAGAACTATCTTAGCGAAAGGCTTCTTGAGGGGAAAGCTGTAACTCTGTGAGATGATTTCACAGAACACAAAGAAGTTTCTCAGAAAGCTTCTTTCTCTTTGTTATCGGAGGATATTTCCTTTGGCCCTATAGTCTTCAAAGGGATCCGAAATATCTGTTCTCATATTCCACAGAAATAAGGCTAGCAAAGAGATCCACGAAATACAGATGTAACTCTGTGAGTGGAAGTCACAGAACACTAAGCGGTTTCTCAGAAAGCTTCTTTCCAGATTTCATCTGAGATTATTTCCTTTCTCACCATAGCCCTCTATGGGCTTCCAAATATCACTTTGCCAAGTCCACAAGAACAGTCTTAGCGAAAGGCTTCTAGAGGGGAAAGTTGTAACTCCCTGAGATGATTTCACAGAACACAAAGACGTTTCTCAGAAACCTTCTTTCTCTTTGTTATCGGAGGATATTTCCTTGGGCCCTATGGTCTTCAAAGGGATCCGAAATATCTGCTCTCAGATTCCACAGAAATAAGGCTAGCAAAGAGATCCACGAAATACAGATGTAACTCTGTGAGATGAATTAACAGAACACTAAGCAGTTTCTCAGAAAGCTTCTTTCCAGATTACATCTGAGGATATTTCCTTTTTCACCATAGCCCTCTATGGGCTTCCAAATATCACATTGCCAATTCCACAAGAATTGTCTTAGCGAAAGGCTTCTTGAGGGGAAAGCTGTAACTCTGTGAGATGATTTCACAGAACACAAAGAAGTTTCTCAGAAAGCTTCTTTCTCTTTGTTATCGGAGGATATTTCCTCTGGCCCTATAGTCTTCAAAGGGATCTGAAATATCTGTTCTCAGATTCCACAGAAGTAAGGCTAGCAAAGAGATCCACGAAATACAGATGTAACTCTGTGAAATGAATTAACAGAACACTAAGCGGTTTCTCAGAAAGCTTCTTTCCAGATTTCATCTGAGAATATTTCCCTTTTCACCATAGACCTCTATGGGATTCCAAATATCACTTTGCCAATTCCACAAGAACTGTCTTAGCGAAAGGCTTCTTGAGGGGAAAGCTGTAACTCTGTGAGATGATTTCACAAAACACAAAGATGTTTGTCAGAATTCTTCTTTCTCCTTGTTATCGGAGGATATTTCCTTTGGCCCTATAGTCTTCAAAGGGATCCGAAATATCTGCTCTCAGATTCCACAGAAATAAGGCTAGCAAAGAGATCCACGAAATACAGATGTAACTCTGTGAGGTGAATTAAAAGAACACTAAGCGGTTTCTCAGAAAGCTTCTTTCCAGATTTCATCTGAGGATATTTCCTTTTTCACCCTAGCCCTAAATGGGCTCCAAATATCACTTTGAAAATTCCACAAGAACTATCTTAGCGAAAGGCTTCTTGAGGGGAAAGCTGTAAGTCTGTGAGAGGATTTCACAGAACACAAAGAAGTTTCTGAGAAAGCTTCTTTCTCTTTGTTATCGGAAGATACTTCCTTTGGCCCTATAGTCTTCAAAGGGATCCGAAATATCTGTTCTCTGATACCACAGAAATAAGGCTAGCAAAGAGATCCACGAACTACAGATGTAACTCCGTGAGATGAATTAACAGAACACTAAGCGGTTTCTCAGAAAGCTTCTTTCCAGATTTCATCTGTAGATATTTCCTTTTTCATCATAGCCCTCTAAGGTCTTGCAAATATCACTTTGCCAATTCCACAAGAACTGTCTTAGCGAAAGGCTTCTTGAGGGGAAAGCTGTAACTCTGTGAGATGATTTCACAGAACACAAAGAAGTTTCTCAGAAAGCTTCTTTCTCTTTGTTATCGGAGGATATTTCCTTTGGCCCTATAGTCTTCAAAGGGATCCTAAATATCTGTTCTCAGATTCCACAGAAATAAGACTAGCAAGGAGATCCACGAAATACAGATGTAACTCTGTGAGATGAATTAACAGAACACTAAGCAGTTTCTCAGAAAGCTTCTTTCCAGATTTCATCTGAGGATATTTCCTTTTTCACCATAGCCCTCTATGGGCTTCCAAATATCACTATGCCAATTCCACAAGAACTGTTTTAGCGAAAGGCTTCTTGAGGGGAAAGCTGTAACTCTGTGAGATGATTTCACAGAACACAAAGAAGTTTCTCAGAAAGCTTCTTTCTCTTTGTTATCGGAGGATATTTCCTTTGGCCCTATAGTCTTCAAAGGAATCTGAAATATCTGTTCTCAGATTCAACAGAAGTAAGGCTAGCAAAGAGATCCACGAAATACAGATGTAACTCTGTGAAATGAATTAACAGAACACTAAGCAGTTTCTCAGAAAGCTTCTTTCCAGATTTCATCTGAGAATATTTCCCTTTTCACCATAGACCTCTATGGGCTTCCAAATATCACTTTGCCAATTCCACAAGAAGTGTCTTAGCGAAAGGCTTCTTGAGGGGAAAGCTGTAACTCTGTGAGATGATTTCACAGAACACAAAGAAGTTTCTCAGAAAGCTTCTTTCTCTTTGTTATCGGAGCATATTTCCTTTGGCCCTATAGTCTTCAAAGGGATCCGAAATATCTGCTCTCAGATTCCACAGAAATAACGCTAGCAAAGAGATCCACGAAATACAGATGTAACTCTGTGAGATGAATTAACAGAACACTAAGCAGTTTCTCAGAAAGCTTCTTTCCAGATTTCATCTGAGGATATTTCCTTTTTCACCCTAGCCCTCTATGGGCTGGCAAATATCACTTTGCCAATTCCACAAGAACTGTCTTAGCGAAAGGCTTCTTGAGGGGAAAGCTGTAACTCTGTGAGATGATTTCACAGAACACAAAGAAGTTTCTCAGAAAGCTTCTTTCTCTTTGTTATCGCAGGATATTTCCTTTGGCCTGATTGTCTTCAAAGGGATCCGAAATATCTGTTCTCAGATTCCACAGAAATAAGGCTAGCAAAGAGATGCACGAAATACAGATGTAACTCTGTGAGATGAATTAAGAGAACACTAAGCGGTTTCTCAGAAAGCTTCTTTCCAGATTTCATCTGAGGATATTTCCTTTTTCACAATAGACCTCTATGGGCTTCCAAATATCACTTTGAAAATTCCACAAGAACTGTCTTAGCGAAAGGCTTCTTGAGGGGAAAGCTGTAACTCTGTGACATGATTTCACAGAACACAAAGAAGTTTCTCAGAAAGCTTCTTTTCTTTGTTATCGGAGGATATTTCCTTTGGCCCTATAGTCTTCAAAGGGATCCGAAATATCTGTTCTCATATTCCACAGAAATAAGGCTAGCAAAGAGATCCACGAAATACAGATGTAACTCTGTGAGATGAATTAACAGAACACTAAGTAGTTTCTCAGAAAGCTTCTTTCCAGATTTCATCTGAGGATATTTCCTTTCTCACCATTGCCCTCTATGGGCTTCCAAATATCACTTTGCCAAGTCCACAGGAACAGTCTTAGCGAAAGGCTTCTTGAGGGGAAAGCTGTAACTCTGAGATGATTTCACAAAACACAAAGAAGTTTCTCAGAATGCTTCTTTCTCTTTGTTATCGGAGGACATTTCCTTTGGCCCTATAGTCTTCAAAGGGATCTGAAATATCTGTTCTCAGATTCCACAGAAATAAGGCTAGCATAGAGATCCACGAAATACAGATGTAACTCTGTGAGTGAATTAACAGAACACTAAGCGGTTTCTCAGAAAGCTTCTTTACAGATTTCATGTGAGCATATTTCCTTTTTCACCATAGCCCTCTATGGGCTTCCAAATATCACTTTGCCAATTCCACAAGAACTGTCTTAGCGAAAGGCTTCTTGAGGGGAAAGCTGTAACTCTGTGAGATGATTTCACAGAACACAAATAAGTTTCTCAGAAAGCATCTTTCTCTTTGTTATCGGAGGATATTTCCTTTGGCCCTATAGTCTTCAAAGGGATCCGAAATATCTGCTCTCAGATTCCACAGAAATAAGGCTAGCAAAGAGATCCACGAAATACAGATGTAACTCTGTGAGATGAATTAACAGAACACTAAGCGGTTTAACAGAAAGCTTCTTTCCAGATTTCATCTGAGGATATTTCCTTTTTCACCATAGCCCTCTATGGGCTTCCAAATATCACTTTGAAAATTCCACAAGAACTGTCTTAGCGAAAGGCTTCTTGAGGGGAAAGCTGTAACTCTGTGAGATGATTTCACAGAACACAAAGAAGTTTCTCAGAAAGCTTCTTTCTCTTTGTTATCGGAGGATATTTCCTTTGGCCCTATAGTCTTCAAAGGGATCCGAAATATCTGTTCTCATATTCCACAGAAATAAGGCTAGCAAAGAGATCCACGAAATACAGATGTAACTCTGTGAGATGAATTAACAGAACACTAAGCAGTTTCTCAGAAAGCTTCTTTCCAGATTTCATCTGAGGATATTTCCTTTCTCACCAAAGCCCTCTATGGGCTTCCAAATATCACTTTGCCAAGTCCACAAGAACAGTCTTAGCGAAAGGCTTCTAGAGGGGAAAGTTGTAACTCCGTGAGATGATTTCACAGAGCACAAAGAAGTTTCTCAGAAAGTTTCTTTCTCTTTCTTATCGTAGGATATTTCCTTGGGCCCTATAGTCTTCAAAGGGATCCGAAATATCTGTTCTCAGATTCCACAGAAATAAGGCTAGCAAAGAGATCCACGAAATACAAATGTAACTCTGTGAGATGAATTAACAGAACACTAAGTGTTTTCTCAGAAAGTTTCTTTACAGATTTCATGTGAGCATATTTCCTTTTTCACCATAGCCCTCTATGGGCTTCCAAATATCACTTTGCCAATTCCACAAGAAGTGTCTTAGCGACAGGCTTCTTGAGGGGAAAGCTGTAACTCTGTGAGATGATTTCACAGAACACTAAGAAGTTTCTCAGAAAGCTTCTTTCTCTTTGTTATCGGAGGATATTTCCTTGGGCCCTATAGTCTTCAAAGGGATCCGAAATATCTGCTCTCAGATTCCACAGAAATAATGCTAGCAAAGAGATCCACGAAAAACAGATGTAACTCTGTGAGATGAATTAACAGAACACTAAGCAGTTTCTCAGAAAGCTTCTTTCCAGATTTCATCTGAGGATATTTCCTTTTTCACCCTAACCCTCTATGGGCTTGCAAATATCACTTTGCCAATTACACAAGAACTGTCTTAGCGAAAGGCTTCTTGAGGGGAAAGCTGTAACTCTGTGAAATGATTTCACAGAACACAAAGAAGTTTCTCAGAAAGCTTCTTTCTCTTTGTTATCGGAGGATATTTCCTTTGGCCTGATTGTCTTCAAAGGGATCCTAAATATCTGTTCTCAGATTCCACAGAAATAAGGCTAGCAAAGAGATGCACGAAATACAGATGTAAATCTGTGAGATGAATTAAGAGAACACTAAGCAGTTTCTCAGAAAGCTTCTTTCCAGATTTCATCTGAGGATATTTCCTTTCTCACCATAGCCTTCTATGGGCTTCCAAATATCACTTTGCAAGTTCCACAAGAACTGTCTTAGCGAAAGGCTTCTTGAGGGGAAAGCTGTAACTCTGTGAGATGATTTCACAAAACACAAAGAAGTTTCTCAGAATGCTTCTTTCTCTTTGTTATCGGAGGACATTTCTTTTGGCCCTATAGTCTTCAAAGGTATCTGAAATATCTGTTCTCAGATTCCACAGAAATAAGGCTAGCAAAGAGATCCAGGAAATACAGATGTAACTCTGTGAGTGGTAGTCACAGAACACTAAGCGTTTTCTCAGAAAGCTTCTTTACAGATTTCATGTGAGCATATTTCCTTTTTCACCGTAGCCCTCTATGGGCTTCCAAATATCACTTTGCCAATTCCACAAGAACTGTCTTAGCGAAAGGCTTCTTGAGGGGAAACTGTAACTCTGTGAGATGATTTCACAGAACACAAAGAAGTTTCTCAGAAAGCTTCTTTCTCTTTGTTATCGGAGGATATTTCCTTTGGCTCTATACTCTTCAAAGGGATCCGAAATATCTGCTCTCAGATTCCACAGAAATAACGCTAGCAAAGAGATCCACGAAATACAGATGTAACTCTGTGAGATTAATTAACAGAACACTAAGTGGTTTCTCAGAAAGCTTCTTTCCAGATTTCATCTGAGGATATTTCCTTTTTCACACTAGCCCTCTATGGGCTTCCAAATATCACTTTGAAAATTCCACAAGAACTGTCTTAGCGAAAGGCTTCTTGAGGGGAAAGCTGTAACTCTGTGAGAGGATTTCACAGAACACAAAGAAGTTTCTCAGAAAGCTTCTTTCTCTTTGTTATCGGAGGATATTTCCTTTGGCCCTATAGGCTTCAAAGGGATCCGAAATATCTGCTCTCAGATTCCACAGAAATAAGGCTAGCAAAGAGATCCACGAAATACAGATGTAACTCAGTGAGATGAATTAACAGAACACTAAGCGGTTTCTCAGAAAGCTTCCTTCCCGATTTCATCTGTGGATATTTCCTTTTTCAACATAGGCCTCTATGGGCTTGCAAATATCACTTTGCCGATTCCACAAGAACTGTCTTAGCGAATGGCTTCTTGAGGGGAAAGCTGTAACTCTGTGAGATGATTTCACAGAACACAAAGAAGTTTCTCAGAAAGCTTCTTTCTCTTTGTTATCGGAGGATATTTCCTTTGGCCTGATTGTCTTCAATGGGATCCGAAATATCTGTTCTCAGATTCCACAGAAATAAGGCTAGCAAAGAGATGCACGAAATACAGACGTAACTCTGTGAGATGAATTAAGAGAACACTAAGCGGTTTCTCAGAAAGCTTCTTTCCAGATTTCATCTGAGGATATTTCCTTTCTCACCATAGCCTTCTATGGGCTTCCAAATATCACTTTGCAAGTTCCACAAGAACTGTCTTAGCGAAAGGCTTCTTGAGGGGAAAGCTGTAACTCTGTGAGATGATTTCACAAAACACAAAGAAGTTTCTCAGAATGCTTCTTTCTCTTTGTTATCGGAGGCCATTTCCTTTGGCCCTATATTCTTCAAAGGGATCTGAAATATCTGTTCTCAGATTCCACAGAAATAAGGCTAGCAAAGAGTTCCACGAAATGCAGATGTAACTCTGTGAGTGGAAGTCACAGAACACTAAGCGGTTTCTCAGAAAGCTTCTTTGCAGATTTCATCTGAGGATATTTCCTTTTTCACCATAGCCCTCTATGGGCTTCCAAATATCACTTTGCCAATTCCACAAGAACTGTCTTAGCGAAAGGCTTCTTGAGGGGAAAGCTGTAATTCTGTGAGATGATTTCACAGAACACAATGAAGTTTCTCAGAAAGCTTCTTTCTCTTTGTTATCGGAGGATATTTCCTTTGGCCCTATAGTCTTCAAAGGGATCCGAAATATCTGTTCTCAGATTCCACAGAAATAAGGCTAGCAAAGAGATCAACGAAATACAGATGTAACTCTGTAAGATGAATTAACAGAACACTAAGCAGTTTCTCGGAAAGCTTCTTTCCAGATTACATCTGAGGATATTTCCTTTTTCACCATAGCCCTCTATGGGCTTCCAAATATCACTTTGCCAATTCCACAAGAACTGTCTTAGCGAAAGGCTTCTTGAGGGGAAAGCTGTAACTCTGTGAGATGATTTCACAGAACACAAAGAAGTTTCTCAGAAAGTTTCTTTCTCTTTGTTATCGGAGAATATTTCCTTTGGCCCTATAGTCTTCAAAGGGATCCGAAATATCTGTTCTCAGATTCCACAGAAATAAGGCTAGCAAAGAGATCCACGAAATACAGATGTAACTCTGTGAGATGAATTAACAGAACACTAAGAGGTTTAACAGAAAGCTTCTTTCCAGATTTCATCTGAGGATATTTCCTTTTTCACCATAGCCCTCTATGGGCTTCCAAATATCACTTTGCCAATTCCATAAGAACTGTCTTAGCGAAAGGCTTCTTGAGGGGAAAGCTGTAACTCTATGAGATGATTTCACAGAACACAAAGAAGTTTCTCAGAAATCTTCTTTCCCCTTGTTATCGGAGGATATTTCCTTTGGCCCTATAGTCTTCAAAGGGATCCGGAATATCTGTTCTCAGATTCCACAGAAATAAGGCTAGCAAAGAGATCCAGGAAATAAAGATGTAACTCTGTGAGATGAATTAACAGAACACTAAGCGGTTTCTCAGAAAGCTTCTTTCCAGATTTCATCTGAGGATATTTCCTTTTTCACCATAGCCCTCTATGGGCTTCCAAATATCACTTTGCCAATTCCACAAGAACTGTCTTAGCGAAAGGCTTCTTGAGTGGAAAGCTGTAACTCTGTGAGATGATTTCACAGAACACAATGAAGTTTCTCAGAAAGCTTCTTTCTCTTTTTTATCGGAGGATATTTCCTTTGGCCCTATAGTCTTCAAAGGGATCCGAAATATCTGTTCTCAGATTCCACAGAAATAAGGCTAGCAAAGAGATCCACGAAATACAGATGTAACTCAGTGAGATGAATTAACAGAACACTAAGCGGTTTCTCAGAAAGCTTCTTTACAGATTTCATGTGAGCATATTTCCTTTTTCACCATAGCCCTCTATGGGCTTCAAATTTCACTTTGCCAATTCCACAAGAACTGTCTTAGCGAAAGGCTTCTTGAGGGGAAAGCTGTAACTCTGTGAGATGATTTCACAGAACACAAAGAAGTTTCTCAGAAAGCATCTTTCTCTTTGTTATCGGAGGATATTTCCTTTGGCCCTATAGTCTTCAAAGGGATCCGAAATATCTGTTCTCAGATTCCACAGAAATAAGGCTAGCAAAGAGATCCACGAAATACAGATGTAACTCTGTAAGATGAATTAACAGAACACTAAGGGGTTTAGCAGAAAGCTTCTTTCCAGATTTCATCTGAGGATATTTCTTTTTTCACCATAGCCCTCTATGGGCGTACAAATATCACTTTGCTAATTCCTCAAGAACTGTCTCAGCGAAATGCTTCTTGAGGGGAAAGCTGTAACTCTGTGAGATGATTTCACAGAACACAAAGAAGTTTCACAGAAAGCTTCTTTCTCTTTTTTATCGGAGGATATTTCCTTTGGTCCTATAGTCTTGAAAGGGATCCGAAATATCTGTTCTCAGATTTCACAGAAATAAGGCTTGCAAAGACATCCACGAAATACAGATGTAACTCTGTGAGATGAATTAACAGAACACTAAGCGGTTTCTCAGAAAGCTTCTTTCCAGATTTCATCTGAGGATATTTCCTTTTTCACCATAGCCCTCTATGGGCTTCCAAATATCACTTTGGCAATTCCACAAGAACTGTCTTAGCGAAAGGCTTCTTGAGGGGAAAGCTGTAACTCTGTGAGATGATTTCACAGAACACAAAGAAGTTTCTCAGAAAGCTTCTTTCTCTTTGTTATCGGAGGATATATCCTTTGGCCCTGTAGTCTTCAAAGGGATCCGAAATATCTGTTCTCAGATTCCACAGAAATAAGGCTAGCAAAGGGATCCACGAAATACAGATGTAACTCTGTGAGATGAATTAACAGAACACTAAGCAGTTTCTTAGAAATCTTCTTTCCAGATTTCATCTGAGGATATTTCCTTTTTCACCATAGCCCTCTATGGGCTTCCAAATATCACTTTGCCAAGTCCACAAGAACAGTCTTAGCGAAAGGCTTCTAGAGGGGAAAGTTGTAACTCCGTGAGATGATTTCACAGAACACAAAGACGTTTCTCAGAAACCTTCTTTCTCTTTGTTATCGGAGGATATTTCCTTTGGCCCTATAGTCTTCAAAGGGATCAGAAATATCTGTTCTCAGATTCCACAGAAATAAGGCTAGCAAAGGGATCCACGAAATACAGATGAAACTCTGTGAGATGAATTAACAGAACACTAAGCAGTTTCTCAGAAAGCTTCTTTCTAGATTACATCTGAGGATATTTCCTTTTTCACCATAGCCCTCTACGGGCTTCCAAATATCACTTTGCCAATTCCACAAGAACTGTCTTAGCGAAAGGCTTCTTGAGGGGAAAGCTGTAATTCTGTGAGATGATTTCACAGAACACAATGAAGTTTCTCAGAAAGCTTCTTTCTCTTTGTTATCGGAGGATATTTCCTTTGGCCCTATAGTCTTCAAAGGGATCCGAAATATCTGTTCTCAGATTCCACAGAAATAAGGCTAGCAAAGAGATCAACGAAATACAGATGTAACTCTGTAAGATGAATTAACAGAACACTAAGCAGTTTCTCGGAAAGCTTCTTTCCAGATTACATCTGAGGATATTTCCTTTTTCACCATAGCCCTCTATGGGCTTCCAAATATCACTTTGCCAATTCCACAAGAACTGTCTTAGCGAAAGGCTTCTTGAGGGGAAAGCTGTAACTCTGTGAGATGATTTCACAGAACACAAAGAAGTTTCTCAGAAAGTTTCTTTCTCTTTGTTATCGGAGAATATTTCCTTTGGCCCTATAGTCTTCAACGGGATCCGAAATATCTGTTCTCAGATTCCACAGAAATAAGGCTAGCAAAGAGATCCACGAAATACAGATGTAACTCTGTGAGATGAATTAACAGAACACTAAGCGGTTTAACAGAAAGCTTCTTTCCAGATTTCATCTGAGGATATTTCCTTTTTCACCGTAGCCCACTATGGGCTTCCAAATATCACTTTGCCAATTCCATAAGAACTGTCTTAGCGAAAGGCTTCTTGAGGGGAAAGCTGTAACTCTATGAGATGATTTCACAGAACACAAAGAAGTTTCTCAGAAATCTTCTTTCCCCTTGTTATCGGAGGATATTTCCTTTGGCCCTATAGTCTTCAAAGGGATCCGGAATATCTGTTCTCAGATTCCACAGAAATAAGGCTAGCAAAGAGATCCAGGAAATAAAGATGTAACTCTGTGAGATGAATTAACAGAACACTAAGCGGTTTCTCAGAAAGCTTCTTTCCAGATTTCATCTGAGGATATTTCCTTTTTCACCATAGCCCTCTATGGGCTTCCAAATATCACTTTGCCAATTCCACAAGAACTGTCTTAGCGAAAGGCTTCTTGAGTGGAAAGCTGTAACTCTGTGAGATGATTTCACAGAACACAATGAAGTTTCTCAGAAAGCTTCTTTCTCTTTTTTATCGGAGGATATTTCCTTTGGCCCTATAGTCTTCAAAGGGATCCGAAATATCTGTTCTCAGATTCCACAGAAATAAGGCTAGCAAAGAGATCCACGAAATACAGATGTAACTCTGTGAGATGAATTAACAGAACACTAAGCGGTTTCTCAGAAAGCTTCTTTACAGATTTCATGTGAGCATATTTCCTTTTTCACCATAGCCCTCTATGGGCTTCCAAATATCACTTTGCCAATTCCACAAGAACTGTCTTAGCGAAAGGCTTCTTGAGGGGAAAGCTGTAACTCTGTGAGATGATTTCACAGAACACAAAGAAGTTTCTCACAAAGCATCTTTCTCTTTGTTATCGGAGGATATTTCCTTTGGCCCTATAGTCTTCAAAGGGATCCGAAATATCTGTTCTCAGATTCCACAGAAATAAGGCTAGCAAAGAGATCCACGAAATACAGATGTAACTCTGTAAGATGAATTAACAGAACACTAAGGGGTTTAGCAGAAAGCTTCTTTCCAGATTTCATCTGAGGATATTTCTTTTTTCACCATAGCCCTCTATGGGCGTACAAATATCACTTTGCTAATTCCTCAAGAACTGTCTCAGCGAAATGCTTCTTGAGGGGAAAGCTGTAACTCTGTGAGATGATTTCACAGAACACAAAGAAGTTTCACAGAAAGCTTCTTTCTCTTTGTTATCGGAGGATATTTCCTTTGGTCCTATAGTCTTGAAAGGGATCCGAAATATCTGTTCTCAGATTTCACAGAAATAAGGCTTGCAAAGACATCCACGAAATACAGATGTAACTCTGTGAGATGAATTAACAGAACACTAAGCGGTTTCTCAGAAAGCTTCTTTCCAGATTTCATCTGAGGATATTTCCTTTTTCACCATAGCCCTCTATGGGCTTCCAAATATCACTTTGGCAATTCCACAAGAACTGTCTTAGCGAAAGGCTTCTTGAGGGGAAAGCTGTAAATCTGTGAGATGATTTCACAGAACACAAAGAATTTTCTTAGAAAGCTTCTTTCTCTTTGTTATCGGAGGATATATCCTTTGGCCCTGTAGTCTTCAAAGGGATCCGAAATATCTGTTCTCAGATTCCACAGAAATAAGGCTAGCAAAGGGATCCACGAAATACAGATGTAACTCTGTGAGATGAATTAACAGAACACTAAGCAGTTTCTGAGAAATCTTCTATCCAGATTTCATCTGAGGATATTTCCTTTTTCACCATAGCCCTCTATGGGCTTCCAAATATCACTTTGCCAAGTCCACAAGAACAGTCTTAGCGAAAGGCTTCTAGAGGGGAAAGTTGTAACTCCGTGAGATGATTTCACAGAACACAAAGACGTTTCTCAGAAACCTTCTTTCTCTTTGTTATCGGAGGATATTTCCTTTGGCCCTATAGTCTTCAAAGGGATCCGAAATATCTGTTCTCAGATTCCACAGAAATAAGGCTAGCAAAGGGATCCACGAAATACAGATGTAACTCTGTGAGATGAATTAACAGAACACTAAGCAGTTTCTCAGAAAGCTTCTTTCTAGATTACATCTGAGGATATTTCCTTTTTCACCATAGCCCTCTACGGGCTTCCAAATATCACTTTGCCAATTCCACAAGAACTGTCCTAGCGAAAGGCTTCTTGAGGGGAAAGCTGTAACTCTGTGAGATGATTTCACAGAACACAAAGAAGTTTCTCAGAAAGTTTCTTTCTCTTTGTTATCGGAGGATATTTCCTTTGGCCCTATAGTCTTCAAAGGGATCCGAAATATCTGTTCTCAGATTCCACAGAAATAAGGCCAGCAAAGAGATCCACGAAATACAGATGTAACTCTGTGAGATGAATTAACAGAACACTAAGCGGTTTCTCAGAAAGCTTCTTTACAGATTTCATGTGAGCATATTTCCTTTTTCACCATAGCCCTCTATGGGCTTCCAAATATCACTTTGCCAATTCCACAAGAACTGTCCTAGCGAAAGGCTTCTTGAGAGGAAAGCTGTAACTCTGTGAGATGATTTCACAGAACACAAAGAAGTTTCTCTGAAAGTTTCTTTCTCTTTGTTATCGGAGGATATTTCCTTGGGCCCTATAGTCTTCAAAGGGATCCGAAATATCTGTTCTCATATTCCACAGAAATAAGGCTAGCAAAGAGATCCACGAAATACAGATGTAACTCTGTGAGATGAATTAACAGAACACTAAGCAGTTTCTCAGAAAGCTTCTTTCCAGATTTCATCTGAGGATATTTCCTTTCTCACCATAGCCCTCTATGGGCTTCCAAATATCACTTTGCCAAGTCCACAAGAACAGTCTTAGCGAAAGGCTTCTAGAGGGGAAAGTTGTAACTCCGTGAGATGATTTCACAGAACACAAAGACGTTTCTCAGAAACCTTCTTTCTCTTTGTTATCGGAGGATATTTCCTTTGGCCCTATAGTCTTCAAAGGGATCCGAAATATCTGTTCTCAGATTCCACAGAAATAAGGCTAGCAAAGAGATCCACGAAATACAGATGTAACTCTGTGAGATGAATTAACAGAACACTAAGCAGTTTCTCAGAAAGCTTCTTTCCAGATTACATCTGAGGATATTTCCTTTTTCACCATAGCCCTCTATCGGCTTCCAAATATCACTTTGCCAATTCCACAAGAACTGTCTTAGCGAAAGGCTTCTTGAGGGGAAAGCTGTAACTCTGTGAGATGATTTCACAGAACACAAAGAAGTTTCTCAGAAAGTTTCTTTCTCTTTCTTATCGTAGGATATTTCTTTGGGCCCTATAGTCTTCAAAGGGATCCGAAATATCTGTTCTCAGATTCCACAGAAATAAGGCTAGCAAAGAGAGCCACGAAATACAAATGTAACTCTGTGAGATGAATTAACAGAACACTAAGCGTTTTCTCAGAAAGTTTCTTTACAGATTTCATGTGAGCATATTTCCTTTTTCACCATTGCCCTCTATGGGCTTCCAAATATCACTTTGCCAATTCCACAAGAAGTGTCTGAGCGAAAGGCTTCTTGAGGGGAAAGCTGTAACTCTGTGAGATGATTTCACAGAACACAAAGAAGTTTCTCAGAAAGCTTCTTTCTCTTTGTTATCGGAGCATATTTCCTTTGGCCCTATAGTCTTCAAAGGGATCCGAAATATCTGCTCTCAGATTCCACAGAAATAACGCTAGCAAAGAGATCCACGAAATACAGATGTAACTCTGTGAGATGAATTAACAGAACACTAAGCAGTTTCTCAGAAAGCTTCTTTCCAGATTTCATCTGAGGATATTTCCTTTTTCACCCTAGCCCTCTATGGGCTTCCAAATATCACTTTGCCAATTCCACAAGAACTGTCTTAGCGAAAGGCTTCTTGAGGGGAAAGCTGTAACTCTGTGAGATGATTTCACAGAACACAAAGAAGTTTCTCAGAAAGCTTCTTTCTCTTCGTTATCGGAGGATATTTCCTTTGGCCTGATTGTCTTCAAAGGGATCCGAAATATCTGTTCTCAGATTCCACAGAAATAAGACTAGCAAAGAGATGCACGAAATACAGATGTAACTCTGTGAGATGAATTAAGGGAACACTAAGCAGTTTCTCAGAAAGCTTCTTTCCAGATTTCATCTGAGGATATTTCCTTTCTCACCATAGCCTTCTATGGGCTTCCAAATATCACTATGCCAATTCCACAAGAACTGTTTTAGCGAAAGGCTTCTTGAGGGGAAAGCTGTAACTCTGTGAGATGATTTCACAGAACACAAAGAAGATTCTCAGAAAGCTTCTTTCTCTTTGTTATCGGAGGATATTTCCTTTGGCCCTATAGTCTTCCAAGGGATCTGAAATATCTGTTCTCAGATTCCACAGAAGTAAGGCTAGCAAAGAGATCCACGAAATACAGATGTAACTCTGTGAAATGAATTAACAGAACACTAAGCGGTTTCTCAGAAAGCTTCTTTCCAGATTTCATCTGAGAATATTTCCCTTTTCACCCAAGACCTCTATGGGATTCCAAATATCACTTTGCCAATTCCACAAGAACTGTCTTAGCGAAAGGCTTCTTGAGGGGAAAGCTGTAACTCTGTGAGATGATTTCACAAAACACAAAGATGTTTGTCAGAATTCTTCTTTCTCCTTGTTATCGGAGGATATTTCCTTTGGCCCTATTGTCTTCAAAGGGATCCGAAATATCTGTTCTCAGATTCCACAGAAATAAGGCTAGCAAAGAGATCCAGAAAATAAAGATGTAACTCTGTGAGATGAATTAACAGAACACTAAGCGGTTTCTCAGAAAGCTTCTTTCCAGATTTCAACTGAGGATATTTCCTTTTTCATCATAGCCCTCTATGGGCTTCCACATATCACTTTGCCAATTCCACAAGAACTGTCTTAGCGAAAGGCTTCTTGAGGGGAAAGCTGTAACTCTGTGAGATGATTTCACAGAACACAAAGAAGTTTCTCAGAAAGCTTCTTTCTCTTTGTTATCGGAAGATATATCCTTTGGCCCTGTAGTCTTCAAAGGGATCCGAAATATCTGTTCTCAGATTCCACAGAAATAAGGCTAGCAAAGAGATCCACGAAATACAAATGTAACTCTGTGAGATGAATTAACAGAACACTAAGCGTTTTCTCAGAAAGTTTCTTTACAGATTTCATGTGAGCATATTTCCTTTTTCACCATAGCCCTCTATGGGCTTCCAAATATCACTTTGCCAATTCCACAAGAAGTGTCTTAGCGAAAGGCTTCTTGAGGGGAAAGCTGTAACTCTGTGAGATGATTTCAGAGAACACAAAGAAGTTTCTCAGAAACCTTCTTTCTCTTTGTTATCGGAGGATATTTCCTTTGGCCCTATAGTCTTCAAAGGGATCCGAAATATCTGCTCTCAGATTCCACAGAAATAACGCTAGCAAAGAGATCCACGAAATACAGATGTAACTCTGTGAGATGAATTAACAGAACACTAAGCAGTTTCTCAGAAAGCTTCTTTCCAGATTTCATCTGAGGATATTTCCTTTTTCACCCTAGCCCTCTATGGGCTTGCAAATATCACTTTGCCAATTCCACAAGAACTGTCTTAGCGAAAGGCTTCTTGAGGGGAAAGCTGTAACTCTGTGAGATGATTTCACAGAACACAAAGAAGTTTCTCAGAAAGCTTCTTTCTCTTTGTTATCGGAGGATATTTCCTTTGGCCTGATTGTCTTCAAAGGGATCCGAAATATCTGTTCTCAGATTCCACAGAAATAAGGCTAGCAAAGAGATGCACGAAATACAGATGTAACTCTGTGAGATGAATTAACAGAACACTAAGCGGTTTCTCAGAAAGCTTCTTTCCAGATTTCATCTGAGGATATTTCCTTTTTCACAATAGACCTCTATGGGCTTCCAAATATCACTTTGAAAATTCCACAAGAACTGTCTTAGCGAAAGGCTTCTTGAGGGGAAAGCTGTAACTCTGTGACATGATTTCACAGAACACAAAGAAGTTTCTCAGAAAGCTTCTTTCTCTTTGTTATCGGAGGATATTTCCTTTGGCCCTATAGTCTTCAAAGGGATCCGAAATATCTGTTCTCATATTCCACAGAAATAAGGCTAGCAAAGAGATCCACGAAATACAGATGTAACTCTGTGAGATGAATTAACAGAACACTAAGTAGTTTCTCAGAAAGCTTCTTTCCAGATTTCATCTGAGGATATTTCCTTTCTCACCATAGCCCTCTATGGGCTTCCAAATATCACTTTGCCAAGTCCACAGGAACAGTCTTAGCGAAAGGCTTCTTGAGGGGAAAGCTGTAACTCTGAGATGATTTCACAAAACACAAAGAAGTTTCTCAGAATGCTTCTTTCTCTTTGTTATCGGAGGACATTTCCTTTGGCCCTAGAGTCTTCAAAGGGATCTGAAATATCTGTTCTCAGATTCCACAGAAATAAGGCTAGCAAAGAGATCCACGAAACACAGATGTAACTCTGTGAGTGGAAGTCACAGAACACTAAGCGGTTTCTCAGAAAGCTTCTTTCCAGATTTCATCTGAGGATATTTCCTTTTTCACCATAGCCCTCTATGGGCTTCCAAATATCACTTTGAAAATTCCACAAGAACTGTCTTAGCGAAAGGCTTCTTGAGGGGAAAGCTGTAACTCTGTGAGATGATTTCACAGAACACAAAGAAGTTTCTCAGAAAGCTTCTTTCTCTTTGTTATCGGAGGATATTTCCTTTGGCCCTATAGTCTTCAAAGGGATCCGAAATATCTGTTCTCATATTCCACAGAAATAAGGCTAGCAAAGAGATCCACGAAATACAGATGTAACTCTGTGAGATGAATTAACAGAACACTAAGCAGTTTCTCAGAAAGCTTCTTTCCAGATTTCATCTGAGGATATTTCCTTTCTCACCAAAGCCCTCTATGGGCTTCCAAATATCACTTTGCCAAGTACACAAGAACAGTCTTAGCGAAAGGCTTCTAGAGGGGAAAGTTGTAACTCCGTGAGATGATTTCACAGAACACAAAGAAGTTTCTCAGAAAGTTTCTTTCTCTTTCTTATCGTAGGATATTTCCTTGGGCCCTATAGTCTTCAAAGGGATCCGAAATATCTGTTCTCAGATTCCACAGAAATAAGGCTAGCAAAGAGATCCACGAAATACAAATGTAACTCTGTGAGATGAATTAACAGAACACTAAGCGTTTTCTCAGAAAGTTTCTTTACAGATTTCATGTGAGCATATTTCCTTTTTCACCATAGCCCTCTATGGGCTTCCAAATATCACTTTGCCAATTCCACAAGAAGTGTCTTAGCGAAAGGCTTCTTGAGGGGAAAGCTGTAACTCTGTGAGATGATTTCACAGAACACTAAGAAGTTTCTCAGAAAGCTTCTTTCTCTTTGTTATCGGAGGATATTTCCTTGGGCCCTATAGTCTTCAAAGGGATCCGAAATATCTGCTCTCAGATTCCACAGAAATAATGCTAGCAAAGAGATCCACGAAATACAAATGTAACTCTGTGAGATGAATTAACAGAACACTAAGCAGTTTCTCAGAAAGCTTCTTTCCAGATTTCATCTGAGGATATTTCCCTTTTCACCCTAGCCCTCTATGGGCTTGCAAATATCACTTTGCCAATTCCACAAGAACTGTCTTAGCGAAAGGCTTCTTGAGGGGAAAGCTGTAACTCTGTGAAATGATTTCACAGAACACAAAGAAGTTTCTCAGAAAGCTTCTTTCTCTTTGTTATCGGAGGATATTTCCTTTGGCCCTATAGTCTTCAAAGGGATCTGAAATATCTGTTCTCAGATTCCACAGAAATAAGGCTAGCAAAGAGATCCAGGAAATACAGATGTAACTCTGTGAGTGGTAGTCACAGAACACTAAGCGTTTTCTCAGAAAGCTTCTTTACAGATTTCATGTGAGCATATTTCCTTTTTCACCATAGCCCTCTATGGGCTTCCAAATATCACTTTGCCAATTCCACAAGAACTGTCTTAGCGAAAGGCTTCTTGAGGGGAAACTGTAACTCTGTGAGATGATTTCACAGAACACAAAGAAGTTTCTCAGAAATCTTCTTTCTCTTTGTTATCGGAGGATATTTCCTTTGGCTCTATAGTCTTCCAAGGGATCCGAAATATCTGCTCTCAGATTCCACAGAAATAACGCTAGCAAAGAGATCCACGAAATACAGATGTAACTCTGTGAGATTAATTAACAGAACACTAAGTGGTTTCTCAGAAAGCTTCTTTCCAGATTTCATCTGAGGATATTTCCTTTTTCACCCTAGCCCTCTATGGGCTTCCAAATATCACTTTGAAAATTCCACAAGAACTGTCTTAGCGAAAGGCTTCTTGAGGGGAAAGCTGTAACTCTGTGAGAGGATTTCACAGAACACAAAGAAGTTTCTCAGAAAGCTTCTTTCTCTTTGTTATCGGAGGATATTTCCTTTGGCCCTATAGTCTTCAAAGGGATCCGAAATATCTGCTCTCAGATTCCACAGAAATAAGGCTAGCAAAGAGATCCACGAAATACAGATGTAACTCAGTGAGATGAATTAACAGAACACTAAGCGGTTTCTCAGAAAGCTTCTTTCCAGATTTCATCTGAGGATATTTCCTTTCTCACCATAGCCTTCTATGGGCTTCCAAATATCACTTTGCAAGTTCCAGAAGAACTGTCTTAGCGAAAGGCTTCTTGAGGGGAAAGCTGTAACTCTGTGAGATGATTTCACAAAACACAAGGAAGTTTCTCAGAATGCTTCTTTCTCTTTGTTATCGGAGGCCATTTCCTTTGGTCCTATATTCTTCAAAGGGATCTGAAATATCTGTTCTCAGATTCCACAGAAATAAGGCTAGCAAAGAGTTCCACGAAATGCAGATGTAACTCTGTGAGTGGAAGTCACAGAACACTAAGCGGTTTCTCAGAAAGCTTCTCTCCAGATTTCATCTGAGGATATTTCCTTTTTCACCATAGCCCTCTATGGGCTTCCAAATATCACTTTGCCAATTCCACAAGAACTGTCTTAGCGAAAGGCTTCTTGAGGGGAAAGCTGTAATTCTGTGAGATGATTTCACAGAACACAATGAAGTTTCTCAGAAAGCTTCTTTCTCTTTGTTATCGGAGGATATTTCCTTTGGCCCTATAGTCTTCAAAGGGATCCGAAATATCTGTTCTCAGATTCCACAGAAATAAGGCTAGCAAAGAGATCAACGAAATACAGATGTAACTCTGTAAGATGAATTAACAGAACACTAAGCAGTTTCTCGGAAAGCTTCTTTCCAGATTACATCTGAGGATATTTCCTTTTCACCATAGCCCTCTATGGGCTTCCAAATATCACTTTGCCAATTCCACAAGAACTGTCTTAGCGAAAGGCTTCTTGAGGGGAAAGCTGTAACTCTGTGAGATGATTTCACAGAACACAAAGAAGTTTCTCAGAAAGTTTCTTTCTCTTTGTTATCGGAGAATATTTCCTTTGGCCCTATAGTCTTCAAAGGGATCCGAAATATCTGTTCTCAGATTCCACAGAAATAAGGCTAGCAAAGAGATCCACGAAATACAGATGTAACTCTGTGAGATGAATTAACAGAACACTAAGCGGTTTAACAGAAAGCTTCTTTCCAGATTTCATCACAGGATATTTCCTTTTTCACCATAGCCCTCTATGGGCTTCCAAATATCACTTTGCCAATTCCATAAGAACTGTCTTAGCGAAAGGCTTCTTGAGGGGAAAGCTGTAACTCTATGAGATGATTTCACAGAACACAAAGAAGTTTCTCAGAAATCTTCTTTCCCCTTGTTATCGGAGGATATTTCCTTTGGCCCTATAGTCTTCAAAGGGATCCGGAATATCTGTTCTCAGATTCCACAGAAATAAGGCTAGCAAAGAGATCCAGGAAATAAAGATGTAACTCTGTGAGATGAATTAACAGAACACTAAGCGGTTTCTCAGAAAGCTTCTTTCCAGATTTCATCTGAGGATATTTCCTTTTTCACCATAGCCCTCTATGGGCTTCCAAATATCTCTTTGCCAATTCCACAATAACTGTCTTAGCGAAAGGCTTCTTGAGTGGAAAGCTGTAACTCTGTGAGATGATTTCACAGAACACAATGAAGTTTCTCAGAAAGCTTCTTTCTCTTTTTTATCGGAGGATATTTCCTTTGGCCCTATAGTCTTCAAAGGGATCCGAAATATCTGTTCTCAGATTCCAGAGAAATAAGGCTAGCAAAGAGATCCACGAAATACAGATGTAACTCTGTGAGATGAATTAACAGAACACTAAGCGGTTTCTCAGAAAGCTTCTTTACAGATTTCATGTGAGCATATTTCCTTTTTCACCATAGCCCTCTATGGGCTTCCAAATATCACTTTGCCAATTCCACAAGAACTGTCTTAGCGAAAGGCTTCTTGAGGGGAAAGCTGTAACTCTGTGAGATGATTTCACAGAACACAAAGAAGTTTCTCAGAAAGCTTCTTTCTCTTTGTTATCGGAGGTTATTTCCTTTGGCCTGATTGTCTTCAATGGGATCCGAAATATCTGTTCTCAGATTCCACAGAAATAAGGCTAGCAAAGAGATCCAGGAAATAAAGATGTAACTCTGTGAGATGAATTAACAGAACACTAAGCGGTTTCTCAGAAAGCTTCTTTCCAGATTTCATCTGAGGATATTTCCTTTCTCACCATAGCCTTCTATGGGCTTCCAAATATCACTTTGCAAGTTCCAGAAGAACTGTCTTAGCGAAAGGCTTCTTGAGGGGAAAGCTGTAACTCTGTGAGATGATTTCACAAAACACAAAGAAGTTTCTCAGAATGCTTCTTTCTCTTTGTTATCGGAGGCCATTTCCTTTGGCCCTATATTCTTCAAAGGGATCTGAAATATCTGTTCTCAGATTCCACAGAAATAAGGCTAGCAAAGAGTTCCACGAAATGCAGATGTAACTCTGTGAGTGGAAGTCACAGAACACTAAGCGGTTTCTCAGAAAGCTTCTTTCCAGATTTCATCTGAGGATATTTCCTTTTTCACCATAGCCCTCTATGGGCTTCCAAATATCACTTTGCCAATTCCACAAGAACTGTCTTAGCGAAAGGCTTCTTGAGGGGAAAGCTGTAATTCTGTGAGATGATTTCACAGAACACAATGAAGTTTCTCAGAAAGCTTCTTTCTCTTTGTTATCGGAGGATATTTCCTTTGGCCCTATAGTCTTCAAAGGGATCCGAAATATCTGTTCTCAGATTCCACAGAAATAAGGCTAGCAAAGAGATCAACGAAATACAGATGTAACTCTGTAAGATGAATTAACAGAACACTAAGCAGTTTCTCGGAAAGCTTCTTTCCAGATTACATCTGAGGATATTTCCTTTTCACCATAGCCCTCTATGGGCTTCCAAATATCACTTTGCCAATTCCACAAGAACTGTCTTAGCGAAAGGCTTCTTGAGGGGAAAGCTGTAACTCTGTGAGATGATTTCACAGAACACAAAGAAGTTTCTCAGAAAGTTTCTTTCTCTTTGTTATCGGAGAATATTTCCTTTGGCCCTATAGTCTTCAAAGGGATCCGAAATATCTGTTCTCAGATTCCACAAAAATAAGGCTAGCAAAGAGATCCACGAAATACAGATGTAACTCTGTGAGATGAATTAACAGAACACTAAGCGGTTTAACAGAAAGCTTCTTTCCAGATTTCATCACAGGATATTTCCTTTTTCACCATAGCCCTCTATGGGCTTCCAAATATCACTTTGCCAATTCCATAAGAACTGTCTTAGCGAAAGGCTTCTTGAGGGGAAAGCTGTAACTCTATGAGATGATTTCACAGAACACAAAGAAGTTTCTCAGAAATCTTCTTTCCCCTTGTTATCGGAGGATATTTCCTTTGGCCCTATAGTCTTCAAAGGGATCCGGAATATCTGTTCTCAGATTCCACAGAAATAAGGCTAGCAAAGAGATCCAGGAAATAAAGATGTAACTCTGTGAGATGAATTAACAGAACACTAAGCGGTTTCTCAGAAAGCTTCTTTCCAGATTTCATCTGAGGATATTTCCTTTTTCACCATAGCCCTCTATGGGCTTCCAAATATCTCTTTGCCAATTCCACAATAACTGTCTTAGCGAAAGGCTTCTTGAGTGGAAAGCTGTAACTCTGTGAGATGATTTCACAGAACACAAAGAAGTTTCACAGAAAGCTTCTTTCTCTTTTTTATCGGAGGATATTTCCTTTGGCCCTATAGTCTTCAAAGGGATCCGGAATATCTGTTCTCAGATTCCACAGAAATAAGGCTAGCAAAGAGATCCAGGAAATAAAGATGTAACTCTGTGAGATGAATTAACAGAACACTAAGCGGTTTCTCAGAAAGCTTCTTTCCAGATTTCATCTGAGGATATTTCCTTTTTCACCATAGCCCTCTATGGGCTTCCAAATATCTCTTTGCCAATTCCACAATAACTGTCTTAGCGAAAGGCTTCTTGAGTGGAAAGCTGTAACTCTGTGAGATGATTTCACAGAACACAATGAAGTTTCTCAGAAAGCTTCTTTCTCTTTTTTATCGGAGGATATTTCCTTTGGCCCTATAGTCTTCAAAGGGATCCGAAATATCTGTTCTCAGATTCCACAGAAATAAGGCTAGCAAAGAGATCCACGAAATACAGATGTAACTCTGTGAGATGAATTAACAGAACACTAAGCGGTTTCTCAGAAAGCTTCTTTACAGATTTCATGTGAGCATATTTCCTTTTTCACCATAGCCCTCTATGGGCTTCCAAATATCACTTTGCCAATTCCACAAGAACTGTCTTAGCGAAAGGCTTCTTGAGGGGAAAGCTGTAACTCTGTGAGATGATTTCACAGAACACAAAGAAGTTTCTCAGAAAGCTTCTTTCTCTTTGTTATCGGAGGATATATCCTTTGGCCCTGTAGTCTTCAAAGGGATCCGAAATATCTGTTCTCAGATTCCACAGAAATAAGGCTAGCAAAGGGATCCACGAAATACAGATGTAACTCTGTGAGATGAATTAACAGAACACTAAGCAGTTTCTTAGAAATCTTCTTTCCAGATTTCATCTGAGGATATTTCCTTTTTCACCATAGTCCTCTATGGGCTTCCAAATATCACTTTGCCAAGTCCACAAGAACAGTCTTAGCGAAAGGCTTCTAGAGGGGAAAGTTGTAACTCCGTGAGATGATTTCACAGAACACAAAGACGTTTCTCAGAAACCTTCTTTCTCTTTGTTATCGGAGGATATTTCCTTTGGCCCTATAGTCTTCAAAGGGATCCGAAATATCTGTTCTCAGATTCCACAGAAATAAGGCTAGCAAAGGGATCCACGAAATACAGATGTAACTCTGTGAGATGAATGAACAGAACACTAAGCAGTTTCTCAGAAAGCTTCTTTCTAGATTACATCTGAGGATATTTCCTTTTTCACCATAGCCCTCTACGGGCTTCCAAATATCACTTTGCCAATTCCACAAGAACTGTCCTAGCGAAAGGCTTCTTGAGGGGAAAGCTGTAACTCTGTGAGATGATTTCACAGAACACAAAGAAGTTTCTCAGAAAGTTTCTTTCTCTTTGTTATCGGAGGATATTTCCTTTGGCCCTATAGTCTTCAAAGGGATCCGAAATATCTGTTCTCAGATTCCACAGAAATAAGGCTAGCAAAGAGATCCACGAAATACAGATGTAACTCTGTGAGATGAATTAACAGAACACTAAGCGGTTTCTCAGAAAGCTTCTTTACAGATTTCATGTGAGCATATTTCCTTTTTCACCATAGCCCTCTATGGGCTTCCAAATATCACTTTGCCAATTCCACAAGAACTGTCTTAGCGAAAGGCTTCTTGAGGGGAAAGCTGTAACTCTGTGAGATGATTTCACAGAACACAAAGAAGTTTCTCAGAAATCATCTTTCTCTTTGTTATCGGAGGATATTTCCTTGGGCCCTATAGTCTTCAAAGGCATCCGAAATATCTGTTCTCAGATTCCACAGAAATAAGGCTAGCAAAGAGATCCACGAAATACAGATGTAACTCTGTGAGATGAATTAACAGAACACTAAGCGGTTTCTCAGAAAGCTTCATTACAGATTTCATGTGAGCATATTTCCTTTTTCACCGTAGCCCTCTATGGGCTTCCAAATATCACTTTGCCAATTCCACAAGAACTGTCTTAGCGAAAGGCTTCTTGAGGGGAAAGCTGTAACTCTGTGAGATGATTTCACAGAACACAAAGAAGTTTCTCAGAAAGCATCTTTCTCTTTGTTATCGGAGGATATTTCCTTTGGCCCTATAGTCTTCAAAGGGATCCGAAATATCTGCTCTCAGATTCCACAGAAATAAGGCTAGCAAAGAGATCCACGAAATACAGATGTAACTCTGTCAGATGAATTAACAGAACACTAAGGGGTTTAACAGAAAGCTTCTTTCCAGATTTCATCTGAGGATATTTCCTTTTTCACCATAGCCCTCTATGGGCGTCCAAATATCACTTTGCTAATTCCACAAGAACTGTCTTAGCGAAAGGCTTCTTGAGGGGAAAGCTGTAACTCTGTGAGATGATTTCACAGAACACAAAGAAGTTTCACAGAAAGCTTCTTTCTCTTTTTTATCGGAGGATATTTCCTTTGGTCCTATAGTCTTGAAAGGGATCCGAAATATCTGTTCTCAGATTCCACAGAAATAAGGCTTGCAAAGACATCCACGAAATACAGATGTAACTCTGTGAGATGAATTAACAGAACACTAAGCGGTTTCTCAGAAAGCTTCTTTCCAGATTTCATCTGAGGATATTTCCTTTTTCACCATAGCCCTCTATGGGCTTCCAAATATCACATTGGCAATTCCACAAGAACTGTCTTAGCGAAAGGCTTCTTGAGGGGAAAGCTGTAACTCTGTGAGATGATTTCACAGAACACAAAGAAGTTTCTCAGAAAGTTTCTTTCTCTTTGTTATCGGAGGATATTTCCTTTGGCCCTATAGTCTTCAAAGGGATCCGAAATATCTGTTCTCAGATTCCACAGAAATAAGGCCAGCAAAGAGATCCACGAAATACAGATGTAACTCTGTGAGATGAATTAACAGAACACTAAGCGGTTTCTCAGAAAGCTTCTTTACAGATTTCATGTGAGCATATTTCCTTTTTCACCATAGCCCTCTATGGGCTTCCAAATATCACTTTGCCAATTCCACAAGAACTGTCTTAGCCAAAGGCTTCTTGAGGGGAAAGCTGTAACTCTGTGAGATGATTTCACAGAACACAAAGAAGTTTCTCAGAAATCATCTTTCTCTTTGTTATCGGAGGATATTTCCTTGGGCCCTATAGTCTTCAAAGGGATCCGAAATATCTGTTCTCAGATTCCACAGAAATAAGGCTAGCAAAGAGATCCACGAAATACAAATGTAACTCTGTGAGATGAATTAACAGAACACTAAGCGTTTTCTCAGAAAGCTTCTTTACAGATTTCATGTGAGCATATTTCCTTTTTCACCATAGCCCTCTATGGGCTTCCAAATATCACTTTGCCAATTCCACTAGAACTGTCTTAGCGAAAGGCTTCTTGAGGGGAAACTGTAACTCTGTGAGATGATTTCACAGAACACAAAGAAGTTTCTCAGAAAGCTTCTTTCTCTTTGTTATCGGAGGATATTTCCTTTGGCTCTATAGTCTTCAAAGCTATCCGAAACATCTGCTCTCAGATTCCACAGAAATAACGCTAGCAAAGAGATCCACGAAATACAGATGTAACTCTGTGGGATTAATTAACAGAACACTAAGTGGTTTCTCAGAAAGTTTCTTTCCAGATTTCATCTGAGGATATTTCCTTTTTCACCCTAGCCCTCTATGGGCTTCCAAATATCACTTTGAAAATTCCACAAGAACTCTCTTAGCGAAAGGCTTCTTGAGGGGAAAGCTGTAACTCTGTGAGAAGATTTCACAGAACACAAAGAAGTTTCTCAGAAAGCTTCTTTCTCTTTGTTATCGGAGGATATTTCCTTTGGCCCTATAGTATTCAAAGGGATCCGAAATATCTGTTCTCAGATACCACAGAAATAAGGCTAGCAAAGAGATCCACGAAATAGAGATGTAACTCTGTGAGATGAATTAACAGAACACTAAGCGGTTTCTCAGAAAGCTTCCTTCCCGATTTCATCTGTGGATATTTCCTTTTTCAACATAGCCCTCTATGGGCTTGCAAATATCACTTGCCGATTCCACAAGAACTGTCTTAGCGAATGGCTTCTTGAGGGGAAAGCTGTAACTCTGTGAGATGATTTCACAGAACACAAAGAAGTTTCTCAGAAAGCTTCTTTCTCTTTGTTATCGGAGGATATTTCCTTTGGCCTGATTGTCTTCAATGGGATCCGAAATATCTGTTCTCAGATTCCACAGAAATAAGGCTAGCAAAGAGATGCACGAAATACAGATGTAACTCTGTGAGATGAATTAAGAGAACACTAAGCAGTTTCTCAGAAAGCTTCTTTCCAGATTTCATCTGAGGATATTTCCTTTCTCACCATAGCCTTCTATGGGCTTCCAAATATCACTTTGCAAGTTCCACAAGAACTGTCTTAGCGAAAGGCTTCTTGAGGGGAAAGCTGTAACTCTGTGAGATGATTTCACAAAACACAAAGAAGTTTCTCAGAATGCTTCTTTCTCTTTGTTATCGGAGGCCATTTCCTTTGGCCCTATAGTCTTCAAAGGGATCTGAAATATCTGTTCTCAGATTCCACAGAAATTAGGCTAGCAAAGAGATCCACGAAATGCAGATGTAACTCTGTGAGTGGAAGTCACAGAACACTAAGCGGTTTCTCAGAAAGCTTCTTTCCAGATTTCATCTGAGGATATTTCCTTTTTCACCATAGCCCTCTATGGGCTTCCAAATATCACTTTGCCAATTCCACAAGAACTGTCTTAGCGAAAGGCTTCTTGAGGGGAATGCTGTAACTCTGTGAGATGATTTCACAGAACACAATGAAGTTTCTCAGAAAGCTTCTTTCTCTTTGTTATCGGAGGATATTTCCTTTGGCCCTATAGTCTTCAAAGGGATCCGAAATATCTGTTCGCAGATTCCACAGAAATAAGGCTAGCAAAGAGATCCACGAAATACAGATGTAACTCTGTGAGATGAATTAACAGAACACTAAGCAGTTTCTCGGAAAGCTTCTTTCCAGATTACATCTGAGGATATTTCCTTTTTCACCATAGCCCTCTATGGGCTTCCAAATATCACTTTGCCAATTCCACAAGAACTGTCTTAGCTAAAGGCTTCTTGAGGGGAAAGCTGTAACTCTGTGAGATGATTTCACAGAACACAAAGAAGTTTCTCAGAAAGTTTCTTTCTCTTTGTTATCGGAGAATATTTCCTTTGGCCCTATTGTCTTCAAAGGGATCCGAAATATCTGTTCTCAGATTCCACAGAAAAAAGGCTAGCAAAGAGATCCACGAAATACAGATGTAACTCTGTGAGATGAATTAACAGAACACTAAGCGGTTTAACAGAAAGCTTCTTTCCAGATTTCATCTGAGGATATTTCCTTTTTCACCATAGCCCTCTATGGGCTTCCAAATATCACTTTGCCAATTCCATAAGAACTGTCTTATCGAAAGGCTTCTTGACGGGAAAGCTGTAACTCTGTGAGATGATTTCACAGAACACAAAGAAGTTTCTCAGAAATCTTCTTTCCCCTTGTTATCGGAGGATATTTCCTTTGGCCCTATAGTCTTCAAAGGGATCCAGAATATCTGTTCTCAGATTCCACAGAAATAAGGCTAGCAAAGAGTTCCAGGAAATAAAGATGTAACTCTGTGAGATGAATTAACAGAACACTAAGCGGTTTCTCAGAAAGCTTCTTTCCAGATTTCATCTGAGGATATTTCCTTTTTCACCATAGCCCTCTATGGGCTTCCAAATATCACTTTGCCAATTCCACAAGAACTGTCTTAGCGAAAGGCTTCTTGAGTGGAAAGCTGTAACTCTGTGAGATGATTTCACAGAACACAATGAAGTTTCTCAGAAAGCTTCTTTCTCTTTGTTATCGGAGGATATTTCCTTTGGCCCTATAGTCTTCAAAGGGATCCGAAATATCTGTTCTCAGATTCCACAGAAATAAGGCTAGCAAAGAGAACCACGAAATACAGATGTAACTCTGTGAGATGAATTAACAGAACACTAAGCAGTTTCTCAGAAAGCTTCTTTCCAGATTACATCTGAGGATATTTCCTTTTTCACCATAGCCCTCTATGGGCTTCCAAATATCACTTTGCCAATTCCACAAGAACTGTCTTAGCGAAAGGCTTCTTGAGGGGAAAGCTGTAACTCTGTGAGATGATTTCACAGAACACAAAGAAGTTTCACAGAAAGCTTCTTTCTCTTTTTTATCGGAGGATATTTCCTATGGTCCTATAGTCTTGAAAGGGATCCGAAATATCTGTTCTCAGATTCCACAGAAATAAGGCTTGCAAAGACATCCACGAAATACAGATGTAACTCTGTGAGATGAATTAACAGAACACTAAGCGGTTTCTCAGAAAGCTTCTTTCCAGATTTCATCTGAGGATACTTCCTTTTTCACCATAGCCCTCTATGGGCTTCCAAATATCACTTTGGCAATTCCACAAGAACTGTCTTAGCGAAAGGCTTCTTGAGGGGAAAGCTGTAACTCTGTGAGATGATTTCACAGAACACAGAGAAGTTTCTCAGAAAGCTTCTTTCTCTTTGTTATCGGAGGATATATCCTTTCGCCCTGTAGTCTTCAAAGGGATCCGAAATATCTTTTCTCAGATTCCACAGAAATAAGGCTAGCAAAGGGATCCACGAAATACAGATGTAACTCTGTGAGATGAGTTAACAGAACACTAAGCAGTTTCTTAGAAATCTTCTTTCCAGATTTCATCTGAGGATATTTCCTTTTTCACCATAGCCCTCTATGGGCTTCCAAATATCACTTTGCCAAGTCCACAAGAACAGTCTTAGCGAAAGGCTTCTTGAGGGGAAAGCTGTAACTCTGTGAGAGGATTTCACAGAACACAAAGAAGTTTATCAGAAAGCTTCTTTCTCTTTGTTATGGGAGGATATTTGCTTTGGCCCTATAGTCTTGAAAGGGATCCGAAATATCTGTTCTCAGATACCACAGAAATAAGGCTAGCAAAGAGATCCACGAAATACAGATGTAACTCTGTGAGATGAATTAACAGAACACTAAGCGGTTTCTCAGAAAGCTTCTTTACAGATTTCATGAGAGCATATTTCCTTTTTCACCATAGCCCTCTATGGGGTTCCAAATATCACTTTGCCAATTCCACAAGAACTGTCTTAGCGAAAGGCTTCTTGAGGGGAAAGCTGTAACTCTGTGAGATGATTTCACAGAACACAAAGAAGTTTCTCAGAAAGCATCTTTCTCTTTGTTATCGGAGGATATATCCTTTGGCCCTATAGTCTTCAAAGGGATCCGAAATATCTGTTCTCAGATTCCACAGAAATAAGGCTAGCAAAGAGATCCACGAAATACAGATGTAACTCTGTAAGATGAATTAACAGAACACTAAGGGGTTTAACAGAAAGCTTCTTTCCAGATTTCATCTGAGGATATTTCCTTTTTCACCATAGCCCTCTATGGGCGTCCAAATATCACTTTGCTAATTCCACAAGAACTGTCTTAGCGAAAGGCTTCTTGAGGGGAAAGCTGTAACTCTGTGAGATGATTTCACAGAACACAAAGAAGTTTCACGGAAAGCTTCTTTCTCTTTTTTATCGGAGGATATTTCCTTTGGTCCTATAGTCTTGAAAGGGATCCGAAATATCTGTTCTCAGATTCCACAGAAATAAGGCTTGCAAAGACATCCACGAAATACAGATGTAACTCTGTGAGATGAATTAACAGAACACTAAGCGGTTTCTCAGAAAGCTTCTTTCCAGATTTCATCTGAGGATATTTCCTTTTTCACCATAGCCCTCTATGGGCTTCCAAATATCACTTTGGCTATTCCACAAGAACTGTCTTAGCGAAAGGCTTCTTGAGGGGAAAGCTGTAACTCTGTGAGATGATTTCACAGAACACAAAGAAGTTTCTCAGAAAGCTTCTTTCTCTTTGTTATCAGAGGATATATCCTTTGGCCCTGTAGTCTTCAAAGGGATCCGAAATATCTGTTCTCAGATTCCACAGAAATAAGGCTAGCAAAGGGATCCACGAAATACAGATGTAACTCTGTGAGATGAATTAACAGAACACTAAGCAGTTTCTTAGAAATCTTCTTTCCAGATTTCATCTGAGGATATTTCCTTTTTCACCATAGCCCTCTATGGGCTTCCAAATATCACTTTGCCAAGTCCACAAGAACAGTCTTAGCGAAAGGCTTCTAGAGGGGAAAGTTGTAACTCCGTGAGATGATTTCACAGAACACAAAGACGTTTCTCAGAAACCTTCTTTCTCTTTGTTATCGGAGGATATTTCCTTTGGCCCTATAGTCTTCAAAGGGATCCGAAATATCTGTTCTCAGATTCCACAGAAATAAGGCTAGCAAAGGGATCCACGAAATACAGATGTAACTCTGCGAGATGAATTAACAGAACACTAAGCAGTTTCTCAGAAAGCTTCTTTCCAGATTACATCTGAGGATATTTCCTTTTTCACCATAGCCCTCTATGGGCTTCCAAATATCACTTTGCCAATTCCACAAGAACTGTCTTAGCGAAAGGCTTCTTGAGGGGAAAGCTGTAACTCTGTGAGATGATTTCACAGAACACAAAGAAGTTTCTCAGAAAGCTTCTTTCTCTTTGTTATCAGAGGATATTTCCTTTGGCCCTATAGTCTTCAAAGGGATCCGAAATATCTGCTCTCAGATTACACAGAAATAAGGCTAGCAAAGAGATCCACGAAATACAGATGTAACTCTGTGAGATGAATTAAAAGAACACTAAGGAGTTTCTCAGAAAGCTTCTTTCCAGATTTCATCTGAGGATATTTCCTTTTTCACACTAGCCCTAAATGGGCTCCAAATATCACTTTGAAAATTCCACAAGAACTATCTTAGCGAAAGGCTTCTTGAGGGGAAAGCTGTAACTCTGTGAGAGGATTTCACAGAACACAAAGAAGTTTTTCAGAAAGCTTCTTTCTCTTTGTTATGGGAGGATATTTCCTTTGGCCCTATAGTCTTGAAAGGGATCCGAAATATCTGTTCTCAGATACCACAGAAATAAGGCTAGCAAAGAGATCCACGAAATACAGATGTAACTCTGTGAGATGAATTAACAGAACACTAAGCGGTTTCTCAGAAAGCTTCATTACAGATTTCATGTGAGCATATTTCCTTTTTCACCATAGCCCTCTATGGGGTTCCAAATATCACTTTGCCAATTCCACAAGAACTGTCTTAGCGAAAGGCTTCTTGAGGGGAAAGCTGTAACTCAGTGAGATGATTTCACAGAACACAAAGAAGTTTCTCAGAAAGCATCTTTCTCTTTGTTATCGGAGCATATTTCCTTTGGCCCTATAGTCTTCAAAGGGATCCGAAATATCTGCTCTCAGATTCCACAGAAATAAGGCAAGCAAAGAGATCCACGAAATACAGATGTAACTCTGTCAGATGAATTAACAGAACACTAAGGGGTTTAACAGAAAGCTTCTTTCCAGATTTCATCTGAGGATATTTCCTTTTTCACCATAGCCCTCTATGGGCGTCCAAATATCACTTTGCTAATTCCACAAGAACTGTCTTAGCGAAAGGCTTCTTTAGGGGAAAGCTGTAACTCTGTGAGATGATTTCACAGAACACAAAGAAGTTTCACAGAAAGCTTCTTTCTCTTTTTTATTGGAGGATATTTCCTTTGGTCCTATAGTCTTGAAAGGGATCCGAAATATCTGTTCTCAGATTCCACAGAAATAAGGCTTGCAAAGACATCCACGAAATACAGATGTAACTCTGTGAGATGAATTAACAGAACACTAAGCGGTTTCTCAGAAAGCATCTTTCCAGATTTCATCTGAGTATATTTCCTTTTTCACAATAGCCCTCTATGGGCTTCCAAATATCACTTTGGCAATTCCACAAGAACTGTCTTAGCGAAAGGCTTCTTGAGGGGAAAGCTGTAACTCTGTGAGATGATTTCACAGAACACAAAGAAGTTTCTCAGAAAGCTTCTTTCTCTTTGTTATCAGAGGATATATCCTTTGGCCCTGTAGTATTCAAAGGGATCCGAAATATCTGTTCTCAGAATCCACAGAAATAAGGCTAGCAAAGGGATCCACGAAATACAGATGTAACTCTGTGAGATGAATTAACAGAACACTAAGCGGTTTCTCAGAAAGCTTCTTTCCAGATATCATCTGAGGATATTTCCTTTTTCACAATAGCCCTAAATGGGCTCCAAATATCGCTTTGAAAATTCCACAAGAACTATCTAAGCGAAAGGCTTCTTGAGGGGAAAGCTGTAACTCTGTGAGAGGATTTCACAGAACACAAAGAAGTTTATCAGAAAGCTTCTTTCTCTTTGTTATCGGAGGATATTTCCTTTGGCCCTATAGTCTTCAAAGGGATCCGAAATATCTGTTCTCAGATTCCACAGTAATAAGGCTAGCAAAGAGATCCAGGAAATACAGATGTAACTCTGAGAGATGAATTAACAGAACACTAAGCGGTTTCTCAGACAGCTTCTTTCCAGATTTCATCTGTGGATATTTCCTTTTTCAACATAGCCCTCTATGGGCTTGCAAATATCACTTTGCCAATTGCACAAGAACTGTCTTAGCGAAAGGCTTCTTGAGGGGAAAGCTGTAACTCTGTGAGAGGATTTCACAGAAAACAAAGAAGTTTCTCAGAAACCTTCTTTCTCTTTGTTATCGGAGGATATTTCCTTTGGCCTGATTGTCTTCAAAGGGATCCGAAATATCTGTTCTCAGATTCCACAGAAATACGGCTAGCAAAGAGATGCACGAAATACAGATGTAACTCTGTGAGATGAATTAAGAGAACACTAAGCAGTTTCAAAGAAAGCTTCTTTCCAGATTTCATCTGAGGATATTTCCTTTTTCACCATAGCCCTCTATGGGCTTCCAAATATCACTATGCCAATTCCACAAGAACTGTCTTAGCGAAAGGCTTCTTGAGGGGAAAGCTGTAACTCTGTGAGATGATTTCACAGAACACAAAGAAGTTTCACAGAAAGCTTCTTTCTCTTTGTTATCGGAGGATATTTCCTTTGGCCCTATAATCTTCAAAGGGATCTGAAATATCTGTTCTCAGATTCCACAGAAGTAAGGCTAGCAAAGAGATCAACGAAATACAGATGTAACTCTGTCAGTAGAAGTCAGAGAGCACTAAGCAGTTTCTCAGAAAGCTTCTTTCCAGATTTCTTCTGAGGATATTTCCCTTTTCACCATAGACCTCTATGGGCTTACAAATATCACTTTGCCAATTCCACAAGAACTGTCTTAGCGAAAGGCTTCTTGAGGGGAAAGCTGTAACTCTGTGAGATGATTTCACAAAACACAAAGAAGTTTGTCAGAAATCTTCTTTCTCCTTGTTATCGGAGGATATTTCCTTTGGCCCTATTGTCTTCAAAGGGATCCGAAATATCTGTTCTCAGATTCCACAGAAATAAGGCTAGCAAAGAGATCCAGGAAATAAAGATGTAACTCTGTGCGATGAATTAACAGAACACTAAGCAGTTTCGTAGAAATCTTCTTTCCAGATTTCATCTGAGGATATTTCCTTTTTCACCATAGCCCACTATGGGCTTCCGAATATCACTTTGAAAATTCCACAAGAACTTTCTTAGTGAAAGGCTTCTAGAGGGGAAAGCTATAACTCTGTGAGAGGATTTCACAGAACACAAAGAAGTTTCTCAGAAAGATTCTTTCTCTTTGTAATCAGAGGATACTTCCTTTGGCCTGATAGTCTTCAAAGGGATCCGAAATATCTGTTCTCAGATTCCACAGAAATAAGGCTAGCAAAGAGATCCACGAAATACAGATGTAACTCTGTGAGATGAATTAACAGAACACTAAGCAGTTTCTCAGAAAGCTTCTTTCCAGATTTCATCTGACGATATTTCCTTTTTCACAATAGCCCTCTATGGGCTTCCAAATATCACTTTGAAAATTCCACAAGAACTGTCTTAGCGAAAGGCTTCTTGAGGGGAAAGCTCTAACTCTGTGAGATGATTTCACAGAACACAAAGAAGTTTCTCAGAAAGCTTCTTTCTCTTTGTTATCGGAGGATATTTCCTTTGGCCCTATAGTCTTCAAAGGGATCCGAAATATCTGTTCTCAGATTCCACAGAAAAAAGGCTAGCAAAGAGATCCATGAAATACAGATGTAACTCTATGAGATGAATTAACAGAACACTAAGCAGTTTCTCAGAAAGCTTCTTTCCAGATTTCATCTGAGGATATTTCCTTTCTCACCATAGCCCTCTATGGGCTTCCAAATATCACTTTGCCAAGTCCACAAGAACAGTCTTAGCGAAAGGCTTCTAGAGGAGAAAGTTGTAACTCCGTGAGATGATTTCACAGAACTCAAAGACGTTTCTCAGAAACCTTCTTTCTCTTTGTTATCGGAGGATATTTCCTTTGGCCCTATAGTCTTCAAAGGGATCCGAAATATCTGTTCTCAGATTCCACAGAAAAAAGGCTAACAAAGAGATCCACGAAATACAGATGTAACTCTGTGAGATGAATTAACAGAACACTAAGCAGTTTCTCAGAAAGCTTCTTTCCAGATTACATCTGAGGATATTTCCTTTTTCACCATAGCCCTCTATGGGCTTCCAAATATCACTTTGCCAATTCCACAAGAACTGTCTTAGCGAAAGGCTTCTTGAGGGGAAAGCTGTAACCCTGTGAGATGATTTCACAGAACACAAAGAAGTTTCTCAGAAAGTTTCTTTCTCTTTGTTATCGGAGGATATTTCCTTGGGCCCTATAGTCTTCAAAGGGATCCGAAATATCTGTTCTCAGATTCCACAGAAAGAAGGCTAGCAAAGAGATCCACGAAATACAAGTGTAACTCTGTGAGATGAATTAACAGAACACTTAGCGATTTCTCAGAAAGCTTCTTTACAGATTTCATGTTAGCATATTTCCTTTTTCACCATAGCCCTCTATGGGCTTCCAAATATCACTTTGCCAATTCCACAAGAACTGTCTTAGCGAAAGGCTTCTTGAGGAGAAAGCTGTAACTATGTGAGATGATTTCACAGAACACAAAGAAGTTTCTCAGAAAGCTTCTTTCTCTTTGTTATCGGAGGATATTTCCTTTGGCCCTATAGTCTTCAAAGGGATCTGAAATATCTGCTCTCAGATTCCACAGAAATAACGCTAGCAAAGAGATCCACGAAATACAGATGTAACTCTGTGAGATTAATTAACAGAACACTAAGTGGTTTCTCAGAAAGCTTCTTTCCAGATTTCATCTGAGGATATTTCCTTTTTCACCCTAGCCCTCTATGGGCTTCCAAATATCACTTTGAAAATTCCACAAGAACTGTCTTAGCGAAAGGCTTCTTGAGGAGAAAGCTGTAACTCTGTGAGAGGATTTCACAGAACACAAAGAAGTTTCTCAGAAAGCTTCTTTCTCTTTGTTATCGGAGGATGTTTCCTTTGGCCCTATAGTCTTGAAAGGGATTCGAAATATCTGTTCTCAGATACCACAGAAATAAGGCTAGCAAAGAGATCCACGAAATACAGATGTAACTCTGTGAGATGAATTAACAGAACACTAAGCGGTTTCTCAGAAAGCTTCTTTCCAGATTTCATCTGTGGATATTTCCTTTTTCATCATAGCCCTCTATGGGCTTGCAAATATCACTTTCCCAATTCCACAAGAACTGTCTTAGCGAAAGGCTTCTTGAGGGGAAAGCTGTACCTCTGTGAGATGATTTCACAGAACACAAAGAAGTTTCTCAGAAAGCTTCTTTCTCTTTGTTATCGGAGGATATTTCCTTTGGCCCTATAGTCTTCAAAGGGATCCGAAATATCTGCTCTCAGATTCCACAGAAATAAGGCTAGCAAAGAGATCCAAGAAATACAGATGTAACTCTGTGAGATGAATTAACAGAACACTAAGCGGTTTAACAGAAAGCTTCTTTCCAGATTTCATCTGAGGATATTTCCTTTTTCACCATAGCCCTCTATGGGCTTCCAAATATCACTTTGCCAATTCCATAAGAACTGTCTTAGCGAAAGGCTTCTTGAGGGGAAAGCTGTAATTCTGTGAGATGATTTCACAGAACACAAAGAAGTTTCTCAGAAATCTTCTTTCCCCTTGTTATCGGAGGATATTTCCTTTGGCCCTATAGTCTTCAAAGGGATCCGAAATATCTGTTCTCAGATTCCACAGAAATAAGGCTAGCAAAGAGATCCAGGAAATAAAGATGTAACTCTGTGAGATGAATTAACAGAACACTAAGCGGTTTCTCAGAAAGCTTCTTTCCAGATTTCATCTGAGGATATTTCCTTTTTCACAATAGCCCTCTATGGGCTTCCAAATATCACTATGCCAATTCCACAAGAACTGTCTTAGCGAAAGGCTTCTTGAGGGGAAAGCTGTAACTCTGTGAGATGATTTCACAGAACACAAAGAAGTTTCTCAGAAAGCTTCTTTCTCTTTGTTATCGGAGGATATTTCCTTTGGCCCTATAGTCTTCAAAGGGATCTGAAATATCTGTTCTCAGATTCTACAGAAGTAAGGCTAGCAAAGAGATCCACGAAATACAGATGTAACTCTGTGAGTAGAAGTCAGAGAACACTAAGCAGTTTCTGAGAAAGCTTCTTTCCAGATTTCTTCTGAGGATATTTCCCTTTTCACCACAGACCTCTATGGGCTTACAAATATCACTTTGCCAATTCCACAAGAACTCTCTTAGCGAAAGGCTTCTTGAGGGGAAAGCTGTAACTCTGTGAGATGATTTCACAAAACACAAAGAAGTTTGTCAGAAATCTTCTTTCTCCTTGTTATCGGAGGATATTTCCTTTGGCCCTATTGTCTCCAAAGGGATCCGAAATATCTGTTCTCAGATTCCACAGAAATAAGGCTAGCAAAGAGATCCAGGAAATAAAGATGTAACTCTGTGCGATGAATTAACAGAACACTAAGCAGTTTCGTAGAAATCTTCTTTCTAGATTTCATCTGAGGATATTTCCTTTTTCACCATAGCCCACTATGGGCTTCCGAATATCACTTTGAAAATTCCACAAGAACTTTCTTAGCGAAAGGCTTCTGGAGGGGAAAGCTATAACTCTGTGAGAGGATTTCACAGAACACAAAGAAGTTTCTCAGAAAGATTCTTTCTCTTTGTAATCAGAGGATACTTCCTTTGGCCTGATAGTCTTCAAAGGGATCCGAAATATCTGTTCTCAGATTCCACAGAAATAAGGCTAGCAAAGAGATCCACGAAATACAGATGTAACTCTGTGAGATGAATTAACAGAACACTAAGCAGTTTCTCAGAAAGCTTCTTTCCAGATTTCATCTGAGGATATTTCCTTTTTCACAATAGCCCTCTATGGGCTTCCAAATATCACTTTGAAAATTCCACAAGAACTGTCTTAGCGAAAGGCTTCTTGAGGGGAAAGCTGTAACTCTGTGAGATGATTTCACAGAACACAAAGAAGTTTCTCAGAAATCTTCTTTCCCCTTGTTATCGGAGGATATTTCCTTTGGCCCTATAGTCTTCAAAGGGATCCGAAATATCTGTTCTCAGATTCCACAGAAATAAGGCTAGCAAAGAGATCCAGGAAATAAAGATGTAACTCTGTGAGATGAATTAACAGAACACTAAGCGGTTTCTCAGAAAGCTTCTTTCCAGATTTCATCTGAGGATATTTCCTTTTTCACAATAGCCCTCTATGGGCTTCCAAATATCACTATGCCAATTCCACAAGAACTGTCTTAGCGAAAGGCTTCTTGAGGGGAAAGCTGTAACTCTGTGAGATGATTTCACAGAACACAAAGAAGTTTCTCAGAAAGCTTCTTTCTCTTTGTTATCGGAGGATATTTCCTTTGGCCCTATAGTCTTCAAAGGGATCTGAAATATCTGTTCTCAGATTCTACAGAAGTAAGGCTAGCAAAGAGATCCACGAAATACAGATGTAACTCTGTGAGTAGAAGTCAGAGAACACTAAGCAGTTTCTCAGAAAGCTTCTTTCCAGATTTCTTCTGAGGATATTTCCCTTTTCACCATAGACCTCTATGGGCTTACAAATATCACTTTGCCAATTCCACAAGAACTCTCTTAGGGAAAGGCTTCTTGAGGGGAAAGCTGTAACTCTGTGAGATGATTTCACAAAACACAAAGAAGTTTGTCAGAAATCTTCTTTCTCCTTGTTATCGGAGGATATTTCCTTTGGCCCTATTGTCTTCAAAGGGATCCGAAATATCTGTTCTCAGATTCCACAGAAATAAGGCTAGCAAAGAGATCCAGGAAATAAAGATGTAACTCTGTGCGATGAATTAACAGAACACTAAGCAGTTTCGTAGAAATCTTCTTTCTAGATTTCATCTGAGGATATTTCCTTTTTCACCATAGCCCACTATGGGCTTCCGAATATCACTTTGAAAATTCCACAAGAACTTTCTTAGCGAAAGGCTTCTAGAGGGGAAAGCTATAACTCTGTGAGAGGATTTCACAGAACACAAAGAAGTTTCTCAGAAAGATTCTTTCTCTTTGTAATCAGAGGATACTTCCTTTGGCCTGATAGTCTTCAAAGGGATCCGAAATATCTGTTCTCAGATTCCACAGAAATAAGGCTAGCAAAGAGATCCACGAAATACAGATGTAACTCTGTGAGATGAATTAACAGAACACTAAGCAGTTTCTCAGAAAGCTTCTTTCCAGATTTCATCTGAGGATATTTCCTTTTTCACAATAGCCCTCTATGGGCTTCCAAATATCACTTTGAAAATTCCACAAGAACTGTCTTAGCGAAAGGCTTCTTGAGGGGAAAGCTGTAACTCTGTGAGATGATTTCACAGAACACAAAGAAGTTTCTCAGAAAGCTTCTTTCTCTTTGTTATCGGAGGATATTTCCTTTGGCCCTATAGTCTTCAAAGGGATCCGAAATATCTGTTCTCAGATTCCACAGAAAAAAGGCTAGCAAAGAGATCCATGAAATACAGATGTAACTCTATGAGATGAATTAACAGAACACTAAGCAGTTTCTCAGAAAGCTTCTTTCCAGATTTCATCTGAGGATATTTCCTTTCTCACCATAGCCCTCTATGGGCTTCCAAATATCACTTTGCCAAGTCCACAAGAACAGTCTTAGCGAAAGGCTTCTAGAGGGGAAAGTTGTAACTCCGTGAGATGATTTCACAGAACTCAAAGACGTTTCTCAGAAACCTTCTTTCTCTTTGTTATCGGAGGATATTTCCTTTGGCCCTATAGTCTTCAAAGGGATCCGAAATATCTGTTCTCAGATTCCACAGAAAAAAGGCTAACAAAGAGATCCACGAAATACAGATGTAACTCTGTGAGATGAATTAACAGAACACTAAGCAGTTTCTCAGAAAGCTTCTTTCCAGATTACATCTGAGGATATTTCCTTTTTCACCATAGCCCTCTATGGGTTTCCAAATATCACTTTGCCAATTCCACAAGAACTGTCTTAGCGAAAGGCTTCTTGAGGGGAAAGCTGTAACCCTGTGAGATGATTTCACAGAACACAAAGAAGTTTCTCAGAAAGTTTCTTTCTCTTTGTTATCGGAGGATATTTCCTTGGGCCCTATAGTCTTCAAAGGGATCCGAAATATCTGTTCTCAGATTCCACAGAAAGAAGGCTAGCAAAGAGATCCACGAAATACAAGTGTAACTCTGTGAGATGAATTAACAGAACACTTAGCGATTTCTCAGAAAGCTTCTTTACAGATTTCATGTTAGCATATTTCCTTTTTCACCATAGCCCTCTATGGGCTTCCAAATATCACTTTGCCAATTCCACAAGAACTGTCTTAGCGAAAGGCTTCTTGAGGAGAAAGCTGTAACTATGTGAGAGGATTTCACAGAACACAAAGAAGTTTCTCAGAAAGCTTCTTTCTCTTTGTTATCGGAGGATGTTTCCTTTGGCCCTATAGTCTTGAAAGGGATTCGAAATATCTGTTCTCAGATACCACAGAAATAAGGCTAGCAAAGAGATCCACGAAATACAGATGTAACTCTGTGAGATGAATTATCAGAACACTAAGCGGTTTCTCAGAAAGCTTCTTTCCAGATTTCATCTGTGGATATTTCCTTTTTCATCATAGCCCTCTATGGGCTTGCAAATATCACTTTCCCAATTCCACAAGAACTGTCTTAGCGAAAGGCTTCTTGAGGGGAAAGCTGTACCTCTGTGAGATGATTTCACAGAACACAAAGAAGTTTCTCAGAAAGCTTCTTTCTCTTTGTTATCGGAGGATATTTCCTTTGGCCCTATAGTCTTCAAAGGGATCCGAAATATCTGCTCTCAGATTCCACAGAAATAAGGCTAGCAAAGAGATCCACGAAATACAGATGTAACTCTGTGAGATGAATTAACAGAACACTAAGCGGTTTAACAGAAAGCTTCTTTCCAGATTTCATCTGAGGATATTTCCTTTTTCACCTTAGCCCTCTATGGGCTTCCAAATATCACTTTGCCAATTCCATAAGAACTGTCTTAGCGAAAGGCTTCTTGAGGGGAAAGCTGTAACTCTGTGAGATGATTTCACAGAACACAAAGAAGTTTCTCAGAAATCTTCTTTCCCCTTGTTATCGGAGGATATTTCCTTTGGCCCTATAGTCTTCAAAGGGATCCGGAATATCTGTTCTCAGATTCCACAGAAATAAGGCTAGCAAAGAGATCGAGGAAATAAAGATGTAACTCTGTGAGATGAATTAACAGAACACTAAGCGGTTTCTCAGAAAGCTTCTTTCCAGATTTCATCTGAGGATATTTCCTTTTTCACCATAGCCCTCTATGGGCTTCCAAATATCACTATGCCAATTCCACAAGAACTGTCTTAGCGAAAGGCTTCTTGAGGGGAAAGCTGTAACTCTGTGAGATGATTTCACAGAACACAAAGAAGTTTCTCAGAAAGCTTCTTTCTCTTTGTTATCGGAGGATATTTCCTTTGGCCCTATAGTCTTCAAAGGGATCTGAAATATCTGTTCTCAGATTCTACAGAAGTAAGGCTAGCAAAGAGATCCACGAAATACAGATGTAACTCTGTGAGTAGAAGTCAGAGAACACTAAGCAGTTTCTCAGAAAGCTTCTTTCCAGATTTCTTCTGAGGATATTTCCCTTTTCACCATAGACCTCTATGGGCTTACAAATATCACTTTGCCAATTCCACAAGAACTCTCTTAGCGAAAGGCTTCTTGAGGGGAAAGCTGTAACTCTGTGAGATGATTTCACAAAACACAAAGAAGTTTGTCAGAAATCTTCTTTCTCCTTGTTATCGGAGGATATTTCCTTTGGCCCTATTGTCTTCAAAGGGATCCGAAATATCTGTTCTCAGATTCCACAGAAATAAGGCTAGCAAAGAGATCCAGGAAATAAAGATGGAACTCTGTGCGATGAATTAACAGAACACTAAGCAGTTTCGTAGAAATCTTCTTTCCAGATTTCATCTGAGGATATTTCCTTTTTCACCATAGCCCACTATGGGCTTCCGAATATCACTTTGAAAATTCCACAAGAACTTTCTTAGCGAAAGGCTTCTAGAGGGGAAAGCTATAACTCTGTGAGAGGATTTCAAAGAACACAAAGAAGTTTCTAAGAAAGATTCTTTCTCTTTGTAATCAGAGGATACTTCCTTTGGCCTGATAGTCTTCAAAGGGATCCGAAATATCTGTTCTCAGATTCCACAGAAATAAGGCTAGCAAAGAGATCCACGAAATACAGATGTAACTCTGTGAGATGAATTAACAGAACACTAAGCAGTTTCTCAGAAAGCTTCTTTCCAGATTTCATCTGAGGATATTTCCTTTTTCACAATAGCCCTCTATGGGCTTCCAAATATCACTTTGAAAATTCCACAAGAACTGTCTTAGCGAAAGGCTTCTTGAGGGGAAAGCTGTAACTCTGTGAGATGATTTCACAGAACAGAAAGAAGTTTCTCAGAAAGCTTCTTTCTCTTTGTTATCGGAGGATATTTCCTTTGGCCCTATAGTCTTCAAAGGGATCCGAAATATCTGTTCTCAGATTCCACAGAAAAAAGGCTAGCAAAGAGATCCATGAAATACAGATGTAACTCTATGAGATGAATTAACAGAACACTAAGCAGTTTCTCAGAAAGCTTCTTTCCAGATTTCATCTGAGGATATTTCCTTTCTCACCATAGCCCTCTATTGGCTTCCAAATATCAATTTGCCAAGTCCACAAGAACAGTCTTAGCGAAAGGCTTCTAGAGGGGAAAGTTGTAACTCCGTGAGATGATTTCACAGAACTCAAAGACGTTTCTCAGAAACCTTCTTTCTCTTTGTTATCGGAGGATATTTCCTTTGGCCCTATAGTCTTCAAAGGGATCCGAAATATCTGTTCTCAGATTCCACAGAAAAAAGGCTAACAAAGAGATCCACGAAATACAGATGTAACTCTGTGAGATGAATTAACAGAACACTAAGCAGTTTCTCAGAAAGCTTCTTTCCAGATTACATCTGAGGATATTTCCTTTTTCACCATAGCCCTCTATGGGCTTCCAAATATCACTTTGCCAATTCCACAAGAACTGTCTTAGCGAAAGGCTTCTTGAGGGGAAAGCTGTAACCCTGTGAGATGATTTCACAGAACACAAAGAAGTTTCTCAGAAAGTTTCTTTCTCTTTGTTATCGGAGGATATTTCCTTGGGCCCTATAGTCTTCAAAGGGATCCGAAATATCTGTTCTCAGATTCCACAGAAAGAAGGCTAGCAAAGAGATCCACGAAATACAAGTGTAACTCTGTGAGATGAATTAACAGAACACTTAGCGATTTCTCAGAAAGCTTCTTTACAGATTTCATGTTAGCATATTTCCTTTTTCAACATAGCCCTCTATGGGCTTCCAAATATCACTTTGCCAATTCCACAAGAACTGTCTTAGCGAAAGGCTTCTTGAGGAGAAAGCTGTAACTATGTGAGATGATTTCACAGAACACAAAGAAGTTTCTCAGAAAGCTTCTTTCTCTTTGTTATCGGAGGATATTTCCTTTGGCCCTATAGTCTTCAAAGGGATCCGAAATATCTGCTCTCAGATTCCACAGAAATAACGCTAGCAAAGAGATCCACGAAATACAGATGTAACTCTGTGAGATTAATTAGCAGAACACTAAGTGGTTTCTCAGAAAGCTTCTTTCCAGATTTCATCTGAGGATATTTCCTTTTTCACCCTAGCCCTCTATGGGCTTCCAAATATCACTTTGAAAATTCCACAAGAACTGTCTCAGCGAAAGGCTTCTTGAGGAGAAAGCTGTAACTCTGTGAGAGGATTTCACAGAACACAAAGAAGTTTCTCAGAAAGCTTCTTTCTCTTTGTTATCGGAGGATGTTTCCTTTGGCCCTATAGTCTTGAAAGGGATTCGAAATATCTGTTCTCAGATACCACAGAAATAAGGCTAGCAAAGAGATCCACGAAATACAGATGTAACTCTGTGTAATGAATTAACAGAACACTAAGCGGTTTCTCAGAAAGCTTCTTTCCAGATTTCATCTGTGGATATATCCTTTTTCATCATAGCCCTCTATGGGCTTGCAAATATCACTTTCCCAATTCCACAAGAACTGTCTTAGCGAAAGGCTTCTTGAGGGGAAAGCTGTAACTCTGTGAGATGATTTCACAGAACACAAAGAAGTTTCTCAGAAAGCTTCTTTCTCTTTGTTAACGGAGGATATTTCCTTTGGCCCAATAGTCTTCAAAGGGATCCGAAATATCTGCTCTCAGATTCCACAGAAATAAGGCTAGCAAAGAGATACACGAAATACAGATGTAACTCTGTGAGATGAATTAACAGAACACTAAGCGGTTTAACAGAAAGCTTCTTTCCAGATTTCATCTGAGGATATTTCCTTTTTCACCATAGCCCTCTATGGGCTTCCAAATATCACTTTGCCAATTCCATAAGAACTGTCTTAGCGAAAGGCTTCTTGAGGGGAAAGCTGTAACTCTGTGAGATGATTTCACAGAACACAAAGAAGTTTCTCAGAAAGCTTCTTTCTCTTTGTTACCGGAGGATATTTCCTTGGGCCTTATAGTCTTCAAAGGGATCCGAAATATCTGTTCTCAGATTCCACAGAAATAAGGCTAGCAAAGGGATCAACGAAATACAGATGTAACTCTGTGAGTTGAATTAACAGAACACTAAGCAGTTTCCTAGAAATCTTCTTTCCAGATTTCATCTGAGGATATTTCCTTTTTCACCATAGCCCACTAAGGGCTTCCGAATATCACTTTGAAAATTCCACAAGAACTTTCTTAGCGAAAGGCTTCTAGAGGGGAAAGCTATAACTCTGTGAGAGGATTTCACAGAACACAAAGAAGTTTCTCAGAAAGATTCTTTCTCTTTGTAATCAGAGGATACTTCCTTTGGCCTGATAGTCTTCAAAGGGATCCGAAATATCTGTTCTCAGATTCCACAGAAATAAGGCTAGCAAAGAGATCCACGAAATACAGATGTAACTCTGTGAGATGAATTAACAGAACACTAAGCAGTTTCTCAGAAAGCTTCTTTCCAGATTTCATCTGAGGATATTTCCTTTTTCACAATAGCCTTCTATGGGCTTCCAAATATCACTTTGAAAATTCCACAAGAACTGTCTTAGCGAAAGGTCTTGAGGGGAAAGCTGTAACTCTGTGAGATGATTTCACAGAACACAAAGAAGTTTCTCAGAAAGCTTCTTTCTCTTTGTTATCGGAGGATATTTCCTTTGGCCCTATAGACTTCAAAGGGATCCGAAATATCTGTTCTCATATTCCACAGAAATAAGGCTAGCAAAGAGATCCACGAAATACAGATGTAACTCTGTGAGATGAATTAACAGAACACTAAGCAGTTTCTCAGAAAGCTTCTTTCCAGATTTCATCTGAGGATATTTCCTTTCTCACCATAGCCCTCTATGGGCTTCCAAATATCACTTTGCCAAGTCCACAAGAACAGTCTTAGCGAAAGGCTTCTAGAGGGGAAAGTTGTAACTCCGTGAGATGATTTCACAGAACTCAAAGACGTTTCTCAGAAACCTTCTTTCTCTTTGTTATCGGAGGATATTTCCTTTGGCCCTATAGTCTTCAAAGGGATCCGAAATATCTGTTCTCAGATTCCACAGAAATAAGGCTAGCAAAGAGATCCACGAAATACAGATATAACTCTGTGAGATGAATTAACAGAACACTAAGCAGTTTCTCAGAAAGCTTCTTTCCAGATTACATCTGAGGATATTTCCTTTTTCACCATAGCCCTCTATGGGCTTCCAAATATCACTTTGCCAATTCCACAAGAACTGTCTTAGCGAAAGGCTTCTGGTGGGGAAAGCTGTAATTCTGTGAGATGATTTCACAGAACACAAAGAAGTTTCTCAGAAAGTTTCTTTCTCTTTGTTATCGGAGGATATTTCCTTGGGCCCTATAGTCTTCAAAGGGATCCGAAATATCTGTTCTCAGATTCCACAGAAATAAGGCTAGCAAAGAGATCCACGAAATACAAGTGTAACTCTGTGAGATGAATTAACAGAACACTAAGCGTTTTCTCAGAATGCTTCTTTACAGATTTCATGTGAGCATATTTCCTTTTTCACCATAGCCCTCTATGGGCTTCCAAATATCACTTTGCCAATTCCACAAGAACTGTCTTAGCGAAAGGCTTCTTGAGGAGAAAGCTGTAACTATGTGAGATGATTTCACAGAACACAAAGAAGTTTCTCAGAAAGCTTCTTTCTCTTTGTTATCGGAGGATATTTCCTTTGGCCCTATAGTCTTCAAAGGGATCCGAAATATCTGCTCTCAGATTCCACAGAAATAACGCTAGCAAAGAGATCCACGAAATACAGATGTAACTCTGTGAGATGAATTAACAGAACACTAAGCAGTTTCTCAGAAAGCTTCTTTCCAGATTTCATCTGAGGATATTTCCTTTCTCACCATAGCCCTCTGTGGGCTTCCAAATATCACTTTGCCAATTCCACAAGAACTGTCTTAGCGAAAGGCTTCTTGAGGGGAAAGCTGTAACTCTGTGAGATGATTTAACATAACACAAAGAAGTTTCTCAGAAAGTTTCTAACTCTTTGTTATCGGAGGATATTTCCTTGGGCCCTATAGTCTTCAAAGGGATCCGAAATTTCTGATCTCAGATTCCACAGAAATAAGGCTAGCAAAGAGATCCACGAAATACAAGTGTAACTCTGTGAGATGAATTAACAGAACACTAAGCGTTTTCTCAGAATTCTTCTTTACAGATTTCATGTGAGCATATTTCCTTTTTCACCATAGCCCTCTATGGGCTTCCAAATATCACTTTGCCAATTCCACAAGAACTGTCTTAGCGAAAGGCTTCTTGAGGGGAAAGCTGTAACTCTGTGAGAGGATTTCACAGAACACAAAGAAGTTTCTCAGAAAGCTTCTTTCTCTTTGTTATCGGAGGATATTTCCTTTGGCCCTATAGTCTTCAAAGGGATCCGAAATATCTGCTCTCAGATTCCACAGAAATAAGGCAAGCAAAGAGATCCACGAAATACAGATGTAACTCTGTGAGATTAATTAACAGAACACTAAGTGGTTTCTCAGAAAGCTTCTTTCCAGATTTAATCTGAGGATATTTCCTTTTTCACCCGAGCTCTCTATGGGCTTCCAAATATCACTTTGAAAATTCCACAAGAACTGTCTTAGCGAAAGGCTTCTTGAGGTGAAAGCTGTAACTCTGTGAGAGGATTTCACAGAACACAAAGAAGTTTCTCAGAAAGCTTCTTTCTCTTTGTTATCGGAGGATATTTCCTTTGGCCCTATAGTCTTCAAAGGGATCTGAAATATCTGTTCTCACATACCACAGAAATAAGGCTAGCAAGGAGATCCACGAAATACAGATATAACTCTGTGAGATGAATTAACAGAACACTAAGCGGATTTCAGAAAGCTTCTTTCCAGATTTCATCTGTGGATATTTCCTTTTTCAACATAGCCCTCTATGGGCTTGCCAATATCACTTTGCCAATTCCACAAGAACTGTCTTAGCGAAAGGCTACTTGAGGGGAAAGCTGTAACTCTGTGAGATGATTTCACAGAACAAAAAGAAGTTTCTCAGAAAGCTTCTTTCTCTTTGTTATCGGAGGATATTTCCTTTGGCCCTATAGTCTTCAAAGGCATCCGAAATATCTGTTCTCAGATTCCAGAGAAATAAGGCTAGCAAAGAGATCCACGAAATACAGATGTAACTCTGTGAGATGAATTGACAGAACACTAAGCGGTTTCTCAGAAAGCTTCTTTCCAGATTTCATCTGAGGATATTTCCTTTTTCACCATAGCCCTCTAGGGGCTTCCAAATATCACTTTGCCAATTCCACAAGAACTTTCTTAGCGAAAGGCTTCTTGAAGGGAAAGCTGTAAGTCTGTGAGATGATTTCACAGAACACAAAGAAGTTTCTCAGAAAGCTTCTTTCTCTTTGTTATCGGAGGATATTTCCTTTGGCCCTATAGTCTTCAAAGGCATCCGAAATATCTGTTCTCAGATTCCACAGAAATAAGGCTAGCAAAGAGATCCACGAAATACAGATGTGACTCTGTGAGATGAATTAACAGAACATTAAGTGGTTTCTCAGACAGCTTCTTTCCAGATTTCTTCTGAGGATATTTCCTTTTTCACCATAGCCCTCTATGAGCTTCCAAATATCACTTTGCCAATTCCACTAGAACCGTCTCAGCGAAAGGCTTCTTGAGGGGAAAGTTGAAACTCTGTGAGATGATTTCACAGCACACAAAGAAGTTTCTCAGAAAGCTTCTTTCTCTTTGTTATCAGAGGATATTTCCTTTGGCCCTATAGTCTTCAAAGGGATCCGAAATATCTGTTCTCAGATTCCAAAGAAATAAGGCTAGTAAAGAGATCCACGAAATACAGATGTAACTCTGTGAGATGAATTAACGGAACATTAAGCAGTTTCTCAAGCTTCTTTCCAGATTTCATCTGAGGATATTTCCTTTTTCACCATATCCCTCTATGAGTTTCCAAATATCACTTTGCCAATTCCACAAGAACCGTCTCAGCGAAAGGCTTGTTGAGGGGAAACTTGTAACTCTATGAGATGATTTCACAGCACACGAAGAAGTGTCTCAGTGAGCTTCTTTCTCTTTGTTATGGGAGGATATTTCCTTTGGCCCTATTGTCTTCAAAGGGATCCGAAATAATTCTTCTCAGATTCCACAGAAATAAGGCTAGCAAAGAGATCCACGAAATACAGATGTAACTCTGTGAGATGAATTGACAGAACACTAAGCAGTTTCTCAGAAAGCTGCTTTCCTGATTTCATCTGAGAATATTTCCTTTTTCACCATAGCCCTCTATGAGCTTCCAAATATCACTTTGCCTATTCCACAAGAACTGTCTTAGCGAAAGGCTTCTTGAGGGGAAAGCTGTAACTCTCTGAGATGATTTCACAGAACACAAAGAAGTTTCTCAGAAAGCTTCTTTCTCTTTGTTATCGGAGGATATTTCCCTTGACCCTATAGTCTTCAAAGGGATGCGAAATGTCTGTTCTCAGATCAACAGAAATAAGGCTAGCAAAGAGATCCACGAAATACAGATGTAACTCTGTGAGATGAATTAACAGAACACTAAGCAGTTTCTCATAAAGGTACTTTCCAGATTTCATCTGAGGATATTTCCTTTTTCACCATAGCCCTCTATGGGCTTCCAAATATCACTTTGCCAATTCCACAAGAACTGTCTTAGCGAAAGGCTTCCGGAGGGGAAAGCTATAACTCTGTGAGATGATTTCACAGAACACAAAGAAGCTTCTCAGACAGCATCTTTCTCTTTGTTATCGGAGGATATTTCCTTTGGCCCTATAGTCTTCAAAGGGATCCGAAATATCTGTTTTCAGATTCCACAGAAATAAGGCTAGCAAAGAGATACAGAAAACACAGATGTAACTCTGTGAGATTAATTAACAGAACACTAAGCAGTTTCTCAGAAAGCTTCTTTCCAGATTTCATCTGAGGATATTTCCTTTTTCACCATAGCCCTCTATGGGCTTCCATATATCACTTTGAAAATTCCACAAGAACTGTCTTAGCGAAAGGCTTCTTGAGGGGAAAGCTGTAACTCTGTGAGATGATTTCACAGAACACAAAGAAGTTTCTCAGAAAGCTTCTTTCTCTTTGTTATTGGAGGATATTTCCTTTGGCCCTATAGTCTTCAAAGGTATCCGAAATATCTGTTCTCATATTCCACAGAAATAAGGCTAGCAAAGAGATCCACGAAATACAGATGTAACTCTGTGAGATGAATTAACAGAACACTAAGCAGTTTCTCAGAAAGCTTCTTTCCAGATTTCATCTGAGGATATTTCCTTTCTCACCATAGCCCTCTGTGGGCTTCCAAATATCACTTTGCCAAGTCCACAAGAACAGTCTTAGCGAAAGGCTTCTAGAGGGGAAAGTTGTAACTCCGTGAGATGATTTCACAGAACTCAAAGACGTTTCTCAGAAACCTTCTTTCTCTTTGTTATCGGAGGATATTTCCTTTGGCCCTATAGTCTTCAAAGGGATCCGAAATATCTGCTCTCAGATTCCACAGAAATAAGGCTAGCAAAGAGATCCACGAAATACAGATGTAACTCTGTGAGATGAATTAACAGAACACTAAGCAGTTTCTCAGAAAGCTTCTTTCCAGATTACATCTGAGGATATTTCCTTTTTCACCATAGCCCTCTATGGGCTTCCAAATATCACTTTGCCAATTCCACAAGAACTGTCTTAGCGAAAGGCTTCTTGAGGGGAAAGCTGTAACTCTGTGAGATGATTTAACATAACACAAAGAAGTTTCTCAGAAAGTTTCTAACTCTTTGTTATCGGAGGATATTTCCTTGGGCCCTATAGTCTTCAAAGGGATCCGAAATTTCTGATCTCAGATTCCACAGAAATAAGGCTAGCAAAGAGATCCACGAAATACAAGTGTAACTCTGTGAGATGAATTAACAGAACACTAAGCGTTTTCTCAGAATTCTTCTTTACAGATTTCATGTGAGCATATTTCCTTTTTCACCATAGCCCTCTATGGGCTTCCAAATATCACTTTGCCAATTCCACAAGAACTGTCTTAGCGAAAGGCTTCTTGAGGGGAAAGCTGTAACTCTGTGAGAGGATTTCACAGAACACAAAGAAGTTTCTCAGAAAGCTTCTTTCTCTTTGTTATCGGAGGATATTTCCTTTGGCCCTATAGTCTTCAAAGGGATCCGAAATATCTGCTCTCAGATTCCACAGAAATAAGGCAAGCAAAGAGATCCACGAAATACAGATGTAACTCTGTGAGATTAATTAACAGAACACTAAGTGGTTTCTCAGAAAGCTTCTTTCCAGATTTAATCTGAGGATATTTCCTTTTTCACCCGAGCTCTCTATGGGCTTCCAAATATCACTTTGAAAATTCCACAAGAACTGTCTTAGCGAAAGGCTTCTTGAGGTGAAAGCTGTAACTCTGTGAGAGGATTTCACAGAACACAAAGAAGTTTCTCAGAAAGCTTCTTTCTCTTTGTTATCGGAGGATATTTCCTTTGGCCCTATAGTCTTCAAAGGGATCTGAAATATCTGTTCTCACATACCACAGAAATAAGGCTAGCAAGGAGATCCACGAAATACAGATATAACTCTGTGAGATGAATTAACAGAACACTAAGCGGATTTCAGAAAGCTTCTTTCCAGATTTCATCTGTGGATATTTCCTTTTTCAACATAGCCCTCTATGGGCTTGCCAATATCACTTTGCCAATTCCACAAGAACTGTCTTAGCGAAAGGCTACTTGAGGGGAAAGCTGTAACTCTGTGAGATGATTTCACAGAACAAAAAGAAGTTTCTCAGAAAGCTTCTTTCTCTTTGTTATCGGAGGATATTTCCTTTGGCCCTATAGTCTTCAAAGGCATCCGAAATATCTGTTCTCAGATTCCAGAGAAATAAGGCTAGCAAAGAGATCCACGAAATACAGATGTAACTCTGTGAGATGAATTGACAGAACACTAAGCGGTTTCTCAGAAAGCTTCTTTCCAGATTTCATCTGAGGATATTTCCTTTTTCACCATAGCCCTCTAGGGGCTTCCAAATATCACTTTGCCAATTCCACAAGAACTTTCTTAGCGAAAGGCTTCTTGAAGGGAAAGCTGTAAGTCTGTGAGATGATTTCACAGAACACAAAGAAGTTTCTCAGAAAGCTTCTTTCTCTTTGTTATCGGAGGATATTTCCTTTGGCCCTATAGTCTTCAAAGGCATCCGAAATATCTGTTCTCAGATTCCACAGAAATAAGGCTAGCAAAGAGATCCACGAAATACAGATGTGACTCTGTGAGATGAATTAACAGAACATTAAGTGGTTTCTCAGACAGCTTCTTTCCAGATTTCTTCTGAGGATATTTCCTTTTTCACCATAGCCCTCTATGAGCTTCCAAATATCACTTTGCCAATTCCACTAGAACCGTCTCAGCGAAAGGCTTCTTGAGGGGAAAGTTGAAACTCTGTGAGATGATTTCACAGCACACAAAGAAGTTTCTCAGAAAGCTTCTTTCTCTTTGTTATCAGAGGATATTTCCTTTGGCCCTATAGTCTTCAAAGGGATCCGAAATATCTGTTCTCAGATTCCAAAGAAATAAGGCTAGTAAAGAGATCCACGAAATACAGATGTAACTCTGTGAGATGAATTAACGGAACATTAAGCAGTTTCTCAAGCTTCTTTCCAGATTTCATCTGAGGATATTTCCTTTTTCACCATATCCCTCTATGAGTTTCCAAATATCACTTTGCCAATTCCACAAGAACCGTCTCAGCGAAAGGCTTGTTGAGGGGAAACTTGTAACTCTATGAGATGATTTCACAGCACACGAAGAAGTGTCTCAGTGAGCTTCTTTCTCTTTGTTATGGGAGGATATTTCCTTTGGCCCTATTGTCTTCAAAGGGATCCGAAATAATTCTTCTCAGATTCCACAGAAATAAGGCTAGCAAAGAGATCCACGAAATACAGATGTAACTCTGTGAGATGAATTGACAGAACACTAAGCAGTTTCTCAGAAAGCTGCTTTCCTGATTTCATCTGAGAATATTTCCTTTTTCACCATAGCCCTCTATGAGCTTCCAAATATCACTTTGCCTATTCCACAAGAACTGTCTTAGCGAAAGGCTTCTTGAGGGGAAAGCTGTAACTCTCTGAGATGATTTCACAGAACACAAAGAAGTTTCTCAGAAAGCTTCTTTCTCTTTGTTATCGGAGGATATTTCCCTTGACCCTATAGTCTTCAAAGGGATGCGAAATGTCTGTTCTCAGATCAACAGAAATAAGGCTAGCAAAGAGATCCACGAAATACAGATGTAACTCTGTGAGATGAATTAACAGAACACTAAGCAGTTTCTCATAAAGGTACTTTCCAGATTTCATCTGAGGATATTTCCTTTTTCACCATAGCCCTCTATGGGCTTCCAAATATCACTTTGCCAATTCCACAAGAACTGTCTTAGCGAAAGGCTTCCGGAGGGGAAAGCTATAACTCTGTGAGATGATTTCACAGAACACAAAGAAGCTTCTCAGACAGCATCTTTCTCTTTGTTATCGGAGGATATTTCCTTTGGCCCTATAGTCTTCAAAGGGATCCGAAATATCTGTTTTCAGATTCCACAGAAATAAGGCTAGCAAAGAGATACAGAAAACACAGATGTAACTCTGTGAGATTAATTAACAGAACACTAAGCAGTTTCTCAGAAAGCTTCTTTCCAGATTTCATCTGAGGATATTTCCTTTTTCACCATAGCCCTCTATGGGCTTCCAAATATCACTATGCCAATTCCACAAGAACTGCCTTAGCGAAAGGCTTCTTGAGGGGAAAGCTGTAACTCTGTGAGATGATTTCACAGAACACAAAGAAGTTTCTCAGAAAGCTTCTTTCTCTTTGTTATCGGAGGATATTTCCTTTGGCCCTATAGTCTTCAAAGGGATCTGAAATATCTGTTCTCAGATTCCACAGAAGTAAGGCTAGCAAAGAGATCCACGAAATACAGATGTAACTCTGTGAGTAGAAGTCAGAGAACACTAAGCAGTTTCTCAGAAAGCTTCTTTCCAGATTTCTTCTGAGGATATTTCCCTTTTCACCATAGACCTCTATGGGCTTACAAATATCACTTTGCCAATTCCACAAGAACTGTCTTAGCGAAAGGCTTCTTGAGGGGAAAGCTGTAACTCTGTGAGATGATTTCACAAAACACAAACAAGTTTGTCAGAAATCTTCTTTCTCCTTGTTATCGGAGGATATTTCCTTTGGCCCTATTGTCTTCAAAGGGATCCGAAATATCTGTTCTCAGATTCCACAGAAATAAGGCTAGCAAACAGATCCACGAAATACAGATGTAACTCTGTGAGATGAATTAACAGAACACTAAGCGGTTTCTCAGAAAGCTTCTTTCCAGATTTCATCTGAGGATATTTCCTTTTTCATCATAGCCCTCTATGGGCTTCCAAATATCACTTTGCCAATTCCACAAGAACTGTCTTAGTGAAAGGCTTCTGGAGGGGAAAGCTGTAACTCCGTGAGATGATTTCACAGAACACAAAGAAGTTTCTCAGAAAGCTTCTTTCTCTTTGTTATCAGAGGATATATCCTTTGGGCCTGTAATCTTCAAAGGGATCCGAAATATCTGGTCTCAGATTCCACAGAAATAAGGCTAGCAAAGGGATCAACGAAATACAGATGTAACTCTGTGAGTTGAATTAACAGAACACTAAGCAGTTTCGTAGAAATCTTCTTTCCAGATTTCATCTGAGGATATTTCCTTTTTCACCATAGCCCACTATGGGCTTCCGAATATCACTTTGAAAATTCCACAAGAACTTTCTTAGCGAAAGGCTTCTATAGGGGAAAGCTATAACTCTGTGAGAGGATTTCACAGAACACAAAGAAGTTTCTCATAAAGATTCTTTCTCTTTGTAATCAGAGGATACTTCCCTTGGCCTGATAGTCTTCAAAGGGATCAGAAATATCTGTTCTCATATTCCACAGAAGTAAGGCTAGCAAAGAGATCCACGAAATACAGATGTAACTCTGTGAGATGAATTAACACAACACTAAGCAGTTTCTCAGAAAGCTTCTTTCCAGATTTCATCTGAGGATATTTCCTTTCTCACCATAGCCCTCTATGGGCTTCCAAATATCACTTTGCCAAGTCCACAAGAACAGTCTTAGCGAAAGGCTTCTAGAGGGGAAAGTTGTAACTCTGTGAGATGATTTCACAGAACTCAAAGACGTTTCTCAGAAACCTTCTTTCTCTTTGTTATCGGAGGATATTTCCTTTGGCCCTATAGTCTTCAAAGGGATCCGAAATATCTGTTCTCAGATTCCACAGAATTAAGGCTAGCAAAGAGATCCACGAAATACATATGTAACTCTGTGAGATGAATTAACAGAACACTAAGCAGTTTCTCAGAAAGCTTCTTTCCAGATTACATCTGAGGATATTTCCTTTTTCACCATAGCCCTCTATGGGCTTCCAAATATCACTTTGCCAATTCCACAAGAACTGTCTTAGCGAAAGGCTTCTTGAGGGGAAAGCTGTAATTCTGTGAGATGATTTCACAGAACACAAAGAAGTTTCTTAGAAAGTTTCTTTCTCTTTGTTATCGGAGGATATTTCCTTGGGCCCTATAGTCTTCAAAGGGATCCGAAATATCTGTTCTCAGATTCCACAGAAATAAGTCTAGCAAAGAGATCCACGAAATACAAGTGTAACTCTGTGAGATGAATTAACAGAACACTAAGCGTTTTCTCAGAAAGCTTCTTTACATATTTCATATGAGCATATTTCCTTTTTCACCATAGCCCTCTATGGGCTTCCAAATATCACTTTGCCAATTCCACAAGAACTGTCTTAGCGAAAGGCTTCTTGAGGAGAAAGCTGTAACTATGTGAGATGATTTCACAGAACACAAAGAAGTTTCTCAGAAAGCTTCTTTCTCTTTGTTATCGGAGGATATTTCCTTTGGCCCTATAGTCTTCAAAGGGATCCGAAATATCTGCTCTCAGATTCCACAGAAATAACGCTAGCAAAGAGATCCACGAAATACAGATGTAACTCTGTGAGATTAATTAACAGAACACTAAGTGGTTTCCCAGAAAGCTTCTTTCCAGATTTCATCTGAGGATATTTCCTTTTTCACCCTAGCCCTCTATGGGCTTACAAATATCACTTTGAAAATTCCACAAGAACTGTCTTAGCGAAAGGCTTCTTGAGGGGAAAGCTGTAACTCTGTGAGAGGATTTTACAGAACACAAAGAAGTTTCTCAGAAAGCTTCTTTCTCTTTGTTATCGGAGGATATTTCCTTTGGCCCTATTGTCTTCAAAGGGATCCGAAATATCTGTTCTCAGATTCCACAGAAATAAGGCTAGCAAAGAGATCCACGAAATACAGATGTAACACTGTGAGATGGATTAACAGAACACTAAGCGGTTTCTCAGAAAGCTTCTTTCCAGATTTCATCTGTGGATATTTCCTTTTTCAACATAGCCCTCTATGGGCTTGCAAATATCACTTTGCCAATTCCACAAGAACTTTCTTAGCGAAAGGCTTCTAGAGGGGAAAGCTATAACTCTGTGAGAGGATTTCACAGAACACAAAGAAGTTTCTCAGAAAGATTCTTTTTCTTTGTAATCAGAGGATACTTCCTTTGGCCTGATAGACTTCAAAGGGATCAGAAATATCTGTTCTCAGCTTCCACAGAAATAAGGCTAGCAAAGAGATCCACGAAATACAGATGTAACTCTGTGAGATGAATTAACAGAACACTAAGCAGTTTCTCAGACAGCTTCTTTCCAGATTTCATCTGAGGATATTTCCTTTTTCACAATAGCCCTCTATGGGCTTCCATATATCACTTTGAAAATTCCACAAGAACTGTCTTAGCGAAAGGCTTCTTGAGGGGAAAGCTGTAACTCTGTGAGATGATTTCACAGAACACAAAGAAGTTTCTCAGAAAGCTTCTTTCTCTTTGTTATTGGAGGATATTTCCTTTGGCCCTATAGTCTTCAAAGGGATCCGAAATATCTGTTCTCATATTCCACAGAAATAAGGCTAGCAAAGAGATCCATGAAATACAGATGTAACTCTGTGAGATGAATTAACAGAACACTAAGCAGTTTCTCAGAAAGCTTCTTTCCAGATTTCATCTGAGGATATTTCCTTTCTCACCATAGCCCTCTGTGGGCTTCCAAATATCACTTTGCCAAGTCCACAAGAACAGTCTTAGCGAAAGGCTTCTAGAGGGGAAAGTTGTAACTTCGTGAGATGATTTCACAGAACTCAAAGACGTTTCTCAGAAACCTTCTTTCTCTTTGTTATCGGAGGATATTTCCTTTGGCCCTATAGTCTTCAAAGGGATCCGAAATATCTGTTCTCAGATTCCACAGAAATAAGGCTAGCAAAGAGATCCACGAAATACAAGTGTAACTCTGTGAGATGAATTAACAGAACACTAAGCGTTTTCTCAGAATGCTTCTTTACAGATTTCATGTGAGCATATTTCCTTTTTCACCATAGCCCTCTATGGGCTTCCAAATATCACTTTGCCAATTCCACAAGAACTGTCTTAGCGAAAGGCTTCTTGAGGAGAAAGCTGTAACTATGTGAGATGATTTCACAGAACACAAAGAAGTTTCTCAGAAAGCTTCTTTCTCTTTGTTATCGGAGGATATTTCCTTTGGCCCTATAGTCTTCAAAGGGATCCGAAATATCTGCTCTCAGATTCCACAGAAATAACGCTAGCAAAGAGATCCACGAAATACAGATGTAACTCTGTGAGATTAATTAACAGAACACTAAGTGGTTTCTCAGAAAGCTTCTTTCCAGATTTCATCTGAGGATATTTCCTTTTTCACCATAGCCCTCTATGGGCTTCCAAATATCACTTTGAAAATTCCACAAGAACTGTCTTAGCGAAAGGCTTCTTGAGGGGAAAGCTGTAACTCTGTGAGAGGATTTCACAGAACACAAAGAAGTTTCTCAGAAAGCTTCTTTCTCTTTGTTATCGGAGGATATTTCCTTTGGCCCTATATTCTTCAAAGGGATCTGAAATATCTGTTCTCAGATACCACAGAAATAAGGCTAGCAAAGAGATCCACGAAATACAGATGTAACTATGTGAGATGAATTAACAGAACACTAAGCGGTTTCTCAGAAAGCTTCTTTCTAGATTTCAATTGTGGATATTTCCTTTTTCAACATAGCCCTCTATGGGCTTGCAAATATCACTTTGCCAATTCCACAAGAACTGTCTTAGCGAAAGGCTTCTTGAGGTGAAAGCTGTAACTCTGTGAGATGATTTCACAGAACACAAAGAAGTTTCTCAGAAAGCTTCTTTCTCTTTGTTATCGGAGGATATTTCCTTTGGCCCTATAGTCTTCAAACGGATCAGAAATATCTGTTCTCAGATTCCACAGAAATAAGGCTAGCAAAGAGATCCACGAAATACAGATGTAACTCTGTGAGATGAATTGACAGAACACTAAGCAGTTTCTCAGAAAGCTTCCTTCCAGATTTCATCTGAGGATATTTCCTTTTTTACCGTAGCCCTCTAAGGGCTTCCAAATATCACTTTGAAAATTCCACAAGAACTGTCTTAGCGAAAGGCTTCTTGAGCGGAAAGCTGTAACACTGTGAGATGAATTCACAGCACACAAAGAAGTTTCTCAGAAAGCTTCTTTCTCTTTGTTATCGGAGTATATTTCCTTTGGCCCTATAGTCTTCAAAGGCATCCGAAATATCTGTTCTCAGATTCCACAGAAATAAGGCCAGCAAAGAGATCCACGAAATACAGATGTAACTCTGTGAGATGAATTGACAGAACACTAAGCGGTTTCTCAGAAAGCTTCTTTCCAGATTTCATCTGAGGATATTTCCTTTTTCACCATAGCCCTCTAGGGGCTTCCAAATATCACTTTGCCAATTCCACAAGAACTTTCTTAGCGAAAGGCTTCTTGAAGGGAAAGCTGTAAGTCTGTGAGATGATTTCACAGAACACAAAGAAGTTTCTCAGAAAGCTTCTTTCTCTTTGTTATCAGAGGATATTTCCTTTGGCCCTATAGTCTTCAAAGGGATCCGAAATATCTGTTCTCAGATTCCACAGAAATAAGGCTAGTAAAGAGATCCAGGAAATACAGATGTAACTCTGTGAGATGAATTAACAGAACATTAAGCAGTTTCTCAAGCTTCTTTCCAGATTTCATCTGAGGATATTTCCTTTTTCACCATATCCCTCTATGAGTTTCCAAATATCACTTTGCCAATTCCACAAGAACCGTCTCAGCGAAAGGCTTGTTGAGGGGAAACTTGTAACTCTATGAGATGATTTCACAGCACACGAAGAAGTGTCTCAGTGAGCTTCTTTCTCTTTGTTATCGGAGGATATTTCCTTTGGCCCTATTGTCTTCAAAGGGATCCGAAATAATTCTTCTCAGATTCCACAGAAATAAGGCTAGCAAAGAGATCCACGAAATACAGATGTAACTCTGTGAGATGAATTGACAGAACACTAAGCAGTTTCTCATAAAGGTACTTTCCAGATTTCATCTGAGGATATTTCCTTTTTCACCATAGCCCTCTATGGGCTTCCAAATATCACTTTGCCAATTCCACAAGAACTGTCTTAGCGAAAGGCTTCTGGAGGGGAAAGCTGTAACTCTGTGAGATGATTTCACAGAACACAAAGAAGCTTCTCAGACAGCATCTTTCTCTTTGTTATCGGAGGATATTTCCTTTGGCCCTATAGTCTTCAAAGGGATCCGAAATATCTGTTTTCACATTCCACAGAAATAAGGCTAGCAAAGAGATCCACAAAACACAGATGTAACTCTGTGAGATTACTTAACAGAACACTAAGCAGTTTCTCAGAAAGCTGCTTTCCAGATTTCATCTGAGAATATTTCCTTTTTCACCATAGCCCTCTATGAGCTCCCAAATTTCACTTTGCCAATTCCACAAGAACTGTCTTAGCGAAAGGATTCTTGAGGGGAAAGCTGTAACTCTGTGAGATGATTTCACAGAACACAAAGAAGTTTCTCAGAAAGCTTCTTTCTCTTTCTTATCGGAGGATATTTCCTTTGGCCCTATAGTCTTGAAAGGGATCCGAAATATCTGTTCTCAGATTCCACAGAAATAAGGCTAGCAAAGAGATTCACGAAATACAGATGTAACTCTGTGAGTGGAAGTCAGAGAACACTATGCAGTTTCTCAGAAAGCTTCTTTCCAGATTTCATCTGAGGATAATTCCTTTTTCACCATAGCCGTATATGGGCTTCCAAATATCACTTTGCAATTCCACAAGAACTGTCTTAGCGAAAGGCTTCTTGAGGGGAAAGCTGTAACTCTGTGAGATGATTTCACAGAACACAAAGAAGTTTCTCAGAAACCTTCTTTCTCTTTGTTATCGGAGGATATTTACTTTGGCAATATAGACTTCAAAGGGATCCGAAATATCTGTTCTCAGATTCCACAGAAATAAGGCTAGCAAAGAGATCCACGAAATACAGATGTAACTCTGTGAGATGAATTAACAGAACACTAAGCAGTATCTCAGAAAGCTTTTTCCAGATTTCATCTGAGGATATTTCCTTTCTCACCATAGCCCTCTATGGGCCTCCAAATATCACTTTGCCAATTCCACAAGAACTGTCTTAGCGAAAGGGTTCTTGAGGGGAAATCTGTAACTCTGTGAGATGATTTCACAGAACACAAAGAAGTTTCTCAGAAAGCTTCTTTCTCTTTGTTATCAGAGGATATTTCCTTTGGCCCTATAGTCTTCAAAGGGATCCGAAATATCTTTTCTCAGATTCCACAGAAATAAGGGTAGCTAAGAGATCCACGAAATACAGATGTAACTCTGTGAGATGAATTGACAGAACACTAAGCAGTTTCTCAGAAAGCTTCTTTCCAGATTTCAACTGAGGGTATTTCCTTTTTCACCATAGCCCTCTCTGGGCTTCCAAATATCACTTTGCCAATTCCACAAGAACTGTCTTAGCGAATGGCTTCTGGAGGGGAAAGCTGTAACTCCGTGAGATGATTTAATAGCACACAAAGACGTTTCTCAGAAAGCTTCTTTCTCTTTGTTATCGGAGGATATTTCCTTTGGCCCTATAGTCTTCAAAGGCATTCGAAATATCTGTTCTCAGATTCCACAGAAATAAGGCTAGCAAAGAGATCCACGAAATACAGATGTAACTCTGTGAGATGAATTGACAGAACACTAAGCGGTTTCTCAGAAAGCTTCTTTCCAGATTTCATCTGAGGATATTTCCTTTTTCACCATAGCCGTCTAGGGGCTTAAAAATATCACTTTGCCAATTCCACAAGAACATTCTTAGCGAAAGGCTTCTTGAGTGGAAAGCTGTAAGTCTGTGAGATGATTTCACAGAACACAAAGAAGTTTCTCAGAAACCTTCTTTCTCTTTGTTATCGGAGGATATTTCCTTTGGCCCTATAGTCTTCAAAGGCATCCGAAATATCTGTTCTCAGATTCCACAGAAATAAGGGTAGCAAAGAGATCCACGAAATACAGATGTGACACTGTGAGATGAATTAACAGAACATTAAGCGGTTTCTCAGACAGCTTCTTTCCAGATTTCTTTTGAGGATATTTCCTTTTTCACCATAGCCCTCTATGAGCTTCCAAATATCACTTTGCCAATTCCACTAGAACCGTCTCAGCGAAAGGCTTCTTGAGGGGAAAGTTGTAACTCTGTGAGATGATTTCACAGCACACAAAGAAGTTTCTCAGAAAGCTTCTTTCTCTTTGTTATCAGAGGATATTTCCTTTGGCCCTATAGTCTTCAAAGGGATCCGAAATATCTGGTCTCAGATTCCACAGAAATAAGGCTAGTAAAGAGATCCACGAAATACAGAAGTAACTCTGTGAGATGAATTAACAGAACATTAAGCAGTTTCTCAAGCTTCTTTCCCGATTTCATCTGAGGATATTTCCTTTTTCACCATATCCCTCTATGAGCTTCCAAATATCACTTTACCAATTCCACAAGAACCGTCTCAGCGAAAGGCTTGTTGAGGGGAAACTTGTAACTCTATGAGATGATTTCACAGCACACGAAGAAGTGTCTCAGAAAGCTTCTTTCTCTTTGTTATCGGAGGATATTTCCTTTGGCCCTATAGTCTTGAAAGGGATCCAAAATATCTGTTCTCAGATTCAACAGAAATAAGGCTAGCAAAGAGATCCACGAAATACAGATGTAACTCTGTGAGATGAATTAACAGAACACTAAGCAGTTTCTCATAAAGGTACTTTCCAGATTTCATCTGAGGATATTTCCTTTTTCACCACAGCCCTCTATGGGCTTCCAAATATCACTTTGCCAATTGCACAAGAACTGTCTTAACGAAAGACTTCTGGAGGGGAAAGCTGTAACTCTGTGAGATGATTTCACAGAACACAAAGAAGCTTCTCAGACAGCATCTTTCTCTTTGTCATCGGAGGATATTTCCTTTGGCTCTATAGTCTTCAAAGGGATCCGAAATATCTGTTTTCAGATTCCACAGAAATAAGGCTAGCAAAGAGATCCACAAAATACAGATGTAACTCTGTGAGATGAATTAACAGAACACTAAGCAGTTTCTCAGAAAGCTGCTTTCCAGATTTCATCTGAGAATATTTCCTTTTTCACCATAGCCCTCTATGAGCTTCCAAATACCACTTTGCCAATTCCACAAGAACTGTCTTAGCGAAAGGCTTCTTGAGGGGAAAGCTGTAACTCTGTGAGATGATTTCACAGCACACAAAGAAGTTTCTTAGAAAGCTTCTTTCTCTTTGTTATCGGATGATATTGCCTTTGGCCCTATACTCTTCAAAGGGATCCGAAATATCTGTTCTCAGATTCCACAGAAATAACGCTAGCAAAGAGATCCACGAAATACAGATGTAACTCTGTGAGATGAATTGACAGAACACTAAGCAGTTTCTCAGAAAGCTTCTTTCCAGATTTCATCTGAGGATATTTCCTTTTTCACCATAGCCCTCTATGGGCTTCCAAATATCACTTTGCCAATTCCACAAGAACTGTCTTAGCGAAAGGCTTCTTGAGGGGAAAGCTGTAACTCTGTGAGATGATTTCACAGAACACAAAGAAGTTTCTCAGAAAGCTTCTTTCTCTTTATTATCGGAGGGTAATTCCATTTGCCCTACAGTCTTCAAAGGGATCCGAAATATCTGTTCTCAGATTCCACAGAAATAAGGCTAGCAAAGAGATCCACGAAATACAGATGTAACTCTGTGAGATGAATTAACAGAACACTAAGCGGTTTCTCAGAAAGCTTCTTTACAGATTTCATCTGAGGATATTTCCTTTTTTACCATAGCCCCCTCTGGGCTTCCAAATATCACTTTGCCAATTCCACAAGAACTGTCTTAGCGAAAGGCTTCTTGAGGTGAATGCTGTAACTCTGTGAGATGATTTCACAGAACACAAAGAAGTTTCTCAGAAAGTTTCTTTCTCTTTGTTTTCGGGGGATATTTCCTTTGGCCCTATAGTCTTCAAAGGGATGCTAAATATCTGTTCTCAGATTCCACAGAAATAAGGCTAGCAAAGAGATCCACGAAATACTGATGTAACTCTGTGAGATGAATTAACAGAACACTAAGCGGTTTCTCAGAAAGCTTCTTTCCAGATTTCATCTGAGGATATTTCCTTTTTCAACATAGCCCTCTATGGGCTTCCAAATATCACTTTGCCAATTCCACAAGAACTGTCTTAGCGAAAGGCTTCTTGAGGGGAAAGCTGTAACTCTGGGAGATGATTTCACAGAACACAAAGAAGTTTCTCAGAAAGCTTCTTTCTCTTTGTTATCGGAGGATATTTCCTTTGGCCCTATAGTCTTCAAAGGGATCCGAAATATCTGTTCTCAGATTCCACAGAAATAAGGCTAGCAAAGAGATCCACGAAATACAGATGTAACTCTGTGAGATGAATTAAAGGAACACTAAGCGGTTTCTCAGAAAGCTTCTTTCCCGATTTCATGTGAGGATATTTCCTTTTTCAACATAGACCTCTATGAGCTTCCAAATATCACGTTGCCAGTTCCACAAGAACTGTCTTAGCGAAAGGCTTCTTGAGGGGAAAGCTGTAACTCCATGAGATGATTTCTCAGAACACAAAGAAGTTTCTCAGAAAGCTTCTCTCTCTTTGTTATCGGAGGATATTTCCTTTGGCCCTATAGTCTTCAAAGGGATCCGAAATATCTGTTCTCAGATTCCACAGAAATAAGGCTAGCAAAGAGATCCACGAAATACAGATGTAACTCTGTGAGATGAATTAACAGAACACTAAGCAGTTTCTCAGAAAGTTACTTTCCAGATTTCATATGAGGATAATTCCTTTCTCATCATAGCCCTCTATGGACTTCCAAATATCACTTTGCCAATTCCACAAAATCTGTCTTAGCGAAAGGGTTCTACAGGGGAAAGCTGTAACTCCGTGAGATGATTTCACAGAACACAAAGAAGTTTCTCAGAAAGAAACTTACTCTTTGTTATCGGAGGATATTTCCTTTGGCCCTATAGTCTTCAAAGGGATCCGAAATATCTGTTCTCAGATTCCACAGAAATTAGGCTCGCAAAGAGATCCACGTAATATTGATGTAACACTGTGAGATGAATTAACAGAACACTAACGGTTTCTCAGAAAGCTTCTTTCCAGATTTCATCTGAGGATATTTCCTTTTTCACCATAGCCGACTGTGGGATTCCAAATATCACTTTGCCAATTCCACAAGAACTGTCTTAGCGAAAGGCTTCTAGAGGGGAAAGTTGTAACTCTTTGAGAGGATTTCACAGAACACAAAGAAGTTTCTCAGAAAGAATCTTACTCTTTGTTATCGGAGGATATTTCCTTTGGCCCTATAGTCTTCAAAGGGATCCGAAATATCTGTTCTCTGATTCCACAGAAATAAGGCTAGCAAAGAGATTCACCAAATACAGATGTAACTCTGTGAGATGAATTAACAGAACACTAAGCGGTTTCTCAGAAAGCTTCTTTCCAGATTTCATCTGAGGATATTTCCTTTTTTACCATAGCCCTCTCTGGGCTTCCAAATATCACTTTACCATTTCCACAAGAACTGTCTTAGCGAAAGACTTCTTGAGGGGAAAGCTGTAACTCCGTGAGATGATTTCACAGAACAAAAAGAAGTTTCTCAAAAAGTTTCTTTCTCTTTTTTATCGGAGGATATTTCCTTTGGCCCTCTAGTCTTCAAAGGGATGCGAAATATCTGTTCTCAGATTCCATAGAAATAAGGCTAGCAAAGAGATCCACCAAATACAGATGTAACTCTGTGAGATGAATTAACAGAACACTAAGCAGTTTCTCAGAAAGCTTTTTTCCAGATTTCATCTGAGGATATTTCCTTTTTCAACATAGCCCTCTATGGGCTTCCAAATATCACTTTGCCAATTCCACAAGAACTGTCTTAGCGAAAGACTTCTTGAGGGGAAAGCTGTAACTCTGTGAGATGATTTCACAGAACACAAAGAAGTTTCTCAGAAAGCTTCTTTTTCTTTGTTATCGGAGGATATTTCCTTTGGCCCTATAGTCTTCAAAGGGATCCGAAATATCTGTTCTCAGATTCCACAGAAATAAGGCTAGCAAAGAGATCCACGAAATACAGATGTAACTCTGTGAGATGAATTAACAGAACACTAAGCAGTTTCTCAGAAAGCTACTTTCCAGATTTCATATGAGGATAATTCCTTTCTCATCATAGCCCTCTATGGACTTCCAAATATCACTTTGCCAATTCCACAAAAACTGTCTTAGCGAAAGGGTTCTACAGGGGAAAGCTGTAACTCCGTGAGATGATTTCACAGAACACAAAGAAGTTTCTCAGAAAGAAACTTACTCTTTTTTATCGGAGGATATTTCCTTTGGCCCTATAGTCTTCAAAGGGATCCGAAATATCTGTTCTCAGATTCCACAGAAATTAGGCTTTCAAATAGATCCACGAAATACAGATGTAACTCTGTGAGATGAATTAACAGAACACTAAGCGGTTTCTCAGAAAGCTTCTTTCCAGATTTCATCTGAGGATATTTCCTTTTTCACCATACCCCTCTAAGGGCTTCCAAATATCACTTTGGCTATTCCACAAGAACTGTCTTAGCGAAAGGCTTCTTGAGGGGAAAGCTGTAACTCTGTGAGATGATTTCACAGCACACGAAGAAGTGTCTCAGAAAGCTTCCTTCTCTTTGTTATCGGAGGATATTTCCTTTGGCCCTATACTCTTCAAAGGGATCCGAAATATCTGTTCTCAGATTCCACAGAAATAAGGCTAGCAAAGAGATCCACGAAATACAGATGTAACTCTGTGAGATGAATTTACAGAACACTAAGCGGTTTCTCAGAAAGCTTCTTTCCAGATTTCATGTGAGGATATTTCCTTTTTTACCATACCCCTCTCTGGGCTTCCAAATATCACTATACCATTTCCACAAGAACTGTCTTAGCGAAAGGCTTCTTGAGGGGAAAGCTGTAACTCTGTGAGATGATTTCACAGAACACAAAGAAGTTTCTCAAAGAGTTTCTTTCTCTTTGTTATCGGAGGATATTTCCTTTGACCCTATAGTCTTCAAAGGGATCCGAAATATCTGTCTCAGATTCCACAGAAATAAGGCTAGCAAAGAGATCCACGAAATACAGATGTAACTCTGTGAGATGAATTAACAGAACACTAAGCAGTTTCTCAGAAAGCTTCTTTCCAGATTTCATATAAGGATAATTCCTTTCTCACCATAGCCCTCTATGGGCTTCCAAATATCACTTTGCCAATTTCACAAAAACTGTCTTAGCGAAAGGGTTCTACAGGGGAAAGCTGTAACTCCGTGAGATGATTTCACAGAACACAAAGAAGTTTCTCAGAAACCTTCTTTCTCTTTGTTATCGGAGGATATTTCCTTTGGCCCTATAGTCTTCAAAGGGATCCGAAATATCTGTTCTCAGATTCCACAGAAATAAGGCTCGCAAAGAGATCCACGTAATATTGATGTAACACTGTGAGATGAATTAACAGAACACTAACGGTTTCTCAGAAAGCTTCTTTCCAGATTTCATCTGAGGATATTTCCTTTTTCACCATAGCCGACTGTGGGATTCCAAATATCACTTTGCCAATTCCACAAGAACTGTCTTAGCGAAAGGCTTCTAGAGGGGAAAGTTGTAACTCTTTGAGAGGATTTCACAGAACACAAAGAAGTTCCTCAGAAAGAATCTTACTCTTTGTTATCGGAGGATATTTCCTTTGGCCCTATAGTCTTCAAAGGGATCCGAAATATCTGTTCTCTGATTCCACAGAAATAAGGCTAGCAAAGAGATTCACCAAATACAGATGTAACTCTGTGAGATGAATTAACAGAACACTAAGCGGTTTCTCAGAAAGCTTCTTTCCAGATTTCATCTGAGGATATTTCCTTTTTCACCATAGCCCTCTATGAGCTTCCAAATATCACTTTGCCAATTCCACAAGAACTGTCTTAGCGAAAGGCTTCTTGAGGGGAAAGCTGTACCTCCGTGAGATGATTTCACAGAACACAAAGAAGTTTCTCAGAAAGCTTCTTTCTCTTTGTTATCGGAGGATATTTCTTTTGGCCCTATAGTCTTCAAAGGGATCCGAAATATCTGTTCTCAGATTCCACAGAAATAAGGCTAGCAAAGAGATTCACCAAATACAGATGTAATTCAGTGAGATGAATTAACAGAACACTAAGCGGTTTCTCAGAAAGCTTCTTTCCAGATTTCCTCTGAGGATATTTCCTTTTTCACCATAGCCCTCTATGGGCTTCCAAATATCACTTTGCCAATTCCACAAGAACTGTCTTAGCGAAAGGCTTCTTGAGGGGAAAGCTGTAACTCCATGAGATGATTTCTCAGAACACAAAGAAGTTTCTCAGAAACCTTCTTTCTCTTTGTTATCGGAGGATATTTCCTTTGGCCCTATAGTCTTCAAAGGGATCCGAAATATCTGTTCTCAGATTCCACAGAAATAAGGCTAGCAAAGAGATCCACGAAATACAGATGTAAGTCTGTGAGATGAATTTACAGAACACTAATCGGTTTCTCAGAAAGCTTCTTTCCAGATTTCATCTGAGGATATTTCCTTTTTTACCATAGCCCTCTCTGGGCTTCCAAATATCACTTTACCATTTCCACAAGAACTGTCTTAGCGAAAGACTTCTTGAGGGGAAAGCTGTAACTCCGTGAGATGATTTCACAGAACAAAAAGAAGTTTCTCAAAAAGTTTCTTTCTCTTTTTTATCGGAGGATATTTCCTTTGGCCCTCTAGTCTTCAAAGGGATGCGAAATATCTGTTCTCAGATTCCACAGAAATAAGGCTAGCAAAGAGATCCACCAAATACAGATGTAACTCTGTGAGATGAATTAACAGAACACTAAGCAGTTTCTCAGAAAGCTTTTTTCCAGATTTCATCTGAGGATATTTCCTTTTTCAACATAGCCCTCTATGGGCTTCCAAATATCACTTTGCCAATTCCACAAGAACTGTCTTAGCGAAAGACTTCTTGAGCGGAAAGCTGTAACTCTGTTAGATGATTTCACAGAACACAAAGAAGTTTCTCAGAAAGCTTCTTTCTCTTTGTTATCGGAGGATAATTCCATTTACCCTATAGTCTTCAAAGGGATCCGAAATATCTGTTCTCAGATTCCACAGAAATAAGGCTAGCAAAGAGATCCACGAAATACAGATGTAACTCTGTGAGATGAATTAACAAAACACTAAGCGGTGTCTCAGAAAGTTCTTTCCAGATTTCATCTGAGCATATTTCCTTTTTTACCATAGCCCTCTATGGACTTCCAAATATCACTTTGCCAATTCCACAAGAACTGTTTTAGCGAAAGGGTTCTACAGGGGAAAGCTGTAACTCTGTGAGATGATTTCACAGAACACAAAGAAGTTTCTCAGAAAGCTTCTTTCGCTTTGTTATTCGGATTATATTTCCTTTGGCCCTATAGTCTTCAAAGGGATCCGAAATATCTGTTCTCAGATTCCACAGAAATAGGGCTAGCAAAGAGATCCACGAAATACAGATGTAACTCTGTGAGATGAATTAACAAAACACTAAGCGGTTTCTCAGAAAGTTCTTTCCAGATTTCATCTGAGCGTATTTCCTTTTTTACCGTAGCCCTCTATGGACATCCAAATATCACTTTGCCAATTCCACAAGAACTGTCTTAGCGAAAGGCTTCTTGAGGGGAAAGCTGTAACTCCGTGAGATGATTTCACAGAACACAAAGAAGTCTCTCAGAAAGCTTCTTTCTCTTTGTTATCGGAGGATATTTCTTTTGGCCCTATAGTCTTCAAAGGGATCCGAAATATCTGTTCTCAGATTCCACAGAAATAAGGCTAGCAAAGAGATCCACGAAATACAGATGTAACTCTGTGAGATGAATTAACAAAACACTAAGCGGTTACTCAGAAAGTTCTTTCCAGATTTCATCTGAGCGTATTTCCTTTTTTACCGTAGCCCTCTATGGACTTCCAAATATCACTTTGCCAATTCCACAAGAACTGTCTTAGCGAAAGGCTTCTTGAGGGGAAATCTGTAACTCTGTGAGATGATTTCACAGAACACAAATAAGTTTCTAAGAAAGCTTCTTTCTCTTTGTTATCGGAGGATATTTCCTTTGGCCCTATACTCTTCAAAGGGATCCGAAATATCTGTTCTCAGATTCCACAGAAATAAGGCTAGCAAAGAGATCCACGAAATACAGATGTAACTATGTGAGATGAATTAACAGTACACTAAGCAGTTTCTCAGAAAGGTTCTTTCCAGATTTCATCTGAGGATAATTCCTTTTTCACCATAGCCCTCTATGGGCTTCCAAATATCACTATGCCAATTCCACAAGAACTGTATTAGCGAAAGGCTTCTTGACGGTAAAGCTGTAACTCTGTGAGAGGATTTCACAGGAACACAAAGAAGTTTCTCAGAAAGAATCTTACTCTTTGTAATCGGAGGATATTTCCTTTGGCCCTATAGTCTTCTAAGGGATCTGAAATATCTGTTCTCAGATACCACAGAAATAACGCTAGCAAAGAGATCCACCAAATACAGATGTAACTCTGTGAGATGAATTAACAGAACACTAAGCGGTTTCTCAGAAAGCTTCTTTCCAGATTTCATCTGAGGATATTTCCTTTTTCAACATAGCCCTCTATGGGCTTCCAAATATCACTTTGCCAATTCCACAAGAACTGTCTTAGCGAAAGGCTTCTTGAGGGGAAAGCTGTAACTCTGTGAGATGATTTCACAGAACACTAAGAAGTTTCTCAGAAAGCTTCTTTCTCTTTGTTATCGGAGGATATTTCCTTTGGCCCTATAGTCTTCAAAGGGATCCGAAATATCTGTTCTCAGATTCCACAGAAATAAGGCTAGCAAAGAGATCCACGAAATACAGATGTAACTCTGTGAGATGAATTAAAGGAACACTAAGCGGTTTCTCAGAAAGCTTCTTTCCAGATTTCATGTGAGGATATTTCCTTTTTCAACATAGACCTCTATGAGCTTCCAAATATCACTTTGCCAATTCCACAAGAACTGTCTTAGCGAAAGGCTTCTTGAGGGGAAAGCTGTAACTCCATGAGATGATTTCTCAGAACACAAAGAAGTTTCTCAGAAACCTTCTTTCTCTTTGTTATCGGAGGATATTTCCTTTGGCCCTATAGTCTTCAAAGGGATCCGAAATATCTGTTCTCAGATTCCACAGAAATAAGGCTAGCAAAGAGATCCACGAAATACAGATGTAACTCTGTGAGATGAATTTACAGAACACTAATCGGTTTCTCAGAAAGCTTCTTTCCAGATTTCATCTGAGGATATTTCCTTTTTTACCATAGCCCTCTCTGGGCTTCCAAATATCACTTTATCATTTCCACAAGAACTGTCTTAGCGAAAGGCTACTTGAGGGGAAAGCTGTAACTCCGTGAGATGATTTCCCAGAACAAAAAGAAGTTTCTCAAAAAGTTTCTTTCTCTTTTTTATCGGAGGATATTTCCTTTGGCCCTCTAGTCTTCAAAGGGATGCGAAATATCTGTTCTCAGATTCCACAGAAATAAGGCTAGCAAAGAGATCCACCAAATACAGATGTAACTCTGTGAGATGAATTAACAGAACACTAAGCAGTTTCTCAGAAAGCTTTTTTCCAGATTTCATCTGAGGATATTTCCTTTTTCAACATAGCCCTCTATGGGCCTCCAAATATCACTTTGCCAATTCCACAAGAACTGTCTTAGCGAAAGACTTCTTGAGGGGAAAGCTGTAACTCTGTGAGATGATTTCACAGAACACAAAGAAGTTTCTCAGAAAGCTTCTTTCTCTTTGTTATCGGAGGATATTTCTTTTGGCCCTATAGTCTTCAAAGGGATTCAAAATATCTGTTCTCAGATTCCACAGAAATGAGGCTAGCAAAGAGATCCACGAAATACAGATGTAACTCTGTGAGATGAATTAACAGAACACTAAGCAGTTTCTCAGAAAGCTTCTTTCCAGATTTCATCTGAGGATATTTCCTTTCTCACCATAGCCCTCTATGGGCTTCCAAATATCACTTTTCTAATTCGACAAGAACTGTCTTAGCGAAAGGCTTCTTGAGGAGAAAGCTGTAACTCTGTGAGATGATTTCACAGAACACAAAGAAGTTTCTCAGAAAGCTTCTTTCTCTTTGTTATCGGAGGATATTTCCTTTGGCCTTATAGTATTCAAAGGGATCCGAAATATCTGTTCTCAGATTCCACAGAAATAAGGCTAGCAAAGAGATTCACCAAATACAGATGTAACTCTGTGAGATGAATTAACAGAACACTAAGCGGTTTCTCAGAAAGCTTCTTTCCAGATTTCATCTGAGGATATTTCCTTTTTCACCATAGCCCTCTATGGGCTTCCAAATATCACTTTGCCAATTCCACAAAAATTGTCTTAGCGAAAGGGTTCTACAGGGGAAAGCTGTAACTCCGTGAGATGATTTCACAGAACACAAAGAAGTTTCTCAGAAACCTTCTTTCTCTTTGTTATCGGAGGATAATTCCTTTGGCCCTATAGTCTTCAAAGGGATCCGAAATATCTGTTCTCAGATTCCACAGAAATAAGGCTATCTTAGAGATCCACGAAATACAGATGTAAGTCTGTGAGATGAATTAACAGAACACTAAGCAGTTTCTCGGAAAGGTACTTTCCAGATTTTTTCTAAGGATATTTCCTTTTTCACCATAGCCCTCTATGGGCTTCCAAATATCCCTTTGCCAATTCCACAAGAACTATCTTAGCGAAAGGCTTCTTGAGGGGAAAGCTGTATGTCTGTGAGATGATTTCACAGAACACAAAGAAGTTTCTCAGAAAGCATCTTTCTCTTTGTTATCGGGGGATATTTCCTTTGGCCCTATAGTCTTCAATGGGATCCGAAATATCTGTTTTCAGATTCCACAGAAATAAGGCTAGCAAAGAGATCCACCAAATACAGATGTAACTCTGTGAGATGAATTAACAGAACACTAAGCAGTTTCTCAGAAAGCTTCTTTCCAGATTTCATCTGAGGATATTTCCTTTTTCACCATAGCCCTCTATGGGCTTCCAAATATCACTATGCCAATTCCACAAGAACTTTCTTAGCGAAAGGCTTCTTGAGGGTAAAGCTGTAACTCTGTGAGATGATTTCACAGAACACATAGAAGTTTCTCAGAAAGTTTCTTTCTCTTTGTTATCGGAGGATATTTCCTTTGGCCCTATAGTCTTCAAAGGGATCCGAAATATCTGTTCTCAGATTCCACTGAAATAAGGCTAGCAAAGAGATACACGAAATACAGATGTAACTCTGTGAGATGAATTAACAGAACACTAAGCAGTTTCTCAGAAAGCTTCTTTCCAGATTTCATCTGAGGATAATTCCTTTCTCACCATAGCCCTCTATGGGCTTCCAAATATCACTTTGCCAATTCCACAAGAACTGTCTTAGCGAAAGGCTTCTTGAGGGGAAAGCTGTAACTCTGTGAGATGATTTCACAGAACACAAAGAAGTTTCTCAGAAAGCTTCTTTCTCTTTGTTATCGGAGGATATTTCCTTTGGCCCTATAGTCTTCAAAGGGATCCGAAATATCTGTTCTCAGATTCCACAGAAATAAGGCTAGCAAAGAGATCCACGAAATACAGATATAACTCTGTGAGATGAATTAACAAAACACTAAGCGGTTTCTCAGAAAGCTTCTTTCCAGATTTCATCTGAGGATATTTCCTTTTTTACCATAGCCCTCTCTGGGCCTCCAAATATCACTTTGCCAATTCCACAAGAACTGTCTTAGCGAAAGGCTTCTTGAGGGGAAAGCTGTAACTCTGTGAGAGGATTTCACAGAACACAAAGAAGTTTCTCAGAAAGAATCTTACTCTTTGTTATCGGTGGATATTTCCTTTGGCCCTATAGTCTTCAAAGGGATCTGAAATATCTGTTCTCAGATACCACAGAAATAACGCTAGCAAAGATATCCACCAAATACAGATGTAACTCTGTGAGATGAATTAACAGAACACTAAGCGGTTTCTCAGAAACCTTCTTTCCAGATTTCATCTGAGGATATTCCCTTTTTCAACATAGCCCTCTAAGGGCTTCCAAATATCACTTTGCCAATTCCACAAGAACTGTCTTAGCTAAAGGCTTCTTAAGGGGAAAGCTGTAACTCGGTGAGATGATTTCACAGAAAACAAAGAAGTTTCTCAGAAAGCTTCTTTCTCTTTGTTATCGGAGGAGATTTCCTTTGGCCCTATATTCTTCAAAGGGATCCGAAATATCTGTTCTCAGATTCCACAGAAATAAGGCTTGCAAAGAGATCCACGAAATACAGGTATAACTCTGTGAGATGAATTAACAGAACACTAAGCGGTTTCTCAGAAAGCTTCTTTCCAGATTTCATCTGAGGATATTTCCCTTCTCACCATAGCCCTCTATGGCCTCCAAATATCACTATGCCAATTCCACAAGAACTGTCTTAGCGAAAGGCTTCTTGAGGGGAAAGCTGTAACTCTGTGAGATGATTTCACAGAACACAAAGAAGTTTATCAGAATGCTTCTTTCTCTTTGTTATCGGAGGATATTTCCTTTGGCCCTATAGTCTTCAAAGGGATCCGAAATATCTGTTCTCAGATTCCACAGAAATAAGGCTAGCAAAGAGATCCACGAAATACAGATGTAACTCTGTGAGCGGAAGTAACAGAACACTAAGTGGTTTCTCAGAAAGCTTCTTTCCAGATTTCATCTGAGGATATTTCCTTTTTCACCATAGCCCTCTATGGGCTTCCAAATATCACTTTGCCAATTCCACAAGAACTGTCTTAGAGAATGGCTTCTTGAGGGAAAAGCTGTAACTGTGTGAGATGATTTCACAGAACACAAAGAAGTTTCTCAGAAAGCTTCTTTCTCTTTGTTATCGGAGGATATTTCCTTTGGCCCTATAGTCTTCAAAGGGATCCGAAATATCTGTTCTCAGATTCCACAGAAATAAGGCTAGCAAAGAGATCCAAGAAATACAGATGTAACTCTGTGAGATGAATTAACAGAACACTAAGCAGTTTCTCAGAAAGCTTCTTTCCAGATTTCATATGAGGATAATTCCTTTCTCACCATAGACCTCTATGGGCTTCCAAATATCACTTTGCCAATTCCACAAAAACTGTCTTAGCGAAAGGGTTCTACAGGGGAAAGCTGTAACTCCGTGAGATGATTGCACAGAACACAAAGAAGTTTCTCAGAAACCTTCCTTCTCTTTGTTATCGGAGGATATTTCCTTTGGCCCTATAGTCTTCAAAGGGATCCGAAATATCTGTTCTCAGATTCCACAGAAATAAGGCTAGCAAAGAGATCCACGAAATACAGATGTAACTCTGTGAGATGAATTAACAGAACACTAAGCAGTTTCTCTGAAAGCTTCTTTCCAGATTTCATATGAGGATATTTCCTTTCTAACCATAGCCCTCTATGGGCTTCCAAATATCACTTTGAAAATTCCACAAAAACTGTCTTAGCTAAAGTCTTCTAGAGGGCAAAGCTGTAACTCTGTGAGATGATTTCACAGAACACAAAGATGTTTCTCAGAAACCTTCTTTCTCATTGTTATCGGAGGATATTTCCTTTGGCACTATATTCTTCAAAGGGATCCGAAATATCTGTTCTCAGATTCCACAGAAATAAGGCTAGCAAAGAGATCCACGAAAAACAGATGTAACTCTGTGAGATGAATTAACAGAACACTAAGCAGTTTCTCAGAAAGGTACTTTCCAGATTTTATCTGAGGATATTTCCTTTTTCAGCATAGCCCTCTATGGGCTTCCAAATATCACTTTGCCAATTCCACAAGAACTGTCTTAGCGAAAGGCTTCTTGAGGGGAATGCTGTAAATCTGTGAGATGATTTCACAGCACACAAAGAAGTTTCTCAGAAAGCTTCTTTCTCTTTGTTATCGGAGGATATTTCCTTTGGCCCTATAGTCTTCAAAGGGATCCGAAATATCTGTTCGCAGATTCCACAGAAATAAGGCTAGCAAAGAGATCCACCAAATACAGATGTAACTCTGTGAGATGAATTAACAGAACACTAAGCGGTTTCTCAGAAAGTTTCTTTCCAGATTTCATCTGAGGATATTTCCTTTCTCACCATAGCCCTCTATGGGCTTCCAAATATCACTTTGCCTATTCCACAAGAACTGTCTTAGCGAAAGGCTTCTTGAGGGGAAAGCTGTAACTCTGTGAGATGATTTCACAGAACACAAAGAAGTTTATCAGAATGCTTCTTTCACTTTGTTATCGGAGGATATTTCCTTTGGCCCTATAGTCTTCAAAGGGATCCGAAATATCTGTTCTCAGATTCCACAGAAATAAGGCTAGCAAAGAGATCCACGAAATACAGATGTAACTCTGTGAGATGAATTAAAGGAACACTAAGCGGTTTCTCAGAAAGCTTCTTTCCAGATTTCATGTGAGGATATTTCCTTTTTCAACATAGACCTCTATGAGCTTCCAAATATCACTTTGCCAATTCCACAAGAACTGTCTTAGCGAAAGGCTTCTTGAGGGGAAAGCTGTAACTCCATGAGATGATTTCTCAGAACACAAAGAAGTTTCTCAGAAACCTTCTTTCTCTTTGTTATCGGAGGATATTTCCTGTGGCCCTATAGTCTTCAAAGGGATCCGAAATATCTGTTCTCAGATTCCACAGAAATAAGGCTAGCAAAGAGATCCACGAAATACAGATGTAACTCTGTGAGATGAATTAACAGAACACTAAGCAGTTTCTCAGAAAGCTTCTTTCCAGATTTCATATGAGGATAATTCCTTTCTCACCATAGCCCTCTATGGGCTTCCAAATATCACTTTGCCAATTCCACAAAAACTGTCTTAGCGAAAGGGTTCTACAGGGGAAAGCTGTAACTCCGTGAGATCATTTCACAGAACACAAAGAAGTTTCTCAGAAACCTTCTTTCTCTTTGTTATCGGAGGATATTTCCTTTGGCCCTATAGTCTTCAAAGGGATCCGAAATATCTGTTCTCAGATTCCACAGAAATAAGGCTAGCAAAGAGATCCACCAAATACAGATGTAACTCTGTGAGATGAATTAACAAAACACTAAGCGGTTTCTCAGAAAGTTCTTTCCAGATTTCATCTGAGCGTATTTCCTTTTTTACCATAGCCCTCTATGGACTTCCAAATATCACTTTCCCAATTCCACAAGTACTGTCTTAGCGAAAGGCTTCTAGAGTGGAAAGCTGTAACTCTGTGAGATGATTTCACAGAACACAAAGAAGTTTCTCAGAAAGCTTCTTTCTCTTTGTTCTCGGAGGATATTTCCTTTGGCCCTATAGTCTTCAAAGGGATCCGAAATATCTGTTCTCAGATTCCACAGAAATAAGGCTAGCAAAGAGATCCACGTAATATAGATGTAACACTGTGAGATGAATTAACAGAACACTAAGCAGTTTCTCAGAAAGCTTCTTTCCAGATTTCATCTGAGGATATTTCCTTTTTCACCATAGCCCACTGTGGGATTCCAAATATCACTTTGCCCATTCCACAAGAACTGTCTTAGAGAAAGGCTTCTAGAGGGGAAAGTTGTAACTCTTTGAGAGGATTTCACAGAACACAAAGAAGTTTCTCAGAAAGAAACTTACTCTTTGTTATCGGAGGATATTTCCTTTGGCCCTATAGTCTTCAAAGGGATCCGAAATATCTGTTCTCAGATTCCACAGAAAAAAGGCTTTCAAATAGATCCACGAAATACAGATGTAACTCTGTGAGATGAATTAACAGAACACTAAGCGGTTTCTCAGAAAGCTTCTTTCCAGATTTCATCTGAGGATATTTCCTTTTTCACCATAGCCCTCTATGGGCTTCCAAATATCACTTTGCCAATTCCACAAGAACTGTCTTATTGAAAGGCTTCTTGAGGGGAAAGCTGTAACTCTGTGAGATGATTTCACAGAACACAAAGAAGTTTTTCAGAAATCTTCTTTCTCTTTGTTATCGGAGGATAATTCCATTTTCCCTATAGTCTTCAAAGGGATCCGAAATATCTGTTCTCATATTCCACAGAAATAAGGCTAGCAAAGAGATCCACGAAATACAGATGTAACTCTGTGAGATGAATTAACAAAACACTAAGCGGTTTCTCAGAAAGTTCTTTCCAGATTTCATCTGAGCGTATTTCCTTTTTTACCATAGCCCTCTCTGGGCTTCCATATATCACTTTACCATTTCCACAAGAACTGTCTTAGCGAAAGGCTTCTTGAGGGGAAAGCTGTAACTCTGTGAGATGATTGCAAAGAACAAAAATAAGTTTCTCAAAGAGTTTCTTTCTCTTTGTTATCGGAGGATATTTCCTTTGGCCCTCTAGTCTTCAAAGGGATGCGAAATATCTGTTCTCAGATTCCACAGAAATAAGGCTAGCAAAGAGATCCACCAAATACAGATATAACTCTGTGAGATGAATTAACAGAACACTAAGCAGTTTCTCTGAAAGCTTCTTTCCAGATTTCATCTGAGGATATTTTCTTTTTCACCATAGCCCTCTAGGGGCTTCCAAATATCACTTTGCCAATTCCACAAGAACTGTCTTAGCAAAAGACTTCTTGAGGCGAAAGCTGTAACTCTGTGAGATGATTTCACAGAACACAAAGAAGTTTCTCAGAAAGCTTCTTTCTCTTTGTTATCGGAGGATATTTCCTTTGGCCCTATAGTCTTCAAAGGGATCCGAAATATCTGTCTCAGATTCCACAGAAATAAGGCTAGCAAAGAGATCCACGAAATACAGATGTAACTCTGTGAGATGAATTAACAGAACACTAAGCAGTTTCTCAGAAAGCTTCTTTCCAGATTTCATATGAGGATAATTCCTTTCTCACCATAGCCCTCTATGGGCTTCCAAATATCACTTTGACAATTCCACAAAAACTGTCTTAGCGAAAGGCTTCTAGAGGGGAAAGCTGTTACTCCGTGAGATGATTTCACAGAACACAAAGATGTTTCTCAGAAACCTTCTTTCTCTTTGTTATCGGAGGATATTTCCTTTGGCCCTATAGTCTTCAAAGGGATCCGAAATATCTGTTCTCAGATTCCACAGAAATAAGGCTAGCAAAGAGATCCACGAAATACAGATGTAACTCTGTGAGTGGTAGTCACAGAATACTAAGCAGTTTCTCAGAAAGCTTCTTTCCAGATTTCATCTGAGGATATTTCCTTTTTCAACATAGCCCTCTATGGGGTTCCAAATATCCCTTTGCCAATTCCACAAGAACTGTCTTAGCGAAAGGCTTCTTGAGGGGAAAGCTGTAACTCTGTGTGATGATTTCACAGAACACAAAGAAGTTTCTCAGAAAGCATCTTTCTCTTTGTTATCGGAGGATATTTCCTTTGGCCCTATAGTCTTCAAAGGGATCCGAAATATCTGCTTTCAGATTCCACAGAAATAAGGCTAGCAAAGAGATCCACGAAATACAGATGTAACTCTGTGAGATGAATTTACAGAACACTAAGCAGTTTCTCAGAAAGCTTCTTTCCAGATTTCATCTGAGGATATTTCCTTTTTCAACATAGCCCTCTATGGGCTTCCAAATATCTCTTTGCCAATTCCACAAGAACTGTCTTAGCGAAAGGCTTCTTGAGGGGAAAGCTGTAACTCTGTGAGATGATTTCACAGAACACAAAGAAGTTTCTCAGAAAGCTTCTTTCTCTTTGTTATCGGAGGATATTTCCTTTGGCCCTATAGTCTTCAAAGGGGTCCAAAATATCTGTTCTCAGATTCCACAGAAATAAGGCAAGCAAAGAGATCCACGAAATACAGATGTAACTCTGTGAGATGAATTAACATTACACTAAGCGGTTTCTCAGAAAGCTTCTTTCCAGATTTCATCTGAGGATACTTCCTTTCTCACCATAGCCCTCTATGGGCTTCCAAATATCACATTGCCAATTCCACAAGAACTGTCTTAGCGAAAGGCTTCTTGAGGAGAAAGCTGTAACTCTGTGAGATGATTTCACAGAACACAAAGAAGTTTCTCAGAAAGATTCTTTCTCTTTGTTATCCGAGAATATTTCCTTTGGCCCTATGGTCTTCAAAGGGATCCGAAATATCTGTTCTCAGATTCCACAGAAATAAGGCTAGCAAAGAGATCCACGAAATACAGATGTAACCCTGTGAGATGAATTAACAGAACACTAAGCGGTTTCTCAGAAAGCTTCTTTCCAGATTTCATCTGAGGATATTTCCTTTTTCACCATAGCCCTCTATGGGCTTCCAAATATCACTTTGCCAATTCCACAAGAACTGTCTTAGCGAAAGGCTTCTTGAGTGGAAAGCTGTAACTCTGTGAGATGATTTCACAGAACACAAAGAAGTTTCTCAGAAAGCATCTTTCTCTTTGTTATCGGACGATATTTCTTTTGGCCCTATAGTCTTCAAAGGGATCCGAAATATCTCTTTTCAGATTCCACAGAAATAAGGCTAGCAAAGAGATCCACAAAATACAGATGTAACTCTGTGAGATGAATTAACAGAACACTAAGCAGTTTCTCAGAAAGCTTCTTTCCAGATTTCATCTGAGGATAATTACATTTTCACCATAGCCCTCTATGGGCTTCCAAATATCACTATGCCAATTCCACAAGAACTGTCTTAGCGAAAGGCTTCTTGAGGGTAAAGCTGTAACTCTGTGAGAGGATTTCACAGAACTCAAAGAAGTTTCTCAGAAAGAATCTTACTCTTTGTTATCGGAGGATATTTACTTTGGCCCTATAGACTTCAAAGGGATCTGAAATATCTGTTCTCAGATACCACAGAAATAACGCTAGCAAAGAGATCCAACAAATACAGAAGTAACTCTGTGAGATGAATTAACAGAACACTAAGCGTTTTCTCAGAGAGCTTCTTTCCAGATTTCATCTGAGGATATTTCCTTTTTCAACATAGCCCTCTATGGGCTTCCAAATATCACTTTGCCATTTCCACAAGAACTGTCTTAGCGAAAGGCTTCTTGAGGGGAAAGCTGTAACTCTGTGAGATGATTGCAAAGAACAAAAATAAGTTTCTCAAAGAGTTTCTTTCTCTTTGTTATCGGAGGATATTTCCTTTGGCCCTCTAGTCTTCAAAGGGATGCGAAATATCTGTTCTCAGATTCCACAGAAATAAGGCTAGCAAAGAGATCCACCAAATACAGATATAACTCTGTGAGATGAATTAACAGAACACTAAGCAGTTTCTCTGAAAGCTTCTTTCCAGATTTCATCTGAGGATATTTTCTTTTTCGCCATAGCCCTCTAGGGGCTTCCAAATATCACTTTGCCAATTCCACAAGAACTGTCTTAGCAAAAGACTTCTTGAGGCGAAAGCTGTAACTCTGTGAGATGATTTCACAGAACACAAAGAAGTTTCTCAGAAAGCTTCTTTCTCTTTGTTATCGGAGGATATTTCCTTTGGCCCTATAGTCTTCAAAGGGATCCGAAATATCTGTCTCAGATTCCACAGAAATAAGGCTAGCAAAGAGATCCACGAAATACAGATGTAACTCTGTGAGATGAATTAACAGAACACTAAGCAGTTTCTCAGAAAGCTTCTTTCCAGATTTCATATGAGGATAATTCCTTTCTCACCATAGCCCTCTATGGGCTTCCAAATATCACTTTGACAATTCCACAAAAACTGTCTTAGCGAAAGGCTTCTAGAGGGGAAAGCTGTTACTCCGTGAGATGATTTCACAGAACACAAAGATGTTTCTCAGAAACCTTCTTTCTCTTTGTTATCGGAGGATATTTCCTTTGGCCCTATAGTCTTCAAAGGGATCCGAAATATCTGTTCTCAGATTCCACAGAAATAAGGCTAGCAAAGAGATCCACGAAATACAGATGTAACTCTGTGAGTGGTAGTCACAGAATACTAAGCAGTTTCTCAGAAAGCTTCTTTCCAGATTTCATCTGAGGATATTTCCTTTTTCAACATAGCCCTCTATGGGGTTCCAAATATCCCTTTGCCAATTCCACAAGAACTGTCTTAGCGAAAGGCTTCTTGAGGGGAAAGCTGTAACTCTGTGTGATGATTTCACAGAACACAAAGAAGTTTCTCAGAAAGCATCTTTCTCTTTGTTATCGGAGGATATTTCCTTTGGCCCTATAGTCTTCAAAGGGATCCGAAATATCTGCTTTCAGATTCCACAGAAATAAGGCTAGCAAAGAGATCCACGAAATACAGATGTAACTCTGTGAGATGAATTTACAGAACACTAAGCAGTTTCTCAGAAAGCTTCTTTCCAGATTTCATCTGAGGATATTTCCTTTTTCAACATAGCCCTCTATGGGCTTCCAAATATCTCTTTGCCAATTCCACAAGAACTGTCTTAGCGAAAGGCTTCTTGAGGGGAAAGCTGTAACTCTGTGAGATGATTTCACAGAACACAAAGAAGTTTCTCAGAAAGCTTCTTTCTCTTTGTTATCGGAGGATATTTCCTTTGGCCCTATAGTCTTCAAAGGGGTCCAAAATATCTGTTCTCAGATTCCACAGAAATAAGGCAAGCAAAGAGATCCACGAAATACAGATGTAACTCTGTGAGATGAATTAACATTACACTAAGCGGTTTCTCAGAAAGCTTCTTTCCAGATTTCATCTGAGGATACTTCCTTTCTCACCATAGCCCTCTATGGGCTTCCAAATATCACATTGCCAATTCCACAAGAACTGTCTTAGCGAAAGGCTTCTTGAGGAGAAAGCTGTAACTCTGTGAGATGATTTCACAGAACACAAAGAAGTTTCTCAGAAAGATTCTTTCTCTTTGTTATCCGAGAATATTTCCTTTGGCCCTATGGTCTTCAAAGGGATCCGAAATATCTGTTCTCAGATTCCACAGAAATAAGGCTAGCAAAGAGATCCACGAAATACAGATGTAACCCTGTGAGATGAATTAACAGAACACTAAGCGGTTTCTCAGAAAGCTTCTTTCCAGATTTCATCTGAGGATATTTCCTTTTTCACCATAGCCCTCTATGGGCTTCCAAATATCACTTTGCCAATTCCACAAGAACTGTCTTAGCGAAAGGCTTCTTGAGTGGAAAGCTGTAACTCTGTGAGATGATTTCACAGAACACAAAGAAGTTTCTCAGAAAGCATCTTTCTCTTTGTTATCGGACGATATTTCTTTTGGCCCTATAGTCTTCAAAGGGATCCGAAATATCTCTTTTCAGATTCCACAGAAATAAGGCTAGCAAAGAGATCCACAAAATACAGATGTAACTCTGTGAGATGAATTAACAGAACACTAAGCAGTTTCTCAGAAAGCTTCTTTCCAGATTTCATCTGAGGATAATTACATTTTCACCATAGCCCTCTATGGGCTTCCAAATATCACTATGCCAATTCCACAAGAACTGTCTTAGCGAAAGGCTTCTTGAGGGTAAAGCTGTAACTCTGTGAGAGGATTTCACAGAACTCAAAGAAGTTTCTCAGAAAGAATCTTACTCTTTGTTATCGGAGGATATTTACTTTGGCCCTATAGACTTCAAAGGGATCTGAAATATCTGTTCTCAGATACCACAGAAATAACGCTAGCAAAGAGATCCAACAAATACAGAAGTAACTCTGTGAGATGAATTAACAGAACACTAAGCGTTTTCTCAGAGAGCTTCTTTCCAGATTTCATCTGAGGATATTTCCTTTTTCAACATAGCCCTCTATGGGCTTCCAAATATCACTTTGCCATTTCCACAAGAACTGTCTTAGCGAAAGGCTTCTTGAGGGGAAAGCTGTAACTCTGTGAGATGATTGCAAAGAACAAAAATAAGTTTCTCAAAGAGTTTCTTTCTCTTTGTTATCGGAGGATATTTCCTTTGGCCCTCTAGTCTTCAAAGGGATGCGAAATATCTGTTCTCAGATTCCACAGAAATAAGGCTAGCAAAGAGATCCACCAAATACAGATATAACTCTGTGAGATGAATTAACAGAACACTAAGCAGTTTCTCTGAAAGCTTCTTTCCAGATTTCATCTGAGGATATTTTCTTTTTCGCCATAGCCCTCTAGGGGCTTCCAAATATCACTTTGCCAATTCCACAAGAACTGTCTTAGCAAAAGACTTCTTGAGGCGAAAGCTGTAACTCTGTGAGATGATTTCACAGAACACAAAGAAGTTTCTCAGAAAGCTTCTTTCTCTTTGTTATCGGAGGATATTTCCTTTGGCCCTATAGTCTTCAAAGGGATCCGAAATATCTGTCTCAGATTCCACAGAAATAAGGCTAGCAAAGAGATCCACGAAATACAGATGTAACACTGTGAGATGAATTAACAGAACACTAAGCAGTTTCTCAGAAAGCTTCTTTCCAGATTTCATATGAGGATAATTCCTTTCTCACCATAGCCCTCTATGGGCTTCCAAATATCACTTTGACAATTCCACAAAAACTGTCTTAGCGAAAGGCTTCTAGAGGGGAAAGCTGTTACTCCGTGAGATGATTTCACAGAACACAAAGATGTTTCTCAGAAACCTTCTTTCTCTTTGTTATCGGAGGATATTTCCTTTGGCCCTATAGTCTTCAAAGGGATCCGAAATATCTGTTCTCAGATTCCACAGAAATAAGGCTAGCAAAGAGATCCACGAAATACAGATGTAACTCTGTGAGTGGTAGTCACAGAATACTAAGCAGTTTCTCAGAAAGCTTCTTTCCAGATTTCATCTGAGGATATTTCCTTTTTCAACATAGCCCTCTATGGGGTTCCAAATATCCCTTTGCCAATTCCACAAGAACTGTCTTAGCGAAAGGCTTCTTGAGGGGAAAGCTGTAACTCTGTGTGATGATTTCACAGAACACAAAGAAGTTTCTCAGAAAGCATCTTTCTCTTTGTTATCGGAGGATATTTCCTTTGGCCCTATAGTCTTCAAAGGGATCCGAAATATCTGCTTTCAGATTCCACAGAAATAAGGCTAGCAAAGAGATCCACGAAATACAGATGTAACTCTGTGAGATGAATTTACAGAACACTAAGCAGTTTCTCAGAAAGCTTCTTTCCAGATTTCATCTGAGGATATTTCCTTTTTCAACATAGCCCTCTATGGGCTTCCAAATATCTCTTTGCCAATTCCACAAGAACTGTCTTAGCGAAAGGCTTCTTGAGGGGAAAGCTGTAACTCTGTGAGATGATTTCACAGAACACAAAGAAGTTTCTCAGAAAGCTTCTTTCTCTTTGTTATCGGAGGATATTTCCTTTGGCCCTATAGTCTTCAAAGGGGTCCAAAATATCTGTTCTCAGATTCCACAGAAATAAGGCAAGCAAAGAGATCCACGAAATACAGATGTAACTCTGTGAGATGAATTAACATTACACTAAGCGGTTTCTCAGAAAGCTTCTTTCCAGATTTCATCTGAGGATACTTCCTTTCTCACCATAGCCCTCTATGGGCTTCCAAATATCACATTGCCAATTCCACAAGAACTGTCTTAGCGAAAGGCTTCTTGAGGAGAAAGCTGTAACTCTGTGAGATGATTTCACAGAACACAAAGAAGTTTCTCAGAAAGATTCTTTCTCTTTGTTATCCGAGAATATTTCCTTTGGCCCTATGGTCTTCAAAGGGATCCGAAATATCTGTTCTCAGATTCCACAGAAATAAGGCTAGCAAAGAGATCCACGAAATACAGATGTAACCCTGTGAGATGAATTAACAGAACACTAAGCGGTTTCTCAGAAAGCTTCTTTCCAGATTTCATCTGAGGATATTTCCTTTTTCACCATAGCCCTCTATGGGCTTCCAAATATCACTTTGCCAATTCCACAAGAACTGTCTTAGCGAAAGGCTTCTTGAGTGGAAAGCTGTAACTCCGTGAGATGATTTCACAGAACACAAAGAAGTTTCTCAGAAAGCATCTTTCTCTTTGTTATCGGACGATATTTCTTTTGGCCCTATAGTCTTCAAAGGGATCCGAAATATCTCTTTTCAGATTCCACAGAAATAAGGCTAGCAAAGAGATCCACAAAATACAGATGTAACTCTGTGAGATGAATTAACAGAACACTAAGCAGTTTCTCAGAAAGCTTCTTTCCAGATTTCATCTGAGGATAATTACATTTTCACCATAGCCCTCTATGGGCTTCCAAATATCACTATGCCAATTCCACAAGAACTGTCTTAGCGAAAGGCTTCTTGAGGGTAAAGCTGTAACTCTGTGAGAGGATTTCACAGAACTCAAAGAAGTTTCTCAGAAAGAATCTTACTCTTTGTTATCGGAGGATATTTACTTTGGCCCTATAGTCTTCAAAGGGATCTGAAATATCTGTTCTCAGATACCACAGAAATAACGCTAGCAAAGAGATCCAACAAATACAGAAGTAACTCTGTGAGATGAATTAACAGAACACTAAGCGTTTTCTCAGAGAGCTTCTTTCCAGATTTCATCTGAGGATATTTCCTTTTTCAACATAGCCCTCTATGGGCTTCCAAATATCACTTTGCCAATTCCACAAGAACTGTCTTAGCGAAAGGCTTCTTGAGGGGAAAGCTGTAACTCTGTGAGATGATTTCAAAGAACACAAAGAAGTTTCTCAGAAAGCTTCTTTCTCTTTGTTATCGGAGGATATTTCCTTTGGCCCTCTAGTCTTCAAAGGGATCCGAAATATCTGTTCTCAGATTCCACAGAAATAAGGCTAGCAAAGAGATCCACGAAATACAGATGTAACCCTGTGAGAAAATTAACAGAACACTAAGCGGTTTGTCAGAAAGCTTCTTTCCAGATTTCATCTGAGGATATTTCCTTTTTCACCATAGCCCTCTATGGGCTGCAAATATCACTTTGCCAATTCCACAAGAACTGACTTAGCGAAAGACTTCTTGAGGGGAAAGCTGTAACTCTGTGAGAGGATTTCACAGAACCCAAAGAAGTTTCTCAGAAAGCTTCTTTCTCTTTGTTATCGGAGGATATTTCCTTTGGCCCTCTAGTCTTCAAAGGGATCCGAAATATCTGTTCTCAGATTCCACAGAAATAAGGCTAGCAAAGAGATCCACGAAATACAGATGTAACTCTGTGAGTGGAAGTCACAGAATACTAAGCGGTTTCTCAGAAAGCTTCTTTCCAGATTTCATCTGAGGATATTTCCTTTTTCAACATAGCCCTCTATGGGGTTCCAAATATCCCTTTGCCAATTCCACAAGAACTGTCTTAGCGAAAGGCTTCTTGAGGGGAAAGCTGTAAGTCTGTGAGATGATTTCACAGAACACAAAGAAGTTTCTCAGAAAGCATCTTTCTCTTTGTTATCGGAGGATATTTCCTTTGGCCCTATAGTCTTCAAAGGGATCCGAAATATCTGTTTTCAGATTCCACAGAAATAAGGCTAGCAAAGAGATCCACGAAATACAGATGTAACTCTGTGAGATGAATTAACAGAACAGTAAGCAGTTTCTCAGAAAGCTTCTTTCCAGATTTCATCTGAGGATATTTCCTTTTTCAACATAGCCCTCTATGGGCTTCCAAATATCACTTTGCCAATTCCACAAGAACTGTCTTAGCGAAAGGCTTCTTGAGGGAAAAGCTGTAACTCTGTGAGATGATTTCACAGAACACAAAGAAGTTTCTCAGAAAGCTTCTTTCTCTTTGTTATCGGAGGATATTTCCTTTGGCCCTATAGTCTTCAAAGGGATCCGAAATATCTCTTCTCAGATTCCACAGAAATAAGACTAGCAAAGAGATCCACGAAATACAGATGTAACTCTGTGAGATGAATTAACAGTACACTAAGCAGTTTCTCAGAAAGCTTCTTTCCAGATTTCATCTGAGGATAATTCCTTTTTCACCATAGCCCCCTATGGGCTTCCAAATATCACTTTGCCAATTCCACAAGAACTGTCTTAGCGAAAGGCTTCTTGAGGGTAAAGCTGTAACTCTGTGAGAGGATTTCACAGAACACAAAGAAGTTTCTCAGAAAGCTTCTTTCTCTTTGTTATCGGAGGATATTTCCTTTGGCCCTATAGTCTTCAAAGGGATCCGAAATATCTGTTCTCTGATTTCACAGAAATAAGGCTAGCAAAGAGATCCACGAAATACACATGTAACTCTGTGAGATGAATTAACAGAACACTAAGCGGTTTCACAGAAAGCTTCTTTCCAGATTTCATCTGAGGATATTTCCTTTTTCAACATAGCCCTCTATGGGCTTCCAAATGTCACTTTGCCAATTCCACAAGAACTGTCTTAGCGAAAGGCTTCTTGAGCGGAAAGCTATAATTCTGTGAGATTATTTCACAGAACACAAAGAAGTTTTTCAGAAACTTATTTCTCTTTGTTATCGGAGGATATTTCCTTTGGCCCTATAGTCTTCAAAGGGATCCGAAATATCTGTTCTCAGATTCCACATTAATAAGGCTAGCAAAGAGATCGACGAAATACAGATATAACTCTGTGTGTGGAAGTCACAGAACACTAAGCGGTTTCTCAGAAAGCTTCTTAACAGATTTCATCTGAGGATATTTCCTTTTTCACCATAGCCCTCTATGGGCTTCCAAATATCACTTTGCTAATTCCACAATAACTGTCTTAGCGAAAGGCTTCTTGAGGGGAAAGCTGTAACTCTGTGAGATGATTTCACAAACACAAAGAAGTTTCTCAGAAAGCTTCTTTCTCTTTGTTATCGGAGGATATTTCCTTTGGCCCTATAGTCTTCAAAGGGATCCGAAATATCTCTTCTCAGATTCCACAGAAATAAGACTAGCAAAGAGATCCTGGAAATACAGATGTAACTCTGTGAGATGAATTAACAGAACACTAAGCAGTTTCTCAGAAAGCCTCTTTCCAGATTTCATCTGAGGATAATTCCTTTTTCACCATAGCACTCTATGGGCTTCCAAATATAACTATGCCAATTCCACAAGAACTGTCTTAGCGAAAGGCTTCTTGAGGGTAAAGCTGTAACTCTGTGAGATGATTTCACAGAACACAAAGAAGTTTCTCAGAAAGCTTCTTTCTCTTTGTTATCGGAGGATATTTCCTTTGGCCCTATTGTCTTCAAAGGCATCCGAAATATCTGTTCTAAGATTCCACAGAAATAATGCTGGCACAGAGATCCCCGAAATACAGATGTAACTCTGTGAGATGAATTAACAGAACACTAAGCAGTTTCTCAGAAAGCTTCTTTCCAGATTTCATCTGAGGATATTTCTTTTTCACCCTAGCCCTCTATGGGCTTCCAAATATCCCTTTGCCAATTCCACAAGAACTGTCTTAGCGAAAGTCTTCTTGAGGGGAAAGCTGTAACTCTGTGAGATTATTTCACAGAACACAAAGAAGTTTCTCAGAAAGCTTCTTTCTCTTTGTTATCGGAGGATATTTCCTTTGGCCCTATAGTATTCAAAGGCATCCGAAATATCTGTTCTCAGATTCCACAGAAATAAGGCTAGCAAGAGATCCACGAAATACAGATGTAACTCTGTGAGATGAATTGAGAGAACACTAAGCAGTTTCTCAGAAAGCTTCTTTCCAGATTTCATCTGAGGATATTTCCTTTTTCAGCATAGCCCTCTAAGGGCTTCCAAATATCACTTTGCCAATTCCACAAGAACTGTCTTAGCGACAGGCTTCTTGAGGGGAAAGGTGTAACTCTGTGAGATGATTTCACAGACTTCTTGAGGGGAAAGCTGTAATTCTGTGAGATGAATGCACAGAACACAAAGAAATTTCTCAGAAAGCTTCTTTCTCTTTGTTATCTGAGAATATTTCCTTTAGCCCTATAGTCTTCAAAGGGATCCGAAATATCTGTTCTCAGATTCCACAGAAATAAGGCTAGCAAAGAGATCCACGAAATACAGATGTAACTCTGTGAGATGAATTAACAGAACACTATGCAGTTTCTCAGAAAGGTACTTTCCAGATTTAATCTGAGGATATTTCCTTTTTCACCATAGCCCTCTATGGGCTTCCAAATATCCCTTTGCCAATTCCACAAGAAATGCCTTAGCGAAAGGCTTCTTGAGGGGAAAGCTGAAAGTCTGTGAGCTGATTTCACAGAACACAAAGAAGTTTCTCAGAAAGCAACTTTCTCTTTGTTATCGGAGGATATTTCCTTTGGCCCTATAGTCTTCAAAGGGACCCGAAATATCTGTTTTCAGATTCCACAGAAATAAGGCTAGCAAAGAGTTCCACAAAATACAGATGTAACTCAGTGAGATGAATTAACAGAACACTAAGCAGTTTCTCAGAAAGCTTCTTTCCAGATTTCTTCTGAGAATATTTCCTTTTTCACCATAGTCCTCAATAAGCTTCCAAATATCACTTTGCCAATTCCACAAGAACTGTCTTAGCGAAAGGCTTCTTGAGTGGAAAGCTGTAACTCTGTGAGATGATTTCACAGCACACAAAGAGGTTTCTCAGAAAGCTTCTTTCTCTTTGTTATCGGAGGATATTTCCTTTGGCCCTATAGTCTTCAAAGGGATCCGAAATATCTCTTCTCAGATTCCACAGAAATAAGACTAGCAAAGAGATCCACGAAATACAGATGTAACTCTGTGAGATGAATTAACAGTACACTAAGCAGTTTCTCAGAAAGCTTCTTTCCAGATTTCATCTGAGGATAATTCCTTTTTCACCATAACCCTCTATGGGCTTCCAAATATCACTATGCCAATTCCACAAGAACTGTCTTAGCGAAAGGCTTCTTGAGGGTAAAGCTGTAACTCTGTGAGAGGATTTCACAGAACTCAAAGAAGTTTCTCAGAAAGAATCTTACTCTTTGTTATCGGAGGATATTTCCTTTGGCCCTATAGTCTTCAAAAGGATCTGAAATATCTGTTCTCAGATACCACAGAAATAACGCTAGCAAAGAGATCCACCAAATACAGATGTAACTCTGTGAGATGAATTAACAGAACACTAAGCGGTTTCTCAGAGAGCTTCTTTCCAGATTTCATCTGAGGATATTTCCTTTTTCAACATAGCCCTCTATGGGCTTCCAAATATCACTTTGCCAATTCCACAAGAACTGTGTTAGCGAAAGGCTTCTTGAGGGGAAAGCTGTAACTCTGTGAGATGATTTCACAGAACACAAAGAAGTTTCTCAGAAAGCTTCTTTCTCTTTGTTATCGGAGGATATTTTCTTGGGCCCTCTAGTCTTCAAAGGGATCCGAAATATCTGTTCTCAGATTCCACAGAAATAAGGCTAGCAAAGAGATCCACGAAATACAGATGTAACCCTGTGAGATGAATTAACAGAACACTAAGCGGTTTCTCAGAAAGCTTCTTTCCAGATTTCATCTGAGGATATTTCCTTTTTCACCATAGCCCTCTATGGGCTTCCAAATATCACTTTGCCAATTCCACAAGAACTGTCTTAGCGAAAGACTTCTTGAGGGGAAAGCTGTAAGTCTGTGAGATGATTTCACAGAACACAAAGAAGTTTCTCAGAAAGCATCTTTCTCTTTGTTATCGGAGGATATTTCCTTTGGCCCTATAGTCTTCAAAGGGATCCGAAATATCTGTTTTCAGATTCCACAGAAATAAGGCTAGCAAAGAGATCCACGAAATACAGATGTAACTCTGTGAGATGAATTAACAGAACAGTAAGCAGTTTCTCAGAAAGCTTCTTTCCAGATTTCATCTGAGGATATTTCCTTTTTCAACATAGCCTTCTATGGGCTTCCAAATATCACTTTGCCAATTCCACAAGAACTGTCTTAGCGAAAGGCTTCTTGAGGGAAAAGCTGTAACTCTGTGAGATGATTTCACAGAACACAAAGAAGTTTCTCAGAAAGCTTCTTTCTCTTTGTTATCGGAGGATATTTCCTTTGGCCCTATAGTCTTCAAAGGGATCCGAAATATCTCTTCTCAGATTCCACAGAAATAAGACTAGCAAAGAGATGCACGAAATACAGATGTAACTCTGTGAGATGAATTAACAGTACACTAAGCAGTTTCTCAGAAAGCTTCTTTCCAGATTTCATCTGAGGATAATTCCTTTTTCACCATAGCCCCCTATGGGCTTCCAAATATCACTTTGCCAATTCCACAAGAACTGTCTTAGCGAAAGGCTTCTTGAGGGTAAAGCTGTAACTCTGTGAGAGGATTTCACAGAACACAAAGAAGTTTCTCAGAAAGCTTCTATCTCTTTGTTATCGGAGGATATTTCCTTTGGCCCTATAGTCTTCAAAGGGATCCGAAATATCTGGTCTCAGATTCCACAGAAATAAGGCTAGCAAAGAGATCCACGAAATACACATGTAACTCTGTGAGATGAATTAACAGAACACTAAGCGGTTTCACAGAAAGCTTCTTTCCAGATTTCATCTGAGGATATTTCCTTTTTCAACATAGCCCTCTATGGGCTTCCAAATGTCACTTTGCCAATTCCACAAGAACTGTCTTAGCGAAAGGCTTCTTGAGCGGAAAGCTATAATTCTGTGAGATTATTTCACAGAACACAAAGAAGTTTTTCAGAAACTTCTTTCTCTTTGTTATCGGAGGATATTTCCTTTGGCCCTATAGTCTTCAAAGGGATCCGAAATATCTGTTCTCAGATTCCACATTAATAAGGCTAGCAAAGAGATCGACGAAATACAGATATAACTCTGTGTGTGGAAGTCACAGAACACTAAGCGGTTTCTCAGAAAGCTTCTTAACAGATTTCATCTGAGGATATTTCCTTTTTCACCATAGCCCTCTATGGGCTTCCAAATATCACTTTGCTAATTCCACAATAACTGTCTTAGCGAAAGGCTTCTTGAGGGGAAAGCTGTAACTCTGTGAGATGATTTCACAAACACAAAGAAGTTTCTCAGAAAGCTTCTTTCTCTTTGTTATCGGAGGATATTTCCTTTGGCCCTATAGTCTTCAAAGGGATCCGAAATATCTCTTCTCAGATTCCACAGAAATAAGACTAGCAAAGAGATCCTGGAAATACAGATGTAACTCTGTGAGATGAATTAACAGAACACTAAGCAGTTTCTCAGAAAGCCTCTTTCCAGATTTCATCTGAGGATAATTCCTTTTTCACCATAGCACTCTATGGGCTTCCAAATATAACTATGCCAATTCCACAAGAACTGTCTTAGCGAAAGGCTTCTTGAGGGTAAAGCTGTAACTCTGTGAGATGATTTCACAGAACACAAAGAAGTTTCTCAGAAAGCTTCTTTCTCTTTGTTATCGGAGGATATTTCCTTTGGCCCTATTGTCTTCAAAGGGATCCGAAATATCTGTTCTAAGATTCCACAGAAATAATGCTGGCACAGAGATCCCCGAAATACAGATGTAACTCTGTGAGATGAATTAACAGAACACCAAGCAGTTTCTCAGAAAGCTTCTTTCCAGATTTCATCTGAGGATATTTCTTTTTCACCCTAGCCCTCTATGGGCTTCCAAATATCCCTTTGCCAATTCCACAAGAACTGTCTTAGCGAAAGTCTTCTTGAGGGGAAAGCTGTAACTCTGTGAGATTATTTCACAGAACACAAAGAAGTTTCTCAGAAAGCTTCTTTCTCTTTGTTATCGGAGGATATTTCCTTTGGCCCTATAGTATTCAAAGGCATCCGAAATATCTGTTCTCAGATTCCACAGAAATAAGGCTAGCAAGAGATCCACGAAATACAGATGTAACTCTGTGAGATGAATTGAGAGAACACTAAGCAGATTCTCAGAAAGCTTCTTTCCAGATTTCATCTGAGGATATTTCCTTTTTCAGCATAGCCCTCTAAGGGCTTCCAAATATCACTTTGCCAATTCCACAAGAACTGTCTTAGCGACAGGCTTCTTGAGGGGAAAGGTGTAACTCTGTGAGATGATTTCACAGACTTCTTGAGGGGAAAGCTGTAATTCTGTGAGATGAATGCACAGAACACAAAGAAATTTCTCAGAAAGCTTCTTTCTCTTTGTTATCTGAGAATATTTCCTTTAGCCCTATAGTCTTCAAATGGATCCGAAATATCTGTTCTCAGATTCCACAGAAATAAGGCTAGCAAAGAGATCCACGAAATACAGATGTAACTCTGTGAGATGAATTAACAGAACACTATGCAGTTTCTCAGAAAGGTACTTTCCAGATTTAATCTGAGGATATTTCCTTTTTCACCATAGCCCTCTATGGGCTTCCAAATATCCCTTTGCCAATTCCACAAGAAATGCCTTAGCGAAAGGCTTCTTGAGGGGAAAGCTGAAAGTCTGTGAGCTGATTTCACAGAACACAAAGAAGTTTCTCAGAAAGCAACTTTCTCTTTGTTTTCGGAGGATATTTCCTTTGGCCCTATAGTCTTCAAAGGGACCCGAAATATCTGTTTTCAGATTCCACAGAAATAAGGCTAGCAAAGAGTTCCACAAAATACAGATGTAACTCAGTGAGATGAATTAACAGAACACTAAGCAGTTTCTCAGAAAGCTTCTTTCCAGATTTCTTCTGAGAATATTTCCTTTTTCACCATAGTCCTCAATAAGCTTCCAAATATCACTTTGCCAATTCCACAAGAACTGTCTTAGCGAAAGGCTTCTTGAGTGGAAAGCTGTAACTCTGTGAGATGATTTCACAGCACACAAAGAGGTTTCTCAGAAAGCTTCTTTCTCTTTGTTATCGGAGGATATTTCCTTTGGCCCTATAGTCTTCAAAGGGATCCGAAATATCTCTTCTCAGATTCCACAGAAATAAGACTAGCAAAGAGATCCACGAAATACAGATGTAACTCTGTGAGATGAATTAACAGTACACTAAGCAGTTTCTCAGAAATCTTCTTTCCAGATTTCATCTGAGGATAATTCCTTTTTCACCATAACCCTCTATGGGCTTCCAAATATCACTATGCCAATTCCACAAGAACTGTCTTAGCGAAAGGCTTCTTGAGGGTAAAGCTGTAACTCTGTGAGAGGATTTCACAGAACTCAAAGAAGTTTCTCAGAAAGAATCTTACTCTTTGTTATCGGAGGATATTTCCTTTGGCCCTATAGTCTTCAAAAGGATCTGAAATATCTGTTCTCAGATACCACAGAAATAACGCTAGCAAAGAGATCCACCAAATACAGATGTAACTCTGTGAGATGAATTAACAGAACACTAAGCGGTTTCTCAGAGAGCTTCTTTCCAGATTTCATCTGAGGATATTTCCTTTTTCAACATAGCCCTCTATGGGCTTCCAAATATCACTTTGCCAATTCCACAAGAACTGTGTTAGCGAAAGGCTTCTTGAGGGGAAAGCTGTAACTCTGTGAGATGATTTCACAGAACACAAAGAAGTTTCTCAGAAAGCTTCTTTCTCTTTGTTATCGGAGGATATTTTCTTGGGCCCTCTAGTCTTCAAAGGGATCCGAAATATCTGTTCTCAGATTCCACAGAAATAAGGCTAGCAAAGAGATCCACGAAATACAGATGTAACCCTGTGAGATGAATTAACAGAACACTAAGCGGTTTCTCAGAAAGCTTCTTTCCAGATTTCATCTGAGGATATTTCCTTTTTCACCATAGCCCTCTATGGGCTTCCAAATATCACTTTGCCAATTGCACAAGAACTGTCTTAGCGAAAGACTTCTTGAGGGGAAAGCTGTAAGTCTGTGAGATGATTTCACAGAACACAAAGAAGTTTCTCAGAAAGCATCTTTCTCTTTGTTATCGGAGGATATTTCCTTTGGCCCTATAGTCTTCAAAGGGATCCGAAATATCTGTTTTCAGATTCCACAGAAATAAGGCTAGCAAAGAGATCCACGAAATACAGATGTAACTCTGTGAGATGAATTAACAGAACACTAAGCAGTTTCTCAGAAAGCTTCTTTCCAGATTTCATCTGAGGATATTTCTTTTTCACCCTAGCCCTCTATGGGCTTCCAAATATCCCTTTGCCAATTCCACAAGAACTGTCTTAGCGAAAGTCTTCTTGAGGGGAAAGCTGTAACTCTGTGAGATTATTTCACAGAACACAAAGAAGTTTCTCAGAAAGCTTCTTTCTCTTTGTTATCGGAGGATATTTCCTTTGGCCCTATAGTATTCAAAGGCATCCGAAATATCTGTTCTCAGATTCCACAGAAATAAGGCTAGCAAGAGATCCACGAAATACAGATGTAACTCTGTGAGATGAATTGAGAGAACACTAAGCAGTTTCTCAGAAAGCTTCTTTCCAGATTTCATCTGAGGATATTTCCTTTTTCAGCATAGCCCTCTAAGGGCTTCCAAATATCACTTTGCCAATTCCACAAGAACTGTCTTAGCGACAGGCTTCTTGAGGGGAAAGGTGTAACTCTGTGAGATGATTTCACAGACTTCTTGAGGGGAAAGCTGTAATTCTGTGAGATGAATGCACAGAACACAAAGAAATTTCTCAGAAAACTTCTTTCTCTTTGTTATCTGAGAATATTTCCTTTAGCCCTATAGTCTTCAAAGGGATCCGAAATATCTGTTCTCAGATTCCACAGAAATAAGGCTAGCAAAGAGATCCACGAAATACAGATGTAACTCTGTGAGATGAATTAACAGAACACTATGCAGTTTCTCAGAAAGGTACTTTCCAGATTTAATCTGAGGATATTTCCTTTTTCACCATAGCCCTCTATGGGCTTCCAAATATCCCTTTGCCAATTCCACAAGAAATGCCTTAGCGAAAGGCTTCTTGAGGGGAAAGCTGAAAGTCTGTGAGCTGATTTCACAGAACACAAAGAAGTTTCTCAGAAAGCAACTTTCTCTTTGTTATCGGAGGATATTTCCTTTGGCCCTATAGTCTTCAAAGGGACCCGAAATATCTGTTTTCAGATTCCACAGAAATAAGGCTAGCAAAGAGTTCCACAAAATACAGATGTAACTCAGTGAGATGAATTAACAGAACACTAAGCAGTTTCTCAGAAAGCTTCTTTCCAGATTTCTTCTGAGAATATTTCCTTTTTCACCATAGTCCTCAATAAGCTTCCAAATATCACTTTGCCAATTCCACAAGAACTGTCTTAGCGAAAGGCTTCTTGAGTGGAAAGCTGTAACTCTGTGAGATGATTTCACAGCACACAAAGAGGTTTCTCAGAAAGCTTCTTTCTCTTTGTTATCGGAGGATATTTCCTTTGGCCCTATAGTCTTCAAAGGGATCCGAAATATCTCTTCTCAGATTCCACAGAAATAAGACTAGCAAAGAGATCCACGAAATACAGATGTAACTCTGTGAGATGAATTAACAGTACACTAAGCAGTTTCTCAGAAAGCTTCTTTCCAGATTTCATCTGAGGATAATTCCTTTTTCACCATAACCCTCTATGGGCTTCCAAATATCACTATGCCAATTCCACAAGAACTGTCTTAGCGAAAGGCTTCTTGAGGGTAAAGCTGTAACTCTGTGAGAGGATTTCACAGAACTCAAAGAAGTTTCTCAGAAAGAATCTTACTCTTTGTTATCGGAGGATATTTCCTTTGGCCCTATAGTCTTCAAAAGGATCTGAAATATCTGTTCTCAGATACCACAGAAATAACGCTAGCAAAGAGATCCACCAAATACAGATGTAACTCTGTGAGATGAATTAACAGAACACTAAGCGGTTTCTCAGAGAGCTTCTTTCCAGATTTCATCTGAGGATATTTCCTTTTTCAACATAGCCCTCTATGGGCTTCCAAATATCACTTTGCCAATTCCACAAGAACTGTGTTAGCGAAAGGCTTCTTGAGGGGAAAGCTGTAACTCTGTGAGATGATTTCACAGAACACAAAGAAGTTTCTCAGAAAGCTTCTTTCTCTTTGTTATCGGAGGATATTTTCTTGGGCCCTCTAGTCTTCAAAGGGATCCGAAATATCTGTTCTCAGATTCCACAGAAATAAGGCTAGCAAAGAGATCCACGAAATACAGATGTAACCCTGTGAGATGAATTAACAGAACACTAAGCGGTTTCTCAGAAAGCTTCTTTCCAGATTTCATCTGAGGATATTTCCTTTTTCACCATAGCCCTCTATGGGCTTCCAAATATCACTTTGCCAATTCCACAAGAACTGTCTTAGCGAAAGACTTCTTGAGGGGAAAGCTGTAAGTCTGTGAGATGATTTCACAGAACACAAAGAAGTTTCTCAGAAAGCATCTTTCTCTTTGTTATCGGAGGATATTTCCTTTGGCCCTATAGTATTCAAAGGCATCCGAAATATCTGTTCTCAGATTCCACAGAAATAAGGCTAGCAAGAGATCCACGAAATACAGATGTAACTCTGTGAGATGAATTGAGAGAACACTAAGCAGTTTCTCAGAAAGCTTCTTTCCAGATTTCATCTGAGGATATTTCCTTTTTCAGCATAGCCCTCTAAGGGCTTCCAAATATCACTTTGCCAATTCCACAAGAACTGTCTTAGCGACAGGCTTCTTGAGGGGAAAGGTGTAACTCTGTGAGATGATTTCACAGACTTCTTGAGGGGAAAGCTGTAATTCTGTGAGATGAATGCACAGAACACAAAGAAATTTCTCAGAAAGCTTCTTTCTCTTTGTTATCTGAGAATATTTCCTTTAGCCCTATAGTCTTCAAAGGGATCCGAAATATCTGTTCTCAGATTCCACAGAAATAAGGCTAGCAAAGAGATCCACGAAATACAGATGTAACTCTGTGAGATGAATTAACAGAACACTATGCAGTTTCTCAGAAAGGTACTTTCCAGATTTAATCTGAGGATATTTCCTTTTTCACCATAGCCCTCTATGGGCTTCCAAATATCCCTTTGCCAATTCCACAAGAAATGCCTTAGCGAAAGGCTTCTTGAGGGGAAAGCTGAAAGTCTGTGAGCTGATTTCACAGAACACAAAGAAGTTTCTCAGAAAGCAACTTTCTCTTTGTTATCGGAGGATATTTCCTTTGGCCCTATAGTCTTCAAAGGGACCCGAAATATCTGTTTTCAGATTCCACAGAAATAAGGCTAGCAAAGAGTTCCACAAAATACAGATGTAACTCAGTGAGATGAATTAACAGAACACTAAGCAGTTTCTCAGAAAGCTTCTTTCCAGATTTCTTCTGAGAATATTTCCTTTTTCACCATAGTCCTCAATAAGCTTCCAAATATCACTTTGCCAATTCCACAAGAACTGTCTTAGCGAAAGGCTTCTTGAGTGGAAAGCTGTAACTCTGTGAGATGATTTCACAGCACACAAAGAGGTTTCTCAGAAAGCTTCTTTCTCTTTGTTATCGGAGGATATTTCCTTTGGCCCTATAGTCTTCAAAGGGATCCGAAATATCTCTTCTCAGATTCCACAGAAATAAGACTAGCAAAGAGATCCACGAAATACAGATGTAACTCTGTGAGATGAATTAACAGTACACTAAGCAGTTTCTCAGAAAGCTTCTTTCCAGATTTCATCTGAGGATAATTCCTTTTTCACCATAACCCTCTATGGGCTTCCAAATATCACTATGCCAATTCCACAAGAACTGTCTTAGCGAAAGGCTTCTTGAGGGTAAAGCTGTAACTCTGTGAGAGGATTTCACAGAACTCAAAGAAGTTTCTCAGAAAGAATCTTACTCTTTGTTATCGGAGGATATTTCCTTTGGCCCTATAGTCTTCAAAAGGATCTGAAATATCTGTTCTCAGATACCACAGAAATAACGCTAGCAAAGAGATCCACCAAATACAGATGTAACTCTGTGAGATGAATTAACAGAACACTAAGCGGTTTCTCAGAGAGCTTCTTTCCAGATTTCATCTGAGGATATTTCCTTTTTCAACATAGCCCTCTATGGGCTTCCAAATATCACTTTGCCAATTCCACAAGAACTGTGTTAGCGAAAGGCTTCTTGAGGGGAAAGCTGTAACTCTGTGAGATGATTTCACAGAACACAAAGAAGTTTCTCAGAAAGCTTCTTTCTCTTTGTTATCGGAGGATATTTTCTTGGGCCCTCTAGTCTTCAAAGGGATCCGAAATATCTGTTCTCAGATTCCACAGAAATAAGGCTAGCAAAGAGATCCACGAAATACAGATGTAACCCTGTGAGATGAATTAACAGAACACTAAGCGGTTTCTCAGAAAGCTTCTTTCCAGATTTCATCTGAGGATATTTCCTTTTTCACCATAGCCCTCTATGGGCTTCCAAATATCACTTTGCCAATTCCACAAGAACTGTCTTAGCGAAAGACTTCTTGAGGGGAAAGCTGTAAGTCTGTGAGATGATTTCACAGAACACAAAGAAGTTTCTCAGAAAGCATCTTTCTCTTTGTTATCGGAGGATATTTCCTTTGGCCCTATAGTCTTCAAAGGGATCCGAAATATCTGTTTTCAGATTCCACAGAAATAAGGCTAGCAAAGAGATCCACGAAATACAGATGTAACTCTGTGAGATGAATTAACAGAACAGTAAGCAGTTTCTCAGAAAGCTTCTTTCCAGATTTCATCTGAGGATATTTCCTTTTTCAACATAGCCCTCTATGGGCTTCCAAATATCACTTTGCCAATTCCACAAGAACTGTCTTAGCGAAAGGCTTCTTGAGGGAAAAGCTGTAACTCTGTGAGATGATTTCACAGAACACAAAGAAGTTTCTCAGAAAGCTTCTTTCTCTTTGTTATCGGAGGATATTTCCTTTGGCCCTATAGTCTTCAAAGGGATCCGAAATATCTCTTCTCAGATTCCACAGAAATAAGACTAGCAAAGAGATCCACGAAATACAGATGTAACTCTGTGAGATGAATTAACAGTACACTAAGCAGTTTCTCAGAAAGCTTCTTTCCAGATTTCATCTGAGGATAATTCCTTTTTTAACCATAGCCCCCTATGGGCTTCCAAATATCACTTTGCCAATTCCACAAGAACTGTCTTAGCGAAAGGCTTCTTGAGGGTAAAGCTGTAACTCTGTGAGAGGATTTCACAGAACACAAAGAAGTTTCTCAGAAAGCTTCTTTCTCTTTGTTATCGGAGGATATTTCCTTTGGCCCTATAGTCTTCAAAGGGATCCGAAATATCTGTTCTCTGATTCCACAGAAATAAGGCTAGCAAAGAGATCCACGAAATACACATGTAACTCTGTGAGATGAATTAACAGAACACTAAGCGGTTTCACAGAAAGCTTCTTTCCAGATTTCATCTGAGGATATTTCCTTTTTCAACATAGCCCTCTATGGGCTTCCAAATGTCACTTTGCCATTTCCACAAGAACTGTCTTAGCGAAAGGCTTCTTGAGCGGAAAGCTATAATTCTGTGAGATTATTTCACAGAACACAAAGAAGTTTTTCAGAAACTTCTTTCTCTTTGTTATCGGAGGATATTTCCTTTGGCCCTATAGTCTTCAAAGGGATCCGAAATATCTGTTCTCAGATTCCACATTAATAAGGCTAGCAAAGAGATCGACGAAATACAGATATAACTCTGTGTGTGGAAGTCACAGAACACTAAGCGGTTTCTCAGAAAGCTTCTTAACAGATTTCATCTGAGGATATTTCCTTTTTCACCATAGCCCTCTATGGGCTTCCAAATATCACTTTGCTAATTCCACAATAACTGTCTTAGCGAAAGGCTTCTTGAGGGTAAAGCTGTAACTCTGTGAGATGATTTCACAAACACAAAGAAGTTTCTCAGAAAGCTTCTTTCTCTTTGTTATCGGAGGATATTTCCTTTGGCCCTATAGTCTTCAAAGGGATCCGAAATATCTCTTCTCAGATTCCACAGAAATAAGACTAGCAAAGAGATCCTGGAAATACAGATGTAACTCTGTGAGATGAATTAACAGAACACTAAGCAGTTTCTCAGAAAGCCTCTTTCCAGATTTCATCTGAGGATAATTCCTTTTTCACCATAGCACTCTATGGGCTTCCAAATATAACTATGCCAATTCCACAAGAACTGTCTTAGCGAAAGGCTTCTTGAGGGTAAAGCTGTAACTCTGTGAGATGATTTCACAGAACACAAAGAAGTTTCTCAGAAAGCTTCTTTCTCTTTGTTATCGGAGGATATTTCCTTTGGCCCTATTGTCTTCAAAGGGATCCGAAATATCTGTTCTAAGATTCCACAGAAATAATGCTGGCACAGAGATCCCCGAAATACAGATGTAACTCTGTGAGATGAATTAACAGAACACTAAGCAGTTTCTCAGAAAGCTTCTTTCCAGATTTCATCTGAGGATATTTCTTTTTCACCCTAGCCCTCTATGGGCTTCCAAATATCCCTTTGCCAATTCCACAAGAACTGTCTTAGCGAAAGTCTTCTTGAGGGGAAAGCTGTAACTCTGTGAGATTATTTCACAGAACACAAAGAAGTTTCTCAGAAAGCTTCTTTCTCTTTGTTATCGGAGGATATTTCCTTTGGCCCTATAGTATTCAAAGGCATCCGAAATATCTGTTCTCAGATTCCACAGAAATAAGGCTAGCAAGAGATCCACGAAATACAGATGTAACTCTGTGAGATGAATTGAGAGAACACTAAGCAGTTTCTCAGAAAGCTTCTTTCCAGATTTCATCTGAGGATATTTCCTTTTTCAGCATAGCCCTCTAAGGGCTTCCAAATATCACTTTGCCAATTCCACAAGAACTGTCTTAGCGACAGGCTTCTTGAGGGGAAAGGTGTAACTCTGTGAGATGATTTCACAGACTTCTTGAGGGGAAAGCTGTAATTCTGTGAGATGAATGCACAGAACACAAAGAAATTTCTCAGAAAACTTCTTTCTCTTTGTTATCTGAGAATATTTCCTTTAGCCCTATAGTCTTCAAAGGGATCCGAAATATCTGTTCTCAGATTCCACAGAAATAAGGCTAGCAAAGAGATCCACGAAATACAGATGTAACTCTGTGAGATGAATTAACAGAACACTATGCAGTTTCTCAGAAAGGTACTTTCCAGATTTAATCTGAGGATATTTCCTTTTTCACCATAGCCCTCTATGGGCTTCCAAATATCCCTTTGCCAATTCCACAAGAAATGCCTTAGCGAAAGGCTTCTTGAGGGGAAAGCTGAAAGTCTGTGAGCTGATTTCACAGAACACAAAGAAGTTTCTCAGAAAGCAACTTTTTCTTTGTTATCGGAGGATATTTCCTTTGGCCCTATAGTCTTCAAAGGGACCCGAAATATCTGTTTTCAGATTCCACAGAAATAAGGCTAGCAAAGAGTTCCACAAAATACAGATGTAACTCAGTGAGATGAATTAACAGAACACTAAGCAGTTTCTCAGAAAGCTTCTTTCCAGATTTCTTCTGAGAATATTTCCTTTTTCACCATAGTCCTCAATAAGCTTCCAAATATCACTTTGCCAATTCCACAAGAACTGTCTTAGCGAAAGGCTTCTTGAGTGGAAAGCTGTAACTCTGTGAGATGATTTCACAGCACACAAAGAGGTTTCTCAGAAAGCTTCTTTCTCTTTGTTATCGGAGGATATTTCCTTTGGCCCTATAGTCTTCAAAGGGATCCGAAATATCTGTTCTCAGATTCCACAGAAATAAGGCTAGCAAAGAGATCCACGAAATACAGATGTAACTCTGTGAGATGAATTAACAGAACACTATGCAGTTTCTCAGAAAGGTACTTTCCAGATTTAATCTGAGGATATTTCCTTTTTCACCATAGCCCTCTATGGGCTTCCAAATATCCCTTTGCCAATTCCACAAGAAATGCCTTAGCGAAAGGCTTCTTGAGGGGAAAGCTGAAAGTCTGTGAGCTGATTTCACAGAACACAAAGAAGTTTCTCAGAAAGCAACTTTCTCTTTGTTATCGGAGGATATTTCCTTTGGCCCTATAGTCTTCAAAGGGACCCGAAATATCTGTTTTCAGATTCCACAGAAATAAGGCTAGCAAAGAGTTCCACAAAATACAGATGTAACTCAGTGAGATGAATTAACAGAACACTAAGCAGTTTCTCAGAAAGCTTCTTTCCAGATTTCTTCTGAGAATATTTCCTTTTTCACCATAGTCCTCAATAAGCTTCCAAATATCACTTTGCCAATTCCACAAGAACTGTCTTAGCGAAAGGCTTCTTGAGTGGAAAGCTGTAACTCTGTGAGATGATTTCACAGCACACAAAGAGGTTTCTCAGAAAGCTTCTTTCTCTTTGTTATCGGAGGATATTTCCTTTGGCCCTATAGTCTTCAAAGGGATCCGAAATATCTCTTCTCAGATTCCACAGAAATAAGACTAGCAAAGAGATCCACGAAATACCGATGTAACTCTGTGAGATGAATTAACAGTACACTAAGCAGTTTCTCAGAAAGCTTCTTTCCAGATTTCATCTGAGGATAATTCCTTTTTCACCATAACCCTCTATGGGCTTCCAAATATCACTATGCCAATTCCACAAGAACTGTCTTAGCGAAAGGCTTCTTGAGGGTAAAGCTGTAACTCTGTGAGAGGATTTCACAGAACTCAAAGAAGTTTCTCAGAAAGAATCTTACTCTTTGTTATCGGAGGATATTTCCTTTGGCCCTATAGTCTTCAAAAGGATCTGAAATATCTGTTCTCAGATACCACAGAAATAACGCTAGCAAAGAGATCCACCAAATACAGATGTAACTCTGTGAGATGAATTAACAGAACACTAAGCGGTTTCTCAGAGAGCTTCTTTCCAGATTTCATCTGAGGATATTTCCTTTTTCAACATAGCCCTCTATGGGCTTCCAAATATCACTTTGCCAATTCCACAAGAACTGTGTTAGCGAAAGGCTTCTTGAGGGGAAAGCTGTAACTCTGTGAGATGATTTCACAGAACACAAAGAAGTTTCTCAGAAAGCTTCTTTCTCTTTGTTATCGGAGGATATTTTCTTGGGCCCTCTAGTCTTCAAAGGGATCCGAAATATCTGTTCTCAGATTCCACAGAAATAAGGCTAGCAAAGAGATCCACGAAATACAGATGTAACCCTGTGAGATGAATTAACAGAACACTAAGCGGTTTCTCAGAAAGCTTCTTTCCAGATTTCATCTGAGGATATTTCCTTTTTCACCATAGCCCTCTATGGGCTTCCAAATATCACTTTGCCAATTCCACAAGAACTGTCTTAGCGAAAGACTTCTTGAGGGGAAAGCTGTAAGTCTGTGAGATGATTTCACAGAACACAAAGAAGTTTCTCAGAAAGCATCTTTCTCTTTGTTATCGGAGGATATTTTCTTGGGCCCTCTAGTCTTCAAAGGGATCCGAAATATCTGTTCTCAGATTCCACAGAAATAAGGCTAGCAAAGAGATCCACGAAATACAGATGTAACCCTGTGAGATGAATTAACAGAACACTAAGCGGTTTCTCAGAAAGCTTCTTTCCAGATTTCATCTGAGGATATTTCCTTTTTCACCATAGCCCTATATGGGCTTCCAAATATCACTTTGCCAATTCCACAAGAACTGTCTTAGCGAAAGACTTCTTGAGGGGAAAGCTGTAACTCTGTGAGAGGATTTCACAGAACACAAAGAAGTTTCTCAGAAAGCTTCTTTCTCTTTGTTATCGGAGGATATTTCCTTTGGCCCTCTAGTCTTCAAAGGGATCCGAAATATCTGTTCTCAGATTCCACAGAAATAAGGCTAGCAAAGAGATCCACGAAATACAGATGTAACTCTGTGAGTGGAAGTCACAGAATACTAAGCGGTTTCTCAGAAAGCTTCTTTCCAGATTTCATCTGAGGATATTTCCTTTTTCAACATAGCCCTCTATGGGGTTCCAAATATCCCTTTGCCAATTCCACAAAAACTGTCTTAGCGAAAGGCTTCTTGAGGGGAAAGCTGTAAGTCTGTGAGATGATTTCACAGAACACAAAGAAGTTTCTCAGAAAGCATCTTTCTCTTTGTTATCGGAGGATATTTCCTTTGGCCCTATAGTCTTCAAAGGGATCCGAAATATCTGTTTTCAGATTCCACAGAAATAAGGCTAGCAAAGAGATCCACGAAATACAGATGTAACTCTGTGAGATGAATTAACAGAATAGTAAGCAGTTTCTCAGAAAGCTTCTTTCCAGATTTCATCTGAGGATATTTCCTTTTTCAACATAGCCCTCTATGGGCTTCCAAATATCACTTTGCCAATTCCACAAGAACTGTCTTAGCGAAAGGCTTCTTGAGGGAAAAGCTGTAACTCTGTGAGATGATTTCACAGAACACAAAGAAGTTTCTCAGAAAGCTTCTTTCTCTTTGTTATCGGAGGATATTTCCTTTGGCCCTATAGTCTTCAAAGGGATCCGAAATATCTCTTCTCAGATTCCACAGAAATAAGACTAGCAAAGAGATCCACGAAATACTGATGTAACTCTGTGAGATGAATTAACAGTACACTAAGCAGTTTCTCAGAAAGCTTCTTTCCAGATTTCATCTGAGGATAATTCCTTTTTCACCATAGCCCCCTATGGGCTTCCAAATATCACTTTGCCAATTCCACAAGAACTGTCTTAGCGAAAGGCTTCTTGAGGGGAAAGCTGTAACTCTGTGAGATGATTTCACAGAACACAAAGAAGTTTCTCAGAAAGCTTCTTTCTCTTTGTTATCGGAGGATATTTCCTTTGGCCCTATAGTCTTCAAAGGGATCCGAAATATCTGTTCTCAGATTCCACAGAAATAAGGCTTGCAAAGAGATCCACGAAATACAGATGTAACTCTGTGAGATGAATTAACAGAACACTAAGCAGTTTCTCAGAAAGCTTCTTTCCGGATTTCATCTGAGGATATTTCGTTTTTCACCATAGCCCTCTATGGGCTTCCAAATATCCCTTTGCCAATTCCACAAGAACTGTCTTAGCGAAAGGCTTCTTGAGGGGAAAGCTCTAACTCTATGAGATGATTTCACAGAACACAAAGAAGTTTATCAGAATGCTTCTTTGTCATTGTTATCGGAGGATATTTCCTTTGGCCCTATAGTCTTCAAAGGGATCCGAAATATCTGTTCTCAGATTCCACATTAATAAGGCTAGCAAAGAGATCCACGAAATACAGATATAACTCTGTGTGTGGAAGTCACAGAACACTAAGCGGTTTCTCAGAAAGCTTCTTAACAGATTTCATCTGAGGATATTTCCTTTTTTAACATAGCCCTCTATGGGCTTCCAAATATCACTTTGCCAATTCCAAAAGAACTGTCTTAGCGAAAGGCTTCTTGAGGGGAAAGCTGTAACTCTGTGAGATGATTTCACAGAACACAAAGAAGTTTCTCACAAAACTTCTTTCTCTTTGTTATCAGAGGATATTTCCTTTGGCCGTATAGTCTTCAAAGGGTTCCGAAATATCTGTTCTCAGATTCCACAGAAATAAGGCTAGAAAAGAGATCCACGAAATACAGATGTCACTCTGTGAGGTGAATTAAAAGAACACAAAGCAGTTTCTCAGAAAGCTTCTTTCCAGATTTCATCTGAGGATATTTCCTTTTTCACCATAGCCCTCTATGGGCTTCCAAATATCACTTTGCCAATTCCACAAGAACTGTCTTAGCGAAAGGCTTCTTCAGGGGAAAGTTGTAACTCCGTGAGATGATGTCACAGAACACAAAGAAGTTTCTCAGGAAGCTTCTTTCTCTTTGTTATTGGAGGATATTTCCTTTGGCCCTATAGTCTTCAAAGGGATCCGAAATATCTGTTCTAAGATTCCACAGAAATAATGCTAGCACAGAGATGCACGAAATACAGATGTAACTCTGTGAGATGAATTAACAGAACACTAAGCAGTTTCTCAGAAAGCTTCTTTCCAGATTTCATCTGAGGATATTTCCTTTTTCACCCTAGCCCTCTATGGGCTTCCAAATATCACTTTGCCAATTCCACAAGAACTGTCTTAGCGAAAGTCTTCTTGAGGGATAAGCTGTAACTCTGTGAGATGATTTCACAGAACACAAAGAAGTTTCTCAGAAAGCTTCTTTCTCCTTGTTATCGGAGGATATTTCCTTTGGCCCTATAGTCTTCAAAGGGATCCGAAATATCTGTTCTCAGATACCACATAAATAACGCTAGCAAAGAGATCCACCAAATACAGATGTAACTCTGTGAGATGAATTAACAGAACACTAAGCGGTTTTATAAAGCTTCTTTCCAGATTTCATCTGAGGATATTTCCTTTTTCAACATAGCTCTCTATGGGCTTCCAAATATCACTTTGCCAATTCCACAAGAACTGTCTTAGCTAAAGGCTTCTTAAGGGGAAAGCTGTAACTGTGTGAGATGATTTCACAGAACACAAAGAAGTTTCTCAGAAAGCTTCTTTCTCTTTATTATCGGAGGATATTTCCTTTGGCCCTATAGTCTTCAAAGGGATCCGAAATATCTGTTCTCAGATTCCACAGAAATAAGGCTAGCAATGAGATCCACGAAATACACATGTAACTCTGTGAGATGAATTAACAGAACAGTAAGCGGTTTCTCAGAAAGCTTCTTTCCAGATTTCATCTGAGGATATTTCCTTTTTCAACATAGCCCTCTATGGGCTTCCAAATGTCACTTTGCCAATTCCACAAGAACTGTCTTAGCGAAAGGCTTCTTGAGCGGAAAGCTGTAACTCTTTGAGATTATTTCACAGAACACAAAGAAGTTTTTCAGAAACTTCTTTCTCTTTGTTATCGGAGGATATTTCCTTTGGCCCTATAGTCTTCAAAGGGATCCGAAATATCTGTTCTCAGATTCCACATTAATAAGGCTAGCAAAGAGATCCACGAAATACAGATATAACTCTGTGTTTGGAAGTCGCAGAACACTAAGCGGTTTCTCAGAAAGCTTCTTAACAGATTTCATCTGAGGATATTTCCTTTTTCACCATAGCCCTCTATGGGCTTCCAAATATCTCTTTGCTAATTCCACAATAACTGTCTTAGCGAAAGGCTTCTTGAGGGGAAAGCTGTAACTCTGTGAGATGATTTCACAAACACAAAGAAGTTTCTCAGAAAGCTTCTTTCTCTTTGTTATCGGAGGATATTTCCTTTGGCCCTATAGTCTTCAAAGGGATCCGAAATATCTCTTCTCAGATTCCACAGAAATAAGACTAGCAAAGAGATCCTCGAAATACAGATGTAACTCTGTGAGATGAATTAACAGAACACTAAGCAGTTTCTCAGAAAGCCTCTTTCCAGATTTCATCTGAGGATAATTCCTTTTTCACCATAGCCCTCTATGGGCTTCCAAATATAACTATGCCAATTCCACAAGAACTGTCTTAACGAAAGGCTTCTTGAGGGTAAAGCTGTAACTCTGTGAGATGATTTCACAGAACACAAAGAAGTTTCTCAGAAAGCTTCTTTCTCCTTGTTATCGGAGGATATTTCCTTTGGCCCTATTGTCTTCAAAGGGATCCGAAATATCTGTTCTAAGATTCCACAGAAATAATGCTGGCACAGAGATCCCCGAAATACAGATGTAACTCTGTGAGATGAATTAACAGAACACTAAGCAGTTTCTCAGAAAGCTTCTTTCCGGATTTCTTCTGAGAATATTTCCTTTTTCACCATAGTCCTCAATAAGCTTCCAAATATCACTTTGCCAATTCCACAAGAACTGTCTTAGCGAAAGGCTTCTTGAGTGGAAAGCTGTAACTCTGTGAGATGATTTCACAGCACACAAAGAGGTTTCTCAGAAAGCTTCTTTCTCTTTGTTATCGGAGGATATTTCCTTTGGCCCTATAGTCTTCAAAGGGATCCGAAATATCTCTTCTCAGATTCCACAGAAATAAGACTAGCAAAGAGATCCACGAAATACAGATGTAACTCTGTGAGATGAATTAACAGTACACTAAGCAGTTTCTCAGAAAGCTTCTTTCCAGATTTCATCTGAGGATAATTCGTTTTTCACCATAGCCCTCTATGGGCTTCCAAATATCACTATGCCAATTCCACAAGAACTGTCTTAGCGAAAGGCTTCTTGAAGGTAAAGCTGTAACTCTGTGAGAGGATTTCACAGAACACAAAGAAGTTTCTCAGAAAGAATCTTACTCTTTGTTATCGGAGGACATTTCCTTTGGCCCTGTAGTCTTCAAAGGGATCTGAAATATCTCTTCTCAGATACCACATAAATAACGCTAGCAAAGAGATCCAAGAAATACAGATGTAACTCTGTGAGATGAATTAACAGAACACTAAGCGGTTTTAGAAAGCTTCTTTCCAGATTTCATCTGAGGATATTTCCTTTTTCAACATAGCTCTCTATGGGCTTCCAAATATCACTTTGCCAATTCCACAAGAACTGTCTTAGCTAAAGGCTTCTTAAGGGGAAAGCTGTAACTCTGTGAGATGATTTCACAGAACACAAAGAAGTTTCTCAGAAAGCTTCTTTCTCTTTGTTATCGGAGGATATTTCCTTTGGCCCTATAGTCTTCAAAGGGATCCGAAATATCTGTTCTTAGATTTCACATTAATAAGGCTAGCAAAGAGATCCACGAAATACAGATATAACTCTGTGTGTGGAAGTCACAGAACACTAAGCGGTTTCTCAGAAAGCTTCTTAACAGATTTCATCTGAGGATATTTCCTTTTTCACCATAGCCCTCTATGGGCTTCCAAATATCACTTTGCTAATTCCACAATAACTGTCTTAGCGAAAGGCTTCTTGAGGGGAAAGCTGTAACTCTGTGAGATGATTTCACAAACACAAAGAAGTTTCTCAGAAAGCTTCTTTCTCTTTGTTATCGGAGGATATTTCCTTTGGCCCTATAGTCTTCAAAGGGATCCGAAATATCTCTTCTCAGATTCCACAGAAATAAGACTAGCAAAGAGATCCTCGAAATAAAGATGTAAATCTGTGAGATGAATTAACAGAACACTAAGCAGTTTCTCAGAAAGCCTCTTTCCAGATTTCATCTGAGGATAATTCCTTTTTCACCATAGCCCTCTATGGGCTTCCAAATATAACTATGCCAATTCCAGAAGAACTGTCTTAGCGAAAGGCTTCTTGAGGTTAAAGCTGTAACTCTGTGAGATTATTTCACAGAACACAAAGAAGTTTCTCAGAAAGCTTCTTTCTCTTTGTTATCGGAGGATATTTCGTTTGGCCCTATAGTATTCAAAGGCATCCGAAATATCTGTTCTCAGATTCCACAGAAATAAGGCTAGCAAGAGATCCACGAAATACAGATGTAACTCTGTGAGATGAATTGAGAGATCACTAAGCAGTTTCTCAGAAAGCTTCTTTCCAGATTTCATCTGAGTATATTTCCTTTTTCAGCATAGCCCTCTAAGGGCTTCCAAATATCACTTTGCCAATTCCACAAGAACTGTCTTAGCGACAGGCTTCTTGAGGGGAAAGGTGTAACTCTGTGAGATGATTTCACAGACTTCTTGAGGGGAAAGCTGTAATTCTGTGAGATGATTGCACAGAACACAAAGAAATTTCTCAGAAAGCTTCTTTCTCTTTGTTATCTGAGAATATTTCCTTTAGCCCTATAGTCTTCAAAGGGATCCGAAATATCTGTTCTCAGATTCCACAGAAATAAGGCTAGCAAAGTGATCCACGAAATACAGATGTAACTCTGTGAGATGAATTAACAGAACACTATGCAGTTTCTCAGAAAGGTGCTTTCCAGATTTAATCTGAGGATATTTCCTTTTTCACCATAGCCCTCTATGGGCTTCCAAATATCCCTTTGCCAATTTCACAAGAACTGCCTTAGCGAAAGGCTTCTTGAGGGGAAAGCTGTAAGTCTGTGAGCTGATTTCACAGAACACAAAGAAGTTTCTCAGAAAGCATCTTTCTCTTTGTTATCGGAGGATATTTCCTTTGGCCCTATAGTCTTCAAAGGGACCCGAAATATCTGTTTTCAGATTCCACAGAAATAAGGCTAGCAAAGAGATCCACAAAATACAGATGTAACTCAGTGAGATGAATTAACAGAACACTAAGCAGTTTCTCAGAAAGCTTCTTTCCAGATTTCTTCTGAGAATATTTCCTTTTTCACCATAGTCCTCAATGAGCTTCCAAATATCACTTTGCCAATTCCACAAGAACTGTCTTAGCGAAAGGCTTCTTGAGGGTAAAGCTGTAACTCTGTAAGATGATTTCACAGCACACAAAGAAGTTTCTCAGAAAGCTTCTTTCTCTTTGTTATCGGAGGATATTTCCTTTGGCCCTATAGTCTTCAAAGGGATCCGAAATATCTCTTCTCAGATTCCACAGAAATAAGACTAGCAAAGAGAACCACGAAATACAGATGTAACTCTGTGAGATGAATTAACAGTACACTAAGCAGTTTCTCAGAAAGCTTCTTTCCAGATTTCATCTGAGGATAATTCCTTTTTCACCATAGCCCTCTATGGGCTTCCAAATATCACTATGCCAATTCCACAAGAACTGTCCTAGCGAAAGGCTTCTAAAGGGGAAATCTGTATGTCTGTGAGATGATTTAACAGAACACAAAGAAGTTTCTCAGAAAGAATCTTACTCTTTGTTATCGGAGGACATTTCCTTTGGCCCTGTAGTCTTCAAAGGGATCTGAAATATCTCTTCTCAGATACCACATAAATAACGCTAGCAAAGAGATCCAGAAATACAGATGTAACTCTGTGAGATGAATTAACAGAACACTAAGCGGTTTTAGAAAGCTTCTTTCCAGATTTCATCTGAGGATATTTCCTTTTTCAACATAGCTCTCTATGGGCTTCCAAATATCACTTTGCCAATTCCACAAGAACTGTCTTAGCTAAAGGCTTCTTAAGGGGAAAGCTGTAACTCTGTGAGATGATTTCACAGAACACAAAGAGGTTTCTCAGAAAGCTTCTTTCTCTTTGTTATCGGAGGATATTTCCTTTGGCCCTATAGTCTTCAAAGGGATCCGAAATATCTGTTCTTAGATTTCACATTAATAAGGCTAGCAAAGAGATCCACGAAATACAGATATAACTCTGTGTGTGGAAGTCACAGAACACTAAGCGGTTTCTCAGAAAGCTTCTTAACAGATTTCATCTGAGGATATTTCCTTTTTCACCATAGCCCTCTATGTGCTTCCAAATATCACTTTGCTAATTCCACAATAACTGTCTTAGCGAAAGGCTTCTTGAGGGGAAAGCTGTAACTCTGTGAGATGATTTCACAAACACAAAGAAGTTTCTCAGAAAGCTTCTTTCTCTTTGTTATCGGAGGATATTTCCTTTGGCCCTATAGTCTTCAAAGGGATCCGAAATATCTCTTCTCAGATTCCACAGAAATAAGTCTAGCAAAGAGATCCTCGAAATAAAGATGTAAATCTGTGAGATGAATTAACAGAACACTAAGCAGTTTCTCAGAAAGCCTCTTTCCAGATTTCATCTGAGGATAATTCCTTTTTCACCATAGCCCTCTATGGGCTTCCAAATATAACTATGCCAATTCCAGAAGAACTGTCTTAGCGAAAGGCTTCTTGAGGTTAAAGCTGTAACTCTGTGAGATTATTTCACAGAACACAAAGAAGTTTCTCAGAAAGCTTCTTTCTCTTTGTTATCTGAGAATATTTCCTTTAGCCCTATAGTCTTCAAAGGGATCCGAAATATCTGTTCTCAGATTCCACAGAAATAAGGCTAGCAAAGAGATCCACGAAATACAGATGTAACTCTGTGAGATGAATTAACAGAACACTATGCAGTTTCTCAGAAAGGTGCTTTCCAGATTTAATCTGAGGATATTTCCTTTTTCACCATAGCCCTCTATGGGCTTCCAAATATCCCTTTGCCAATTTCACAAGAACTGCCTTAGCGAAAGGCTTCTTGAGGGGAAAGCTGTAAGTCTGTGAGCTGATTTCACAGAACACAAAGAAGTTTCTCAGAAAGCATCTTTCTCTTTGTTATCGGAGGATATTTCCTTTGGCCCTATAGTCTTCAAAGGGACCCGAAATATCTGTTTTCAGATTCCACAGAAATAAGGCTAGCAAAGAGATCCACAAAATACAGATGTAACTCAGTGAGATGAATTAACAGAACACTAAGCAGTTTCTCAGAAAGCTTCTTTCCAGATTTCTTCTGAGAATATTTCCTTTTTCACCATAGTCCTCAATGAGCTTCCAAATATCACTTTGCCAATTCCACAAGAACTGTCTTAGCGAAAGGCTTCTTGAGGGTAAAGCTGTAACTCTGTAAGATGATTTCACAGCACACAAAGAAGTTTCTCAGAAAGCTTCTTTCTCTTTGTTATCGGAGGATATTTCCTTTGGCCCTATAGTCTTCAAAGGGATCCGAAATATCTCTTCTCAGATTCCACAGAAATAAGACTAGCAAAGAGAACCACGAAATACAGATGTAACTCTGTGAGATGAATTAACAGAACACTAAGCAGTTTCTCAGAAAGCTTCTTTCCAGATTTCATCTGAGGATAATTCCTTTTTCACCATAGCCCTCTATGGGCTTCCAAATATCACTATGCCAATTCCACAAGAACTGTCTTAGCGAAAGGCTTCTAAAGGGGAAAGCTGTATGTCTGTGAGATGATTTCACAGAACACAAAGAAGTTTCTTAGAAAGCATCTTTCCCTTTGTTATCGGAGGATATTTCCTTTGGCCCTATAGTCTTCAAAGGGATCCGAAATATCTGTTCTCAGATTCCACAGAAATAAGGCTAGCTAAGTGATCCAAGAAATACAGATGTAACTCTGTGAGATGAATTAACAGTACACTAAGCAGTTTCTCAGAAAGCTTCTTTCCAGATTTCATCTGAGGATAATTCCTTTTTCACCATAGCCCTCTATGGGCTTTCAAATATCACTTTGCCAATTCCACAAGAACTGTCTTAGCGAAAGGCTTCTTGAGGGTAAAGCTGTAACTCTGTGAGAGGATTTCACAGAACACAAAGAAGTTTCTCAGAAAGAATCCTACTCTTTGTTATCGGAGGATATTTCCTTTGGCCTTATAGTCTTCAAAGGGATCTGAAATATCTGTTCTTAGATACCACAGAAATAACGCTAGCAAAGAGATCCACCAAATACAGATGTAACTCTGTGAGATGAATTAACAGAACACTAAGCGGTGTCTCACAAAGCTTCTTTCCAGATTTCATCTGAGGATATTTCGTTTTTCAACATAGCCCTCTATGGGCTTCCAAATATCACTTTGCCAATTCCACAAGAACTGTTTTAGCTGAAGGCTTCTTAAGGGGAAAGCTGTAACTCTGTGAGATGATTTCACAGAACACAAAGAAGTTTCTCAGAAAGCTTCTTTCTCTTTGTTATCGGAGGATATTTCCTTTGGCCCTATAGTCTTCCAAGGGATCCGAAATATCTGTTCTCAGATTCCACAGAAATAAGGCTAGCAAAGAGATCCACGAAATACAGATGTAACTCTGTGAGATGAATTAACAGAACACTATGCAGTTTCTCAGAAAGGTGCTTTCCAGATTTAATCTGAGGATATTTCCTTTTTCACCATAGCCCTCTATGGGCTTCCAAATATCCCTTTGCCAATTTCACAAGAACTGCCTTAGGGAAAGGCTTCTTGAGGGGAAAGCTGTAAGTCTGTGAGCTGATTTCACAGAACACAAAGAAGTTTCTCAGAAAGCATCTTTCTCTTTGTTATCGGAGGATATTTCCTTTGGCCCTATAGTCTTCAAAGGGACCCGAAATATCTGATTTCAGATTCCACAGAAATAAGGCTAGCAAAGAGATCCACAAAATACAGATGTAACTCAGTGAGATGAATTAACAGAACACTAAGCAGTTTCTCAGAAAGCTTCTTTCCAGATTTCTTCTGAGAATATTTCCTTTTTCACCATAGTCCTCAATGAGCTTCCAAATATCACTTTGCCAATTCCACAAGAACTGTCTTAGCGAAAGGCTTCTTGAGGGTAAAGCTGTAACTCTGTAAGATGATTTCACAGCACACAAAGAAGTTTCTCAGAAAGCTTCTTTCTCTTTGTTATCGGAGGATATTTCCTTTGGCCCTATAGTCTTCAAAGGGATCCGAAATATCTCTTCTCAGATTCCACAGAAATAAGACTAGCAAAGAGAACCACGAAATACAGATGTAACTCTGTGAGATGAATTAACAGTACACTAAGCAGTTTCTCAGAAAGCTTCTTTCCAGATTTCATCTGAGGATAATTCCTTTTTCACCATAGCCCTCTATGGGCTTCCAAATATCACTATGCCAATTCCACAAGAACTGTCCTAGCGAAAGGCTTCTAAAGGGGAAAGCTGTATGTCTGTGAGATGATTTCACAGAACACAAAGAAGTTTCTCAGAAAGAATCTTACTCTTTGTTATCGGAGGACATTTCCTTTGGCCCTGTAGTCTTCAAAGGGATCTGAAATATCTCTTCTCAGATACCACATAAATAACGCTAGCAAAGAGATCCAAGAAATACAGATGTAACTCTGTGAGATGAATTAACAGAACACTAAGCGGTTTTAGAAAGCTTCTTTCCAGATTTCATCTGAGGATATTTCCTTTTTCAACATAGCTCTCTATGGGCTTCCAAATATCACTTTGCCAATTCCACAAGAACTGTCTTAGCTAAAGGCTTCTTAAGGGGAAAGCTGTAACTCTGTGAGATGATTTCACAGAACACAAAGAGGTTTCTCAGAAAGCTTCTTTCTCTTTGTTATCGGAGGATATTTCCTTTGGCCCTATAGTCTTCAAAGGGATCCGAAATATCTGTTCTTAGATTTCACATTAATAAGGCTAGCAAAGAGATCCACGAAATACAGATATAACTCTGTGTGTGGAAGTCACAGAACACTAAGCGGTTTCTCAGAAAGCTTCTTAACAGATTTCATCTGAGGATATTTCCTTTTTCACCATAGCCCTCTATGGGCTTCCAAATATCACTTTGCTAATTCCACAATAACTGTCTTAGCGAAAGGCTTCTTGAGGGGAAAGCTGTAACTCTGTGAGATGATTTCACAAACACAAAGAAGTTTCTCAGAAAGCTTCTTTCTCTTTGTTATCGGAGGATATTTCCTTTGGCCCTATAGTCTTCAAAGGGATCCGAAATATCTCTTCTCAGATTCCACAGAAATAAGACTAGCAAAGAGATCCTCGAAATAAAGATGTAAATCTGTGAGATGAATTAACAGAACACTAAGCAGTTTCTCAGAAAGCCTCTTTCCAGATTTCATCTGAGGATAATTCCTTTTTCACCATAGCCCTCTATGGGCTTCCAAATATAACTATGCCAATTCCAGAAGAACTGTCTTAGCGAAAGGCTTCTTGAGGTTAAAGCTGTAACTCTGTGAGATTATTTCACAGAACACAAAGAAGTTTCTCAGAAAGCTTCTTTCTCTTTGTTATCTGAGAATATTTCCTTTAGCCCTATAGTCTTCAAAGGGATCCGAAATATCTGTTCTCAGATTCCACAGAAATAAGGCTAGCAAAGAGATCCACGAAATACAGATGTAACTCTGTGAGATGAATTAACAGAACACTATGCAGTTTCTCAGAAAGGTGCTTTCCAGATTTAATCTGAGGATATTTCCTTTTTCACCATAGCCCTCTATGGGCTTCCAAATATCCCTTTGCCAATTTCACAAGAACTGCCTTAGCGAAAGGCTTCTTGAGGGGAAAGCTGTAAGTCTGTGAGCTGATTTCACAGAACACAAAGAAGTTTCTCAGAAAGCATCTTTCTCTTTGTTATCGGAGGATATTTCCTTTGGCCCTATAGTCTTCAAAGGGACCCGAAATATCTGTTTTCAGATTCCACAGAAATAAGGCTAGCAAAGAGATCCACAAAATACAGATGTAACTCAGTGAGATGAATTAACAGAACACTAAGCAGTTTCTCAGAAAGCTTCTTTCCAGATTTCTTCTGAGAATATTTCCTTTTTCACCATAGTCCTCAATGAGCTTCCAAATATCACTTTGCCAATTCCACAAGAACTGTCTTAGCGAAAGGCTTCTTGAGGGTAAAGCTGTAACTCTGTAAGATGATTTCACAGCACACAAAGAAGTTTCTCAGAAAGCTTCTTTCTCTTTGTTATCGGAGGATATATCCTTTGGCCCTATAGTCTTCAAAGGGATCCGAAATATCTCTTCTCAGATTCCACAGAAATAAGACTAGCAAAGAGAACCACGAAATACAGATGTAACTCTGTGAGATGAATTAACAGAACACTAAGCAGTTTCTCAGAAAGCTTCTTTCCAGATTTCATCTGAGGATAATTCCTTTTTCACCATAGCCCTCTATGGGCTTCCAAATATCACTATGCCAATTCCACAAGAACTGTCTTAGCGAAAGGCTTCTAAAGGGGAAAGCTGTATGTCTGTGAGATGATTTCACAGAACACAAAGAAGTTTCTTAGAAAGCATCTTTCCCTTTGTTATCGGAGGATATTTCCTTTGGCCCTATAGTCTTCAAAGGGATCCGAAATATCTGTTCTCAGATTCCACAGAAATAAGGCTAGCTAAGTGATCCAAGAAATACAGATGTAACTCTGTGAGATGAATTAACAGTACACTAAGCAGTTTCTCAGAAAGCTTCTTTCCAGATTTCATCTGAGGATAATTCTTTTTTCACCATAGCCCTCTATGGGCTTTCAAATATCACTTTGCCAATTCCACAAGAACTGTCTTAGCGAAAGGCTTCTTGAGGGTAAAGCTGTAACTCTGTGAGAGGATTTCACAGAACACAAAGAAGTTTCTCAGAAAGAATCCTACTCTTTGTTATCGGAGGATATTTCCTTTGGCCTTATAGTCTTCAAAGGGATCTGAAATATCTGTTCTTAGATACCACAGAAATAACGCTAGCAAAGAGATCCACCAAATACAGATGTAACTCTGTGAGATGAATTAACAGAACACTAAGCGGTGTCTCAGAAAGCTTCTTTCCAGATTTCATCTGAGGATATTTCCTTTTTCAACATAGCCCTCTATGGGCTTCCAAATATCACTTTGCCAATTCCACAAGAACTGTCTTAGCTGAAGGCTTCTTAAGGGGAAAGCTGTAACTCTGTGAGATGATTTCACAGAACACAAAGAAGTTTCTCAGAAAGCTTCTTTCTCTTTGTTATCGGAGGATATTTCCTTTGGCCCTATAGTCTTCCAAGGGATCCGAAATATCTGTTCTCAGATTCCAGAGAAATAAGGCTTGCAAAGAGATCCACGAAATACAGATGTAACTCTGTGAGATGAATTAACAGAACACTAAGCGGTTTCTCAGAAAGCTTCTTTCCAGATTTCATCTGAGGATATTTCCTTTCTCACCATAGCCCTCTATGGGCTTCCAAATATCACTTTGCCAATTCCACAAGAACTGTCTTAGCGAAAGGCTTCTTGAGGGGAAAGCTGTAACTCTGTGAGATGATTGCACAGAACACAAAGAAATTTCTCAGAAAGCTTCTTTCACTTTGTTATCGGAGGATATTTCCTTTGGCCCTATAGTCTTCAAAGGGATCCGAAATATCTGTTCTCAGATTCCACATTAATAAGGCTAGCAAAGAGATCCACGAAATACAGATATAACTGAGTGTGGAAGTCACAGAACACTAAGCGGTTTCTCAGAAAGCTTCTTAACAGATTTCATCTGAGGATATTTCCTTTTTCACCATAGCCCTCTATGGGCTTCCAAATATCACTTTGCCAATTCCACAATAACTGTCTTAGCGAAAGGCTTCTTGAGGGGAAAGCTGAAACTCTGTGAGATGATTTCACAAACACAAAGAAGTTTCTCAGAAAGCTTCTTTCTCTTTGTTATCGGAGGATATTTCCTTTGGCCCTATAGTCTTCAAAGGGATCCGAAATATCTCTTCTCAGATTCCACAGAAATAAGACTAGAAAAGAGATCCACGAAATACAGATGTCACTCTGTGAGGTGAATTAAAAGAACACAAAGCAGTTTCTCAGAAAGCTTCTTTCCAGATTTCATCTGAGGATATTTCCTTTTTCACCATAGCCCTCTATGGGCTTCCAAATATCACTTTGCCAATTCCACAAGTTCTGTCTTAGCGAAAGGCTTCTTCAGGGGAAAGCTGTAACTCTGTGAGATGATTTCACAGAACACAAAGAAGTTTCTCAGAAAGCTTCTTTCTCTTTGTTATCGGAGGATATTTCCTTTGGCCCAATTGTCTTCAAAGGGATCCGAAATATCTGTTCTAAGATTCCACAGAAATAATGCTAGCACAGAGATCCCCGAAATACAGATGTAACTCTGTGAGATGAATTAACAGAACACTAAGCAGTTTCTCAGAAAGCTTCTTTCCAGATTTCATCTGAGGATATTTCTTTTTCACCCTAGCCCTCTATGGGCTTCCAAATATCACTTTGCCAATTCCACAAGAACTGTCTTAGCGAAAGTCTTCTTGAGGGGAAAGCTGTAACTCTGTGACATTATTTCACAGAACACAAAGAAGTTTCTCAGAAAGCTTCTTTCTCTTTGTTATCGGAGGATATTTCCTTTGGCCCTATAGTGTTCAAAGGCATCCGAAATATCTGTTCTCAGATTCCACAGAAATAAGGCTAGCAAGAGATCCACGAAATACAGATGTAACTCTGTGAGATGAATTGAGATAACACTAAGCAGTTTCTCAGAAAGCTTCTTTCCAGATTTCATCTGAGGATATTTCCTTTTTCAGCATAGCCCTCTAAGGGCTTCCAAATATCACTTTGCCAATTCCACAAGAACTGTCTTAGCGACAGGCTTCTTGAGGGGAAAGGTGTAACTCTGTGAGATGATTTCACAGACTTCTTGAGGGGAAAGCTGTAATTCTGTGAGATGATTGCACAGAACACAAAGAAATTTCTCAGAAAGCTTCTTTCTCTTTGTTATCTGAGAATATTTCCTTTAGCCCTATAGTCTTCAAAGGGATCCGAAATATCTGTTCTCAGATTCCACAGAAATAAGGCTAGCAAAGAGATCCACGAAATACAGATGTAACTCTGTGAGATGAATTAACAGAACACTATGCAGTTTCTCAGAAAGGTACTTTCCAGATTTAATCTGAGGATATTTCCTTTTTCACCATAGCCCTCTATGGGCTTCCAAATATCCCTTTGCCAATTCCACAAGAACTGCCTTAGCGAAAGGCTTCTTGAGGGGAAAGCTGAAAGTCCGTGAGCTGATTTCACAGAACACAAAGAAGTTTCTCAGAAAGCATCTTTCTCTTTGTTATCGGAGGATATTTCCTTTGGCCCTATAGTCTTCAAGGGACCCGAAATATCTGTTTTCAGATTCCACAGAAATAAGGCTAGCAAAGAGATCCACAAAATACAGATTTAACTCAGTGAGATGAATTAACAGAACACTAAGCAGTTTCTCAGAAAGCTTCTTTCCAGATTTCTTCTGAGAATATTTTCTTTTTCACAATAGTCCTCAATGAGCTTCCAAATATCACTTTGCCAATTCCACAAGAACTGTCTTAGCGAAAGGCTTCTTGAGTGGAAAGCTGTAACTCTGTGAGATGATTTCACAGCACACAAAGAGGTTTCTCAGAAAGCTTCTTTCTCTTTGTTATCGGAGGATATTTCCTTTGGCCCTATAGTCTTCAAAGGGATCCGAAATATCTCTTCTCAGATTCCACAGAAATAAGACTAGCAAAGAGATCCACGAAATACAGATGTAACTCTGTGAGATGAATTAACAGAACACTAAGCAGTTTCTCAGAAAGCTTCTTTCCAGATTTCATCTGAGGATAATTCCTTTTTCACCATAGCCCTCTATGGGCTTCCAAATATCACTATGCCAATTCCACAAGAACTGTCTTAGCTAAAGGCTTCTTAAGGGGAAAGCTGTAACTCTGTGAGATGATTTCACAGATCACAAAGAAGTTTCTCAGAAAGCTTCTTTCTCTTTGTTATCGGAGGATATTTCCTTTGGCCCTATAGTCTTCAAAGGGATCCGAAATATCTGTTCTCAGATTCCACAGAAATAAGGCTTGCAAAGAGATCCACGAAATACGCATGTAACTCTGTGAGATGAATTAACAGAACACTAAGCGGTTTCTCAGAAAGCTTCTTTCCAGATTTCATCTGAGGATATTTCCTTTTTCAACATAGCCCTCTATGGGCTTCCAAATGTCACTTTGCCAATTCCACAAGAACTGTCTTAGCGAAAGGCTTCTTGAGCGGAAAGCTGTAACTCTGTGAGATTATTTCACAGAACACAAAGAAGTTTTTCAGATACTTCTTTCTCTTTGTTATCGGAGGATATTTCCTTTGGCCCTATAGTCTTCAAAGGGATCCGAAATATCTGTTCTTAGATTTCACATTAATAAGGCTAGCAAAGAGATCCACGAAATACAGATATAACTCTGTGTGTGGAAGTCACAGAACACTAAGCGGTTTCTCAGAAAGCTTCTTAACAGATTTCATCTGAGGATATTTCCTTTTTCACCATAGCCCTCTATGGGCTTCCAAATATCACTTTGCTAATTCCACAATAACTGTCTTAGCTAAAGGCTTCTTGAGGGGAAAGCTGTAACTCTGTGAGATGATTTCACAGAACACAAAGAAGTTTCTCAGAAAGCTTCTTTCTCTTTGTTATCGGAGGATATTTCCTTTGGCCCTATAGTCTTCAAAGGGATCCGAAATATCTGTTCTCAGATTCCACATTAATAAGGCTAGCAAAGAGATCCACGAAATACAGATATAACTGTGTGTGGAAGTCACAGAACACTAAGCGGTTTCTCAGAAAGCTTCTTAACAGATTTCATCTGAGGATATTTCCTTTTTCAGCATAGCCCTCTATGGGCTTCCAAATATCACTTTGCCAATTCCACAATAACTGTTTTAGCGAAAGGCTTCTTGAGGGGAAAGCTGTAACTCTGTGAGATGATTTCACAGAACACAAAGAAGTTTCTTACAAAGCTTCTTTCGGTTTGTTATCGGAGGATATTTCCTTTGGCCCTATAGTCTTCAAAGGGATCCGAAATATCTGTTCTCAGATTCCACAGAAATAAGGCTTGCAAAGAGATCCACGAAATACACATGTAACTCTGTGAGATGAATTAACAGAACACTAAGCGGTTTCTCAGAAAGCTTCTTTCCAGATTTCATCTGAGGATATTTCCTTTTTCAACATAGCCCTCTATGGGCTTCCAAATGTCACTTTGCCAATTCCACAAGAACTGTCTTAGCGAAAGGCTTCTTGAGCGGAAAGCTGTTACTCTGTGAGATTATTTCACAGAACACAAAGAAGTTTTTTAGAAACTTCTTTCTCTTTGTCATCGGAGGATATTTCCTTTGGCACTATAGTCTTCAAAGAGATCCGAAATATCTGTTCTCAGATTCCACAGAAATAAGGCTAGCAAAGAGATCCACGAAATACAGATGTAACCCTGTGAGATGAATTAACAAAACACTAAGCAGTTTCTCAGAACGCTTCTTTCCAGATTTCATCTGAGGATATTTCCTTTTTCAACATAGCTCTCTATGGGCTTCCAAATATCACTTTTCCAATTCCCGAGAAATGTCTTAGTGAAACGCTTCTTGAGGGGAAAGCTGTAACTCTGTGAGATGATTGCACAGAACACAAAGAAGTTTCTCAGAAAGCTTCTTTCTCTTTGTTATCGGAGGATATTTCCTTTGGCTCTATAGTCTTCAAAGGTATCCGAAATATCCGCTCTCAGATTCCACAGAAATAAGGCTAGCAAAGAGATCCACGAAATAGAGATGTAACTCTGTGAGATGAATTAACAGAACACTAAGTAGTTTCTCAGAAAGCTTCTTTCCAGATTTCATCTGAGGATATTTCCTTTTTCACCATAGCCCTCTATGGGCTTCCAAATATCACTATGCCAATCCCACAAGAACTGTCTTAGCGAAAGGCTTCTTGAGGGGAAAGCTGTAACTCTGTGAGATGATTTCACAGAACACAAAGAAGTTTCTCAGAAAGCTTCTTTCTGTTTGTTATCGGAGGATATTTCCTTTGTCCTATAGTCTTCAAAGGTATCCGAAATATCTGTTCTCAGATTCCACAGAAATAAGGCTAGCAAAGAGATCCACGAAATACAGATGTAACTCTGTGAGATGAATTGAGAGAACACTAAGCAGTTTCTCAGAAAGCTTCTTTCCAGATTTCATCTGAGGATATTTCCTTTTTCAGCATAGCCCTGTATGGGCTTCCAAATATCACTTTGCCAATTCCACAAGAACTGTCCTAGCGACAGGCTTCTTGAGGGGAAAGGTGTAACTCTGTGAGATGATTTCACAGACTTCTTGAGGGGAAAGCTGTAATTCTGTGAGATGATTGCACAGAACACAAAGAAGTTTCTCAGAAAGCTTCTTTCTCTTTGTTATCTGAGAATATTTCCTTTACCCTATAGTCTTCAAAGGGATCCGAAATATCTGTTCTCAGATTCCACAGAAATAAGGCTAGCAAAGAGATCCACGAAATACAAATGTAACTCTGTGAGATGAATTAACAGAACACTATGCAGTTTCTCAGAAAGGTACTTTCCAGATTTAATCTGAGGATGTTTCCTTTTTCACCATAGCCCTCTATGGGCTTCCAAATATCCCTTTGCCAATTTCACAAGAACTGCCTTAGCGAAAGGCTTCTTCAGGGGAAAGCTGTAAGTCTGTGAGCTGATTTCACAGAACACAAAGAAGTTTCTCAGAAAGCATCTTTCTCTTTGTTATCGGAGGATATTTCCTTTGGCCCTATAGTCTTCAAAGAGACCCGAAATATCTGTTTTCAGATTCCACAGAAATAAGGCTAGCAAAGAGATCCACAAAATACAGATGTAACTCTGTGAGATGAATGAAGAAAACACTAAGCAGTTTCTCAGAAAGCTTCTTTCCAGATTTCATCTGAGGATATTTCTTTTTCACCCTAGCCCTCTATGGGCTTCCAAATATCACTTTGCCAATTCCAGAAGAACTGTCTTAGCGAAAGTCTTCTTGAGGGGAAAGCTGTAACTCTGTGAGATTATTTCACAGAACACAAAGAAGTTTCTCAGAAAGCATCTTTCTCTTTGTTATCGGAGGATATTTCCTTTGGCCCTATAGTATTCAAAGGCATCCGAAATAAATGTTCTCAGATTCCACAGAAATAAGGCTAGCAAGAGATCCACGAAATACAGATGTAACTCTGTGAGATGAATTGAGAGAACACTAAGCAGTTTCTCAGAAAGCTTCTTTCCAGATTTCATCTGAGGATATTTCCTTTTACAGCATAGCCCTCTAAGGGCTTCCAAATATCACTTTGCCAATTCCACAAGAACTGTCTTAGCGAAAGGCTTCTTGAGGGGAAAGGTGTAACTCTTTGAGATGATTTCATAGAATTCTTGAGGGAAAAGCTGTAATTCTGTGAGATGATTGCACAGAACACAAAGAAGTTTCTCAGAAAGCTTCTTTCTCTTTGTTATCTGAGAATATTTCCTTTAGCCCTATAGTCTTCAAAGGGATCCGAAATATCTGTTCTCAGATTCCATAGAAATAAGGCTAGCAAAGAGATCCAAGAAATACAGATGTAACTCTGTGAGATGAATTAACAGAACACTATGCAGTTTCTCAGAAAGGTACTTTCCAGATTTCATCTGAGGATATTTCCTTTTTCACCATAGCCCTCTATGGGCTTGCAAATATCACTTTGCCAATTCCACAAGAACTGTCTTAGCGAAAGGCTTCTTGAGGAGAAAGCTGTAACTCTGTGAGATGATTTCACAGAACACAAAGAAGTTTCTCAGAAAGCATCTTTCTCTTTGTTATCGGAGGATATTTCCTTTGGCCCTATAGTCTTCAAAGAGACCCGAAATATCTGTTTTCAGATTCCACAGAAATAAGGCTAGCAAAGAGATCCACAAAATGCAGATGTAACTCTGTGAGATGAATGAAGAAAACACTAAGCAGTTTCTCAGAAAGCTTCTTTCCAGAATTCATCTGAGGATATTTCCTTTTTCACCATAGGCCTCTATGGGCTTCCAAATATCACTTTGCCAATTCCACAAGAACTGTCTTAGAGAAAGGGTCCTTGAGGGGAAAGCTGTAACTCTGTGAGATGATTTCACAGAACACAAAGAAGTTTCTCAGAAAGCTTCTTTCTCTTTGTTATCGCAAGATATTTCCTTTGGCCCTATAGTCTTCAAAGGCATCCGAAATATCTGTTCTCAGATTCCACAGAAATAAGGCTAGCAAAGCGATCCACAAAATACAGATGTAACGCTGTGAGATGAATTAACAGAACACTAAGCAGTTTCTCAGAAAGCTTCTTTCCAGATTTCATCTGAGGATATTTCCTTTTTCACCATAGCCCTCTATGAGCTTCCAAATATCACTTTGCCAATTCCACAAGAACCGTCTCAGCGAAAGGCTTCTTGAGGGGAAAGTTGTAACTCTGTGAGATGATTTCACAGAACACAAAGAAGTTTCTCAGAAAGCTTCTTTCTCTTTGTTATCGGAGGATATTTTCTTTGGCCCTATAGTCTACAAAGGGATCCGAAATATCTGTTCTCAGATTCCACTGAAATAAGGCTATCTTAGAGATCCACGAAATACAGATGTAAATCTGTGAGAAGAATTGACAGAACACTAAGCAGTTTCTCAGAAAGCTTCTTTCCAGATATGATCTGAGGATATTTCCTTTTTCACCATACCCCTCAATGGGCTTCCAAATATCACTTTGCCAATTCCACAAGAACTGTCTTAGCGAAAGGCTTCTTGAGGCGAAAGCTGTAACTCTGTGAGATGATTTCACAGCACACAAAGAAGTTTCTCAGAAAGCTTCTTTCTCTTTGTTATCGTAGGATATTTCCTTTGGCCCTATAGTCTTCAAAGGGATCCGAAATATCTGTTCTCAGATTCCACAGAAATAAGGCTAGCAAAGAGATCCACGAAATACAGATGTAACTCCGTGAGTGGAAGTCAGAGAACACTAAGCAGTTTCTCAGAAAGCTTCTTTCCATATTTCATCTCAGGATATTTCCTTATTCACCGTAGCCCTCTATGGGCTTCCAAATATCACTTTGCCAATTCCACAAGAACTGTCTTAGCGAAAGGCTTTTTGAGGTTAAAGCTGTAAGTCTGTGAGATGATTTCACAGAACACAAAGAAGATTCTCAGAAAGCTTCTTTCTCTTTGTTATCGGAGGATATTTCCTTTGGCCTATAGTCTTCAAAGATATCCGAAATATCTGTAGTCAGATTCCACAGAAATAAGGCTAGCAAAGAGATCCACGAAATACAGATGTAACTCTGTGAGATGAATTAACAGAACACTAAGCAGTTTCTCAGAAAGCTTCCCTCCAGATTTCATCTGAGGATATTTCCTTTTTCACCCTAGCCCTCTATGGGCTTCCAAATATCACTTTGCCAATTCCACAAGAACCGTCTTAGCGAAAGGCTTCTTGAGGGGAAAGCAGTAACTCTGTGAGATGATTTCACAGAACACAAAGAAGTTTCTCAGAAAGCTTCTTTCTCTTTGTTTTCGGAGGATATTTCCTTTGGCCCTATAGTCTTCAAAGGGATCCGAAACATCTGTTCTCAGATTCCACAGAAATAAGGCTAGCAAAGAGATCCACGAAATACAGATGTAACTCTGTGAGATGAATTAACAGAACACTAAGTAGTTTCTCAGAAAGCTTCTTTCCAGATTTCATCTGAGGATATTTCCTTTTTCAGCGTAGCCCTCCATGGTCTTCCAAATATCACTTTGCGAATTCCACAAAAACTGCCTTAGCGAAAGGCTTCTTGAGGGGAAAGCTGTAAGTCTGAGAGATGATTTCACAGAACACAAAGAAGATTCTCAGAAAGCTTCTTTCTCTTTGTTATCGGAGGATATTTCCTTTGGCCCTGTAGTCTTCAAAGGGATCCGAAACATCTGTTCTCAGATTCCACAGAAAAAAGGCTAGCAAAGAGATCCACGAAATACAGATGTAATTCTGTGAGTGGAAGTCAGAGAACACTAAGCAGTTTCTCAGAAAGATTCTTTCCAGATTTCATCTGAGAATATTTCCTTTTTCACCATAGCCCTCTATGGCTTCCAAATATCACTTGGCCAATTGCACAAGAACTGTCTTAGCGAAAGGCTTCTTGAGGGGAAAGCTGTAACTCTGTGAAATGATTTCACAGAACACAAAGAAGTTTTTCAGAAACTTCTTTCTCTTTGTTATCGGAGGATATTTCCTTTGGCCCTGTTGTCTTCAAAGGGATCCGAAATATCTGTTCTCAGAATACACAGAAATAAGGCTAGCAAAGAGATCCACGAAATACAGATGTAACTCTGTGAGATGAATTAACAGAACACTAAGTAGTTTCTCAGGAAGCTTCTTTCCAGATTTCATCTGAGGATATTTCCTTTTTCAACATAGCCCTCTATGGTCTTCCAAATATCACTTTGCGAATTCCACAAAAACTGTCATATCGAAAGGATTCTTGAGGGGAAAGCTGTAAGTCTGAGAGATGATTTCACAGAACACAAAGAAGATTCACAGAAAGCTTCTTTCTCTTTGTTATCGGAGGATATTTCCTTTGGCCTATAGTCTTCAAAGGTATCCGAAATATCTGTTCTCAGATTCCACAGAAATAAGGGTAGCAAAGAGATCCACGAAATACAGATGTAACTCTGTGAGATGAATTAACAGAACACTAAGTAGTTTCTCAGAAAGCTTCTTTCCAGATTTCATCTGAGGATATTTCCTTTTTCACCATAGCCCTCTATGGACTTCCAAATATCACTTTGCCAATTCCACAAGAACTGTCTTAGCGAAAGGCTTCTTGAGGGGAAAGCTGTAACTCTGTGAGATGATTTCACAGAACACAAATAAGTTTCTCAGAAACCTTCTTTATCTTTGTTATCGGAGGATATTTCCTTTGGCCTATAGTCTTCAAAGATATCCGAAATATCTGTTCTCAGATTCGACAGAAATAAGGCTAGCAAAGAGATCCACGAAATACATATGTAACTCTGTGAGATGAATTAACCGAACACTAAGCAGTTTCTCAGAAAGCTTCCCTCCAGACTTCATCAGAGGATATTTCCTTTTTCAACATAGCCCTCTATGGGCTTCCAAATATCACTTTGCCAATTCCCCAAGAACTGTCTTAGCGAAAGGCTTCTTGAGGGGAAAGCTGTAACTCTGTGAGATGATTTGACAGAACACAAAGAAGTTTCTCAGAAAGCTTCTTTCTCTTTGTTATCGGAGGATATTTCCTTTGGCCCTATAGTCTTCAAAGAGATCCGAAATATCTGTTCTCAGATTCCACAGAAATAAGGCTAGCAAAGAGATCCACGAAATACAGATGTAACTCTGTGATTGGAAGTCACAGAACACTAAGCAGTTTCTCAGAAAGCCTCTTTCCGGATTTCATCTGAGGATATTTCCTTTTTCACCATAGCCCACTATGGGCTTCCAAATATCACTTTGCCAGTTACACAAGAAGTGAAGTAGCGAAAGACTTCTTGAGGGGAAAGCTGTAACTCTGTGAGATGATTTCAAAGAACACAAAGAAGTTTCTCAGAAAGCTTTTTTCACTTTGTTATCGGAGGATATTTCCTTTGACCCTATAGTCTTCAAAATCATTCGAAATATCTGTTCTCAGATTCCACAGAAACAAGGCTAGCAAAGAGATCCACTAAATACAGATGTAACTCTGAGAGATGAATTAACAGAACACTAAGCAGTTTTTCAGAAAGCTTCTTTCCAGATTTCATCTGAGGATATTTCCTTTTTCAAAATAGCCCTCTACGGGCTTCCAAATATCACTTTGCCAATTCCACAAGAACTGTCTTAGAGAAAGGTTTCTTTAGGGGAAAGCTGTAACTCTGTGAGATGATTTCACAGAACACAAAGAAGTTTCTCAGAAAGCTTCTTTCTCTTTGTAATCGGAGGATATTTACTTTGGCCCTATAGTCTTCAAAGGGATCCGAAATATCTGTTCTCAAATTACACAGAAATAAGGCTAGCAAAGAGATCCACGAAATACAGATGTGACTCTGTGAGATGAATTAACAGAACACTAAGTAGTTTCTCAGAAAGCTTCTTTCCAGATTTCATCTGAGGATATTTCCTTTTTCACCATCGCCCTCTAAGGGCTTCCAATATCACTTTGCCAATTCCACAAGAACTGTCTTAGCGAAAGGCTTCTTGAGGGGAAAGCTGTAACTCTGAGAGATGATTTCACAGAACACAAAGAAGATTCTCAGAAATCTTCTTTCTCTTTGTTATCGGAGGATATTTCCTTTGGCCTATAGTCTTCAAAAGGATCCGAAATATCTGTTCTCAGATTCCACAGAAATAAGGCTAGCAAAGAGATCCACGAAATACAGATGTAACTCTGTGAGATGAAACAAGAGAACACTAAACAGTTTCTCAGATAGCTTCTTTCCAGATTTCATCTGAGGATATTTCCTTTTTCACCATAGCCCTCTATGGTCTTCCAAATATCACTTTGCCAATTCCACAAGATCTATCTTAGCGAAAGGCTTCTTGAGGGGAAAGCTGTAACTCTGTGAGATGATTTTACAGAACACAAAGAAGTTTCTCAGAAAGCTTCTTTCTTTTTGTTATCGGAAAATGTTTCCTTTAGCCCTATAGTCTTCAAAGGGATCCGAATTATCTGTTCTCAGATTACACAGAAATAAGGCTAGCAAAGAGATCCACGAAATACAGATGTAACTCTGTGATTGGAAGTCACGGAACACTAAGCAGTTTCTCAGAAAGCCTCTTTCCGGATTTCATCTGAGGATATTTCCTTTTTCACCATAGCCCACTATGGGCTTCCAAATATCACTTTGCCAGTTCCACAAGAAGTGAAGTAGCGAAAGACTTCTTGAGGGGAAAGCTGTAACTCTGTGAGATGATTTCAAAGAACACAAAGAAGTTTCTCAGAAAGCTTTTTTCTCTTTGTTATCGGATGATATTTCCTTTGGCCCTATAGTCTTCAAAATCATTCGAAATATCTGTTCTCAGATTCCACAGAAATAAGGCTAGCAAAGAGATCCACTAAATACAGATGTAACTCTGAGAGATGAATTAACAGAACACTAAGCAATTTTTCAGAAAGCTTCTTTCCAGATTTCATCTGAGGATATTTCCTTTTTCAACATAGCTCTCTATGGGCTTCCAAATATCACTTTTCCAATTCCCGAGAAATGTCTTAGTGAAACGCTTCTTGAGGGGAAAGCTGTAACTCTGTGAGATGATTGCACAGAACACAAAGAAGTTTCTCAGAAAGCTTCTTTCTCTTTGTTATCGGAGGATATTTCCTTTGGCTCTATAGTCTTCAAAGGTATCCGAAATATCCGCTCTCAGATTCCACAGAAATAAGGCTAGCAAAGAGATCCACGAAATAGAGATGTAACTCTGTGAGATGAATTAACAGAACACTAAGTAGTTTCTCAGAAAGCTTCTTTCCAGATTTCATCTGAGGATATTTCCTTTTTCACCATAGCCCTCTATGGGCTTCCAAATATCACTATGCCAATCCCACAAGAACTGTCTTAGCGAAAGGCTTCTTGAGGGGAAAGCTGTAACTCTGTGAGATGATTTCACAGAACACAAAGAAGTTTCTCAGAAAGCTTCTTTCTGTTTGTTATCGGAGGATATTTCCTTTGTCCTATAGTCTTCAAAGGTATCCGAAATATCTGTTCTCAGATTCCACAGAAATAAGGCTAGCAAAGAGATCCACGAAATACAGATGTAACTCTGTGAGATGAATTGAGAGAACACTAAGCAGTTTCTCAGAAAGCTTCTTTCCAGATTTCATCTGAGGATATTTCCTTTTTCAGCATAGCCCTGTATGGGCTTCCAAATATCACTTTGCCAATTCCACAAGAACTGTCCTAGCGACAGGCTTCTTGAGGGGAAAGGTGTAACTCTGTGAGATGATTTCACAGACTTCTTGAGGGGAAAGCTGTAATTCTGTGAGATGATTGCACAGAACACAAAGAAGTTTCTCAGAAAGCTTCTTTCTCTTTGTTATCTGAGAATATTTCCTTTACCCTATAGTCTTCAAAGGGATCCGAAATATCTGTTCTCAGATTCCACAGAAATAAGGCTAGCAAAGAGATCCACGAAATACAAATGTAACTCTGTGAGATGAATTAACAGAACACTATGCAGTTTCTCAGAAAGGTACTTTCCAGATTTAATCTGAGGATGTTTCCTTTTTCACCATAGCCCTCTATGGGCTTCCAAATATCCCTTTGCCAATTTCACAAGAACTGCCTTAGCGAAAGGCTTCTTCAGGGGAAAGCTGTAAGTCTGTGAGCTGATTTCACAGAACACAAAGAAGTTTCTCAGAAAGCATCTTTCTCTTTGTTATCGGAGGATATTTCCTTTGGCCCTATAGTCTTCAAAGAGACCCGAAATATCTGTTTTCAGATTCCACAGAAATAAGGCTAGCAAAGAGATCCACAAAATACAGATGTAACTCTGTGAGATGAATGAAGAAAACACTAAGCAGTTTCTCAGAAAGCTTCTTTCCAGATTTCATCTGAGGATATTTCTTTTTCACCCTAGCCCTCTATGGGCTTCCAAATATCACTTTGCCAATTCCAGAAGAACTGTCTTAGCGAAAGTCTTCTTGAGGGGAAAGCTGTAACTCTGTGAGATTATTTCACAGAACACAAAGAAGTTTCTCAGAAAGCATCTTTCTCTTTGTTATCGGAGGATATTTCCTTTGGCCCTATAGTATTCAAAGGCATCCGAAATAAATGTTCTCAGATTCCACAGAAATAAGGCTAGCAAGAGATCCACGAAATACAGATGTAACTCTGTGAGATGAATTGAGAGAACACTAAGCAGTTTCTCAGAAAGCTTCTTTCCAGATTTCATCTGAGGATATTTCCTTTTACAGCATAGCCCTCTAAGGGCTTCCAAATATCACTTTGCCAATTCCACAAGAACTGTCTTAGCGAAAGGCTTCTTGAGGGGAAAGGTGTAACTCTTTGAGATGATTTCATAGAATTCTTGAGGGAAAAGCTGTAATTCTGTGAGATGATTGCACAGAACACAAAGAAGTTTCTCAGAAAGCTTCTTTCTCTTTGTTATCTGAGAATATTTCCTTTAGCCCTATAGTCTTCAAAGGGATCCGAAATATCTGTTCTCAGATTCCACAGAAATAAGGCTAGCAAAGAGATCCAAGAAATACAGATGTAACTCTGTGAGATGAATTAACAGAACACTATGCAGTTTCTCAGAAAGGTACTTTCCAGATTTCATCTGAGGATATTTCCTTTTTCACCATAGCCCTCTATGGGCTTGCAAATATCACTTTGCCAATTCCACAAGAACTGTCTTAGCGAAAGGCTTCTTGAGGAGAAAGCTGTAACTCTGTGAGATGATTTCACAGAACACAAAGAAGTTTCTCAGAAAGCATCTTTCTCTTTGTTATCGGAGGATATTTCCTTTGGCCCTATAGTCTTCAAAGAGACCCGAAATATCTGTTTTCAGATTCCACAGAAATAAGGCTAGCAAAGAGATCCACAAAATGCAGATGTAACTCTGTGAGATGAATGAAGAAAACATTAAGCAGTTTCTCAGAAAGCTTCTTTCCAGAATTCATCTGAGGATATTTCCTTTTTCACCATAGGCCTCTATGGGCTTCCAAATATCACTTTGCCAATTCCACAAGAACTGTCTTAGAGAAAGGGTCCTTGAGGGGAAAGCTGTAACTCTGTGAGATGATTTCACAGAACACAAAGAAGTTTCTCAGAAAGCTTCTTTCTCTTTGTTATCGCAAGATATTTCCTTTGGCCCTATAGTCTTCAAAGGCATCCGAAATATCTGTTCTCAGATTCCACAGAAATAAGGCTAGCAAAGCGATCCACAAAATACAGATGTAACGCTGTGAGATGAATTAACAGAACACTAAGCAGTTTCTCAGAAAGCTTCTTTCCAGATTTCATCTGAGGATATTTCCTTTTTCACCATAGCCCTCTATGAGCTTCCAAATATCACTTTGCCAATTCCACAAGAACCGTCTCAGCGAAAGGCTTCTTGAGGGGAAAGTTGTAACTCTGTGAGATGATTTCACAGAACACAAAGAAGTTTCTCAGAAAGCTTCTTTCTCTTTGTTATCGGAGGATATTTTCTTTGGCCCTATAGTCTACAAAGGGATCCGAAATATCTGTTCTCAGATTCCACTGAAATAAGGCTATCTTAGAGATCCACGAAATACAGATGTAAATCTGTGAGAAGAATTGACAGAACACTAAGCAGTTTCTCAGAAAGCTTCTTTCCAGATATGATCTGAGGATATTTCCTTTTTCACCATACCCCTCAATGGGCTTCCAAATATCACTTTGCCAATTCCACAAGAACTGTCTTAGCGAAAGGCTTCTTGAGGCGAAAGCTGTAACTCTGTGAGATGATTTCACAGCACACAAAGAAGTTTCTCAGAAAGCTTCTTTCTCTTTGTTATCGTAGGATATTTCCTTTGGCCCTATAGTCTTCAAAGGGATCCGAAATATCTGTTCTCAGATTCCACAGAAATAAGGCTAGCAAAGAGATCCACGAAATACAGATGTAACTCCGTGAGTGGAAGTCAGAGAACACTAAGCAGTTTCTCAGAAAGCTTCTTTCCATATTTCATCTCAGGATATTTCCTTATTCACCGTAGCCCTCTATGGGCTTCCAAATATCACTTTGCCAATTCCACAAGAACTGTCTTAGCGAAAGGCTTTTTGAGGTTAAAGCTGTAAGTCTGTGAGATGATTTCACAGAACACAAAGAAGATTCTCAGAAAGCTTCTTTCTCTTTGTTATCGGAGGATATTTCCTTTGGCCTATAGTCTTCAAAGATATCCGAAATATCTGTAGTCAGATTCCACAGAAATAAGGCTAGCAAAGAGATCCACGAAATACAGATGTAACTCTGTGAGATGAATTAACAGAACACTAAGCAGTTTCTCAGAAAGCTTCCCTCCAGATTTCATCTGAGGATATTTCCTTTTTCACCCTAGCCCTCTATGGGCTTCCAAATATCACTTTGCCAATTCCACAAGAACCGTCTTAGCGAAAGGCTTCTTGAGGGGAAAGCAGTAACTCTGTGAGATGATTTCACAGAACACAAAGAAGTTTCTCAGAAAGCTTCTTTCTCTTTGTTTTCGGAGGATATTTCCTTTGGCCCTATAGTCTTCAAAGGGATCCGAAACATCTGTTCTCAGATTCCACAGAAATAAGGCTAGCAAAGAGATCCACGAAATACAGATGTAACTCTGTGAGATGAATTAACAGAACACTAAGTAGTTTCTCAGAAAGCTTCTTTCCAGATTTCATCTGAGGATATTTCCTTTTTCAGCGTAGCCCTCCATGGTCTTCCAAATATCACTTTGCGAATTCCACAAAAACTGCCTTAGCGAAAGGCTTCTTGAGGGGAAAGCTGTAAGTCTGAGAGATGATTTCACAGAACACAAAGAAGATTCTCAGAAAGCTTCTTTCTCTTTGTTATCGGAGGATATTTCCTTTGGCCCTGTAGTCTTCAAAGGGATCCGAAACATCTGTTCTCAGATTCCACAGAAAAAAGGCTAGCAAAGAGATCCACGAAATACAGATGTAATTCTGTGAGTGGAAGTCAGAGAACACTAAGCAGTTTCTCAGAAAGATTCTTTCCAGATTTCATCTGAGAATATTTCCTTTTTCACCATAGCCCTCTATGGCTTCCAAATATCACTTGGCCAATTGCACAAGAACTGTCTTAGCGAAAGGCTTCTTGAGGGGAAAGCTGTAACTCTGTGAAATGATTTCACAGAACACAAAGAAGTTTTTCAGAAACTTCTTTCTCTTTGTTATCGGAGGATATTTCCTTTGGCCCTGTTGTCTTCAAAGGGATCCGAAATATCTGTTCTCAGAATACACAGAAATAAGGCTAGCAAAGAGATCCACGAAATACAGATGTAACTCTGTGAGATGAATTAACAGAACACTAAGTAGTTTCTCAGGAAGCTTCTTTCCAGATTTCATCTGAGGATATTTCCTTTTTCAACATAGCCCTCTATGGTCTTCCAAATATCACTTTGCGAATTCCACAAAAACTGTCATATCGAAAGGATTCTTGAGGGGAAAGCTGTAAGTCTGAGAGATGATTTCACAGAACACAAAGAAGATTCACAGAAAGCTTCTTTCTCTTTGTTATCGGAGGATATTTCCTTTGGCCTATAGTCTTCAAAGGTATCCGAAATATCTGTTCTCAGATTCCACAGAAATAAGGGTAGCAAAGAGATCCACGAAATACAGATGTAACTCTGTGAGATGAATTAACAGAACACTAAGTAGTTTCTCAGAAAGCTTCTTTCCAGATTTCATCTGAGGATATTTCCTTTTTCACCATAGCCCTCTATGGACTTCCAAATATCACTTTGCCAATTCCACAAGAACTGTCTTAGCGAAAGGCTTCTTGAGGGGAAAGCTGTAACTCTGTGAGATGATTTCACAGAACACAAATAAGTTTCTCAGAAACCTTCTTTATCTTTGTTATCGGAGGATATTTCCTTTGGCCTATAGTCTTCAAAGATATCCGAAATATCTGTTCTCAGATTCGACAGAAATAAGGCTAGCAAAGAGATCCACGAAATACATATGTAACTCTGTGAGATGAATTAACCGAACACTAAGCAGTTTCTCAGAAAGCTTCCCTCCAGACTTCATCAGAGGATATTTCCTTTTTCAACATAGCCCTCTATGGGCTTCCAAATATCACTTTGCCAATTCCCCAAGAACTGTCTTAGCGAAAGGCTTCTTGAGGGGAAAGCTGTAACTCTGTGAGATGATTTGACAGAACACAAAGAAGTTTCTCAGAAAGCTTCTTTCTCTTTGTTATCGGAGGATATTTCCTTTGGCCCTATAGTCTTCAAAGAGATCCGAAATATCTGTTCTCAGATTCCACAGAAATAAGGCTAGCAAAGAGATCCACGAAATACAGATGTAACTCTGTGATTGGAAGTCACAGAACACTAAGCAGTTTCTCAGAAAGCCTCTTTCCGGATTTCATCTGAGGATATTTCCTTTTTCACCATAGCCCACTATGGGCTTCCAAATATCACTTTGCCAGTTACACAAGAAGTGAAGTAGCGAAAGACTTCTTGAGGGGAAAGCTGTAACTCTGTGAGATGATTTCAAAGAACACAAAGAAGTTTCTCAGAAAGCTTTTTTCACTTTGTTATCGGAGGATATTTCCTTTGACCCTATAGTCTTCAAAATCATTCGAAATATCTGTTCTCAGATTCCACAGAAACAAGGCTAGCAAAGAGATCCACTAAATACAGATGTAACTCTGAGAGATGAATTAACAGAACACTAAGCAGTTTTTCAGAAAGCTTCTTTCCAGATTTCATCTGAGGATATTTCCTTTTTCAAAATAGCCCTCTACGGGCTTCCAAATATCACTTTGCCAATTCCACAAGAACTGTCTTAGAGAAAGGTTTCTTTAGGGGAAAGCTGTAACTCTGTGAGATGATTTCACAGAACACAAAGAAGTTTCTCAGAAAGCTTCTTTCTCTTTGTAATCGGAGGATATTTACTTTGGCCCTATAGTCTTCAAAGGGATCCGAAATATCTGTTCTCAAATTACACAGAAATAAGGCTAGCAAAGAGATCCACGAAATACAGATGTGACTCTGTGAGATGAATTAACAGAACACTAAGTAGTTTCTCAGAAAGCTTCTTTCCAGATTTCATCTGAGGATATTTCCTTTTTCACCATCGCCCTCTAAGGGCTTCCAATATCACTTTGCCAATTCCACAAGAACTGTCTTAGCGAAAGGCTTCTTGAGGGGAAAGCTGTAACTCTGAGAGATGATTTCACAGAACACAAAGAAGATTCTCAGAAATCTTCTTTCTCTTTGTTATCGGAGGATATTTCCTTTGGCCTATAGTCTTCAAAAGGATCCGAAATATCTGTTCTCAGATTCCACAGAAATAAGGCTAGCAAAGAGATCCACGAAATACAGATGTAACTCTGTGAGATGAAACAAGAGAACACTAAACAGTTTCTCAGATAGCTTCTTTCCAGATTTCATCTGAGGATATTTCCTTTTTCACCATAGCCCTCTATGGTCTTCCAAATATCACTTTGCCAATTCCACAAGATCTATCTTAGCGAAAGGCTTCTTGAGGGGAAAGCTGTAACTCTGTGAGATGATTTTACAGAACACAAAGAAGTTTCTCAGAAAGCTTCTTTCTTTTTGTTATCGGAAAATGTTTCCTTTAGCCCTATAGTCTTCAAAGGGATCCGAATTATCTGTTCTCAGATTACACAGAAATAAGGCTAGCAAAGAGATCCACGAAATACAGATGTAACTCTGTGATTGGAAGTCACGGAACACTAAGCAGTTTCTCAGAAAGCCTCTTTCCGGATTTCATCTGAGGATATTTCCTTTTTCACCATAGCCCACTATGGGCTTCCAAATATCACTTTGCCAGTTCCACAAGAAGTGAAGTAGCGAAAGACTTCTTGAGGGGAAAGCTGTAACTCTGTGAGATGATTTCAAAGAACACAAAGAAGTTTCTCAGAAAGCTTTTTTCTCTTTGTTATCGGATGATATTTCCTTTGGCCCTATAGTCTTCAAAATCATTCGAAATATCTGTTCTCAGATTCCACAGAAATAAGGCTAGCAAAGAGATCCACTAAATACAGATGTAACTCTGAGAGATGAATTAACAGAACACTAAGCAATTTTTCAGAAAGCTTCTTTCCAGATTTCATCTGAGGATATTTCCTTTTTCACATTAGCCCTCTATGGGCTTCCAAGTATCACTTTGCCAATTCCACAAGAACTGTCTTAGCGAAAGTCTTCTTGAGGGGAAAGCTGTAACTCTGTGAGATGATTTCACAGAACACAAAGAAGTTTCTCAGAAAGCTTCTTACTCTTTGTTATCGGAGGATATTTCCTTTGGTCCTATAGTCTTCAAAGGGATCCGAAATATCTGTTCTCAGATTCCACAGAAATAAGGCTAGCAAAGAGACCCACGAAATACAGATGTAACTCTGTGAGATGAATTAAAAGAACACTAAGCAGTTTCTCAGAAAGCTTCCCTCCAGATTTCATGTGAGGATATTTCCTTTTTCACCCTAGCCCTCTATGGGCTTCCAAATATCACTTTGCCATTTCCACAAGAACCGTCTTAGCGAAAGGCTTCTTGAGGGGAAAGCAGTAACTTTGTGAGATGATTTCACACAACACAAAGAAGTTTCTCAGAAAGCTTCTTTCTCTTTGTTATCGGAGGATATTTCCTTTGGCCCTATAGTCTTCAAAGGGATCCGAAACATCTGTTCTCAGATTCCACAGAAATAAGGCTAGCAAAGAGATCCACGAAATACAGATGTAACTCTGTGAGTGGAAGTCAGAGAACACTAAGCAGTTTCTCAGAAAACTTCTTTCCAGATTTCATCTGAGAATATTTCCTTTCTCACCATAGCCCTCTATGGCTTCCAAATATCACTTGGCCAATTGCACAAGAACTGTCTTAGCGAAAGGTTCTTGAGGGGAAAGCTGTAACTCTGTGAGATGATTTCACAGAACACAAAATGTTTTTCAGAAACTTCTTTCTCTTTGTTATAGGAGGATATTTCCTTTGGCCCTATAGTCTTCAAAGGGATCCGAAATATCTGTTCTCAGATTCCACAGCAATAAGGCTAGCAAAGAGATCCACGAAATACAGATGTAACTCTGTGAGATGAATTAACAGAACACTAAGCAGTTTCTCAGAAAGCTTCTTTCCAGATTTCATCTGAGGATATTTTCTTTTTCAACATAGCCCTCTATGGTCTTCCAAATATCACTTTGCGAATTCCACAAAAACTGTCTTAGCGAAAGGCTTCTTGAGGGGAAAGCTGTAAGTCTGTGAGATGATTTCAGAGAACACAAAGAAGATTCTCAGAAAGCTTCTTTCTCTTTGTTATCGGAGGATATTTCCTTTGGCCTATAGTCTTCAAAGGTATCCGAAATATATGTTCTCAGATTCCACAGAAATAAGGCTAGCAAAGAGATCCACGAAATACAGATGTAACTCAGTGAGATGAATTAACAGAACACTAAGTATTTTCTCAGAAACCTTCTTTCCAGATTTCATCTGAGGATATTTCCTTTTTCACCATAGCCCTCTACGGCCTTCCAAATATCACTTTGCCAATTCCACAAGAACTGTCTTAGCGAAAGGCTTCTGGAGGGGAAAGCTGTAACTCTGTGAGACGATTTCACAGAACACAAAGAAGTTTCTCAGAAAGCTTCTTTCTCTTTGTTATCGGAAGATATTTCCTTTGGCCCTATAGTCTTCAAAGGGATCCGAAATATCTTTTCTCAGATTACACAGAAATAAGGCTAGAAAAGAGATCCACGAAATACAGATGTAACTCTGTGAGATGAATTAACAGAACACTAAGTAGTTTCTCAGAAAGCTTCTTTCCAGATTTCATCTGAGGATATTTCCTTTTTCACCATCGCCCTCTATGGGCTTCCAAATATCACTTTGCCAATTCCACAAGATCTATCTTAGCGAAAGGCTTCTTGAGGGGAAAGCTGTAACTCTGTGAGATGATTTTACAGAACACAAAGAAGTTTCTCAGAAAGCTTCTTTCTTTTTGTTATCGGAAAATGTTTCCTTTAGCCCTATAGTCTTCAAAGGGATCCGAATTATCTGTTCTCAGATTACACAGAAATAAGGCTAGCAAAGAGATCCAGGAAATACAGATGTAACTCTGTGATTGGAAGTCACAGAACACTAAGCAGTTTCTCAGAAAGCCTCTTTCCGGATTTCATCTGAGGATATTTCCTCTTTCACCATAGCCCTCTATGGGCTTCCAAATGTCACTTTGCCAGTTCCACAAGAACTGTCTTAGCGAAAGACTTCTTGAGGGGAAACCTGTAACTCTGTGAGATGATTTCACAGAACACAAAGATGTTTCTCAGAAAGCGTTTTTCTCTTTGTTATCGGAGGATATTTCCTTTGGACCTATACTCTTCAAAATCATTCGAAACATCTGTTCTCAGATTCCACAGAAATAAGGCTAGCAAGGAGATCCACGAAATACAGATGTAACTCTGTGAGTGGAAGTCAGAGAACACTAAGCAGTTTCTCAGAAAGCTTCTTTCCAGATTTCCTCTTAGGATATTTCCTTTTTCAACATAGCCCTCTATGGTCTTCCAAATATCACTTTGCGAATTCCACAAAAACTGTCTTAGCGAAAGGCTTCTTGAGGGGAAAGCTGTAAGTCTGTGAGATGATTTCACAGAACACAAAGAAGACTCTCAGAAAGCTTCTTTCTCTTTGTTATCGGAGGATATTTCCTTTGGCCTATAGTCTTCAAAGGTATCCGAAATATCTGTTCTCAGATTCCACAGAAATAAGGCTAGCAAAGAGATCCACGAAATACAGATGTAACTCTGTGAGATGAATTAACAGAACACTAAGCAGTTTCTCAGAAAGCTTCCCTCCAGATTTCATCTGAGGATATTTCCTTTTTCAACAAAGCCCTCTATGGGCTTCCAAATATCACTTTGCCAAATCCACAAGAACCGTCTTAGCAAAAGGCTTCTTGAGGGGAAAGCAGGAACTCTGTGAGATGATTTCACACAACACAAAGAAGTTTCTCAGAAAGCTTCTTTCTCTTTGTTATCGGAGGTTATTTCCTTTGGCCCTATAGTCTTCAAAGGGATCCGAAACATCTGTTCTCAGATTCCACAGAAATAAGGCTAGCAAAGAGATCCACGAAATACAGATGTAACTCTGTTAGTGGAAGTCAGAGAACACTAAGCAGTTTCTCAGAAAGCTTCTTTCCAGATTTCATCTGAGGATATTTCCTTTCTCACCATAGCCCTCTCTGGGCTTCCAAATATCACTTTGCCAATTCCACAAGAACTGTCTTAGCGAAAGGCTTCTGGAGGGGAAAGCTGTAACTCCGTGAGATGATTTCACAGAACACAAAGAGGTTTTTCAGAAAGCTTCTTTCTCTTTGTTATCGGAGTACATTTCCTTTGGCCCTATAGTCTTCAAAGGGATCCGAAATATCTGTTCTCATATTCCACAGAAATAAGGCTAGCAAAGAGATCCACGAAATACAGATGTAACTCTGTGAGATGAATTAACAGAACACTAAGCAGTTTCTTAGAAAGCTTCTTTCTTGATTTCATCTGAGGATATTTCCTTCTTCAACATTGCCCTCTAAGGGCTTCCAAATATCACTTTGCCAATTGCACAAGAACTGTCTTAGCGAAAGGCTTCTTGAGGGGAAGGTTTAACTCTGTGAGATGATTTCACAGAACGCAAAGAACTTTCTCAGAAAGCTTCTTTCTCTTTTTTATCGCAGGGTATTTCCTTTGGCCCTATAGTCTTCAAAGGCATCCGAAATATCTGTTCTCAGATTCCACAGAAATAAGGCTAGCAAAGTGATCCACAAAAAACAGATGTAACTCTGTGAGATGAATTAACAGAACACTAAGCAGTTTCTCAGAAAGCTTCTTTCCAGATTTCATCTGAGGATATTTCCTTTTTCACCATAGCCCTCTATGAGCTTCCAAATATCACTATGCCAATTCCACAAGAACCGTTTCAGCGAAAGACTTCTTGAGGGGAAAGTTGTAAATCTGTGAGATGATTTCACAGCACACAAAGAAGTTTCTCAGAAAGCTTCTTTCTCTTTGTTATCGGAGGATATTTCCTTTGGCCCTATAGTCTTCAAAGGCATCCGAAATATCTGTTCTCAGATTCCACAGATATAAGGCTAGCAAACAGATCCACAAAATACAGATGTAACCCTGTGAGATGAATTAACAGAACACTAAGCAGTTTCTCAGAAAGCTTCTTTCCAGAATTCATCTGAGGATATTTCCTTTTTCACCATAGCCCACTATGGGCTTCCAAATATCACTTTGCATTTCCACAAGAACTGTCTTAGCGAAAGGCTTCTTGAGGGGAAAGCTGTAACTCCGTGAGATGATTTCACAGAACACAAAGAAGTTTATCAGAAACCTTCTTTCTCTTTATTATCGGAGGATATTTCCTTTGGCCCTATAGTCTTCAAAGGGATCCGAAATATCTGTTCTCAGATTCCACAGAAATAAGGCTAGCAAAGAGATCCACGAAACACAGATGTAACTCTGTGAGATGAATTAACAGAACACTAAGCAGTTTCTCAGAAAGCTTCTTTCCTGATTTCATCTGAGGATATTTCCTTTTTCACCGTAGCCCTCTATGGGCTTCCAAATATCACTTTGCCAATTCCACAAGAACTGTCTTAGCGAAAGGCTTCTTGAGTGGAAAGCTATAACTCTGTGAGATGATTTCACTGATCACAAAGAAGTTTCTCAGAAAGCTTCTTTCTCTTTGTTACCGGAGGATATTTCCTTTGGCCCTGTAGTCTTAAAAGGCATCCGAAATATCTGTTCTCATATTCCACAGAAATAAGGCTAGCAAAGAGATCCACAAAATACAGATGTAACTCTGTTAGATGAATTAACAGAACACTAAGCAGTTTCTCAGAAAGCTTCTTTCCAGATTTCATCTGAGGAAATTTCATTTTTCACCATAGCCTTCTATGAGCTTCCAAATATCACTTTGCCAATTCCACGAGAACTTTCTTAGCGAAAGGCTTCTTGAGGGGAAAGCTGTAACTCTGTGAGATGATTTCACAGAACACAAAGAAGTTTCTCAGAAAGCTTCTTTCTCTTTGTTATCGGAGGATATTTCCTTTGGCCCTATAGTCTTCAAAGGGATCCGAAATATCTGCTCTCAGATTCCACAGAAATAAGGCTAGCAAAGAGATCCACGAAATACAGATGTAACTCTCTGAGGTGAATTGACAGAACACTAAGCATTTTCTCAGAAGGCTTCTTTCCAGATTTCATCTGAGGATATTTCCTTTTACACCATAGCCCTCTATGGGCTTGCAAATATCACTTTGCCAATTCCACAAGAACTGTCTTAGCGAAAGGCTTCTTGAGGAGAAAGCTGTAACTCTGTGAGATGATTTCACAGAACACAAAGAAGTTTCTCAGAAAGCTTCTTTCTCTTTGTTATCGGAGGATATTTCCTTTGGCCCTATAGTCTTCAAAGGGATCCGAAATATCTGTTCTCAGATTCCACAGAAATAAGGCTAGCAAAGAGATCCACGAAATACAGATGTAACTCTGTGAGATGAATTAACAGAACACTAAGCAGTTTCTCAGAAAGCTTCTTTCCAGATTTCATCAGAGGATATTTCCTTTTTCACCATAGACCTCTATGGGCTTCCAAATATCACTTTGCAAATTCCACAAGAACTGTCTTAGCGAAAGGCTTTTTGAGGGGAAAGCTGTAACTCTGTGAGATGATTTCACAGAACACAAAGAAGTTTCTCAGAAAGCTTCTTTCTCTTTGTTATCGGAGGATATTTCGTTTGGCCCTATAGTCTTCAAAGGGATCCGAAATATATGTTCTCAGATTCCACAGAAATAAGGCAAGCAAAGAGATCCACGAAATACAGATGTAACTGTGTGAGATGAATTAACAGAACACTAAGCAGTTTCTCAGAAAGCTTCTTTCCAGATTTCTTCCGAGGATATTTCCTTTTTCACCATAGCCCTCTAAGGGCTTCCAAATATCACTTTGCCAATTCCACAAAAACTGTCTTAGCGAAAGGCTTCTTGAGGGGAAAGCTGTAACTCTCTGAGATGATTTCACAGAACACAACGAAGTTTCTCAGAAAGCTTCTTTCTCTTTGTTATCGGAGGATATTTCCTTTGGCACTCTAGTCTTCAAAGGGATCCGAAATATCTGTTCTCAGATTCCACAGAAATAAGGCTAGCAAAGAGATCCACGAAATACAGATGTAACTCTGTGAGAGGAATTGACAGAACACTAAGCAGTTTCTCAGAAAGCTTCTTTCCAGATTTCATCTGAGGATATTTCCTTTTTCACCATAGCCCTCTATGGGCTTCCAAATATCACTTTGACAATTCCACAAGAACTGTCTTAGCGAAAGGCTTCTTGAGGGGAAAGCTGTAACTCTGGAGATAATTTCACAGAACACAAAGAAGTTTCTCAGAAAGCTTCTTTCTCTTTGTTATCGGAGGATATTTCCTTTGGCCCTATAGTCTTCAAAGGGATCCGAAATATCTGCTCTCAGATTCCACAGAAATAAGGCTAGCAAAGAGATCCACGAAATACAGATGTAACTCTCTGAGGTGAATTGACAGAACACTAAGCATTTTCTCAGAAAGCTTCTTTCCAGATTTCATCTGAGGATATTTCCTTTTTCACCATAGCCCTCTATGGGCTTCCAAATATCACTTTGCCAATTCCACAAGAACTGTCTTAGCGAAAGGCTTCTTCAGGGGAAAGCTGTAACTCTGTTAGATGATTTCACAGAACACAAAGAAGTTTCTCAGAAAGCTTCTTTGTCTTTTTTATCGGAGGATATTTCCTTTGGCCCTATAGTCTTCAAAAGCATCCGAAATATCTCTTCTCAGATTCCACAGAAATAAGGCTAGAAAAGAGATCCACGAAATACAGATGTAACTCTGTGAGATGAATTAACAGAACACTAAGCTGTTTCTCAGAAAGCTTCCTTCCAGATTTCATCTGAGGATATTTCCTTTTTCACCATAGCCCTCTATGGGCTTCCAAATATCACTTTGCCAATTCCACAAGAACTGTCTTAGCGAAAGGATTCTTGAGGGGAAAGTTGTAACTCTGTGAGATGATTTCACAGAACACAAAGAAGTTTCTCAGAAAGCTTCTTTCTCTTTGTTATCGCAGGGTATTTCCTTTGGCCCTATAGTCCTCAAAGGGATCCGAATTATCTGTTCTCAGATTCCACAGAAATAAGGCTAGCAAAGAAATCCACGAAATACAGATGTAACTCTGTGAGATGAATTAACAGAACACTAAGCATTTCTAAGAAAGCTTCTTTCCAGATTTCATCTGAGGATATTTCCTTTTTCACCATAGCCCTCTATGGGCTTCCAAATATCACTTTGCCATTTCCACAAGAACTGTCTTAGCGAAAGGCTTCTTGAGGGGAAAGCTGTAACTCTGTGAGATGATTTCACAGAACACAAAGTAGTTTCTCAGAAAGCTTCTTTCTCTTTGTTATCGCAGGATATTTCCTTTGGCCCTATAGTCTTCAAAGGGATCCGAAATATCTGTTCTCAGATTCCACACAAATAAGGCTAGCAAAGAGATCCACGAAATACAGATGTAATTCTGTGAGTGGAAATCAGCGAACACTAAGCGGTTTCTCAGAAAGCTTCCTTCCAGATTTCATCTGAGGATATTTCCTTTTTCACCATAGCCTTCTATGGGCTTCCAAATATCACTTTGCCAATTCCACAAGAACTGTCTTAGCGAAAGGCTTCTTGAAGGGAAAACTGTAACTCTGTGAGATGATTTCACAGAACACAAAGAAGTTTCTCAGAAAGCTTCTTTCTCTTTGTTATGGCAGGATATTTCCTTTGGCCCTATAGTCTTCAAAGGGATCTGAAATATCTGTTCTCAGATTCCACAGAAATAAGGCTAGCAAAGAGATTCGTGAAATACAGATGTAACTCTGTGATTGGAAGTCAGAGAACACTAAGCAGTTTCTCAGAAAGCTTCTTTCCAGATTTCATCTGAGGATATTTCCTTTTTGAACATAGCGCTCTATGGGCTTCCAAATAGCACTTTGCCAATTCCAGAAGAACTGTCTTAGCGAAAGGCTTCTTGAGGGGAAAGCTGTAACTCTGTGAGATGATTTCACAGAACACAAAGTAGTTTCTCAGAAAGCTTCTTTCTCTTTGTTATCGCAGGGTTTTTCCTTTGGCCCTATTGTCTTCAACGGGATCCGAATTATCTGTTCTCAGATTCCACAGAAATAAGGCTAGCAAAGAAATCCACGAAATACAGATGTAACTCTGTGAGATGAATTAACAGAACACTAAGCATTTCTCAGAAAGCTTCTTTCCAGATTTCATATGAGGATATTTCCTTTGTCACCATAGCCCTCTATGGGCTTCCAAATATCTCTTTGCCAATTCCACAAGAACTGTCTTAGCCAAAGACTTCTTGAGGGGAAAGCTGTAACTCTGTGAGATGATTTCACAGAACACAAAGTAGTTTCTCAGAAAGCTTCTTTCTCTTTGTTATCGGAGGATATTTCCTTTGGCCCTATAGTCTTCAAAGGGATCCGAAATATCTGTTCTCAGATTCCACAGAAAGAAGGCTAGCAAAGAGATCCACGAAATACAGATGTAACTCTGTGATTGGAAGTCACACATCACAGAGCAGTTTCTCAGAAAGCTTCTTTCCAGATTTCATCTGAGGATATTTCCTTTTTCACCATAGCCCTCTAAGGGCTTCCAAATATCACTTTGCCAATTCCACAAGAACTGTCTTAGCGAAAGGCTTCTTGAGGGGAAAGCTGTAACTCTGTGAGATGATTTCACAGAACACAAATAAGTTTCTCAGAAACATTCTTTCTCTTTGTTATCGGAGGATATTTCCTTTGGCCCTATACACTTCAAAGGGATCCGAAATATCTATTCTCAGATTCCACAGAAATAAGGTTAGCAAAGAGATCCACGAAATACACAAGTAACTCTGTGAGATGAATTAACAGAACACTAAGCATTTTCTCAGAAAGCTTCTTTCCAGATTTCATCTGAGGACATTTCCTTTTTCACCATAGCCCTCTAGGGGCTTCTAAATATCAATTTGCCAATTCCACAAGAACTGTCTTAGCGAAAGGCTTCTTGAGGGCAAAGCTGTAACTCTGTGAGATGATTTCACAGAACACAAAGAAGTTTCTCAGAAAGCTTCTTTCTCTTTGTTATCGGAGGATATTTCCTTTGGCCCTATAGTCTTCAAAGGGATCCGAAATATCTGTTCTCAGATTCCACAGAAATAAGGCTAGCAAAGAGATCGACGAAATACAGATGTAACTCTGTGAGTGGAAATCAGAGAACAATAAGCGGTTTCTCAGAAAGCTTCCTTCCAGATTTCATCTGAGGATATTTCCTTTTTCACCATAGCCCTCTATGGTCTTCCAAATATCACTTTGCCAATTCCACAAGAACTGTCTTAGCGAAAGGCTTCTTGAAGGGAAAACTGTAACTCTGTTAGATGATTTCACAGAACATAAAGAAGTTTCTCAGAAAGCTTCTTTCTCTTTGTTATGGCAGGATATTTCCTTTGGCCCTATAGTCTTCAAAGGGATCTGAAATATCTGTTCTCAGATTCCACAGAAATAAGGCTAGCAAAGAGATTCGTGAAATACAGATGTAACTCTGTGATTGGAAGTCAGAGAACACTAAGCAGTTTCTCAGAAAGCTTCTTTCCAGATTTCATCTGAGAATATTTCCTTTTTCACCGTAGCCTTCTATGGGCTTCGAAATATCACTTTGCCAATTCTACAAGAACTGTCTAACCAAAGGCTTCTTGAGGGGAAAGCTGTAAGTCTGTGAGATGATTTCACAGAACACAAAGAAGTTTTTCAGAAAACTTCTTTCTCTTTGTTTTCGGAGGATATTTAATTTGGCCCTATAGTCTTCAAAGGGATCCGAAATATCTTTTCTCAGATACCACAGAAATAAGGCTAGCAAAGAGATCCACGAAAGACAGATGTAACACTGTGAGATGAATTAACAGAACACTAAGCAGTTTCTCAGAAATCTTCTTTCCAGATTTCATCTGAGGATATTTCCTTTTTCAACATAGCGCTCTATGGGCTTCCAAATAGCACTTTGCCAATTCCAGAAGAACTGTCTTAGCGAAAGGCTTCTTGAGGGGAAAGCTGTAACTCTGTGAGATGATTTCACAGAACACAAAGTAGTTTCTCAGAAAGCTTCTTTCTCTTTGTTATCGCAGGGTATTTCCTTTGGCCCTATAGTCTTCAAAGGGATCCGAATTATCTGTTCTCCGATTCCACAGAAATAAGGCTAGCAAAGAAATCCACGAAATACAGATGTAACTCTGTGAGATGAATTAACAGAACACTAAGCATTTCTCAGAAAGCTTCTTTCCAGATTTCATCTGAGGATATTTCCTTTCTCACCAGAGCCCTCTATGGGCTTCCAAATATCTCTTTGCCAATTCCAAAAGAACTGTCTTAGCGAAAGACTTCTTGAGGGGAAAGCTGTTACTATGTGAGATGATTTCACAGAACACAAAGTAGTTTCTCAGAAAGCTTCTTTCTCTTTGTTATCGGAGGATATTTCCTTTGGCCCTATAGTCTTCAAAGGGATCCGAAATATCTGTTCTCAGATTCCACAGAAAGAAGGCTAGCAAAGAGATCCACGAAATACAGATGTAACTCTGTGATTGGAAGTCACACATCACAGAGCAGTTTCTCAGAAAGCTTCTTTCCAGATTTCTTCTGAGGATATTTCCTTTTTCACCATAACCCTCTAAGGGCTTCCAAATATCACTTTGCCAATTCCACAAGAACTGTCTTAGCGAAAGGCTTCTTGAGGGGAAAGCTGTATCTCTGTGAGATGATTTCACAGAACACAAAGAATTTTCTCAGAAACCTTCTTTCTCTTTGTTATCGCAGGATATTTCCTTTGGCCCTATAGTCTTCAAAGGGATCCGAAATATCTGTTCTGAGATTCCACAGAAATAAGGTTAGCAAAGAGATCCACCAAATACACAAGTAACGCTCTGAGATGAATTAACAAAACACTAAGCATTTTCTCAGAAAGCTTCTTTCCAGATTTCATCTGAGGATATTTCCTTTTTCAACAGAGTCCTCTATGGGCTTCCAAATATCACTTTGCCAATTCCACAAGAACTGTCTTAGCGAAAGGCTTCTTGAGGGGAAAGCTGTAACTCTGTGAGATGATTGCACAGAACACAAAGAAGTTTCTCAGAAAGCTTCTTTCTCTTTTTTATCTGGGAATATTTCCTTTGGCCCTATAGTCTTCAAAGGGATCTGAAATATCTGTTCTCAGATTCCACAGAAATAAGGCTAGCAAAGAGATCCACGAAATACAGATGTAACTCTGTGAGATGAATGAAGAGAACACTAAGCGGTTTCTCAGAAAGCTTCTTTCCAGATTTCAACTGAGGATATTTCCTTTTTCACCAAAGCCCTCTATGGGCTTCCAAATATCACTTTGCCAATTCCACAAGAACTGTCTTAGCGAAAGGCTTCTTGAGGGGATAGCTGTAACTCTGTGAGATGTTTTCACAGAACACAAAGAAGTTTCTCAGAAAGCTTCTTTCTCTTTGTTATCGGAGGATATTTCCTTTGGCCCTATAGTCTTCAAAGGGATCCGAAATATCTGTTCTCAGTTTCCACAGAAATAAGGCTACCAAAGAGATCCACGAAAGACAGATGTAACTCTGTGAGTGGAAGTCAGAGAACACTAAGCGGTTTCTCAGAAAGCTTCTTCCCATATTTCATCTGAGGATATTTCCTTTTTCGTCATAGGCCTCTATGGGCTTCCAAATATCACTTTGCCAATTCCACAAGAACTGTCTTAGCGAAAGGCTTCTTGAGGGGAAAGCTGTAACTCTGTGAGATGATTTCACAGAACACAAAGAAGTTTCTCAGAAAGCTTCTTTCTCTTTGTTATCGGAGGATATTTCCTTTGGCCCTATAGTATTCAAAGGAATTCGAAATATCAGTTCTCAGATTCCACAGAATTAAGGCTAGCAAATAGATCCACGAAATACAGATGTAACTCTGTGAGATGAACTAACAGAACACTAAGCAGTTTCTCAGAAAGCTTCTTTCCAGATTTCATCTGAGGATATTTCCTTTTTCACCATAGCCCTCTTTGGGCTTCCAAATATCACTTTGCCAATTCCACAAGAACTGTCTTAGGGAAAGGCTTCTTGAGGGGAAAGCTGTAACTCTGTGAGATGATTTCACAGAACACAAAGAAGTTTCTCAGAAAGCTTCTTTCTCTTTTTTATCTGGGAATATTTCCTTTGGCCCTATAGTCTTCAAAGGGATCTGAAATATCTGTTCTCAGATTCCACAGAAATAAGGCTAGCAAAGAGATCCACGAAATACAGATGTAACTCTGTGAGATGAATGAAGAGAACACTAAGCGGTTTCTCAGAAAGCTTCTTTCCAGATTTCAACTGAGGATATTTCCTTTTTCACCAAAGCCCTCTATGGGCTTCCAAATATCACTTTGCCAATTCCACAAGAACTGTCTTAGCGAAAGGCTTCTTGAGGGGATAGCTGTAACTCTGTGAGATGATTTCACAGAACACAAAGAAGTTTCTCAGAAAGCTTCTTTCTCTTTGTTATCGGAGGATATTTCCTTTGGCCCTATAGTCTTCAAAGGGATCCGAAATATCTGTTCTCAGTTTCCACAGAAATAAGGCTACCAAAGAGATCCACGAAAGACAGATGTAACTCTTTGAGTGGAAGTCAGAGAACACTAAGCGGTTTCTCAGAAAGCTTCTTCCCATATTTCATCTGAGGATATTTCCTTTTTCGTCATAGGCCTCTATGGGCTTCCAAATATCACTTTGCCAATTCCACAAGAACTGTCTTAGCGAAAGGCTTCTTGAGGGGAAAGCTGTAACTCTGTGAGATGATTTCACAGAACACAAAGAAGTTTCTCAGAAAGCTTCTTTCTCTTTGTTATCGGAGGATATTTCCTTTGGCCCTATAGTATTCAAAGGAATTCGAAATATCAGTTCTCAGATTCCACAGAATTAAGGCTAGCAAATAGATCCACGAAATACAGATGTAACTCTGTGAGATGAACTAACAGAACACTAAGCAGTTTCTCAGAAAGCTTCTTTCCAGATTTCATCTGAGGATATTTCCTTTTTCACCATAGCCCTCTTTGGGCTTCCAAATATCACTTTGCCAATTCCACAAGAACTGTCTTAGGGAAAGGCTTCTTGAGGGGAAAGCTGTAACTCTGTGAGATGATTTCACAGAACACAAAGAAGTTTCTCAGAAAGCTTCTTTCTCTTTGTTATCGGAGGATATTTCCTTTGGCCCTATAGTCTTCAGAGGGATCCGAAATATCTTTCTCAGATTACACAGAAATAAGGCTAGCAAAGAGATCCACGAAATACAGATGTAACTCTGTGAGATGAATTAACAGAACACTAAGCAGTTTCTCAGAAAGCTTCCTTCCAGATTTCATCTGAGGATATTTCCTTTTTCACCATAGCCCTCTATGGGGTTCCAAATATCACTTTGCCAATTCCACAAGAACTGTCTAAGCGAAAGGCTTCTTGAGGGGAAAGCTGTAACTCTGTGAGATGATGTCACAGAACACAAAGAAGTTTCTCAGAAAGCTTCTTTCTCTTTGTTTTCGGAGGATATTTCCTTTGGCCCTATAGTCTTCAAAGGGATCCGAAATATCTGTTCTCAGATTCCACAGAAATAAGGCTAGCAAAGAGATCCACGAAATACAGATGTAAAATTGTGAGTGGAAGTCAGAGAACACTAAGCGGTTTCTCAGAAAGCTTCTTTCCAGATTTCTTCTGAGGATATTTCCTTTTTCACCATAGCCCTCTATGGGCTTCCAAATATCACTTTGCCAATTCCACAAGAACTGTCTAAGCGAAAGGCTTCTTGAGGGGAAAGCTGTAACTCTGTGAGATGATTTCACAGAACACAAAGAAGTTTCTCAGAAAGCTTCTTTCTCTTTGTTATCGCAGGATATTTCCTTTGGCCCTATAGTCTTCAAAGGGATCCGAAATATCTGTTCTCAGATTCCACAGAAATAAGGCTAGCAAAGAGATCCACGAAATTCGGATGTAACTCTGTGAGTGGCAGGCACAGAACACTAAGTAGTTTCTCAGAAAGCTTCTTTCCACATTTCATCTGAGGATATTTCCTTTTTCACTGTAGCCCACTATCGGCTTTAAAATAGAACTTTGCCAATTCCACAAAAACTGTCTTAGCGAAAGGCTTCTTGATGGGAAAGTTGTAACTCTGTGAGATGATTTCACCGAACGCTAAGAAGTTTCTCAGAAAGCTTCTTTCCAGATTTCATCTGGGGATCTGCCCTTTTTCACCATAGCCCTCTAGGGTCTTAAAAATATCACATTGCCAATTCCACAAGAACTGTCTTAGCGAAAGGCTTCTTGAAGGGAAAGCTGTAACTCTCTGAGATGATTTCTCAGAAGACAAAGAAGTTTCTCAGAAAACTTCTTTCCATTTGTTATCGGAGGATATTTCCTTTGGCCCTATAGTTTTCAAATGGATCCGAAATATCTGTTCTCAGATTCCACAGAAATAAGGCTAGCAAAGAGATCCACGAAATACAGATGTAACTCTGTGAGATGAAGTAACAGAACACTAAGCAGTTTCTCAGAAATCTTCTTTCCAGATTTCATGTGAGGATATTTAATTTTTCACCATAGCCCTCTATGGGCTTCCAAATATCACTTTGCCAATTCCACAAGAACTGTCTTAGCGAAAGGCTTCTTGAGGGGAAAGCTGTAACTCTGTGAGATGATTTCACCGAACACTAAGAAGTTTCTCAGAAAGCTTCTTTCTCTTTGTTTTCCGAGGATATTTCCTTTGGCCCTATAGTCTTCAAAGGGATCCGAAATATCTGTTCTCAGATTCCACAGAAATAAGGCTAGCAAACAGATCCACAAAATACAGATGTAACTCTGTGAGATGAATTAACAGAACACTAAGCAGTCTCTCAGAAAGCTTCTTTCCAGATTTCATCTGAGGTTATTTCCGTTTTCACCATAGCCCTCTAGGGGCTTCCAAATATCACTTTGCCAATTCCACAAGAACTGTCTTAGCGAAAGGCTTCTTGAGGGGAAAGCTGAAACTCTGTGAGATGATTTCACAGAACACAAAGAAGTTTCTAAGAAAGCTTCTTTCTCTTTGTTATTGGAGGATAATTCCTTTGGCCCTATAGTCTTCAAAGGATCCGAAATATCTGTTCTCAGATTCCACAGAAATAAGGCTAGCAAAGAGATCCACGAAATTCGGATGTAACTCTGTGAGTGGCAGGCACAGAACACTAAGTAGTTTCTCAGAAAGCTTCTTTCCAGATTTCATCTGAGGATATTTCCTTTTTCACTGTAGCCCACTATCGGCTTTAAAATAGAACTTTGCCAATTCCACAAAAACTGTCTTAGCGAAAGGCTTCTTGATGGGAAAGTTGTAACTCTGTGAGATGATTTCACAGAACACAAAGAAGTTTCTCAGAAAGCTTCTTTCTCTTTGTTAATGGAGGATATTTCCTTTGGCCCTATAGTCTTCAAAGTGATGCGAAATATCTGTTCTCAGATTCCACAGAAATAAGGCTAGCAAAGAGATCCACGAAATACAGATGTAACTCTGTGAGATGAATTAACAGAACACTAAGCAGTTTCTCAGAAAGCTTCTTTCCAGATTTCATCTGAGGATATTTCCTTTTTCACCACAGCCCTCTATGGGCTTCCAACTAGAACTTTGCCAATTCCACAAGAACTGTCTTAGCGAAAGGCTTCTTGAGGGGAAAGCTGTAAGTCTGTGAGATGTTTTCAGAGAACGCAAAGAAGTTTCTCAGAAAGCTTCTTTCTCTTTGTTATCGGAGGATATTTCCTTTGGCCCTATAGTCTTCAAAGGGATCCGAAATATCTGTTCTCAGATTCCACAGAAATAAGGCTAGCAAAGAGATCCACGAAATTCAGATGTAACTCTGTGAGTGGCAAGCACAGAACACTAAGCAGTTTCTCAGAAAGCTTCTTTCCAGATTTCATCTGAGGATATTTCCTTTTTCAACGTAGCCCACTATGGGCATTCAAATAGAACTTTGCCAATTCCACAAGAACTGTCTTAGCGAAAGGCTTCTTGAGGGGAAAGCTGTAACTCTCTGAGACGATTTCACAGAACACAAAGAAGTTTCTCAGAAAGCTTCTTTCTCTTTGTTATTGGAGGATATTTCTTTGGCCCTATAGTCTTCAAAAGGATCCGAAATATCTGTTCTTTGATTCCACAGAAATAAGGCTAGCAAAGAGATCAACGAAACAGAGATGTAACTCTGTGAGATGAATTAACAAAACACTAAGCAATTTCTCGGAAAGCTTCTTCAAAGATTTCATCTGGGGATCTGCCCTTTTTCACGATAGCCCTCTAGGGGCTTCCAAATATCACATTGCCAATTCCACAAGAACTGTCTTAGCGAAAGGCTTCTTGAAGGGAAAGCTGTAACTCTCTGAGATGATTTCTCAGAACACAAAGAAGTTTCTCAGAAAACTTCTTTCCATTTGTTATCGGAGGATATTTCCTTTGGCCCTATAGTCTTCAAAGGGATCCGAAATATCTGTTCTCAGATTCCACAGAAATAAGGCTAGCAAAGAGATCCACCAAATACAGATGTAACTCTGTGAGATGAAGTAACAGAACACTAAGCAGTTTCTCAGAAATCTTCTTTCCAGATTTCATATGAGGATATTTAATTTTTCACCATAGCCCTCTATGGGCTTCCAAATATCACTTTGCCAATTCCACAAAAACTGTCTTAGTGAAAGGCTTCTTGAGGGGAAAGCTGTAACTCTGTGAGATGATTTCACCGAACACTAAGAAGTTTCTCAGAAAGCTTATTTCTCTTTGTTATCGGAGGATATTTTCTTTGGCCCTATAGTCTTCAAAGGGATCCGAAATATCTGTTCTCAGATTCCACAGAAATAAGGCTAGCAAAGAGATCCACAAAATACAGATGTAACTCTGTGAGATGAATTAACAGAACACTAAGCAGTCTCTCAGAAAGCTTCTTTCCAGATTTCATCTGAGGATATTTGCTTTTTCACCAAAGCCCTCTATGGTCTTCCAAATATCACTTTGCCAATTCCACAAGAACTGTCTTAGCGAAAGGCTTCTTGAGGGGAAAGCTGTAACTCTGTGAGATGATTTCACAGAACACAAAGAAGTTTCTCAGAAAGCTTCTTTATCTTTGTTATCGGAGGATATTTCCTTTGGCCCTAGAGTCTTCAAAGGGATCCGAAATATCTGTTCTCAGATTCCACAGAAATAAGGCTAGCAAAGAGATCCACGAAATACAGATGAAACTCTGTGAGTGGAAGTCAGAGAACACTAAGCGGTTTCTCAGAAAGCTTCTTTCCAGATTTCATCTGAGGATATTTGCTTTTTCACCATAGCCCTCTAAGGGCTTCCAAATATCACTTTGCCAATTCCACAAGAACTGTCTTAGCGAAAGGCTTCTTCAGGTGAAAGCTGTAACTCTGCGAGATGATTTCACAGAACACAAAGAAGTTTCTCAGAAAGCTTCTTTCTCTTTGTTATCGGAGGATATTTCCTTTGGCCCTATAGTATTCAAAGGGATCCGAATTATCTTTTCTCAGATTACACAGAAATAAGGCTAGCATAGAGATCCACGAAATACAGATGTAACTCTGTGAGTGGAAGTCAGAGAACACTAAGCGGTTTCTCAGAAAGCTTCTTTCCAGATTTCATCTGAGGATATTTCCTTTTTCACCATCGCCCTCTATGGGCTTCCAAATATCACTGTGCCAATTCCACAAGAACTGTCTTAGCGAAAGGCTTCTTCAGGGGAAAGCTGTAACTCAGTGAGATGATTTCACAGAACACAAAGAAGTTTCTCAGAAAGCTTCTTTCTCTTTGTTATCCGAGGATATTTCCTTTGTCCCTGTAGTCTTTAAAGGGATCCGAAATATCTTTTCTCAGATTACACAGAAATAAGTCTAGCAAAGAGATCCACGAAATACAGATGTAACTCTGTGAGTGGAAGTCACACATCACAGAGCAGTTTCTCAGAAATCTTCTTTCCAGATTTCATCTGAGGATATTTCCTTTTTCACCATTGCCCTCTATGGGCTTCCAAATATCACTTTGCCAATTCCACAAGAACTATCTTAGCGAAAGGCGTCTTGAGGGGAAAGCTGTAACTCTGTAAGATGATTTCCCAGAACACAAAGAAGTTTCTCAGAAAGCTTCTTTCCATTTGTTATCGTAGGATATTTCCTTTGGCCCTATAGTCTTCAAAGGGATCCGAAATATCTGTTCTCAGATTCCACAGAAAGAACGCTAGCAAAGAGATCCACGAAATACAGATGTAACTCTGTGATTGGAAGTCACACATCACAGAGCAGTTTCTCAGAAAGCTTCTTTCCAGATTTCATATGAGGATATTTCCTTTTTCACCATAGCCCTCTAAGGGCTTCCAAATATCACTTTGCCAATACCACAAGAACTGTCTTAGCGAAAGGCTTCTTGAGGGGAAAGCTGTAACTCTGTGAGATGATTTCACAGAACACAAAGAAGTTTCTCAGAAACCTTCTTTCACTTTGTTATCGCAGGATATTTCCTTTGGCCCTATAGTCTTCAAAGGGATCCGAAATATCTGTTCTCAGATTCCACAGAAATAAGGTTAGCAAAGAGATCCACGAAATACACAAGTAACTCTGTGAGATGAATTAACAGAACTATAAGCAGTTTCTCAGAAAGCTTCTTTCCAGATTTCATCTGAGGACATTTCCTTTTTCACCATAGCCTTCTATGGGCTTCCAAATATCACTTTGCCAATTCCACAAGAACTGTCTTAGCGAAAGGCTTCTTGAGGGGAAAGCTGTAACTCTGTGAGATGATTTCACAGAACACAAAGAAATTTCTCAGAAAGCTTATTTCTCTTTGTTATCGGAGGATATTTCCTTTGGCCCTATAGTCTTCAAAGGGATCCGAAATATCTGTTCTCAGATTCCACACAAATAAGGCTAGCAAGGAGATCCACGAAATACAGATGTAACACTGTGAGATTAATTAGCAGAACACTAAGCAGTTTCTCAGAAAGCTTCTTTCCAGATTTCATATGAGGATATTTCCTTTTTCAGCATAGCCCTCTATGGACTTCCAAATATCACTTTGCCAATTCCACAAGAACTGTCTTAGCGAAAGGCTTCCTGAGGGGAAAGTTGTAGCTCTGTGAGATGATTCCACAGAACACAAAGAAGTTTCTCAGAAAGCTTCTTTCTCTTTGTTATCGGAGGATATTTCCTTCAGCCCTATATTCTTCAAAGGGATCCGAAATATCTGTTCTCAGATTCCACAGAAAGAAGGCTAGCAAAGAGATCCACTAAAAAGAGATGTAACTCTGTGAGATGAATTAACAGAACACTAAGCAGTTTCTCAGAAAGCTTCTTTCCAGATTTCATCTGAGGATATTTCCTTTTTCACCATAGCCCTCTATGGGCTTCCAAATATCACTTTGCCAATTCCACAAAAACTGTCTTAGCGAAAGGCTTCTTGAAGGGAAAATTGTAACTCTGTGAGATGATTTCACAGAACACAAAGAACTTTCTCAGAAAGCTTCTTTCTCTTTGTTATGGCAGGATATTTCCTTTGGCCCTATAGTCTTAAAAGGGATCCGAAATATCTGTTCTCAGATTCCACAGAAAGAAGGCTAGCAAAGAGTTCCACGAAATACAGATGTAACTCTGTGATTGGAAGTCACACATCACAGAGCAGTTTCTCAGAAAGCTTCTTTCCAGATTTCATCTGAGGATATTTCCTTTTTCACCATAGCCCTCTAAGGGCTTCCAAATATCACTTTGCCAATTCCACAAGAACTGTCTTAGCGAAAGGCTTCTTGAGGGGAAAGCTGTAACTCTGTGAGATGATTTCACAGAACACAAAGAAGTTTCTCAGAAAGCTTCTTTCTCTTTGTTATCGGAGGATATTTCCTTTGGCCCTATAGTATTCAAAGGGATCCGAAATATCTTTTCTCAGATTACACAGAAATAAGGCTAGCAAAGAGACCCACGAAATACAGATGTACCTTTGTGAGTGGAAGTCAGAGAACACTAAGCGGTTTCTCAGAAAGCTTCTTTCCAGATTTCATCTGAGGATATTTCCTTTTTCACCATCGCCCTCTATGGGCTTCCAAATATCACTGTGCCAATTCCACAAGAACTGTCTTAGGGAAAGGCTTCTTCAGGGGAAAGCTGTAACTCAGTGAGATGATTTCACAGAACACAAAGAAGTATCTCAGAAGCTTCTTTCTCTTTGTTATCCGAGGATATTTCCTTTGGCCCTGTAGTCTTCAAAGGGATCCGAAATATCTTTTCTCAGATTACACAGAAATAAGTCTAGCAAAGAGATCCACGAAATACAGATGTAACTCTGTGAGTGGAAGTCACACATCACAGAGCAGTTTCTCGGAAATCTTCTTTCCAGATTTCATCTGAGGATATTTCCTTTTTCACCATTGCCCTCTATGGGCTTCCAAATATCACTTTGCCAATTCCACAAGAACTGTCTTAGCGAAAGGCGTCTTGAAGGGAAAGCTGTAACTCTGTGAGATGATTTCCCAGAACACAAAGAAGTTTCTCAGAAAGCTTCTTTCCATTTGTTATCGTAGGATATTTCCTTTGGCCCTATAGTCTTCAAAGGGATCCGAAATATCTGTTCTCAGATTCCACAGAAAGAAGGCTAGCAAAGAGATCCACGAAATACAGATGTAACTCTGTGACTGGAAGTCACACATCACAGAGCAGTTTCTCAGAAAGCTTCTTTCCAGATTTCATCTGAGGATATTTCCTTTTTCACCATAGCCCTCTAAGGGCTTCCAAATATCACTTTGCCAATACCACAAGAACTGTCTTAGAGAAAGGCTTCTTGAGGGGAAAGCTGTAACTCTGTGAGATGATTTCACAGAACACAAAGAAGTTTCTCAGAAACCTTCTTTCACTTTGTTATCGCAGGATATTTCCTTTGGCCCTATAGTCTTCAAAGGGATCCGAAATATCTGTTCTCAGATTCCACAGAAATAAGGTTAGCAAAGAGATCCACGAAATACACAAGTAACTCTGTGAGATGAATTAACAGAACTATAAGCAGTTTCTCAGAAAGCTTCTTTCCAGATTTCATCTGAGGACATTTCCTTTTTCACCATACCCCTCTATGGGCTTCCAAATATCACTTTGCCAATTCCACAAGAACTGTCTTAGCGAAAGGCTTCTTGAGGGGAAAGCTATAACTCTGTGAGATGATTTCACAGAACACAAAGAAGTTTCTCAGAAAGCTTCTTTCTCTTTGTTATCGGAGGATATTTCCTTCAGCCCTATATTCTTCAAAGGCATCCGAAATATCTGTTCTCAGATTCCACAGAAAGAAGGCTAGCAAAGAGATCCACTAAAAAGAGATGTAACTCTGTGAGATGAATTAACAGAACACTAAGCAGTTTCTCAGAAAGCTTCTTTCCAGATTTCATCTGAGGATATTTCCTTTTTCACCATAGCCCTCTTTGGGCTTCCAAATATCACTTTGCCAATTCCACAAGAACTGTCTTAGCGAAAGGCTTCTTGAGGGAAAAGCTGTAACTCTGTGAGACGATTTCACAGAACACAAAGAAATTTCTCAGAAAGCTTATTTCTCTTTGTTATCGGAGGATATTTCCTTTGGACCTATAGTCTTCAAAGGGATCCGAAATATCTGTTCTCAGATTCCACAGAAATAAGGCTAGCAAAGAGATCCACGAAATACAGATGTAACTCTGTGAGATGAATTAACAGAACACTAAGCAGTGTCTTAGAAAGCTTCTTTCCAGATTACATCTGAGGATATTTCCTTTTTCACAATAGCCCTCTATGGGCTTCCAAATATCACTTTGTCAATTCCACAAAAACTGTTTAGCGAAAGGCTTCTTGAAGGGAAAACTGTAACTCTGTGAGATGATTTCACAGAACACAAAGAACTTTCTCAGAAAGCTTCTTTCTCTTTGTTATGGCAGGATATTTCCTTTGGCCCAATAGTCTTAAAAGGGATCCGAAATATCTGTTCTCAGATTCCACAGAAAGAAGGCTAGCAAAGAGTTCCACGAAATACAGATGTAACTCTGTGATTGGAAGTCAGAGAACACTAAACAGTTTCTCAGAAAGCTTCTTTCTCTTTTTTATCTGAGAATATTTCCTTTGGCCCTATAGTCTTCAAAAGGATCTGAAATATCTGTTCTCAGATTCCCCAGAAATAAGGCTAGCAAAGAGATCCACGAAATACAGATGTAACTCTGTGAGATGAACTAACAGAACACTAAGCAGTTTCTCAGAAAGCTTCTTTCCAGATTTCATCTGAGGATATTTCCTTTTTCACCACAGCCCTCTATGGGCTTCCAAATATCACTTTGCCAATTCCACAACAACTGTCTTAGCGAAAGGCTTCTTGAGGGGAAAGTTGTAACTCTGTGAGATGATTTCACAGAACACAAAGAACTTTCTCAGAAAGCTTCTTTCTCTTTGTTATGGCAGGATATTTCCTTTGGCCCTATAGTCTTCAAAGGAATCCGAAATATCTGTTCTCAGATTCCACAGAAAGAAGGCTACCAAAGAGTTCCACGAAATACAGATGTAACTCTGTGATTGGAAGTCAGAGAACACTAAGCAGTTTCTCAGAAAGCTTCTTTCTCTTTTTTATCTAAGAATATTTCCTTTGGCCCTATAGTCTTCAAAGGGATCTGAAATATCTGTTCTCAGATTCCCCAGAAATAAGGCTAGCAAAGAGATCCACGAAATACAGATGTAACTCTGTGAGATGAAATAACAGAACACTAAGCAGTGTCTCAGCAAACTTCTTTCCAGATTTCATCTGAGGATATTTCCTTTTTCACCATAGCCCTCTATGGGCTTCCAAATATCACTTTTCCAATTCCACAAAAACTGTCTTAGCGAAAGGCTTCTTGAAGGGAAAACTGTAACTCTGTGAGATGATTTCCCAGAACACAAAGAAGTTTCTCAGAAAGCTTCTTTCCATTTGTTATCGTAGGATATTTCCTTTGGCCCTATAGTCTTCAAAGGGATCCGAAATATCTGTTCTCAGATTCCACAGAAAGAAGGCTAGCAAAGAGATCCACGAAATACAGATGTAGCTCTGTGATTGGAAGTCACACAACACAGAGCAGTTTCTCAGAAATCTTCTTTCCAGATTTCATCTGAGGATATTTCCTTATTCACCATAGCCCTCTAAGGGCTTCCAAATATCACTTTGCCAATTCCACAAGAACTGTCTTAGCGAAAGTCTTCTTGAGGGGAAAGCTGTAACTCTGTGAGATGATTTCACAGAACACAAAGAAGTTTCTCAGAAACCTTCTTTCACTTTATTATCGCAGGATATTTCCTTTGGCCCTATAGTCTTCAAAGGGATCCGAAATATCTGTTCTCAGATTCCACAGAAATAAGGCTAGCAAAGAGATCCACGAAATACAGATGTAACTCTGTGAGATGAATTAACAGAACACTAAGCAGTTTCTCAAAAAGCTTCTTTCCAGAATTCTGCTGAGGATATTTCCTTTTTCAACATAGCCCTCTATGGGCTTCCAAATATCACTTTGCCATTTCCACAAGAACTGTCTTAGCGAAAGGCTTCTTGAGGGGAAAGTTGTAACTCTGTGAGATGATTTCACAGAACACAAAGAAGATTCTCAGAAAGCTTCATTCTCTTTGTTATCGGAGGATATTTCCTTTGGCCCTATAGTCTTCAAAGGGATCCGAAATATCTGTTCTCAGATTCCACAGAAATAAGGCTAGCAAAGAGATCCACGACATACAAATGTAACTCTGTCACTAGAAGACACAGAACACTAAGCGGTTTCTCAGAAAGCTTCTTTCCAGATTTCATCTGAGGATATTTCCTTTTTCACCATAGCCCTCTATGGGCTTCCAAATATCACTTTGCCAATTCCACAAGAACTGTCTTAGCGAAAGGCTTCTTGAGGGGAAAGCTGTAACTCTGTGAGACGATTTCACAGAACACAAAGTAATTTCTCAGAAAGCTTATTTCTCTTTGTTATCGGAGGATATTTCCTTTGGACCTATAGTCTTCAAAGGGATCCGAAATATCTGTTCTCAGATTCCACAGAAATAAGGCTAGCAAAGAGATCCACGAAATACAGATGTAACACTGTGAGATTAATTAACAGAACACTAAGTAGTTTCTCAGAAAGCTTCTTTCCAGATTTCATATGAGGATATTTCCTTTTTCAGCATAGCCCTCTATGGACTTCCAAATATCACTTTGCCAATTCCACAAGAACTGTCTTAGCGAAAGGCTTCCTGAGGGGAAAGTTGTAACTCTGTGAGATGATTCCACAGAACACAAAGAAGTTTCTCAGAAAGCTTCTTTCTCTTTGTTATCGGAGGATATTTCCTTCAGCCCTATATTCTTCAAAGGGATCCGAAATATCTGTTCTCAGATTCCACAGAAAGAAGGCTAGCAAAGAGATCCACTAAAAAGAGATGTAACTCTGTGAGATGAATTAACAGAACACTAAGCAGTTTCTCAGAAAGCTTCTTTCCAGATTTCATCTGAGGATATTTCCTTTTTCACCATAGCCCTCTATGGGCTTCCAAATATCACTTTGTCAATTCCACAAAAACTGTTTAGCGAAAGGCTTCTTGAAGGGAAAACTGTAACTCTGTGAGATGATTTCACAGAACACAAAGAACTTTCTCAGAAAGCTTCTTTCTCTTTGTTATGGCAGGATATTTCCTTTGGCCCTATAGTCTTAAAAGGGATCCGAAATATCTGTTCTCAGATTCCACAGAAAGAAGGCTAGCAAAGAGTTCCACGAAATACAGATGTAACTCTGTGATTGGAAGTCAGAGAACACTAAGCAGTTTTTTCAGAAAGCTTCTTTCTCTTTTTTATCTGAGAATATTTCCTTTGGCCCTATAGTCTTAAAAGGGATCCGAAATATCTGTTCTCAGATTCCACAGAAAGAAGGCTAGCAAAGAGTTCCACGAAATACAGATGTAACTCTGTGATTGGAAGTCAGAGAACACTAAGCAGTTTTTTCAGAAAGCTTCTTTCTCTTTGTTATCGGAGGATATTTCCTTTGGCCCTATAGTCTTCAAAGGGATCCGAAATATCTGTTCTCAGATTCCAGAGAAATAAGGCCAGCAAAGAGATCCACGAAATACAGATGTAACACTGTGAGTGGAAGTCACAGAACACTGAGCGATTTCTCAGAAAGCTTCTTTCCAGATTTCATCTGAGGATATTTCCTTTTTCACCATAGCCCTCTATGGGCTTCCAAATATCACTTTGCCAATTCCACAGAAACTGTCTTAGCGAAAGTCTTCTTGAGGGGAAAGCTGTAACTCTGGGAGATGATTTCACAGAACACAAAGAAGTTTCTCAGAAAGCTTCTTTCTCTTTGTTATCGGAGGATATTTCCTTTGGCTCTAGAGTCTTCAAAGGGATCCGAAATATCTGTTTTCAGATTCAACAGAAATAAGGCTAGCAAAGAGATCCACGAAATACAGATGTAACTCTGTGAGATGAATTAACAGAACACTAAGCAGTTTCTCAGAAAGCTTCTTTCCAGAATTCTGCTGAGGATATTTCCTTTTTCAACATAGCCCTCTAAGGGCTTCCAAATATCACTTTGCCAATTCCACAAGAACTGTCTTAGCGAAAGGCTTCTTGAGGGGAAAGCTGTAACTCTGTGAGATGATTTCACAGAACACAAAGAAGATTTTCAGAAAGCTTCATTCTCTTTGTTATCGGAGGATATTTCCTTTGGCCCTATAGTCTTCAAAGGGATCCGAAATATCTGTTCTCAGATTCCACAGAAATAAGGCTAGCAAAGAGATCCACGAAATACAGATGTAACTCTGTCACTAGAAGACACAGAACACTAAGCGGTTTCTCAGAAAGCTTCTTTCCAGATTTCATCTGAGGATATTTCCTTTTTCACCATAGCCCTTTACGGGCTTCAAAATATCACTTTGCCAATTCCACAAGAACTGTCTTAGCGAAAGGCTTCTTGAGGGGAAATCTGTAACTCTGTGAGATGATTTCACAGAACACAAAGAAGTTTCTCAGAAAGCTTCTTTATCTTTGTTATCGCAGGATACTTCCTTTGGCCCTATAGTCTTCAAAGGGATCCGAAATATCTGTTCTCAGATTCCACAGAAATAAGGTAAGCAAAGAGATCCACGAAATACAGATGTAACTCTGTGAGATGAATTAACAGAAAACTAAGCAATTTCTCAGAAAGCTTCTTTCCAGATTTCATCTGGGGACATTTGCTTTTTCACCATAGCCCTCTATGGGCTTCCAAATATCACTTTGCCAATTCCACAAGAACTGTGTTAGCGAAAAGTTTCTTGAGGGGAAAGCTGTAACTCTGTGAGATGATTTCACAGAACACAAAGAAGTTTTTCGGAAAGCTTCTTTCTCTTTGTTATCGGAGGATATTTCCTTTGGCCCTGTAGTCTTCAAAGGGATCCGAAATATCTGTTCTCAGATTCCACAGAAATAAGGCTAGCAAAGAGATCCACGAAATACAGAAGTAACTCTGTGAGATGAATGAACAGAACACTAAGCAGTTTCTCAGAAAGCTTCTTTCCAGATTTCATCTGAGGATATTTCCTTTTTCACCATAGCCCACTATGGGCTTGCAAATATCACTTTGCCAATTCCACAAGAACTGTCTTAGCGAAAGACTTCTTGAGGGGAAAGCTGTAACTCTGTGAGATGATTTCACAGAACACAAAGCAGTTTCTCAGAAAGCTTCTTTCTCTTTGTTATCGGAGGATATTTCCTTTGGCCCTATAGTCTTCTAAGGGATCCGAAATATCTGTTCTCAGATTCCACAGAAATAAGGCTAGCAAAGAGATCCACGAAATGGAGATGTAACACTGTGAGTGGAAGTCACAGAACACTAAGCGGTTTCTCAGAAAGCTTCTTTCCAGATTTCATCTGAGGATATTTCCTTTTTCACTACAGCCCTCTATGGGGTTCCAAATGTCACTTTGCCAATTCCACAAGAACTGTCTTAGCGAAAGGCTTCTGGAGAGCAAAGCTGTAACTCTGTGAGATGATTTCACAGAACACAAAGAAGTTTCTCTGAAAGCTTCTTTCTCTTTGTTATGGGAGGATATTTCCTTTGGCCCTATAGTCTTCAAAGGGATCCGAAATATCTGTTCTCAGATTCCACAGAAATAAGGCTAGCAAAGAGATCCACGAAATACAGATGTAACTTTCTGAGTTGAAGTCACAGAACACTAAGCGGTTTCTCAGAAATCTTCTTTCCAGATTTCATGTGAGGATATTTCCTTTTTCACCATAGCCCTCTATGGGCTTCCAAATATCACTTTGCCAATTCCACAAGAACTGTCTTAGCGAAAGTCTTCTTGAAGGGAAAGCTGTAACTCTGTGAGATGATTTCACAGAACACAAAGAAGTTTCTCAGAAAGCTTCTTTCTCTTTGTTATTGGAGGATATTTCCTTTGGCCCTATAGTCTTCAAAGGGATCGGAAATATCTGTTCTCAGATTCCAGAGAAATAAGGCCAGCAAAGAGATCCACGAAATACAGATGTAACACTGTGAGTGGAAGTCACAAAACACTAAGCGGTTTCTCAGAAAGCTTCTTTCCAGATTTCATCTGAGGATATTTCCTTTTCCACCGTAGCCCTCTATCGGCTTCCAAATATCACTTTTCCAATTCCATAGAAACTGTCTTAGCGAAAGTCTTCTTGAGGGGAAAGCTGTAACACTGGGAGATGATTTCACAGAACACAAAGAAGTTTCTCAGAAAGCTTCTTTCTCTTTGTTATAGGAGGATATTTCCTTTGGCCCTATTGTCTTCAAAGGGATCCGAAATATCTGTTTTCAGATTCCACAGAAATAAGGCTAGCAAAGAGATCTAAGAAATACAGATGTAACTCTGTGAGATGAATTAACAGAACACTAAGCAGTTTCTCAGAAAGCTTCTTTCCAGAATTCAGCTGAGGATATTTCCTTTTTCAACATAGCCCTCTATGGGCTTCCAAATATCACTTTGCCAATTCCACAGGAACTGTCTTAGCGAAAGGCTTCTTGAGGGGAAAGCTGTAACTCTGTGAGATGATTTCACAGACAAAAAGAAGATTCTCAGAAAGCTTCATTCTCTTTGTTATCGGAGGATATTTCCTTTGGCCCTATAGTCTTCAAAGGGATCCGAAATATCTGTTCTCAGATTCCACAGAAATAAGGCTAGCAAAGATATCCACGAAATACAGATGTAACTCTGTCACTAGGAGACACAGAACACTAAGCGGATTCTCAGAAAGCTTCTTTCCAGATTTCATCTGAGGATATTTCCTTTTTCACCGTAGCCCTCTATGGGCTTCCAAATATCACTTTGCCAATTCCACAAACACTGTCTTAGCGAAAGGCTTCTTGAGGGGTAAGCTGCAACTCTGTGAGATGATTTCACAGAACACCAAGAGGTTTCTCAGAAAGCTTCTTTCTCTTTGTTATCGGAGGATATTTCCTTTGGCCCTATAGTCTTCAAAGGGATCCGAAATATCTGTTCTCAGATTCCACAGAAATAAGGCTAGCAAAGAGATCCACAAAATACAGATGTAACTCTGTGAGATGAATTAACAGAACACTAAGCAATTTCTCAGAAAGCTTCTTTCCAGATTTCATCTGAGGATATTTTCTTTTTCACCATAGCCCTCTATGGGCTTCCAAATATCACTTTGCCAATTCCACAAGAACTGCCTTACCGAAAGGCTTCTTGAGGGGAAAGCTGTAACTCTGTGAGATGATTTCACAGAACACAAAGTAGTTTCTCAGAAAACTTCTTTCCATTTGTTATCGTAGGATATTTCCTTTGGCCCTATAGTCTTCAAAGGGATCCGAAATATCTGTTCTCAGATTCCACAGAAATAAGGCTAGCAAAGAGATCCACGAAATACAGATGTAACTCTGTGAGACGAACTAACAGAACACTAAGCAGTTTCTCAGAAAGCTTCTTTCCAGATTTCATCTGAGGATATTTCCTTTTTCACCATAGCCCTCTAAGGGCTTCGTAATATCACTTTGCCAATTCCACAAGAACTGTCTTAGCGAAAGGCTTCTTGAGGTGAAAGCTGTAACTCTGTGAGATGATTTCACAGAACACAAAGAAGTTTCTCAGAAAGCTTCTTTCTCTTTGTTATTGGAGGATATTTCCTTTGGCCCTATAGTCTTCAAAGGGATCCGAAATATCTCGTAACAGATTCCACAGAAGTAAGGCTAGCAAAGAGATCCACGAAATACAGATGTCACTCTGTGAGATGAACTAACAGAACACTAAGCAGTTTCTCAGAAAGCTTCTTTCCAGATTTCATCTGAGGATATTTCCTTTTTCACCACAGCCCTCTATGGGCTTCCAAATATCACTTTGCCAATTCCACAAGAACAGTCTTGGCGAAAGTGTTCTTGAGGGGAAAGTTGTAACTCTGTGAGATGATTTCACAGAACACAAAGAAGTTTCTCAGAAAACTTCTTTCCATTTGTTATCGGAGGATATTTCCTTTGGCCCTATAGTCTTCAAAGGGATCCGAAATATCTGTTCTCAGATTCCACAGAAATAAGGCTAGCAAAGAGATGCACGAAATACAGATGTAACTCTGTTCGATGAACTAACAGAACACTAAGCAGTTTCTCAGAAAGCTTCTTTCCAGATTTCATTTGAGGATATTTTCTTTTTCACCATACCCCTCTATGGGCTTCCAAATATCACTTTGCCAATTCCACAAGAACTGTCTTAGCGAAAGGCTTCTTGAGGGGAAAGCTGTAACTCTGTGAGATGATTTCACAGAACACAAAGAAGTTTCTCAGAAAGCTTCTTTCTCTTTGTTATTGGAGGATATTTCCTTTGGCCCTATAGTCTTCAAAGGGATCCGAAATATCTGTTCTCAGATTCCAGAGAAATAAGGCCAGCAAAGAGATCCACGAAATACAGATGTAACATTGTGAGTGGAAGTCACAGAACACTAAGCGGTTTCTCAGAAAGCTTCTTTCGATATTTCATCTGAGGATATTTCCTTTTTCACCATAGCCCTCTAGGGGCTTCCAAATATCACTTGGCTAATTCCACCGAAACTGTCTTAGCGAAAGGCTTCTTGAAGGGAAAGCTGTAACTCTGGGAGATGATTTCACAGAACACAAAGAAGTTTCTCAGAAAGCTTCTTTCTCTTTGTTATCGGAGGATATTTCCTTTGGAACAATAGTCTTCAAAGGGAACCGAAATATCTGTTTTCAGATTCCACAGAAATAAGGCTTGCAAAGAGATCCACGAAATACAGATGTAACTCTGTGAGATGAATTAACAGAACACTAAGCAGTTTCTCAGAAGGCTTCTTTCCAGATTTCATCTGAGGATATTTCCTTTTTCACCCTAGCCCTCTATGGGCTTCCAAATATCACTATGCCAATTCCACAAGAACTGTTTTAGCGAAAGGCTTCTTGAGGAGAAAGCTGTAACTCTGTGAGATGATTTCACAGAACACAAAGAAGTTTCTCAGAAAGCTTCTTTCTCTTTGTTATCGGAGGATATTTCCTTTGGCCCTATCGTCTTCAAAGAGATCCAAAATATCTGTTCTCAGATTCCACAGAAATAAGGCTAGCAAAGAGATCCACGAAATACAGATGTAATTCTGTCACTAGAATACACAGAACACTAAGCGGTTTCTCAGAAAGCTTCTTTCCAAATTTCATCTGAGGATATTTCCTTTTTCACCATAGCCCTCTATGGGCTTCCAAATATCACTTTGCCAATTCCACAAGAACTGTCTTAGCGAAAGGCTTCCGGAGAGCCAAGCTGTAACTCTGTGAGATGATTTCACAGAACACAAAGAAGTTTCTCAGAAAGCTTCTTTCTCTTTGTTATGGGAGGATATTTCCTTTGCCCCTATAGTCTTCAAAGGGATCCGAAATATCTGTTCTCAGATTCCACAGAAATAAGGCTAGCAAAGAGATCCATGAAATACAGATGTAACTCCGTGAGATGAATTAACAGAACACTAAGCAGTTTCTCAGAAAGCTTCTTTCCAGTTTCATCTGAGGATATTTATTTTTTCAACATAGCCCACTATGGGGTTCCAAATAGAAATTTGCGAATTCCACAAGAACTGTCTTAGCGAAAGGCTTCTTTAGGGGAAAGCTGTAACTCTGTGAGATGATTTCACAGAACACAAAGAAGTCTCTCAGAAAGCTTCTTTCTCTTTGTTATCGGAGGATATTTCCTTTGGCCCTATAGTCTTCAAAGGGATCCGAAATATCTGTTCTCAGATTCCACAGAAATAAGGCTAGCAAAGAGATCCACGAAATACAGATGTACCTCTGTGACATGAATTAACAGAACACTAAGCAGTTTCTCAGAAAGCTTCTTTCCAGATTTCATCTGAGGATATTTCCTTTTTCACCAGAGCCCTCAAGGGGCTTCCAAATATCACTTTCCAAATTCCACAAGAACTGTCTTAGAGAAAGGCTTCTTGAGGGGAAAGCTGTAACTCTGTGAGATGATTTCACAAAACACAAAGAAGTTTCTCAGAAAGCTTCTTTCTCTTTGTTATCGGAGGATATTTCCTTTGGCCCTATAGTCTTCAAAGGGATCCGAAATATCTGTTCTCAGATTCCACAGAAATAAGGCTAGCAAAGAGATCCACAAAATACAGATGTAACTCTGTGAGATGAATTAACAGAACACTAAGCAATTTCTCAGAAAGCTTCTTTCCAGATTTCATCTGAGGATATTTTCTTTTTCACCATAGCCCTCTATGGGCTTCCAAATATCACTTTGCCAATTCCACAAGAACTGCCTTACCGAAAGGCTTCTTGAGGGGAAAGCTGTAACTCTGTGAGATGATTTCACAGAACACAAAGTAGTTTCTCAGAAAACTTCTTTCCATTTGTTATCGTAGGATATTTCCTTTGGCCCTATAGTCTTCAAAGGGATCCGAAATATCTGTTCTCAGATTCCACAGAAATAAGGCTAGCAAAGAGATCCACGAAATACAGATGTAACTCTGTGAGACGAACTAACAGAACACTAAGCAGTTTCTCAGAAAGCTTCTTTCCAGATTTCATCTGAGGATATTTCCTTTTTCACCATAGCCCTCTTAGGGCTTCGTAATATCACTTTGCCAATTCCACAAGAACTGTCTTAGCGAAAGGCTTCTTGAGGTGAAAGCTGTAACTCTGTGAGATGATTTCACAGAACACAAAGAAGTTTCTCAGAAAGCTTCTTTCTCTTTGTTATTGGAGGATATTTCCTTTGGCCCTATAGTCTTCAAAGGGATCCGAAATATCTCGTAACAGATTCCACAGAAGTAAGGCTAGCAAAGAGATCCACGAAATACAGATGTCACTCTGTGAGATGAACTAACAGAACACTAAGCAGTTTCTCAGAAAGCTTCTTTCCAGATTTCATCTGAGGATATTTCCTTTTTCACCACAGCCCTCTATGGGCTTCCAAATATCACTTTGCCAATTCCACAAGAACAGTCTTGGCGAAAGTGTTCTTGAGGGGAAAGTTGTAACTCTGTGAGATGATTTCACAGAACACAAAGAAGTTTCTCAGAAAACTTCTTTCCATTTGTTATCGGAGGATATTTCCTTTGGCCCTATAGTCTTCAAAGGGATCCGAAATATCTGTTCTCAGATTCCACAGAAATAAGGCTAGCAAAGAGATGCACGAAATACAGATGTAACTCTGTTCGATGAACTAACAGAACACTAAGCAGTTTCTCAGAAAGCTTCTTTCCAGATTTCATTTGAGGATATTTTCTTTTTCACCATACCCCTCTATGGGCTTCCAAATATCACTTTGCCAATTCCACAAGAACTGTCTTAGCGAAAGGCTTCTTGAGGGGAAAGCTGTAACTCTGTGAGATGATTTCACAGAACACAAAGAAGTTTCTCAGAAAGCTTCTTTCTCTTTGTTATTGGAGGATATTTCCTTTGGCCCTATAGTCTTCAAAGGGATCCGAAATATCTGTTCTCAGATTCCAGAGAAATAAGGCCAGCAAAGAGATCCACGAAATACAGATGTAACATTGTGAGTGGAAGTCACAGAACACTAAGCGGTTTCTCAGAAAGCTTCTTTCGATATTTCATCTGAGGATATTTCCTTTTTCACCATAGCCCTCTAGGGGCTTCCAAATATCACTTGGCTAATTCCACCGAAACTGTCTTAGCGAAAGGCTTCTTGAAGGGAAAGCTGTAACTCTGGGAGATGATTTCACAGAACACAAAGAAGTTTCTCAGAAAGCTTCTTTCTCTTTGTTATCGGAGGATATTTCCTTTGGAACAATAGTCTTCAAAGGGAACCGAAATATCTGTTTTCAGATTCCACAGAAATAAGGCTTGCAAAGAGATCCACGAAATACAGATGTAACTCTGTGAGATGAATTAACAGAACACTAAGCAGTTTCTCAGAAGGCTTCTTTCCAGATTTCATCTGAGGATATTTCCTTTTTCACCCTAGCCCTCTATGGGCTTCCAAATATCACTATGCCAATTCCACAAGAACTGTTTTAGCGAAAGGCTTCTTGAGGGGAAAGCTGTAACTCTGTGAGATGATTTCACAGAACACAAAGAAGTTTCTCAGAAAGCTTCTTTCTCTTTGTTATCGGAGGATATTTCCTTTGGCCCTATCGTCTTCAAAGAGATCCAAAATATCTGTTCTCAGATTCCACAGAAATAAGGCTAGCAAAGAGATCCACGAAATACAGATGTAATTCTGTCACTAGAATACACAGAACACTAAGCGGTTTCTCAGAAAGCTTCTTTCCAAATTTCATCTGAGGATATTTCCTTTTTCACCATAGCCCTCTATGGGCTTCCAAATATCACTTTGCCAATTCCACAAGAACTGTCTTAGCGAAAGGCTTCCGGAGAGCCAAGCTGTAACTCTGTGAGATGATTTCACAGAACACAAAGAAGTTTCTCAGAAAGCTTCTTTCTCTTTGTTATGGGAGGATATTTCCTTTGCCCCTATAGTCTTCAAAGGGATCCGAAATATCTGTTCTCAGATTCCACAGAAATAAGGCTAGCAAAGAGATCCATGAAATACAGATGTAACTCCGTGAGATGAATTAACAGAACACTAAGCAGTTTCTCAGAAAGCTTCTTTCCAGTTTCATCTGAGGATATTTATTTTTTCAACATAGCCCACTATGGGGTTCCAAATAGAAATTTGCGAATTCCACAAGAACTGTCTTAGCGAAAGGCTTCTTTAGGGGAAAGCTGTAACTCTGTGAGATGATTTCACAGAACACAAAGAAGTCTCTCAGAAAGCTTCTTTCTCTTTGTTATCGGAGGATATTTCCTTTGGCCCTATAGTCTTCAAAGGGATCCGAAATATCTGTTCTCAGATTCCACAGAAATAAGGCTAGCAAAGAGATCCACGAAATACAGATGTACCTCTGTGAGATGAATTAACAGAACACTAAGCAGTTTCTCAGAAAGCTTCTTTCCAGATTTCATCTGAGGATATTTCCTTTTTCACCAGAGCCCTCAAGGGGCTTCCAAATATCACTTTCCAAATTCCACAAGAACTGTCTTAGCGAAAGGCTTCTTGAGGGGAAAGATGTAACTCTGTGAGATGATTTCACAGAACACAAAGAAGTTTCTCAGAAAGGTTCTTTCTCTTTGTTATCGGAGGATATGTCCTTTGGTCCTATAGTCTTCAAAGGGATCCGAAATATCTGTTCTCAGATTCCACAGAAATAAGGCTAGCAAAGAGATCCACGAAATACAGATGTAACTCTGTGTGATGAATTAACAGAACACTAAGCAGTTTCTCAGAAACCTTCTTTCCTGGTTTCATCTGAGGATATTTCCTTTTTCAACATAGCCCTCTATGGGCTTCCAAATATCACTTTGCCAATTCCACAAGAACTGTCTTAGCGAAAGGCTTGTTGAGGGTAAAGCTGTATCTCTGTGAGATGATTTCACAGAACACAAAGAAGTTTCTCAGAAAGCTTCTTTCTCTTTGTTATCGGAGCATATTTCCTTTGGCCCTATAGTCTTCAAAGGGATCCGAAATATCTGTTCTCAGATTCCACAGAAATAAGGCTAGCTAGGAGATACACGAAATACAAATGTAACTCTGAGAAATGAATGAACAGAATACTGAGCAGTTTCTCAGAAAGCTTCTTTGCAGATTTCATCTGAGGATATTTCCTTTTTCACCATAGCCCTCTACGGGCTTCCAAATATCACTTTGCCAATTCAACAAGAACTGTCTCAGCGAAAGGCTCCTTGAGGAGATAGCTGTAACTCTGTGAGATGATTTCACAGAACACAAAGAAGTTTTTCAGAAACTTCTTTCTCTTTGTTATCGGAGGATATTTCCTTTGGACCTATGGTCTTCAAAGGGATCCGAAATATCTGTTCTCAGATTCCACAGAAATAAGGCTAGCAAAGAGATCCATGAAATACAGATGTAACTCTGTGAGATGAATTAACAGAACACTAAGCAGTTTCTCAGAAAGCTTCTTTCCAGATTTCATCTGAGGATATTTATTTTTTCAACATAGCCCCCTATGGGCTTCCAAATAGAACTTTGCGAATTCCACAAGAACTGTCTTAGCGAAAGGCTTCTTGAGGGGAAAGTGTAACTCTGTGAGATGATTTCACAGAACACAAAGAAGTGTCTCAGAAAGCTGCTTTATCTTTGTTATCGGAGGATATTTCCTTTGGCCGTATAGTCTTCAAAGGGATCCGAAATATCTGTTCTCAGATTCTACAGAAATAAGGCTATGAAAGAAATCCACGAAATACAGATGTAACTTTGTGAGTGGAAGTCACAGAACACTAAGCGGTTTCTCAGAAAGCTTCTTTCCAGATTTCATCTGATGATATTCCCTTTTCCACCGTAGCCCTCTATGGGCTTCCAAATATCACTTTGCCAATTCCACAAGAACTGTCTTAGCGAAAGGCTTCTTGAGGGGAAAGCTGTAACTCTGTGAGATGATTTCACAGAACCCAAAGAAGTTTCTCAGAAAGCTTCTTTCTCTTTGTTATCAGACGATATTTCCTTTGGCCCTATAGTCTTCAAAGGGATCCGAAATATCTGTTCTCAGATTCCACAGAAATAAGGCTAGCAAAGAGATCCATGAAATACATATGTAACTCTGTGAGAGGAATTAACAGAACACTAAGCAGTTTCTCAGAAAGCTTCTTTCCAGATTTCATCTGAGGATATTTATTTTTTCAACATAGCTCTCTATGGGCTTCCAAATATCACTTTGCCAATTCCACAAGAACTGTCTTAGCGAAAGGCTTCTTCAGGGGAAAGCTGTAACTCTGTGAGATGATTTCTCGGAGGACAAAGAAGTTTCTCAGAAAGCTTCTTTCTCTTTGTTATCGGAGGATATTTCCCTTGGCCGTATAGTCTTCAAAGGGATCCGAAATATATGTTCTCAGATTCCACAGAAATAAGGCTAGCAAAGAGATCCACGAAATACAGATGTAACTCTGTGAGATGAATTAACAGAACACTAAGCAGTTTCTCAGAAAGCTTCTTTCCAGATTTCATCAGAGGATATTTCCTTTTTCACCATAGCCCTCTATGGGCTTCCAAACATCACTATGCCTATTCCACAAGATCTGTCTCAGCGAAAGACTTCTTGAGGGGAAAGCTGTAACTCTGTGAGATGATTTCACAGAACACAAAGAAGTTTCTCAGAAAACTTCTTTCTCTTTGTTATCGGAGGATATTTCCTTTGGCCCTCTAGTCTTCCAAGGGATCCGAAATATCTGTTCTCAGATTCCACAGAAATAAGGCTAGCAAAGAGATCCATGAAATACAGATGTAACTCTGTGAGACGAATTAACAGAACACTAAGCAGTTTCTCAGAAAGCATCTTTCCAGATTTCATTTGAGGATATTTCCTTTTTCAACATGGCCCTCTATGGTCTTCCAAATATCACTTAGCCAATTCCACAAGAACTGTCTTAGCGAAAGGCTTCTTGAGGGTAAAGCTGTAACTCTGAGACATGATTTCACAGAACACAAAGAAGATTCTCAGAAAAGTTCTTTCTCTTTGTTATTGGAAGATATTTCCTTTGGCCCTATAGTCTTCAAAGGGATCTGAAATATCTGTTCTCAGATTCCACAGAAATAAGGCTAGCAAAGAGATCCACGAAATATAGATGTAACTCTGGGAGATGAATTAACAGAACACTAAGCAGTTTCTCAGAAAGCTTCTTTCCAGATTTCATCTGAGGATATTTCCTTTTTCACCATAGCCCTCTATGGGCTTCCAAATATCTCTTTGCCAATTCCACAAGAACTGTCTTAGCGAAAGGCTTCTTGAGGGGAAAGCTGTAACTCTGTGAGATGATTTCACAGAACACAAAGAAGTTTCTCAGAAAGCTTCTTTCTCTTTGTTATCGGAGGATATTTCCTTTGGCCCTATAGACTTCAAAGGGATCCGAAATATCTGTACTCAGATTACACAGAAATAAGGCTAGAAAAGAGATCCAAGAAATACAGATGTAACTCTGTGAGTGGAAGTCACAGAACATTTAGCGGTTTCTCAGAAAGCTTCTTTCCAGATTTCATCTGAGGATATTTTCTTTTTCTACATAGCCCTCTATGGGCTTCCAAATATCACTTTGCCAATTCCAGCAGAACTGTCTTAGCGAAAGTCTTCTAGAGGGGAAAGCTGTATCTTTGTGAGATGATTTCACAGAACACAAAGAAGTTTCTCAGAAAGCTTCTTTCTCTTTGTTATCGGAGGATATTTCCTTTGGCCCTATAGTCTTCAAAGGGATCCGAAATATCTGTTCTCAGATTCCACAGAAATAAGGCTAGCAAAGAGATCCACGAAATACAGATGTAACTCTGTAAGTGGAAGTCACAAAACACTAACCGGTTTCTCAGATATCTTCTTTCCAGATTTCATCTGAGAATATTAGCTTTTTCACCATAGCCCTCTATGGGCTTCCAAATATCACTTTGTCAATTCCACAAGAACTGTCTTAGCGAAAGGCTTCTTGAGTGGAAAGCTGTAACTCTGTGAGATGATTTCACAGAACACAAAGAAGTCTCTCAGAAAGCTTCTTTCTCTTTGTTATCGGAAGATATTTCCCTTGGCCCTATAGTCTTCAAAGGGATCCGAAATATCTGTTCTCAGATTCCACAGAAATAAGGCTAGCAAAGAGATCCGCGAAATACAGATTTAACTCTGTGAGATGAATTAACAGAACACTAAGCAGTTTCTCAGAAAGCTTCTTTCCAGATTTCATCTGAGGATATTTTCTTTTTCACCATATCCCTCTATGGGCTTCCGAAAATCACTTTGCCAATTCCACAAGAACTGTCTTAGCGAAAGGCTTTTTGAGGGGAAAGCTGTAACTCTGTGAGATGATTTCACAGAACACAAAGAAGTTTCTCAGAAAGCTTCTTTCTCTTTGTTATCGGAGGATATTTCCTTTGGCCCTATAGTCTTCAAAGGGATCCGAAATATCTGTTCTCAGATTCCACAGAAATAAGGCTAGCAAAGAGATCCACGAAAGACAGATGTAACTCTGTGAGACGAATTAACAGAACACTAAGCAGTTACTCAGAAAGCATCTTTCCAGATTTCATCTGAGGATATTTCCTTTTTCAACAAAGCCCTCTATGGGCTTCCAAATATCACTTTGCCAATTCCACGAGAACTGTCTTAGCGTAAGGCTGCTTGAGGGGAAAGCTGTAACTCTGTGAGATGATTTCACAGAACACAAAGAAGTTTCTTAGAAAGCTTCTTTCTCTTTGTTATCGGAGGATACATCCTTTGGCCCTATAGTCTTCAAACGGATCCGAAATATCTGTTCTCAGATTCAACAGAAATAAGGCTAGCAAAGGGATCCACGAAATACAGATGTAACTCTGTGAGTGGAAGTCACAGAACACTAAGCGGTTTCTCAGAAAGCTTCTTTCCAGATTTCATCTGAGGATATTTCCTTTTTCAACATAGCCCTCTATGGGCTTTGAAATATCACTTTGCCAATTCCACAAGAAATGTCTTAGCGAAAGGCTTCTTTAGGGGAAAGCTGTAACTCTGTGAGATGATTTCACAGAACACAAAGAAGATTCTCAGAAAACTTCTTTCTCTTTGTTATTGGAGGATATTTCCTTTGGCCCTATAGTCTTCAAAGGGATCTGAAATATCTGTTCTCAGATTCCACAGAAATAAGGTTGGCAAAGAGATCCACGAAATACAGATGTAACTCTGTGAGATGAATTAACAGAACACTAAGCAGTTTCTCAGAAAGCTTCTTTCCAGATTTCATCTGAGGATATTTCCTTTTTCACCATACCCTCTATGGGCTTCCAAATATCACTTTGCCAATTCCACAAGAACTGTCTTAGCGAAAGGCTTCTTGAGGGTAAAGCTGAAAGTCTGTGAGATGATTTCACAGAACACAAAGAAGTTTCTCAGAAAGCTTCTTTCTCTTTGTTATCGGACGATATTTCCTTTGGCCCTATAGTCTTCAAAGGGATCCGAAATATCTATTCTCAGATTCCGCAGAAATAAGGCTAGCAAAGTGATCCAAGAAATACAGATGTAACTCATTGAGTGGAAGTCACAGAACACTAAGCGGTTTCTCAGAAAGCTTCTTTCCAGATTTCATCTGAGGATATTTCCTTTTTCACCATAGCCCTCTCTGGGCTTCCAAATATCACTTTGCCAATTCCACAAGAACTGTCGTATCGAAAGCCTTCTTCAGGTGAAAGCTGTATCTCTGCGAGATGATTTCACAGAACATAAAGAAGTTTCTCAGAAAGCTTCTTTCTCTTTGTTATCGGAGGATATTTCCTTTGGCCCTATAGTCTTCAAAGGGATCCGAAATATCTGTTCTCAGATTCCACAGAAATAAGGCTAGCAAAGAGATCCACGAAATAGAGATGTAACTCTGTGAGTGGAAGTCACAGAACACTAACCGGTTTCTCAGATAGCTTCTTTCCAGATTTCTTCTGAGTATATTTACTTTTTCACCATAGCCCTCTATGGGCTTCCAATTATCACTTTGTCAATTCCACAAGAACTGTCTTAGCGAAAGGCTTTTTGAGGGGAAAGCTGTAACTCTGTGAGATGATTTCACAGAACACAAAGAAGTTTCTCAGAAAGCTTCTTTCTCTTTGTTATCGGAGGATATTTCCTTTGGCCCTATAGTCTTCAAAGGGATCCGAAATATCTGTTCTCAGATTCCACAGAAATAAGGCTAGCAAAGAGATCCACGAAATACAGATGTAACTCTGTGGGATGAATTAACAGAACACTAAGCAGTTTCTCAGAAAGCTTCTTTCCAGATTTCATCTGAGGATATTTCCTTTTTCAACATAGCCTTCTATGGGCTTCCAAATATCACTTTGCCAATTCCACAAGAACTGTCTTAGCGAAAGGCTTCTTGAGGTTAAACTGTAACTCTGTGGGATGATTTCACAGAACACAAAGAAGTTTCCCAGAAAGCTTCTTTCTCTTTGTTATCGGAGGATATTTCCTTTGGCCCTATAGTCTTCAACGGGATGCGAATTATCTGCTCTCAGATTCCACAGAAATAAGGGTAGCAAAGAGATCCACGAAATACAGATGTAACTCTGTGAGATCAATTAACAGACCACTAAGCAGTTTCTCAGAAAGCTTCTTTCCAGATTTCATCTGAGGATATTTCCTTTTTCAACATAGCCTTCTATGGGATTCCAAATATCTCTTTGCCAATTCCAAAAGAACTGTCTTAGCAAAAGGCTTCTTGAGGGGAAAGCTGTAACTCTGTGAGATGATTTCACAGAACACAAAGAAGTTTCTTAGAAAGCTTCTTTCTCTTTGTTATCGGAGTATATTTCCTTTGGCCCTATAGTCTTCAAAGGGGTCGAAATATCTGTTTTCAGATTCCACAGAAATTAAGCTAGCAAAGAGATCCACGAAATACAGATGTAACTCTCTGAGTGGAAGTCACAGAACACTAAGCGGTTTCTCAGAAAGCTTCTTTCCTGATTTCATCTGAGGATATTTCCTTTTTCACCATAGCCATCTATGGACTTCCAAATATCACTTTGCAAATTCCACAAGAACTGTCTTAGCGAAATACTTCTTGAGGGGAAAGATGTATCTCTGTGAGATTATTTCACAGAACACAAAGAAGTTTCTCAGAAAGCTTCTTTCTCTTTGTTATCGGATGATGTTTCCTTTGGCCCTATAGTCTTCAAAGGCATCCGAAATATCTGTTCTCAGATTCCACAGAAATAAGGCTAGCAAAGAGATCCACGAAATACAGATGTAATTCTGTGAGTGGAAGTCACAGAACACTAAGCGGTTTCTCAGAAAGCTTCTTTCCAGATTTCATCTGAGTATATTTCCTTTTTCACCATAGCCCTCTATGGGCTTCCAAATATCACTTTGTCAATTCCACAAGAACTGTCTTAGAGAAAGGCTTCTTGAGGGGAAAGCTGTAACCCAGAGAGATGATTTCACAGAACACAAAGAAGTTTCTCAGAAAGCTTCCTTCTCTTTGTTATCGGAAGATATTTCCTTTGGCCCTATAGTCTTCAAAGGGATCCGAAATATCTGTTCTCAGATTCCACAGAAATAAGGCTAGCAAAGAGATCCACGAAATACAGATATAACTCTGTGAGTTGAATTCAAGAAACACTAAGCAGTTTCTCAGAAAGCTTCTTTCCAGATTTCATCTTAGGATATTTCCTTTTTCACCATAGCACTCTATGGGCTTCCAAGTATCACTTTTCCAATTCCAGCAGAACTGTCTTAGCGAAAGTCTTCTTGAGGGGAAAGCTGTATCTCTGTGAGATGACTTCACGGAACACAAAGAAGTTTCTCAGAAAGCTTCCTTCTCTTTGTTATCGGAGGATACTTCCTTTGGCCCTATAGTCTTCAAAGGGATCCGAAATATCTGTTCTCAGATTCCACAGAAAAAAGGCTAGCAAAGAGATCCACGAAATACAGATGTAACTCTGTGAGTGGAAGTCACAGAACACTAACCAGTTTCTCAGATAGCTTCTTTCCAGATTTCATCTTAGTATATTTCCTTTTTCACCGTAGCCCTCTATGGGCTTCCAAATATCACTTTGTCATTTCCACAAGAACTGTCTTAGCGAAAGGCTTCTTGAGTGGAAAGCTGTAACTCTGTGAGATGATTTCACAGAACAAAAAGAAGTCTCTCAGAAAGCTTCTTTCTCTTTGTTATCAGAAGATATTTCCTTTGGCCCTATAGTCTTCAAAGGGATCCGAAATATCTGTTCTCAGATTCCACAGAAATAAGGCTAGCAAAGAGATCCGCGAAATACAGATTTAACTCTGTGAGATGAATTAACAGAACACTAAGCAGTTTCTCAGAAAGCTTCTTTCCAGATTTCATCTGAGGATATTTTCTTTTTCACCATAGCCCTCTATGGGCTTCCGAAAATCACTTTGCCAATTCCACAAGAAATGTCTTAGCGAAAGGCTTTTTGAGGGGAAAGCTGTAACTCTGTGAGATGATTTCACAGAACACAAAGAAGTTTCTCAGAAAGCTTCTTTCTCTTTGTTATCGGAGGATATTTCCTTTGGCCCTATAGTCTTCAAAGGGATCCGAAATATCTGTTCTCAGATTCCACAGAAATAAGGCTAGCAAAGAGATCCACGAAAGACAGATGTAACTCTGTGAGACGAATTAACAGAACACTAAGCAGTTACTCAGAAAGCATCTTTCCAGATTTCATCTGAGGATATTTCCTTTTTCAACATAGCCTTCTATGGGCTTACAAATATCACTTTGCCAATTCCACAAGAACTCTCTTAGCGTAAGGCTGCTTGAGGTGAAAGCTGTAACTCTGTGAGATGATTTCACAGAACACAAAGAAGTTTCTTAGAGAGCTTCTTTCTCTTTGTTATCGGAGGATACATCCATTGGCCCTATAGACTTCAAACGGATCCGAAATATCTGTTCTCAGATTCAACAGAAATAAGGCTAGCAAAGGGATCCACGAAATACAGATGTAACTCTGTGAGTGGAAGTCACAGAACACTAAGCGGTTTCTCAGAAAGCTTCTTTCCAGATTTCATCTGAGGATATTTCCTTTTTCAACATAGCCCTCTATGGGCTTCGAAATATCACTTTGCCAATTCCACAAGAAATGTCTTAGCGAAAGGCTTCTTGAGGGGAAAGCTGTAACTCTGTGAGATTATTTCACAGAACACAAAGAAGATTCTCAGAAAACTTCTTTCTCTTTGTTATTGTAGGATATTTCCTTTGGCCCTATAGTCTTCAAAGGGATCTGAAATATCTGTTCTCAGATTCCACAGAAATAAGGTTGGCAAAGAGATCCACGAAATACAGATGTAACTCGGTGAGATGAATTAACAGAACACTAAGCAGTTTCTCAGAAAGCTTCTTTCCAGATTTCATCTGAGGATATTTCCTTTTTCACCATACCCTCTATGGGCTTCCAAATATCACTTTGCCAATTCCACAAGAACTGTCTTAGCGAAAGGCTTCTTGAGGGTAAAGCTGTAACTCTGTGAGATGATTTCACAGAACACAAAGAAGTTTCTCAGAAAGCTTCTTTCTCTTCGTTATCGGACGATATTTCCTTTGGCCCTATAGTCTTCAAAGGGATCCGAAATATCTGTTCTCAGATTCCACAGAAATAAGGCTAGCAAAGAGTTCCAAGAAACACAGATGTAACTCATTGAGTGGAAGTCACAGAACACTAAGCGGTTTCTCAGAAAGCTTCTTTCCAGATTTCATCTGAGGATATTTCCTTTTTCACCATAGCCCTCTCTGGGCTTCCAAATATCACTTTGCCAATTCCACAAGAACTGTCGTATCGAAAGCCTTCTTCAGGTGAAAGCTGTATCTCTGCGAGATGATTTCACAGAACACAAAGAAGTTTCTCAGAAAGCTTCTTTCTCTTTGTTATCGGAGGATATTTCCTTTGGCCCTATAGTCTTCAAAGGGATCCGAAATATCTGTTCTCAGATTCCACAGAAATAAGGCTAGCAAAGAGATCCACGAAATAGAGATGTAACTCTGTGAGTGGAAGTCACAGAACACTAACCGGTTTCTCAGATAGCTTCTTTCCAGATTTCATCTGAGTATATTTACTTTTTCACCATAGCCCTCTATGGGCTTCCAATTATCACTTTGTCAATTCCACAAGAACTGTCTTAGCGAAAGGCTTTTTGAGGGGAAAGCTGTAACTCTGTGAGATGATTTCACAGAACACAAAGAAGTTTCTCAGAAAGCTTCTTTCTCTTTGTTATAGGAGGATATTTCCTTTGGCCCTATAGTCTTCAAAGGGATCCGAAATATCTGTTCTCAGATTCCACAGAAATAAGGCTAGCAAAGAGATCCACGAAATACAGATGTAACTCTGTGGGATGAATTAACAGAACACTAAGCAGTTTCTCAGAAAGCTTCTTTCCAGATTTCATCTGAGGATATTTCCTTTTTCAACATAGCCCTCTATGGGCTTCCAAATATCACTTTGCCAATTCCACAAGAACTGTCTTAGCGAAAGGCTTCTTGAGGTTAAACTGTAACTCTGTGGGATGATTTCACAGAACACAAAGAAGTTTCTCAGAAAGCTTCTTTCTCTTTGTTATCGGAGGATATTTCCTTTGGCCCTATAGTCTTCAACGGGATCTGAATTATCTGCTCTCAGATTCCACAGAAATAAGGGTAGCAAAGAGATCCACGAAATACAGATGTAACTCTGTGAGATCAATTAACAGACCACTAAGCAGTTTCTCAGAAAGCTTCTTTCCAGATTTCATCTGAGGATATTTCCTTTTTCAACATAGCCTTCTATGGGATTCCAAATATCTCTTTGCCAATTCCACAAGAACTGTCTTAGCGAAAGGCTTCTTGAGGGGAAAGCTGTAACTCTGTGAGATGATTTCACAGAACACAAAGAAGTTTCTTAGAAAGCTTCTTTCTCTTTGTTATCGGAGTATATTTCCTTTGGCCCTATAGGCTTCAAATGTGTCGAAATATCTGTTTTCAGATTCCACAGAAATTAAGCTAGCAAAGAGATCCACGAAATACAGAGGTAACTCTCTGAGTGGAAGTCACAGAACACTAAGCGGTTTCTCAGAAAGCTTCTTTCCTGATTTCATCTGAGGATATTTCCTTTTTCACCATAGCCATCTATGGACTTCCAAATATCACTTTGCCAGTTCCACAAGAACTGTCTTAGCGAAATACTTCTTGAGGGGAAAGATGTATCTCTGTGAGATTATTTCACAGAACACAAAGAAGTTTCTCAGAAAGCTTCTTTCTCTTTGTTATCGGAAGATATTTCCTTTGGCCCTATAGTCTTCAAAGGGATCCGAAATATCTGTTCTCAGATTCCACAGAAATAAGGCTAGCAAAGAGATCCACGAAATACAGATATAACTCTGTGAGTTGAATTCAAGAAACACTAAGCAGTTTCTCAGAAAGCTTCTTTCCAGATTTCATCTTAGGATATTTCCTTTTTCACCATAGCACTCTATGGGCTTCCAAGTATCACTTTTCCAATTCCAGCAGAACTGTCTTAGCGAAAGTCTTCTTGAGGGGAAAGCTGTATCTCTGTGAGATGACTTCACGGAACACAAAGAAGTTTCTCAGAAAGCTTCCTTCTCTTTGTTATCGGAGGATACTTCCTTTGGCCCTATAGTCTTCAAAGGGATCCGAAATATCTGTTCTCAGATTCCACAGAAAAAAGGCTAGCAAAGAGATCCACGAAATACAGATGTAACTCTGTGAGTGGAAGTCACAGAACACTAACCAGTTTCTCAGATAGCTTCTTTCCAGATTTCATCTTAGTATATTTCCTTTTTCACCATAGCCCTCTATGGGCTTCCAAATATCACTTTGTCAATTCCACAAGAACTGTCTTAGCGAAAGACTTCTTGAGTGGAATGCTGTAACTCTGTGAGATGATTTCACAGAACAAAAAGAAGTCTCTCAGAAAGCTTCTTTCTCTTTGTTATCAGAAGATATTTCCTTTGGCCCTATAGTCTTCAAAGGGATCCGAAATATCTGTTCTCAGATTCCACAGAAATAAGGCTAGCAAAGAGATCCGCGAAATACAGATTTAACTCTGTGAGATGAATTAACAGAACACTAAGCAGTTTCTCAGAAAGCTTCTTTCCAGATTTCATCTGAGGATATTTTCTTTTTCACCATAGCCCTCTATGGGCTTCCGAAAATCACTTTGCCAATTCCACAAGAAATGTCTTTGCGAAAGGCTTTTTGAGGGGAAAGCTGTAACTCTGTGAGATGATTTCAGAGAACACAAAGAAGTTTCTCAGAAAGCTTCTTTCTCTTTGTTATCGGAGGATATTTCCTTTGGCCCTATAGTCTTCAAAGGGATCCGAAATATCTGTTCTCAGATTCCACAGAAATAAGGCTAGCAAAGAGATCCACGAAAGACAGATGTAACTCTGTGAGACGAATTAACAGAACACTAAGCAGTTACTCAGAAAGCTTCTTTCCAGATTTCATCTGAGGATATTTCCTTTTTCAACATAGCCTTCTATGGGCTTACAAATATCACTTTGCCAATTCCACAAGAACTGTCTTAGCGTAAGGCTGCTTGAGGTGAAAGCTGTAACTCTGTGAGATGATTTCACAGAACACAAAGAAGTTTCTTAGAGAGCTTCTTTCTCTTTGTTATCGGAGGATACATCCTTTGGCCCTATAGACTTCAAAGGGATCCGAAATATCTGTTCTCAGATTCCACCGAAATAAGGCTAGCAAAGAGTTCCAAGAAACACAGATGTAACTCATTGAGTGGAAGTCACAGAACACTAAGCTGTTTCTCAGAAAGCTTCTTTCCAGATTTCATCTGAGGATATTTCCTTTTTCACCATAGCCCTCTATGGGCTTCCAAATATCACTTTGTCAATTCCACAAGAACTGTCTTAGAGAAAGTCTTCTTGAGGGGAAAGCTGTAACCCAGAGAGATGATTTCACAGAACACAAAGAAGTTTCTCAGAAAGCTTCTTTCTCTTTGTTATCGAAGATATTTCCTTTGACCCTATAGTCTTCAAAGGGATCCGAAATATCTGTTCTCAGATTCCACAGAAATAAGGCTAGCAAAGAGATCCACGAAATACAGATATAACTCTGTGAGTTGAATTCAAGAAACACTAAGCAGTTTCTCAGAAAGCTTCTTTCCAGATTTCATCTTAGGATATTTCCTTTTTAACCATAGCACTCTATGGGCTTCCAAGTATCACTTTTCCAATTCCAGCAGAACTGTCTTAGCGAAAGTCTTCTTGAGGGGAAAGCTGTATCTCTGTGAGATGACTTCACAGAACACAAAGAAGTTTCTCAGAAAGCTTCTTTCTCTTTGTTATCGGAGGATACTTCCTTTGGCCCTATAGTCTTCAAAGGGATCCGAAATATCTGTTCTCAGATTCCACAGAAAAAAGGCTAGCAAAGAGATCCACGAAATACAGATGTAACTCTGTGAGTGGAAGTCACAGAACACTAACCAGTTTCTCAGATAGCTTCTTTCCAGATTTCATCTTAGTATATTTCCTTTTTCACCATAGCCCTCTATGGGCTTCCAAATGTCACTTTGCCAATTCCACAAGAACTGTCTTAGCGAAAGGCTTCCGGAGAGCCAAGCTGTAACTCTGTGAGATGATTTCACAGAACACAAAGAAGTTTCTCAGAAAGCTTCTTTCTCTTTGTTATGGGAGGATATTTCCTTTGCCCCTATAGTCTTCAAAGGGATCCGAAATATCTGTTCTCAGATTCCACAGAAATAAGGCTAGCAAAGAGATCCATGAAATACAGATGTAACTCCGTGAGATGAATTAACAGAACACTAAGCAGTTTCTCAGAAAGCTTCTTTCCAGTTTCATCTGAGGATATTTATTTTTTCAACATAGCCCACTATGGGGTTCCAAATAGAACTTTGCGAATTCCACAAGAACTGTCTTAGCGAAAGGCTTCTTTAGGGGAAAGCTGTAACTCTGTGAGATGATTTCACAGAACACAAAGAAGTTTCTCAGAAAGCTTCTTTCTCTTTGTTATCGGAGGATATTTCCTTTGGCCCTATAGTCTTCAAAGGGATCCGAAATATCTGTTCTCAGATTCCACAGAAATAAGGCTAGCAAAGAGATCCACGAAATACAGATGTACCTCTGTGACATGAATTAACAGAACACTAAGCAGTTTCTCAGAAACCTTCTTTCCTGGTTTCATCTGAGGATATTTCCTTTTTCAACATAGCCCTCTATGGGCTTCCAAATATCACTTTGCCAATTCCACAAGAACTGTCTTAGCGAAAGGCTTGTTGAGGGTAAAGCTGTATCTCTGTGAGATGATTTCACAGAACACAAAGAAGTTTCTCAGAAAGCTTCTTTCTCTTTGTTATCGGAGCATATTTCCTTTGGCCCTATAGTCTTCAAAGGGATCCGAAATATCTGTTCTCAGATTCCACAGAAATAAGGCTAGCTAGGAGATACACGAAATACAAATGTAACTCTGAGAAATGAATGAACAGAATACTGAGCAGTTTCTCAGAAAGCTTCTTTGCAGATTTCATCTGAGGATATTTCCTTTTTCACCATAGCCCTCTATGGGCTTCCAAACATCACTTTGCCTATTCCACAAGATCTGTCTCAGCGAAAGACTTCTTGAGGGGAAAACTGTTACTCTGTGAGATGATTTCACAGAACACAAAGAAGTTTCTCAGAAATCTTCTTTCTCTTTGTTATCGGAGGATATTACCTTTGGCCCTCTAGTCTTCCAAGGGATCCGAAATATCTGTTCTCAGATGCCACAGAAATAAGGCTAGCAAAGAGATCCATGAAATACAGATGTAACTCTGTGAGACGAATTAACAGAACACTAAGCAGTTTCTCAGAAAGCATCTTTCCAGATTTCATTTGAGGATATTTCCTTTTTCAACATGGCCCTCTATGGTCTTCCAAATATCACTTAGCCAATTCCACAAGAACTGTCTTAGCGAAAGGCTTCTTGAGGGTAAAGCTGTAACTCTGAGAGATGATTTCACAGAACACAAAGAAGATTCTCAGAAAACATCTTTCTCTTTGTTATTGGAAGATATTTCCTTTGGCCCTATAGTCTTCAAAGGGATCTGAAATATCTGTTCTCAGATTCCACAGAAATAAGGCTAGCAAAGAGATCCACGAAATACAGATGTAACTCTGTGAGATGAATTAACAGAACACTAAGCAGTTTCTCAGAAAGCTTCTTTCCAGATTTCATCTGAGGATATTTCCTTTTTCACCATAGCCCTCTATGGGCTTCCAAATATCTCTTTGCAAATTCCACAAGAACTGTCTTAGCGAAAGGCTTCTTGAGGGGAAAGCTGTAACTCTGTGAGATGATTTCACAGAACACAAAGAAGTTTCTCAGAAAGCTTCTTTCTCTTTGTTATCGGAGGATATTTCCTTTGGCCCTATAGACTTCAAAGTGATCCGAAATATCTGTACTCAGATTACACAGAAATAAGGCTAGAAAAGAGATCCAAGAAATACAGATATAACTCTGTGAGTGGAAGTCACAGAACATTTAGCGGTTTCTCAGAAAGCTTCTTTCCAGATTTCATCTGAGGATATTTTCTTTTTCTACATAGCCCTCTATGGGCTTCCAAATATCACTTTTCCAATTCCAGCAGAACTGTCTTAGCGAAAGTCTTCTAGAGGGGAAAGCTGTATCTTTGTGAGATGATTTCACAGAACACAAAGAAGTTTCTCAGAAAGCTTCTTTCTCTTTGTTATCGGAGGATATTTCCTTTGGCCCTATAGTCTTCAAAGGGATCCGAAATATCTGTTCTCAGATTCCACAGAAATAAGGCTAGCAAAGAGATCCACGAAATACAGATGTAACTCTGTAAGTGGAAGTCACAAAACACTAACCGGTTTCTCAGATATCTTCTTTCCAGATTTCATCTGAGAATATTAGCTTTTTCACCATAGCCCTCTATGGGCTTCCAAATATCACTTTGTCAATTCCACAAGAACTGTCTTAGCGAAAGGCTTCTTGAGTGGAAAGCTGTAACTCTGTGAGATGATTTCACAGAACACAAAGAAGTCTCTCAGAAAGCTTCTTTCTCTTTGTTATCGGAAGATATTTCCTTTGGCCCTATAGTCTTCAAAGGGATCCGAAATATCTGTTCTCAGATTCCACAGAAATAAGGCTAGCAAAGAGATCCACGAAATGCAGATGTAACTCTGTGAGATGAATTAACAGAACACTAAGCAGTTTCTCAGAAAGCTTCTTTCCAGATTTCATCTGAGGATATTTCCTTTTTCACCATAGCCCTCTATGGGCTTCCAAATACCACTTTTCCAATTCCACAAGCACTGTCTTAACGAACGACTTCTTGAGGGTAAAGCTGTAACTCTGTGAGATGATTTCACAGAACACAAAGAAGTTTCTCAGAAAGCTTCTTTCTCTTTGTTATCGGAGGATATTTCCTTTGGCCCTATAGTCTTCAAAGGGATCCGAAATATCTGTTCTCAGATTCCACAGAAATAAGGCTAGCAAAGAGATCCACGAAATACAGATGTAACTCTGTGAGTTGAATTCAAGAAACACTAAGCAGTTTCTCAGAAAGCTTCTTTCCAGATTTCATCTTAGGATATTTCCTTTTTCACCATAGCACTCTATGGGCTTCCAATTATCACTTTTCCAATTCCAGCAGAACAGTCTTAGCGAAAGTCTTCTTGTGGGGAAAGCTGTATCTCTGTGAGATGACTTCACAGAACACAAAGAAGTTTCTCAGAAAGCTTCTTTCTCTTTGTTATCAGAGGATACTTCCTTTGGCCCTATAGTCTTCAAAGGGATCCGAAATATCTGTTCTCAGATTCCACAGAAAAAAGGCTAGCAAAGAGATCCACGAAATACCGATGTAACTCTGTGAGTGGAAGTCACAGAACACTAACCGGTTTCTCAGATAGCTTCTTTCCAGATTTCATCTTAGTATATTTCCTTTTTCACCATAGCCCTCTATGGGCTTCCAAATATCACTTTGTCAATTCCAGAAGAACTGTCTTAGCGAAAGGCTTCTTGAGTGGAAAGCTGTAACTCTGTGAGATGATTTCACAGAACAAAAAGAAGTCTCTCAGAAAGCTTCTTTCTCTTTGTTATCGGAAGATATTTCCTTTGGCCCTATAGTCTTCAAAGGGATCCGAAATATCTGTTCTCAGATTCCACAGAAATAAGGCTAGCAAAGAGATCCGCGAAATACAGATTTAACTCTGTGAGATGAATTAACAGAACACTAAGCAGTTTCTCAGAAAGCCTCTTTCCAGATTTCATCTGAGGATATTTTCTTTTTCACCATATCCCTCTATGGGCTTCCGAAAATCACTTTGCCAATTCCACAAGAACTGTCTTAGCGAAAGGCTTTTTGAGGGGAAAGCTGTAACTCTGTGAGATGATTTCACAGAACACAAAGAAGTTTCTCAGAAAGCTTCTTTCTCTTTGTTATCGGAGGATATTTCCTTTGGCCCTATAGTCTTCAAAGGGATCCGAAATATCTGTTCTCAGATTCCACAGAAATAAGGCTAGCAAAGAGATCCACGAAAGACAGATGTAACTCTGTGAGACGAATTAACAGAACACTAAGCAGTTAATCAGAAAGCATGTTTCCAGATTTCATCTGAGGATATTTCCTTTTTCAACAAAGCCCTCTATGGGCTTCCAAATATCACTTTGCCAATTCCACGAGAACTGTCTTAGCGTAAGGCTGCTTGAGGGGAAAGCTGTAACTCTGTGAGATGATTTCACAGAACACAAAGAAGTTTCTTAGAAAGCTTCTTTCTCTGTGTTATCGGAGGATACATCCTTTGGCCCTATAGTCTTCAAACGGATCCGAAATATCTGTTCTCAGATTCAACAGAAATAAGGCTAGCAAAGGGATCCACGAAATACAGATGTAACTCTGTGAGTGGAAGTCACAGAACACTAAGCGGTTTCTCAGAAAGCTTCTTTCCAGATTTCATCTGAGGATATTTCCTTTTTCAACATAGCCCTCTATGGGCTTTGAAATATCACTTTGCCAATTCCACAAGAAATGTCTTAGCGAAAGGCTTCTTTAGGGGAAAGCTGTAACTCTGTGAGATGATTTCACAGAACACAAAGAAGTTTCTCATAAAACTTCTTTCTCTTTGTTATTGGAGGATATTTCCTTTGGCCCTATAGTCTTCAAAGGGATCTGAAATATCTGTTCTCAGATTCCACAGAAATAAGGTTGGCAAAGAGATCCACGAAATACAGATGTAACTCTGTGAGATGAATTAACAGAACACTAAGCAGTTTCTCAGAAAGCTTCTTTCCAGATTTCATCTGAGGATATTTCCTTTTTCACCATACCCTCTATGGGCTTCCAAATATCACTTTGCCAATTCCACAAGAACTGTCTTAGCGAAAGGCTTCTTGAGGGTAAAGCTGAAAGTCTGTGAGATGATTTCACAGAACACAAAGAAGTTTCTAAGAAAGCTTCTTTCTCTTTGTTATCGGACGATATTTCCTTTGGCCCTATAGTCTTCAAAGGGATCCGAAATATCTCTTCTCAGATTCCGCAGAAATAAGGCTAGCAAAGTGATCCAAGAAATACAGATGTAACTCATTGAGTGGAAGTCACAGAACACTAAGCGGTTTCTCAGAAAGCTTCTTTCCAGATTTCATCTGAGGATATTTCCTTTTTCACCATAGCCCTCTCTGGGCTTCCAAATATCACTTTGCCAATTTCACAAGAACTGTCGTATCGAAAGCCTTCTTCAGGTGAAAGCTGTATCTCTGCGAGATGATTTCACAGAACACAAAGAAGTTTCTCAGAAAGCTTCTTTCTCTTTGTTATAGGAGGATATTTCCTTTGGCCCTATAGTCTTCAAAGGGATCCGAAATATCTGTTCTCAGATTCCACAGAAATAAGGCTAGCAAAGAGATCCACGAAATACAGATGTAACTCTGTGGGATGAATTAACAGAACACTAAGCAGTTTCTCAGAAAGCTCCTTTCCAGATTTCATCTGAGGATATTTCCTTTTTCAACATAGCCTTCTATGGGCTTCCAAATATCACTTTGCCAATTCCACAAGAACTGTCTTAGCGAAAGGCTTCTTGAGGTTAAACTGTAACTCTGTGGGATGATTTCACAGAACACAAAGAAGTTTCCCAGAAAGCTTCTTTCTCTTTGTTATCGGAGGATATTTCCTTTGGCCCTATAGTCTTCAACGGGATCCGAATTATCTGCTCTCAGATTCCACAGAAATAAGGGTAGCAAAGAGATCCACGAAATACAGATGTAACTCTGTGAGATCAATTAACAGACCACTAAGCAGTTTCTCAGAAAGCTTCTTTCCAGATTTCATCTGAGGATATTTCCTTTTTCAGCATAGCCTTCTATGGGATTCCAAATATCTCTTTGCCAATTCTACAAGAACTGTCTTAGCGAAAGGCTTCTTGAGGGGAAAGCTGTAACTCTGTGAGATGATTTCACAGAACACAAAGAAGTTTCTTAGAAAGCTTCTTTCTCTTTGTTATCGGAGTATATTTCCTTTGGCCCTATAGTCTTCAAAGGGGTCGAAATATCTGTTTTCAGATTCCACAGAAATTAAGCTAGCAAAGAGATCCACGAAATACAGATGTAACTCTCTGAGTGGAAGTCACAGAACACTAAGCGGTTTCTCAGAAATCTTCTTTCCTGATTTCATCTGAGGATATTTCCTTTTTCACCATAGCCATCTATGGACTTCCAAATATCACTTTGCAAATTACACAAGAACTGTCTTAGCGAAATACTTCTTGAGGGGAAAGATATATCTCTGTGAGATTATTTCACAGAACACAAAGAAGTTTCTCAGAAAGCTTCTTTCTCTTTGTTATCGGAGGATGTTTCCTTTGGCCCTATAGTCTTCAAAGGCATCCGAAATATCTGTTCTCAGATTCCACAGAAACAAGGCTAGCAAAGAGATCCACGAAATACAGATGTAACTCTGTGAGTGGAAGTCACAGAACACTAAGCGGTTTCTCAGAAAGCTTCTTTCCAGATTTCATCTGAGTATATTTCCTTTTTCACCATAGCCCTCTATGGGCTTCCAAATATCACTTTGTCAATTCCACAAGAACTTTCTTAGAGAAAGGCTTCTTGAGGGGAAAGCTGTAACCCAGAGAGATGATTTCACAGAACACAAAGAAGTTTCTCAGAAAGCTTGTTTCTCTTCGTTATCGGACGATATTTCCTTTGGCCCTATAGTCTTCAAAGGGATCCGAAATATCTGTTCTCAGATTCCACAGAAATAAGGCTAGCAAAGAGTTCCAAGAAACACAGATGTAACTCATTGAGTGGAAGTCACAGAACACTAAGCGGTTTCTCAGAAAGCTTCTTTCCAGATTTCATCTGAGGATATTTCCTTTTTCACCATAGCCCTCTATGGGCTTCCAAATATCACTTTGTCAATTCCACAAGAACTGTCTTAGAGAAAGGCTTCTTGAGGGGAAAGCTGCAACCCAGAGAGATGATTTCACAGAACACAAAGAAGTTTCTCAGAAAGCTTCTTTCTCTTTGTTATCGGAAGATATTTCCTTTGGCCCTATAGTCTTCAAAGGGATCCGAAATATCTGTTCTCAGATTCCACAGTAATAAGGCTAGCAAAGAGATCCACGAAATACAGATATAACTCTGTGAGTTGAATTCAAGAAACACTAAGCAGTTTCTCAGAAAGCTTCTTTCCAGATTTCATCTTAGGATATTTCCTTTTTCACCATAGCACTCTATGGGCTTCCAAGTATCACTTTTCCAATTCCAGCAGAACTGTCTTAGCGAAAGTCTTCTTGAGGGGAAAGCTGTATCTCTGTGAGATGACTTCACAGAACACAAAGAAGTTTCTCAGAAAGCTTCTTTCTCTTTGTTATCGGAGGATACTTCCTTTGGCCCTATAGTCTTCAAAGGGATCCGAAATATCTGTTCTCAGATTCCACAGAAAAAAGGCTAGCAAAGAGATCCACGAAATACAGATGTAACTCTGTGAGTGGAAGTCACAGAACACTAACCAGTTTCTCAGATAGCTTCTTTCCAGATTTCATCTTAGTATATTTCCTTTTTCACCATAGCCCTCTATGGGCTTCCAAATATCACTTTGTCAATTCCACAAGAACTGTCTTAGCGAAAGGCTTCTTCAGTGGAAAGCTGTAACTCTGTGAGATGATTTCACAGAACAAAAAGAAGTCTCTCAGAAAGCTTCTTTCTCTTTGTTATCAGAAGATATTTCCTTTGGCCCTATAGTCTTCAAAGGGATCCGAAATATCTGTTCTCAGATTCCACAGAAATAAGGCTAGCAAAGAGATCCGCGAAATACAGATTTAACTCTGTGAGATGAATTAACAGAACACTAAGGAGTTTCTCAGAAAGCTTCTTTCCAGATTTCATCTGAGGATATTTTCTTTTTCACCATAGCCCTCTATGGGCTTCCGAAAATCACTTTGCCAATTCCACAAGAACTGTCTTAGCGAAAGGCTTTTTGAGGGGAAAGCTGTAACTCTGTGAGATGATTCCACAGAACACAAAGAAGTTTCTCAGAAAGCTTCTTTCTCTTTGTTATCGGAGGATATTTCCTTTGGCCCTATAGTCTTCAAAGGGATCCGAAATATCTGTTCTCAGATTCCACAGAAATAAGGCTAGCAAAGAGATCCACGAAAGACAGATGTAACTCTGTGAGACGAATTAACAGAACACTAAGCAGTTACTCAGAAAGCATCTTTCCAGATTTCATCTGAGGATATTTCCTTTTTCAACATAGCCCTCTATGGGCTTACAAATATCACTTTGCCAATTCCACAAGAACTGTCTTAGCGTAAGGCTGCTTGAGGTGAAAGCTGTAACTCTGTGAGATGATTTCACAGAACACAAAGAAGTTTCTTAGAGAGCTTCTTTCTCTTTGTTATCGGAGGATACATCCTTTGGCCCTATAGACTTCAAACGGATCCGAAATATCTGTTCTCAGATTCCACAGAAATAAGGCTAGAAAAGGGATCCACGAAATACAGATGTAACTCTGTGAGTGGAAGTCACAGAACACTAAGCGGTTTCTCAGAAAGCTTCTTTCCAGATTTCATCTGAGGATATTTCCTTTTTCAACATAGCCCTCTATGGGCTTCGAAATATCACTTTGCCAATTCCAAAAGAAATGTCTTAGCGAAAGGCTTCTTGAGGGGAAAGCTGTAACTCTGTGAGATGATTTCACAGAACACAAAGAAGATTCTCAGAAAACTTCTTTCTCTTTGTTATTGGAGGATATTTCCTTTGGCCCTATAGTCTTCAAAGGGATCTGAAATATCTGTTCTCAGATTCCACAGAAATAAGGTTGGAAAAGAGATCCACGAAATACAGATGTAACTCTGTGAGATGAATTAACCGAACACTAAGGAGTTTCTCAGAAAGCTTCTTTCCAGATTTCATCTGAGGATATTTCCTTTTTCACCATACCCTCTATGGGCTTCCAAATATCACTTTGCCAATTCCACAAGAACTGTCTTAGCGAAAGGCTTCTTGAGGGTAAAGCTGTAACTCTGTGAGATGATTTCACAGAACACAAAGAAGTTTCTCAGAAAGCTTCTTTCTCTTTGTTATCGGACGATATTTCCTTTGGCCCTATAGTCTTCAAAGGGATCCGAAATATCTGTTCTCAGATTCCACAGAAATAAGGCTAGCAAAGAGTTCCAAGAAATACAGATGTAACTCATTGAGTGGAAGTCACAGAACACTAAGCGGTTTCTCAGAAAGCTTCTTTCCAGATTTCATCTGAGGATATTTCCTTTTTCACCATAGCCCTCTATGGGCTTCCAAATATCACTTTGTCAATTCCACAAGAACTGTCTTAGCGAAAGGCTTTTTGAGGGGAAAGCTGTAACCCAGAGAGATGATTTCACAGAACACAAAGAAGTTTCTCAGAAAGCTTCTTTCTCTTTGTTATCGGAAGATATTTCCTTTGGCCCTATAGTCTTCAAAGGGATCCGAAATATCTGTTCTCAGATTCCACAGAAATAAGGCTAGCAAAGAGATCCACGAAATACAGATGTAACTCTGTGAGTTGAATTCAAGAAACACTAAGCAGTTTCTCAGAAAGCTTCTTTCCAGATTTCATCTTAGGATATTTACTTTTTCACCATAGCACTCTATGGGCTTCCAAGTATCACTTTTCCAATTCCAGCAGAACTGTCTTAGCGAAAGTCTTCTTGAGGGGAAAGCTGTATTTCTGCGAGATGATTTCACAGAACACAAAGAAGTTTCTCAGAAAGCTTCTTTCTCTTTGTTATCGGAGGATATTTCCTTTGGCCCTATAGTCTTCAAAGGGATCCGAAATATCTGTTCTCAGATTCCACAGAAATAAGGCTAGCAAAGAGATCCACGAAATAGAGATGTAACTCTGTGAGTGGAAGTCACAGAACACTAACCGGTTTCTCAGATAGCTTCTTTCCAGATTTCATCTGAGTATATTTCCTTTTTCACCATAGCCCTCTATGGGCTTCCAAATATCACTTTGTCAATTCCACAGGAACTGTCTTAGCGAAAGGCTTTTTGAGGGGAAAGCTGTAACTCTGTGAGATGATTTCACAGAACACAAAGAAGTTTCTCAGAAAGCTTCTTTCTCTTTGTTATAGGAGGATATTTCCTTTGGCCCTATAGTCTTCAAACGGATCCGAAATATCTGTTCTCAGATTCTACAGAAATAAGGCTAGCAAAGAGATCCACGAAATACAGATGTAACTCTGTGAGATGAATTAATAGAACACTAAGCAGTTTCTCAGAAAGCTTCTTTCCAGATTTCATCTGAGGATATTTCCTTTTTCAACATAGCCCTCTATGGGCTTCCAAATATCACTTTGCCAATTCCACAAGAACTGTCTTAGCGAAAGGCTTCTTGAGGTTAAACTGTACCTCTGTGAGATGATTTCACAGAACACAAAGAAGTTTCCCAGAAAGCTTCTTTCTCTTTGTTATCGGAAGATAATTCCTTTGGCCCTACAGTCTTCACAGAGATCCAAAATATCTGTTCTCAGATTCCACAGAAATAAGGCTAGCAAAGAGATCCACGAAATACAGATGTAACTCTGTAAGTGGAAGTCACAGAACACTAACCGGTTTCTCAGATAGCTTCTTTCCAGATTTCATCTGAGAATATTTCCTTTTTCACCATAGCCCACTATGGGCTTCCAAATATCACTTTGTCAATTCCACAAGAACTGTCTTAGCGAAAGGCTTCTTGAGTGGAAAGCTGTAACTCTGTGATATGATTTCACAGAACACAAAGAAGTCTCTCAGAAAGCTTCTTTCTCTTTTTTATCGGAAGATATTTCCTTTGGCCCTATAGTCTTCAAAGGGATCCGAAATATCTGTTCTCAGATTCCACAGAAAGAAGGCTAGCAAAGAGATCCACTAAAAAGAGATGTAACTCTGTGAGATGAATTACCAGAACACTAAGCAGTTTCTCAGAAATCTTCTTTCCAGATTTCATCTGAGGATATTTCCTTTTTCACCATAGCCCTCTATGGGCTTCCAAATACCACGTTTCGAATTCCACAAGAACTGTCTTAACGAAAGGCTTCTTGAGGGTAAAGCTGTAACTCTGTGAGATGATTTCACAGAACACAAAGAAGTTTCTCAGAAAGCTTCTTTCTCTTTGTTCTCGGAGGATATTTCCTTTGGCCCTATAGTCTTCAAAGGGATCCGAAATATCTGTTCTCAGATTCCACAGAAATAAGGCTAGCAAAGAGATCCGCGAAATACAGATTTAACTCTGTGAGATGAATTAACAGAACACTAAGCAGTTTCTCAGAAAGCTTCTTTCCAGATTTCATCTGAGGATATTTTCTTTTTCACCATAGCCCTCTATGGGCTTCCGAAAATCACTTTGCCAATTCCACAAGAACTGTCTTAGCGAAAGGCTTTTTGAGGGGAAAGCTGTAACTCTGTGAGATGATTTCACAGAACACAAAGAAGTTTCTCAGAAAGCTTCTTTCTCTTTGTTATCGGAGGATATTTCCTTTGGCCCTATAGTCTTCAAAGGGATCCGAAATATCTGTTCTCAGATTCCACAGAAATAAGGCTAGCAAAGAGATCCACGAAAGACAGATGTAACTCTGTGAGACGAATTAACAGAACACTAAGCAGTTACTCAGAAAGCATCTTTCCAGATTTCATCTGAGGATATTTCCTTTTTCAACATAGCCCTCTATGGGCTTACAAATATCACTTTGCCAATTCCACAAGAACTGTCTTAGCGTAAGGCTGCTTGAGGGGAAAGCTGTAACTCTGTGAGATGATTTCACAGAACACAAAGAAGTTTCTTAGAAAGCTTCTTTCTCTTTGTTATCGGAGGATACATCCTTTGACCCTATAGTCTTCAAACGGATCCGAAATATCTGTTCTCAGATTCAACAGAAATAAGGCTAGCAAAGGGATCCACGAAATACAGATGTAACTCTGTGAGTGGAAGTCACAGAACACTAAGCGGTTTCTCAGAAAGCTTCTTTCCAGATTTAATCTGAGGATATTTCCTTTTTCAACATAGCCCTCTATGGGCTTCGAAATATCACTTTGCCAATTCCACAAGAAATGTCTTAGCGAAAGGCTTCTTGAGGGGAAAGCTGTAACTCTGTGAGATGATTTCACAGAACACAAAGAAGATTCTCAGAAAAATTCTTTCTCTTTGTTATTGGAGGATATTTCCTTTGGCCCTATAGTCTTCAAAGGGATCTGAAATATCTGTTCTCAGATTCCACAGAAATAAGGTTGGCAAAGAGATCCACCAAATACAGATGTAACTCTGTGAGATGAATTAACAGAACACTAAGCAGTTTCTCAGAAAGCTTCTTTCCACATTTCATCTGAGGATATTTCCTTTTTCACCATACCGTCTATGGGCTTCCAAATATCACTTTGCCAATTCCACAAGAACTGTCTTAGCGAAAGGCTTCTTGAGGGTAAAGCTGTAACTCTGTGAGATGATTTCACAGAACACAAAGAAGTTTCTCAGAAAGCTTCTTTCTCTTTGTTCTCGGAGGATATTTCCTTTGGCCCTATAGTCTTCAAAGGGATCCGAAATATCTGTTCTCAGATTCCACAGAAATAAGGCTAGCAAAGAGATCCAAGAAATACAGATGTAACTCATTGAGTGGAAGTCACAGAACACTAAGCGGTTTCTCAGAAAGCTTCTTTCCAGATTTCATCTGAGGATATTTCCTTTTTCACCATAGCCCTCTATGGGCTTCCAAATATCACTTTGCCAATTCCACAAGAACTGTCGTATCGAAAGCCTTCTTGAGGTGAAAGTTGTATTTCTGCGAGATGATTTCACAGAACACAAAGAAGTTTCTCAGGAAGCTTCTTTCTCTTTGTTATCGGAGGATATTTCCTTTGGCCCTATAGTCTTCAAAGGGATCCGAAATATCTGTTCTCAGATTCCACAGAAATAAGGCTAGCAAAGAGATCCACGAAATAGAGATGTAACTCTGTGAGTGGAAGTCACAGAACACTAACCGGTTTCTCAGATAGCTTCTTTCCAGATTTCATCTGAGTATATTTCCTTTTTCACCATAGCCCTCTATGGGCTTCCAAATATCACTTTGTCAATTCCACAGGAACTGTCTTAGCGAAAGGCTTTTTGAGGGGAAAGCTGTAACTCTGTGAGATGATTTCACAGAACACAAAGAAGTTTCTCAGAAAGCTTCTTTCTCTTTGTTATCGGAGGATATTTCCTTTGGCCCTATAGACTTCAAAGTGATCCGAAATATCTGTACTCAGATTACACAGAAATAAGGCTAGAAAAGAGATCCAAGAAATACAGATATAACTCTGTGAGTGGAAGTCACAGAACATTTAGCGGTTTCTCAGAAAGCTTCTTTCCAGATTTCATCTGAGGATATTTTCTTTTTCTACATAGCCCTCTATGGGCTTCCAAATATCACTTTTCCAATTCCAGCAGAACTGTCTTAGCGAAAGTCTTCTAGAGGGGAAAGCTGTATCTTTGTGAGATGATTTCACAGAACACAAAGAAGTTTCTCAGAAAGCTTCTTTCTCTTTGTTATCGGAGGATATTTCCTTTGGCCCTATAGTCTTCAAAGGGATCCGAAATATCTGTTCTCAGATTCCACAGAAATAAGGCTAGCAAAGAGATCCACGAAATACAGATGTAACTCTGTAAGTGGAAGTCACAAAAGACTAACCGGTTTCTCAGATATCTTCTTTCCAGATTTCATCTGAGAATATTAGCTTTTTCACCATAGCCCTCTATGGGCTTCCAAATATCACTTTGTCAATTCCACAAGAACTGTCTTAGCGAAAGGCTTCTTGAGTGGAAAGCTGTAACTCTGTGAGATGATTTCACAGAACACAAAGAAGTCTCTCAGAAAGCTTCTTTCTCTTTGTTATCGGAAGATATTTCCTTTGGCCCTATAGTCTTCAAAGGGATCCGAAATATCTGTTCTCAGATTCCACAGAAATAAGGCTAGCAAAGAGATCCACGAAATACAGATGTAACTCTGTGAGATGAATTAACAGAACACTAAGCAGTTTCTCAGAAAGCTTCTTTCCAGATTTCATCTGAGGATATTTCCTTTTTCACCATAGCCCTCTATGGGCTTCCAAATACCACTTTTCCAATTCCACAAGCACTGCCTTAACGAAAGACTTCTTGAGGGTAAAGCTGTAACTCTGTGAGATGATTTCACAGAACACAAAGAAGTTTCTCAGAAAGCTTCTTTCTCTTTGTTATCGGAGGATATTTCCTTTGGCCCTATAGTCTTCAAAGGGATCCGAAATATCTGTTCTCAGATTCCACAGAAATAAGGCTAGCAAAGAGATCCACGAAATACAGATGTAACTCTGTGAGTTGAATTCAAGAAACACTAAGCAGTTTCTCAGAAAGCTTCTTTCCAGATTTCATCTTAGGATATTTCCTTTTTCACCATAGCACTCTATGGGCTTCCAATTATCACTTTTCCAATTCCAGCAGAACTGTCTTAGCGAAAGTCTTCTTGTGGGGAAAGCTGTATCTCTGTGAGATGACTTCACAGAACACAAAGAAGTTTCTCAGAAAGCTTCTTTCTCTTTGTTATCGGAGGATACTTCCTTTGGCCCTATAGTCTTCAAAGGGATCCGAAATATCTGTTCTCAGATTCCACAGAAAAAAGGCTAGCAAAGAGATCCACGAAATACCGATGTAACTCTGTGAGTGGAAGTCACAGAACACTAACCGGTTTCTCAGATAGCTTCTTTCCAGATTTCATCTTAGTATATTTCCTTTTTCACCATAGCCCTCTATGGGCTTCCAAATATCACTTTGTCAATTCCAGAAGAACTGTCTTAGCGAAAGGCTTCTTGAGTGGAAAGCTGTAACTCTGTGAGATGATTTCACAGAACAAAAAGAAGTCTCTCAGAAAGCTTCTTTCTCTTTGTTATCGGAAGATATTTCCTTTGGCCCTATAGTCTTCAAAGGGATCCGAAATATCTGTTCTCAGATTCCACAGAAATAAGGCTAGCAAAGAGATCCGCGAAATACAGATTTAACTCTGTGAGATGAATTAACAGAACACTAAGCAGTTTCTCAGAAAGCCTCTTTCCAGATTTCATCTGAGGATATTTTCTTTTTCACCATAGCCCTCTATGGGCTTCCGAAAATCACTTTGCCAATTCCACAAGAACTGTCTTAGCGAAAGGCTTTTTGAGGGGAAAGCTGTAACTCTGTGAGATGATTTCACAGAACACAAAGAAGTTTCTCAGAAAGCTTCTTTCTCTTTGTTATCGGAGGATATTTCCTTTGGCCCTATAGTCTTCAAAGGGATCCGAAATATCTGTTCTCAGATTCCACAGAAATAAGGCTAGCAAAGAGATCCACGAAAGACAGATGTAACTCTGTGAGACGAATTAACAGAACACTAAGCAGTTAATCAGAAAGCATCTTTCCAGATTTCATCTGAGGATATTTCCTTTTTCAACAAAGCCCTCTATGGGCTTCCAAATATCACTTTGCCAATTCCACGAGAACTGTCTTAGCGTAAGGCTGCTTGAGGGGAAAGCTGTAACTCTGTGAGATGATTTCACAGAACACAAAGAAGTTTCTTAGAAAGCTTCTTTCTCTGTGTTATCGGAGGATACATCCTTTGGCCCTATAGTCTTCAAACGGATCCGAAATATCTGTTCTCAGATTCAACAGAAATAAGGCTAGCAAAGGGATCCACGAAATACAGATGTAACTCTGTGAGTGGAAGTCACAGAACACTAAGCGGTTTCTCAGAAAGCTTCTTTCCAGATTTCATCTGAGGATATTTCCTTTTTCAACATAGCCCTCTATGGGCTTTGAAATATCACTTTGCCAATTCCACAAGAAATGTCTTAGCGAAAGGCTTCTTTAGGGGAAAGCTGTAACTCTGTGAGATGATTTCACAGAACACAAAGAAGTTTCTCATAAAACTTCTTTCTCTTTGTTATTGGAGGATATTTCCTTTGGCCCTATAGTCTTCAAAGGGATCTGAAATATCTGTTCTCAGATTCCACAGAAATAAGGTTGGCAAAGAGATCCACGAAATACAGATGTAACTCTGTGAGATGAATTAACAGAACACTAAGCAGTTTCTCAGAAAGCTTCTTTCCAGATTTCATCTGAGGATATTTCCTTTTTCACCATACCCTCTATGGGCTTCCAAATATCACTTTGCCAATTCCACAAGAACTGTCTTAGCGAAAGGCTTCTTGAGGGTAAAGCTGAAAGTCTGTGAGATGATTTCACAGAACACAAAGAAGTTTCTAAGAAAGCTTCTTTCTCTTTGTTATCGGACGATATTTCCTTTGGCCCTATAGTCTTCAAAGGGATCCGAAATATCTCTTCTCAGATTCCGCAGAAATAAGGCTAGCAAAGTGATCCAAGAAATACAGATGTAACTCATTGAGTGGAAGTCACAGAACACTAAGCGGTTTCTCAGAAAGCTTCTTTCCAGATTTCATCTGAGGATATTTCCTTTTTCACCATAGCCCTCTCTGGGCTTCCAAATATCACTTTGCCAATTCCACAAGAACTGTCGTATCGAAAGCCTTCTTCAGGTGAAAGCTGTATCTCTGCGAGATGATTTCACAGAACACAAAGAAGTTTCTCAGAAAGCTTCTTTCTCTTTGTTATAGGAGGATATTTCCTTTGGCCCTATAGTCTTCAAAGGGATCCGAAATATCTGTTCTCAGATTCCACAGAAATAAGGCTAGCAAAGAGATCCACGAAATACAGATGTAACTCTGTGGGATGAATTAACAGAACACTAAGCAGTTTCTCAGAAAGCTCCTTTCCAGATTTCATCTGAGGATATTTCCTTTTTCAACATAGCCTTCTATGGGCTTCCAAATATCACTTTGCCAATTCCACAAGAACTGTCTTAGCGAAAGGCTTCTTGAGGTTAAACTGTAACTCTGTGGGATGATTTCACAGAACACAAAGAAGTTTCCCAGAAAGCTTCTTTCTCTTTGTTATCGGAGGATATTTCCTTTGGCCCTATAGTCTTCAACGGGATCCGAATTATCTGCTCTCAGATTCCACAGAAATAAGGGTAGGAAAGAGATCCACGAAATACAGATGTAACTCTGTGAGATCAATTAACAGACCACTAAGCAGTTTCTCAGAAAGCTTCTTTCCAGATTTCATCTGAGGATATTTCCTTTTTCAGCATAGCCTTCTATGGGATTCCAAATATCTCTTTGCCAATTCCACAAGAACTGTCTTAGCGAAAGGCTTCTTGAGGGGAAAGCTGTAACTCTGTGAGATGATTTCACAGAACACAAAGAAGTTTCTTAGAAAGCTTCTTTCTCTTTGTTATCGGAGTATATTTCCTTTGGCCCTATAGTCTTCAAAGGGGTCGAAATATCTGTTTTCAGATTCCACAGAAATTAAGCTAGCAAAGAGATCCACGAAATACAGATGTAACTCTCTGAGTGGAAGTCACAGAACACTAAGCGGTTTCTCAGAAAGCTTCTTTCCTGATTTCATCTGAGGATATTTCCTTTTTCACCATAGCCATCTATGGACTTCCAAATATCACTTTGCAAATTACACAAGAACTGTCTTAGCGAAATACTTCTTGAGGGGAAAGATATATCTCTGTGAGATTATTTCACAGAACACAAAGAAGTTTCTCAGAAAGCTTCTTTCTCTTTGTTATCGGAGGATGTTTCCTTTGGCCCTATAGTCTTCAAAGGCATCCGAAATATCTGTTCTCAGATTCCACAGAAACAAGGCTAGCAAAGAGATCCACGAAATACAGATGTAACTCTGTGAGTGGAAGTCACAGAACACTAAGCGGTTTCTCAGAAAGCTTCTTTCCAGATTTCATCTGAGTATATTTCCTTTTTCACCATAGCCCTCTATGGGCTTCCAAATATCACTTTGTCAATTCCACAAGAACTTTCTTAGAGAAAGGCTTCTTGAGGGGAAAGCTGTAACCCAGAGAGATGATTTCACAGAACACAAAGAAGTTTCTCAGAAAGCTTGTTTCTCTTCGTTATCGGACGATATTTCCTTTGGCCCTATAGTCTTCAAAGGGATCCGAAATATCTGTTCTCAGATTCCACAGAAATAAGGCTAGCAAAGAGTTCCAAGAAACACAGATGTAACTCATTGAGTGGAAGTCACAGAACACTAAGCGGTTTCTCAGAAAGCTTCTTTCCAGATTTCATCTGAGGATATTTCCTTTTTCACCATAGCCCTCTATGGGCTTCCAAATATCACTTTGTCAATTCCACAAGAACTGTCTTAGAGAAAGGCTTCTTGAGGGGAAAGCTGCAACCCAGAGAGATGATTTCACAGAACACAAAGAAGTTTCTCAGAAAGCTTCTTTCTCTTTGTTATCGGAAGATATTTCCTTTGGCCCTATAGTCTTCAAAGGGATCCGAAATATCTGTTCTCAGATTCCACAGTAATAAGGCTAGCAAAGAGATCCACGAAATACAGATATAACTCTGTGAGTTGAATTCAAGAAACACTAAGCAGTTTCTCAGAAAGCTTCTTTCCAGATTTCATCTTAGGATATTTCCTTTTTCACCATAGCACTCTATGGGCTTCCAAGTATCACTTTTCCAATTCCAGCAGAACTGTCTTAGCGAAAGTCTTCTTGAGGGGAAAGCTGTATCTCTGTGAGATGACTTCACAGAACACAAAGAAGTTTCTCAGAAAGCTTCTTTCTCTTTGTTATCGGAGGATACTTCCTTTGGCCCTATAGTCTTCAAAGGGATCCGAAATATCTGTTCTCAGATTCCACAGAAAAAAGGCTAGCAAAGAGATCCACGAAATACAGATGTAACTCTGTGAGTGGAAGTCACAGAACACTAACCAGTTTCTCAGATAGCTTCTTTCCAGATTTCATCTTAGTATATTTCCTTTTTCACCATAGCCCTCTATGGGCTTCCAAATATCACTTTGTCAATTCCACAAGAACTGTCTTAGCGAAAGGCTTCTTGAGTGGAAAGCTGTAACTCTGTGAGATGATTTCACAGAACAAAAAGAAGTCTCTCAGAAAGCTTCTTTCTCTTTGTTATCAGAAGATATTTCCTTTGGCCCTATAGTCTTCAAAGGGATCCGAAATATATGTTCTCAGATTCCACAGAAATAAGGCTAGCAAAGAGATCCGCGAAATACAGATTTAACTCTGTGAGATGAATTAACAGAACACTAAGCAGTTTCTCAGAAAGCTTCTTTCCAGATTTCATCTGAGGATATTTTCTTTTTCACCATAGCCCTCTATGGGCTTCCGAAAATCACTTTGCCAATTCCACAAGAACTGTCTTAGCGAAAGGCTTTTTGAGGGGAAAGCTGTAACTCTGTGAGATGATTCCACAGAACACAAAGAAGTTTCTCAGAAAGCTTCTCTCTCTTTGTTATCGGAGGATATTTCCTTTGGCCCTATAGTCTTCAAAGGGATCCGAAATATCTGTTCTCAGATTCCACAGAAATAAGGCTAGCAAAGAGATCCACGAAAGACAGATGTAACTCTGTGAGACGAATTAACAGAACACTAAGCAGTTACTCAGAAAGCATCTTTCCAGATTTCATCTGAGGATATTTCCTTTTTCAACATAGCCCTCTATGGGCTTACAAATATCACTTTGCCAATTCCACAAGAACTGTCTTAGCGTAAGGCTGCTTGAGGTGAAAGCTGTAACTCTGTGAGATGATTTCACAGAACACAAAGAAGTTTCTTAGAGAGCTTCTTTCTCTTTGTTATCGGAGGATACATCCTTTGGCCCTATAGACTTCAAACGGATCCGAAATATCTGTTCTCAGATTCCACAGAAATAAGGCTAGAAAAGGGATCCACGAAATACAGATGTAACTCTGTGAGTGGAAGTCACAGAACACTAAGCGGTTTCTCAGAAAGCTTCTTTCCAGATTTCATCTGAGGATATTTCCTTTTTCAACATAGACCTCTATGGGCTTCGAAATATCACTTTGCCAATTCCAAAAGAAATGTCTTAGCGAAAGGCTTCTTGAGGGGAAAGCTGTAACTCTGTGAGATGATTTCACAGAACACAAAGAAGATTCTCAGAAAACTCCTTTCTCTTTGTTATTGGAGGATATTTCCTTTGGCCCTATAGTCTTCAAAGGGATCTGAAATATCTGTTCTCAGATTCCACAGAAATAAGGTTGGCAAAGAGATCCACGAAATACAGATGTAACTCTGTGAGATGAATTAACCGAACACTAAGGAGTTTCTCAGAAAGCTTCTTTCCAGATTTCATCTGAGGATATTTCCTTTTTCACCATACCCTCTATGGGCTTCCAAATATCACTTTGCCAATTCCACAAGAACTGTCTTAGCGAAAGGCTTCTTGAGGGTAAAGCTGTAACTCTGTGAGATGATTTCACAGAACACAAAGAAGTTTCTCAGAAAGCTTCTTTCTCTTTGTTATCGGACGATATTTCCTTTGGCCCTATAGTCTTCAAAGGGATCCGAAATATCTGTTCTCAGATTCCACAGAAATAAGGCTAGCAAAGAGTTCCAAGAAATACAGATGTAACTCATTGAGTGGAAGTCACAGAACACTAAGCGGTTTCTCAGAAAGCTTCTTTCCAGATTTCATCTGAGGATATTTCCTTTTTCACCATAGCCCTCTATGGGCTTCCAAATATCACTTTGTCAATTCCACAAGAACTGTCTTAGCGAAAGGCTTTTTGAGGGGAAAGCTGTAACCCAGAGAGATGATTTCACAGAACACAAAGAAGTTTCTCAGAAAGCTTCTTTCTCTTTGTTATCGGAAGATATTTCCTTTGGCCCTATAGTCTTCAAAGGGATCCGAAATATCTGTTCTCAGATTCCACAGAAATAAGGCTAGCAAAGAGATCCACGAAATACAGATGTAACTCTGTGAGTTGAATTCAAGAAACACTAAGCAGTTTCTCAGAAAGCTTCTTTCCAGATTTCATCTTAGGATATTTACTTTTTCACCATAGCACTCTATGGGCTTCCAAGTATCACTTTTCCAATTCCAGCAGAACTGTCTTAGCGAAAGTCTTCTTGAGGGGAAAGCTGTATTTCTGCGAGATGATTTCACAGAACACAAAGAAGTTTCTCAGAAAGCTTCTTTCTCTTTGTTATCGGAGGATATTTCCTTTGGCCCTATAGTCTTCAAAGGGATCCGAAATATCTGTTCTCAGATTCCACAGAAATAAGGCTAGCAAAGAGATCCACGAAATAGAGATGTAACTCTGTGAGTGGAAGTCACAGAACACTAACCGGTTTCTCAGATAGCTTCTTTCCAGATTTCATCTGAGTATATTTCCTTTTTCACCATAGCCCTCTATGGGCTTCCAAATATCACTTTGTCAATTCCACAGGAACTGTCTTAGCGAAAGGCTTTTTGAGGGGAAAGCTGTAACTCTGTGAGATGATTTCACAGAACACAAAGAAGTTTCTCAGAAAGCTTCTTTCTCTTTGTTATAGGAGGATATTTCCTTTGGCCCTATAGTCTTCAAACGGATCCGAAATATCTGTTCTCAGATTCTACAGAAATAAGGCTAGCAAAGAGATCCACGAAATACAGATGTAACTCTGTGAGATGAATTAATAGAACACTAAGCAGTTTCTCAGAAAGCTTCTTTCCAGATTTCATCTGAGGATATTTCCTTTTTCAACATAGCCCTCTATGGGCTTCCAAATATCACTTTGCCAATTCCACAAGAACTGTCTTAGCGAAAGGCTTCTTGAGGTTAAACTGTACCTCTGTGAGATGATTTCACAGAACACAAAGAAGTTTCCCAGAAAGCTTCTTTGTCTTTGTTATCGGAAGATAATTCCTTTGGCCCTACAGTCTTCACAGAGATCCAAAATATCTGTTCTCAGATTCCACAGAAATAAGGCTAGCAAAGAGATCCACGAAATACAGATGTAACTCTGTAAGTGGAAGTCACAGAACACTAACCGGTTTCTCAGATAGCTTCTTTCCAGATTTCATCTGAGAATATTTCCTTTTTCACCATAGCCCACTATGGGCTTCCAAATATCACTTTGTCAATTCCACAAGAACTGTCTTAGCGAAAGGCTTCTTGAGTGGAAAGCTGTAACTCTGTGATATGATTTCACAGAACACAAAGAAGTCTCTCAGAAAGCTTCTTTCTCTTTTTTATCGGAAGATATTTCCTTTGGCCCTATAGTCTTCAAAGGGATCCGAAATATCTGTTCTCAGATTCCACAGAAAGAAGGCTAGCAAAGAGATCCACTAAAAAGAGATGTAACTCTGTGAGATGAATTACCAGAACACTAAGCAGTTTCTCAGAAATCTTCTTTCCAGATTTCATCTGAGGATATTTCCTTTTTCACCATAGCCCTCTATGGGCTTCCAAATACCACGTTTCGAATTCCACAAGAACTGTCTTAACGAAAGGCTTCTTGAGGGTAAAGCTGTAACTCTGTGAGATGATTTCACAGAACACAAAGAAGTTTCTCAGAAAGCTTCTTTCTCTTTGTTCTCGGAGGATATTTCCTTTGGCCCTATAGTCTTCAAAGGGATCCGAAATATCTGTTCTCAGATTCCACAGAAATAAGGCTAGCAAAGAGATCCACGAAAGACAGATGTAACTCTGTGAGACGAATTAACAGAACACTAAGCAGTTACTCAGAAAGCATCTTTCCAGATTTCATCTGAGGATATTTCCTTTTTCAACATAGCCCTCTATGGGCTTACAAATATCACTTTGCCAATTCCACAAGAACTGTCTTAGCGTAAGGCTGCTTGAGGGGAAAGCTGTAACTCTGTGAGATGATTTCACAGAACACAAAGAAGTTTCTTAGAAAGCTTCTTTCTCTTTGTTATCGGAGGATACATCCTTTGACCCTATAGTCTTCAAACGGATCCGAAATATCTGTTCTCAGATTCAACAGAAATAAGGCTAGCAAAGGGATCCACGAAATACAGATGTAACTCTGTGAGTGGAAGTCACAGAACACTAAGCGGTTTCTCAGAAAGCTTCTTTCCAGATTTAATCTGAGGATATTTCCTTTTTCACCATACCGTCTATGGGCTTCCAAATATCACTTTGCCAATTCCACAAGAACTGTCTTAGCGAAAGGCTTCTTGAGGGTAAAGCTGTAACTCTGTGAGATGATTTCACAGAACACAAAGAAGTTTCTCAGAAAGCTTCTTTCTCTTTGTTCTCGGAGGATATTTCCTTTGGCCCTATAGTCTTCAAAGGGATCCGAAATATCTGTTCTCAGATTCCACAGAAATAAGGCTAGCAAAGAGATCCAAGAAATACAGATGTAACTCATTGAGTGGAAGTCACAGAACACTAAGCGGTTTCTCAGAAAGCTTCTTTCCAGATTTCATCTGAGGATATTTCCTTTTTCACCATAGCCCTCTATGGGCTTCCAAATATCACTTTGCCAATTCCACAAGAACTGTCGTATCGAAAGCCTTCTTGAGGTGAAAGTTGTATTTCTGCGAGATGATTTCACAGAACACAAAGAAGTTTCTCAGGAAGCTTCTTTCTCTTTGTTATCGGAGGATATTTCCTTTGGCCCTATAGTCTTCAAAGGGATCCGAAATATCTGTTCTCAGATTCCACAGAAATAAGGCTAGCAAAGAGATCCACGAAATAGAGATGTAACTCTGTGAGTGGAAGTCACAGAACACTAACCGGTTTCTCAGATAGCTTCTTTCCAGATTTCATCTGAGTATATTTCCTTTTTCACCATAGCCCTCTATGGGCTTCCAAATATCACTTTGTCAATTCCACAGGAACTGTCTTAGCGAAAGGCTTTTTGAGGGGAAAGCTGTAACTCTGTGAGATGATTTCACAGAACACAAAGAAGTTTCTCAGAAAGCTTCTTTCTCTTTGTTATAGGAGGATATTTCCTTTGGCCCTATAGTCTTCAAAGGGATCCGAAATATCTGTTCTCAGATTCTACAGAAATAAGGCTAGCAAAGAGATCCACGAAATACAGATGTAACTCTGTGAGATGAATTAATAGAACACTAAGCAGTTTCTCAGAAAGCTTATTTCCAGATTTCATCTGAGGATATTTCCTTTTTCAACATAGCCCTCTATGGGCTTCCAAATATCACTTTGCCAAATCCACAAGAACTGTCTTAGCGAAAGGCTTCTTGAGGTTAAACTGTAACTCTGTGAGATGGTTTCACAGAACACAAAGAAGTTTCCCAGAAAGCTTCTTTCTCTTTGTTATCGGAAGATAATTCCTTTGGCCCTTTAGTCTTCAAAGGGATCCGAAATATCTGTTCTCAGATTCCACAGAAATAAGGCTAGCAAAGAGATCCACGAAATACAGATGTAACTCTGTAAGTGGAAGTCACAGAACACTAAACGGTTTCTCAGATAGCTTCTTTCCAGATTTCATCTGATAATATTTCCTTTTTCACCATAGCCCTCTATGGGCTTCCAAATATCACTTTGTCAATTCCACAAGAACTGTCTTAGCGAAAGGCTTCTTGAGTGGAAAGCTGTAACTCTGTGATATGATTTCAGAGAACACAAAGAAGTCTCTCAGAAAGCTTCTTTCTCTTTTTTATCGGAAGATATTTCCTTTGGCCCTATAGTCTTCAAAGGGATCCGAAATATCTGTTCTCAGATTCCACAGAAAGAAGGCTAGCAAAGGGATCCACTAAAAAGAGATGTAACTCTGTGAGATGAATTACCAGAACACTAAGCAGTTTCTCAGAAAGCTTCTTTCCAGATTTCATCTGAGGATATTTCCTTTTTCACCATAGCCCTCTAGGGGCTTCCAAATACCACGTTTCGAATTCCACAAGAACTGTCTTAACGAAAGGCTTCTTGAGGGTAAAGCTGTAACTCTGTGAGATGATTTCACAGAACACAAAGAAGTTTCTCAGAAAGCTTCTTTCTCTTTGTTCTCGGAGGATATTTCCTTTGGCCCTATAGTCTTCAAAGGGATCCGAAATATCTGTTCTCAGATTCCACAGAAATAAGGCTAGCAAAGGGATCCGCGAAATACAGATGTAACACTGTGAGATGAATTAACAGAACACTAAGCAGTTTCTCAGAAAGCTTCTTTCCAGATTTCATCTGAGGATATTTTCTTTTTCACCATACCCCTCTATGGGCTTCCGAAAATCACTTTGCCAATTCCACAAGAACTGTCTTAGCGAAAGGCTTTTTGAGGGGAAAGCTGTAACTCTGTGAGATGATTTCACAGAACACAAAGAAGTTTCTCAGAAAGCTTCTTTCTCTTTGTTATCGGAGGATATTTCCTTTGGCCCTATAGTCTTCAAAGGGATCCGAAATATCTGTTCTCAGATTCCACAGAAATAAGGCTAGCAAAGAGATCCACGAAAGACAGATGTAACTCTGTGAGACGAATTAACAGAACACTAAGCAGTTACTCAGAAAGCATCTTTCCAGATTTCATCTGAGGATATTTCCTTTTTCAACATAGCCCTCTATGGGCTTACAAATATCACTTTGCCAATTCCACAAGTACTGTCTTAGCGTAAGGCTGCTTGAGGGGAAAGCTGTAACTCTGTGAGATGATTTCACAGAACACAAAGAAGTTTCTTAGAAAGCTTCTTTCTCTTTGTTATCGGAGGATACATCCTTTGGCCCTATAGTCTTCAAACGGATCCGAAATATCTGTTCTCAGATTCAACAGAAATAAGGCTAGCAAAGGGATCCACGAAATACAGATGTAACTCTGTGAGTGGAAGTCACAGAACACTAAGCGGTTTCTCAGAAAGCTTCTTTCCAGATTTCATCTGAGGATATTTCCTTTTTCAACATAGCCCTCTATGGGCTTCGAAATATCACTTTGCCAATTCCACAAGAAATGTCTTAGCGAAAGGCTTCTTGAGGGGAAAGCTGTAACTCTGTGAGATGATTTCACAGAACACAAAGAAGATTCTCAGAAAAATTCTTTCTCTTTGTTATTGGAGGATATTTCCTTTGGCCCTATAGTCTTCAAAGGGATCTGAAATATCTGTTCTCAGATTCCACAGAAATAAGGTTGGCAAAGAGATCCACCAAATACAGATGTAACTCTGTGAGATGAATTAACAGAACCCTAAGCAGTTTCTCAGAAAGCTTCTTTCCACATTTCATCTGAGAATATTTCCTTTTTCACCATACCCTCTATGGGCTTCCAAATATCACTTTGCCAATTCCACAAGAACTGTCTTAGCGAAAGGCTTCTTGAGGGTAAAGCTGTAACTCTGTGAGATGATTTCACAGAACACAAAGAAGTTTCTCAGAAAGCTTCTTTCTCTTTGTTATCGGACGATATTTCCTTTGGCCCTATAGTCTTCAAAGGGATCCGAAATATCTGTTCTCAGATTCCACAGAAATAAGGCTAGCAAAGAGATCCAAGAAATACAGATGTAACTCATTGAGTGGAAGTCACAGAACACTAAGCGGTTTCTCAGAAAGCTTCTTTCCAGATTTCATCTGAGGATATTTCCTTTTTCACCATAGCCCTCTATGGGCTTCCAAATATCACTTTGCCAATTCCACAAGAACTGTCGTATCGAAAGCCTTCTTGAGGTGAAAGTTGTATTTCTGCGAGATGATTTCACAGAACACAAAGAAGTTTCTCAGAAAGCTTCTTTCTCTTTGTTATCGGAGGATATTTCCTTTGGCCCTATAGTCTTCAAAGGGATCCGAAATATCTGTTCTCAGATTCTACAGAAATAAGGCTAGCAAAGAGATCCACGAAATACAGATGTAACTCTGTAAGTGGAAGTCACAGAACACTAACCGGTTTCTCAGATAGCTTCTTTCCAGATTTCATCTGATAATATTTCCTTTTTCACCATAGCCCTCTATGGGCTTCCAAATATCACTTTGTCAATTCCACAAGAACTGTCTTAGCGAAAGGCTTCTTGAGTGGAAAGCTGTAACTCTGTGATATGATTTCACAGAACACAAAGAAGTCTCTCAGAAAGCTTCTTTCTCTTTTTTATCGGAAGATATTTCCTTTGGCCCTATAGTCTTCAAAGGGATCCGAAATATCTGTTCTCAGATTCCACAGAAAGAAGGCTAGCAAAGAGATCCACGAAATACAGATGTAACTCTGTGAGATGAATTACCAGAACACTAAGCAGTTTCTCAGAAAGCTTCTTTCCAGATTTCATCTGAGGATATTTCCTTTTTCACCATAGCCCTCTATGGGCTTCCAAATACCACGTTTCGAATTCCATAAGAACTGTCTTAACGAAAGGCTTCTTGAGGGTAAAGCTGTAACTCTGTGAGATGATTTCACAGAACACAAAGAAGTTTCTCAGAAAGCTTCTTTCTCTTTGTTCTCGGAGGATATTTCCTTTGGCCCTATAGTCTTCAAAGGGATCCGAAATATCTGTTCTCAGATTCCACAGAAATAAGGCTAGCAAAGAGATCCACGAAATACAGATGTAACTCTGTGAGACGAATTAACAGAACACTAAGCAGTTTCTCAGAAAGCATCTTTCCAGGTTTCATCTGAGGATATTTCCTTTTTCAACATAGCCCTCTATGGGCTTACAAATATCACTTTGCCAATTCCACAAGAACTGTCTTAGCGTAAGGCTGCTTGAGGGTAAAGCTGTAACTCTGTGAGATGATTTCACAGAACACAAAGAAGTTTCTCAGAAAGCTTCTTTCTCTTTGTTATCGGAGGATATTTCCTTTGGCACTATAATCTTCAAAGGGATCCGAAATATCTGTTCTCATATTCCACAGAAATAAGGCTAGCAAAGAGATCCACGAAATACAGATGTAACTCTGTGAGACGAATTAACAGAACACTAAGCAGTTTCTCAGAAAGCATCTTTCCAGATTTCATCTGAGGATATTTCCTTTTTCAACATAGCCCTCTATGGGCTTCCAAATATCACTTTGCCAATCCCACAAGAACTGTCTTAGCGAAAGGCTTCTTGAGGTTAAACTGTAACTCTGTGGGATGATTTCACAGAACACAAAGAAGTTTCCCAGAAAGCTTCTTTCTCTTTGTTATTGGACGATATTTCCTTTGGACCTATAGTCTTCAAAGGGATCCGAAATATCTGTTCTCAGATTCCACAGAAATAAGGCTAGCAAAGAGATCCAAGAAATACAGATGTAACTCATTGAGTGGAAGTCACAGAACACTAAGCGGTTTCTCAGAAAGCTTCTTTCCAGATTTCATCTGAGGATATTTCCTTTTTCACCATAGCCCTCTATGGGCTTCCAAATATCACTTTGCCAATTCCACAAGAACTGTCGTATCGAAAGCCTTCTTGAGGTGAAAGTTGTATCTCTGCGAGATGATTTCACAGAACACAAAGAAGTTTCTCAGAAAGCTTCTTTCTCTTTGTTATCGGAGGATATTTCCTTTGACCCTATAGTCTTCAAAGGGATCCGAAATATCTGTTCTCAGATTCCACAGAAAGAAGGCTAGCAAAGAGATCCACGAAATAGAGATGTAACTCTGTGAGTGGAAGTCACAGAACACTAACCGGTTTCTCAGATAGCTTCTTTCCAGATTTCATCTGAGTATATTTACTTTTTCACCATAGCCCTCAATGGGCTTCCAAATATCACTTTGTCAATTCCACAAGAACTGTCTTAGCGAAAGGCTTTTTGAGGGGAAAGCTGTAACTCTGTGAGATGATTTCACAGAACACAAAGAAGTTTCTCAGAAAGCTTCTTTCTCTTTGTTATAGGAGGATATTTCCTTTGGCCCTATAGTCTTCAAAGGGATCCGAAATATCTGTTCTCAGATTCCACAGAAATAAGGCTAGCAAAGAGATCCAGGAAATACAGATGTAACTCTGTGAGATGAATTAACAGAACACTAAGCAATTTCTCAGAAAGCTTCTTTCCAGATTTCATCTGAGGATATTTCCTCTTTCAACATAGCCCTCTATGGGCTTCCAAATATCACTTTGCCAATTCCACAAGAACTGTCTTAGCGAAAGGCTTCTTGAGGTTAAACTGTAACTCTGTGAGATGATTTCACAGAACACAAAGAAGTTTCCCAGAAAGCTTCTTTCTCTTTGTTATCGGAAGATAATTCCTTTGGCCCTATAGTCTTCAAAGGGATCCGAAATATCTGTTCTCAGATTCCACAGAAATAAGGCTAGCAAAGAGATCCACGAAATACAGATGTAACTCTGTAAGTGGAAGTCACAGAACACTAACCGGTTTGTCAGATAGCTTCTTTCCAGATTTCATCTGAGAATATTTCCTTTTTCACCATAGCCCTCTATGGGCTTCCAAATATCACTTTGTCAATTCCACAAGAACTGTCTTAGCGAAAGGCTTCTTGAGTGGAAAGCTGTAACTCTGTGATACGATTTCACAGAACACAAAGAAGTCTCTCAGAAAGCTTCTTTCTCTTTTTTATCGGAAGATATTTCCTTTAGCCCTATAGTCTTCAAAGGGATCCGAAATATCTGTTCTCAGATTCCACAGAAAGAAGGCTAGTAAAGAGATCCACGAAAGACAGATGTAACTCTGTGAGACGAATTAACAGAACACTAAGCAGTTACTCAGAAAACATCTTTCCAGATTTCATCGGAGGATATTTCCCTTTTCAACATAGCCCTCTATGGGCTTCCAAATATCACTTTGCCAATTCCACAAGAACTGTCTTAGCGTAAGGCTGCTTGAGGGTAAAGCTGTAACTCTGTGAGATGATTTCACAGAACACAAAGAAGTTTCTCAGAAACCTTCTTTCTCTTTGTTATCGGAGGATATTTCCTTTGGCCCTATAGTCTTCAAAGGGATCCGAAATATCTGTTCTCATATTCCACAGAAATAAGGCTAGCAAAGAGATCCACGAAATACAGATGTAACTCTGTGAGACGAATTAACAGAACACTAAGCAGTTTCTCAGAAAGCATCTTTCCAGATTTCATCTGAGGATATTTCCTTTTTCAACATAGCCCTCTATGGGCTTGCAAATATCACTTTGCCAATTCCACAAGAACTGTCTTAGCGAAAGGCTTCTTGAGGTTAAACTGTAACTCTGTGGGATGATTTCACAGAACACAAAGAAGTTTCCCAGAAAGCTTCTTTCTCTTTGTTATCGGAGGATATTTCCTTTGGCCCTATAGTCTTCAACGGGATCCGAATTATCTGTTCTCAGATTCCACAGAAATAAGGGTAGCAAAGAGATCCACGAAATACAGATGTAACTCTGTGAGATCAATTAACAGACCACTAAGCAGTTTCTCAGAAAGCTTCTTGCCATATTTCATCTGAGGATATTTCCTTTTTCAACATAGCCCTCTATGGGATTCCAAATATCTCTTTGCCAATTCCACAAGAACTGTGTTAGCGAAAGGCTTCTTGAGGGGAAAGCTGTAACTCTGTGAGATGATTTCACAGAACACAAAGAAGTTTCTCAGAAAGCTTCTTTCTCTTTGTTATCGGAGGATATTTCCTTTGGCCCTATAGTCTTCAAAGGGGTCGAAATATCTGTTTTCAGATTCCACAGAAAAAAAGCTAGCAAAGAGATCCACGAAATACAGATGTAACTCTGTGAGTGGAAGTCACAGAACACTAAGCGGTTTCTCAGAAAGCTTCTTTCCAGATTTCATCTGAGGATATTTCCTTTTTCACCATAGCCATCTATGGACTTCCAAATATCACTTTGCAAATTCCACAAGAACTGTCTTAGCGAAATACTTCTTGAGGGGAAAGATGTATCTCTGTGAGATTATTTCACAGAACACAAAGAAGTTTCTCAGAAAGCTTCTTTCTCTTTGTTATCGGAGGATACTTCGTTTGGCCCTATAGTCTTCAAAGGGATCCGAAATATCTGTTCTCAGATTCCACAGAAAAAAGGCGAGAAAAGAGATCCACGAAATACAGATGTAACTCTGTGAGTGGAAGTCACAGAACACTAACCGGTTTCTCAGATAGCTTCTTTCCAGATTTCATCTTAGTATATTCCCTTTTTCACCATAGCCCTCTATGGGCTTCCAAATGTCACTTTGTCAATTCCACAAGAACTGTCTTAGCGAAAGGCTTCTTGAGTGGAAAGCTGTAACTCTGTGAGATGATTTCACAGAACAAAAAGAAGTCTCTCAGAAAGCTTCTTTCTCTTTGTTATCGGAAGATATTTCCTTTAGCCCTATAGTCTTCAAAGGGATCCGAAATATCTGTTCTCAGATTCCACAGAAATAAGGCTAGCAAAGAGATCCGCGAAATACAGATTTAACTCAGTGAGATGAATTAACAGAACACTAAGCAGTTTCTCAGAAAGCTTCTTTCCAGATTTCATCTGAGGATATTTTCTTTTTCACCATAGCCCTCTATGGGCTTCCGAAAATCACTTTGCCAATTCCACAAGAACTGTCTTAGCGAAAGGCTTTTTGAGGCGAAAGCTGTAACTCTGTGAGATGATTTCACAGAACACAAAGAAGTTTCTCAGAAAGCTTCTTTCTCTTTGTTATAGGAGGATTTTTCCTTTGGCCCTATAGTCTTCAAAGGGATCCGAAATATCTGTTCTCAGATTCCACAGAAATAAGGCTAGCAAAGAGATCCATGAAATACAGAAGTAACTCTGTGAGATGAATTAACAGAACACTAAGCAGTTTCTCAGAAAGCTTCTTTCCAGATTTCATCTGAGGATATTTCCTTTTTCAACATAGCCCTCTAAGGGCTTCCAAATATCACTTTGCCAATTCCACAAGAACTGTCTTAGCGAAAGGCTTCTTGAGGTTAAACTGTAACTCTGTGAGATGATTTCACAGAACACAAAGAAGTTTCCCAGAAAGCTTCTTTCTCTTTGTTATCGGAAGATAATTCCTTTGGCCCTATAGTCTTCAAAGGGATCCGAAATATCTGTTCTCAGATTCCACAGAAATAAGGCTAGCAAAGAGATCCACGAAATACAGATGTAAATCTGTAAGTGGAAGTCACAGAACACGAACCGGTTTCTCAGATAGCTTCTTTCCAGATTTCATCTGAGAATATTTCCTTTTTCACCATAGCCCTCTATGGGCTTCCAAATATCACTTTGTCAATTCCACAAGAACTGTCTTAGCGAAAGGCTTCTTGAGTGGAAAGCTGTAACTCTGTGATATGATTTCACAGAACACAAAGAAGTCTCTCAGAAAGCTTCTTTCTCTTTTTTATCGGAAGATATTTCCTTTGGCCCTATAGTCTTCAAAGGGATCCGAAATATCTGTTCTCAGATTCCACAGAAATAAGGCTAGCAAAGAGATCCGGGAAATACAGATTTAACTCTGTGAGATGAATTAACAGAACACTAAGCAGTTTCTCAGAAAGCTTCTTTCCAGATTTCATCTGAGGATATTTTCTTTTTCACCATAGCCCTCTATGGGCTTCCAAATATCACTTTGCCAATTCCACAAGAACTGTCTTAGCGTAAGGCTGCTTGAGGGTAAAGCTGTAACTCTGTTTGATGATTTCGCAGAACACAAAGAAGTTTCTCAGAAAGCTTCTTTCTCTTTGTTATCGGAGGATATTTCCTTTGGCCCTATAGTCTTCAAAGGGATCCGAAATATCTGTTCTCATATTCCACAGAAATAAGGCTAGCAAAGAGATCCACGAAATACAGATGTAACTCTGTGAGACGAAATAACAGAACACTAAGCAGTTTCTCAGAAAGCATCTTTCCAGATTTCATCTGAGGATATTTCCTTTTTCAACATAGCCCTCTATGGGCTTCCAAATAACACTTTGCCAATTCCACAAGAACTGTCTTAGCGAAAGGCTTCTTGAGGTTAAACTGTAACTCTGTGGGATGATTTCACAGAACACAAAGAAGTTTCCCAGAAAGCTTCTTTCTCTTTGTTATCGGAGGATATTTCCTTTGGCCCTATAGTCTTCAACGGGATCCGAATTATCTGTTCTCAGATTCCACAGTAATAAGGGTAGCAAAGAGATCCACGAAATACAGATGTAACTCTGTGAGCTCAATTAACAGACCACTAAGCAGTTTCTCAGAAAGCTTCTTGCCAGATTTCATCTGAGGATATTTCCTTTTTCAACATAGCCCTCTATGGGATTCCAAATATCTCTTTGCCAATTCCACAAGAACTGTCTGAGCGAAAGGCTTCTTGAGGGGAAAGCTGTAACTCTGTGAGATGATTTCACAGAACACAAAGAAGTTTCTCAGAAAGCTTCTTTCTCTTTGTTATCGGAGGATATTTCCTTTGGCCCTATAGTCTTCAAAGGGGTCGAAATATCTGTTTTCAGATTCCACAGAAAAAAAGCTAGGAAAGAGATCCACGAAATACAGATGTAACTCTGTGAGTGGAAGTCACAGAACACTAGGCGGTTTCTCAGAAAGCTTCTTTCCAGATTTCATCTGAGGATATTTCCTTTTTCACCATAGCCATCTATGGACTTCCAAATATCACTTTGCAAATTCCACAAGAACTGTCTTGGCGAAATACTTCTTGAAGGGAAAGATGTATCTCTGTGAGATTATTTCACAGAACACAAAGAAGTTTCTCAGAAAGCTTCTTTCTCTTTGTTATCGGAGGATACTTCCTTTGGCCCTATAGTCTTCCAAGGGATCCGAAATATCTGTTCTCAGATTCCACAGAAAAAAGGCTAGCAAAGAGATCCACGAAATACAGATGTAACTCTGTGAGTGGAAGTCACAGAACACTAACCGGTTTCTCAGATAGCTTCTTTCCAGATTTCACCTTAGTATATTTCCTTTTTCACCATAGCCCTCTATGGGCTTCCAAATGTCACTTTGTCAATTCCACAAGAACTGTCTTAGCGAAAGGCTTCTTGAGGGGAAAGCTGTAACTCTGTGAGATGATTTCACAGAACAAAAAGAAGTCTCTCAGAAAGCTTCTTTCTCTTTGTTATCGGAGGATATTTCCTTTGGCCCTATAGTCTTCAAAGGGATCCGAAATATCTGTTCTCAGATTCCACAGAAATAAGGCTAGCAAAGAGATCCAGGAAAGACAGATGTAACTCTGTGAGACGAATTAACAGAACACTAAGCAGTTACTCAGAAAGCATCTATCCAGATTTCATCTGAGGATATTTCCTTTTTCAACATAGCCCTCTATGGACTTACAAATATCACTTTGCCAATTCCACAAGAACTGCCTTAGCGTAAGGCTTCTTGAGGGGAAAGCTGTAACACTGTGAGATGATTTCACAGAACACAAAGAAGTTTCTTAGAAAGCTTCTTTCTCTTTGTTATCGGAGGATACATCCTTTGGCCCTATAGTCTTCAAACGGATCCGAAATATCTGTTCTCAGATTCAACAGAAATAAGGCTAGCAAAGGGATCCACGAAATAGAGATGTAACTCTGTGAGTGGAAGTCACAGAACACTAAGCGGTTTCTCAGAAAGCTTCTTTCCAGATTTCATCTGAGTATATTTACTTTTTCAACATAGCCCTCTATGGGCTTCCAAATATCACTTTGTCAATTCCACAAGAACTGTCTTAGCGAAAGGCTTTTTGAGGGGAAAGCTGTAACTCTGTGAGATGATTTCACAGAACACAAAGAAGTTTCTCAGAAAGCTTCTTTCTCTTTGTTATATGAGGATATTTCCTTTGGCCCTATAGTCTTCAAAGGGATCCGAAATATCTGTTCTCAGATTCCACAGAAATAAGGCTAGCAAAGAGATCCACGAAATACAGATGTAACTCTGTGAGACGAATTAACAGAACACTAAGCAGTTTCTCAGAAAGCATCTTTCCATATTTCATCTGAGGATATTTCCTTTTTCAACACAGCCCTCTATGGGCTTCCAAATATCACTTTGCCAATTCCACAAGAACTGTCTTAGCGAAAGGCTTCTTGAGGTTAAACTGTAACTTTGTGGGATGATTTCACAGAACACAAAGAAGTTTCCCAGAAAGCTTCTTTCTCTTTGTTATCGGAGGATATTTCCTTTGACCCTATAGTCTTCAACGGGATCCGAATTATCTGTTCTCAGATTCCACAGAAATAAGGGTAGCAAAGAGATCCACGAAATACAGATGTAACTCTGTGAGATCAATTAACAGACCACTAAGCAGTTTCTCAGAAAGGTTCTTTCCAGATTTCATCTGAGGATATTTCCTTTTTCATCATAGCGCTCAATGGGATTCCAAATATCTCTTTGCCAATTCCACAAGAACTGTCTTAGCGAAAGGCTTCTTGAGGGGAAAGCTGTAACTCTGTGAGATGATTTCACACAACACAAAGAAGTTTCTCAGAAAGCTTCTTTCTCTTTGTTATCGGAGGATATTTCCTTTGGCCCTATAGTCTTCAAAGGGGTCGAAATATCTGTTTTCAGATTCCACAGAAATAAAGCTAGCAAAGAGATCCACGAAATACAGATGTAACTCTGTGAGTGGAAGTCACAGAACACTAAGCTGTTTCTCAGAAAGCTTCTTTCCAGATTTCTTCTGAGGATATTTCCTTTTTCACCATAGCCATCTATGGACTTCCAAATATCACTTTGCAAATTCCAGAAGACTGTCTTAGCGAAATACATCTTGAGGGGAAAGATGTATATCTGTGAGATTATTTCACAGAACACAAAGAAGTTTCTCAGAAAGCTTCTTTCTCTTTGTTATCGGAGGATACTTCCTTTGGCCCTATAGTCCTCAAAGGGATCCGAAATATCTGTTCTCAGATTCCACAGAAAAAAGGCTAGCAAAGAGATCCACGAAATACAGATGTAACTCTGTGAGTGGAAGTCACAGAACACTAACCGGTTTCTCAGATAGCTTCTTTCCAGATTTCATCTTAGTATATTTCCTTTTACAACATAGCCCTCTATGGGCTTCCAAATATCACTTTGTCAATTCCACAAGAACTGTCTTAGCGAAAGGCTTCTTGAGTGGAAAGCTGTAACTCTGTGAGATGATTTCACAGAACAAAAAGAAGTCTCTCAGAAAGCTTCTTTCTCTTTGTTATCGGAAGATATTTCCTTTGGCCCTATAGTCTTCAAAGGGATCCGAAGTATCTGCTCTCAGATTCCACAGAAATAAGGCTAGCAAAGAGATCCGGGAAATACAGATTTAACTCTGTGAGATGAATTAACAGAACACTAAGCAGTTTCTCAGAAAGCTTCTTTCCAGATTTCATCTGAGGATATTTCCTTTTTCTATATAGAACGTTTTGGGCTTCCAATTATCACTTTGCCAATTCCACAAGAACTGTCTTAGCGAAAGGCTTCTTGAGTGGAAAGCTGTAACTCTGCGAGATGATTTCAAAGAACACAAAGAAGTTTCTCAGAAAGCTTCTTTCTCTTTGTTATCGGAGGATATTTCCTTTGGCCCTATAGTCCTCAAAGGGATCCGAAATATCTGTTCTCAGATTCCACAGAAATAAGGCTAGCAAAGAGATCCACGAAATACAGATGTAACTCGGTGAGATGAATTAACAGAACACTAAGCAGTTTCTCAGAAAGCTTCTTTCCAGATTTCATCTGAGGATATTTCCTTTTTCACCATAGCCCTCAATGGGCTTCCAAATATCACTTTGCCAATTCCACAAGAACTGTCTTAGCGAAAGGCTTCTTGAGGGGAAAGCTGTAACTCTGTGAGATGATTTCACAGAACACAAAGAAGTTTCTGAGAAAGCTTCTTTCCCTTTGTTATCAGAGGATATTTCCTTTGGCCCTATAGTCTTCAAAGGTATCCGAAATATCTTTTCTCAGATTCCACAGAAATAAGGCTAGCAAAGAGATCCACGAAATACAGATGTAACACTGTGAGATGAATTAACAGAACACTAAGCAGTTTTTGAGAAAGCTTCTTTCCAGATTTCATCAGAGGATATTTCCTTTTTCACCATAGCCCTCTATGGGCTTCCAAATATCACTTTGCCAATTCCACAAGAACTGTCTTAGCGAGAGGCTTCTTGAGGGGAAGCTGTAACTCTGTGAGATGATTTCACAGAACACAAAGAAGTTTCTCAGAAAGCTTCATTCTCTTTGTTATCGGAGGATATTTCCTTTGGCCCTATAGTCTTCTAAGGGATCCGAAATATCTGTTCTCATTTTCCACAGAAATAAGGCTAGCAAAGAAATCCTCGAGATACAGATGTAACTCTGTGAGATGAATTAACAGAACACTAAGCAGTTTCTCAGAAAGCTTCTTTCCAGATTTCATCTGAGGATATTTCCTTTTTCACCATAGCCCTCTATGGGCTTCCAAATATCACTTTGCCAATTCCACAAGAACTGTCTTAGCGAAAGGCTTCTTGAGGGGAATGCTGTAACTCTGTGAGATGATTTCACAGAACACAAAGAAGTTTCTCAGAAAGCTTCATTCTCTTTGTTATCGGAGGATATTTCCTTTGGCCCTATAGTCTTCAAAGGGATCCGAAATATCTGTTCTCATTTTCCACAGAAATAAGGCTAGCAAAGAGATCCACGAACGACAGATGTAACTCTGAGAGATGAATTAACAGAACACTAAGTAGTTTCTCAGAAAGTTTCTTTCCAGATTTCATCTGATTATATTTCCTTTTTCAAAATAGCCCTCTATGGACTTCCAAATATCACTTTGCCAATTCCACAAGAACTGGCATAGCGAAAGGTTCTTGAGGGGAAAGCTGTAACTCTGTGAGATGATTTCACAGAACACAAAGAAGTTTCTAAGAAAGCTTCTTTCTCTTTGTTATCGGAGGATATTTCCTTTGGCCCTATAGTCTTCAAAGGGATCCGAAATATCTGCTTTCAGATGCCACAGAAATAAGGCTAGCAAAGAGATTCACGAAATACAGATGTAACTCTGTGAGATTAATTAACAGAATACTAAGCAGTTTCTCAAAAACCTTCTTTCCAGATTTCATCTGAGGATATTTCCTTTTTCACCATAGCCCACTAGGGGATTCCAAATATCACGTTGCCAATTACACAAGAAGTTTCTTAGCGAAAGGCATCTTGAGAGGAAAACTGTAACTCTGTGAGATGATTTCACAGAACACAAAGAAGTTTCTCAGAAACCACCTTTCTCTTTGTTATCGGAGGATATTTCCTTTGGCCCTATAGTCTTCGAAGAGATCCAAAATATCTGTTCTGAGATTCCACAGAAATAAGGCTAGCAAAGAGATCCAGGAAATACACTTGTAACTCTGTCAGATGAATTAACAGAGCACTAAGAAGTTTCTCAGAAAGCTTCTTTCCAGATTTCATCTGAGGATATTTCCTTTTTCTATATAGCCCTCTCTGGGCTTCCAATTATCACTTTGCCAATTCCACAAGAACTGTCTTAGCGAGAGGCTCCTTGAGGGGAAAGCTGTAACTCTGTGAGATGATTTCACAGAACACAAAGAAGTTTCTCAGAAAGCTTCTTTCTCTTTGTTATCGGAGGATATTTCCTTTGGCCCTATAGTCTTCAAAGGGATCCAAAATATCTGTTCTCAGATACCACAGAAATAAGGCTAGCAAAGAGATCCACGAAATACAGATGTAACTCTGTGAGATGAATTAACAGAACACTAAGCAGTTTCTCTGAAAGCTTCTTTCCAGATTTCATCTGAGGATATTTCCTTTTTCACCATGGCCCTCTATGGGCTTCCAAATATCACTTTGCCAATTCCACAAGAACTGTCTTAGCGAAAGGCTTCCTGAGGGGAAAGCTGTAACTCTGTGAGATGATTTCACAGAACACAAAGAAGTTTCTAAGAAAGCTTCTTTTTCTTTGTTATCGGAGGATATTTCCTTTGGCCCTATAGTCTTCAAAGGGATCCGATATATCTGTTCTCCGATTCCATAAAAATAAAGCTAGCAAAGAGATTCACGAAATACAGATGTAACTCTGTGAGATGAATTAACAGAACTCTAATCAGTTTCTCAGAAAACTTCTTTCCAGATTTCATCTGAGGATATTTCCTTTTTCTACATAGCCCTCTATGGGCTTCCAAATGTCAGTTTGCCAATTCCACAAGAACTGTCTTAGCGAAAGGCTTCTTGAGGGGAAAGCTGTAACTCTGTGAGATGATTTCACAGAACACAAAAAAGTTTCTCAGAAAGCTTCTTTCTCTTTGTTATCGGAGGATATTTCCTTTGGCCCTATAGTCTTCAAAGGGATCCGAAATATCTGTTCTTAGATTCCACAGAAATAAGGCTAGCAAAGAGATCCGCGAAATACAGATGTAACTCTGTGAGTGGAAGTCACAGAACACTAAGCGGTTTCTCAGAAAGCTTCTTTTCAGATTTCATCTGAGGATAGTTCCTTTTTCACCATAGCCCTCTATGGGCTTCCAAATGTCACTTTGCCAATTCCACAAGAACTGTCTTTGCGAAAGGCTTCTTGAGGGGAAAGCTGTAACTCTGTGAGATGATTTCACAGAACACAAAGAAGTTTCTCAGAAAGCTTCTTTCTCTTTGTTATCGGAGGATATTTCCTTTGGCCCTATAGTTTTCAAAGGGATCCGAAATATCTGTTCTCAGATTCCACAGAAATAAGGCTAGCAAAGAGATCCACGAAATACAGATGTAACTCTGTGAGATGAATTAACAGAACAATAAGCAGTTTCTCAGAAAGCTTCTTTCCAGATTTCATCTGAGGATATTTCCTTTTTCACCATAGCCCTCTATGGGCTTCCAAATATCACTTTGCCAATTCCACAAGAACTGTCTTAGCGAAAGGCTTCTTGAGGGGAAAGCTGTAACTCTGTGACATGATTTCACAGAACCCAAAGAAATTTCTCAGAAAGCTTCTTTCTCTTTGTTATCGGAGGATGGTTCCTTTGGCCCTATAGTCTTCAAAGGGATCCGAAATATCTGATTTCCGACACCACAGAAATAAGGCTAGCAAAGAGATCCACGAAATACAGATGTAATTCTGTGAGATGAATTAACAGAACACTAAGCAGTTTCTCAGAAAGCTTCTTTCCAGATTTCATCTGAGGATATTTCCTTTTTCACCACAGCCCTCTATGGGCTTCCAAATATCACTTTGCCAATTCTACAGGAACTGTCTTAGCGAAAGGCTTTTTGTGGGAAAAGCTGTAACTCTGCGAGATGATTTCAGAGAACACCAAAAGTTACTCAGAAAGCTTCTTTCTCTTTGTTATCGCAGGATATGTCCTTTGGCCCTATAGTCTTCAAAGGGATCCAAAATATCTGTTCTCAGATTCCACAGAAATAATTCTAGCAAAGAGATCCACGAAATACAGATGTAACTCTGTGAGTAGAAGTCAGAGAACACTAAGCAGTTTCTCAGAAAGGTTCTTTCCAGATTTCATCTGAGGATATTTCCTTTTTCACCATAGTCTTCTATGGGCTTCCAAATATCACTTTGCCAATTCCACAAGAACTGTCTTAACGAAAGGCTTCTTGAGGGGAAAGCTGTAACTCTGTGAGATGATTTCACAGAACACAAAGAAGTTTCTCAGAAAGCTTCTTTCTCTTTTTTATCGGACGATATTTCCTTAGGCCCTAGAGTCTTCAAAGGAATCCCAAATATCTGTTTTCAGATTCCACAGAAATAAGGCTAGCCAAGAGATCCACGAAACACAGATGTAACTCTGTGAGATGAATTAACAGAACACTAAGCAGTTTCTTAGAAAGCCTCTTTCCAGATTTCATCTGAGGATATTTCCTTTTTCACCATAGACCTCTATGGGCTTCCAAATAGAACTTTGCCTATTCCACAAGAACTTTCTTAGCGAAAGGCTTCTTGAGGGGAAAGCTGTAACTCTGTGAGATGATTTCACAGAACACAAAGAAGTTTCTGAGAAAGCTTCTTTCTCTTTGTTATCGGAGTAAATGTCCTATGGCCCTAGAGTCTTCAAAGGGATCCGAAATATCTGTTCTCAGATTCCACAGAAATAATTCTAGCAAAGAGATCCACGAAATACAGATGTAACTCTGTTGAGATGAATTAACAGAACACTAAGCAGTTTCTCAGAAAGCTTCTTTCCAGATTTCATCTGAGGATATTTCCTTTTTCACCATAGCCCTCTATGGGCTTCCAAATATCACTTTGCCAATTCCACAAGAACTGTCAGAGCGAAAGGCTTCTTGAGGGGAAAGCTGTAACTCTGTGAGATGATTTCACTGAACACGAAGAAGTTTCTCAGAAAGCTTCTTTCTCTTTGTTATCGGAGGATATTTCCTTTGGCCCTACAGTCTTCAAAGGGATCCGAAATATCTGTTCTTAGATTCCACAGAAATAAGGCTAGCAAAGAGATTCACGAAATACAGATGTAACTCTGTGCGATTAATTAACAGAATACTAAGCACTTTCTCAGAAAGCTACTTTCCAGATTTCATCTGAGGATATTTCCTTTTACACCATAGCCCTCTATGGGCTTCCAAATATCACTTTCCCTATTGCACAAGAACTGTCTTAGCGAAAGGCTTCTTGAGGGGAAAGATGTAACTCTGTGAGATGATTTCACAGAAAACAAAGAAGCTTCTCCGAAAGCTTCTTTCTCTTTGTTATCGGATGATATTTCCTTTGGCCCTATAGTCTTCAAAGGGATCCGAAATATCTGTTCTCAGATTCCACAGAAAACAGGCTAGCAAAGAGATCCACGAAATACAGATGTAACTCTGTGAGATGAATTAACAGAACACAAAGCAGATTCTCAGAAAGCTTCTTTCCAGATTTCATCTGAGGATATTTCCTTTTTCACCATAGCCCTCTATGGGCTTCCAAATATCCCTTTGCCAATTCCACAAGAACTGTCTTAGCGAAAGGCTTCTTGAGGGAAAAGCTGTAACTCCGTGAGATGATTTCACAGAACACAAAGAAGTTTCTCAGAAAGCTTCTTTTTCTTTGTTATCGGAGGATGTTTCCTTTGGCCCTATAGTCTTCAAAGGGATCCGAAATATCTGTTCTCAGACACCACAGAAATAATGCTAGCAAAGAGATCCACGAAATACAGATGTAAATCTGTGAGATGAATTAACAGAACACTAAGCAGTTTCTCACAAAGCTTCTTTCCAGATTTCATCTGAGCATATTTCCTTTTTCACCGTAGCCCTCTATGGGCTTCCAAATATCACTTTGCCAATTCCACAAGAACAGTCTTAGCGAAAGGATTCTTGAGGGGAAAGCTGTAATCCTGTGAGATGATTTCACAGAATACAAAGAAGTTTCTGAGAAAGCTTCTTTGTCTTTGTTATCGGAGGATATTTCCTTTGGCCCTATAATCTTCAAAGGGATCCGAAATATCTATTCTCAGATTCCACAGAAATAAGGCTAGCAAAGATATCTACGAAATACAGATATAACTCTGTGAGATGAATTAACAGAACAATAAGCAGTTTCTCAGAAAGATTCTTTCCAGATTTCATCTGAGGATATTTCCTTTTTCACCATAGCCCTCTATGGGCTTCCAAATATCACTTTGCCAATTCCACAAGAAGTGTCTTAGCGAAAGGCTTTTTGAGGGAAAAGCTGTAACGCTCCGAGATGAATTCAAAGAACACAAAGAAGTTTCTCAGAAAGCCTCTTTGTCTTTGTTATCGGAGGATATTTCCTTTGGCCCTATAGTCTTCAAAGGGATCCGAAATATCTGTTCTCAGATTCCACAGAAATAATTCTAGCAAAGAGATCCACGAAATACAGATGTAACTCTGTGAGATGAATTAAAAGAACACTAAGCAGTTTCTCAGAAAGCTTCTTTCTAGATTTCGTCTGAGGATATTTCCTTTTTCTATATAGCCCTCTATGGGCTTCCAAATATCACTTTGCCAATTCCACAAGATCTGTCTAAGCGAAAGGCTTCTTGAGGGGAAAGCTGTAACTCTGTGAGATGATTTCACAGAACACAAAAAAGTTTCTCAGAAAGCTTCTTTCTCTTTGTTATCGGAGGATATTTCCTTTGGCCCTATAGTCTTCAAAGGGATCCGAAATATCTGTTCTTAGATTCCACAGAAATAAGGCTAGCAAAGAGATCCGCGAAATACAGATGTAACTCTGTGAGTGGAAGTTACAGAACACTAAGCGGTTTCTCAGAAAGCTTCTTTTCAGATTTCATCTGAGGATATTTCCTTTTTCACCATAGCCCTCTATGGGCTTCCAAATGTCACTTTGCCAATTCCACAAGAACTGTCTTTGCGAAAGGCTTCTTGAGGGGAAAGCTGTAACTCTGTGAGACGATTTCACAGAACACAAGGAAGTTTCTCAGAAAGCTTCTTTCTCTTTGTTATCGGAGGATATTTCCTTTGGCCCTATAGTCTTCAAAGGGATCCGAAATATCTGTTCTCAGATTCCACAGAAATAAGGCTAGCAAAGAGATCCACGAAATACAGATGTAACTCTGTGAGATGAATTAACAGAACAATAAGCAGTTTCTCAGAAAGCTTCTTTCCAGATTTCATCTGAGGATATTTCCTTTTTCACAATAGCCCTCTATGGGCTTCCAAATATCACTTTGCCAATTCCACAAGAACTGTCTTAGCGAAAGGCTTCTTGAGGGGAAAGCTGTAACTCTGTGACATGATTTCACAGAACCCAAAGAAATTTCTCAGAAAGCTTCTTTCTCTTTGTTATCGGAGGATGGTTCCTTTGGCCCTATAGTCTTCAAAGGGATCCGAAATATCTGTTTTCCGACACCACAGAAATAAGGCTAGCAAAGAGATCCACGAAATACAGATGTAATTCTGTGAGATGAATTAACAGAACACTAAGCAGTTTCTCAGAAAGCTTCTTTCCAGATTTCATCTGAGGATATTTCCTTTTTCACCACAGCCCTCTATGGGCTTCCAAATATCACTTTGCCAATTCTACAGGAACTGTCTTAGCGAAAGGCTTTTTGTGGGAAAAGCTTTAACTCTGCGAGATGATTTCAGAGAACACCAAGAAGTTACTCAGAAAGCTTCTTTCTCTTTGTTATCGCAGGATATGTCCTTTGGCCCTATAGTCTTCAAAGGGATCCAAAATATCTGTTCTCAGATTCCACAGAAATAATTCTAGCAAAGAGATCCACGAAATACAGATGTAACTCTGTGAGTAGAAGTCAGAGAACACTAAGCCGTTTCTCAGAAAGGTTCTTTCCAGATTTCATCTGAGGATATTTCCTTTTTCACCATAGTCCTCTATGGGCTTCCAAATATCACTTTGCCAATTCCACAAGAACTGTCTTAACGAAAGGCTTCTTGAGGGGAAAGCTGTAACTCTGTGAGATGATTTCACAGAACACAAAGAAGTTTCTCAGAAAGCTTCTTTCTCTTTTTTATCGGACGATATTTCCTTTGGCCCTAGAGTCTTCAAAGGAATCCGAAATATCTGTTTTCAGATTCCACAGAAATAAGGCTAGCCAAGAGATCCACGAAACACAGATGTAACTCTGTGAGATGAATTAACAGAACACTAAGCAGTTTCTCAGAAAGCCTCGTTCCAGATTTCATCTGAGGATATTTCCTTTTTCACGATAGACCTCTATGGGCTTCCAAATATCACTTTGCCAATTCCACAAGAACAGTCTTAGCGAAAGGCTTCTTGAGGGGAAAGCTGTAATCCTGTGAGATGATTTCACAGAATACGAAGAAGTTTCTGAGAAAGCTTCTTTGTCTTTGTTATCGGAGGATATTTCCTTTGGCCCTATAATCTTCAAAGGGATCCGAAATATCTATTCTCAGATTCCACAGAAATAAGGCTAGCAAAGATATCCACTAAATACAGATATAACTCTGTGAGATGAATTAACAGAATACTAAGCAGTTTCTCAGAAAGATTCTTTCCAGATTTCATCTGAGGATATTTCCTTTTTCAACATAGCCCTCTATGGGCTTCCAAATATCACTTTGCCAATTCCACAAGAAGTGGCTTAGCGAAAGGCTTCTTGAGGGGAAAGCTGTAACGTTCTGAGATGAATTCAAAGAACACAAAGAAGTTTCTGAGAAAGCCTCTTTGTCTTTGTTATCGGAGGATATTTCATTTGGCGCTATAGTCTTCAAAGGGATCCGAAGTATCTGTTCTCAGATTCCACAGAAATAAGTCTAGCAAAGAAATCCACGAAATACAGATGTAACTCTGTGAGATGAATTAACAGAACACTAAGCAGTTTCTCAGAAAGCTTCTTTCCAGATTTCATCTGAGGATATTTCCTTTTTCTATATAGCCCTCTCTGGGCTTCCAAATATCACTTTGCCAATTCCACAAGATCTGTCTTAGCGAAAGGCTTCTTGAGCGGAAAGCTGTAACTCTGTGAGATGATTTCACAGAACACAAAGAAGTTTCCCAGAAAGCTTCTTTCTCTTTGTTATCGGAGGATATTTCCTTTGGCCCTATAGTCTTCAAAGGGATCCGAAATGTCTGTTCTCAGATTCCACAGAAATAAGGCTAGCAAAGAGATCCACGAAATACAGATGTAAATCTGTGAGTGGAAGTCACAAAACACTAGCAGTTTCTCAGAAAGCTTCTTTCCAGATTTCATCTGAGGATATTTCCTTTTTCACCATAGCCCTCTCTGGGCTTCCAAATATCACTTTGCCAATTCCACAAGAACTGTCTTAGCGAAAGGCTTCTTGAGGGGAAAGCTGTAACTCTGTGAGATCATTTCACAGAACACAAAGAAGTTTCTAAGAAAGCTTCTTTCTCTTTGTTATCGGAGGATAATTCCTTTGGCCCTATAGTCTTCAAAGGGATCCGAAATATCTGCTTTCAGATTCCAAGAAATAAGGCTAGCAAAGAGATCCACAGATGTAACTCTGTGAGATTAATTAACAGAATACTAAGCAGTTTCTCAGAAAGCTTCTTTCCAGATTTCATCTGAGGATATTTCCTTTGTCACCATAGCCCTCTAGGGGCTTCCAAACATCACGTTGCCAATTACACAGGAAGTGTCTAAGCGAAAGGCATCTTGAGGGGAAAGCTGTAACTCTGTGAGATGATTTCACAGAACACAAAGAAGTATCTCAGAAAGTCTCTTTGTCTTTGTTATCGGTGGATATTTCCTTTGGCGCTATAGTCTTCAAAGGGATCCGAAATATCTGTTCTCAGATTCCACAGAAATAAGGATAGCAAAGAGATCCACGAAATACAGATGTAACTCTGTGAGATGAATTAACAGAACACTAAGCAGTTTCTCAGAAAGCTTCTTTCCAGATTTCATCAGAGGATATTTCCTTTTTCACCATAGACCTCTATGGGCTTCCTAATATCACTTTGCCAATTCCACAAGAACTGTCTTAGCGAAAGGCTTCTTGAGGGGAAAGCTGTAACTCTGTGAGATGATTTCACAGAACACAAAGAAGTTTCTCAGAAAGCTTCATTCTCTTTGTTATCGGAGGATATTTCCTTTGGCCCTATAGTCTTCAAAGGGATCCGAAATATCTGTTCTCATTTTCCACAGAAATAAGGCTAGCAAAGAGATCCACGAACGAGAGATGTAACTCTGTGTGATGAATTAACAGAACCCTAAGCAGTTTCTCAGAAATCTTCTTTCCAGATTTCATCTGAGGATATTTCCTTTTTCAAAATAGCCCTCTATGGGCTTCCAAATATCACTTTGCCAATTCCACAAGAACTGTCTTAGCGAAAGGCTTCTTGAGGGGAAAGCTGTAACTCTGTGAGATGATTTCACAGAACACAAAGAGGTTTCTCAGAAACCACCTTTCTCTTTGTTATCGGAGGATATTTCCTTTGGCCCTATAGTCTTCAAAGAGATCCGAAATATCTGTTCTGAGATTCCACAGAAATAAGGCTAGCAAAGAGATCCAGGAAATACACATGTAACTCTGTCAGATGAATTAACAGAACACTAAGAAGATTCTCAGAAAGCTTCTTTCCAGATTTCATCTGAGGATATTTTCTTTTTCTATATAGCCCTCTCTGGGCTTCCAATTATCACTTTGCCAATTCCACAAGAACTGTCTTAGCGAAAGGCTTTTTGAGGGGAAAGCTGTAACTCTATGAGATGATTTTACAGAACACAAAGAAGTTTCTCAGAAAGCTTCTTTCTCTTTGTTATCGGAGGATATTTCCTTTGGCCCTATAGTCTTCAAAGGGATCCGAAATATCTATTCTCAGATACCACAGAAATAAGGCTAGCAAAGAGATTCACGAAATACAGATGTAACTCTGTGAGATTAATTAACAGAATACTAAGCAGTTTCTCAGAAAGCTTCTTCCCAGATTTCATCCGAGGATATTTCCTTTTTCACAATAGCCCTCTAGGGGCTTTAAAATATCACGTTGCCAATTACACAAGAAGTGTCTTAGCGAAAGGCATCTTGAGGAGAAAGCTGTAACTCTGTGAGATGATTTCACAGAACACAAAGAAGTTTCTCCGAAAGCCTCTTTGTCTTTGTTATCGGTGGATATTTCCTTTGGCGCTATAGTCTTCAAAGGGATCCGAAATATCTATTCTCAGATACCACAGAAATAAGGCTAGCAAAGAGATCCACGAAATACAGATGTAACTCTGTGAGATGAATTAACAGAACACTAAGCAGTTTCTCAGAAAGCTTCTTTCCAGATTTCATCTGAGGATATTTCCTTTTTCACCATAGCCCTCTATGGTCTTCCAAATATCACTTTGCCAATTCCACAAGAACTGTCTTAGCGAAAGGCTTCTTGAGGGGAAAGCTGTAACTCTGTGAGATGATATCACAGAACACAAAGAAGTTTCTCAGAAAACTTCTTTCTCTTAGTTATCGCAGGATATTTCCTTTGGCACTATAGTCTTCAAAGAGATCCGAAATATCTGTTCTGAGATTCCACAGAAATAAGGCTAGCAAAGAGATCCAGGAAATACACATGTAACTCTGTCAGATGAATTAACAGAACACTAAGAAGTTTCTCAGGAAGCTTCTTTCCAGATTTCATCTGAGGATATTTCCTTTTCAAGATAGCCCTCTCTGGGCTTCCAAATATCACTTTGCCAATTCCACAAGAACTGTCTTAGCGAAAGGCTTCTTGAGGGGAAAGCTGAAACTCTGTGAGATGATTTCACAGAACACAAAGAAGTTTCTCAGAAAGCTTCTTTCTCTTCGTTATCGGAGGATATTTCCTTTGGCGCTATAGTCTTCAAAGGGATCCGAAATATCTGTTCTCATTTTCCGCAGAAATAAGGCTAGCAAAGAGATCCACGGAAGACAGATGTAATTCTGTGAGATGAATTAACAGAACACTAAGCAGTTTCTCAGAAAGCTTCTTTCCAGATTTCATCTGAGGATATTTCCTTTTCACCATAGCCCTCTAAGGGCTTCCAAATATCACTTTGCCAGTTTCACAAGAACTGTCTTAGGGAAAGGCTTCTTTAGGGGAAAGCTGTAACTCTGTGAGATGATTTCACAGAACACAAAGAAGTTTCTAAGAAAGCTTCTTTCTCTTTGTTATCGGAGGATATTTCCTTTGGCCCTATAGTCTTCAAAGGGATCCGAAATATCTGCTTTCAGATTCCACAGAAATAAGGCTAGCAAAGAGATTCACGAAATACAGATGTAACTCTGTGAGATTAATTAACAGAACACTAAGCAGTTTCTCAGAAAGCTTCTTTCCAGATTTCATCTGAGGATATTTCCTTTTTCACCATAGCCCTCTAGGGGCTTCCAAATATCACGTTGCCAATTACACAAGAAGTGTCTTAGCGAAAGGCATCTTGAGGGGAAAGCTGTAACTCTGTGAGATGATTTCACAGAACACAAAGAAGTTTCTCAGAAAGTTTCTTTCTCTTTGTTATCTGAGAACATTTCCTTTGGCCCTATAGTCTTCAAAGGGATCCGAAATATCTGTTCTCAGATTCCACAGAAATAAGGCTAGCATAGAGATCCACGAAATACAGATGTAACTCTGTGAGATGAATAAAAGATCACTAAGCAGTTTCTCAGAAAGCTTCTTTCCAAATTTCATCTGAGGATATTTCCTTTTTCACCATAGCCCTCTATGGGCGTCCAAATATCACTTTGCCAATTCCACAAGAACTGTCTTAGCGAAAGGCTTCTTGAGGGAAAAGCTGCAACTCTGTGAGATGATTTCACAGAACCCAAAGAAGTTTCTCAGAAAGCTTCTTTCTCTTTGTTATCGGAGGATATTTCCTTTGGCCCTATAGTCTTCAAAGGGATCCGAAATATCTGTTTTCGTTTTCCACAGAAATAAGGCTAGAAAATAGATCCACGAAATACAGATGTAACTCTGTGAGATGAATTAACAGAACACTAAGGGGTTTCTCAGAAAGCTTCTTTCCAGATTTCATCTGAGGACACTTCCTTTTTCAAAATAGCCCTCTATGGGCTTCCAAATATCACTTTGCCAATTCCACAAGTACTGTCTGAGCGAAAGGCTTCTTGAGGGGAAAGCTGTAACTCTGTGAGATGATTTCACAGAACACAAAGAAGTTTCTCTGAAAGCCTCTTTCTCTTTGTTATCGGAGGATATTTCCTTTGGCCCTATAGTCTTCAAAGGGATCCGAAATATCTGTTCTCAGATTCCACAAAAACAAGGCTAGGAAAGAGATCCAGGAAATACAGATGTAACTCTGTGAGATGAATTAACAGTACTCTAAGCATTTTCTAAGAAAGCTTCTTTCCCGTTTTCATCTGAGGATATTTCGTTTTTCACCATAGCCCTCTATGGGCTTCCGAATATCACTTCGCCAATTCCACAAGAACTGTCTTAGCAAAAGGCTTCTTCAGGGGAAAGCTCTAACTCTGTGAGGTGATTTCACAGAACACAAAGAAGTTTCTCAGAAAGCTTCTTTCTCTTTGTTATCGGAGGATATTTCCTTTGGCCCTATAGTCTTCAAAGGGATCCGAAATATCTGTTCTCATTTTCCACAGAAATAAGGCTAGCAAAGAGATCCACGAAAGACAGATATAACTCTGTGAGATGAATTAACGGAACACTAAGCGGTTTCTCAGAAAGCTTCTTTCCAGATTTCATCTGAGGATATTTCCTTTTTCACCATAGCCCTCTATGGGCTTCCAAATATCACTTTGCCAATTCCACAAGAACTGTCTTAGCGAAAGGCTTCTTGAGGGGAGAGCTGTAACTCTGTGAGATGATTTCGCAGAACACAAAGAAGTTTCTCAGAAAGCTTCTTTCTCTTTGTTATCGGAGGATATTTCCTTTGGCCCTATAGTCTTCAAAGAGATCCGAAATATCTCTTCTGACATTCCACAGAAATAAGGCTAGCAAAGAGATCCAGGAAATACTCATGTAACTCTGTCAGATGAATTAACAGGATACTAAGAAGTTTCTGAGATAGCTTCTTTCCGGATTTCATCTGAGGATATTTCCTTTTTCTATATAGACCTCCCTGGGCTTCCAATTATCACTTTGCCAAATCCACAAGAACTGTCTTAGCGAAAGGCTTCTTGAGGGGAAAGCTGTAACTCTGTGAGATGATTTCACAGAACTCAAAGAAGTTTCTCAGAAAGCTTCTTTCTCTTTGTTATCGGAGGATATTTCCTTTGGCCCTATAGTCTTCAAAGGGATCCGAAATATCTGTTCTCAGATTCCACAGAAATAAGGCTAGCAAAGAGATCCACGAAAGACAGATGTAACTCTGTGAGAGGAATTAACAGAACACTAAGCGGTTTCTCAGAAAGCTTCTTTCCAGATTTCATCTGAGGATATTTCCTTTTTCACCATAGCCCTCTAGGGGCTTCCAAATATCACGTTGCCAATTACACAAGAAGTGTCTTAGCGAAAGGCTTCTTGAGGGGAAAGCTGTAACTCTGTGAGATGATTTCACAGAACACAAAGAAGTTTCTCAGAAAGCCTCTTTGTCTTTGTTATCGGAGGATATTTCCTTTGGCCCTATAGTCTTCAAAGGGATCAGAAATATCAGTTCTCAGATTCCACAGAAATAAGGCTAGCAAAGAGATCCACGAAATACAGATGTAACACTGTGAGAAGAATTAACAGAACACTAAGCAGTTTCTCAGAAAGCTTCTTTCCAGATTTCATCTTAGGATATTTCCTTTTTCACCATAGACCTCTATGGGCTTCCAAATATCACTTTGCCAATTCCACAAGAACTGTCTTAGCGAAAGGCTTCTTGAGGGGAAAGCTGTAACTCTGCGAGATGATTTCACTGAACACAAAGAAGTTTCTGAGAAAGCTTCTTTCTCTTTGTTATCGAAGGATATGTCCTTTGGCCCTATAGTCTTCAAAGGGATCCGAAATATCTGTTCTCAGATTCCACAGAAATAATTCTAGCAAAGAGATCCACGAAATACAGATGTAACTCTGTGAGATGAAGTAACAGAACACTAAGCATTTTATCAGAAAGCTTCTTTCCAGATTTCATCTGAGGATATTTCCTTTTTCACCTTAGCCCTCTATGGGCTTCCAAATATCACTTTGCCAATTCCACAAGAACTGTCTGAGCGAAAGGCTTCTTGAGGGAAAAGCTGTAACTCTGTGAGATGATTGCACAAAACACAAAGAAGTTTCTCAGAAAGCTTCTTTCTATTTGTTATCGGAGAATATTTCCTTTGTCCCTATAGTCTTCAAAGGGATCCGAAATATCTGTTCTCAGATTCCACAGAAATAAGGCTAGCAAAGAGATCCAGGAAATACAAATGTAACTCTGTCAGATGAATTAACAGAACACTAGGTAGTTTCTCAGAAAGCTTCTTTCCAGATTTCATCTGAGGATATTTCCTTTTTCACCAAAGCCCTCTATGTGCTTCCAAATATTACTTTGCCAATTCCACAAGAACTGTCTTAGCGAAAGGTTTCTTGAGGGGAAAGCTGTAACTCTGTGAGATGATTTCACAGAACACAAAGAAGTTTCTCAGAAAGCTTCTTTCTCTTTGTTATCGGAGGATATTTCCTTTGGCCCTATAGTCTTCAAAGAGATCCGAAATATCGGTTCTGAGATTCCACAGAAATAAGGCTAGCAAAGAGATCCAGGAAATACACATGTAACTCTGTCAGATGAATTAACAGAACACTAAGAAGTTTCTCAGAAAGCTTCTTTGCAGATTTCATCTGAGCATATTTTTTTTTCTATATAGCCCTCTCTGGGCTTCCAATTATCACTTTGCCAATTCCACAAGAAGTGTCTTAGGAAAAGGAATCTTTAGGGGAAAGCTGTAACTCTGTGAGATGATTTCACAGAACACAAAGATGTTTCTCAGAAAGCCTCTTTGTCTTTGTTATCGGTGGATATTTCCTTTGGCGCTATAGTCTTCAAAGGGATCCGAATTATCTGTTCTCAGATTCCACAGAAATAAGGCTAGCAAAGAGATTCGCGAAATACAGATGTAACACTGTGCGATGAATTAACAGAACACTAAGCAGTTTCTCAGAAAGCTTCTTTCCAGATTTCATCTGAGGATATTTCCTTTTTCACCATAGCCCTCTAAGGGCTTCCCAATATCACTTTGCCAATTTCACAAGAACTGTCTTAGGGAAAGGCTTCTTGAGGGGAAAGCTGTAACTCTGTGAGATGATTTCACAGAACACAAAGAAGTTTCTCAGAAAGCTTCTTTCTCTTTGTTATCAGAGGATATTTCCTTTGACCCTATAGTCTTCAAAGAGATCCGAAATATCTGTTCTCAGATTCCACAGACATAAGGCTAGCAAAGAGATCCACGAAAGACAGATTTAACACTGTGAGATGAATTAACAGAACACTAAGCAGTTTCTCAGAAAGCTTCTTTCCAGATTTCATCTGAGGATATTTCTTTTTCACCATAGCCCTCTATGGGCTTCCAAATATCACTTTGACAATTACACAAGAACTGTATTAGCGAAAAGCTTCATGTGGGAAAAGCTGTAACTCTGCGAGATGATTTCACAGAACACCAAGAAGTTTCTCAGAAAGCTTCTTCCTCTTTGTTATCGGAGGATATGTCCTTTGGCCCTATAGTCTTCAAAGGGATCCAAAATATCTGTTCTCAGATTCCACAGAAATAATTCTAGCAAAGAGATCCACAAAATACAGATGTAACTCTGTGAGTAGAAGTCAGAGAACACTAAGCAATTTCTCAGAAAGCTTCTTTCCATATTTCATTTTAGGATATTTCCTTTTTCACCATAGCCCTCTATGGGCTTCCAAATATCACTTTGACAATTACACAAGAACTGTCTTAGCGAAAGGCTTCTTGTGGCAAAAACTGTAACTCTGTGAGATGATTTCACAGAACACCAAGAAGTTACTCAGAAAGCTTCTTTGTCTTTGTTATCGGAGGATATGTCCTTTGGCCCTATAGTCTTCAAAGGGATCCAAAATATCTGTTCTCAGATTCCACAGAAATAATTCTAGCAAAGAGATCCACGAAATACAGATGTAACTCTGTGAGTAGAAGTCACAGAACTCTAAGCAGTTTCTCAGAAAGCCTCTTTTCAGATTTCATCTGAGGATATTTCCTTTTTCTATATAGCCCTCTACAGGCTTACAAATATCACTTTGCCAATTCCACAAGAACTGTCTTAGCGAAAGGCTTCTTGAGGGGAAAGCTGTAACTGTGTGAGATGATTTCACAGAACACAAAGAAGTTTGCCAGATAGCTTCTTTCTCTTTGTTATCGGAGGATATTTCCTTTGGCCCTATAGTCTTCAAAGGGATCCGAAATATCTGTTCTCAGATTCCACAGAAATAAGGCTAGCAAAGAGATCCAGATAATACACATGTAACTCTGTTAGATGAATTAACAGAACACTAAGTAGTTTCTCAGAAAGCTTCTTTCCAGATTTCATCTGAGGATATTTCCTTTTTCACCATAGCCCTCTATGTGCTTCCAAATATTACTTTGCCAATTCCACAAGAACTGTCTTAGCGAAAGGCTTCTTGAGGGGAAAGCTGTAACTCTGTGAGATGATTTCACAGAACACAAAGAAGTTTCTCAGAAAGCTTCTTTCTCTTTGTTATCGGAGGATATTTCCTTTGGCCCTATAGTCTTCAAAGAGATCCGAAATATCGGTTCTGAGATTCCACAGAAATAAGGCTAGCAAAGAGATCCAGGAAATACACATGTAACTCTGTCAGATGAATTAACAGAACACTAAGAAGTTTCTCAGAAAGCTTCTTTGCAGATTTCATCTGAGCATATTTCCTTTTTCTATATAGCCCTCTCTGGGCTTCCAATTATCACTTTGCCAATTCCACAAGAAGTGTCTTAGGAAAAGGAATCTTCAGGGGAAAGCTGTAACTCTGTGAGATGATTTCACAGAACACAAAGAAGTTTCTCAGAAAGCCTCTTTGTCTTTGTTATCGGTGGATATTTCCTTTGGCGCTATAGTCTTCAAAGGGATCCGAAATATCTGTTCTCAGATTCCACAGAAATAAGGCTAGCAAAGAGATCCGCGAAATACAGATGTAACACTGTGAGATGAATTAACAGAACACTAAGCAGTTTCTCAGAAAGCTTCTTTCCAGATTTCAGCTGAGGATATTTCCTTTTTCACCATAGCCCTCTAAGGGCTTCCCAATATCACTTTGCCAATTTCACAAGAACTGTCTTAGGGAAAAGCTTCTTGAGGGGAAAGCTGTAACTCTGTGAGATGATTTCACAGAACACAAAGAAGTTTCTCAGAAAGCTTCTTTCTCTTTGTTATCGGAGGATATTTCCTTTGGCCCTATAGTCTTCAAAGAGATCCGAAATATCTGTTCTCAGATTCCACAGACATAAGGCTAGCAAAGAGATCCACGAAAGACAGATTTAACACTGTGAGATGAATTAACAGAACACTAAGCAGTTTCTCAGGAAGCTTCTTTCCAGATTTCATCTGAGGATATTTCCTCTTTCACCATAGCCCTCTTTGGGCATCCAAATATCACTTTGCCAATTAATCAAGTACTGTCTTAGCGAAAGGCTTCTTGAGGGCAAAGCTGTAACTCTGAGAGATGATTTCACGGAAAGCAAAGAAGTTTCTCATAAAGCTTCTCTCTCTTTGTTATCGGAGGATATTTCTTTTGGCCCTATAGTCTTCAAAGGATCCGAAATATCTGTTCTCAGATTCCACAGAAATAAGGCTAGCAAAGAGATCCACGAAATACAGATGTGACTCTGTGAGATGAATTAACAGAACACTAAGCAGTTTCTGAGAAACTTCTTTCCAGATTTCATCTGAGGATATTTCCTTTTTCAACATAGCCCTCTATGGGCTTCCAAATATCACTTCGCCAATTCCACAAGAACTGTCTTAGCGAAAGGCTTCTTGAGGGGAAAGTTGTATCTCTGTGACATGATTTCACAGAACACAAAGAAGTTTCTCAGAAAGCTTCTTTCTCTTTGTTATCGAAGGATATGTCCTTTGGCCCTATAGTCTTCAAAGGGATCCGAAATATCTGTTCTCAGATTCCACAGAAATAATTCTAGCAAAGAGATCCACGAAATACAGATGTAACTCTGTGAGATGAAGTAACAGAACACTAAGCATTTTATCAGAAAGCTTCTTTCCAGATTTCATCTGAGGATATTTCCTTTTTCACCTTAGCCCTCTATGGGCTTCCAAATATCACTTTGCCAATTCCACAAGAACTGTCTGAGCGAAAGGCTTCTTGAGGGGAAAGCTGTAACTCTGTGAGATGATTTCGCTGAACACAAAGAAGTTTCTCAGAAAGCTTCTTTCTCTTTGTTATCGGAGGACATTTCCTTTGGCCCTATAGTCTTCAAAGGGATCCGAAATATCTGTTCTCAGATTCCACAGAAATAAGGCTAGCAAATTGATCCACGAAATACAGATGTAACACTGTGAGATGAATTAACAGAACACTAAGCAGTTTCTCAGAAAGCTTCTTTCCAGATTTCATCTGAGGATATTTCCTTTTTCACCATAGCCCTCTAGGGGCTTCCAAATATCACTTTGCCAATTCCACAAGAACTGTCTTAGCGAAAGGCTTCTTGAGGGAAAAGCTGCAACTCTGTGAGATGATTTCACAGAACCCAAAGAAGTTTCTCAGAAAGCTTCTTTCTCTTTGTTATCGGAGGATATTTCCTTTGGCCCTATAGTCTTTAAAGGGATCCGAAATATCTGTTTTCAGATTCCACAGAAATAAGGCTAGCAAAGAGATCCAGGAAATACACATGTAACTCTGTCAGATGAATTAACAGAACACTAAGTAGTTTCTCAGAAAGCTTCTTTCCAGATTTCATCTGAGGATATTTCCTTTTTCACCATAGCCCTCTATGTGCTTCCAAATATTACTTTGCCAATTCCACAAGAAGTGTCTTAGCGAAAGGTTTCTTGAGGGGAAAGCTGTAACTCTGTGAGATGATTTCACAGAACACAAAGAAGTTTCTCAGAAAGCTTCTTTCTCTTTGTTATCGGAGGATATTTCCTTTGGCCCTATAGTCTTCAAAGAGATCCGAAATATCGGTTCTGAGATTCCACAGAAATAAGGCTAGCAAAGAGATCCAGGAAATACACATGTAACTCTGTCAGATGAATTAACAGAACACTAAGAAGTTTCTCAGAAAGCTTCTTTGCAGATTTCATCTGAGCATATTTCCTTTTTCTATATAGCCCTCTCTGGGCTTCCAATTATCACTTTGCCAATTCCACAAGAAGTGTCTTAGGAAAAGGAATCTTTAGGGGAAAGCTGTAACTCTGTGAGATGATTTCACAGAACACAAAGAAGTTTCTCAGAAAGCCTCTTTTTCTTTGTTATCGGTGGATATTTCCTTTGGCGCTATAGTCTTCAAAGGGATCCGAATTATCTGTTCTCAGATTCCACAGAAATAAGGCTAGCAAAGAGATTCGCGAAATACAGATGTAACACTGTGCGATGAATTAACAGAACACTAAGCAGTTTCTCAGAAAGCTTCTTTCCAGATTTCATCTGTGGATATTTCCTTTTTCACCATAGCCCTCTAAGGGCTTCCCAATATCACTTTGCCAATTTCACAAGAACTGTCTTAGGGAAAGGCTTCTTGAGGGGAAAGCTGTAACTCTGTGAGATGATTTCACAGAACACAAAGAAGTTTCTCAGAAAGCTTCTTTCTCTTTGTTATCAGAGGATATTTCCTTTGGCCCTATAGTCTTCAAAGAGATCCGAAATATCTGTTCTCAGATTCCACAGACATAAGGCTAGCAAAGAGATCCACGAAAGACAGATTTAACACTGTGAGATGAATTAACAGAACACTAAGCAGTTTCTCAGAAAGCTTCTTTCCAGATTTCATCTGAGGATATTTCTTTTTCACCATAGCCCTCTATGGGCTTCCAAATATCACTTTGACAATTACACAAGAACTGTATTAGCGAAAGGCTTCTTGTGGGAAAAGCTGTAACTCTGCGAGATGATTTCACAGAACACCAAGAAGTTTCTCAGAAAGCTTCTTTCTCTTTGTTAACGGAGGATATGTCCTTTGGCCCTATAGTCTTCAAAGGGATCCAAAATATCTGTTCTCAGATTCCACAGAAATAATTCTAGCAAAGAGATCCACAAAATACAGATGTAACTCTGTGAGTAGAAGTCAGAGAACACTAAGCAATTTCTCAGAAAGCTTCTTTCCATATTTCATTTTAGGATATTTCCTTTTTCACCATAGCCCTCTATGGGCTTCCAAATATCACTTTGACAATTACACAAGAACTGTCTTAGCGAAAGGCTTCTTGTGGCAAAAACTGTAACTCTGCGAGATGATTTCACAGAACACCAAGAAGTTACTCAGAAAGCTTCTTTGTCTTTGTTATCGGAGGATATGTCCTTTGGCCCTATAGTCTTCAAAGGGATCCAAAATATCTGTTCTCAGATTCCACAGAAATAATTCTAGCAAAGAGATCCACGAAATACAGATGTAACTCTGTGAGTAGAAGTCACAGAACTCTAAGCAGTTTCTCAGAAAGCCTCTTTTCAGATTTCATCTGAGGATATTTCCTTTTTCTATATAGCCCTCTACAGGCTTACAAATATCACTTTGCCAATTCCACAAGAACTGTCTTAGCGAAAGGCTTCTTGAGGGGAAAGCTGTAACTCTGTGAGGTGATTTCACAGAACACAAAGAAGTTTGCCAGATAGCTTCTTTCTCTTTGTTATCGGAGGATATTTCCTTTGGCCCTATAGTCTTCAAAGGGATCCGAAATATCTGTTCTCAGATTCCACAGAAATAAGGCTAGCAAAGAGATCCAGATAATACACATGTAACTCTGTTAGATGAATTAACAGAACACTAAGTAGTTTCTCAGAAAGCTTCTTTCCAGATTTCATCTGAGGATATTTCCTATTTCACCATAGCCCTCTATGTGCTTCCAAATATTACTTTGCCAATTCCACAAGAACTGTCTTAGCGAAAGGCTTCTTGAGGGGAAAGCTGTAACTCTGTGAGATGATTTCACAGAACACAAAGAAGTTTCTCAGAAAGCTTCTTTCTCTTTGTTATCGGAGGATATTTCCTTTGGCCCTATAGTCTTCAAAGAGATCCGAAATATCGGTTCTGAGATTCCACAGAAATAAGGCTAGCAAAGAGATCCAGGAAATACACATGTAACTCTGTCAGATGAATTAACAGAACACTAAGAAGTTTCTCAGAAAGCTTCTTTGCAGATTTCATCTGAGCATATTTCCTTTTTCTATATAGCCCTCTCTGGGCTTCCAATTATCACTTTGCCAATTCCACAAGAAGTGTCTTAGGAAAAGGAATCTTCAGGGTAAAGCTGTAACTCTGTGAGATGATTTCACAGAACACAAAGAAGTTTCTCAGAAAGCCTCTTTGTCTTTGTTATCGGTGGATATTTCCTTTGGCGCTATAGTCTTCAAAGGGATCCGAAATATCTGTTCTCAGATTCCACAGAAATAAGGCTAGCAAAGTGATCCGCGAAATACAGATGTAACACTGTGAGATGAATTAACAGAACACTAAGCAGTTTCTCAGAAAGCTTCTTTCCAGATTTCAGCTGAGGATATTTACTTTTTCACCATAGCCCTCTAAGGGCTTCCCAATATCACTTTGCCAATTTCACAAGAACTGTCTTAGGGAAAAGCTTCTTGAGGGGAAAGCTGTAACTCTGTGAGATGATTTCACAGACACAAAGAAGTTTCTCAGAAAGCTTCTTTCTCTTTGTTATCGGAGGATATTTCCTTTGGCCCTATAGTCTTCAAAGAGATCCGAAATATCTGTTCTCAGATTCCACAGACATAAGGCTAGCAAAGAGATCCACGAAAGACAGATTTAACACTGTGAGATGAATTAACAGAACACTAAGCAGTTTCTCAGGAAGCTTCTTTCCAGATTTCATCTGAGGATATTTCCTCTTTCACCATAGCCCTCTATGGGCATCCAAATATCACTTTGCCAATTAATCAAGTACTGTCTTAGCGAAAGGCTTCTTGAGGGCAAAGCTGTAACTCTGAGAGATGATTTCACGGAAAACAAAGAAGTTTCTCATAAAGCTTCTCTCTCTTTGTTATCGGAGGATATTTCTTTTGGCCCTATAGTCTTCAAAGGATCCGAAATATCTGTTCTCAGATTCCACAGAAATAAGGCTAGCAAAGAGATCCACGAAATACAGATGTGACTCTGTGAGATGAATTAACAGAACACTAAGCAGTTTCTGAGAAACTTCTTTCCAGATTTCATCTGAGGATATTTCCTTTTTCAACATAGCCCTCTATGGGCTTCCAAATATCACTTCGCCAATTCCACAAGAACTGTCTTAGCGAAAGGCTTCTTGAGGGGAAAGTTGTATCTCTGTGACATGATTTCACAGAACACAAAGAAGTTTCTCAGAAAGCTTCTTTCTCTTTGTTATCGGAGGATATTTCCTTTGGCCCTATAGTCTTCAAAGAGATCCGAAATATCTGTTCTGAGATTCCACAGAAATAAGGCTAGCAAGGAGATCCAGGAAATACACATGTAACTCTGTCAGATGTATTAACAGAACACTAAGCAGTTACTCAGAAAGCTTCTTTCCAGATTTCATCTGAGGATATTTCCTTTTTCACCATAGCCCTCTACGGGCTTCCAAATATCACTTTGCCAATTCCACAAGAACTGTCTTAGCGAAAGGCTTCTAGAGGGCAAAGCTGTAACTCTGTGAGATGATTTCACAGAACACAAAGAAGTTTCTCAGAAAGCTTCTTTCTCTTTGTTATCGGAGGATATTTCCTTTGGCCCTATAGTCTTCAAAGGGATCCGAAATATCTGTTCTCAGATTCCACAGAAATAAGGCTAGCAAAGAGATCCACGAAATACCGATGTAACTCTGTGAGATGAATTAACAGAACACTGAGCAGTTTCTCAGAAAGCTTCTTTCCAGATTTCATCTGAGGATATTTCCTTTTTCAACATAGCAATCTATGGGCTTCCAAATATCAGTTTGCCAATTACACAAGAACTGTCTTAACGAAAGGCTTCTTGAGGGGAAAGCTGTAACTTTGTGAGATGATTTCACAGAACACAAAGAAGTTTCTCAGAAAGCTTCTTTCTCTTTGTTATCGGAGGATATTTCCTTTGGCCCTGTAGTCTTCAAAGGGATCCGAAATATCTGATCTCAGATTCCACAGAAATAAGGCTAGCAAAGAGATCCACGAAATACAGATGAAACTCTGTGAGTGGTAGTCAGAAAACACTAAGCAGTTTCTCAGAAAGCTTCTTTCCATATTTCATCTGAGGATATTTCCTTTTTCAAAATAGCCCTCTACGGGCTTCCAAATATCACTTTGCCAATTCCACAAGAACTGTCTTAGAGAAAGGTTTCTTTAAGGGAAAGCTGTAACTCTGTGAGATGATTTCACAGAACACAAAGAAGTTTCTCAGAAAGCTTCTTTCTCTTTGTAATCGGAGGATATTTACTTTGGCCCTATAGTCTTCAAAGGGATCCGAAATATCTGTTCTCAGATTCCACAGAAATAAGGCTAGCAAAGAGATCCACGAAATACAGATGAAACTCTGTGAGTGGAAGTCAGAAAACACTAAGCAGTTTCTCAGAAAGCTTCTTTCCATATTTCATCTGAGGATATTTCCTTTTTCAAAATAGCCCTCTACGGGCTTCCAAATATCACTTTGCCAATTCCACAAGAACTGTCTTAGCGAAAGGCTTCTTGAGGGGAAACCTGTAACTCTGTGAGATGATTTCACAGAACACAAAGAAGTTTCTCAGAAAGCTTCTTTCTCTTTGTTATCGGAGGATATTTCCTTTGACACTATACTCTTCAAAAGGATCCGAAATATTTGTTCTCAGATTCAACAGAAATAAGGCTAGCAAAGAGATCCACGAAATACAGATGTAACTCCGTGAGTGGAAGTCAGAGAACACTAAGCAGTTTCTCAGAAAGCTTCTTTCCAGATTTCATCTGAGGATATTTCCTTTTTCACCATAGCCCTCTAGGGGCTTCCAAATATCACTTTACCAATTCCACAAGAACTGTCTTAGCGAAAGGCTTCTTGAGGGAAAAGCTGCAACTCTGTGAGATGATTTTACAGAACCCAAAGAAGTTTCTCAGAAAGCTTCTTTCTCTTTGTTATCGGAGGATATTTCCTTTGGCCCTATAGTCTTCAAAGGGATCCGAAATATCTGTTTTCAGATTCCACAGAAATAAGGCTAGCAAATAGATCCACGAAATATAGATGTAACTCTGTGAGATGAATTAACAGAACACTAAGCGGTTTCTCAGAAAGCTTCTTTCCAGATTTCATCTGAGGATACTTCCTTTTTCAAAATAGCCCTCTATGGGCTTCCAAATATCACTTTGCCAATTACACAAGAACTGTCTGAGCGAAAGGTTTCTTGAGGGGAAAGCTGTAACTCTGTGAGATGATTTCACAGAACACAAAGAAGTTTCTCAGAAAGCTTCTTTCTCTTTGTTATCGGAGGATATTTCCTTTGGCCCTATAGTCTTCAAAGAGATCCGAAATATCGGTTCTGAGATTCCACAGAAATAAGGCTAGCAAAGAGATCCAGGAAATACACATGTAACTCTGTCAGATGAATTAACAGAACACTAAGAAGTTTCTCAGAAAGCTTCTTTGCAGATTTCATCTGAGCATATTTCCTTTTTCTATATAGCCCTCTCTGGGCTTCCAATTATCACTTTGCCAATTCCACAAGAAGTGTCTTAGGAAAAGGAATCTTTAGGGGAAAGCTGTAACTCTGTGAGATGATTTCACAGAACACAAAGAAGTTTCTCAGAAAGCCTCTTTGTCTTTGTTATCGGTGGATATTTCCTTTGGCGCTATAGTCTTCAAAGGGATCCGAATTATCTGTTCTCAGATTCCACAGAAATAAGGCTAGCAAAGAGATTCGCGAAATACAGATGTAACACTGTGCGATGAATTAACAGAACACTAAGCAGTTTCTCAGAAAGCTTCTTTCCAGATTTCATCTGAGGATATTTCCTTTTTCACCATAGCCCTCTAAGGGCTTCCCAATATCACTTTGCCAATTTCACAAGAACTGTCTTAGGGAAAGGCTTCTTGAGGGGAAAGCTGTAACTCTGTGAGATGATTTCACAGAACACAAAGAAGTTTCTCAGAAAGCTTCTTTCTCTTTGTTATCAGAGGATATTTCCTTTGGCCCTATAGTCTTCAAAGAGATCCGAAATATCTGTTCTCAGATTCCACAGACATAAGGCTAGCAAAGAGATCCACGAAAGACAGATTTAACACTGTGAGATGAATTAACAGAACACTAAGCAGTTTCTCAGAAAGCTTCTTTCCAGATTTCATCTGAGGATATTTCTTTTTCACCATAGCCCTCTATGGGCTTCCAAATATCACTTTGACAATTACACAAGAACTGTATTAGCGAAAGGCTTCATGTGGGAAAAGCTGTAACTCTGCGAGATGATTTCACAGAACACCAAGAAGTTTCTCAGAAAGCTTCTTTCTCTTTGTTAACGGAGGATATGTCCTTTGGCCCTATAGTCTTCAAAGGGATCCAAAATATCTGTTCTCAGATTCCACAGAAATAATTCTAGCAAAGAGATCCACAAAATACAGATGTAACTCTGTGAGTAGAAGTCAGAGAACACTAAGCAATTTCTCAGAAAGCTTCTTTCCATATTTCATTTTAGGATATTTCCTTTTTCACCATAGCCCTCTATGGGCTTCCAAATATCACTTTGACAATTACACAAGAACTGTCTTAGCGAAAGGCTTCTTGTGGCAAAAACTGTAACTCTGCGAGATGATTTCACAGAACACCAAGAAGTTACTCAGAAAGCTTCTTTGTCTTTGTTATCGGAGGATATGTCCTTTGGCCCTATAGTCTTCAAAGGGATCCAAAATATCTGTTCTCAGATTCCACAGAAATAATTCTAGCAAAGAGAACCACGAAATACAGATGTAACTCTGTGAGTAGAAGTCACAGAACTCTAAGCAGTTTCTCAGAAAGCCTCTTTTCAGATTTCATCTGAGGATATTTCCTTTTTCTATATAGCCCTCTACAGGCTTACAAATATCACTTTGCCAATTCCACAAGAACTGTCTTAGCGAAAGGCTTCTTGAGGGGAAAGCTGTAACTCTGTGAGATGATTTCACAGAACACAAAGAAGTTTGCCAGATAGCTTCTTTCTCTTTGTTATCGGAGGATATTTCCTTTGGCCCTATAGTCTTCAAAGGGATCCGAAATATCTGTTCTCAGATTCCACAGAAATAAGGCTAGCAAAGAGATCCAGATAATACACATGTAACTCTGTTAGATGAATTAACAGAACACTAAGTAGTTTCTCAGAAAGCTTCTTTCCAGATTTCATCTGAGGATATTTCCTTTTTCACCATAGCCCTCTATGTGCTTCCAAATATTACTTTGCCAATTCCACAAGAACTGTCTTAGCGAAAGGCTTCTTGAGGGGAAAGCTGTAACTCTGTGAGATGATTTCACAGAACACAAAGAAGTTTCTCAGAAAGCTTCTTTCTCTTTGTTATCGGAGGATATTTCCTTTGGCCCTATAGTCTTCAAAGAGATCCGAAATATCGGTTCTGAGATTCCACAGAAATAAGGCTAGCAAAGAGATCCAGGAAATACACATGTAACTCTGTCAGATGAATTAACAGAACACTAAGAAGTTTCTCAGAAAGCTTCTTTGCAGATTTCATCTGAGCATATTTCCTTTTTCTATATAGCCCTCTCTGGGCTTCCAATTATCACTTTGCCAATTCCACAAGAAGTGTCTTAGGAAAAGGAATCTTCAGGGGAAAGCAGTAACTCTGTGAGATGATTTCACAGAACACAAAGAAGTTTCTCAGAAAGCCTCTTTTTCTTTGTTATCTGTGGATAATTCCTTTGGCGCTATAGTCTTCAAAGGGATCCGAAATATCTGTTCTCAGATTCCACAGAAATAAGGCTAGCAAAGAGATCCGCGAAATACAGATGTAACACTGTGAGATGAATTAACAGAACACTAAGCAGTTTCTCAGAAAGCTTCTTTCCAGATTTCAGCTGAGGATATTTCCTTTTTCACCATAGCCCTCTAAGGGCTTCCCAATATCACTTTGCCAATTTCACAAGAACTGTCTTAGGGAAAAGCTTCTTGAGGGGAAAGCTGTAACTCTGTGAGATGATTTCACAGAACACAAAGAAGTTTCTCAGAAAGCTTCTTTCTCTTTGTTATCGGAGGATATTTCCTTTGGCCCTATAGTCTTCAAAGAGATCCGAAATATCTGTTCTCAGATTCCACAGACATAAGGCTAGCAAAGAGATCCACGAAAGACAGATTTAACACTGTGAGATGAATTAACAGAACACTAAGCAGTTTCTCAGGAAGCTTCTTTCCAGATTTCATCTGAGGATATTTCCTCTTTCACCATAGCCCTCTATGGGCATCCAAATATCACTTTGCCAATTAATCAAGTACTGTCTTAGCGAAAGGCTTCTTGAGGGCAAAGCTGTAACTCTGAGAGATGATTTCACGGAACACAAAGAAGTTTCTCATAAAGCTTCTCTCTCTTTGTTATCGGAGGATATTTCTTTTGGCCCTATAGTCTTCAAAGGATCCGAAATATCTGTTCTCAGATTCCACAGAAATAAGGCTAGCAAAGAGATCCACGAAATACAGATGTGACTCTGTGAGATGAATTAACAGAACACTAAGCAGTTTCTGAGAAACTTCTTTCCAGATTTCATCTGAGGATATTTCCTTTTTCAACATAGCCCTCTATGGGCTTCCAAATATCAGTTTGCCAATTACACAAGAACTGTCTTAACGAAAGGCTTCTTGAGGGGAAAGCTGTAACTTTGTGAGATGATTTCACAGAACACAAAGAAGTTTCTCAGAAAGCTTCTTTCTCTTTGTTATCGGAGGATATTTCCTTTGGCCCTGTAGTCTTCAAAGGGATCCGAAATATCTGATCTCAGATTCCACAGAAATAAGGCTAGCAAAGAGATCCACGAAATACAGATGAAACTCTGTGAGTGGAAGTCAGAAAACACTAAGCAGTTTCTCAGAAAGCTTCTTTCCATATTTCATCTGAGGATATTTCCTTTTTCAAAATAGCCCTCTACGGGCTTCCAAATATCACTTTGCCAATTCCACAAGAACTGTCTTAGAGAAAGGTTTCTTTAGGTGAAAGCTGTAACTCTGTGAGATGATTTCACAGAACACAAAGAAGTTTCTCAGAAAGCTTCTTTCTCTTTGTAATCGGAGGATATTTACTTTGGCCCTATAGTCTTCAAAGGGATCCGAAATATCTGTTCTCAGATTCCACAGAAATAAGGCTAGCAAAGAGATCCACGAAATACAGATGAAACTCTGTGAGTGGAAGTCAGAAAACACTAAGCAGTTTCTCAGAAAGCTTCTTTCCATATTTCATCTGAGGATATTTCCTTTTTCAAAATAGCCCTCTACGGGCTTCCAAATATCACTTTGCCAATTCCACAAGAACTGTCTTAGCGAAAGGCTTCTTGAGGGGAAACCTGTAACTCAGTGAGATGATTTCACAGAACACAAAGAAGTTTCTCAGAAAGCTTCTTTCTCTTTGTTATCGGAGGATATTTCCTTTGACACTATACTCTTCAAAAGGATCCGAAATATTTGTTCTCAGATTCAACAGAAATAAGGCTAGCAAAGAGATCAACGAAATACAGATGTAACTCTGTGAGTGGAAGTCAGAGAACACTAAGCAGTTTCTCAGAAAGCTTCTTTCCAGATTTCATCTGAGGATATTTCCTTTTTCACCATAGCCCTCTAGGGGCTTCCAAATATCACTTTGCCAATTCCACAAGAACTGTCTTAGCGAAAGGCATCTTGAGGGAAAAGCTGCAACTCTGTGAGATGATTTCACAGAACCCAAAGAAGTTTCTCAGAAAGCTTCTTTCTCTTTGTTATCGGAGGATATTTCCTTTGGCCCTATAGTCTTCAAAGGGATCCGAAATATCTGTTTTCAGATTCCACAGAAATAAGGCTAGCAAATAGATCCACGAAATATAGATGTAACTCTGTGAGATGAATTAACAGAACACTAAGCGGTTTCTCAGAAAGCTTCTTTCCAGATTTCATCTGAGGATATTTCCTTTTTCACCATAGCCCTCTATGTGCTTCCAAATATTACTTTGCCAATTCCACAAGAACTGTCTTAGCGAAAGGCTTCTTGAGGGGAAAGCTGTAACTCTGTGAGATGATTTCACAGAACACAAAGAAGTTTCTCAGAAAGCTTCTTTCTCTTTGTTATCGGAGGATATTTCCTTTGGCCCTATAGTCTTCAAAGAGATCCGAAATATCGGTTCTGAGATTCCACAGAAATAAGGCTAGCAAAGAGATCCAGGAAATACACATGTAACTCTGTCAGATGAATTAACAGAACACTAAGAAGTTTCTCAGAAAGCTTCTTTGCAGATTTCATCTGAGCATATTTCCTTTTTCTATATAGCCCTCTCTGGGCTTCCAATTATCACTTTGCCAATTCCACAAGAAGTGTCTTAGGAAAAGGAATCTTCAGGGGAAAGCTGAAACTCTGTGAGATGATTTCACAGAACACAAAGAAGTTTCTCAGAAAGCCTCTTTGTCTTTGTTATCGGTGGATATTTCCTTTGGCGCTATAGTCTTCAAAGGGATCCGAAATATCTGTTCTCAGATTCCACAGAAATAAGGCTAGAAAAGAGATCCGCGAAATACAGATGTAACACTGTGAGATGAATTAACAGAACACTAAGCAGTTTCTCAGAAAGCTTCTTTCCAGATTTCAGCTGAGGATATTTCCTTTTTCACCATAGCCCTCTAAGGGCTTCCCAATATCACTTTGCCAATTTCACAAGAACTGTCTTAGGGAAAAGCTTCTTGAGGGGAAAGCTGTAACTCTGTGAGATGATTTCACAGAACACAAAGAAGTTTCTCAGAAAGCTTCTTTCTCTTTGTTATCGGAGGATATTTCCTTTGGCCCTATAGTCTTCAAAGAGATCCGAAATATCTGTTCTCAGATTCCACAGACATAAGGCTAGCAAAGAGATCCACGAAAGACAGATTTAACACTGTGAGATGAATTAACAGAACACTAAGCAGTTTCTCAGGAAGCTTCTTTCCAGATTTCATCTGAGGATATTTCCTCTTTCAGCATAGCCCTCTATGGGCATCCAAATATCACTTTGCCAATTAATCAAGTACTGTCTTAGCGAAAGGCTTCTTGAGGGCAAAGCTGTAACTCTGAGAGATGATTTCACGGAAAACAAAGAAGTTTCTCATAAAGCTTCTCTCTCTTTGTTATCGGAGGATATTTCTTTTGGCCCTATAGTCTTCAAAGGATCCGAAATATCTGTTCTCAGATTCCACAGAAATAAGGCTAGCAAAGAGATCCACGAAATACAGATGTGACTCTGTGAGATGAATTAACAGAACACTAAGCAGTTTCTGAGAAACTTCTTTCCAGATTTCATCTGAGGATATTTCCTTTTTCAACATAGCCCTCTATGGGCTTCCAAATATCACTTCGCCAATTCCACAAGAACTGTCTTAGCGAAAGGCTTCTTGAGGGGAAAGTTGTATCTCTGTGACATGATTTCACAGAACACAAAGAAGTTTCTCAGAAAGCTTCTTTCTCTTTGTTATCGGAGGATATTTCCTTTGGCCCTATAGTCTTCAAAGAGATCCGAAATATCTGTTCTGAGATTCCACAGAAATAAGGCTAGCAAGGAGATCCAGGAAATACACATGTAACTCTGTCAGATGAATTAACAGAACACTAAGCAGTTACTCAGAAAGCTTCTTTCCAGATTTCATCTGAGGATATTTCCTTTTTCACCATAGCCCTCTACGGGCTTCCAAATATCACTTTGCCAATTCCACAAGAACTGTCTTAGCGAAAGGCTTCTAGAGGGCAAAGCTGTAACTCTGTGAGATGATTTCACAGAACACAAAGAAGTTTCTCAGAAAGCTTCTTTCTCTTTGTTATCGGAGGATATTTCCTTTGGCCCTATAGTCTTCAAAGGGATCCGAAATATCTGTTCTCAGATTCCACAGAAATAAGGCTAGCAAAGAGATCCACGAAATACCGATGTAACTCTGTGAGATGAATTAACAGAACACTGAGCAGTTTCTCAGAAAGCTTCTTTCCAGATTTCATCTGAGGATATTTCCTTTTTCACCATAGCAATCTATGGGCTTCCAAATATCAGTTTGCCAATTACACAAGAACTGTCTTAACGAAAGGCTTCTTGAGGGGAAAGCTGTAACTTTGTGAGATGATTTCACAGAACACAAAGAAGTTTCTCAGAAAGCTTCTTTCTTTTTGTTATCGGAGGATATTTCCTTTGGCCCTATAGTCTTCAAAGGGATCCGAAATATCTGATCTCAGATTCCACAGAAATAAGGCTAGCAAAGAGATCCACGAAATACAGATGAAACTCTGTGAGTGGAAGTCAGAAAACACTAAGCAGTTTCTCAGAAAGCTTCTTTCCATATTTCATCTGAGGATATTTCCTTTTTCAAAATAGCCCTCTACGGGCTTCCAAATATCACTTTGCCAATTCCACAAGAACTGTCTTAGAGAAAGGTTTCTTTAGGGGAAAGCTGTAACTCTGTGAGATGATTTCACAGAACACAAAGAAGTTTCTCAGAAAGCTTCTTTCTCTTTGTAATCGGAGGATATTTACTTTGGCCCTATAGTCTTCAAATGGATCCGAAATATCTGTTCTCAGATTCCACAGAAATAAGGCTAGCAAAGAGATCCACGAAATACAGATGAAACTCTGTGAGTGGAAGCCAGAAAACACTAAGCAGTTTCTCAGAAAGCTTCTTTCCATATTTCATCTGAGGATATTTCCTTTTTCAAAATAGCCCTCTACGGGCTTCCAAATATCACTTTGCCAATTCCACAAGAACTGTCTTAGCGAAAGGCTTCTTGAGGGGAAACCTGTAACTCTGTGAGATGATTTCACAGAACACAAAGAAGTTTCTCAGAAAGCTTCTTTCTCTTTGTTATCGGAGGATATTTCCTTTGACACTATACTCTTCAAAAGGATCCGAAATATTTGTTCTCAGATTCAACAGAAATAAGGCTAGCAAAGAGATCCACGAAATACAGATGTAACTCTGTGAGTGGACGTCAGAGAACACTAAGCAGTTTCTCAGAAAGCTTCTTTCCAGATTTCATTTGAGGATATTTCCTTTTTCACCGTAGCCCTCTATGGGCTTCCAAATATCACTTTGCCAATTCCACAGAACTGCCTTAGCGAAAGGCTTCTTGAGGGGAAAACTGTAACTCTGTGAGACGATTTCACAGAACACAAAGAAGTTTCTCAGAAAGCTTCTTTGTCTTTGTTATCGGAGGATATTTCCTTTGGCCTTATAGTCTTCAAAGGGATCCGAAATATCTGTTCTCAGATTCCACAGAAATAAGGCTAGTAAAGAGATCGACGATATACAGATGTAACTCTGTGAGATGAATTAACAGAACACTAAGCAGTTTCTCAGAAAGCTTCTTTCCAGATTTCATCTGAGGATATTTCCTTTTTCACCGTAGCCCTCTATGGGCTTCCAAATATCACTTTGCCAATTCCACAAGAACTGTCTTAGCGAAAGGCTTCTTGAGGGGCAAGCTGTAACTCTGTGAGATGATTTCACAGAACACAAAGAAGTTTCTCAGAAAGATTCTTTCTCTTTGTTATCGGAGGATATTTCCTTTGGCCCTATTGTCTTCAAAGGGATCCGAAATATCTGTTCTCAGATTCCACAGAAGTAAGGCTAGCAAAGAGATCCACAAAATACAGATGTAACTATGTGAGATGAATTAACAGAACACTAAGCAGTTTCTCAGAAAGCTTCCTTCCAGATTTCATCTGAGAATATTTCCTTTTTCACCATAGCCCTCTATTGGCTTCCAAATATCAGTTTGCCAATTCCACAAGAACTGTCTTAGCGAAAGGCTTCTTGAGGGGCAAGCTGTAACTCTGTGAGATGATTTCACAGAACACAAAGAAGTTTCTCAGAAAGCTTCTTTCTGTTTGTAATCGGAGGATATTTACTTTGGCCCTATAGTCTTCAAATGGATCCGAAATATCTGTTCTCAGATTGCACAGAAATAAGGCTAGCAAACAGATCCACGAAATACAGATGTAACTCTGTAAGTGGAAGTCAGAAAACGCTAAGCGTTTTCTCAGAAAGCTTCTTTCCAGATTTCATCTGAGGATATTTCCTTTTTCAACATAGCCCTCTACGGGCTTCCAAATATCACTTTGCCAATTCCACAAGAACTATTTTAGCGAAAGGCTTCTTGAGGGGAAAGCTGTAACTCTGTGAGATGATTTCACAGAACACAAAGAAGTTTCTCAGAAAGCTTCTTTCTCTTTGTTATCGGAGGATATTTCCTTTGACACTATAGTCTTCAAAAGGATCCGAAATATTTGTTCTCAGATTCCACAGAAATAAGGTTAGCAAAGAGATCCACGAAATACAGATGTAACTCTGAGAGTGGAAGTCAGAGAACACTACGCAGTTTCTCAGAAAGCTTCTTTCCAGATTTCATCTGAGGATATTTCCTTTTTCACCATAGCCCTCTATGGGCTTCCAAATATCACTTTGCCAATTCCACAAGAACTGTCTTAGCGAAAGGCTTCTGGAGGTGAAAGCTGTAACTCTGTGAGATGACTTCAGAGAACACAAAGAAGTTTCTCAGAAAGCTTCTTTCTCTTTGTTATCGGAGGATATTTCCTTTGGCCCTATAGTCTTCAAAGGGATCCGAAATATCTGTTCTCAGATTCCACAGAAATAAGGCTAGCAAAGAGATCCACGAAATACAGATGTAACTCTAGGAGATGAATTAACAGAACACTAAGCAATTTCTCAGAAAGCTTCTTTCCAGATTTCATCTGAGGATATTTCCTTTTTCACCATAGCCCTCTATGGGCTTCCAAATATCACTTTGCCAATTCCACAAGAACTGTCTTACCTAAAGGCTTCTTGAGGGGAGAGCTGTAACTCTGTGAAATGATTTCACAGAACACAAAGAAGTTTCTCAGAAAGCTTCTTTCTCTTTGTTATCGGAGGATATTTCCTTTGGCCCTATAGTCTTCAAAGGGATCCGAAATATCTGTTCTGAGATTCCACAGAAATAAGGCTAGCAAAGAGATACAGGAAATACAGATGTGACTCTGTGAGATGAATTAACAGAACACTAAGCAGTTTCTCAGAAAGCTTCTTTCCAGATTTCATCTGATGATATTTCCTTTTTCAACATAGACCTCTATGGGCTTCAAAATATCACTTTGCCAATTCCACAAGAACTGTCTTAGCGAAAGGCTTCTTGAGGGGCAAGCTGTAACTCTGTGAGATGATTTCACAGAACACAAAGAAGTTTCTCAGAAAGATTCTTTCTCTTTGTTATCGGAGGATATTTCCTTTGGCCCTATTGTCTTCAAAGGGATCCGAAATATCTGTTCTCAGATTCCACAGAAGTAAGGCTAGCAAAGAGATCCACGAAATACAGATGAAACTCTGTGAGTGGAAGTCAGAAAACACTATGCAGTTTCTCAGAAAGCTTCTTTCCATATTTCATCTGAGGATATTTCCTTTTTCAAAATAGCCCTCTACGGGCTTCCAAATATCACTTTGCCAATTCCACAAGAACTGTCTTAGCGAAAGGCTTCTTGAGGGGAAAGCTGTAACTCTGTGAGATGATTTCACAGAACACAAAGATGTTTCTCAGAAAGCTTCTTTCTCTTTGTTATCGGAGGATATTTCCTTTGGCCCTATAGTCTTCAAAGAGATCCGAAATATCTGTTCTCAGATTCCACAGAAATAAGGCTAGCAAAGAGATCCAGGATATACACATGTAACTCTGTCAGATGAATTAACAGAACACTAAGAAGTTACTCAGAAAGCTTCTTTCCAGATTTCATCTGAGGATATTTCCTTTTTCACCATAGCCCTCTATGGGCTTCCAAATATCACTTTGCCAATTCCACAGAACTGTCTTAGCGAAAGGCTTCTTGAGGGGAAAGCTGTAACTCTGTGAGATGATTTCACAGAACACAAAGAAGTTTCTCAGAAACCTTCTTTCTCTTTGTTATCGGAATATTTACTTTGGCCCTATAGTCTTCAAAGGGATCCGAAATATCTGTTCTCAGATTCCACAGAAATAAGGCTAGCAAAGAGATCCGCGAAATACAGATGTAACTCTGTGAGATGAATTAACAAAACTCTAAGCAGGTTCTCAGAAAGCTTCTTTCCATATTTCATCTGAGGATATTTCCTTTTTCACAATAGCCCTCTACGTGCTTCCAAATATCACCTTGCCAATTCCACAAGAACTGTCTTAGCAAAAGGCTTCTTGAGGGGAAAACTGTAACTCTGTGAAATGATTTCACAGAACACAAAGAAGTTTCTCAGAAAGCTTCTTTGTCTTTGTTATCGGAGGATATTTCCTTTGGCCTTATACTCTTCAAAGGGATCCGAAATATCTGTTCTCAGATTCCACAGAAATAAGGCTAGTAAAGAGATCGACGATATACAGATGTAACTCTGTGAGATGAATTAACAGAACACTAAGCAGTTTCTCAGAAAGCTTCTTTCCAGATTTCATCTGAGGATATTTCATTTTTCACCGTAGCCCTCTATGGGCTTCCAAATATCACTTTGCCAATTCCACAAGAACTGTCTTAGCGAAAGGCTTCTTGAGGGGAAAGCTGTAACTCTGTGAGATGACTTCACAGAACACAAAAAAGTTTCTCAGAAAGCTTCTTTCTCTTTGTTATCGGAGGATATTTCCTTTGGCCCTATAGTCTTCAAAGCGATCCGAAATATCTATTCTCAGATTCCACAGAAATAAGGCTAGCAAAGAGATACACTAAATACAGATTTAACTCTGTGAGATGAATTAACAGAACACTAAGCAATTTCTCAGAAAGCTTCTTTCCAGATTTCATCTGAGGATATTTCCTTTTTCACCATACCCCTCTATTGGCTTCCAAATATCATTTTGCCAATTCCACAAGAATTGTCTTAACGAAAGGCTTCTAGAGGGCAAAGCTGTAACTCTGTGAGATGATTTCACAGAACACAAAGAAGTTTCTCAGAAAGCTTCTTTCTCTTTGTTATCGGAGTATATTTCCTTTGTCCCTATAGTCTTAAAAGGGATCTGAAATATCTGTTCTCAGATTCCACAGAAATAAGGCTAGCAAAGAGATCCACAAAATACAGATGTAACTCTGTGAGATGAATTAACAGAACACTAAGCAGTTTCTCAGAAAGCTTCCTTCCAGATTTCATCTGAGAATATTTCCTTTTTCACCATAGCCCTCTATTGGCTTCCAAATATCAGTTTGCCAATTCCACAAGAACTGTCTTAGCGAAAGGCTTCTTGAGGGGCAAGCTGTAACTCTGTGAGATGATTTCACAGAACACAAAGAAGTTTCTCAGAAAGCTTCTTTCTGTTTGTAATCGGAGGATATTAACTTTGGCCCTATAGTCTTCAAAGGGATCCGAAATATCTGTTCTCAGATTGCACAGAAATAAGGCTAGCAAACAGATCCACGAAATACAGATGTAACTCTGTAAGTGGAAGTCAGAAAACGCTAAGCGTTTTCTCAGAAAGCTTCTTTCCAGATTTCATCTGAGGATATTTCCTTTTTCAACATAGCCCTCTACGGGCTTCCAAATATCACTTTGCCAATTCCACAAGAACTATCTTAGCGAAAGGCTTCTTGAGGGGAAAGCTGTAACTCTGTGAGATGATTTCACAGAACACAAAGAAGTTTCTCAGAAAGCTTCTTTCTCTTTGTTATCGGAGGATATTTCCTTTGACACTATAGTCTTCAAAAGGATCCGAAATATTTGTTCTCAGATTCCACAGAAATAAGGTTAGCAAAGAGATCCACGAAATACAGATGTAACTCTGAGAGTGGAAGTCAGAGAACACTACGCAGTTTCTCAGAAAGCTTCTTTCCAGATTTCATCTGAGGATATTTCCTTTTTCACCATAGCCCTCTATGGGCTTCCAAATATCACTTTGCCAATTCCACAAGAACTGTCTTAGCGAAAGGCTTCCGGAGGGGAAAGCTGTAACTCTGTGAGATGACTTCACAGAACACAAAGAAGTTTCTCAGAAAGCTTCTTTCTCTTTGTTATCGGAGGATATTTCCTTTGGCCCTATAGTCTTCAAAGGGATCCGAAATATCTGTTCTCAGATTCCACAGAAATAAGGCTAGCAAAGAGATCCACGAAATACAGATGTAACTCTAGGAGATGAATTAACAGAACACTAAGCAGTTTCTCAGAAAGCTTCTTTCCAGATTTCATCTGAGGATATTTCCTTTTTCACCATAGCCCTCTATGGGCTTCCAAATATCACTTTGCCAATTCCACAAGAACTGTCTTAGCTAAAGGCTTCTTGAGGGCAGAGCTGTAACTCTGTGAAATAATTTCACAGAACACAAAGAAGTTTCTCAGAATGCTTCTTTCTCTTTGTTATCGGAGGATATTTCCTTTGGCCCTATAGTCTTCAAAGGGATCCGAAATATCTGTTCTCAGATTCCACAGAAATAAGGCTAGCAAAGAGATACAGGAAATACAGATGTGACTCTGTGAGATGAATTAACAGAACACTAAGCAGTTTCTCAGAAAGCTTCTTTCCAGATTTCATCTGATGGTATTTCCTTTTTCAACATAGACCTCTATGGGCTTCAAAATATCACTTTACCAATTCCACAAGAACTGTCTTAGCGAAAGGCTTCTTGAGGGCCAAGCTGTAACTCTGTGAGATGATTTCACAGAACACAAAGAAGTTTCTCAGAAAGCTTCTTTCTCTTTGTTATCGGAGGATATTTCCTTTGGCCCTATTGTCTTCAAAGGGATCCGAAATATCTGTTCTCAGATTCCACAGAAGTAAGGCTAGCAAAGAGATCCACGAAATACAGATGAAACTCTGTGAGTGGAAGTCAGAAAACACTAAGCAGTTTCTCAGAAAGCTTCTTTCCATATTTCATCTGAGGATATTTCCTTTTTCAAAATAGCCCTCTACGGGCTTCCAAATATCACCTTGCCAATTCCACAAGAACTGTCTTAGCGAAAGGCTTCTTGAGGGGAAAACTGTAACTCTGTGAGATGATTTCACAGAACACAAAGAAGTTTCTCAGAAAGCTTCTTTGTCTTTGTTATCGGAGGATATTTCCTTTGGCCTTATAGTCTTCAAAGGGACCCGAAATATCTGTTCTCAGATTCCACAGAAATAAGGTTAGTAAAGAGATCGACGAAATACAGTTGTAACTCTGTGAGATGAATTAAGAGAACACTAAGCAGTTTCTCAGAAAGCTTCTTTCCAGATTTCATCTGAGGATATTTCCTTTTTCACCGTAGCCCTCTATGGGCTTCCAAATATCACTTTGCCAATTCCACAAGAATTGTCTTAGCGAAAGGCTTCTTGAGGGGAAAGCTGTAACTGTGTGAAATGATTTCACAGAACACAAAGAAGTTTGTCAGAAAGCTTCTTTCTCTTTGTTACCGGAGGATATTTCCTTTGGCCCTGTAGTCTTCAAAGGGATCCGAAATATCTGTTCTCAGATTCCACAGAAATAAGGCTAGCAAAGAGATCCACGAAATACAGATGTAACTCTGTGAGATGAACTAACAGAACTCTAAGCAGTTTATCAGAAAGCTTCTTTCCAGATTTCATCTGAGGATATTTCCTTTTTCACCATAGCCCTCTATGGGGTTCCAAATATCACTTTGCCAATTCCACAAGAACTGTCTTAGCGAAAGTCTTCTTGAGGGGAAAGCTGTAACTCTGTGAGTTGATTTCACAGAACACAAAGAAGTTTCTCAGGAAGCTTCTTTCTCTTTGTTATCGGAGGATATTTCCTTTGGCCCTATAGTCTTCAAAGGGATCCGAAATATCTGTTCTCAGATTCCACAGATATAAGGCTAGCAAAGAGATCCACGAAATACAGATGTAAAATTGTGAGTGGAAGTCACAGAACACTAAGCGGTTTCTCAGAAAGCTTCTTTCCAGATTTCTTCTGAGGATATTTCCTTTTTCACCATAGCCCTCTATGGGCTTCCAAATATCACTTTGCCAATTCCACAAGAACTGTCTAAGCGAAAGGCTTCTTGAGGGGAAAGCTGTAACTCTGTGAGATGATTTCACAGAACACAAAGAAGTTTCTCAGAAAGCTTCTTTCTCTTTGTTATCGCAGGATATTTCCTTTGGCCCTATAGTTTTCAAAGGGATCCGAAATATCTGTTCTCAGATTCCACAGAAATAAGGCTAGCAAAGAGATCCACGAAATTCGGATGTAACTCTGTGAGTGGCAGGCACAGAACACTAAGTAGTTTCTCAGAAAGCTTCTTTCCAGATTTCATCTGAGGATATTTCCTTTTTCAGTGTAGCCCACTATCGGCTTTAAAATAGAACTTTGCCAATTCCACAAAAACTGTCTTAGCGAAAGGCTTCTTGATGGGAAAGTTGTAACTCTGTGAGATGATTTCACAGAACACAAAGAAGTTTCTCAGAAAGCTTCATTCTCTTTGTTATTGGAGGATATTTCTTTGGCCCTATAGTCTTCAAAGGGATCCGAAATATCTGTTCTCAGATTCCACAGAAATAAGGGTAGCAAAGAGATCCACGAAATAGAGAAGTAACTCTGTGAGATGAACGAACAGAACACTAAGCAGTTTCTCAGAAAGCTTCTTTCCAGATTTCAGCTGAGGATATTTCCTTTTTCACCATAGCCCTCTATGGGCTTCCAAATATCACTTTGCCAATTCCACAAGAACTGTCTTAGCGAAAGGCTTCTTGAGGGGAAAGCTGTAACTCTGTGAGATGATTTGACAGAACACGAAGAAGTTTCTCAGAAATCTTCATTATCTTTGTTATCGGAGGATATTTCCTTTGGCCCTATAGTCTTCAAAGGGATCCGAAATATCTGTTCTCAGATTCCACAGAAATAAGGCTAGCAAAGAGATCCACCAAATACAGATGTAACTCTGTGAGATGAATTAACAGAACACTAAGCAGTTTCTCAAAAAGTTTCATTCCAGATTTCATCTGAGGATATTTCCTTTTTCACCATAGCCCTCTATGGGCTTCCAAATATAACTTTGCCAATTCCATAAGAACTGTCTTAGCGAAAGGCTTCTTGAGGGGAAAGCCGTAACTCTGTGAGATGATTTCACAGAACACAAAGAAGTTTCTCAGAAAGCTTCTTTCTCTTTGTGATTGGAGGGTATTTCCTTTGGCCCTATAGTCTTCAAAGGGATCCGAAATATCTGTTCTCAGATTCCACAGAAATAAGACTAGCAAAGAGATCCACGAAATACAGATGTAACACTGTCACTAGAAGTCAGAACACTAAGCGGTTTCTCAGAAAGCTTCGTTCCAGATTTCATCTGAGGATATTTCCTTTTTCACCATAGCCCTCTATGGGCTTCCAAATGTTACTTTGCCAATTCCACAAGAACTGTCTTAGAGAAAGGCATCTGGAGAGCAAAGCTGTAACTCTGTGAGATGATTTCACAGAACACAAAGAAGTTTCTCAGAAAGCTTCTTTCTCTTTGTAATGGGAGGATATTTCCTTTGGCCCTAGGTCTTCAAAGGGATCCGAAATATCTCTTCTCAGATTCCACAGAAATAAGGCTAGCAGAGAGATCCACGAAATACAGATGTAACTCTGTGAGTGGAAGTCACAGAACACTAATCGATTATTCAGAAAGCTTCTTTCCAGATTTCATTTGAGGATATTTCCATTTTCACCATAGTCCTCTATGGGCATCCAAATATCACTTTGCCAATTCCACAAGAACTGTCTTAGCGAAAGGCTTCTTGAGGGGAAAGCTGTAACTCTGTGAGATGATTTCACAGAACACAAAGAAGTTTCTCAGAAAGCTTCTTTCTCTTTGTTTTCGGAGGATATTTCCTTTGGCCCTATAGTCTTCAAAGGGATCCGATATATCTGTTTTCAGATTCCCTTGAAATAAGGCTAGCAAAGAGATCCACGAAATACAGATGTAACTCTGTGAGCTGAATGAACAGAACACTAAGCAGGTTCTCAGAAAGCTTCTTTCCAGATTTCATCTGAGGATATTTCCTTTTTCACCATAGCCCTCTAGGGGCTTCCAAATATCACTTTGCCAATTACACAAGAACTGTCTTAGCGAAAGTCTTCTTGAGGGGAAAGCTGTAACTCAGTGAGATGATTTCACAGAACACAAAGAAGTTTCTCAGAAAGCTTCTTTCTCTTTGTTATCTGAGGATATTTCCTTTGGCCCTATAGTCTTCAAAAGGATCCGAATTATCTGTTCTCAGATTCCAGAGAAATAAGGCTAGCAAAGAGATCCACGAAATACAGATGTTACACTGTGAGTGGAAGTCACAGAACACTAAGCGGTTTCTCAGAAAGCTTCTTTCCCGATTTCATCTGAGGATATTTCCTTTTTCACCATAGTCCTCTAAGGGCTTCCAAATATCACTTTGCCAATTACACAAGAACTGTCTTAGCGAAAGGCTTCTTGAGTGGAAAGCTGTAACTCTGAGAGATGATTTCACAGAACACAAAGAAGTTTCTCAGGAAGCTTCTTTCTCTTTGTTATCGCAGGATACTTCCTTTGGCCCTATAGTCTTCAAAGGGATCCGAAATATCTGTTCTCAGATTCCACAGAAATAAGGTTAGCAAAGTGATCCACGAAATACACATGTAAGTCTGTGAGATGAATTAACAGAAAACTAAGCAGTTTCTCAGAAAACTTCTTTCCAGATTTCATCTGAGGACATTTGCTTTTTCACCATATCCCTCTATTGCCTTCCAAATATCACTTTGCCATTTCCACAAGAACTGTCTTAGCGAACGGCTTTTTGAGGGGAAAGCTATAACTCTGTGAGATGATTTCACAGAACACAAAGAAGTTTCTCAGAAAGCTTCTTTCTCTTTGTTATCGGAGGATATTTCCTTTGGCCCTATAGTCTTCAAAGGGATCCGAAATATCTGTTTTCAGATTCCCCAGAAATAAAGCTAGCAAAGAGTTCCACGAAATACAGAAGTAACTCTGTGAGATGAATGAACAGACAACTAGGCAGTTTCTCAGAAAGCTTCTTTCCAGATTTCATCTGAGGATATTTCCTTTTTCACCATAGCCCTCTATGGGCTTCAAAATATCCCTATGCCAATTCCACAAGAAATGTCTTAGCGAAAGGCTTCTTGAGGGGCAAGCTGTAACTCTGTGAGATGATTTCACAGAACACAAAGAAGTTTCTCAAAAAGCTTCTTTCTCTTTGTTATCGGAGGATATTTACTTTGGCCCTATTGTCTTCACAGGGATCCGAAATATCTGTTCTCAGATTCCACAGAAATAAGGCTAGCAAAGAGATGCACGAAATACAGATGTATCACTGTGAGTGTAAGTCACAGAACACTAAGCTGTTTCTCAAAAGCTTCTTTCCCGATTTCATCTGAGGATATTTCCTTTTTCACCATAGCCCTCTAAGGGCTTCCATATATCGCTGTGCCAATTCTACAAAAACTTTCTTAGCAAAAGGCTTCTTGAGGGGAAAGCTGTAACTCTCTGAGTCGATTTCATAGAACACAAATAAGTTTCTCAGAAAGCTTCTTTCTCTTTGTTATCGGAGGATATTTCCTTTGGAACTATAGTCTTCAAAGGGATCCGAAATATCTGTTTTCAGATTCCACAGAAATAAGGCTAGCAAAGAGATCCACGAAATACCGATGTAACTGTGTGAGATGAATTAACAGAACACTAAGCAGTTTCTCAGAAAGCTTCTTTCCAGATTTTATCTGAGGATATTTCCTTTTTCACCATAGCCCTCTATGGGCTTCCAAATATCACTTTGCCAATTCCACAAGAACTGTCTTAGAGAAAGGCTTCTTGAGGGGAAAGCTGCAACTCTGTGAGATGATTTCACAGAACACCAAGAGGTTTCTCATAAAGCTACTTTCTCTTTGTTATCGGAGGATATTTCCTTTGGCCTTATAGTCTTCAAAGGGATCCGAAATATCTGTTCCTAGATTCCACAGAAATATGGTTAGCAAAGAGATCCACGAAATACAGATGTAACTCTGTGAGATGAATTAACAGAACACTAAGCAGTTTCTCAGAAAGCTTCTTTCCAGATTTCATCTGAGGACATTTCCTTTTTCACCATAGCCCTGTATGGGCTTCCAAATAGAACTTTGCCAATTCCACAAGAACTGTCTTAGCTAAAGGCTTCTTGAGGGGAAAGCTATAACTCTGTGAGATGATTTCACAGAACACAAAGAAGTTTCTCAGAAAGCTTCATTCTCTTTGTTATTGGAGGATATTTCCTTTGGCCTTATAGTCTTCAAAGGGATCCGAAATATCTCTTCTCAGAATCCACAGAAATAAGGCTAGCAAAGAGATCCACGAAATACAGATGTAACTCTGTGAGATGAATTAGCAGAACACTAAGCAGTTTCTCAGAAAGCTTCTTTCCAGATTTCATCTGAGGATATTTCCTTTTTCACCATAGCCCTCTATGGGCTTCCAAATATCACTTTGCCAATTCCACAATAACTCTTTTAGCGAAAGGTTTCTTGAGGGGAAAGCTGTAACTCTGTGAGTTGATTTCACAGAACACAAAGAAGTTTCTCAGAAAGCTTCTTTCTCTTTGTTATCGGAGGATATTTACTTTGGCCCTATTGTCTTCACAGGGATCCGAAATATCTGTTCTCAGATTCCACAGAAATAAGGCTAGCAAAGAGATGCACGAAATACAGATGTATCACTGTGAGTGTAAGTCACAGAACACTAAGCTGTTTCTCAAAAGCTTCTTTCCCGATTTCATCTGAGGATATTTCCTTTTTCACCATAGCCCTCTAAGGGCTTCCATATATCGCTGTGCCAATTCTACAAAAACTTTCTTAGCAAAAGGCTTCTTGAGGGGAAAGCTGTAACTCTCTGAGTCGATTTCATAGAACACAAATAAGTTTCTCAGAAAGCTTCTTTCTCTTTGTTATCGGAGGATATTTCCTTTGGAACTATAGTCTTCAAAGGGATCCGAAATATCTGTTTTCAGATTCCACAGAAATAAGGCTAGCAAAGAGATCCACGAAATACCGATGTAACTGTGTGAGATGAATTAACAGAACACTAAGCAGTTTCTCAGAAAGCTTCTTTCCAGATTTTATCTGAGGATATTTCCTTTTTCACCATAGCCCTCTATGGGCTTCCAAATATCACTTTGCCAATTCCACAAGAACTGTCTTAGAGAAAGGCTTCTTGAGGGGAAAGCTGCAACTCTGTGAGATGATTTCACAGAACACCAAGAGGTTTCTCATAAAGCTACTTTCTCTTTGTTATCGGAGGATATTTCCTTTGGCCTTATAGTCTTCAAAGGGATCCGAAATATCTGTTCCTAGATTCCACAGAAATATGGTTAGCAAAGAGATCCACGAAATACAGATGTAACTCTGTGAGATGAATTAACAGAACACTAAGCAGTTTCTCAGAAAGCTTCTTTCCAGATTTCATCTGAGGACATTTCCTTTTTCACCATAGCCCTGTATGGGCTTCCAAATAGAACTTTGCCAATTCCACAAGAACTGTCTTAGCTAAAGGCTTCTTGAGGGGAAAGCTATAACTCTGTGAGATGATTTCACAGAACACAAAGAAGTTTCTCAGAAAGCTTCATTCTCTTTGTTATTGGAGGATATTTCCTTTGGCCTTATAGTCTTCAAAGGGATCCGAAATATCTCTTCTCAGAATCCACAGAAATAAGGCTAGCAAAGAGATCCACGAAATACAGATGTAACTCTGTGAGATGAATTAGCAGAACACTAAGCAGTTTCTCAGAAAGCTTCTTTCCAGATTTCATCTGAGGATATTTCCTTTTTCACCATAGCCCTCTATGGGCTTCCAAATATCACTTTGCCAATTCCACAATAACTCTTTTAGCGAAAGGTTTCTTGAGGGGAAAGCTGTAACTCTGTGAGTTGATTTCACAGAACACAAAGAAGTTTCTCAGAAAGCTTCTTTCTCTTTGTTATCGGAGGATATTTCCTTTGGCCCTATCGTCTTCAAAGAGATCCGAAATATCTGTTTTCAGATTCCACAGAAATAAGGCTAGCAAAGAAATCCACGAAATACTGATGTAACTCTGTGAGATGAATTAACAGAACACTAAGCAGTTTCTCAGAAAGCTTCTTTCCAGATTTCATCTGAGGAAATTTACTTTTTCACCATAGCCCTCTATGGGCTTCCAAATATCACTATGCCAATTCCACAAGAAATGTCTTAGCGAAAGGCTTCTTGAGGGGCAAGCTGTAACTCTGTGAGATGATTTCACAGAACACAAAGAAGTTTCTCAAAAAGCTTCTTTCTCTTTGTTATCGGAGGATATTTCCTTTGGCCCTATTGTCTTCACAGGGATCCGAAATATCTGTTCTCAGATTCCACAGAAATAAGGCTAGCAAAGAGATCCACGAAATACAGATGTAACTGTGTGAGTGGAAGTCAGAGAACACTAAGCGGTTTCTCAGAAAGCTTGTTTCCAGATTTCATCTGAGGATATTTCCTTTTTCACCATAGCCCTCTATGGACTTCCAAATATCACTTTGCCAATTCCACAAGAACTGTCTTAGCGAAAGGCTTCTTGAGGTGAAAGCTGTAACTCAGTGAGATGATTTCACAGAACACAAAGAAGTTTCTCAGAAAGCTTCTTTCTCTTTGTTATCGGAGGATATTTCCTTTGGCCCTATCGTCTTCAAAGAGATCCAAAATATCTGTTTTCAGATTCCACAGAAATAAGGCTAGCAAAGAAATCCACGAAATACTGATGTAACTCTGTGAGATGAATTAACAGAACACTAAGCAGTTTCTCAGAAAGCTTCTTTCCAGATTTCATCTGAGGAAATTTACTTTTTCACCATAGCCCTCTATGGGCTTCCAAATATCACTATGCCAATTCCACAAGAAATGTCTTAGCGAAAGGCTTCTTGAGGGGCAAGCTGTAACTCTGTGAGATGATTTCACAGAACACAAAGAAGTTTCTCAAAAAGCTTCTTTCTCTTTGTTATCGGAGGATATTTCCTTTGGCCCTATTGTCTTCACAGGGATCCGAAATATCTGTTCTCAGATTCCACAGAAATAAGGCTAGCAAAGAGATCCACGAAATACAGATGTAACTGTGTGTGTGGAAGTCAGAGAACACTAAGCGGTTTCTCAGAAAGCTTGTTTCCAGATTTCATCTGAGGATATTTCCTTTTTCACCATAGCCCTCTATGGACTTCCAAATATCACTTTGCCAATTCCACAAGAACTGTCTTAGCGAAAGGCTTCTTGAGGTGAAAGCTGTAACTCAGTGAGATGATTTCACAGAACACAAAGAAGTTTCTCAGAAAGCTTCTTTCTCTTTGTTATCGGAGGATATTTCCTTTGGCCCTGTAGTCTTCAAAGGGATCCGAAATATCTTTTCTCAGATTACACAGAAATAAGTCTAGCAAAGAGATCCACGAAATACAGATGTAACTCTGTGAGTGGAAGTCACACATCACAGAGCAGTTTCTCAGAAATCTTCTTTCCAGATTTCATCTGAGGATATTTCCTTTTTCACCATTGCCCTCTATGGGCTTCCAAATTTCACTTTGCCAATTCCACAAGAACTCTCTTAGCGAAAGGCGTCTTGAGGGGAAAGCTGTAACTCTGTGAGATGATTTCCCAGAACACAAAGAAGTTTCTCAGAAAGCTTCTTTCCATTTGTTATCGTAGGATATTTCCTTTGGCCCTATAGTCTTCAAAGGGATCCGAAATATCTGTTCTCAGATTCCACAGAAAGAAGGCTAGCAAAGAGATCCACGAAATACAGATGTAACTCTGTGATTGGAAGTCACACATCACAGAGCAGTTTCTCAGAAAGCTTCTTTCCAGATTTCATCTGAGGATATTTCCTTTTTCACCATAGCCCTCTAAGTGCTTCCAAATATCACTTGGCCAATTCCACAAGAACTGTCTTAGCGAAAGGCTTCTTGAGGGGAAAGCTGTAACTCTGTGAGATGATTTCACAGAACACAAAGAAGTTTCTCAGAAACCGTCTTTCACTTTGTTATCGCAGGATATTTCCTTTGGCCCTATAGTCTTCAAAGGGATCCGAAATATCTGTTCTCAGATTCCACAGAAATAAGGTTAGCAAAGAGATCCACGATATACACAAGTAACTCTGTGAGATGAATTAACAGAACACTAAGCAGTTTCTCAGAAAGCTTCTTTCCAGATTTCATCTGAGGACATTTCCTTTTTCAGCATAGCCCTCTATGGACTTCCAAATATCACTTTGCCAATTCCACAAGAACTGTCTTAGCGAAAGGCTTCCTGAGGGGAAAGTTGTAACTCTGTGAGATGATTCCACAGAACACAAAGAAGTTTCTCAGAAAGCTTCTTTCTCTTTGTTATCGGAGGATATTTCCTTCAGCCCTATATTCTTCAAAGGGATCCGAAATATCTGTTCTCAGATTCCACAGAAAGAAGGCTAGCAAAGAGATCCACTAAAAAGAGATGTAACTCTGTGAGATGAATTAACAGAACACTAAGCAGTTTCTCAGAAACCTTCTTTCCAGATTTCATCTGAGGATATTTCCTTTTTCACCATAGCCCTCTATGGGCTTCCAAATATCACTTTGCCAATTCCACAAAAACTGTCTTAGCGAAAGGCTTCTTGAAGGGAAAACTGTAACTCTGTGAGATGATTTCACAGAACACAAAGAACTTTCTCAGAAAGCTTCTTTCTCTTTGTTATGGCAGGATATTTCCTTTGGCCCTATAGTCCTAAAAGGGATCCGAAATATCTGTTCTCAGATTCCACAGAAAGAAGGCTAGCAAAAGTTCCACGAAATACAGATGTAACTCTGTGATTGGAAGTCAGAGAACAATAAGCAGTTTCTCAGAAAGCTTCTTTCTCTTTTTTATCTGATAATATTTCCTTTGGCCCTATAGTCTTCAAAGGGATCTGAAATATCTGTTCTCAGATTCCCCAGAAATAAGGCTAGCAAAAAGATGCACGAAATACAGATGTAACTCTGTGAGATGAATTAACAGAACACTAAGCAGTGTCTCAGCAAACTTCTTTCCAGATTTCTTCTGAGGATATTTGCTTTTTCACCAAAGCCCTCTATGGTCTTCCAAATATCACTTTGCCAATTCCACAAGAACTGTCTTAGCTAAAGGCTTCTTGAGGGGAAAGCTGTAACTCTGTGAGATGATTTCACAGAACACAAAGAAGTTTCTCAGAAAGCTTCTTTATCTTTGTTATCGGAGGATATTTCCTTCAGCCCTATATTCTTCAAAGGGATCCGAAACATCTGTTCTCAGATTCCACAGAAAGATGGCTAGCAAAGAGATCCACTAAAAAGAGATGTAGCTCTGGAGATGAATTAAGAGAACACTATGCAGTTTCTCAGAAAGCTTCTTTCCAGATTTCATCTGAGGATATTTCCTTTTTCACCATAGCCCTCTATGGGCTTCCAAATATCACTTTGCCAATTCCACAAAAACTGTCTTAGCGAAAGGCTTCTTGAAGGGAAAACTGTAACTCTGTGAGATGATTTCACAGAACACAAAGAACTTTCTCAGAAAGCTTCTTTCTCTTTGTTATGTCAGGATATTTCCTTTGGCCCTATAGTCTTAAAAGGGATCCGAAATATCTGTTCTCAGATTCCACAGAAAGAAGGCTAGCAAAGAGTTCCACGAAATACAGATGTAACTCTGTGATTGGAAGTCACACATCACAGAGCAGTTTCTCAGAAAGCTTCTTTCCAGATTTCATCTGAGGATATTTCCTTTTTCACCATAGCCCTCTAAGGGCTTCCAAATATCACTTTGCCAATTCCACAAGAACTGTCTTAGCGAAAGGCTTCTTGAGGGGAAAGCTGTAACTCTGTGAGATGATTTCACAGAACACAAAGAAGTTTCTCAGAAAGCTTCTTTCTCTTTGTTATCGGAGGATACTTCCTTTGGCCCTATCGTCTTCAAAGGGATCCGATATATCTGTTCTCAGATTCCACAGAAATAAGGCTAGCAAAGAGATCCACGAAATACAGATGTAACTGTGTGAGTGGAAGTCAGAGAACACTAAGCGGTTTCTCAGAAAGCTTCTTTCCAGATTTCATCTGAGGATATTTCCTTTTTCACCATAGCCCTCTATGGGCTTCCAAATATCACTTTGCCAATTCCACAAGAACTGTCTTAGCGAAAGGCTTCTTGAGGTGAAAGCTGTAACTCTGTGAGATGATTTCTCAGAACACAAAGAAGTTTCTCAGAAAGCTTCTCTCTCTTTGTTATCGGAGGATATTTCCTTTGGCCCTGTAGTCTTCAAAGGGATCCGAAATATCGGTTCTCAGATTCCACAGAAATAAGGCTAGCAAAGAGATCCACGAAATACACAAGTAACTCTGTGAGATGAATTAACAGAATTATAAGCAGTTTCTCAGAAACCTTCTTTCCAGATTTCATCTGAGGATATTTCCTTTTTCACCATAGCCCTCTATGGGCTTCCAAATATCACTTTGCCAATTCCACAAAAACTGTCTTAGCGAAAGGCTTCTTGAAGGGAAAACTGTAATTCTGTGAGATGATTTCACAGAACACAAAGAACTTTCTCAGAAAGCTTCTTTCTCTTTGTTATGTCAGGATATTTCCTTTGGCCCTATAGTCTTAAAAGGGATCCGAAATATCTGTTCTCAGATTCCACAGAAAGAAGGCTAGCAAAGAGTTCCACGAAATACAGATGTAACTCTGTGATTGGAAGTCACACATCACAGAGCAGTTTCTCAGAAAGCTTCTTTCCAGATTTCATCTGAGGATATTTCCTTTTTCAACATAGCCCTCTAAGGGCTTCCAAATATCACTTTGCCAATTCCACAAGAACTGTCTTAGCGAAAGGCTTCTTGAGGGGAAAGCTGTAACTCTGTGAGATGATTTCACAGAACACAAAGAAGTTTCTCAGAAAGCTTCTTTCTCTTTGTTATCGGAGGATACTTCCTTTGGCCCTATCGTCTTCAAAGGGATCCGAAATATCTGTTCTCAGATTCCACAGAAATAAGGCTAGCAAAGAGATCCACGAAATACAGATGTAACTGTGTGAGTGGAAGTCAGAGAACACTAAGCGGTTTCTCAGAAAGCTTCTTTCCAGATTTCATCTGAGGATATTTCCTTTTTCACCATAGCCCTCTATGGGCTTCCAAATATCACTTTGCCAATTCCACAAGAACTGTCTTAGCGAAAGGCTTCTTGAGGTGAAAGCTGTAACTCAGTGAGATGATTTCACAGAACACAAAGAAGTTTCTCAGAAAGCTTCTCTCTCTTTGTTATCGGAGGATATTTCCTTTGGCCCTGTAGTCTTCAAAGGGATCCGAAATATCTGTTCTCAGATTCCACAGAAATAAGGCTAGCAAAGAGATCCACGAAATACACAAGTAACTCTGTGAGATGAATTAACAGAATTATAAGCAGTTTCTCAGAAAGCTTCTTTTCAGATTTCATCTGAGGACATTTCCTTTTTCACCATAGCCCTCTATGGGCTTCCAAATATCACTTTGCCAATTCCACAAGAACTGTCTTAGCGAAAGGCTTCTTGAGGGGAAAGCTGTAACTCTGTGAGATGATTTCACAGAACACAAAGAAATTTCTCAGAAAGCTTATTTCTCTTTGTTATCGGAGGATATTTCCTTTGGCCCTATAGTCTTCAAAGGGATCCGAAATATCTGTTCTCAGATTCCACACAAATAAGGCTAGCAAGGAGATCCATGAAATACAGATGTAACACTGTGAGATTAATTAGCAGAACACTAAGCAGTTTCTCAGAAAGCTTCTTTCCAGATTTCATATGAGGATATTTCCTTTTTCAGCATAGCCCTCTATGGACTTCCAAATATCACTTTGCCAATTCCACAAGAACTGTCTTAGCGAAAGGCTTCCTGAGGGGAAAGTTGTAGCTCTGTGAGATGATTCCACAGAACACAAAGAAGTTTCTCAGAAAGCTTCTTTCTCTTTGTTATCGGAGGATATTTCCTTCAGCCCTATATTCTTCAAAGGGATCCGAAATATCTGTTCTCAGATGCCACAGAAAGAAGGCTAGCAAAGAGATCCACTAAAAAGAGATGTAACTCTGTGAGATGAATTAAGAGAACACTAAGCAGTTTCTCAGAAAGCTTCTTTCCAGATTTCATCTGAGGACATTTCCTTTTTCACCATAGCCCTTTATGGGCTTCCAAATATCACTTTGCCAATTCCACAAAAACTGTCTTAGCGAAAGGCTTCTGGAAGGGAAAACTGTAACTCTGTGAGATGATTTCACAGAACACAAAGAACTTTCTCAGAAAGCTTCTTTCTCTTTGTTATGGCAGGATATTTCCTTTGGCCCTATAGTCATCAAAGGGATCCGAAATATCTGTTCTCAGATTCCACAGAAAGAAGGCTAGCAAAGAGTTCCACAAAATACAGATGTAACTCTGTGACTGGAAGTCACACATCACAGAGCAGTTTCTCAGAAAGCTTCTTTCCAGATTTCATCTGAGGATATTTCCTTTTTCACCATAGCCCTCTAAGGGCTTCCAAATATCACTTTGCCAATTCCACAAGAACTGTCTTAGCGACAGGCTTCTTGAGGGGAAAGCTGTAACTCTGTGAGATGATTTCACAGAACACAAAGAAGTTTCTCAAAAAGCTTCTTTCTCTTTGTTATGGCAGGATATTTCCTTTGGCCCTATAGTCTTAAAAGGGATCCGAAATATCTGTTCTCAGATTCCACAGAAAGAAGGCTAGCAAAGAGTTCCACGAAATACAGATGTAACTCTATGATTGGAAGTCACACATCACAGAGCAGTTTCTCAGAAAGCTTCTTTCCAGATTTCATCTGAGGATATTTCCTTTTTCACCATAGCCCTCTAAGGGCTTCCAAATATCACTTGGCCAATTCCACATGAACTGTCTTAGCGAAAGGCTTCTTGAGGGGAAAGCTGTAACTCTGTGAGATGATTTCACAGAACACAAAGAAGTTTCTCAGAAACCTTCTTTCACTTTGTTATCGCAGGATATTTCCTTTGGCCCTATAGTCTTCAAAGGGATCCGAAATATCTGTTCTCAGATTCCACAGAAATAAGGTTAGCAAAGAGATCCACGATATACACAAGTAACTCTGTGAGATGAATTAAAAAAACACTAAGCAGTTTCTCAGAAAGCTTCTTTCCAGATTTCATCTGAGGACATTTCCTTTTTCAGCATAGCCCTCTATGGACTTCCAAATATCACTTTGCCAATTCCACAAGAACTGTCTTAGCGAAAGGCTTCCTGAGGGGAAAGTTGTAACTCTGTGAGATGATTCCACAGAACACAAAGAAGTTTCTCAGAAAGCTTCTTTCTCTTTGTTATCGGAGGATATTTCCTTCAGCCCTATATTCTTCAAAGGGATCCGAAATATCTGTTCTCAGATTCCACAGAAAGAAGGCTAGCAAAGAGATCCACTAAAAAGAGATGTAACTCTGTGAGATGAATTAACAGAACACTAAGCAGTTTCTCAGAAACCTTCTTTCCAGATTTCATCTGAGGATATTTCCTTTTTCACCATAGCCCTCTATGGGCTTCCAAATATCACTTTGCCAATTCCACAAATACTGTCTTAGCGAAAGGCTTCTTGAAGGGAAAACTGTAACTCTGTGAGATGATTTCACAGAACACAAAGAACTTTCTCAGAAAGCTTCTTTCTCTTTGTTATGGCAGGATATTTCCTTTGGCCCTATAGTCCTAAAAGGGATCCGAAATATCTGTTCTCAGATTCCACAGAAAGAAGGCTAGCAAAAGTTCCACGAAATACAGATGTAACTCTGTGATTGGAAGTCAGAGAACAATAAGCAGTTTCTCAGAAAGCTTCTTTCTCTTTTTTATCTGATAATATTTCCTTTGGCCCTATTGTCTTCAAAGGGATCTGAAATATCTGTTCTCAGATTCCCCAGAAATAAGGCTAGCAAAAAGATGCACGAAATACAGATGTAACTCTGTGAGATGAATTAACAGAACACTAAGCAGTGTCTCAGCAAACTTCTTTCCAGATTTCTTCTGAGGATATTTGCTTTTTCACCAAAGCCCTCTATGGTCTTCCAAATATCACTTTGCCAATTCCACAAGAACTGTCTTAGCTAAAGGCTTCTTGAGGGGAAAGCTGTAACTCTGTGAGATGATTTCACAGAACACAAAGAAGTTTCTCAGAAAGCTTCTTTATCTTTGTTATCGGAGGATATTTCCTTCAGCCCTATATTCTTCAAAGGGATCCGAAACATCTGTTCTCAGATTCCACAGAAATAAGGCTAGCAAAGAGATCCACTAAAAAGAGATGTAGCTCTGGAGATGAATTAAGAGAACACTATGCAGTTTCTCAGAAAGCTTCTTTCCAGATTTCATCTGAGGATATTTCCTTTTTCACCATAGCCCTCTATGGGCTTCAAAATATCACTTTGCCAATTCCACAAGAACTGAATTAGCGAAAGGCTTCTTGAAGGGAAAGCTGTAACTCTGTGAGATGATTTCAGAGAACACAAAGAAGTTTCTCAGAAAGCTTCTTTCTCTTTGTTATCGCAGGATATTTCCTTTGGCCCTATAGTCTTCAAAGGGATCCGAAATATCTGTTCTCAGATTCCACAGAAATAAGGTAAGCAAAGAGATCCACGAAACACACATGTAACTCTGTGAGATGAATTAACAGAAAACTAAGCAATTTCTCAGAAAGCTTCTTTCCAGATTTCATCTGCGGACATTTGCTTTTTCACCATAGCCCTCTATGGGCTTCCAAATATCACTTTGCCAATTCCACAAGAACTGTGTTAGCGAAAGGCTTCTTGAGGGGAAAGCCGTAACTCTGTGAGATGATTTCACAGAACACAAAGAAGTTTTTCAGAAAGCTTCTTTCTCTTTGTTATCGGAGGATATTTCCTTTGGCCCTATAGTCTTCAAAGGGATCCGAAATATCTGTTCTCAGATTCCACAGAAATAAGGCTAGCAAAGAGATCCACGAAATACAGAAGTAACTCTGTGAGATGAATTAACAGAACACTAAGCAGTTTCTCAGAAAGCTTCTTTCCAGATTTCATCTGAGGACATTTCCTTTTTCAGCATAGCCCGCTATGGACTTCCAAATATCACTTTGCCAATTCCACAAGAACTGTCTTAGCGAAAGGCTTCCTGAGGGGAAAGTTGTAACTCTGTGAGATGATTCCACAGAACACAAAGAAGTTTCTCAGAAAGCTTCTTTCTCTTTGTTATCGGAGGATATTTCCTTCAGCCCTACATTCTTCAAAGGGATCCGAAATATCTGTTCTCAGATTCCACAGAAAGAAGGCTAGCAAAGAGATCCACTAAAAGGAGATGTAACTCTGTGAGATGAATTAACAGAACACTAAGCAGTTTCTCAGAAAGCTTCTTTCCTTATTTCATCTGAGGATATTTCCTTTTTCACCATAGCCCTCTATGGGCTTCCAAATATCACTTTGCCAATTCCACAAGAACTGTCTTAGCGAAAGGCTTCTTGAGGGGAAAGCTGTAACTCTGTGAGATGATTTCACAGAACACAAAGAAGTTTCTCAGAAAGCTTCTTTATGTTTGTTATCGGAGGATATTTCCTTTGGCCCTATAGTCTTCAAAGGGATCCGAAATATCTGTTCTCAGATTCCACAGAAATAAGGCTAGCAAAGAGATCCACGAAATACAGATGAAACTCTGTGAGTGGAAGTCAGAGAACACTAAGCGGTTTCTCAGAAAGCTTCTTTCCAGATTTCATCTGAGGATATTTCCTTTTTCACCATAACCCTCTAAGGGCTTCCAAATATCACTTTGCCAATTCCACAAGAACTGTCTTAGCGAAAGGCTTCTTGAGGGGAAAGCTGTAACTCTGTGAGATGATTTCACAGAACACAAAGAAGTTCCTCAGAAAGCTTCTTTCTCTTTGTTATGGGAGGATATTTCCTTTGGCCCTATAGTATTCAAAGGGATCCGAAATATCTTTTCTCAGATTACACAGAAATAAGGCTAGCAAAGAGATCCACGAAATACAGATGTAACTCTGTGAGTGGAAGTCAGAGAACACTAAGCGGTTTCTCAGAAAGCTTCTTTCCAGATTTCATCTGAGGATATTTCCTTTTTCACCATAGGCCTCTATGGGCTTCCAAATGTCACTTTGACAATTCCACAGAAACTGTCTTAGCGAAAGTCTTCTTGAGGGGAAAGCTGTAACTCTGGGAGATGATTTCACAGAACACAAAAAAGTTTCTCAGAAAGCTTCTTTCTCTTTGTTATCGGAGGATATTTCCTTTGGCCCTATAGTCTTCAAAGGGATCCGAAATATCTGTTCTCAGATTCCACAGAAATAAGGCTAGCAAAGAGATCCACGAAATACAAATGTAACTCTGTCACTAGAAGACACAGAACACTAAGCGGTTTCTCAGAAAGCTTCTTTCCAGATTTCATCTGAGGATATTTCCTTTTTCACCATAGCCCTCTATGGGCTTCAAAATATCACTTTGCCAATTCCACAAGAACTGTCTTAGCGAAAGGCTTCTTGAGGGGAAAGCTGTAACTCTGTAAGATGATTTCACAGAACACAAAGAAGTTTTTCAGAAAGCTTCTTTCTCTTTGTTATCGCAGGATACTTCCTTTGGCCCTATAGTCTTCAAAGGGATCCGAAATATCTGTTCTCAGATTCCACAGAAAGAAGGTAAGCAAAGACATCCACGAAATACACATGTAACTCTGTGAGATGAATTAACAGAAAACTAAGCAATTTCTCAGAAAGCTTCTTTCCAGATTTCATCTGGGGACATTTGCTTTTTCACCACAGCCCTCTATGGGCTTCCAAATATCACTATGCCAATTCCACAAGAACTGTGTTAGCGAAAGGCTTCTTGAGGGGAAAGCTGTAACTCTGTGAGATGATTTCACAGAACACAACGAAATTTTTCAGAAAGCTTCTTTCTCTTTGTTATCGGAGGATATTTCCTTTGGCCCTATAGTCTTCTAAGGGATCCGAAATATCTGTTCTCAGATTCCACAGAAATAAGGCTAGCAAAGAGTTCCACGAAATACAGTAGTAACTCTGTGAGATGAATGAACAGAACACTAAGCAGTTTCTCAGAAAGCTTCTTTCCAGATTTCATCTGAGGATATTTCCTTCCTCACCATAGACCTCTATGGGCTTCAAAATATCACTTTGCCAATTCCACAAGAACTGTCTTAGCGAAAGGCTTCTTGAGGGGAAAGCTGTAATTCTGTGAGATGATTTCAGAGAACACAAAGGATTTTCTCAGAAAGCTTCTTTCTCTTTGTTATCGCAGGATATTTCCTTTGGCCCTATAGTCTTCAAAGGGATCCGATATATCTGTTCTCAGATTCCACAGAAATAAGGTAAGCAAAGAGATCCACGAAATACACATGTAACTCTGTGAGATGAATTAACAGAAAACTAAGCAATTTCTCAGAAAGCTTCTTTCCAGATTTCATCTGGGGACATTTGCTTTTTCACCGTAGCCCTCTATGGGCTTCCAAATATCACTTTGCCAATTCCACAAGACCTGTCTTAGCGAAAGACTTCTTGAGGGGAAAGCTGTAACTCTGTGAGATGATTTCACAGAACACAATGCAGTTTCTCAGAAAGCTTCTTTTCTTTGTTATCGGAGGATATTTACTTTGGCCCTATAGTCTTCAAAGGGATCCGAAACATCTGTTCTCAGATTCCACAGAAATAAGGCTAGCAAAGAGATCCACGAAATGGAGATGTAACACTCTGAGTGGAAGTCACAGAACACTAAGCGGTTTCTCAGAAAGCTTCTTTCCAGATTTCATCTGAGGATATTTCCTTTTTCACCATAGCCCTCTATGGGCTTCCAAATATCACTTTGCCAATTCCACAAAAACTGTTTTAGCGAAAGGTGTCTTGAGGGGAAAGCTGTAACTCTGTGAGTTGATTTCACAGAACACAAAGAAGTTTCTCAGAAAGCTTCTTTCTCTTTGTTATCGGAGGATATTTCCTTTGGCCCTATCGTCTTCAAAGAGATCCGAAATATCTGTTTTCAGATTCCACAGAAATAAGGCTAGCAAAGAAATCCACGAAATACAGATGTACCTCTGTGAGCTGAAGTAACGGAACACTAAGCAGTTTCTCAGAAAGCTTCTTTCCAGATTTCATCTGAGGATATTTACTTTTTCACCATAGCCCTCTATGGGCTTCCAAATATCACTATGCCAATTCCACAAGAAATGTCTTAGCGAAAGGCTTCTTGAGGGGAAAGCTATAACTCTGTGAGATGATTTCACAGAACACAAAGAAGTTTCTCAAAAAGCTTCTTTCTCTTTGTTATCGGAGGATATTTCCTTTGGCCCTATTGTCTTCACAGGGATCCGAAATATCTGTTCTCAGATTCCACAGAAATAAGGCTAGCAAAGAGATCCACGAAATACCGATGTAACAGTGTGAGTGGAAGTCACAGAACACTAAGCTGTTTCTCAAAAGCTTCTTTCCCGATTTCATCTGAGGATATTTCCTTTTTCACCATAGCCTTCTAAGGGCTTCCATATATCACTGTGTCAATTCCACAAAAACTGTCTTAGCGAAAGGCTTCTTGAGGGGAAAGCTGTAACTCTGTGAGATGATTTCACAGAACACAAAGAAGATTCTCAGAAAGCTTCATTCTCTTTGTTATCGGAGGATATTTCCTTTGGCCCTATAGTCTTCAAAGGGATGCGAAATATCTGTTCTCAGATTCCACAGAAATAAGGCTAGCAAAGAGATCCACGAAATACAAATGTAACTCTGTCACTAGAAGACACAGAACACTAAGCGGTTTCTCAGAGAGCTTCTTTCCAGATTTCATCTGAGGATATTTCCTTTTTCACCATAGCCCTCTATGGGCTTCAAAATATCACTTTGCCAATTTCACAAGAACTGTCTTAGCGAAAGGCTTCTTGAGGGGAAAGCTGTAACTCTGTGAGATGATTTCACAGAACACAAAGAAGTTTCTCAGAAAGCTTCTTTCTCTTTGTTATCGCAGGATACTTCCTTTGGCCCTATAGTCTTCAAAGGGATCCGAAATATCTGTTCTCAGATTCCACAGAAATAAGGTAAGCAAAGAGATCCACGAAATACACATATAACACTGTGAGATGAATTAACAGAAAACTAAGCAATTTCTCAGAAAGCTTCTTTCCAGATTTCATCTGGGGACATTTGCTTTTTCACCCTAGCCCTCTATGGGCTTCCAAATATCACTTTGCCAATTCCACAAGAACTGTGTTAGCGAAAGGCTTCTTGAGTGGAAAGCTGTAACTCTGTGAGATGATTTCACAGAACACAACGAAATTTTTCAGAAAGCTTCTTTCTCTTTTTTATCGGAGGATATTTCCTTTGGCCCTATAGTCTTCAAAGGGATCCGAAATATCTGTTCTCAGATTCCACAGAAATAAGGCTAGCAAAGAGTTCCACGAAATACAGTAGTAACTCTGTGAGATGAATGAACAGAACACTAAGCAGTTTCTCAGAAAGCTTCTTTCCAGATTTCATCTGAGGATATTTCCTTTTTCACCATAGACCTCTAAGGGCTTCCAAATATCACTTTGCCAATTCCACAAGAACTGTCTTAGCGAAAGACTTCTTGAGGGGAAAGCTGTAACTCCGTGAGATTATTTCACAGAACACAAAGCAGTTTCTCAGAAAGCTTCTTTCTCTTTGTTATCGGAGGATATTTCCTTTGGCCCTATAGTCTTAAAAGGGATCCGAAACATCTGTTCTCAGATTCCACAGAAATAAGCCTAGCAAAGAGATCCACGAAATGGAGATGTAACACTGTGAGTGGAAGTCACAGAACACTAAGCGGTTTCTCAGAAATCTTTCCAGATTTCATCTGAGGATATTTCCTTTTTCACCATAGCCCTCTAAGGGCTTCCAAATATCACTTTGCCAATTCCACAAGAACTGTCTTAGCGAAAGGCTTCTTGAGGGGAAAGCTGTAACTCTGTGAGATGATTTCACAGAACACAAAGAAGTTTCTCAGAAAGCTTCTTTCTCTTTGTAATTGGAGGATATTTCCTTTGGCCCTATAGTCTTCAAAGGGATCCGAAATATCTGTTCTCAGATTCCAGAGAAATAAGGCCAGCAAAGAGATCCACGAAATACAGATGTAACACTGTGAGTGGAAGTCACAGAACACTAAGCGGTTTCTCAGAAAGCTTCTTTCCAGATTTCATCTGAGGATATTTCCTTTTTCACCATAGCCCTCTATGGGCTTCCAAATATCACTTTGCCAATTCCACAGAAACTGTCTTAGCGAAAGTCTTCTTGAGGGGAAAGCTGTAACTCTGTGAGATGATTTCACAGAACACAAAGAAGTTTCTCATAAAGCTTCTTTCTCTTTGTTATCGGAGGATATTTCCTTTGGCTCTAGAGTCTTCAAAGGGATCCGAAATATCTGTTTTCAGATTCCACAGAAATAAGGCTAGCAAAGAGATCCACGAAATACAGATGTAACTCTGTGAGATGAATTAACAGAGCACTAAGCAGTTTCTCAGAAAGCTTCTTTCCAGAATTCAGCTGAGGATATTTCCTTTTTCAACATAGCCCTCTATGGGCTTCCAAATATCACTTTGCCAATTCCACAAGAACTGTCTTAGCGAAAGGCTTCTTTAGGGGAAAGCTGTAACTCTGTGAGATGATTTCACAGAACACAAAGAAGATTCTCAGAAAGCTTCATTCTCTTTGTTATCGGAGGATATTTCCTTTGGCCCTATAGTCTTCAAAGGGATCCGAAATATCTGTTCTCAGATTCCACAGAAATAAGGCTAGCAAAGAGATCCACGAAACACAAATGTAACTCTGTCACTAGAAGACACAGAACACTAATCGGTTTCTCAGAAAGCTTCTTTCCAGATTTCATCTGAGGATATTTCCTTTTTCACCATGGCCCTCTATGGGCTTCAAAATATCACTTTGCCAATTCCACAAGAACTGTCTTAGCGAAAGGCTTCTTGAGGGGAAAGCTGTAACTCTGTGAGATGATTTCACAGAACACAAAGAAGTTTCTCAGAAACCTTCTTTCTCTTTGTTATCGGAGGATATTTCCTTTGGCCCTATAGTCTTAAAAGGGATCCGAAACATCTGTTCGCAGATTCCACAGAAATAAGGCTAGCAAAGAGATCCACGAAATGGAGATGTAACACTCTGAGTAGAAGTCACAGAACACTAAGCGGTTTCTCAGAAAGATTCTTTCCAGATTTCATCTGAGGATATTTCCTTTTTCACCATAGCCCTCTATGGGCTTCCAAATATCACTTTGCCAATTCCACAAAAACTGTTTTAGCGAAAGGTGTCTTGAGGGGAAAGCTGTAACTCTGTGAGTTGATTTCACAGAACACAAAGAAGTTTCTCAGAAAGCTTCTTTCTCTTTGTTATCGGAGGATATTTCCTTTGGCCCTATCGTCTTCAAAGAGATCCGAAATATCTGTTTTCAGATTCCACAGAAATAAGGCTAGCAAAGAAATCCACGAAATACAGATGTACCTCTGTGAGCTGAAGTAAAGGAACACTAAGCAGTTTCTCAGAAAGCTTCTTTCCAGATTTCATCTGAGGATATTTACTTTTTCACCATAGCCCTCTATGGGCTTCCAAATATCACTATGCCAATTCCACAAGAAATCTCTTAGCGAAAGGCTTCTTGAGGGGAAAGCTGTAACTCTGTGAGATGATTTCAGAGAACACAAAGAAGTTTCTCAAAAAGCTTCTTTCTCTTTGTTATCGGAGGATATTTCCTTTGGCCCTATTGTCTTCACAGGGATCCGAAATATCTGTTCTCAGATTCCACAGAAATAAGGCTAGCAAAGAGATCCACGAAATACCGATGTAACAGTGTGAGTGGAAGTCACAGAACACTAAGCTGTTTCTCAAAAGCTTCTTTCCCGATTTCATCTGAGGATATTTCCTTTTTCACCATAGCCTTCTAAGGGCTTCCATATATCACTGTGTCAATTCCACAAAAACTGTCTTAGCGAAAGGCTTCTTGAGGGGAAAGCTGTAACTCTGTGAGATGATTTCACAGAACACAAAGAAGATTCTCAGAAAGCTTCATTCTCTTTGTTATCGGAGGATATTTCCTTTGGCCCTATAGTCTTCAAAGGGATGCGAAATATCTGTTCTCAGATTCCACAGAAATAAGGCTAGCAAAGAGATCCACGAAATACAAATGTAACTCTGTCACTAGAAGACACAGAACACTAAGCGGTTTCTCAGAAAGCTTCTTTCCAGATTTCATCTGAGGATATTTCCTTTTTCACCATAGCCCTCTATGGGCTTCAAAATATCACTTTGCCAATTCCACAAGAACTGTCTTAGCGAAAGGCTTCTTGAGGGGAAAGCTGTAACTCTGTGAGAAGATTTCACAGAACACAAAGAAGTTTCTCAGAAAGCTTCTTTCTCTTTGTTATCGCAGGATACTTCCTTTGGCCCTATAGTCTTCAAAGGGATCCGAAATATCTGTTCTCAGATTCCACAGAAATAAGGTAAGCAAAGAGATCCACGAAATACACATATAACACTGTGAGATGAATTAACAGAAAACTAAGCAATTTCTCAGAAAGCTTCTTTCCAGATTTCATCTGGGGACATTTGCTTTTTCACCCTAGCCCTCTATGGGCTTCCAAATATCACTTTGCCAATTCCACAAGAACTGTGTTAGCGAAAGGCTTCTTGAGTGGAAAGCTGTAACTCTGTGAGATGATTTCACAGAACACAACGAAATTTTTCAGAAAGCTTCTTTCTCTTTTTTATCGGAGGATATTTCCTTTGGCCCTATAGTCTTCAAAGGGATCCGAAATATCTGTTCTCAGATTCCACAGAAATAAGGCTAGCAAAGAGTTCCACGAAATACAGTAGTAACTCCGTGAGATGAATGAACAGAACACTAAGCAGTTTCTCAGAAAGCTTCTTTCCAGATTTCATCTGAGGATATTTCCTTTTTCACCATAGACCTCTAAGGGCTTCCAAATATCACTTTGCCAATTCCACAAGAACTGTCTTAGCGAAAGACTTCTTGAGGGGAAAGCTGTAACTCCGTGAGATTATTTCACAGAACACAAAGCAGTTTCTCAGAAAGCTTCTTTCTCTTTGTTATCGGAGGATATTTCCTTTGGCCCTATAGTCTTCAAAGGGATCCGAAACATCTGTTCTCAGATTCCACAGAAATAAGCCTAGCAAAGAGATCCACGAAATGGAGATGTAACACTGTGAGTGGAAGTCACAGAACACTAAGCGGTTTCTCAGAAATCTTTCCAGATTTCATCTGAGGATATTTCCTTTTTCACCATAGCCCTCTAAGGGCTTCCAAATATCACTTTGCCAATTCCACAAGAACTGTCTTAGCGAAAGGCTTCTTGAGGGGAAAGCTGTAACTCTGTGAGATGATTTCACAGAACACAAAGAAGTTTCTCAGAAAGCTTCTTTCTCTTTGTAATTGGAGGATATTTCCTTTGGCCCTATAGTCTTCAAAGGGATCCGAAATATCTGTTCTCAGATTCCAGAGAAATAAGGCTAGCAAAGAGATCCACGAAATACAGATGTAACACTGTGAGTGGAAGTCACAGAACACTAAGCGGTTTCTCAGAAAGCTTCTTTCCAGATTTCATCTGAGGATATTTCCTTTTTCACCATAGCCCTCTATGGGCTTCCAAATATCACTTTGCCAATTCCACAGAAACTGTCTTAGCGAAAGTATTCTTGAGGGGAAAGCTGTAACTCTGTGAGATGATTTCACAGAACACAAAGAAGTTTCTCATAAAGCTTCTTTCTCTTTGTTATCGGAGGATATTTCCTTTGGCTCTAGAGTCTTCAAAGGGATCCGAAATATCTGTTTTCAGATTCCACAGAAATAAGGCTAGCAAAGAGATCCACGAAATACAGATGTAACTCTGTGAGATGAATTAACAGAGCACTAAGCAGTTTCTCAGAAAGCTTCTTTCCAGAATTCAGCTGAGGATATTTCCTTTTTCAACATAGCCCTCTATGGGCTTCCAAATATCACTTTGCCAATTCCACAAGAACTGTCTTAGCGAAAGGCTTCTTGAGGGGAAAGCTGTAACTCTGTGAGATGATTTCACAGAACACAAAGAAGATTCTCAGAAAGCTTCATTCTCTTTGTTATCGGAGGATATTTCCTTTGGCCCTATAGTCTTCAAAGGGATCCGAAATATCTGTTCTCAGATTCCACAGAAATAAGGCTAGCAAAGAGATCCACGAAACACAAATGTAACTCTGTCACTAGAAGACACAGAACACTAATCGGTTTCTCAGAAAGCTTCTTTCCAGATTTCATCTGAGGATATTTCCTTTTTCACCATGGCCCTCTATGGGCTTCAAAATATCACTTTGCCAATTCCACAAGAACTGTGTTAGCGAAAGGCTTCTTGAGGGGAAAGCTGTAACTCTGTGAGATGATTTCACAGAACACAAAGAAGTTTTTCAGAAAGCTTCTTTCTCTTTGTTATCGGAGGATATTTCCTTTGGCCCTATAGTCTTAAAAGGGATCCGAAACATCTGTTCTCAGATTCCACAGAAATAAGGCTAGCAAAGAGATCCACGAAATGGAGATGTAACACTCTGAGTAGAAGTCACAGAACACTAAGCGGTTTCGCAGAAAGCTTCTTTCCAGATTTCATCTGAGGATATTTCCTTTTTCACTATAGCCCTCTATGGGCTTCCAAATATCACTTTGCCACTTCCAAAAAAACTGTCTTAGCGAAAGGCTTCTTGAGGGGAAAGCTGTAACTCTGTGAGATGATTTCACAGAACACAAAGAAGTTTCTCAGAAAAGTTCTTTCTCTTTGTTATTGGAGGATATTTCCTTTGGCCCTGTAGTCTTCAAAGGGTACCGAAATATCTCTTCTCAGATTCCACAGAAGTAAGACTAGCAAAGAGATCCACGAAATACAGATGTCACTCTGTGAGATGAACTAACAGAACACTAAGCAGTTTCTCAGAAAGCTTCTTTCCAGATTTCATCTGAGGATATTTCCTTTTTCACCATAGCCCTCTATGGGCTTCCAAATATCACTTTGCAAATTCCACATGAACTGTCTTATCGAAAGGCTTCTTGAGGGGAAAGCTGTAACTCTGTGAGATGATTTCACAGAACACAAAGAAGTTTCTCAGAAAACTTCTTTCCTATTGTTATCGTAGGATATTTCCTTTGGCCCTATAGTCTTCAAAGGGATCCGAAATATCTGTTCTCAGATTCCACAGAAATAAGGCTAGCAAAGAGATCCACGAAATACAGATGTAACTCTGTGAGATGAACTAGCAGAACACTAAGAAGTTTCTCAGAGAGCTTCTTTCCAGATTTCATCTGAGGATATTTTCTTTTTCACCATAGCCCTCTAAGGGCTTCGAAATATCACCTTGCCAATTCCACAAGAACTGTCTTAGCGAAAGGCTTCTTGAGGGGAAAGCTGTAACTCTGTGAGATGATTTCACAGAACACAAAGAAGTTTCTCAGAAAACTTCTTTCCATTTGTTATCGTAGGATATTTCCTTTGGCCCTATAGTCTTCAAAGGGATCCGAAATATCTGTTCTCAGATTCCACAGAAATAAGGCTAGCAAAGAGATCCACGAAATATAGATGTAACTCTGTGAGATGAACTAACAGAACACTAAGAATTTTCTCAGAAAGCTTCTTTCCAGATTTCATCTGAGGATATTTTCTTTTTCACCATAGCCCTCTAAGGGCTTCGTAATATCACTTTGCCAATTCCACAAGAACTGTCTTAGCGAAAGGCTTCTTGAGGGGAAAGCTGTAACTCTGTGAAATGATTTCACAGAACACAAAGAAGTTTCTCAGAAAGCTTCTTTCTCTTTCTTATTGGAGGATATTTCCTTTGGCCCTATAGTCTTCAAAGGGATCCGAAATATCTCGTCACAGATTCCACAGAAGTAAGGCTAGTAAAGAGATCCACGAAATACAGATGTCACTCTGTGAGATGAAATAACAGAACACTAAGCAGTTTCTCAGAAAGCTTCTTTCCAGATTTCATCTGAGGATATTTCCTTTTTCACCACAGCCCTCTATGGGCTTCCAAATATCACTTTGCCAATTCCACAAGAAATGTCTTAGCGAAAGGCTTTTTGAGGGGAAAGTTGTAACTCTGTGAGATGATTTCACAGAACACAAAGAACTTTCGCAGAAAGCTTCTTTCTCTTTGTTATGGCAGGATATTTCCTTTGGCCCTATAGTCTTCAAAGGGATCCGAAATATCTGTTTTCAGATTCCACAGAAAGAAGGCTACCAAAGAGTTCCACGAAATACAGATGTAACTCGTTGATTGGAAGTCAGAGAACACTAAGCAGTTTCTCAGAAAGCTTCTTTCTCTTTTTTATCTAAGAATATTTCCTTTGGCACTATAGTCTTCAAAGGGATCTGAAATATCTGTTCTCAGATTCCCCAGAAATAAGGCTAGCAAAGAGATCCACGAAATACAGATGTAACTCTGTGAGATGAAATAACAGAACACTAAGCAGTGTCTCAGCAAACTTCTTTCCAGATTTCATCTGAGGATATTTCCTTTTTCACCATAGCCCTCTATGGGCTTCGAAATATCACTTTGCCAATTCCACAAAAGCTGTCTTAGCGAAAGGCTTCTTGAAGGGAAAACTGTAACTCTGTGAGATGATTTCCCAGAACACAAAGAATTTTCTCAGAAAGCTTCTTTCCATTTGTTATCGTAGGATATTTCCTTTGGCCCTATAGTCTTCAAAGGGATCCGAAATATATGTTCTCAGATTCCACAGAAATAAGGCTAGCAAAGAGATCCACGACATACAAATGTAACTCTGTCACTAGAAGACACAGAACACTAAGCGGTTTCTCAGAAAGCTTCTTTCCAGATTTCATCTGAGGATATTTTCTTTTTCACCATAGCCCTCTTTGGGCTTCCAAATATCACTTTGCCAATTCCACAAGAACTGTCTTAGCGAAAGGCTTCTTGAGGGGAAAGCAGTAACTCTGTGAGACGATTTCACAGAACACAAAGAAATTTCTCAGAAAGCATATTTCTCTTTGTTATCGGAGGATATTTCCTTTGGACCTATAGTCTTCAAAGGGATCCGAAATATCTGTTCTCAGATTCCACAGAAATAAGGCTAGCAAAGAGATCCACGAAATACAGATGTAACACTGTGAGATTAATTAACAGAACACTAAGCAGTTTCTCAGAAAGCTTCTTTCCAGATTTCATATGAGGATATTTCCTTTTTCAGCATAGCCCTCTATGGACCTCCAAATATCACTTTGCCAATTCCACAAGAACTGTCTTAGCGAAAGGCTTCCTGAGGGGAAAGTTGTAACTCTGTGAGATGATTCCACAGAACACAAAGAAGTTTCTCAGAAAGCTTCTTTCTCTTTGTTATCGGAGGATATTTCCTTTGGCCCTATATTCTTCAAAGGGATCCGAAATATCTGTTCTCAGATTCCACAGAAAGAAGGCTAGCAAAGAGATCCACTAAAAAGAGATGTAACTCTGTGAGATGAATTAACAGAACACTAAGTAGTTTCTCAGAAAGCTTCTTTCCAGATTTCATCTGAGGATATTTCCTTTTTCACCATAGCCCTCTATGGGCTTCCAAATATCACTTTGTCAATTCCACAAAAACTGTTTAGCGAAAGGCTTCTTGAAGGGAAAACTGTAACTCTGTGAGATGATTTCACAGAACACAAAGAACTTTCTCAGAAAGCTTCTTTCTCATTGTTATGGCAGGATATTTCCTTTGGCCCTATAGTCTTAAAAGGGATCCGAAATATCTGTTCTCAGATTCCCAGAAAAAAGGCTAGCAAAGTGTTTCACGAAATACAGATGTAACTCTGTGATTGGAAGTCAGAGAACACTAAGGAGTTTCTCAGAAAGCTTCTTTCTCTTTTTTATCTGAGAATATTTCCTTTGGCCCTATAGTCTTCAAAAGGATCTGAAATATCTGTTCTCAGATTCCCCAGAAATAAGGCTAGCAAAGAGATCCACGAAATACAGATGTAACTCTGTGAGATGATTTCACAGAACACAAAGAAGTTTCTCAGAAAGTCTTTTTCTCTTTGTTATCGGAGGATATTTCCTTTGGCCCTATAGTCTTCAAAGGGATCCGAAATATCTGTTCTCAGATTCCACAGAAATAAGGTAAGCAAAGAGATCCACGAAATACACATGTAACTCTGTGAGATGAATTAACAGAAAACTAAGCAATTTCTCAGAAAGCTTCTTTCCAGATTTCATCTGGGGACATTTGCTTTTTCACCATAGCCCTCTATGGGCTTCCAAATATCACTTTGCCAATACCACAGAAACTGTCTTAGCGAAAGTATTCTTGAGGGGAAAGCTGTAACTCTGTGAGATGATTTCACAGAACACAAAGAAGTTTCTCATAAAGCTTCTTTCTCTTTTTTATCGGAGGATATTTCCTTTGGCTCTAGAGTCTTCAAAGGGATCCGAACTATCTGTTTTCAGATTCCACAGAAATAAGGCTAGCAAAGAGATCCACGAAATACAGATGTAACTCTGTGAGATGAATTAACAGAGCACTAAGCAGTTTCTCAGAAAGCTTCTTTCCAGAATTCAGCTGAGGATATTTCCTTTTTCAACATAGCCCTCTATGGGCTTCCAAATATCACTTTGCCAATTCCACAAGAACTGTCTTAGCGAAAGGCTTCTTGAGGGGAAAGCTGTAACTCTGTGAGATGATTTCACAGAACACAAAGAAGATTCTCAGAAAGCTTCATTCTCTTTGTTATCGGAGGATATTTCCTTTGGCCCTATAGTCTTCAAAGGGATCCGAAATATCTGTTCTCAGATTCCACAGAAATAAGGCTAGCAAAGAGATCCACGAAACACAAATGTAACTCTGTCACTAGAAGACACAGAACACTAATCGGTTTCTCAGAAAGCTTCTTTCCAGATTTCATCTGAGGATATTTCCTTTTTCACCATGGCCCTCTATGGGCTTCAAAATATCACTTTGCCAATTCCACAAGAACTGTGTTAGCGAAAGGCTTCTTGAGGGGAAAGCTGTAACTCTGTGAGATGATTTCACAGAACACAAAGAAGTTTTTCAGAAAGCTTCTTTCTCTTTGTTATCGGAGGATATTTCCTTTGGCCCTATAGTCTTAAAAGGGATCCGAAACATCTGTTCTCAGATTCCACAGAAATAAGGCTAGCAAAGAGATCCACGAAATGGAGATGTAACACTCTGAGTAGAAGTCACAGAACACTAAGCGGTTTCGCAGAAAGCTTCTTTCCAGATTTCATCTGAGGATATTTCCTTTTTCACTATAGCCCTCTATGGGCTTCCAAATATCACTTTGCCACTTCCAAAAAAACTGTCTTAGCGAAAGGCTTCTTGAGGGGAAAGCTGTAACTCTGTGAGATGATTTCACAGAACACAAAGAAGTTTCTCAGAAAAGTTCTTTCTCTTTGTTATTGGAGGATATTTCCTTTGGCCCTGTAGTCTTCAAAGGGTACCGAAATATCTCTTCTCAGATTCCACAGAAGTAAGACTAGCAAAGAGATCCACGAAATACAGATGTCACTCTGTGAGATGAACTAACAGAACACTAAGCAGTTTCTCAGAAAGCTTCTTTCCAGATTTCATCTGAGGATATTTCCTTTTTCACCATAGCCCTCTATGGGCTTCCAAATATCACTTTGCAAATTCCACATGAACTGTCTTATCGAAAGGCTTCTTGAGGGGAAAGCTGTAACTCTGTGAGATGATTTCACAGAACACAAAGAAGTTTCTCAGAAAACTTCTTTCCTATTGTTATCGTAGGATATTTCCTTTGGCCCTATAGTCTTCAAAGGGATCCGAAATATCTGTTCTCAGATTCCACAGAAATAAGGCTAGCAAAGAGATCCACGAAATACAGATGTAACTCTGTGAGATGAACTAGCAGAACACTAAGAAGTTTCTCAGAGAGCTTCTTTCCAGATTTCATCTGAGGATATTTTCTTTTTCACCATAGCCCTCTAAGGGCTTCGAAATATCACCTTGCCAATTCCACAAGAACTGTCTTAGCGAAAGGCTTCTTGAGGGGAAAGCTGTAACTCTGTGAGATGATTTCACAGAACACAAAGAAGTTTCTCAGAAAACTTCTTTCCATTTGTTATCGTAGGATATTTCCTTTGGCCCTATAGTCTTCAAAGGGATCCGAAATATCTGTTCTCAGATTCCACAGAAATAAGGCTAGCAAAGAGATCCACGAAATATAGATGTAACTCTGTGAGATGAACTAACAGAACACTAAGAAGTTTCTCAGAAAGCTTCTTTCCAGATTTCATCTGAGGATATTTTCTTTTTCACCATAGCCCTCTAAGGGCTTCGTAATATCACTTTGCCAATTCCACAAGAACTGTCTTAGCGAAAGGCTTCTTGAGGGGAAAGCTGTAACTCTGTGAAATGATTTCACAGAACACAAAGAAGTTTCTCAGAAAGCTTCTTTCTCTTTCTTATTGGAGGATATTTCCTTTGGCCCTATAGTCTTCAAAGGGATCCGAAATATCTCGTCACAGATTCCACAGAAGTAAGGCTAGCAAAGAGATCCACGAAATACAGATGTCACTCTGTGAGATGAAATAACAGAACACTAAGCAGTTTCTCAGAAAGCTTCTTTCCAGATTTCATCTGAGGATATTTCCTTTTTCACCACAGCCCTCTATGGGCTTCCAAATATCACTTTGCCAATTCCACAAGAAATGTCTTAGCGAAAGGCTTCTTGAGGGGAAAGTTGTAACTCTGTGAGATGATTTCACAGAACACAAAGAACTTTCGCAGAAAGCTTCTTTCTCTTTGTTATGGCAGGATATTTCCTTTGGCCCTATAGTCTTCAAAGGGATCCGAAATATCTGTTTTCAGATTCCACAGAAAGAAGGCTACCAAAGAGTTCCACGAAATACATGTGTAACTCGTTGATTGGAAGTCAGAGAACACTAAGCAGTTTCTCAGAAAGCTTCTTTCTCTTTTTTATCTAAGAATATTTCCTTTGGCACTATAGTCTTCAAAGGGATCTGAAATATCTGTTCTCAGATTCCCCAGAAATAAGGCTAGCAAAGAGATCCACGAAATACAGATGTAACTCTGTGAGATGAAATAACAGAACACTAAGCAGTGTCTCAGCAAACTTCTTTCCAGATTTCATCTGAGGATATTTCCTTTTTCACCATAGCCCTCTATGGGCTTCCAAATATCACTTTGCCAATTCCACAAAAACTGTCTTAGCGAAAGGCTTCTTGAAGGGAAAACTGTAACTCTGTGAGATGATTTCCCAGAACACAAAGAATTTTCTCAGAAAGCTTCTTTCCATTTGTTATCGTAGGATATTTCCTTTGGCCCTATAGTCTTCAAAGGGATCCGAAATATATGTTCTCAGATTCCACAGAAATAAGGCTAGCAAAGAGATCCACGACATACAAATGTAACTCTGTCACTAGAAGACACAGAACACTAAGCGGTTTCTCAGAAAGCTTCTTTCCAGATTTCATCTGAGGATATTTTCTTTTTCACCATAGCCCTCTTTGGGCTTCCAAATATCACTTTGCCAATTCCACAAGAACTGTCTTAGCGAAAGGCTTCTTGAGGGGAAAGCAGTAACTCTGTGAGACGATTTCACAGAACACAAAGAAATTTCTCAGAAAGCTTATTTCTCTTTGTTATCGGAGGATATTTCCTTTGGACCTATAGTCTTCAAAGGGATCCGAAATATCTGTTCTCAGATTCCACAGAAATAAGGCTAGCAAAGAGATCCACGAAATACAGATGTAACACTGTGAGATTAATTAACAGAACACTAAGCAGTTTCTCAGAAAGCTTCTTTCCAGATTTCATATGAGGATATTTCCTTTTTCAGCATAGCCCTCTATGGACCTCCAAATATCACTTTGCCAATTCCACAAGAACTGTCTTAGCGAAAGGCTTCCTGAGGGGAAAGTTGTAACTCTGTGAGATGATTCCACAGAACACAAAGAAGTTTCTCAGAAAGCTTCTTTCTCTTTGTTATCGGAGGATATTTCCTTCAGCCCTATATTCTTCAAAGGGATCCGAAATATCTGTTCTCAGATTCCACAGAAAGAAGGCTAGCAAAGAGATCCACTAAAAAGAGATGTAACTCTGTGAGATGAATTAACAGAACACTAAGTAGTTTCTCAGAAAGCTTCTTTCCAGATTTCATCTGAGGATATTTCCTTTTTCACCATAGCCCTCTATGGGCTTCCAAATATCACTTTGTCAATTCCACAAAAACTGTTTAGCGAAAGGCTTCTTGAAGGGAAAACTGTAACTCTGTGAGATGATTTCACAGAACACAAAGAACTTTCTCAGAAAGCTTCTTTCTCATTGTTATGGCAGGATATTTCCTTTGGCCCTATAGTCTTAAAAGGGATCCGAAATATCTGTTCTCAGATTCCCAGAAAAAAGGCTAGCAAAGTGTTTCACGAAATACAGATGTAACTCTGTGATTGGAAGTCAGAGAACACTAAGGAGTTTCTCAGAAAGCTTCTTTCTCTTTTTTATCTGAGAATATTTCCTTTGGCCCTATAGTCTTCAAAAGGATCTGAAATATCTGTTCTCAGATTCCCCAGAAATAAGGCTAGCAAAGAGATCCACGAAATACAGATGTAACTCTGTGAGATGATTTCACAGAACACAAAGAAGTTTCTCAGAAAGTCTTTTTCTCTTTGTTATCGGAGGATATTTCCTTTGGCCCTATAGTCTTCAAAGGGATCCGAAATATCTGTTCTCAGATTCCACAGAAATAAGGTAAGCAAAGAGATCCACGAAATACACATGTAACTCTGTGAGATGAATTAACAGAAAACTAAGCAATTTCTCAGAAAGCTTCTTTCCAGATTTCATCTGGGGACATTTGCTTTTTCACCATAGCCCTCTATGGGCTTCCAAATATCACTTTGCCAATTCCACAAGAACTGTGTTAGCGAAAGGCTTCTTGAGGGGAAAGCTGTAACTCTGTGAGATGATTTCACAGAACACAAAGAAGTTTTTCAGAAAGCTTCTTTCTCTTTGTTATCGGAGGATATTTCCTTTGGCCCTATAGTCTTCAAAGGGATCCGAAACATCTGTTCTCAGATTCCACAGAAATAAGGCTAGCAAAGAGATCCACGAAATGGAGATGTAACACTCTGAGTGGAAGTCACAGAACACTAAACGGTTTCTCAGAAAGCTTCTTTCCAGATTTCATCTGAGGATATTTCCTTTTTCACTATAGCCCTCTATGGGCTTCCAAATATCACTTTGCCACTTCCACAAAAACTGTCTTAGCGAGAGGCTTCTGGAGGGGAAAGCTGTAACTCTGTGAGATGATTTCACAGAACACAAAGAAGTTTCTCAGAAAAGTTCTTTCTCTTTGTTATTGGAGGATATTTCCTTTGGCCCTGTAGTCTTCAAAGGGTACCGAAATATCTCTTCTCAGATTCCACAGAAGTAAGACTAGCAAAGAGATCCACGAAATACAGATGTCACTCTGTGAGATGAACTAACAGAACACTAAGCAGTTTCTCAGAAAGCTTCTTTCCAGATTTCATCTGAGGATATTTCCTTTTTCACCATAGCCCTCTATGGGCTTCCAAATATCACTTTGCAAATTCCACATGAACTGTCTTATCGAAAGGCTTCTTGAGGGGAAAGCTGAAACTCTGTGTGATGATTTCACAGAACACAAAGAAGTTTCTCAGAAAACTTCTTTCCATTTGTTATCGTAGGATATTTCCTTTGGCCCTATAGTCTTCAAAGGGATCCGAAATATCTGTTCTCAGATTCCCCAGAAATAAGGCTAGCAAAGAGATCCACGAAATACAGATGTAACTCTGCGAGATGAAATAACAGAACACTAAGCAGTGTCTCAGCAAACTTCTTTCCAGATTTCATCTGAGGATATTTCCTTTTCACCATAGCCCTCTATGGGCTTCCAAATATCACTTTGCCAATTCCACAAAAACTGTCTTAGCGAAAGGCTTCTTGAAGGGAAAACTGTAACTCTGTGAGATGATTTCCCAGAACACAAAGAAGTTTCTCAGAAAGCTTCTTTCCATTTGTTATCGTAGGATATTTCCTTTGGCCCTATAGTCTTCAAAGGGATCCGAAATATCTGTTCTCAGATTCCACAGAAATAAGGCTAGCAAAGAGATCCACGATATACAAATGTAACTCTGTCACTAGAAGACACAGAACACTAAGCGGTTTCTCAGAAAGCTTCTTTCCAGATTTCATCTGAGGATATTTCCTTTTTCACCATAGCCCCCTTTGGGCTTCCAAATATCACTTTGCCAATTCCACAAAAACTGTCTTAGCGAAAGGCTTCTTGAAGGGAAAACTGTAACTCTGTGAGATGATTTCCCAGAACACAAAGAAGTTTCTCAGAAAGCTTCTTTCCATTTGTTATCGTAGGATATTTCCTTTGGCCCTATAGTCTTCAAAGGGATCGGAAATATCTGTTCTCAGATTCCAGAGAAATAAGGCCAGCAAAGTGATCCACGAAATACAGATGTAACACTGTGAGTGGAAGTCACAAAACACTAAGCGGTTTCTCAGAAAGCTTCTTTCCAGATTTCATCTGAGGATATTTCCTTTTCCACCATAGCCCTCTATGGGCTTCCAAATATCACTTTTCCAATTCCACAGAAACTGTCTTAGCGAAAGTCTTCTTGAGGGGAAAGCTGTAACTCTGGGAGATGATTTCACAGAACACAAAGAAGTTTCTCAGAAAGCTTCTTTCTCTTTGTTATCGGAGGATATTTCCTTTGGCCCTATAGTCTTCAAAGGGATCCGAAATATCTGTTTTCAGATTCCACAGAAATAAGGCTAGCAAAGAGATCTAAGAAATACAGATGTAACTCTGTGAGATGAATTAACAGAACACTAAGCACTTTCTCAGAAAGCTTCTTTCCAGAATTCAGCTGAGGATATTTCCTTTTTCAACATAGCCCTCTATGGGCTTCCAAATATCACTTTGCCAATTCCACAAGAACTGTCTTAGCGAAAGGCTTCTTGAGGGGAAAGCTGTAACTCTGTGAGATGATTTCACAGACAAAAAGAAGATTCTCAGAAAGCTTCATTCTCTTTTTTATCGGAGGATATTTCCTTTGGCCCTATAGTCTTCAAAGGGATCCGAAATATCTGTTCTCAGATTCCACAGAAATAAGGCTAGCAAAGATATCCACGAAATACAGATGTAACTCTGTCACTAGAAGACACAGAACACTAAGCGGATTCTCAGAAAGCTTCTTTCCAGATTTCATCTGAGGATATTTCCTTTTTCACCGTAGCCCTCTATGGGCTTCCAAATATCACTTTGCCAATTCCACAAACACTGTCTTAGCGAAAGGCTTCTTGAGGGGTAAGCTGAAACTCTGTGAGATGATTTCACAGAACACCAAGAGGTTTCTCAGAAAGCTTCTTTCTCTTTGTTATCGGAGGATATTTCCTTTGGCCCTATAGTCTTCAAAGGGATCCGAAATATCTGTTCTCAGATTCCACAGAAATAAGGCTAGCAAAGAAATCCAAAAAATACAGATGTAACTCTGTGAGATGAATTAACAGAACACTAAGCAGTTTCTCAGAAAGCTTCTTTCCAGATTTCATCTGAGGATATTTTCTTTTTCACCATAGCCCTCTATGGGCTTCCAAATAGAACTTTGCCAATTCCACAAGAACTGTCTTAGTGAAAGGCTTCTTGAGCGGAAAGCTGTAAGTCTGTGAGATGTCTTCACGGAACACAAAGAAGTTTCTCAGAAAGGTTCTTTCTCTTTTTTATCTAAGAATATTTCCTTTGGCACTATAGTCTTCAAAGGGATCTGAAATATCTGTTCTCAGATTCCCCAGAAATAAGGCTAGCAAAGAGATCCACGAAATACAGATGTAACTCTGTGAGATGAAATAACAGAACACTAAGCAGTGTCTCAGCAAACTTCTTTCCAGATTTCATCTGAGGATATTTCCTTTTTCACCATAGCCCTCTATGGGCTTCCAAATATCACTTTGCCAATTCCACAAAAACTGTCTTAGCGAAAGGCTTCTTGAAGGGAAAACTGTAACTCTGTGAGATGATTTCCCAGAACACAAAGAATTTTCTCAGAAAGCTTCTTTCCATTTGTTATCGTAGGATATTTCCTTTGGCCCTATAGTCTTCAAAGGGATCCGAAATATATGTTCTCAGATTCCACAGAAATAAGGCTAGCAAAGAGATCCACGACATACAAATGTAACTCTGTCACTAGAAGACACAGAACACTAAGCGGTTTCTCAGAAAGCTTCTTTCCAGATTTCATCTGAGGATATTTTCTTTTTCACCATAGCCCTCTTTGGGCTTCCAAATATCACTTTGCCAATTCCACAAGAACTGTCTTAGCGAAAGGCTTCTTGAGGGGAAAGCAGTAACTCTGTGAGACGATTTCACAGAACACAAAGAAATTTCTCAGAAAGCTTATTTCTCTTTGTTATTGGAGGATATTTCCTTTGGACCTATAGTCTTCAAAGGGATCCGAAATATCTGTTCTCAGATTCCACAGAAATAAGGCTAGCAAAGAGATCCACGAAATACAGATGTAACACTGTGAGATTAATTAACAGAACACTAAGCAGTTTCTCAGAAAGCTTCTTTCCAGATTTCATATGAGGATATTTCCTTTTTCAGCATAGCCCTCTATGGACCTCCAAATATCACTTTGCCAATTCCACAAGAACTGTCTTAGCGAAAGGCTTCCTGAGGGGAAAGTTGTAACTCTGTGAGATGATTCCACAGAACACAAAGAAGTTTCTCAGAAAGCTTCTTTCTCTTTGTTATCGGAGGATATTTCCTTCAGCCCTATATTCTTCAAAGGGATCCGAAATATCTGTTCTCAGATTCCACAGAAAGAAGGCTAGCAAAGAGATCCACTAAAAAGAGATGTAACTCTGTGAGATGAATTAACAGAACACTAAGTAGTTTCTCAGAAAGCTTCTTTCCAGATTTCATCTGAGGATATTTCCTTTTTCACCATAGCCCTCTATGGGCTTCCAAATATCACTTTGTCAATTCCACAAAAACTGTTTAGCGAAAGGCTTCTTGAAGGGAAAACTGTAACTCTGTGAGATGATTTCACAGAACACAAAGAACTTTCTCAGAAAGCTTCTTTCTCATTGTTATGGCAGGATATTTCCTTTGGCCCTATAGTCTTAAAAGGGATCCGAAATATCTGTTCTCAGATTCCCAGAAAAAAGGCTAGCAAAGTGTTTCACGAAATACAGATGTAACTCTGTGATTGGAAGTCAGAGAACACTAAGGAGTTTCTCAGAAAGCTTCTTTCTCTTTTTTATCTGAGAATATTTCCTTTGGCCCTATAGTCTTCAAAAGGATATGAAATATCTGTTCTCAGATTCCCCAGAAATAAGGCTAGCAAAGAGATCCACGAAATACAGATGTAACTCTGTGAGATGATTTCACAGAACACAAAGAAGTTTCTCAGAAAGTCTTTTTCTCTTTGTTATCGGAGGATATTTCCTTTGGCCCTATAGTCTTCAAAGGGATCCGAAATATCTGTTCTCAGATTCCACAGAAATAAGGTAAGCAAAGAGATCCACGAAATACACATGTAACTCTGTGAGATGAATTAACAGAAAACTAAGCAATTTCTCAGAAAGCTTCTTTCCAGATTTCATCTGGGGACATTTGCTTTTTCACCATAGCCCTCTATGGGCTTCCAAATATCACTTTGCCAATTCCACAAGAACTGTGTTAGCGAAAGGCTTCTTGAGGGGAAAGCTGTAACTCTGTGAGATGATTTCACAGAACACAAAGAAGTTTTTCAGAAAGCTTCTTTCTCTTTGTTATCGGAGGATATTTCCTTTGGCCCTATAGTCTTCAAAGGGATCCGAAACATCTGTTCTCAGATTCCACAGAAATAAGGCTAGCAAAGAGATCCACGAAATGGAGATGTAACACTCTGAGTGGAAGTCACAGAACACTAAACGGTTTCTCAGAAAGCTTCTTTCCAGATTTCATCTGAGGATATTTCCTTTTTCACTATAGCCCTCTATGGGCTTCCAAATATCACTTTGCCACTTCCACAAAAACTGTCTTAGCGAGAGGCTTCTGGAGGGGAAAGCTGTAACTCTGTGAGATGATTTCACAGAACACAAAGAAGTTTCTCAGAAAAGTTCTTTCTCTTTGTTATTGGAGGATATTTCCTTTGGCCCTGTAGTCTTCAAAGGGTACCGAAATATCTCTTCTCAGATTCCACAGAAGTAAGACTAGCAAAGAGATCCACGAAATACAGATGTCACTCTGTGAGATGAACTAACAGAACACTAAGCAGTTTCTCAGAAAGCTTCTTTCCAGATTTCATCTGAGGATATTTCCTTTTTCACCATAGCCCTCTATGGGCTTCCAAATATCACTTTGCAAATTCCACATGAACTGTCTTATCGAAAGGCTTCTTGAGGGGAAAGCTGAAACTCTGTGTGATGATTTCACAGAACACAAAGAAGTTTCTCAGAAAACTTCTTTCCATTTGTTATCGTAGGATATTTCCTTTGGCCCTATAGTCTTCAAAGGGATCCGAAATATCTGTTCTCAGATTCCCCAGAAATAAGGCTAGCAAAGAGATCCACGAAATACAGATGTAACTCTGCGAGATGAAATAACAGAACACTAAGCAGTGTCTCAGCAAACTTCTTTCCAGATTTCATCTGAGGATATTTCCTTTTCACCATAGCCCTCTATGGGCTTCCAAATATCACTTTGCCAATTCCACAAAAACTGTCTTAGCGAAAGGCTTCTTGAAGGGAAAACTGTAACTCTGTGAGATGATTTCCCAGAACACAAAGAAGTTTCTCAGAAAGCTTCTTTCCATTTGTTATCGTAGGATATTTCCTTTGGCCCTATAGTCTTCAAAGGGATCCGAAATATCTGTTCTCAGATTCCACAGAAATAAGGCTAGCAAAGAGATCCACGATATACAAATGTAACTCTGTCACTAGAAGACACAGAACACTAAGCGGTTTCTCAGAAAGCTTCTTTCCAGATTTCATCTGAGGATATTTCCTTTTTCACCATAGCCCCCTTTGGGCTTCCAAATATCACTTTGCCAATTCCACAAAAACTGTCTTAGCGAAAGGCTTCTTGAAGGGAAAACTGTAACTCTGTGAGATGATTTCCCAGAACACAAAGAAGTTTCTCAGAAAGCTTCTTTCCATTTGTTATCGTAGGATATTTCCTTTGGCCCTATAGTCTTCAAAGGGATCGGAAATATCTGTTCTCAGATTCCAGAGAAATAAGGCCAGCAAAGTGATCCACGAAATACAGATGTAACACTGTGAGTGGAAATCACAAAACACTAAGCGGTTTCTCAGAAAGCTTCTTTCCAGATTTCATCTGAGGATATTTCCTTTTCCACCATAGCCCTCTATGGGCTTCCAAATATCACTTTTCCAATTCCACAGAAACTGTCTTAGCGAAAGTCTTCTTGAGGGGAAAGCTGTAACTCTGGGAGATGATTTCACAGAACACAAAGAAGTTTCTCAGAAAGCTTCTTTCTCTTTGTTATCGGAGGATATTTCCTTTGGCCCTATAGTCTTCAAAGGGATCCGAAATATCTGTTTTCAGATTCCACAGAAATAAGGCTAGCAAAGAGATCTAAGAAATACAGATGTAACTCTGTGAGATGAATTAACAGAACACTAAGCACTTTCTCAGAAAGCTTCTTTCCAGAATTCAGCTGAGGATATTTCCTTTTTCAACATAGCCCTCTATGGGCTTCCAAATATCACTTTGCCAATTCCACAAGAACTGTCTTAGCGAAAGGCTTCTTGAGGGGAAAGCTGTAACTCTGTGAGATGATTTCACAGACAAAAAGAAGATTCTCAGAAAGCTTCATTCTCTTTTTTATCGGAGGATATTTCCTTTGGCCCTATAGTCTTCAAAGGGATCCGAAATATCTGTTCTCAGATTCCACAGAAATAAGGCTAGCAAAGATATCCACGAAATACAGATGTAACTCTGTCACTAGAAGACACAGAACACTAAGCGGATTCTCAGAAAGCTTCTTTCCAGATTTCATCTGAGGATATTTCCTTTTTCACCGTAGCCCTCTATGGGCTTCCAAATATCACTTTGCCAATTCCACAAACACTGTCTTAGCGAAAGGCTTCTTGAGGGGTAAGCTGAAACTCTGTGAGATGATTTCACAGAACACCAAGAGGTTTCTCAGAAAGCTTCTTTCTCTTTGTTATCGGAGGATATTTCCTTTGGCCCTATAGTCTTCAAAGGGATCCGAAATATCTGTTCTCAGATTCCACAGAAATAAGGCTAGCAAAGAAATCCAAAAAATACAGATGTAACTCTGTGAGATGAATTAACAGAACACTAAGCAGTTTCTCAGAAAGCTTCTTTCCAGATTTCATCTGAGGATATTTTCTTTTTCACCATAGCCCTCTATGGGCTTCCAAATAGAACTTTGCCAATTCCACAAGAACTGTCTTAGTGAAAGGCTTCTTGAGCGGAAAGCTGTAAGTCTGTGAGATGTCTTCACGGAACACAAAGAAGTTTCTCAGAAAGGTTCTTTGTCTTTGTTATTGGAGGATATTTCCTTTGGCCCTGTAGTCTTCAAAGGGATCCGAAATATCTCTTCTCAGATTCCACAGAAGTAAGGCTAGCAAAGAGATCCACGAAATACAGATGTAACTCTGTGAGATTAATTAACAGAACACTGAGCAGTTTCTCAGAAAGCTTCTTTCCAGATTTCATTTGAGGATATTTCCATTTTCACCATATCCCTCTATGGGCTTCCAAATATCACTTTGCCAATTCAACAAGAACTGTCTTACCGAAAGGCTTCTTGAGGGGAAAGCTGTAACTCTGTGAGATGATTTCACAGAACACAAAGAAGTTTCTCAGAAAACTTCTTTCCATTTGTTATCGTAGGATATTTCCTTTGGCCCTATAGTCTTCAAAGGGATCCGAAATATCTGTTCTCAGATTCCACAGAAATAAGGCTAGCAAAGAGATCCACGAAATACAGATGTAACTCTGTGAGACGAACTAACAGAACACTAAGCAGTTTCTCAGAAAGCTTCTTTCCAGATTTCATCTGAGGATATTTCCTTTTTCACCATAGCCCTCTAAGGGCTTCGTAATATCACTTTGCCAATTCCACAAGAACTGTCTTAGCGAAAGGCTTCTTGAGGTGAAAGCTGTAACTCTGTGAGATGATTTCACAGAACACAAAGAAGTTTCTCAGAAAGCTTCTTTCTCTTTGTTATCGGAGGATATTTCCTTTGGCCCTATAGTCTTCAAAGGGATCCGAAATATCTGTTCTCAGATTCCACAGAAGTAAGGCTAGCAAAGAGATCCACGAAATACAGATGTCACTCTGTGAGATGAACTAACAGAACACTAAGCAGTTTCTCAGAAAGCTTCTTTCCAGATTTCATCTGAGGATATTTCCTTTTTCACCACAGCCCTCTATGGGCTTCCAAATATCACTTTGCCAATTCCACAAGAACTGTCTTAGCGAAAGGGTTCTTGAGGTTAAAGTTGTAACTCTGTGAGATGATTTCACAGAACACAAAGAAGTTTCTAAGAAAACTTCTTTCCATTTGTTATCGGAGGATATTTCCTTTGGCCCTATAGTCTTCAAAGGGATCCGAAATATCTGTTCTCAGATTCCACAGAAATAAGGCTAGCAAAGAGATCCACGAAATACAGATGTAACTCTGTTCGATGAACTAACAGAACACTAAGCAGTTTCTCAGAAAGCTTCTTTCCAGATTTCATTTGAGGATATTTTCTTTTTCACCATACCCCTCTATGGGCTTCCAAATATCACTTTGCCAATTCCACAAGAACTGTCTTAGCGAAAGGCTTCTTGAGGGGAAAGCTGTAACTCTGTGAGATGATTTCACAGAACACAAAGAAGTTTCTCAGAAAGCTTCTTTCTCTTTGTTATTGGAGGATATTTCCTTTGGCCCTATAGTCTTCAAAGGGATCCGAAATATCTGTTGTCAGATTCCAGAGAAATAAGGCCAGCAAAGAGATCCACGAAATACAGATGTAACACTGTGAGTGGAAGTCACAGAACACTAAGCGGTTTCTCAGAAAGCTTCTTTCCATATTTCATCTGAGGATATTTCCTTTTTCACCATAGCCCTCTATGGGCTTCAAAATATCCCTATGCCAATTCCACAAGAAATGTCTTAGCGAAAGGCTTCTTGAGGGGCAAGCTGTAACTCTGTGAGATGATTTCACAGAACACAAAGAAGTTTCTCAAAAAGCTTCTTTCTCTTTGTTATCGGAGGATATTTACTTTGGCCCTATTGTCTTCACAGGGATCCGAAATATCTGTTCTCAGATTCCACAGAAATAAGGCTAGCAAAGAGATGCACGAAATACAGATGTATCACTGTGAGTGTAAGTCACAGAACACTAAGCTGTTTCTCAAAAGCTTCTTTCCCGATTTCATCTGAGGATATTTCCTTTTTCACCATAGCCCTCTAAGGGCTTCCATATATCGCTGTGCCAATTCTACAAAAACTTTCTTAGCAAAAGGCTTCTTGAGGGGAAAGCTGTAACTCTCTGAGTCGATTTCATAGAACACAAATAAGTTTCTCAGAAAGCTTCTTTCTCTTTGTTATCGGAGGATATTTCCTTTGGAACTATAGTCTTCAAAGGGATCCGAAATATCTGTTTTCAGATTCCACAGAAATAAGGCTAGCAAAGAGATCCACGAAATACCGATGTAACTGTGTGAGATGAATTAACAGAACACTAAGCAGTTTCTCAGAAAGCTTCTTTCCAGATTTTATCTGAGGATATTTCCTTTTTCACCATAGCCCTCTATGGGCTTCCAAATATCACTTTGCCAATTCCACAAGAACTGTCTTAGAGAAAGGCTTCTTGAGGGGAAAGCTGCAACTCTGTGAGATGATTTCACAGAACACCAAGAGGTTTCTCATAAAGCTACTTTCTCTTTGTTATCGGAGGATATTTCCTTTGGCCTTATAGTCTTCAAAGGGATCCGAAATATCTGTTCCTAGATTCCACAGAAATATGGTTAGCAAAGAGATCCACGAAATACAGATGTAACTCTGTGAGATGAATTAACAGAACACTAAGCAGTTTCTCAGAAAGCTTCTTTCCAGATTTCATCTGAGGACATTTCCTTTTTCACCATAGCCCTCTATGGGCTTCCAAATAGAACTTTGCCAATTCCACAAGAACTGTCTTAGCTAAAGGCTTCTTGAGGGGAAAGCTATAACTCTGTGAGATGATTTCACAGAACACAAAGAAGTTTCTCAGAAAGCTTCATTCTCTTTGTTATTGGAGGATATTTCCTTTGGCCTTATAGTCTTCAAAGGGATCCGAAATATCTCTTCTCAGAATCCACAGAAATAAGGCTAGCAAAGAGATCCACGAAATACAGATGTAACTCTGTGAGATGAATTAGCAGAACACTAAGCAGTTTCTCAGAAAGCTTCTTTCCAGATTTCATCTGAGGATATTTCCTTTTTCACCATAGCCCTCTATGGGCTTCCAAATATCACTTTGCCAATTCCACAATAACTCTTTTAGCGAAAGGTTTCTTGAGGGGAAAGCTGTAACTCTGTGAGTTGATTTCACAGAACACAAAGAAGTTTCTCAGAAAGCTTCTTTCTCTTTGTTATCGGAGGATATTTCCTTTGGCCCTATCGTCTTCAAAGAGATCCAAAATATCTGTTTTCAGATTCCACAGAAATAAGGCTAGCAAAGAAATCCACGAAATACTGATGTAACTCTGTGAGATGAATTAACAGAACACTAAGCAGTTTCTCAGAAAGCTTCTTTCCAGATTTCATCTGAGGAAATTTACTTTTTCACCATAGCCCTCTATGGGCTTCCAAATATCACTATGCCAATTCCACAAGAAATGTCTTAGCGAAAGGCTTCTTGAGGGGCAAGCTGTAACTCTGTGAGATGATTTCACAGAACACAAAGAAGTTTCTCAAAAAGCTTCTTTCTCTTTGTTATCGGAGGATATTTCCTTTGGCCCTATTGTCTTCACAGGGATCCGAAATATCTGTTCTCAGATTCCACAGAAATAAGGCTAGCAAAGAGATCCACGAAATACAGATGTAACTGTGTGAGTGGAAGTCAGAGATCACTAAGCGGTTTCTCAGAAAGCTTGTTTCCAGATTTCATCTGAGGATATTTCCTTTTTCACCATAGCCCTCTATGGACTTCCAAATATCACTTTGCCAATTCCACAAGAACTGTCTTAGCGAAAGGCTTCTTGAGGTGAAAGCTGTAACTCAGTGAGATGATTTCACAGAACACAAAGAAGTTTCTCAGAAAGCTTCTTTCTCTTTGTTATCGGAGGATATTTCCTTTGGCCCTATCGTCTTCAAAGAGATCCAAAATATCTGTTTTCAGATTCCACAGAAATAAGGCTAGCAAAGAAATCCACGAAATACTGATGTAACTCTGTGAGATGAATTAACAGAACACTAAGCAGTTTCTCAGAAAGCTTCTTTCCAGATTTCATCTGAGGAAATTTACTTTTTCACCATAGCCCTCTATGGGCTTCCAAATATCACTATGCCAATTCCACAAGAAATGTCTTAGCGAAAGGCTTCTTGAGGGGCAAGCTGTAACTCTGTGAGATGATTTCACAGAACACAAAGAAGTTTCTCAAAAAGCTTCTTTCTCTTTGTTATCGGAGGATATTTCCTTTGGCCCTATTGTCTTCACAGGGATCCGAAATATCTGTTCTCAGATTCCACAGAAATAAGGCTAGCAAAGAGATCCACGAAATACAGATGTAACTGTGTGTGTGGAAGTCAGAGAACACTAAGCGGTTTCTCAGAAAGCTTGTTTCCAGATTTCATCTGAGGATATTTCCTTTTTCACCATAGCCCTCTATGGACTTCCAAATATCACTTTGCCAATTCCACAAGAACTGTCTTAGCGAAAGGCTTCTTGAGGTGAAAGCTGTAACTCAGTGAGATGATTTCACAGAACACAAAGAAGTTTCTCAGAAAGCTTCTTTCTCTTTGTTATCGGAGGATATTTCCTTTGGCCCTGTAGTCTTCAAAGGGATCCGAAATATCTTTTCTCAGATTACACAGAAATAAGTCTAGCAAAGAGATCCACGAAATACAGATGTAACTCTGTGAGTGGAAGTCACACATCACAGAGCAGTTTCTCAGAAATCTTCTTTCCAGATTTCATCTGAGGATATTTCCTTTTTCACCATTGCCCTCTATGGGCTTCCAAATTTCACTTTGCCAATTCCACAAGAACTCTCTTAGCGAAAGGCGTCTTGAGGGGAAAGCTGTAACTCTGTGAGATGATTTCCCAGAACACAAAGAAGTTTCTCAGAAAGCTTCTTTCCATTTGTTATCGTAGGATATTTCCTTTGGCCCTATAGTCTTCAAAGGGATCCGAAATATCTGTTCTCAGATTCCACAGAAAGAAGGCTAGCAAAGAGATCCACGAAATACAGATGTAACTCTGTGATTGGAAGTCACACATCACAGAGCAGTTTCTCAGAAAGCTTCTTTCCAGATTTCATCTGAGGATATTTCCTTTTTCACCATAGCCCTCTAAGTGCTTCCAAATATCACTTGGCCAATTCCACAAGAACTGTCTTAGCGAAAGGCTTCTTGAGGGGAAAGCTGTAACTCTGTGAGATGATTTCACAGAACACAAAGAAGTTTCTCAGAAACCGTCTTTCACTTTGTTATCGCAGGATATTTCCTTTGGCCCTATAGTCTTCAAAGGGATCCGAAATATCTGTTCTCAGATTCCACAGAAATAAGGTTAGCAAAGAGATCCACGATATACACAAGTAACTCTGTGAGATGAATTAACAGAACACTAAGCAGTTTCTCAGAAAGCTTCTTTCCAGATTTCATCTGAGGACATTTCCTTTTTCAGCATAGCCCTCTATGGACTTCCAAATATCACTTTGCCAATTCCACAAGAACTGTCTTAGCGAAAGGCTTCCTGAGGGGAAAGTTGTAACTCTGTGAGATGATTCCACAGAACACAAAGAAGTTTCTCAGAAAGCTTCTTTCTCTTTGTTATCGGAGGATATTTCCTTCAGCCCTATATTCTTCAAAGGGATCCGAAATATCTGTTCTCAGATTCCACAGAAAGAAGGCTAGCAAAGAGATCCACTAAAAAGAGATGTAACTCTGTGAGATGAATTAACAGAACACTAAGCAGTTTCTCAGAAACCTTCTTTCCAGATTTCATCTGAGGATATTTCCTTTTTCACCATAGCCCTCTATGGGCTTCCAAATATCACTTTGCCAATTCCACAAAAACTGTCTTAGCGAAAGGCTTCTTGAAGGGAAAACTGTAACTCTGTGAGATGATTTCACAGAACACAAAGAACTTTCTCAGAAAGCTTCTTTCTCTTTGTTATGGCAGGATATTTCCTTTGGCCCTATAGTCCTAAAAGGGATCCGAAATATCTGTTCTCAGATTCCACAGAAAGAAGGCTAGCAAAAGTTCCACGAAATACAGATGTAACTCTGTGATTGGAAGTCAGAGAACAATAAGCAGTTTCTCAGAAAGCTTCTTTCTCTTTTTTATCTGATAATATTTCCTTTGGCCCTATAGTCTTCAAAGGGATCTGAAATATCTGTTCTCAGATTCCCCAGAAATAAGGCTAGCAAAAAGATGCACGAAATACAGATGTAACTCTGTGAGATGAATTAACAGAACACTAAGCAGTGTCTCAGCAAACTTCTTTCCAGATTTCTTCTGAGGATATTTGCTTTTTCACCAAAGCCCTCTATGGTCTTCCAAATATCACTTTGCCAATTCCACAAGAACTGTCTTAGCTAAAGGCTTCTTGAGGGGAAAGCTGTAACTCTGTGAGATGATTTCACAGAACACAAAGAAGTTTCCCAGAAAGCTTCTTTCTCTTTGTTATCGGAGGATATTTCCTTCAGCCCTATATTCTTCAAAGGGATCCGAAACATCTGTTCTCAGATTCCACAGAAAGATGGCTAGCAAAGAGATCCACTAAAAAGAGATGTAGCTCTGGAGATGAATTAAGAGAACACTATGCAGTTTCTCAGAAAGCTTCTTTCCAGATTTCATCTGAGGATATTTCCTTTTTCACCATAGCCCTCTATGGGCTTCCAAATATCACTTTGCCAATTCCACAAAAACTGTCTTAGCGAAAGGCTTCTTGAAGGGAAAACTGTAACTCTGTGAGATGATTTCACAGAACACAAAGAACTTTCTCAGAAAGCTTCTTTCTCTTTGTTATGTCAGGATATTTCCTTTGGCCCTATAGTCTTAAAAGGGATCCGAAATATCTGTTCTCAGATTCCACAGAAAGAAGGCTAGCAAAGAGTTCCACGAAATACAGATGTAACTCTGTGATTGGAAGTCACACATCACAGAGCAGTTTCTCAGAAAGCTTCTTTCCAGATTTCATCTGAGGATATTTCCTTTTTCACCATAGCCCTCTAAGGGCTTCCAAATATCACTTTGCCAATTCCACAAGAACTGTCTTAGCGAAAGGCTTCTTGAGGGGAAAGCTGTAACTCTGTGAGATGATTTCACAGAACACAAAGAAGTTTCTCAGAAAGCTTCTTTCTCTTTGTTATCGGAGGATACTTCCTTTGGCCCTATCGTCTTCAAAGGGATCCGATATATCTGTTCTCAGATTCCACAGAAATAAGGCTAGCAAAGAGATCCACGAAATACAGATGTAACTGTGTGAGTGGAAGTCAGAGAACACTAAGCGGTTTCTCAGAAAGCTTCTTTCCAGATTTCATCTGAGGATATTTCCTTTTTCACCATAGCCCTCTATGGGCTTCCAAATATCACTTTGCCAATTCCACAAGAACTGTCTTAGCGAAAGGCTTCTTGAGGTGAAAGCTGTAACTCTGTGAGATGATTTCTCAGAACACAAAGAAGTTTCTCAGAAAGCTTCTCTCTCTTTGTTATCGGAGGATATTTCCTTTGGCCCTGTAGTCTTCAAAGGGATCCGAAATATCGGTTCTCAGATTCCACAGAAATAAGGCTAGCAAAGAGATCCACGAAATACACAAGTAACTCTGTGAGATGAATTAACAGAATTATAAGCAGTTTCTCAGAAACCTTCTTTCCAGATTTCATCTGAGGATATTTCCTTTTTCACCATAGCCCTCTATGGGCTTCCAAATATCACTTTGCCAATTCCACAAAAACTGTCTTAGCGAAAGGCTTCTTGAAGGGAAAACTGTAATTCTGTGAGATGATTTCACAGAACACAAAGAACTTTCTCAGAAAGCTTCTTTCTCTTTGTTATGTCAGGATATTTCCTTTGGCCCTATAGTCTTAAAAGGGATCCGAAATATCTGTTCTCAGATTCCACAGAAAGAAGGCTAGCAAAGAGTTCCACGAAATACAGATGTAACTCTGTGATTGGAAGTCACACATCACAGAGCAGTTTCTCAGAAAGCTTCTTTCCAGATTTCATCTGAGGATATTTCCTTTTTCAACATAGCCCTCTAAGGGCTTCCAAATATCACTTTGCCAATTCCACAAGAACTGTCTTAGCGAAAGGCTTCTTGAGGGGAAAGCTGTAACTCTGTGAGATGATTTCACAGAACACAAAGAAGTTTCTCAGAAAGCTTCTTTCTCTTTGTTATCGGAGGATACTTCCTTTGGCCCTATCGTCTTCAAAGGGATCCGAAATATCTGTTCTCAGATTCCACAGAAATAAGGCTAGCAAAGAGATCCACGAAATACAGATGTAACTGTGTGAGTGGAAGTCAGAGAACACTAAGCGGTTTCTCAGAAAGCTTCTTTCCAGATTTCATCTGAGGATATTTCCTTTTTCACCATAGCCCTCTATGGGCTTCCAAATATCACTTTGCCAATTCCACAAGAACTGTCTTAGCGAAAGGCTTCTTGAGGTGAAAGCTGTAACTCAGTGAGATGATTTCACAGAACACAAAGAAGTTTCTCAGAAAGCTTCTCTCTCTTTGTTATCGGAGGATATTTCCTTTGGCCCTGTAGTCTTCAAAGGGATCCGAAATATCTGTTCTCAGATTCCACAGAAATAAGGCTAGCAAAGAGATCCACGAAATACACAAGTAACTCTGTGAGATGAATTAAGAGAATTATAAGCAGTTTCTCAGAAAGCTTCTTTTCAGATTTCATCTGAGGACATTTCCTTTTTCACCATAGCCCTCTATGGGCTTCCAAATATCACTTTGCCAATTCCACAAGAACTGTCTTAGCGAAAGGCTTCTTGAGGGGAAAGCTGTAACTCTGTGAGATGATTTCACAGAACACAAAGAAATTTCTCAGAAAGCTTATTTCTCTTTGTTATCGGAGGATATTTCCTTTGGCCCTATAGTCTTCAAAGGGATCCGAAATATCTGTTCTCAGATTCCACACAAATAAGGCTAGCAAGGAGATCCATGAAATACAGATGTAACACTGTGAGATTAATTAGCAGAACACTAAGCAGTTTCTCAGAAAGCTTCTTTCCAGATTTCATATGAGGATATTTCCTTTTTCAGCATAGCCCTCTATGGACTTCCAAATATCACTTTGCCAATTCCACAAGAACTGTCTTAGCGAAAGGCTTCCTGAGGGGAAAGTTGTAGCTCTGTGAGATGATTCCACAGAACACAAAGAAGTTTCTCAGAAAGCTTCTTTCTCTTTGTTATCGGAGGATATTTCCTTCAGCCCTATATTCTTCAAAGGGATCCGAAATATCTGTTCTCAGATGCCACAGAAAGAAGGCTAGCAAAGAGATCCACTAAAAAGAGATGTAACTCTGTGAGATGAATTAAGAGAACACTAAGCAGTTTCTCAGAAAGCTTCTTTCCAGATTTCATCTGAGGACATTTCCTTTTTCACCATAGCCCTTTATGGGCTTCCAAATATCACTTTGCCAATTCCACAAAAACTGTCTTAGCGAAAGGCTTCTGGAAGGGAAAACTGTAACTCTGTGAGATGATTTCACAGAACACAAAGAACTTTCTCAGAAAGCTTCTTTCTCTTTGTTATGGCAGGATATTTCCTTTGGCCCTATAGTCATCAAAGGGATCCGAAATATCTGTTCTCAGATTCCACAGAAAGAAGGCTAGCAAAGAGTTCCACAAAATACAGATGTAACTCTGTGACTGGAAGTCACACATCACAGAGCAGTTTCTCAGAAAGCTTCTTTCCAGATTTCATCTGAGGATATTTCCTTTTTCACCATAGCCCTCTAAGGGCTTCCAAATATCACTTTGCCAATTCCACAAGAACTGTCTTAGCGACAGGCTTCTTGAGGGGAAAGCTGTAACTCTGTGAGATGATTTCACAGAACACAAAGAAGTTTCTCAAAAAGCTTCTTTCTCTTTGTTATGGCAGGATATTTCCTTTGGCCCTATAGTCTTAAAAGGGATCCGAAATATCTGTTCTCAGATTCCACAGAAAGAAGGCTAGCAAAGAGTTCCACGAAATACAGATGTAACTCTATGATTGGAAGTCACACATCACAGAGCAGTTTCTCAGAAAGCTTCTTTCCAGATTTCATCTGAGGATATTTCCTTTTTCACCATAGCCCTCTAAGGGCTTCCAAATATCACTTGGCCAATTCCACATGAACTGTCTTAGCGAAAGGCTTCCTGAGGGGAAAGTTGTAACTCTGTGAGATGATTCCACAGAACACAAAGAAGTTTCTCAGAAAGCTTCTTTCTCTTTGTTATCGGAGGATATTTCCTTCAGCCCTATATTCTTCAAAGGGATCCGAAATATCTGTTCTCAGATTCCACAGAAAGAAGGCTAGCAAAGAGATCCACTAAAAAGAGATGTAACTCTGTGAGATGAATTAACAGAACACTAAGCAGTTTCTCAGAAACCTTCTTTCCAGATTTCATCTGAGGATATTTCCTTTTTCACCATAGCCCTCTATGGGCTTCCAAATATCACTTTGCCAATTCCACAAAAACTGTCTTAGCGAAAGGCTTCTTGAAGGGAAAACTGTAACTCTGTGAGATGATTTCACAGAACACAAAGAACTTTCTCAGAAAGCTTCTTTCTCTTTGTTATGGCAGGATATTTCCTTTGGCCCTATAGTCCTAAAAGGGATCCGAAATATCTGTTCTCAGATTCCACAGAAAGAAGGCTAGCAAAAGTTCCACGAAATACAGATGTAACTCTGTGATTGGAAGTCAGAGAACAATAAGCAGTTTCTCAGAAAGCTTCTTTCTCTTTTTTATCTGATAATATTTCCTTTGGCCCTATAGTCTTCAAAGGGATCTGAAATATCTGTTCTCAGATTCCCCAGAAATAAGGCTAGCAAAAAGATGCACGAAATACAGATGTAACTCTGTGAGATGAATTAACAGAACACTAAGCAGTGTCTCAGCAAACTTCTTTCCAGATTTCTTCTGAGGATATTTGCTTTTTCACCAAAGCCCTCTATGGTCTTCCAAATATCACTTTGCCAATTCCACAAGAACTGTCTTAGCTAAAGGCTTCTTGAGGGGAAAGCTGTAACTCTGTGAGATGATTTCACAGAACACAAAGAAGTTTCTCAGAAAGCTTCTTTATCTTTGTTATCGGAGGATATTTCCTTCAGCCCTATATTCTTCAAAGGGATCCGAAACATCTGTTCTCAGATTCCACAGAAATAAGGCTAGCAAAGAGATCCACTAAAAAGAGATGTAGCTCTGGAGATGAATTAAGAGAACACTATGCAGTTTCTCAGAAAGCTTCTTTCCAGATTTCATCTGAGGATATTTCCTTTTTCACCATAGCCCTCTATGGGCTTCAAAATATCACTTTGCCAATTCCACAAGAACTGAATTAGCGAAAGGCTTCTTGAAGGGAAAGCTGTAACTCTGTGAGATGATTTCAGAGAACACAAAGAAGTTTCTCAGAAAGCTTCTTTCTCTTTGTTATCGCAGGATATTTCCTTTGGCCCTATAGTCTTCAAAGGGATCCGAAATATCTGTTCTCAGATTCCACAGAAATAAGGTAAGCAAAGAGATCCACGAAACACACATGTAACTCTGTGAGATGAATTAACAGAAAACTAAGCAATTTCTCAGAAAGCTTCTTTCCAGATTTCATCTGCGGACATTTGCTTTTTCACCATAGCCCTCTATGGGCTTCCAAATATCACTTTGCCAATTCCACAAGAACTGTGTTAGCGAAAGGCTTCTTGAGGGGAAAGCCGTAACACTGTGAGATGATTTCACAGAACACAAAGAAGTTTTTCAGAAAGCTTCTTTCTCTTTGTTATCGGAGGATATTTCCTTTGGCCCTATAGTCTTCAAAGGGATCCGAAATATCTGTTCTCAGATTCCACAGAAATAAGGCTAGCAAAGAGATCCACGAAATACAGAAGTAACTCTGTGAGATGAATTAACAGAACACTAAGCAGTTTCTCAGAAAGCTTCTTTCCAGATTTCATCTGAGGACATTTCCTTTTTCAGCATAGCCCGCTATGGACTTCCAAATATCACTTTGCCAATTCCACAAGAACTGTCTTAGCGAAAGGCTTCCTGAGGGGAAAGTTGTAACTCTGTGAGATGATTCCACAGAACACAAAGAAGTTTCTCAGAAAGCTTCTTTCTCTTTGTTATCGGAGGATATTTCCTTCAGCCCTACATTCTTCAAAGGGATCCGAAATATCTGTTCTCAGATTCCACAGAAAGAAGGCTAGCAAAGAGATCCACTAAAAGGAGATGTAACTCTGTGAGATGAATTAACAGAACACTAAGCAGTTTCTCAGAAAGCTTCTTTCCTTATTTCATCTGAGGATATTTCCTTTTTCACCATAGCCCTCTATGGGCTTCCAAATATCACTTTGCCAATTCCACAAGAACTGTCTTAGCGAAAGGCTTCTTGAGGGGAAAGCTGTAACTCTGTGAGATGATTTCACAGAACACAAAGAAGTTTCTCAGAAAGCTTCTTTATGTTTGTTATCGGAGGATATTTCCTTTGGCCCTATAGTCTTCAAAGGGATCCGAAATATCTGTTCTCAGATTCCACAGAAATAAGGCTAGCAAAGAGATCCACGAAATACAGATGAAACTCTGTGAGTGGAAGTCAGAGAACACTAAGCGGTTTCTCAGAAAGCTTCTTTCCAGATTTCATCTGAGGATATTTCCTTTTTCACCATAACCCTCTAAGGGCTTCCAAATATCACTTTGCCAATTCCACAAGAACTGTCTTAGCGAAAGGCTTCTTGAGGGGAAAGCTGTAACTCTGGGAGATGATTTCACAGAACACAAAGAAGTTCCTCAGAAAGCTTCTTTCTCTTTGTTATGGGAGGATATTTCCTTTGGCCCTATAGTATTCAAAGGGATCCGAAATATCTTTTCTCAGATTACACAGAAATAAGGCTAGCAAAGAGATCCACGAAATACAGATGTAACTCTGTGAGTGGAAGTCAGAGAACACTAAGCGGTTTCTCAGAAAGCTTCTTTCCAGATTTCATCTGAGGATATTTCCTTTTTCACCATAGCCCTCTATGGGCTTCCAAATGTCACTTTGACAATTCCACAGAAACTGTCTTAGCGAAAGTCTTCTTGAGGGGAAAGCTGTAACTCTGGGAGATGATTTCACAGAACACAAAAAAGTTTCTCAGAAAGCTTCTTTCTCTTTGTTATCGGAGGATATTTCCTTTGGCCCTATAGTCTTCAAAGGGATCCGAAATATCTGTTCTCAGATTCCACAGAAATAAGGCTAGCAAAGAGATCCACGAAATACAAATGTAACTCTGTCACTAGAAGACACAGAACACTAAGCGGTTTCTCAGAAAGCTTCTTTCCAGATTTCATCTGAGGATATTTCCTTTTTCACCATAGCCCTCTATGGGCTTCAAAATATCACTTTGCCAATTCCACAAGAACTGTCTTAGCGAAAGGCTTCTTGAAGGGAAAGCTGTAACTCTGTAAGATGATTTCACAGAACACAAAGAAGTTTTTCAGAAAGCTTCTTTCTCTTTGTTATCGCAGGATACTTCCTTTGGCCCTATAGTCTTCAAAGGGATCCGAAATATCTGTTCTCAGATTCCACAGAAAGAAGGTAAGCAAAGACATCCACGAAATACACATGTAACTCTGTGAGATGAATTAACAGAAAACTAAGCAATTTCTCAGAAAGCTTCTTTCCAGATTTCATCTGGGGACATTTGCTTTTTCACCACAGCCCTCTATGGGCTTCCAAATATCACTATGCCAATTCCACAAGAACTGTGTTAGCGAAAGGCTTCTTGAGGGGAAAGCTGTAACTCTGTGAGATGATTTCACAGAACACAACGAAATTTTTCAGAAAGCTTCTTTCTCTTTGTTATCGGAGGATATTTCCTTTGGCCCTATAGTCTTCTAAGGGATCCGAAATATCTGTTCTCAGATTCCACAGAAATAAGGCTAGCAAAGAGTTCCACGAAATACAGTAGTAACTCTGTGAGATGAATGAACAGAACACTAAGCAGTTTCTCAGAAAGCTTCTTTCCAGATTTCATCTGAGGATATTTCCTTCCTCACCATAGACCTCTATGGGCTTCAAAATATCACTTTGCCAATTCCACAAGAACTGTCTTAGCGAAAGGCTTCTTGAGGGGAAAGCTGTAATTCTGTGAGATGATTTCAGAGAACACAAAGGATTTTCTCAGAAAGCTTCTTTCTCTTTGTTATCGCAGGATATTTCCTTTGGCCCTATAGTCTTCAAAGGGATCCGATATATCTGTTCTCAGATTCCACAGAAATAAGGTAAGCAAAGAGATCCACGAAATACACATGTAACTCTGTGAGATGAATTAACAGAAAACTAAGCAATTTCTCAGAAAGCTTCTTTCCAGATTTCATCTGGGGACATTTGCTTTTTCACCGTAGCCCTCTATGGGCTTCCAAATATCACTTTGCCAATTCCACAAGACCTGTCTTAGCGAAAGACTTCTTGAGGGGAAAGCTGTAACTCTGTGAGATGATTTCACAGAACACAATGCAGTTTCTCAGAAAGCTTCTTTTCTTTGTTATCGGAGGATATTTCCTTTGGCCCTATAGTCTTCAAAGGGATCCGAAACATCTGTTCTCAGATTCCACAGAAATAAGGCTAGCAAAGAGATCCACGAAATGGAGATGTAACACTCTGAGTGGAAGTCACAGAACACTAAGCGGTTTCTCAGAAAGCTTCTTTCCAGATTTCATCTGAGGATATTTCCTTTTTCACCATAGCCCTCTATGGGCTTCCAAATATCACTTTGCGAATTCCACAAAAACTGTTTTAGCGAAAGGTGTCTTGAGGGGAAAGCTGTAACTCTGTGAGTTGATTTCACAGAACACAAAGAAGTTTCTCAGAAAGCTTCTTTCTCTTTGTTATCGGAGGATATTTCCTTTGGCCCTATCGTCTTCAAAGAGATCCGAAATATCTGTTTTCAGATTCCACAGAAATAAGGCTAGCAAAGAAATCCACGAAATACAGATGTACCTCTGTGAGCTGAAGTAACGGAACACTAAGCAGTTTCTCAGAAAGCTTCTTTCCAGATTTCATCTGAGGATATTTACTTTTTCACCATAGCCCTCTATGGGCTTCCAAATATCACTATGCCAATTCCACAAGAAATGTCTTAGCGAAAGGCTTCTTGAGGGGAAAGCTATAACTCTGTGAGATGATTTCACAGAACACAAAGAAGTTTCTCAAAAAGCTTCTTTCTCTTTGTTATCGGAGGATATTTCCTTTGGCCCTATTGTCTTCACAGGGATCCGAAATATCTGTTCTCAGATTCCACAGAAATAAGGCTAGCAAAGAGATCCACGAAATACCGATGTAACAGTGTGAGTGGAAGTCACAGAACACTAAGCTGTTTCTCAAAAGCTTCTTTCCCGATTTCATCTGAGGATATTTCCTTTTTCACCATAGCCTTCTAAGGGCTTCCATATATCACTGTGTCAATTCCACAAAAACTGTCTTAGCGAAAGGCTTCTTGAGGGGAAAGCTGTAACTCTGTGAGATGATTTCACAGAACACAAAGAAGATTCTCAGAAAGCTTCATTCTCTTTGTTATCGGAGGATATTTCCTTTGGCCCTATAGTCTTCAAAGGGATGCGAAATATCTGTTCTCAGATTCCACAGAAATAAGGCTAGCAAAGAGATCCACGAAATACAAATGTAACTCTGTCACTAGAAGACACAGAACACTAAGCGGTTTCTCAGAGAGCTTCTTTCCAGATTTCATCTGAGGATATTTCCTTTTTCACCATAGCCCTCTATGGGCTTCAAAATATCACTTTGCCAATTTCACAAGAACTGTCTTAGCGAAAGGCTTCTTGAGGGGAAAGCTGTAACTCTGTGAGATGATTTCACAGAACACAAAGAAGTTTCTCAGAAAGCTTCTTTCTCTTTGTTATCGCAGGATACTTCCTTTGGCCCTATAGTCTTCAAAGGGATCCGAAATATCTGTTCTCAGATTCCACAGAAATAAGGTAAGCAAAGAGATCCACGAAATACACATATAACACTGTGAGATGAATTAACAGAAAACTAAGCAATTTCTCAGAAAGCTTCTTTCCAGATTTCATCTGGGGACATTTGCTTTTTCACCCTAGCCCTCTATGGGCTTCCAAATATCACTTTGCCAATTCCACAAGAACTGTGTTAGCGAAAGGCTTCTTGAGTGGAAAGCTGTAACTCTGTGAGATGATTTCACAGAACACAACGAAATTTTTCAGAAAGCTTCTTTCTCTTTTTTATCGGAGGATATTTCCTTTGGCCCTATAGTCTTCAAAGGGATCCGAAATATCTGTTCTCAGATTCCACAGAAATAAGGCTAGCAAAGAGTTCCACGAAATACAGTAGTAACTCTGTGAGATGAATGAACAGAACACTAAGCAGTTTCTCAGAAAGCTTCTTTCCAGATTTCATCTGAGGATATTTCCTTTTTCACCATAGACCTCTAAGGGCTTCCAAATATCACTTTGCCAATTCCACAAGAACTGTCTTAGCGAAAGACTTCTTGAGGGGAAAGCTGTAACTCCGTGAGATTATTTCACAGAACATAAAGCAGTTTCTCAGAAAGCTTCTTTCTCTTTGTTATCGGAGGATATTTCCTTTGGCCCTATAGTCTTCAAAGGGATCCGAAACATCTGTTCTCAGATTCCACAGAAATAAGCCTAGCAAAGAGATCCACGAAATGGAGATGTAACACTGTGAGTGGAAGTCACAGAACACTAAGCGGTTTCTCAGAAATCTTTCCAGATTTCATCTGAGGATATTTCCTTTTTCACCATAGCCCTCTATGGGCTTCCAAATATCACTTTGCCAATTCCACAGAAACTGTCTTAGCGAAAGTCTTCTTGAGGGGAAAGCTGTAACTCTGTGAGATGATTTCACAGAACACAAAGAAGTTTCTCATAAAGCTTCTTTCTCTTTGTTATCGGAGGATATTTCCTTTGGCTCTAGAGTCTTCAAAGGGATCCGAAATATCTGTTTTCAGATTCCACAGAAATAAGGCTAGCAATGAGATCCACGAAATACAGATGTAACTCTGTGAGATGAATTAACAGAGCACTAAGCAGTTTCTCAGAAAGCTTCTTTCCAGAATTCAGCTGAGGATATTTCCTTTTTCAACATAGCCCTCTATGGGCTTCCAAATATCACTTTGCCAATTCCACAAGAACTGTCTTAGCGAAAGGCTTCTTTAGGGGAAAGCTGTAACTCTGTGAGATGATTTCACAGAACACAAAGAAGATTCTCAGAAAGCTTCATTCTCTTTGTTATCGGAGGATATTTCCTTTGGCCCTATAGTCTTCAAAGGGATCCGAAATATCTGTTCTCAGATTCCACAGAAATAAGGCTAGCAAAGAGATCCACGAAACACAAATGTAACTCTGTCACTAGAAGACACAGAACACTAATCGGTTTCTCAGAAAGCTTCTTTCCAGATTTCATCTGAGGATATTTCCTTTTTCACCATGGCCCTCTATGGGCTTCAAAATATCACTTTGCCAATTCCACAAGAACTGTCTTAGCGAAAGGCTTCTTGAGGGGAAAGCTGTAACTCTGTGAGATGATTTCACAGAACACAAAGAAGTTTCTCAGAAACCTTCTTTCTCTTTGTTATCGGAGGATATTTCCTTTGGCCCTATAGTCTTAAAAGGGATCCGAAACATCTGTTCGCAGATTCCACAGAAATAAGGCTAGCAAAGAGATCCACGAAATGGAGATGTAACACTCTGAGTAGAAGTCACAGAACACTAAGCGGTTTCTCAGAAAGATTCTTTCCAGATTTCATCTGAGGATATTTCCTTTTTCACCATAGCCCTCTATGGGCTTCCAAATATCACTTTGCCAATTCCACAAAAACTGTTTTAGCGAAAGGTGTCTTGAGGGGAAAGCTGTAACTCTGTGAGTTGATTTCACAGAACACAAAGAAGTTTCTCAGAAAGCTTCTTTCTCTTTGTTATCGGAGGATATTTCCTTTGGCCCTATCGTCTTCAAAGAGATCCGAAATATCTGTTTTCAGATTCCACAGAAATAAGGCTAGCAAAGAAATCCACGAAATACAGATGTACCTCTGTGAGCTGAAGTAAAGGAACACTAAGCAGTTTCTCAGAAAGCTTCTTTCCAGATTTCATCTGAGGATATTTACTTTTTCACCATAGCCCTCTATGGGCTTCCAAATATCACTATGCCAATTCCACAAGAAATCTCTTAGCGAAAGGCTTCTTGAGGGGAAAGCTGTAACTCTGTGAGATGATTTCAGAGAACACAAAGAAGTTTCTCAAAAAGCTTCTTTCTCTTTGTTATCGGAGGATATTTCCTTTGGCCCTATTGTCTTCACAGGGATCCGAAATATCTGTTCTCAGATTCCACAGAAATAAGGCTAGCAAAGAGATCCACGAAATACCGATGTAACAGTGTGAGTGGAAGTCACAGAACACTAAGCTGTTTCTCAAAAGCTTCTTTCCCGATTTCATCTGAGGATATTTCCTTTTTCACCATAGCCTTCTAAGGGCTTCCATATATCACTGTGTCAATTCCACAAAAACTGTCTTAGCGAAAGGCTTCTTGAGGGGAAAGCTGTAACTCTGTGAGATGATTTCACAGAACACAAAGAAGATTCTCAGAAAGCTTCATTCTCTTTGTTATCGGAGGATATTTCCTTTGGCCCTATAGTCTTCAAAGGGATGCGAAATATCTGTTCTCAGATTCCACAGAAATAAGGCTAGCAAAGAGATCCACGAAATACAAATGTAACTCTGTCACTAGAAGACACAGAACACTAAGCGGTTTCTCAGAAAGCTTCTTTCCAGATTTCATCTGAGGATATTTCCTTTTTCACCATAGCCCTCTATGGGCTTCAAAATATCACTTTGCCAATTCCACAAGAACTGTCTTAGCGAAAGGCTTCTTGAGGGGAAAGCTGTAACTCTGTGAGAAGATTTCACAGAACACAAAGAAGTTTCTCAGAAAGCTTCTTTCTCTTTGTTATCGCAGGATACTTCCTTTGGCCCTATAGTCTTCAAAGGGATCCGAAATATCTGTTCTCAGATTCCACAGAAATAAGGTAAGCAAAGAGATCCACGAAATACACATATAACACTGTGAGATGAATTAACAGAAAACTAAGCAATTTCTCAGAAAGCTTCTTTCCAGATTTCATCTGGGGACATTTGCTTTTTCACCCTAGCCCTCTATGGGCTTCCAAATATCACTTTGCCAATTCCACAAGAACTGTGTTAGCGAAAGGCTTCTTGAGTGGAAAGCTGTAACTCTGTGAGATGATTTCACAGAACACAACGAAATTTTTCAGAAAGCTTCTTTCTCTTTTTTATCGGAGGATATTTCCTTTGGCCCTATAGTCTTCAAAGGGATCCGAAATATCTGTTCTCAGATTCCACAGAAATAAGGCTAGCAAAGAGTTCCACGAAATACAGTAGTAACTCCGTGAGATGAATGAACAGAACACTAAGCAGTTTCTCAGAAAGCTTCTTTCCAGATTTCATCTGAGGATATTTCCTTTTTCACCATAGACCTCTAAGGGCTTCCAAATATCACTTTGCCAATTCCACAAGAACTGTCTTAGCGAAAGACTTCTTGAGGGGAAAGCTGTAACTCCGTGAGATTATTTCACAGAACACAAAGCAGTTTCTCAGAAAGCTTCTTTCTCTTTGTTATCGGAGGATATTTCCTTTGGCCCTATAGTCTTCAAAGGGATCCGAAACATCTGTTCTCAGATTCCACAGAAATAAGCCTAGCAAAGAGATCCACGAAATGGAGATGTAACACTGTGAGTGGAAGTCACAGAACACTAAGCGGTTTCTCAGAAATCTTTCCAGATTTCATCTGAGGATATTTCCTTTTTCACCATAGCCCTCTAAGGGCTTCCAAATATCACTTTGCCAATTCCACAAGAACTGTCTTAGCGAAAGGCTTCTTGAGGGGAAAGCTGTAACTCTGTGAGATGATTTCACAGAACACAAAGAAGTTTCTCAGAAAGCTTCTTTCTCTTTGTAATTGGAGGATATTTCCTTTGGCCCTATAGTCTTCAAAGGGATCCGAAATATCTGTTCTCAGATTCCAGAGAAATAAGGCTAGCAAAGAGATCCACGAAATACAGATGTAACACTGTGAGTGGAAGTCACAGAACACTAAGCGGTTTCTCAGAAAGCTTCTTTCCAGATTTCATCTGAGGATATTTCCTTTTTCACCATAGCCCTCTATGGGCTTCCAAATATCACTTTGCCAATTCCACAGAAACTGTCTTAGCGAAAGTATTCTTGAGGGGAAAGCTGTAACTCTGTGAGATGATTTCACAGAACACAAAGAAGTTTCTCATAAAGCTTCTTTCTCTTTGTTATCGGAGGATATTTCCTTTGGCTCTAGAGTCTTCAAAGGGATCCGAAATATCTGTTTTCAGATTCCACAGAAATAAGGCTAGCAAAGAGATCCACGAAATACAGATGTAACTCTGTGAGATGAATTAACAGAGCACTAAGCAGTTTCTCAGAAAGCTTCTTTCCAGAATTCAGCTGAGGATATTTCCTTTTTCAACATAGCCCTCTATGGGCTTCCAAATATCACTTTGCCAATTCCACAAGAACTGTCTTAGCGAAAGGCTTCTTGAGGGGAAAGCTGTAACTCTGTGAGATGATTTCACAGAACACAAAGAAGATTCTCAGAAAGCTTCATTCTCTTTGTTATCGGAGGATATTTCCTTTGGCCCTATAGTCTTCAAAGGGATCCGAAATATCTGTTCTCAGATTCCACAGAAATAAGGCTAGCAAAGAGATCCACGAAACACAAATGTAACTCTGTCACTAGAAGACACAGAACACTAATCGGTTTCTCAGAAAGCTTCTTTCCAGATTTCATCTGAGGATATTTCCTTTTTCACCATGGCCCTCTATGGGCTTCAAAATATCACTTTGCCAATTCCACAAGAACTGTGTTAGCGAAAGGCTTCTTGAGGGGAAAGCTGTAACTCTGTGAGATGATTTCACAGAACACAAAGAAGTTTTTCAGAAAGCTTCTTTCTCTTTGTTATCGGAGGATATTTCCTTTGGCCCTATAGTCTTAAAAGGGATCCGAAACATCTGTTCTCAGATTCCACAGAAATAAGGCTAGCAAAGAGATCCACGAAATGGAGATGTAACACTCTGAGTAGAAGTCACAGAACACTAAGCGGTTTCGCAGAAAGCTTCTTTCCAGATTTCATCTGAGGATATTTCCTTTTTCACTATAGCCCTCTATGGGCTTCCAAATATCACTTTGCCACTTCCAAAAAAACTGTCTTAGCGAAAGGCTTCTTGAGGGGAAAGCTGTAAATCTGTGAGATGATTTCACAGAACACAAAGAAGTTTCTCAGAAAAGTTCTTTCTCTTTGTTATTGGAGGATATTTCCTTTGGCCCTGTAGTCTTCAAAGGGTACCGAAATATCTCTTCTCAGATTCCACAGAAGTAAGACTAGCAAAGAGATCCACGAAATACAGATGTCACTCTGTGAGATGAACTAACAGAACACTAAGCAGTTTCTCAGAAAGCTTCTTTCCAGATTTCATCTGAGGATATTTCCTTTTTCACCATAGCCCTCTATGGGCTTCCAAATATCACTTTGCAAATTCCACATGAACTGTCTTATCGAAAGGCTTCTTGAGGGGAAAGCTGTAACTCTGTGAGATGATTTCACAGAACACAAAGAAGTTTCTCAGAAAACTTCTTTCCTATTGTTATCGTAGGATATTTCCTTTGGCCCTATAGTCTTCAAAGGGATCCGAAATATCTGTTCTCAGATTCCACAGAAATAAGGCTAGCAAAGAGATCCACGAAATACAGATGTAACTCTGTGAGATGAACTAGCAGAACACTAAGAAGTTTCTCAGAGAGCTTCTTTCCAGATTTCATCTGAGGATATTTTCTTTTTCACCATAGCCCTCTAAGGGCTTCGAAATATCACCTTGCCAATTCCACAAGAACTGTCTTAGCGAAAGGCTTCTTGAGGGGAAAGCTGTAACTCTGTGAGATGATTTCACAGAACACAAAGAAGTTTCTCAGAAAACTTCTTTCCATTTGTTATCGTAGGATATTTCCTTTGGCCCTATAGTCTTCAAAGGGATCCGAAATATCTGTTCTCAGATTCCACAGAAATAAGGCTAGCAAAGAGATCCACGAAATATAGATGTAACTCTGTGAGATGAACTAACAGAACACTAAGAAGTTTCTCAGAAAGCTTCTTTCCAGATTTCATCTGAGGATATTTTCTTTTTCACCATAGCCCTCTAAGGGCTTCGTAATATCACTTTGCCAATTCCACAAGAACTGTCTTAGCGAAAGGCTTCTTGAGGGGAAAGCTGTAACTCTGTGAAATGATTTCACAGAACACAAAGAAGTTTCTCAGAAAGCTTCTTTCTCTTTCTTATTGGAGGATATTTCCTTTGGCCCTATAGTCTTCAAAGGGATCCGAAATATCTCGTCACAGATTCCACAGAAGTAAGGCTAGTAAAGAGATCCACGAAATACAGATGTCACTCTGTGAGATGAAATAACAGAACACTAAGCAGTTTCTCAGAAAGCTTCTTTCCAGATTTCATCTGAGGATATTTCCTTTTTCACCACAGCCCTCTATGGGCTTCCAAATATCACTTTGCCAATTCCACAAGAAATGTCTTAGCGAAAGGCTTTTTGAGGGGAAAGTTGTAACTCTGTGAGATGATTTCACAGAACACAAAGAACTTTCGCAGAAAGCTTCTTTCTCTTTGTTATGGCAGGATATTTCCTTTGGCCCTATAGTCTTCAAAGGGATCCGAAATATCTGTTTTCAGATTCCACAGAAAGAAGGCTACCAAAGAGTTCCACGAAATACAGATGTAACTCGTTGATTTGAAGTCAGAGAACACTAAGCAGTTTCTCAGAAAGCTTCTTTCTCTTTTTTATCTAAGAATATTTCCTTTGGCACTATAGTCTTCAAAGGGATCTGAAATATCTGTTCTCAGATTCCCCAGAAATAAGGCTAGCAAAGAGATCCACGAAATACAGATGTAACTCTGTGAGATGAAATAACAGAACACTAAGCAGTGTCTCAGCAAACTTCTTTCCAGATTTCATCTGAGGATATTTCCTTTTTCACCATAGCCCTCTATGGGCTTCGAAATATCACTTTGCCAATTCCACAAAAGCTGTCTTAGCGAAAGGCTTCTTGAAGGGAAAACTGTAACTCTGTGAGATGATTTCCCAGAACACAAAGAATTTTCTCAGAAAGCTTCTTTCCATTTGTTATCGTAGGATATTTCCTTTGGCCCTATAGTCTTCAAAGGGATCCGAAATATATGTTCTCAGATTCCACAGAAATAAGGCTAGCAAAGAGATCCACGACATACAAATGTAACTCTGTCACTAGAAGACACAGAACACTAAGCGGTTTCTCAGAAAGCTTCTTTCCAGATTTCATCTGAGGATATTTTCTTTTTCACCATAGCCCTCTTTGGGCTTCCAAATATCACTTTGCCAATTCCACAAGAACTGTCTTAGCGAAAGGCTTCTTGAGGGGAAAGCAGTAACTCTGTGAGACGATTTCACAGAACACAAAGAAATTTCTCAGAAAGCATATTTCTCTTTGTTATCGGAGGATATTTCCTTTGGACCTATAGTCTTCAAAGGGATCCGAAATATCTGTTCTCAGATTCCACAGAAATAAGGCTAGCAAAGAGATCCAGGAAATACAGATGTAACACTGTGAGATTAATTAACAGAACACTAAGCAGTTTCTCAGAAAGCTTCTTTCCAGATTTCATATGAGGATATTTCCTTTTTCAGCATAGCCCTCTATGGACCTCCAAATATCACTTTGCCAATTCCACAAGAACTGTCTTAGCGAAAGGCTTCCTGAGGGGAAAGTTGTAACTCTGTGAGATGATTCCACAGAACACAAAGAAGTTTCTCAGAAAGCTTCTTTCTCTTTGTTATCGGAGGATATTTCCTTTGGCCCTATATTCTTCAAAGGGATCCGAAATATCTGTTCTCAGATTCCACAGAAAGAAGGCTAGCAAAGAGATCCACTAAAAAGAGATGTAACTCTGTGAGATGAATTAACAGAACACTAAGTAGTTTCTCAGAAAGCTTCTTTCCAGATTTCATCTGAGGATATTTCCTTTTTCACCATAGCCCTCTATGGGCTTCCAAATATCACTTTGTCAATTCCACAAAAACTGTTTAGCGAAAGGCTTCTTGAAGGGAAAACTGTAACTCTGTGAGATGATTTCACAGAACACAAAGAACTTTCTCTGAAAGCTTCTTTCTCATTGTTATGGCAGGATATTTCCTTTGGCCCTATAGTCTTAAAAGGGATCCGAAATATCTGTTCTCAGATTCCCAGAAAAAAGGCTAGCAAAGTGTTTCACGAAATACAGATGTAACTCTGTGATTGGAAGTCAGAGAACACTAAGGAGTTTCTCAGAAAGCTTCTTTCTCTTTTTTATCTGAGAATATTTCCTTTGGCCCTATAGTCTTCAAAAGGATCTGAAATATCTGTTCTCAGATTCCCCAGAAATAAGGCTAGCAAAGAGATCCACGAAATACAGATGTAACTCTGTGAGATGATTTCACAGAACACAAAGAAGTTTCTCAGAAAGTCTTTTTCTCTTTGTTATCGGAGGATATTTCCTTTGGCCCTATAGTCTTCAAAGGGATCCGAAATATCTGTTCTCAGATTCCACAGAAATAAGGTAAGCAAAGAGATCCACGAAATACACATGTAACTCTGTGAGATGAATTAACAGAAAACTAAGCAATTTCTCAGAAAGCTTCTTTCCAGATTTCATCTGGGGACATTTGCTTTTTCACCATAGCCCTCTATGGGCTTCCAAATATCACTTTGCCAATTCCACAGAAACTGTCTTAGCGAAAGTATTCTTGAGGGGAAAGCTGTAACTCTGTGAGATGATTTCACAGAACACAAAGAAGTTTCTCATAAAGCTTCTTTCTCTTTGTTATCGGAGGATATTTCCTTTGGCTCTAGAGTCTTCAAAGGGATCCGAACTATCTGTTTTCAGATTCCACAGAAATAAGGCTAGCAAAGAGATCCACGAAATACAGATGTAACTCTGTGAGATGAATTAACAGAGCACTAAGCAGTTTCTCAGAAAGCTTCTTTCCAGAATTCAGCTGAGGATATTTCCTTTTTCAACATAGCCCTCTATGGGCTTCCAAATATCACTTTGCCAATTCCACAAGAACTGTCTTAGCGAAAGGCTTCTTGAGGGGAAAGCTGTAACTCTGTGAGATGATTTCACAGAACACAAAGAAGATTCTCAGAAAGCTTCATTCTCTTTGTTATCGGAGGATATTTCCTTTGGCCCTATAGTCTTCAAAGGGATCCGAAATATCTGTTCTCAGATTCCACAGAAATAAGGCTAGCAAAGAGATCCACGAAACACAAATGTAACTCTGTCACTAGAAGACACAGAACACTAATCGGTTTCTCAGAAAGCTTCTTTCCAGATTTCATCTGAGGATATTTCCTTTTTCACCATGGCCCTCTATGGGCTTCAAAATATCACTTTGCCAATTCCACAAGAACTGTGTTAGCGAAAGGCTTCTTGAGGGGAAAGCTGTAACTCTGTGAGATGATTTCACAGAACACAAAGAAGTTTTTCAGAAAGCTTCTTTCTCTTTGTTATCGGAGGATATTTCCTTTGGCCCTATAGTCTTAAAAGGGATCCGAAACATCTGTTCTCAGATTCCACAGAAATAAGGCTAGCAAAGAGATCCACGAAATGGAGATGTAACACTCTGAGTAGAAGTCACAGAACACTAAGCGGTTTCGCAGAAAGCTTCTTTCCAGATTTCATCTGAGGATATTTCCTTTTTCACTATAGCCCTCTATGGGCTTCCAAATATCACTTTGCCACTTCCAAAAAAACTGTCTTAGCGAAAGGCTTCTTGAGGGGAAAGCTGTAACTCTGTGAGATGATTTCAGAGAACACAAAGAAGTTTCTCAGAAAAGTTCTTTCTCTTTGTTATTGGAGGATATTTCCTTTGGCCCTGTAGTCTTCAAAGGGTACCGAAATATCTCTTCTCAGATTCCACAGAAGTAAGACTAGCAAAGAGATCCACGAAATACAGATGTCACTCTGTGAGATGAACTAACAGAACACTAAGCAGTTTCTCAGAAAGCTTCTTTCCAGATTTCATCTGAGGATATTTCCTTTTTCACCATAGCCCTCTATGGGCTTCCAAATATCACTTTGCAAATTCCACATGAACTGTCTTATCGAAAGGCTTCTTGAGGGGAAAGCTGTAACTCTGTGAGATGATTTCACAGAACACAAAGAAGTTTCTCAGAAAACTTCTTTCCTATTGTTATCGTAGGATATTTCCTTTGGCCCTATAGTCTTCAAAGGGATCCGAAATATCTGTTCTCAGATTCCACAGAAATAAGGCTAGCAAAGAGATCCACGAAATACAGATGTAACTCTGTGAGATGAACTAGCAGAACACTAAGAAGTTTCTCAGAGAGCTTCTTTCCAGATTTCATCTGAGGATATTTTCTTTTTCACCATAGCCCTCTAAGGGCTTCGAAATATCACCTTGCCAATTCCACAAGAACTGTCTTAGCGAAAGGCTTCTTGAGGGGAAAGCTGTAACTCTGTGAGATGATTTCACAGAACACAAAGAAGTTTCTCAGAAAACTTCTTTCCATTTGTTATCGTAGGATATTTCCTTTGGCCCTATAGTCTTCAAAGGGATCCGAAATATCTGTTCTCAGATTCCACAGAAATAAGGCTAGCAAAGAGATCCACGAAATATAGATGTAACTCTGTGAGATGAACTAACAGAACACTAAGAAGTTTCTCAGAAAGCTTCTTTCCAGATTTCATCTGAGGATATTTTCTTTTTCACCATAGCCCTCTAAGGGCTTCGTAATATCACTTTGCCAATTCCACAAGAACTGTCTTAGCGAAAGGCTTCTTGAGGGGAAAGCTGTAACTCTGTGAAATGATTTCACAGAACACAAAGAAGTTTCTCAGAAAGCTTCTTTCTCTTTCTTATTGGAGGATATTTCCTTTGGCCCTATAGTCTTCAAAGGGATCCGAAATATCTCGTCACAGATTCCACAGAAGTAAGGCTAGCAAAGAGATCCACGAAATACAGATGTCACTCTGTGAGATGAAATAACAGAACACTAAGCAGTTTCTCAGAAAGCTTCTTTCCAGATTTCATCTGAGGATATTTCCTTTTTCACCACAGCCCTCTATGGGCTTCCAAATATCACTTTGCCAATTCCACAAGAAATGTCTTAGCGAAAGGCTTCTTGAGGGGAAAGTTGTAACTCTGTGAGATGATTTCACAGAACACAAAGAACTTTCGCAGAAAGCTTCTTTCTCTTTGTTATGGCAGGATATTTCCTTTGGCCCTATAGTCTTCAAAGGGATCCGAAATATCTGTTTTCAGATTCCACAGAAAGAAGGCTACCAAAGAGTTCCACGAAATACATGTGTAACTCGTTGATTGGAAGTCAGAGAACACTAAGCAGTTTCTCAGAAAGCTTCTTTCTCTTTTTTATCTAAGAATATTTCCTTTGGCACTATAGTCTTCAAAGGGATCTGAAATATCTGTTCTCAGATTCCCCAGAAATAAGGCTAGCAAAGAGATCCACGAAATACAGATGTAACACTGTGAGTGGAAGTCACAAAACACTAAGCGGTTTCTCAGACAGCTTCTTTCCAGATTTCATCTGAGGATATTTCCTTTTCCACCATAGCCCTCTATGGGCTTCCAAATATCACTTTTCCAATTCCACAGAAACTGTCTTAGCGAAAGTCTTCTTGAGGGGAAAGCTGTAACTCTGGGAGATGATTTCACAGAACACAAAGAAGTTTCTCAGAAAGCTTCTTTCTCTTTGTTATCGGAGGATATTTCCTTTGGCCCTATAGTCTTCAAAGGGATCCGAAATATCTGTTTTCAGATCCACAGAAATAAGGCTAGCAAAGAGATCTAAGAAATACAGATGTAACTCTGTGAGATGAATTAACAGAACACTAAGCACTTTCTCAGAAAGCTTCTTTCCAGAATTCAGCTGAGGATATTTCCTTTTTCAACATAGCCCTCTATGGGCTTCCAAATATCACTTTGCCAATTCCACAAGAACTGTCTTAGCGAAAGGCTTCTTGAGGGGAAAGCTGTAACTCTGTGAGATGATTTCACAGACAAAAAGAAGATTCTCAGAAAGCTTCATTCTCTTTTTTATCGGAGGATATTTCCTTTGGCCCTATAGTCTTCAAAGGGATCCGAAATATCTGTTCTCAGATTCCACAGAAATAAGGCTAGCAAAGATATCCACGAAATACAGATGTAACTCTGTCAGTAGAAGACACAGAACACTAAGCGGATTCTCAGAAAGCTTCTTTCCAGATTTCATCTGAGGATATTTCCTTTTTCACCGTAGCCCTCTATGGGCTTCCAAATATCACTTTGCCAATTCCACAAACACTGTCTTAGCGAAAGGCTTCTTGAGGGGTAAGCTGAAACTCTGTGAGATGATTTCACAGAACACCAAGAGGTTTCTCAGAAAGCTTCTTTCTCTTTGTTATCGGAGGATATTTCCTTTGGCCCTATAGTCTTCAAAGGGATCCGAAATATCTGTTCTCAGATTCCACAGAAATAAGGCTAGCAAAGAAATCCAAAAAATACAGATGTAACTCTGTGAGATGAATTAACAGAACACTAAGCAGTTTCTCAGAAAGCTTCTTTCCAGATTTCATCTGAGGATATTTTCTTTTTCACCATAGCCCTCTATGGGCTTCCAAATAGAACTTTGCCAATTCCACAAGAACTGTCTTAGTGAAAGGCTTCTTGAGCGGAAAGCTGTAAGTCTGTGAGATGTCTTCACGGAACACAAAGAAGTTTCTCAGAAAGGTTCTTTGTCTTTGTTATTGGAGGATATTTCCTTTGGCCCTGTAGTCTTCAAAGGGATCCGAAATATCTCTTCTCAGATTCCACAGAAGTAAGGCTAGCAAAGAGATCCACGAAATACAGATGTAACTCTGTGAGATGAATTAACAGAACACTGAGCAGTTTCTCAGAAAGCTTCTTTCCAGATTTCATTTGAGGATATTTCCATTTTCACCATATCCCTCTATGGGCTTCCAAATATCACTTTGCCAATTCAACAAGAACTGTCTTACCGAAAGGCTTCTTGAGGGGAAAGCTGTAACTCTGTGAGATGATTTCACAGAACACAAAGAAGTTTCTCAGAAAACTTCTTTCCATTTGTTATCGTAGGATATTTCCTTTGGCCCTATAGTCTTCAAAGGGATCCGAAATATCTGTTCTCAGATTCCACAGAAATAAGGCTAGCAAAGAGATCCACGAAATACAGATGTAACTCTGTGAGACGAACTAACAGAACACTAAGCAGTTTCTCAGAAAGCTTCTTTCCAGATTTCATCTGAGGATATTTCCTTTTTCACCATAGCCCTCTAAGGGCTTCGTAATATCACTTTGCCAATTCCACAAGAACTGTCTTAGCGAAAGGCTTCTTGAGGTGAAAGCTGTAACTCTGTGAGATGATTTCACAGAACACAAAGAAGTTTCTCAGAAAGCTTCTTTCTCTTTGTTATTGGAGGATATTTCCTTTGGCCCTATAGTCTTCAAAGGGATCCGAAATATCTGTTCTCAGATTCCACAGAAGTAAGGCTAGCAAAGAGATCCACGAAATACAGATGTCACTCTGTGAGATGAACTAACAGAACACTAAGCAGTTTCTCAGAAAGCTTCTTTCCAGATTTCATCTGAGGATATTTCCTTTTTCACCACAGCCCTCTATGGGCTTCCAAATATCACTTTGCCAATTCCACAAGAACTGTCTTAGCGAAAGGGTTCTTGAGGTTAAAGTTGTAACTCTGTGAGATGATTTCACAGAACACAAAGAAGTTTCTAAGAAAACTTCTTTCCATTTGTTATCGGAGGATATTTCCTTTGGCCCTATAGTCTTCAAAGGGATCCGAAATATCTGTTCTCAGATTCCACAGAAATAAGGCTAGCAAAGAGATCCACGAAATACAGATGTAACTCTGTTCGATGAACTAACAGAACACTAAGCAGTTTCTCAGAAAGCTTCTTTCCAGATTTCATTTGAGGATATTTTCTTTTTCACCATACCCCTCTATGGGCTTCCAAATATCACTTTGCCAATTCCACAAGAACTGTCTTAGCGAAAGGCTTCTTGAGGGGAAAGCTGTAACTCTGTGAGATGATTTCACAGAACACAAAGAAGTTTCTCAGAAAGCTTCTTTCTCTTTGTTATTGGAGGATATTTCCTTTGGCCCTATAGTCTTCAATGGGATCCGAAATATCTGTTGTCAGATTCCAGAGAAATAAGGCCAGCAAAGAGATCCACGAAATACAGATGTAACACTGTGAGTGGAAGTCACAGAACACTAAGCGGTTTCTCAGAAAGCTTCTTTCCATATTTCATCTGAGGATATTTCCTTTTTCACCATAGCCCTCTATGGGCTTCCAAATATCACTTTGCCAATTCCACAGAAACTGTCTTAGCGAAAGTCTTCTTGAGGGGAAAGCTGTAACTCTGGGAGATGATTTCACAGAACACAAAGAAGTTTCTCAGAAAGATTCTTTCTCTTTATTATCGGAGGATATTTCCTTTGGCCCTAGAGTCTTCAAAGGGATCCGAAATATCTGTTTTCAGATTCCACACAAATAAGGCTAGCAAAGAGATCCACGAAATACAGATGTAACTCTGTGAAATGAATTAACAGAACACTAAGCAGTTTCTCAGAAAGCTTCTTTCCAGAATTCAGCTGAGGATATTTCCTTTTTCAACATAGCCCTCTATGGGCTTCCAAATATCACTTTGCCAATTCCACATGAACTGTCTTAGCGAAAGGCTTCTTGAGGGGAAAGCTGTAACTCTGTGAGATGATTTCACAGAACACAAAGAAGATTCTCAGAAAGCTTCATTCTCTTTATTATCGGAGGATATTTCCTTTGGCCCTATAGTCTTCAAAGGCATCCGAAATATCTGTTCTCAGATTCCACAGAAATAAGGCTAGCAAAGAGATCCACGAAATACAGAAGTAACTCTGTCACTAGAAGACACAGAACACTAAGCGGTTTCTCAGAAAGCTTCTTTCCAGATTTCATCTGAGGATATTTTCTTTTTCACCATACCCCTCTATGGGCTTCCAAATGTCACTTTGCCAATTCCACAAGAACCCTCTTAGCGAAAGGCTTCTGGAGAGCAAAGCTGTAACTCTGTGAGATGATTTCACAGAACACAAAGAAGTTTCTCAGAAAGCCTCTTTCTTTTTGTTATGGGAGGATATTTCCTTTGGCCCTATAGTCTTCAAAGGGATCCGAAATATCTCGTCTCAGATTCCACAGAAATAAGGCTAGCAAAGAGATCCACGAAATACAGATGTAACTCTGTGAGTGGAAGTCACAGAACACTAAGCGGTTTCTCAGAAAGCTTCTTTCCAGATTTCATGTGAGGATATTTCCTTTTTCACCATAGGCCTCTATGGGCTTCCAAATATCACTTTGCCAATTCCACAAGAACGGCCGTAGCGAAAGGCTTCTTGAGGGGAAAGCTGTAACTCTGTGAGATGATTTCACAGAACACAAAGAAGATTCTCAGAAAGCTTCTTTCTCTTTGTTATTGGAGGATATTTCCTTTGGCCCTGTAGTCTTCAAAGGGATCCTAAATATCTGTTCTCAGATTCCAGAGAAATAAGGCCAGCAAAGAGATCCACGAAATACAGATATAACACTGTGAGTGGAAGTCACAGAACACTAAGCGGTTTCTCAGAAAGCTTCTTTCCAGATTTCATCTGAGGATATTTCCTTTTTCACCATAGCCCTCTAGGGGCTTCCAAATATCACTTTGCTAATTCCACAGAAACTGTCTTAGCGAAAGGCTTCTTGAAGGGAAAGCTGTAACTCTGGGAGATGATTTCACAGAACACAAAGAAGTTTCTCAGAAAGCTTCTTTCTCTTTGTTATCGGAGGATATTTCCTTTGGAACAATAGTCTTCAAAGGGAACCGAAATATCTGTTTTCAGATTCCACAGAAATAAGGCTTGCAAAGAGATCCACGAAATACAGATGTAACTCTGTGAGATGAATTAACAGAACACTAGCAGTTTCTCAGAAAGCTTCTTTCCAGAATTCAGCTGAGGATATTTCCTTTTTCAACATAGCCCTCTATGGGCTTCCAAATATCACTTTGCCAATTCCACAAGAACTGTCTTAGCGAAAGGCTTCTTGAGGGGAAAGCTGTAACACTGTGAGATGATTTCACAGAACACAAAGAAGATTCTCAGAAAGCTTCATTCTCTTTGTTATCGGAGGATATTTCCTTTGGCCCTATAGTCTTCAAAGGGATCCGAAATATCTGTTCTCAGATTCCACAGAAATAAGGCTAGCAAAGAGATCCACGAAATACAGATGTAACTCTGTCACTAGAAGACACAGAACACTAAGCGGTTTCTCAGAAAGCTTCTTATCAAATTTCATCTGAGGATATTTCCTTTTTCACCATAGCCCTCTATGGGCTTCCAAATGTCACTTTGCCAATTCCACAAGAACTGTCATAGCGAAAGGCTTCCGGAGAGCCACGCTGTAACTCTGTGAGATGATTTCACAGAACACAAAGAAGTTTCTCAGAAAGCTTCTTTCTCTTTGTTAAGGGAGGATATTTCCTTTGGCCGTATAGTCTTCAAAGGGATCCGAAATATCTCTTCTCAGATTCCACAGAAATAAGGCTAGCAAAGAGATCCACGAAATACAGATGTAACTCTGTGTGTGGAAGTCACAGGACACTAAGCGGTTTCTCACAAAGCTTCTTTCCAGATTTCATTTGAGGATATTTCCTTTTTCACCATAGCCCTCTATGGGCTTCCAAATATCACTTTGCCAATTCCACAAGAACTGTCTTAGCGAAAGGCTTCTTGTGGGGTAATTTGTAACTCTGTGAGATGATTTCACAGAACACAAAGAAGTTTCTCAGAAAGCTTCTTTCTCTTTGTTATCGGAGGATATTTCCTTTGGCCCTATAGTCTTCAAAGGGATCAGAAATATCTGTTCTCAGATTCCACAGAAATAACGCTAGCAAAGAGATCCACGAAATAAAGATGTAATTCTGTGAGATGAATAAACAGAACTCTAAGCAGTTTCTCAGAAAACTTTTTCCAGATTTCATCTGAGGATATTTCCTTTTTCACCATAGCCCTCTATGGGCTTCCTAATATCACTTTGCCAATTCCATAAGAACTGTCTTCGCGAAAGGCTTCTTGAGCGGAAAGCTGTAACTCTGTGAGATGATTTCAGAGAACACAAAGAAGTTTCTCAGAAAGTTTCTTTCTCTTTGTTATCGGAGGATATTTCCTTTGGCCCTATAGTCTTCAAAGGGATCCGAAATATCTGTTCTCAGATTCCACAGAAATAAGACTAGCAAAGAGATCCACGAAATACAGATGTAACTCTGTGAGATGAATTACCAGAACACTAAGCAGTTTCTCAGAAAGCTTCTTTCCAGATTTCATCTGAGGATATTTCCTTTTTCACCATAGCCCTCCATGGGCTTCCAAATATCACTTTGCCAATTCCACAAGAACTGTCTCAGCGAAAGGTTTGTTGAGGGGAAAGCTGTAACTCTGTGAGATGATTTCACAGAACACAAAGAAGTTTTTCAGAAACTTCTTTCTCTTTGTTATCGGAGGATATTTCCTTTGGACCTATAGTCTTCAAAGGGATCCGAAATATCTGTTCTCAGATTCCACAGAAATAAGGCTAGCAAAGAGATCAATGAAATACAGATGTAACTCCGTGAGATGAATTAACAGAACACTAAGCTGTTTCTCAGAAAGCTTCTTTCCAGTTTCATCTGAGGATATTTATTTTTTCAACATAGCCCACTATGGGGTTCCAAATAGAACTTTGCGAATTCCACAAGAACTGTCTTAGCGAAAGGCTTCTTTAGGGGAAAGCTGTAACTCTGTGAGATGATTTCACAGAACACAAAGAAGTTTCTCAGAAAGGTTCTTTCTCTTTGTTATCGGAGGATATTTCCTTTGGCCCTATAGTCTTCAAAGGGATCCGAAATATCTGTTCTCAGATTCCACAGAAATAAGGCTAGCAAAGCGATCCACGAAATACAGATGTAACTCTGTGTGATGAATTAACAGAACACTAAGCAGTTTCTCAGAAACCTTCTTTCCTGGTTTCATCTGAGGATATTTCCTTTTTCAACATAGCCCTCTATGGGCTTCCAAATATCACTTTGCCAATTCCACAAGAACTGTCTTAGCGAAAGGGTTGTTGAGCGGAAAGCTGTATCTCTGTGAGATGATTTCACAGAACACAAAGAAGTTTCACAGAAAGCTTCTTTCTCTTTGTTATCGGAGCATATTTCCTTTGGCCCTATAGTCTTCAAAGGGATCCGAAATATCTGTTCTCAGATTCCACAGAAATAAGGCTAGCTAGGAGATACACGAAATACAAATGTAACTCTGAGAAATGAATGAACAGAATACTGAGCAGTTTCTCAGAAAGCTTCTTTGCAGATTTCATCTGAGGATATTTCCTTTTTCACCATAGCCCTCTACGGGCTTCCAAACATCACTTTGCCAATTCAACAAGAACTGTCTTAGCGAAAGGCTCCTTGAGGAGATAGCTGTAACTCTGTGAGATGATTTCACTGAACACAAAGAAGTTTTTCAGAAACTTCTTTCTCTTTGTTATCGGAGGATATTTCCTTTGGACCTATGGTCTTCAAAGGGATCCGAAATATCTGTTCTCAGATTCCCCAGAAATAAGGCTAGCAAAGAGATCCATGAAATACAGATGTAACTCTGTGAGATGAATTAACAGAACACTAAGCAGTTTCTCAGAAAGCTTCTTTCCAGATTTCATCTGAGGATATTTATTTTTTCAACATAGCCCTCTATGGGCTTCCAAATAGAACTTTGCGAATTCCACAAGAACTGTCTTAGCGAAAGGCTTCTTGAGGGGAAAGTGTAACTCTGTGAGATGATTTCACAGAACACAAAGAAGTGTCTCAGAAAGCTTCTTTATCTTTGTTATCGGAGGATATTTCCTTTGGCCGTATAGTCTTCAAAGGGATCCGAAATATTTGTTCTCAGATTCTACAGAAATAAGGCTATGAAAGAAATCCACGAAATACAGATGTAACTTTGTGAGTGGAAGTCACAGAACACTAAGCGGTTTCTCAGAAAGCTTCTTTCCAGATTTCATCTGAGGATATTTCCTTTTCCACCGTAGCCCTCTATGGGCTTCCAAATATCACTTTGCCAATTCCACAAGAACTGTCTTAGCGAAAGGCTTCTTGAGGGTAAAGCTGTAACTCTGTGAGATGATTTCACAGAACCCAAAGAAGTTTCTCAGAAAGCTTCTTTCTCTTTGTTATCGGACGATATTTCCTTTGGCCCTATAGTCTTCAAAGGGATCCGAAATATCTGTTCTCAGATTCCACAGAAATAAGGCTAGCAAAGAGATCCATGAAATACATATGTAACTCTGTGAGAGGAATTAACAGAACACTAAGCAGTTTCTCAGAAAGCTTCTTTCCAGATTTCATCTGAGGATATTTATTTTTTCAACATAGCCCTCTATGGGCTTCCAAATATCAGTTTGCCAATTCCACAAGAACTGTCTTAGCGAAAGGCTTCTTCAGGGGAAAGCTGTAACTCTGTGAGATGATTTCTCGGAGCACAAAGAAGTTTCTCAGAAAGCTTCTTTCTCTTTGTTATCGGAGGATATTTCCCTTGGCCTTATAATCTTCAAAGGGATCCGAAATATCTGTTCTCAGATTCCACAGAAATAAGGCTAGCAAAGAGATCCACGAAATACAGATGTAACTCTGTGAGATGAATTAACAGAACACTAAGCAGTTTCTCAGAAAGCTTCTTTCCAGATTTCATCAGAGGATATTTCCTTTTTCACCGTAGACCTCTATGGGCTTCCAAACATCACTTTGCCTATTCCACAAGATCTGTCTCAGCGAAAGACTTCTTGAGGGGAAAGCTGTAACTCTGTGAGATGATTTCACAGAACACAAAGAAGTTTCTCAGAAAGCTTCTTTCTCTTTGTTATCGGAGGATATTTCCTTTGGCCCTCTAGTCTTCCAAGGGATCCGAAATATCTGTTCTCAGATTCCACAGAAATAAGGCTAGCAAAGAGATACATGAAATACAGATATAACTCTGTGAGACGAATTAACAGAACACTAAGCAGTTTCTCAGAAAGCATCTCTCCAGATTTCATTTGAGGATATTTCCTTTTTCAACATAGCCCTCTATGGTCTTCCAAATATCACTTAGCCAATTCCATAAGAACTGTCTTAGCGAAAGGCTTCTTGAGGGGAAAGCTGTAACTCTGAGAGATGATTTCACAGAACACAAAGAGGATTCTCAGAAAACTTCTTTCTCTTTGTTATTGGAAGATATTTCCTTTGGCCCTATAGTCTTCAAAGGGATCTGAAATATCTGTTCTCAGATTCCACAGATATAAGGCTAGCAAAGAGATCCACGAAATACAGATGTAACTCTGGGAGATGAATTAACAGAACACTAAGCAGTTTCTCAGAAAGCTTCTTTCCAGATTTCATCTGAGGATATTACCTTTTTCACCATAGCCCTCTATGGGCTTCCAAATATCTCTTTGCCAATTCCACAAGAACTGTCTTAGCGAAAGGCTTCTTGAGGGGAAAGCTGTAACTCTGTGAGATGATTTCACAGAACACAAAGAAGTTTCTCAGAAAGCTTCTTTCTCTTTGTTATCGGAGGATATTTCCTATGGCCCTATAGACTTCAAAGGGATCCGAAATATCTGTACTCAGATTACACAGAAATAAGGCTAGAAAAGAGATCCAAGAAATACAGATGTAACTCTGTGAGTGGAAGTCACAGAACATTTAGCGGTTTCTCAGAAAGCTTCTTTCCAGATTTCATCTGAGGATATTTTCTTTTTCTACATAGCCCTCTATGGGCTTCCAAATATCACTTTGCCAATTCCAGCAGAACTGTCTTAGCGAAAGTCTTCTAGAGGGGAAAGCTGTATCTTTGTGAGATGATTTCACAGAACACAAAGAAGTTTCTCAGAAAGCTTCTTTCTCTTTGTTATCGGAGGATATTTCCTTTGGCCCTATAGTCTTCAAAGGGATCCGAAATATCTGTTCTCAGATTCCACAGAAAAAAGGCTAGCAAAGAGATCCACGAAATACAGATGTAACTCTGTAAGTGGAAGTCACAAAACACTAACCGGTTTCTCAGATATCTTCTTTCCAGATTTCATCTGAGAATATTAGCTTTTTCACCATAGCCCTCTATGGGCTTCCAAATATCACTTTGTCAATTCCACAAGAACTGTCTTAGCGAAAGGCTTCTCGAGTGGAAAGCTGTAACTCTGTGAGATGATTTCACAGAACACAAAGAAGTCTCTCAGAAAGCTTCTTTCTCTTTGTTATCGGAAGATATTTCCTTTGGCCCTATAGTCTTCAAAGGGATCCGAAATGTCTGTTCTCAGATTCCACAGAAATAAGGCTAGCAAAGAGATCCACGAAATACAGATGCAACTCTGTGAGATGAATTAACAGAACACTAAGCAGTTTCTCAGAAAGCTTCTTTCCAGATTTCATCTGAGGATATTTCCTTTTTCACCATAGCCCTCTATGGGCTTCCAAATATCACTTTTCCAATTCCACAAGAACTGTCTTAACGAAAGGCTTCTTGAGGGTAAAGCTGTAACTCTGTGAGATGATTTCACAGAACACAAAGAAGTTTCTCAGAAAGCTTCTTTCTCTTTGTTATCGGAGGATATTTCCTTTGGCCCTATAGTCTTCGAAGGGATCCGAAATATCTGTTCTCAGATTCCACAGAAATAAGGCTAGCAAAGAGATCCACGAAATACAGATGTAACTCTGTGAGTTGAATTCAAGAAACACTAAGCAGTTTCTCAGAAAGCTTCTTTCCAGATTTCATCTTAGGATATTTCCTTTTTCACCATAGCACTCTATGGGCTTCCGAAAATCACTTTGCCAATTCCACAAGAACTGTCTTAGCGAAAGGCTTTTTGAGGGGAAAGCTGTAACTCTGTGAGATGATTTCACAGAACACAAAGAAGTTTCTCAGAAACCTTCTTTCTCTTTGTTATCGGAGGATATTTCCTTTGGCCCTATAGTCTTCAAAGGGATCCGAAATATCTGTTCTCAGATTCCACAGAAATAAGGCTAGCAAAGAGATCCACGAAAGACAGATGTAACACTGTGAGACGAATTAACAGAACACTAAGCAGTTTCTCAGAAAGCATCTTTCCAGATTTCATCTGAGGATATTTCCTTTTTCAACATAGCCCTCTATGGGCTTACAAATATCACTTTGCCAATTCCACAAGAACTGTCTTAGCGTAAGGCTGCTTGAGGTGAAAGCTGTAACTCTGTGAGATGATTTCACAGAACACAAAGAAGTTTCTTAGAGAGCTTCTTTCTCTTTGTTATCGGAGGATACATCCTTTGGCCCTATAGTCTTCAAAGGGATCCGAAATATCTGTTCTCAGATTCAACAGAAATAAGGCTAGCAAAGGGATCCACGAAATACAGATGTAACTCTGTGAGTGGAAGTCACAGAACACTAAGCGGTTTCTCAGAAAGCTTCTTTCCAGATTTCATCTGAGGATATTTCCTTTTTCAACATAGCCCTCTATGGGCTTCGAAATATCACTTTGCCAATTCCACAAGAAATGTCTTAGCGAAATTCTTCTTGAGGGGAAAGCTGTAACTCTGTGAGATGATTTCACAGAACAAAAAGAAGTCTCTCAGAAAGCTTCTTTCTCTTTGTTATCGGAAGATATTTCCTTTGGCCCTATAGTCTTCAAAGGGATCCGAAATATCTGTTCTCAGATTCCACAGAAATAAGGCTAGCAAAGAGATCCGCGAAATACAGATTTAACTCTGTGAGTTGAATTAACAGAACACTAAGCAGTTTCTCAGAAAGCTTCTTTCCAGATTTCATCTGAGTATATTTTCTTTTTCACCATAGCCCTCTATGGGCTTCCGAAAATCACTTTGCCAATTCCACAAGAACTGTCTTAGCGAAAGGCTTTTTGAGGGGAAAGCTGTAACTCTGTGAGATGATTTCACAGAACACAAAGAAGTTTCTCAGAAAGCTTCGTACTCTTTGTTATCGGAGGATATTTCCTTTGGCCCTATAGTCTTCAAAGGGATCCGAAATATCTGTTCTCAGATTCCACAGAAATAAGGCTAGCAAAGAGATCCACGAAAGACAGATGTAACTCTGTGAGACGAATTAACAGAACACTAAGCAGTTACTCAGAAAGCATCTTTCCAGATTTCATCTGAGGATATTTCCTTTTTCAACAAAGCCCTCTATGGTCTTCCAAATATCACTTTGCCAATTCCACAAGAACTGTCTTAGCGTAAGGCTGCTTGAGGGGAAAGCTGTAACTCTGTGAGATGATTTCACAGAACACAAAGAAGTTTCTTAGATAGCTTCTTTCTCTTTGTTATCGGAGGATACATCCTTTGGCCCTATAGTCTTCAAACGGATCCGAAATATCTGTTCTCAGATTCAACAGAAATAAGGCTAGCAAAGGGATCCACGAAATACAGATGTAACTCTGTGAGTGGAAGTCACAGAACACTAAGCGGTTTCTCAGAAAGCATCTTTCCAGATTTCATCTGAGGATATTTCCTTTTCAACATAGCCCTCTATGGGCTTTGAAATATCACTTTGCCAATTCCACAAGAAATGTCTTAGCGAAAGGCTTCTTGAGGGGAAAGCTGTAACTCTGTGAGATGATTTCACAGAACACAATGAAGATTCTCAGAAAACTTCTTTCTCTTTGTTATTGGAGGATATTTCCTTTGGCCCTATAGTCTTCAAAGGGATCTGAAATATCTGTTCTCAGATTCCACAGAAATAAGGTTGGCAAAGAGATCCACGAAATACAGATGTAACTCTGTGAGATGAATTAACAGAACACTAAGCAGTTTCACAGAAAGCTTCTTTCCAGATTTCATCTGAGGATATTTCCTTTTTCACCATACCCTCTATGAGCTTCCAAATATCACTTTGCCAATTCCACAAGAACTGTCTTAGCGAAAGGCTTCTTGAGGGTAAAGCTGTAACTCTGTGAGATGATTTCACAGAACATAAAGAAGTTTCTCAGAAAGCTTCTATCTCTTTGTTATCGGAGGATATTTCCTTTGGCCCTAAAGTCTTCAAAGGGATCCGAAATATCTGTTCTCAGATTCCACAGAAATAAGGCTAGCAAAGAGATCCAAGAAATACAGATGTAACTCATTGAGTGGAAGTCACAGAACACTAAGCGGTTTCTCAGAAAGCTTCTTTCTAGATTTCATCTGAGGATATTTCCTTTTTCACCATAGCCCTCTATGGGCTTCCAAATATCACTTTGCCAATTCCACAAGAACTGTCGTATCGAAAGCCTTCTTGAGGTGAAAGTTGTATCTCTGCGAGATGATTTCACAGAACACAAAGAAGTTTCTCAGAAAGCTTCTTTCTCTTTGTTATCGGAGGATATTTCCTTTGGCCCTATAGTCTTCAAAGGGATCCGAAATATCTGTTCTCAGATTCCACAGAAATAAGGCTAGCAAAGAGATCCACGAAATATAGATGTAACTCTGTGAGTGGAAGTCATAGAACACTAACCGGTTTCTCAGATAGCTTCTTTCCAGATTTCATCTTAAGATATTTCCTTTTTCACCATAGCACTCTATGGGCTTCCAAGTATCACTTTTCCAATTCCAGCAGAACTGTCTTAGCGAAAGTCTTCTTGAGGGGAAAGCTGTAACTCTGTGAGATGATTTCACAAAACACAAAGAAGTTTCTCAGAAAGCTTCTTTCTCTTTGTTATCGGAGGATACTTCCTTTGGCCCTAGAGTCTTCAAAGGGATCTGAAATATCTGTTCTCAGATTCCACAGAAAAAAGGCTAGCAAAGAGATCCACGAAATAGAGATGTAACTCTGTGAGTGGAAGTCACAGAACACTAACAGGTTTCTCAGATAGCTTCTTTCCAGATTTCATCTTAGTATATTTCCTTTTTCACCATAGCCCTCTATGGGCTTCCAAATATCACTTTGTCAATTCCACAAGAACTGTCTTAGCGAAAGGCTTCTTGAGTGGAAAGCTGTAACTCTGTGAGATGATTTCACAGAACAAAAAGAAGTCTCTCAGAAAGCTTCTTTCTCTTTGTTATCGGAAGATATTTCCTTTGGCCCTATAGTCTTCAAAGGGATCCGAAATATCTGTTCTCAGATTCCACAGAAATAAGGCTAGCAAAGAGATCCGCGAAATGCAGATTTAACTCTGTGAGATGAATTAACAGAACACTAAGCAGTTTCTCAGAAAGCTTCTTTCCAGATTTCATCTGAGGATATTTTCTTTTTCACCATAGCCCTCTATGGGCTTCCGTAAATCACTTTGCCAATTCCACAAGAACTGTCTTAGCGAAAGGCTTTTTGAGGGGAAAGCTGTAACTCTGTGAGATGATTTCACAGAACACAAAGAAGTTTCTCAGAAAGCTTCTTTCTCTTTGTTATCGGAGGATATTTCCTTTGGCCCTATAGTCTTCAAAGGGATCCGAAATATCTGTTCTCAGATTCCACAGAAATAAGGCTAGCAAAGAGATCCACGAAAGACAGATGTAACTCTGTGAGACGAATTAACAGAACACTACGCAGTTACTCAGAAAGCATCTTTCCAGATTTCATCTGAGGATATTTCCTTTTTCAACAAAGCCCTCTATGGGCTTCCAAATATCACTTTGCCAATTCCACAAGAACTGTCTTAGCGAAAGGCTTCTTGAGGGTAAAGCTGTAACTCTGTGAGATGATTTCACAGAACACAAAGAAGTTTCTCAGAAAGCTTCTTTCTCTTTGTTATCGGACGATATTTCCTTTGGCCCTATAGTCTTCAAAGGGATCCGAAATATCTCTTCTCAGATTCCGCAGAAATAAGGCTAGCAAAGTGATCCAAGAAATACAGATGTAACTCATTGAGTGGAAGTCACAGAACACTAAGCGGTTTCTCAGAAAGCTTCTTTCCAGATTTCATCTGAGGATATTTCCTTTTTCACCATAGCCCTCTCTGGGCTTCCAAATATCACTTTGCCAATTCCACAAGAACTGTCGTATCTAAAGACTTCTTGAGGTGAAAGCTGTATCTCTGCGAGATGATTTCACAGAACACAAAGAAGTTTCTCAGAAAGCTTCTTTCTCTTTTTATCGGAGGATATTTCCTTTGGCCCTATAGTCTTCAAAGGGATCCGAAATATCTGTTCTCAGATTCCACAGAAATAAGGCTAGCAAAGAGATCCACGAAATAGAGATGTAACTCTGTGAGTGGAAGTCACAGAACACTATCCGGTTTCTCAGATAGCTTCTTTCCAGATTTCATCTGAGTATATTTACTTTTTCACCATAGCCCTCTATGGGCTTCCAATTGTCACTTTGTCAATTCCACAAGAACTGGCTTAGCGAAAGGCTTTTTGAGGGGAAAGCTGTAACTCTGTGAGATGATTTCACAGAACACAAAGAAGTTTCTCAGAAAGCTTCTTTCTCTTTGTTATTGGAGGATATTTCCTTTGGCCCTATAGTCTTCAAAGGGATCCGAAATATCTGTTCTCAGATTCCACAGAAATAAGGCTAGCAAAGAGATCCACGAAATACAGATGTAACTCTGTCAGTGGAAGTCACAGTACACTAAGCGGTTTCTCAATAAGCTTCTTTCCAGATTTCATCTGAGGATATTTCCTTTTTCACCATAGCCCTCTATGGGCTTCCAAATATCACTTTGCCAATTCCACAAGAACTGTCTTAGCGAAAGGCTTCTTGAGGGGAAAGCTGTAACTCTGTGAGATGATTTCAAAGAACACAAAGAAGTTTCTCAGAAAGCTTCTTTCTCTTTGTTATCGGAGGATATTTCCTTTGGCCCTATAGTCTTCAAAGGGATCCGAAATATCTGTTCTCAATTTCCACAGAAATAAGGCTAGCAAGGAGATCCACGAAATACAGATGTAACTCTGTCAGTGGAAGTCATAGAACACTAAGCGGTTTCTCAGAAAGCTTCTTTCCAGATTTCATCTGAGGATATTTCCTTTTTCACCATAGCCCTCTATGGGCTTCCAAATATCACGTTGCCAATTACACAAGAAAGGTCTTAGCGAAAGGCTTCTTGAGGGGAAAGCTGTAACACTGTGAGATGATTTCACAGAACACAAAGAAGTTTCTCAGAAAGCTTCTTTCTCTTTGTTATCGGAGGATATTTCCTTTGGCCCTGTAGTCTTCAAAGGGATCCGAAATATCTGTTCTCAGATTCCACAGAAATAAAGCTAGCAAAGAGATCCACGAAATACAGATGTAACTCTGTGAGATGAATTAACAGAACACTAAGCGGTTTCTCAGAAAGCTTCTTTCCAGATTTCATCTGAGGATATTTCCTTTTTCACCGTAGACCTCTATGGGCTTACAAATATCACTTTGCCAATTCCACAAGAACTGACTTAGCGAAAGACTTCTTGAGAAGAAAGCTGTAACTCTGCGAGATGATTTAAAAGAACACAAAGAAGTTTCTGAGAAAGCTTCTTTCTCTTTGTTATCGGAGGATATTTCCTTTGGCCCTATAGTCTTCAAAGGTATCCGAAATATCTTTTCTCAGATTCCACAGAAATAAGGCTAGCAAAGAGATCCACGAAATACAGATGTAACACTGTGAGATGAATTAACAGAACACTAAGCAGTTTTTGAGAAAGCTTCTTTCCAGATTTCATCTGAGGATATTTCCTTTTTCACCATAGCCCTCTATGGGCTTCCAAATATCACTTTGCCAATTCCACAAGAACTGTCTTAGCGAGAGGCTTCTTGAGGGGAAGCTGTAACTCTGTGAGATGATTTCACAGAACACAAAGAAGTTTCTCAGAAAGCTTCATTCTCTTTGTTATCGGAGGATATTTCCTTTGGCCCTATAGTCTTCTAAGGGATCCGAAATATCTGTTCTCATTTTCCTCAGAAATAAGGCTAGCAAAGAAATCCACGAGATACAGATGTAACTCTGTGAGATGAATTAACAGAACACTAAGCAGTTAGTCAGAAAGCTTCTTTCCAGATTTCATCTGAGGATATTTCCTTTTTCACCATAGCCCTCTATGGGCTTCCAAATATCACTTTGCGAATTCCACAAGAACTGTCTTAGCGAAAGGCTTCTTGAGGGGAAAGCTGTAACTCTGTGAGATGATTTCACAGAACACAAAGAAGTTTCTCAGAAAGCTTCATTCTCTTTGTTATCGGAGGATATTTACTTTGGCCCTATAGTCTTCAAAGGGATCCGAAATATTTGTTCTCATTTTCCACAGAAATAAGGCTAGCAAAGAGATCCACGAACGACAGATGTAACTCTGTGAGGTGAATTAACAGAACACTAAGTAGTTTCTCAGAAAGCTTCTTTCCAGATTTCATCTGATTATATTTCCTTTTTCAAAATAGCCCTCTATGGACTTCCAAATATCACTTTGCCAATTCCACAAGAACTGTCATAGCGAAAGGCTTCTTGAGGGGAAAGCTGTAACTCTGTGAGATGATTTCACAGAACACAAAGAAGTTTCTAAGAAAGCTTCTCTCTCTTTGTTATCGGAGGATATTTCCTTTGGCCCTATAGTCTTCAAAGGGATCCGAAATATCTGCTTTCAGATGCCACAGAAATAAGGCTAGCAAAGAGATTCACGAAATACAGATGTAACTCTGTGAGATTAATTAACAGAATACTAAGCAGTTTCTCAAAAACCTTCTTTCCAGATTTCATCTGAGGATATTTCCTTTTTCACCATAGCCCACTAGGGGATTCCAAATATCACGTTGCCAATTACACAAGAAGTGTCTTAGCGAAAGGCATCTTGACGGGAAAGCTGTAACTCTGTGAGATGATTTCACAGAACACAAAGAAGTTTCTCCGAAACCACCTTTCTCTTTGTTATCGGAGGATATTTCCTTTGGCCCTATAGTCTTCAAAGAGATCCAAAATATCTGTTCTGAGATTCCACAGAAATAAGGCTAGCAAAGAGATCCAGGAAATACACTTTTAACTCTGTCAGATGAATTAACAGAGCACTAAGAAGTTTCTCAGAAAGCTTCTTTCCAGATTTCATCTGAGGATATTTCCTTTTTCTATATAGCCCTCCTGGGCTTCCAATTATCACTTTGCCAATTCCACAAGAACTGTCTTAGCGAAAGGCTTCTTGAGGGGAAAGCTGTAGCTCTGTGAGATGATTTCACAGAACACAAAGGAGTTTCTAAGAAAGCTTCTTTTTCTTTGTTATCGGAGGATATTTCCTTTGGCCCTATAGTCTTCAAAGGGATCCGAAATATCTGCTTTCAGATTCCACAGAAACAAGGCTAGCAAAGAGATCCACGAAATACAGATGTAACTCTGTGAGATTAATTAACAGAATACTAAGCAGTTTCTCAGAAAGCTTCTTGCCAGATTTCATCTGAGGATATTTCCTTTTTCACCATAGCCCTCTATGGGCTTCCAAATATCACGTTGCCAATTACACAAGAAGTGTCTTAGCGAAAGGCATCTTGAGGGGAAAGCTGTAACTCTGTGAGATGAGTTCACAGAACACAAAGAAGTTTCTCAGAAAGCCTCTTTCTCTTAGTTATCGCAGGATATTTCCTTTGGCCCTATAGTCTTCAAAGGGATCCGAAATATCTGTTCTCAGATTCCACAGAAATAAGGCTAGCAAAGAGATCCACGAAATACAGATGTAACTCTGTGAGTGGAAGTCACAGAACACTAGCAGTTTCTCACAAAGCTTCTTTCCAGATTTCATCTGAGGATATTTCCTTTTTCACCATAGCCCTCTATGGGCTTCCAAATATCACTTTGCCAATTCCACAAAAACTGTCTTAGCGAAAGGCTTCTTGAGGGGAAAGCTATAACTCTGTGAGATGATTTCACAGAACACAAAGAAGTTTCTCAGAAAGCTTCTTTCTCTTTGTTATCGGAGGATATTTCCTTTGGCCCTATAGTCTTCAAAGGGATCCGATATATCTGTTCTCCGATTCCATAAAAAAAAAGCTAGCAAAGAGATTCACGAAATACAGATGTAACTCTGTGAGATGAATTAACAGAACTCTAATCAGTTTCTCAGAAAACTTCTTTCCAGATTTCATCTGAGGATATTTCCTTTTTGTACATAGCCCTCTATGGGCTTCCAAATGTCAGTTTGCCAATTCCACAAGAACTGTCTTAGCAAAAGGCTTCCTGAGGGGAAAGCTGTAACTCTGTGAGATGATTTCACAGAACACAAAGAAGTCTCTCAGAAAGCTTCTTTCTCTTTGTTATCGGAGGATATTTCCTTTGGCCCTATAGTCTTCAAAGGGATCCGAAATATCTGTTCTCAGATTCCACAGAAATAAGGCTAGCAAAGAGATCCACGAAATACAGATGTAACTCTGTGAGTGGAAGTCACAGAACACTAAGCGGTTTCTCAGAAAGCTTCTTTTCAGATTTCATCTGAGGATATTTCCTTTTTCACCATAGCCCTTTATGGGCTTCCAAATGTCACTTTGCCAATTCCACAAGAACTGTCTTTGCGAAAGGCTTCTTGAGGGGAAAGCTGTAACTCTGCGAGATGATTTCAGAGAACACCAAGAAGTTACTCAGAAAGCTTCTTTCTCTTTGTTATCGCAGGATATGTCCTTTGGCCCTATAGTCTTCAAAGGGATCCAAAATATCTATTCTCAGATTCCACAGAAATAATTCTAGCAAAGAGATCCACGAAATACAGATGTAACTCTGTGAGTAGAAGTCAGAGAACACTAAGCAGTTTCTCAGAAAGCTTCTTTCCAGATTTCATCTGAGGATATTTCCTTTTTCACCATAGTCCTCTATGGGCTTCCAAATATCACTTTGCCATTTCCACAAGAACTGTCTTAACGAAAGGCTTCTTGAGGGGAAAGCTGTAACTCTGTGAGATGATTTCACAGAACACAAAGAAGTTTCTCAGAAAGCTTCTTTCTCTTTTTTATCGGACGATATTTCCTTTGGCCGTAGAGTCTTCAAAGGAATCCGAAATATCTGTTTTCAGATTCCACAGAAATAAGGCTAGCCAAGAGATCCACGAAACACAGATGTAACTCTCTGAGATGAATTAACAGAACACTAAGCAGTTTCTCAGAAAGCCTCTTTCCAGATTTCATCTGAGGATATTTCCTTTTTCACCATAGACCTCTATGGGCTTCCAAATAGAACTTTGCCAATTCCACAAGAACTTTCTTAGCGAAAGGCTTCTTGAGGGGAAAGCTGTAACTCTGTGAGATGATTTCACAGAATACAAAGAAGTTTCTGAGAAAGCTTCTTTCTCTTTGTTATCGGAGTAAATGTCCTTTGGCCCTATAGTCTTCAAAGGGATCAGAAATATCTGTTCTCAGATTCCAAAGAAATAATTCTAGCAAAGAGATCCACGAAATACAGATGTAACTCTGTTGAGATGAATTAACAGAACACTAAGTAGTTTCTCAGAAAGCTTCTTTCCAGATTTCATCTGAGGATATTTCCTTTTTCACCATGGCCCTCTATGGGCTTCCAAATATCAGTTTGCCAATTCCACAAGAACTGTCTGAGCGAAAGGCTTCTTGAGGGGAAAGCTGTAACTCTGTGAGATGATTTCACTGAACACGAAGAAGTTCCTCAGAAAGCTTCTTTCTCTTTGTTATAGGAGGATATTTCCTTTGGCTCTAAAGTCTTCAAAGGGATCCGAAATATCTGCTCTCAGATTCCACAGAAATAAGGCTAGCAAAGAGATTCACGAAATACAGATGTAACTCTGTGCGATTAATTAGCAGAATACTAAGCACTTTCTCAGAAAGCTACTTTCCAGATTTCATCTGAGGATATTTCCTTTTACACCATAGCCCTCTATGGGCTTCCAAATATCACTTACCCTATTGCACAAGAACTGTCTTAGCGAAAGGCTTCTTGAGGAGAAAGATGTAACTCTGTGAGATGATTTCACAGAAAACAAAGAAGTTTCTCCGAAAGCTTCTTTCTCTTTGTTATCGGATGATATTTCCTTTGGCCCTATAGTCTTCAAAGGGATCCGAAATATCTGTTCTCAGATTCCACAGAAAACAGGCTAGCAAAGAGATCCACGAAATACAGATGTAACTCTGTGAGATGAATTAACAGAACACTAAGCAGATTCTCAGAAAGCTTCTTTCCAGATTTCATCTGAGGATATTTCCTTTTTCACCATAGCCCTCTATGGGCTTCCAAATATCACTTTGCCAATTCCACAAGAAATGTCTTAGCGAAAGGCTTCTTGAGGGAAAAGCTGTAACTCCGTGAGATGATTTCACAGAACACAAAGAAGATTCTCAGAAAGCTTCTTTCTCTTTGTTATCGGAGGATGTTTCCTTTGGCCCTATAGTCTTCAAAGGGATACGAAATATCTGTTCTCAGACACCACAGAAATAATGCTAGCAAAGAGATCCACGAAATACAGATGTAAATCTGTGAGATGAATTAACAGAACACTAAGCAGTTTCTCACAAAGCTTCTTTCCAGATTTCATCTGAGGATATTTCCTTTTTCACCGTAGCCCTCTATGGGCTTCCAAATATCACTTTGCCAATTCCACAAGAACAGTCTTAGCGAAAGGCTTCTTGAGGGGAAAGCTGTAATCCTGTGAGATGATTTCACAGAATACAAAGAAGTTTCTGAGAAAGCTTCTTTGTCTTTGTTATCGGAGGATATTTCCTTTGGCCCTATAATCTTCAAAGGGATCCGAAATATCTATTCTCAGATTCCACAGAAATAAGGCTAGCGAAGATATCTACGAAATACAGATATAACTCTGTGAGATGAATTAACAGAACACTAAGCAGTTTCTCAGAAAGATTCTTTCCAGATTTCATCTGAGGATATTTCCTTTTTCACCATAGCCCTCTATGGGCTTCCAAATATCACTTTGCCAATTCCACAAGATCTGTCTTAGCGAAAGGCTTCTTGAGGGGAAAGCTGTAACTCTGTGAGACGATTTCACAGAACACAAAGAAGTTTCCCAGAAAGCTTCTTTCTCTTTGTAATCGGAGGATATTTCCTTTGGCCCTATAGTCTTCAAAGGGATCCGAAATATCTGCTTTCAGATTCCAAGAAATAAGGCTAGCAAAGAGATCCACAGATGTAACTCTGTGAGATTAATTAACAGAATACTAAGCAGTTTCTCAGAAAGCTTCTTTCAAGATTTCATCTGAGGATATTTCCTTTTTCACCATAGCCCTCTAGGGGCTTCCAAATATCACGTTGCCAATTACACAAGAAGTGTCTTAGCGAAAGGCATCTTGAGGGGAAAGCTGTAACTCTGTGAGATGATTTCACAGAACACCAAGAAGTTTCTCAGAAAGCCTCTTTCTCTTAGTTATCGCAGGATATTTCCTTTGGCCCTATAGTCTTCAAAGGGATCCGAAATATCTGTTCTCAGATTCCACAGAAATAAGGCTAGCAAAGAGATCCACGAAATACAGATGTAACTCTGTGAGTGGAAGTCACAGAACACTAGCAGTTTCTCAGAAAGCTTCTTTCCAGATTTCATCTGAGGATATTTCCTTTTTCACCATAGCCCTCTATGGGCTTCCAAATATCACTTTGCCAATTCCACAAGAACTGTCTTAGCTAAAGGCTTCTTGAGGGGAAAGCTGTAACTCTGTGATATGATTTCACAGAACACAAAGAAGTTTCTCAGAAAGCTTCTTTCTCTTTGTTATCGGAGGATATTTCCTTTGGCCCTATAGTCTTCAAAGGGATCCGATATATCTGTTCTCCGATTCCACAAAAATAAAGCTAGCAAAGAGATTCACGAAATACAGATGTAACTCTGTGAGATGAATTAACAGAACTCTAATCAGTTTCTCAGAAAGCTTCTTTCCAGATTTCATCTGAGGATATTTCCTTTTTCTACATAGCCGTCTATGGGCTTCCAAATGTCAGTTTGCCAATTCCACAAGAACTGTCTTAGCGAAAGGCTTCTTGAGGGGAAAGCTGTAACTCTGTGAGATGATTTCACAGAACACAAAAAAGTTTCTCAGAAAGCTTCTTTCTCTTTGTTATTGGAGGATATTTCCTTTGGCCCTATAGTCTTCAAAGGGATCCGAAATATCTATTCTCAAATTCCACAGAAATAAGGCTAGCAAAGATATCCACGAAATACAGATATAACTCTGTGAGATGAATTAACAGAACACTAAGCAGTTTCTCAGAAAGATTCTTTCCAGATTTCATCTGAGGATATTTCCCTTTTCAACATAGCCCTCTATGGGCTTCCAAATATTACTTTGCCAATTCCACAAGAAGTGTCTTAGCGAAAGGCTTCTTGACGGGAAAGCTGTAACGCTCTGAGATGAATTCAAAGAACACAAAGAAGTTTCTCAGAAAGCCTCTTTGTCTTTGTTATCGGAGGATATTTCCTTTGGCCCTGTAGTCTTCAAAGGGATCCGAAATATCTGTTCTCAGATTCCACAGAAATAAGGCTAGAAAAGAGATCCACGAAATACAGATGTAACTCTGTGAGATGAATTAACAGAACACTAAGCAGTTTCTCAGAAAGCTTCTTTCCAGATTTCATCTGAGGATATTTCCTTTTTCACCATAGACCTCTATGGGCTTCCTAATATCACTTTGCCAATTCCACAAGAACTATCTTAGCGAAAGGCTTCTTGAGGGGAAAGCTGTAACTCTGTGAGATGATTTCACAGAACACAAAGAAGTTTCTCAGAAAGCTTCATTCTCTTTGTTATCGGAGGATATTTCCTTTGGCCCTATAGTCTTCAAAGGGATCCGAAATATCTGTTCTCATTTTCCACAGAAATAAGGCTAGCAAAGAGATCCACGAACGAGAGATGTAACTCTGTGAGATGAATTAACAGAACACTAAGCAGTTTCTCAGAAATCTTCTTTCCAGATTTCATCTGAGGATATTTCCTTTTTCAAAATAGCCCTCTATGGGCTTCCAAATATCACTTTGCCAATTCCACAAGAACTGTCTTAGCGAAAGGCTTCTTGAGGGGAAAGCTGTAACTCTGTGAGATGATTTCACAGAACACAAAGAAGTTTCTCAGAAACCACCTTTCTCTTTGTTATCGGAGGATATTTCCTTTGGCCCTATAGTCTTCAAAGAGATCCGAAATATCTGTTCTGAGATTCCACAGAAATAAGGCTAGCAAAGAGATCCAGGAAATACACATGTAACTCTGTGAGATGAATTAACGGAACACTAAGCTGATTCTCAGAAAGCTTCTTTCCAGATTTCATCTGAGGATATTTCCTTTTTCACCGTAGCCCTCTAGGGGCTTCCAAATATCACTTTGCCAATTCCACAAGAACAGTCTTAGCGAAATGCTTCTTGAGGGGAAAGCTGTAATCCTGTGACATGATTTCACAGAATACAAAGAAGTTTCTGAGAAAGCTTCTTTGTCTTTGTTATCGGAGGATATTTCCTTTGGCCCTATAATCTTCAAAGGGATCCGAAATATCTATTCTCAAATTCCACAGAAATAAGGCTAGCAAAGATATCCACGAAATACAGATATAACTCTGTGAGATGAATTAACAGAACACTAAGCAGTTTCTCAGAAAGATTCTTTCCAGATTTCATCTGAGGATATTTCCCTTTTCAACATAGCCCTCTATGGGCTTCCAAATATTACATTGCCAATTCCACAAGAAGTGTCTTAGCGAAAGGCTTCTTGACGGGAAAGCTGTAATGCTCTGAGATGAATTCAAAGAACACAAAGAAGTTTCTCAGAAAGCCTCTTTGTCTTTGTTATCGGAGGATATTTCATTTGGCGCTATAGTCTTCAAAGGGATCCGAAATATCTGTTCTCAGATTCCACAGAAATAAGTCTAGCAAAGAAATCCACGAAATACAGATGTAACTCTGTGAGATGAATTAACAGAACACTAAGCAGTTTCTCAGAAAGCTTCTTTCCAGATTTCATCTGAGGATATTTCCTTTTTCTATATAGCCCTCTCTGGGCTTCCAAATATCACTTTGCCAATTCCACAAGATCTGTCTTAGCGAAAGGCTTCTTGAGCGGAAAGCTGTAACTCTGTGAGATGATTTCACAGAACACAAAGATGTTTCCCAGAAAGCTTCTTTCTCTTTGTTATCGGAGGATATTTCCTTTGGCCCTATAGTCTTCAAAGGGATCCGAAATGTCTGTTCTCAGATTCCACAGAAATAAGGCTAGCAAAGAGATCCACGAAATACAGATGTAACTCTGTGAGTGGAAGTCACAGAACACTAGCAGTTTCTCAGAAAGCTTCTTTCCAGATTTCATCTGAGGATATTTCCTTTTTCACCATAGCCCTCTATGGGCTTCCAAAGATCACTTTGCCAATTCCACAAGAACTGTCTTAGCGAAAGGCTTCTTGAGGGGAAAGCTGTAACTCTGTGAGATGATTTCACAGAACACAAAGAAGTTTCTCAGAGAGCTTCTTTCTCTTTGTTATCGGAGGATATTTCCTTTGGCTCTGTAGTCTTCGAAGAGATCCGAAATATCGGTTCTGAGATTCCACAGAAATAAGGCTAGCAAAGAGATCCAGGAAATACACATGTAACTCTGTCAGATGAATTAACAGAACACTAAGAAGTTTCTCAGAAAGCTTCTTTCCAGATTTCATCTGAGGATATTTCCTTTTTCTATATAGCCCTCTTTGGGCTTCCAATTATCACTTTGCCAATTCCACAAGAACTGTCTTAGCGAAAGGCTTCTTGAGGGGAAAGCTGTAACTCTGTGAGATGATTTCACAGAACACAAAGAAGTTTCTCAGAAAGCTTCTTTCTCTTTGTTATCGGAGGATATTTCCTTTGGCCCTATAGTCTTCAAAGGGATCCGAAATATCTGTTCTCAGATACCACAGAAATAAGGCTAGCAAAGAGATCCACGAAATACAGATGTAACTCTGTGAGATGAATTAACAGAACACTAAGCATTTTCTCAGAAAGCTTCTTTCCAGATTTCATCTGAGGATATTTCCTTTTTCACCATAGCCCTCTCTGGGCTTCCAAATATCACTTTGCCAATTCCACAAGAACTGTCTTAGCGAAAGGCTTCTTGAGGGGAAAGCTGTAACTCTGTGAGATGATTTCACAGAACACAAAGAAGTTTCTCAGAAAGCTTCTTTCTCTTTGTTATCGGAGGATATTTCCTTTGGCCCTATAGTCTTCAAAGGGATCCGAAATATCTGTTCTCAGATACCACAGAAATAAGGCTAGCAAAGAGATCCACGAAATACAGATGTAACTCTGTGAGATGAATTAACAGAACACTAAGCATTTTCTCAGAAAGCTTCTTTCCAGATTTCATCTGAGGATATTTCCTTTTTCACCATAGCCCTCTCTGGGCTTCCAAATATCACTTTGCCAATTCCACAAGAACTGTCTTAGCGAAAGGCTTCTTGAGGGGAAAGCTGTAACTCTGTGAGATCATTTCACAGAACACAAAGAAGTTTCTAAGAAAGCTTCTTTCTCTTTGTTATCGGAGGATATTTCCTTTGGCCCTATAGTCTTCAAAGGGATTCGAAATATCTGCTTTCAGATTCCAAGAAATAAGGCTAGCAAAGAGATCCACAGATGTAACTCTGTGAGATTAATTAACAGAATACTAAGCAGTTTCTCAGAAAGGTTCTTTCCAGATTTCATCTGAGGATATTACCTTTTTCACCATAGCCCTCTAGCGGCTTCCAAACATCACGTTGCCAATTACACAGGAAGTGTCTAAGCGAAAGGCATCTTGAGGGGAAAGCTGTAACTCTGTGAGATGATTTCACAGAACACAAAGAAGTTTCTCAGAAAGTCTCTTTGTCTTTGTTATCGGTGGATATTTCCTTTGGCGCTATAGTCTTCAAAGGGATCCGAAATATCTGTTCTCAGATTCCACAGAAATAAGGCTAGCAAAGAGATCCACGAAATACAGATGTAACTCTGTGAGATGAATTAACAGAACACTAAGCAGTTTCTCAGAAAGCTTCTTTCCAGATTTCATCTGAGGATATTTCCTTTTTCACCATAGACCTCTATGGGCTTCCTAATATCACTTTGCCAATTCCACAAGAACTGTCTTAGCGAAAGGCTTCTTGAGGGGAAAGCTGTAACTCTGTGAGATGATTTCACAGAACACAAAGAAGTTTCTCAGAAAGCTTCATTCTCTTTGTTATCGGAGGATATTTCCTTTGGCCCTATAGTCTTCAAAGGGATCCGAAATATCTGTTCTCATTTTCCACAGAAATAAGGCTAGCAAAGAGATCCACGAACGAGAGATGTAACTCTGTGAGATGAACTAACAGAACACTAAGCAGTTTCTCAGAAAGCTTCTTTCCAGATTTCATCTGAGGATATTTCCTTTTCACCATAGCCCTCTAAGGGCTTCCAAATATCACTTTGCCAGTTTCACAAGAACTGTCTTAGGGAAAGGCTTCTTGAGGGGAAAGCTGTAACTCTGTGAGATGATTTCACAGAACACAAAGAAGTTTCTAAGAAAGCTTCTTTCTCTTTGTTATCGGAGGATATTTCCTTTGGCCCTATAGTCTTCAAAGGGATCCGAAATATCTGCTTTCAGATTCCACAGAAATAAGGCTAGCAAAGAGATTCACGAAATACAGATGTAACTCTGTGAGATTAATTAACAGAACACTAAGCAGTTTCTCAGAAAGCTTCTTTCCAGATTTCATCTGAGGATATTTCCTTTTTCACCATAGCCCTCTAGAGGCTTCCAAATATCACGTTGCCAATTACACAAGAAGTGTCTTAGCGAAAGGCATCTTGAGGGGAAAGCTGTAACTCTGTGAGATGATTTCACAGAACACAAAGAAGTTTCTCAGAAAGCCTCTTTGTCTTTGTTATCTGTGGATATTTCCTTTGGCGCTATAGTCTTCAAAGGGATCCGAAATATCTGTTCTCAGATTCCACAGAAATAAGGCTAGCAAAGAGATCCACGAAATACAGATGTAACTCTGTGAGATGAATTAACAGAACACTAAGCAGTTTCTCAGAAAGCTTCTTTCCAGATTTCCTCTTAGGATATTTCCTTTTTCAACATAGACCTCTATGGGCTTACAAATATCACTTTGCAAATTCCACAAGAACTGTCTTAGCGAAAGGCTTCTTGAGGGGAAAGCTGTAACTCTGTGAGATGATTTCACAGAACACAAAGAAGTTTCTCAGAAAGCTTCTTTCTCTTTGTTATCGGAGGATATTTCCTTTGGCCCTATAGTCTTCAAAGGGATCCGAAATATCTGCTCTCAGATACCACAGAAATAAGGCTAGCAAAGAGATCCACGAAATACAGATGTAACTCTGTGAGATGAATTAACAGAACACTAAGCATTTTCTCAGAAAGCTTCTTTCCAGATTTCATCTGAGGATATTTCCTTTTTCACCATAGCCCTCTCTGGGCTTCCAAATATCACTTTGCCAATTCCACAAGAACTGTCTTAGCGAAAGGCTTCTTGAGGGGAAAGCTGTAACTCTGTGAGATGATTTCACAGAACACAAAGAAGTTTCTAAGAAAGCTTCTTTCTCTTTGTTATCGGAGGATATTTCCTTTGGCCCTATAGTCTTCAAAGGGATTCGAAATATCTGCTTTCAGATTCCAAGAAATAAGGCTAGTAAAGAGATCCACAGATGTAACTCTGTGAGATTAATTAACAGAACACTAAGCAGTTTCTCAGAAATCTTCTTTCCAGATTTCATCTGAGGATATTTCCTTTTTCAACATAGCCCTCTATGGGCTTCCAAATATCACTTTGCCAATTCCACAAGAACTGTCTTAGCGAAAGGCTTCTTGAGGGGAAAGCTGTAACTCTGTGAGATGATTTCACAGAACACAAAGAAGTTTCTCAGAAACCACCTTTCTCTTTGTTATCGGAGGATATTTCCTTTGGCCCTATAGTCTTCAAAGAGATCCGAAATATCTGTTCTGAGATTCCACAGAAATAAGGCTAGCAAAGAGATCCAGGAAATACACATGTAACTCTGTCAGATGAATTAACAGAACACTAAGAAGATTCTCAGAAAGCTTCTTTCCAGATTTCATCTGAGGATATTTCCTTTTTCTATATAGCCCTCTCTGGGCTTCCAATTATCACTTTGCCAATTCCACAAGAACTGTCTTAGCGAAAGGCTTTTTGAGGGGAAAGCTGTAACTCTATGAGATGATTTCACAGAACACAAAGAAGTTTCTCAGAAAGCTTCTTTCTCTTTGTTATCGGAGGATATTTCCTTTGGCCCTATAGTCTTCAAAGGGATCCGAAATATCTATTCTCAGATACCACAGGAATAAGGCTAGCAAAGAGATTCACGAAATACAGATGTAACTCTGTGAGATTAATTAACAGAATACTAAGCAGTTTCTCAGAAAGCTTCTTCCCAGATTTCATCTGAGGATATTTCCATTTTCACAATAGCCCTCTAGGGGCTTTAAAATATCACGTTTCCAATTACACAAGAAGTGTCTTAGCGAAAGGCATCTTGAGGAGAAAGCTGTAACTCTGTGAGATGATTTCACAGAACACAAAGAAGTTTCTCCGAAAGCCTCTTTGTCTTTGTTATCGGTGGATATTTCCTTTGGCGCTATAGTCTTCAAAGGGATCCGAAATATCTGTTCTCAGATTCCACAGAAATAAGGCTAGCAAAGAGATCCACGAAATACAGATGTAACTCTGTGAGATGAATTAACAGAACACTAAGCAGTTTCTCAGAAAGCTTCTTTCCAGATTTCATCTGAGGATATTTCCTTTTTCAAAATAGCCCTCTATGGTCTTCCAAATATCACTTTGCCAATTCCACAAGAACTGTCTTAGCGAAAGGCTTCTTGAGGGGAAAGCTGTAACTCTGTGAGATGATTTCACAGAACACAAAGAAGTTTCTCAGAAAACTTCTTTCTCTTAGTTATCGCAGGATATTTCCTTTGGCACTATAGTCTTCAAAGAGATCCGAAATATCTGTTCTGAGATTCCACAGAAATAAGGCTAGCAAAGAGATCCAGGAAATACACATGTAACTCTGTCAGATGAATTAACAGAACACTAAGAAGTTTCTCAGGAAGCTTCTTTCCAGATTTCATCTGAGGATATTTCCTTTTCAAGATAGCCCTATCTGGGCTTCCAAATATCACTTTTCCAATTCCACAAGAACTGTCTTAGCGAAAGGCTTCTTGAGGGGAAAGCTGAAACTCTGTGAGATGATTTCACAGAACACAAAGAAGTTTCTCAGAAAGTCTCTTTCTCTTCGTTATCGGAGGATATTTCCTTTGGCGCTATAGTCTTCAAAGGGATCCGAAATATCTGTTCTCATTTTCCACAGAAATAAGGCTAGCAAAGAGATCCACGGAAGACAGATGTAATTCTGTGAGATGAATTAACAGAACACTAAGCAGTTTCTCAGAAAGCTTCTTTCCAGATTTCATCTGAGGATATTTCCTTTTCACCATAGCCCTCTAAGGGCTTCCAAATATCACTTTGCCAGTTTCACAAGAACTGTCTTAGGGAAAGGCTTCTTGAGGGGAAAGCTGTAACTCTGTGAGATGATTTCACAGAACACAAAGAAGTTTCTAAGAAAGCTTCTTTCTCTTTGTTATCGGAGGATATTTCCTTTGGCCCTATAGTCTTCAAAGGGATCCGAAATATCTGCTTTCAGATTCCACAGAAATAAGGCTAGCAAAGAGATTCACGAAATACAGATGTAACTCTGTGAGATTAATTAACAGAACACTAAGCAGTTTCTCAGAAAGCTTCTTTCAAGATTTCATCTGAGGATATTTCCTTTTTCAACATAGCCCTCTAGGGGCTTCCAAATATCACGTTGCCAATTACACAAGAAGTGTCTTAGCGAAAGGCATCTTGAGGGGAAAGCTGTAACTCTGTGAGATGATTTCACAAAACACAAAGAAGTTTCTCAGAAAGCCTCTTTGTCTTTGTTATCTGTGGATATTTCCTTTCGCGCTATAGTCTTCAAAGGGATCCGAAATATCTGTTCTCAGATTCCACAGAAATAAGGCTAGCAAAGAGATCCACGAAATACAGATGTAACTCTGTGAGATGAATTAACAGAACACTAAGCAGTTTCTCAGAAAGCTTCTTTCCAGATTTCCTCTGAGGATATTTCCTTTTTCAACATAGACCTCTATGGGCTTACAAATATCACTTTGCAAATTCCACAAGAACTGTCTTAGCGAAAGGCTTCTTGAGAGGAAAGCTGTAACTCTGCGAGATGATTTCACAGAACACAAAGAAGTTTCTGAGAAAGCTTCTTTGTCTTTGTTATTGGAGGATATTTCCTTTGGCCCTATAGTCTTCAAAGGGATCCGAAATATCTTTTCTCAGATTCCACAGAAATAAGGCTATCAAAGAGATCCACGAAATACAGATGTAACACTGTGAGATGAATTAACAGAACACTAAGCAGTTTCTCAGAAAGCTTCTTTCCAGATTTCATCCGAGGATATTTCCTTTTTCACCATAGCCCTATATGGGCTTCCAAATATCACTTTGCCAATTCCACAAGAACTTTCTTAGCGAAAGGCTTCTTGAGGGGAAAGCTGTAACTCTGTGAGATGATTTCACAGAACACAAAGAAGTTTCTCAGAAAGCTTCATTCTCTTTGTTATCGGAGGATATTTCCTTTGGCCCTATAGTCTTCTAAGGGATCCGAAATATCTGTTCTCATTTTCCACAGAAATAAGGCTAGCAAAGAAATCCACGAAAGACAGATGTAACTCTGTGAGATGAATTAACAGAACACTAAACAGTTTCTCAGAAAGCTTCTTTCCAGATTTCATCTGAGGATATTTCCTATTTCACCATAGCCCTCTAAGGGCTTCCAAATATCACTTTGCCAATTCCAAAAGAACTGTCTTAGCGAAAGGCTTCTTGAGAGGAAAGCTGTAACTCTGTGAGATGATTTCACAGAACAAAAAGAACTTTCTCAGAAAGCATCATTCTCTTTGTTATCGGAGGATATTTCCTTTGGCCCTATAGTCTTCAAAGGGATCCGAAATATCTGTTCTCATTTTCCACAGAAATAAGGCTAGCAAAGAGATCCACGAACGACAGATGTAACTCTGTGAGATGAATTAACAGAACACTAAGCAGTTTCTCAGAAAGCCTCTTTCCAGATTTTATCTGAGGATATTTCCTTTTTCAAAATAGCCCTCTATGGGCTTCCAAATATCACTTTGCCAATTCCACAAGAACTGTCTTAGCGAAAGGCTTCTTGAGGGGAAAGCTGTAACTCTGTGAGATGATTTCACAGAACACAAAGAAGTTTCTCAGAAAGCTTCTTTCTCTTTGTTATCGGAGGATATTTCCTTTGACCCTATAGTCTTCAAAGGGATCCGAAATATCTGCTTTCAGATTCCACAGAAATAAAGCTAGCAAAGAGATTCACGAAATACAGATGTAACTCTGTGAGATTAATTAACAGAATACTAAGCAGTTTCTCAGAAAGCTTCTTTCCAGATTTCATCTGAGGATATTTCCTTTTTCACCATAGCCCTCTAGGGGCTTCCAAATATCACGTTGCCAATTACACAAGAAGTGTCTTAGCGAAAGGCATCTTGAGGGGAAAGCTGTAACTCTGTGAGATGATTTCACAGAACACAAAGAAGTTTCTCAGAAACCACCTTTCTCTCTGTTATCGGAGGATATTTCCTTTGGCCCTATCGTCTTCAAAGAGATCCGAAATATCTGTTCTGAGATTCCACAGAAATAAGGCTAGCAAAGAGATGCAGGAAATACCGATGTAACTCTGTGAGATGAATTAACAGAACACTAAGAAGTTTCTCAGAAAGCTTCTTTCCAGATTTCATCTGAGGATATTTCCTTTTTCTATATAGCCCTCTCTGGGCTTCCAATTATCACTTTGCCAATTCCACAAGAACTGTCTTAGCGAAAGGCTTCTTGAGGGGAAAGCTGTAACTCTATGAGATGATTTCACAGAACACAAAGAAGTTTCTCAGAAAGCTTCTTTCTCTTTGTTATTGCAGGATATTTCCTTTGGCCCTATAGTCTTCAAAGGGATCCGAAATATCTATTCTCAGATACCACAGAAATAAGGCTAGCAAAGAGATCCACGAAATATAGATGTAACTCTGCGAGATGAATGAACAGAACACTCAGCAGTTTCTCAGAAAGCTTCTTTCCAGACTTCATCTGAGGATATTTCCTTTTTCAACATAGCCCTCTATGGGCTTCCAAATATCACTTTGCCAATTCCCGAAGAACTGTCTTAGCGAAAGGCTTCTTGAGGGGAAAGCTGTAACTCTGTGAGATGATTTCACAGAACTCAAAGAAGTTTCCCAAAAAGCCTCTTTCTCTTTTTTATCGGAGGATATTTCCTTTGGCCCTATAGTCTTCAAAGGGATCCGAAATATCTGTTCTCAGATTCCACAGAAATAAGGTTAGCAAAGAGATCCAAGAAATACAGATGTAACTCTTTGAGATGAATTAACAGAACACTAAGCAGTTTCTCAGAAAGCTTCTTTCCAGATTTCATCTGAGGATATTTCCTTTTTCACCATAGCCCTCTAGGGGCTTCCAAATATCACTTTGCCAATTCCACAAGAACTGTCTTAGAGAAAGGCTTCTTGAGGGGAAAGCTGTAACTCTGTGAGATGATTTCACAGAACACAAAGAAGTTTCTCAGAAAGCTTTTTTCTCTTTGTTATCGGAGGATATTTCTTTTGGCCCTATAGTCTTCAAAGAGATCCGAAATATCTGTTCTGAGATTCCACAGAAATAAGGCTAGCAAAGAGATCCAGGAAATACTCATGTAACTCTGTCAGATGAATTAACAGGATACTAAGAAGTTTCTGAGATAGCTTCTTTCCAGATTTCATTTGAGGATATTTCCTTTTTCTATATAGACCTCCCTGGTCTTCCAATTATCACTTTGCCAATTCCACAAGAACTGTCTTAGCGAAAGGCTTCTTGAGGGGAAAGCTGTAACTCTGTGAGATGATTTCACAGAAAACAAAGAAGTTTCTCAGAAAGCTTCTTTCTCTTTGTTATCGGAGGATATTTCCTTTGGCCCTATATTCTTCAAAGGGATCCGAAATATCTGTTCTCAGATTCCACAGAAATAAGGCTAGCAAAGAGATCCACGAAATACAGATGTAACTCTGTGAGTGGAAGTCACAGAACACTAAGCGGTTTCTCAGAAAGCTTCTTTCCCGATTTCATCTGAGGATATTTCGTTTTTCACCATAGCCCTCTATGGGCTTCCGAATATCACTTTGCAAATTCCACAAGAACTGTCTTAGCGAAAGGCTTCTTGAGGGGAAAGCTCTAACGCTGTGAGGTGATTTCACAGAACACAAAGAAGTTTCTCAGAAAGCCTCTTTGTCTTTGTTATCTGTGGATATTTCCTTTGGCGCTATAGTCTTCAAAGGGATCCGAAATATCTGTTCTCAGATTCCAAGAAATAAGGCTAGCAAAGAGATCCACAGATGTAACTCTGTGAGATTAATTAACAGAATACTAAGCAGTTTCTCAGAAAGCTTCTTTCCAGATTTCATCTGAGGATATTTCCTTTTTCACCATAGCCCTCTATGGGCTTCCAAATATCACTTTGCCAATTCCACAAGAACTGTCTTAGCTAAAGGCTTCTTGAGGGGAAAGCTGTAACTCTGTGATATGATTTCACAGAACACAAAGAAGTTTCTCAGAAAGCTTCTTTCTCTTTGTTATCGGAGGATATTTCCTTTGGCCCTATAGTCTTCAAAGGGATCCGATATATCTGTTCTCCGATTCCACAAAAATAAATCTAGCAAAGAGATTCACGAAATACAGATGTAACTCTGTGAGATGAATTAACAGAACTCTAATCAGTTTCTCAGAAAGCTTCTTTCCAGATTTCATCTGAGGATATTTCCTTTTTCTACATAGCCGTCTATGGGCTTCCAAATGTCAGTTTGCCAATTCCACAAGAACTGTCTTAGCGAAAGGCTTCTTGAGGGGAAAGCTGTAACTCTGTGAGATGATTTCACAGAACACAAAAAAGTTTCTCAGAAAGCTTCTTTCTCTTTGTTATGGGAGGATATTTCCTTTGGCCCTATAGTCTTCAAAGGGATCCGAAATATCTATTCTCAAATTCCACAGAAATAAGGCTAGCAAAGATATCCACGAAATACAGATATAACTCTGTGAGATGAATTAACAGAACACTAAGCAGTTTCTCAGAAAGATTCTGTCCAGATTTCATCTGAGGATATTTCCCTTTTCAACATAGCCCTCTATGGGCTTCCAAATATTACTTTGCCAATTCCACAAGAAGTGTCTTAGCGAAAGGCTTCTTGACGGGAAAGCTGTAACGCTCTGAGATGAATTCAAAGAACACAAAGAAGTTTCTCAGAAAGCCTCTTTGTCTTTGTTATCGGAGGATATTTCATTTGGCGCTATAGTCTTCAAAGGGATCCGAAATATCTGTTCTCAGATTCCACAGAAATAAGTCTAGCAAAGAAATCCACGAAATACAGATGTAACTCTGTGAGATGAATTAACAGAACACTAAGCAGTTTCTCAGAAAGCTTCTTTCCAGATTTCATCTGAGGATATTTCCTTTTTCTATATAGCCCTCTCTGGGCTTCCAAATATCACTTTGCCAATTCCACAAGATCTGTCTTAGCGAAAGGCTTCTTGAGCGGAAAGCTGTAACTCTGTGAGATGATTTCACAGAACACAAAGAAGTTTCCCAGAAAGCTTCTTTCTCTTTGTTATCGGAGGATATTTCCTTTGGCCCTATAGTCTTCAAAGGGATCCGAAATGTCTGTTCTCAGATTCCACAGAAATAAGGCTAGCAAAGAGATCCACGAAATACAGATGTAACTCTGTGAGTGGAAGTCACAGAACACTAGCAGTTTCTCAGAAAGCTTCTTTCCAGATTTCATCTGAGGATATTTCCTTTTTCACCATAGCCCTCTATTGGCTTCCAAATATCACTTTGCCAATTCCACAAGAACTGTCTTTACGAAAGGCTTCTTGAGGGGAAAGCTGTAACTCTGTGAGATGATTTCACAGAACACAAAGAAGTTTCTCAGAAAGCTTCTTTCTCTTTGTTATCGGAGGATATTTCCTTTGGCCCTGTAGTCTTCGAAGAGATCCGAAATATCGGTTCTGAGATTCCACAGAAATAAGGCTAGCAAAGAGATCCAGGAAATACACATGTAACTCTGTCAGATGAATTAACAGAACACTAAGAAGTTTCTCAGAAAGCTTCTTTCCAGATTTCATCTGAGGATATTTCCTTTTTCTATATAGCCCTCTTTGGGCTTCCAATTATCACTTTGCCAATTCCACAAGAACTGTCTTAGCGAAAGGCTTCTTGAGGGGAAAGCTGTAACTCTGTGAGATGATTTCACAGAACACAAAGAAGTTTCTCAGAAAGCTTCTTTCTCTTTGTTATCGGAGGATATTTCCTTTGGCCCTATAGTCTTCAAAGGGATCCGAAATATCTGTTCTCAGATACCACAGAAATAAGGCTAGCAAAGAGATCCACGAAATACAGATGTAACTCTGTGAGATGAATTAACAGAACACTAAGCATTTTCTCAGAAAGCCTCTTTCCAGATTTCATCTGAGGATATTTCCTTTTTCACCATAGCCCTCTCTGGGCTTCCAAATATCACTTTGCCAATTCCACAAGAACTGTCTTAGCGAAAGGCTTCTTGAGGGGAAAGCTGTAACTCTGTGAGATGATTTCACAGAACACAAAGAAGTTTCTCAGAAAGCTTCTTTCTCTTTGTTATCGGAGGATATTTCCTTTGGCCCTATAGTCTTCAAAGGGATCCGAAATATCTGTTCTCAGATACCACAGAAATAAGGCTAGCAAAGAGATCCACGAAATACAGATGTAATTCTGTGAGATGAATTAACAGAACACTAAGCATTTTCTCAGAAAGCTTCTTTCCAGATTTCATCTGAGGATATTTCCTTTTTCACCATAGCCCTCTCTGGGCTTCCAAATATCACTTTGCCAATTCCACAAGAACTGTCTTAGCGAAAGGCTTCTTGAGGGGAAAGCTGTAACTCTGTGAGATCATTTCACAGAACACAAAGAAGTTTCTAAGAAAGCTTCTTTCTCTTTGTTATCGGAGGATATTTCCTTTGGCCCTATAGTCTTCAAAGGGATTCGAAATATCTGCTTTCAGATTCCGAGAAATAAGGCTAGCAAAGAGATCCACAGATGTAACTCTGTGAGATTAATTAACAGAATACTAAGCAGTTTCTCAGAAAGGTTCCTTCCAGATTTCATCTGAGGATATTTCCTTTTTCACCATAGCCCTCTAGGGGCTTCCAAACATCACGTTGCCAATTACACAGGAAGTGTCTAAGCGAAGGGCATCTTGAGGGGAAACCTGTAACTCTGTGAGATGATTTCACAGAACACAAAGAAGTTTCTCAGAAAGTCTCTTTGTCTTTGTTATCGTTGGATATTTCCTTTGGCGCTATAGTCTTCAAAGGGATCCGAAATATCTGTTCTCAGATTCCACAGAAATAAGGCTAGCAAAGAGATCCACGAAATACAGATGTAACTCTTTGAGATGAATTAACAGAACACTAAGCAGTTTCTCAGAAAGCTTCTTTCCAGATTTCATCTGAGGATATTTCCTTTTTCACCATAGACCTCTATGGGCTTCCTAATATCACTTTGCCAATTCCACAAGAACTGTCTTAGCGAAAGGCTTCTTGAGGGGAAAGCTGTAACTCTGTGAGATGATTTCACAGAACACAAAGAAGTTTCTAAGAAAGCTTCTTTCTCTTTGTTATCGGAGGATATTTCCTTTGGCCCTATAGTCTTCAAAGGGATTCGAAATATCTGCTTTCAGATTCCGAGAAATAAGGCTAGCAAAGAGATCCACAGATGTAACTCTGTGAGATTAATTAACAGAATACTAAGCAGTTTCTCAGAAAGGTTCCTTCCAGATTTCATCTGAGGATATTTCCTTTTTCACCATAGCCCTCTAGGGGCTTCCAAACATCACGTTGCCAATTACACAGGAAGTGTCTAAGCGAAAGGCATCTTGAGGGGAAACCTGTAACTCTGTGAGATGATTTCACAGAACACAAAGAAGTTTCTCAGAAAGTCTCTTTGTCTTTGGTATCGTTGGATATTTCCTTTGGCGCTATAGTCTTCAAAGGGATCCGAAATATCTGTTCTCAGATTCCACAGAAATAAGGCTAGCAAAGAGATCCACGAAATACAGATGTAACTCTTTGAGATGAATTAACAGAACACTAAGCAGTTTCTCAGAAAGCTTCTTTCCAGATTTCCTCTGAGGATATTTCCTTTTTCACCATAGACCTCTATGGGCTTCCTAATATCACTTTGCCAATTCCACAAGAACTGTCTTAGCGAAAGGCTTCTTGAGGGGAAAGCTGTAACTCTGTGAGATGATTTCACAGAACACAAAGAAGTTTCTCAGAAAGCTTCATTCTCTTTGTTATCGGAGGATATTTCCTTTGGCCCTATGGTCTTCAAAGGGATCCGAAATATCTGTTCTCATTTTCCACAGAAATAAGGCTAGCAAAGAGATCCACGAACGAGAGATGTAACTCTGTGAGATGAATTAACAGAACACTAAGCAGTTTCTCAGAAATCTTCTTTCCAGATTTCATCTGAGGATATTTCCTTTTTCAAAATAGCCCTCTATGGGCTTCCAAATATCACTTTGCCAATTCCACAAGAACTGTCTTAGCGAAAGGCTTCTTGAGGGGAAAGCTGTAACTCTGTGAGATGATTTCACAGAACACAAAGAAGTTTCTCAGAAACCACCTTTCTCTTTGTTATCGGAGGATATTTCCTTTGGCCCTATAGTCTTCAAAGAGATCCGAAATATCTGTTCTGAGATTCCACAGAAATAAGGCTAGCAAAGAGATCCAGGAAATACACATGTAACTCTGTGAGATGAACTAACGGAACACTAAGCTGATTCTCAGAAAGCTTCTTTCCAGATTTCATCTGAGGATATTTCCTTTTTCACCGTAGCCCTCTAGGGGCTTCCAAATATCACTTTGCCAATTCCACAAGAACAGTCTTAGCAAAATGCTTCTTGAGGGGAAAGCTGTAATCCTGTGAGATGATTTCACAGAATACATAGAAGTTTCTGAGAAAGCTTCTTTGTCTTTGTTATCGGAGGATATTTCCTTTGGCCCTATAATCTTCAAAGGGATCCGAAATATCTATTCTCAAATTCCACAGAAATAAGGCTAGCAAAGATATCCACGAAATACAGATATAACTCTGTGAGATGAATTAACAGAACACTAAGCAGTTTCTCAGAAAGATTCTTTCCAGATTTCATCTGAGGATATTTCCCTTTTCAACATAGCCCTCTATGGGCTTCCAAATATTACTTTGCCAATTCCACAAGAAGTGTCTTAGCGAAAGGCTTCTTGACGGGAAAGCTGTAACGCTCTGAGATGAATTCAAAGAACACAAAGAAGTTTCTCAGAAAGCCTCTTTGTCTTTGTTATCGGAGGATATTTCATTTGGCGCTATAGTCTTCAAAGGGATCCGAAATATCTGTTCTCAGATTCCACAGAAATAAGTCTAGCAAAGAAATCCACGAAATACAGATGTAACTCTGTGAGATGAATTAACAGAACACTAAGCAGTTTCTCAGAAAGCTTCTTTCCAGATTTCATCTGAGGATATTTCCTTTTTCTATATAGCCCTCTCTGGGCTTCCAAATATCACTTTGCCAATTCCACAAGATCTGTCTTAGCGAAAGGCTTCTTGAGCGGAAAGCTGTAACTCTGTGAGATGATTTCACAGAACACAAAGAAGTTTCCCAGAAAGCTTCTTTCTCTTTGTTATCGGAGGATATTTCCTTTGGCCCTATAGTCTTCAAAGGGATCCGAAATGTCTGTTCTCAGATTCCACAGAAATAAGGCTAGCAAAGAGATCCACGAAATACAGATGTAACTCTGTGAGTGGAAGTCACAGAACACTAGCAGTTTCTCAGAAAGCTTCTTTCCAGATTTCATCTGAGGATATTTCCTTTTTCACCATAGCCCTCTATGGGCTTCCAAATATCACTTTGCCAATTCCACAAGAACTGTCTTTGCGAAAGGCTTCTTGAGGGGAAAGCTGTAACTCTGTGAGATGATTTCACAGAACACAAAGAAGTTTCTCAGAAAGCTTCTTTCTCTTTGTTATCGGAGGATATTTCCTTTGGCCCTGTAGTCTTCGAAGAGATCCGAAATATCGGTTCTGAGATTCCACAGAAATAAGGCTAGCAAAGAGATCCAGGAAATACACATGTAACTCTGTCAGATGAATTAACAGAACACTAAGCAGTTTCTCAGAAAGCTTCTTTCCAGATTTCATCTGAGGATATTTCCTTTTTCTATATAGCCCTCTTTGGGCTTCCAATTATCACTTTGCCAATTCCACAAGAACTGTCTTAGCGAAAGGCTTCTTGAGGGGAAAGCTGTAACTCTGTGAGATGATTTCACAGAACACAAAGAAGTTTCTCAGAAAGCTTCTTTCTCTTTGTTATCGGAGGATATTTCCTTTGGCCCTATAGTCTTCAAAGGGATCCGAAATATCTGTTCTCAGATACCACAGAAATAAGGCTAGCAAAGAGATCCACGAAATACAGATGTAATTCTGTGAGATGAATTAACAGAACACTAAGCATTTTCTCAGAAAGCTTCTTTCCAGATTTCATCTGAGGATATTTCCTTTTTCACCATAGCCCTCTCTGGGCTTCCAAATATCACTTTGCCAATTCCACAAGAACTGTCTTAGCGAAAGGCTTCTTGAGGGGAAAGCTGTAACTCTGTGAGATCATTTCACAGAACACAAAGAAGTTTCTAAGAAAGCTTCTTTCTCTTTGTTATCGGAGGATATTTCCTTTGGCCCTATAGTCTTCAAAGGGATTCGAAATATCTGCTTTCAGATTCCGAGAAATAAGGCTAGCAAAGAGATCCACAGATGTAACTCTGTGAGATTAATTAACAGAATACTAAGCAGTTTCTCAGAAAGGTTCCTTCCAGATTTCATCTGAGGATATTTCCTTTTTCACCATAGCCCTCTAGGGGCTTCCAAACATCACGTTGCCAATTACACAGGAAGTGTCTAAGCGAAGGGCATCTTGAGGGGAAACCTGTAACTCTGTGAGATGATTTCACAGAACACAAAGAAGTTTCTCAGAAAGTCTCTTTGTCTTTGTTATCGTTGGATATTTCCTTTGGCGCTATAGTCTTCAAAGGGATCCGAAATATCTGTTCTCAGATTCCACAGAAATAAGGCTAGCAAAGAGATCCACGAAATACAGATGTAACTCTTTGAGATGAATTAACAGAACACTAAGCAGTTTCTCAGAAAGCTTCTTTCCAGATTTCATCTGAGGATATTTCCTTTTTCACCATAGACCTCTATGGGCTTCCTAATATCACTTTGCCAATTCCACAAGAACTGTCTTAGCGAAAGGCTTCTTGAGGGGAAAGCTGTAACTCTGTGAGATGATTTCACAGAACACAAAGAAGTTTCTAAGAAAGCTTCTTTCTCTTTGTTATCGGAGGATATTTCCTTTGGCCCTATAGTCTTCAAAGGGATTCGAAATATCTGCTTTCAGATTCCGAGAAATAAGGCTAGCAAAGAGATCCACAGATGTAACTCTGTGAGATTAATTAACAGAATACTAAGCAGTTTCTCAGAAAGGTTCCTTCCAGATTTCATCTGAGGATATTTCCTTTTTCACCATAGCCCTCTAGGGGCTTCCAAACATCACGTTGCCAATTACACAGGAAGTGTCTAAGCGAAAGGCATCTTGAGGGGAAACCTGTAACTCTGTGAGATGATTTCACAGAACACAAAGAAGTTTCTCAGAAAGTCTCTTTGTCTTTGGTATCGTTGGATATTTCCTTTGGCGCTATAGTCTTCAAAGGGATCCGAAATATCTGTTCTCAGATTCCACAGAAATAAGGCTAGCAAAGAGATCCACGAAATACAGATGTAACTCTTTGAGATGAATTAACAGAACACTAAGCAGTTTCTCAGAAAGCTTCTTTCCAGATTTCCTCTGAGGATATTTCCTTTTTCACCATAGACCTCTATGGGCTTCCTAATATCACTTTGCCAATTCCACAAGAACTGTCTTAGCGAAAGGCTTCTTGAGGGGAAAGCTGTAACTCTGTGAGATGATTTCACAGAACACAAAGAAGTTTCTCAGAAAGCTTCATTCTCTTTGTTATCGGAGGATATTTCCTTTGGCCCTATGGTCTTCAAAGGGATCCGAAATATCTGTTCTCATTTTCCACAGAAATAAGGCTAGCAAAGAGATCCACGAACGAGAGATGTAACTCTGTGAGATGAATTAACAGAACACTAAGCAGTTTCTCAGAAATCTTCTTTCCAGATTTCATCTGAGGATATTTCCTTTTTCAAAATAGCCCTCTATGGGCTTCCAAATATCACTTTGCCAATTCCACAAGAACTGTCTTAGCGAAAGGCTTCTTGAGGGGAAAGCTGTAACTCTGTGAGATGATTTCACAGAACACAAAGAAGTTTCTCAGAAACCACCTTTCTCTTTGTTATCGGAGGATATTTCCTTTGGCCCTATAGTCTTCAAAGAGATCCGAAATATCTGTTCTGAGATTCCACAGAAATAAGGCTAGCAAAGAGATCCAGGAAATACACATGTAACTCTGTGAGATGAACTAACGGAACACTAAGCTGATTCTCAGAAAGCTTCTTTCCAGATTTCATCTGAGGATATTTCCTTTTTCACCGTAGCCCTCTAGGGGCTTCCAAATATCACTTTGCCAATTCCACAAGAACAGTCTTAGCAAAATGCTTCTTGAGGGGAAAGCTGTAATCCTGTGAGATGATTTCACAGAATACATAGAAGTTTCTGAGAAAGCTTCTTTGTCTTTGTTATCGGAGGATATTTCCTTTGGCCCTATAATCTTCAAAGGGATCCGAAATATCTATTCTCAAATTCCACAGAAATAAGGCTAGCAAAGATATCCACGAAATACAGATATAACTCTGTGAGATGAATTAACAGAACACTAAGCAGTTTCTCAGAAAGATTCTTTCCAGATTTCATCTGAGGATATTTCCCTTTTCAACATAGCCCTCTATGGGCTTCCAAATATTACTTTGCCAATTCCACAAGAAGTGTCTTAGCGAAAGGCTTCTTGACGGGAAAGCTGTAACGCTCTGAGATGAATTCAAAGAACACAAAGAAGTTTCTCAGAAAGCCTCTTTGTCTTTGTTATCGGAGGATATTTCATTTGGCGCTATAGTCTTCAAAGGGATCCGAAATATCTGTTCTCAGATTCCACAGAAATAAGTCTAGCAAAGAAATCCACGAAATACAGATGTAACTCTGTGAGATGAATTAACAGAACACTAAGCAGTTTCTCAGAAAGCTTCTTTCCAGATTTCATCTGAGGATATTTCCTTTTTCTATATAGCCCTCTCTGGGCTTCCAAATATCACTTTGCCAATTCCACAAGATCTGTCTTAGCGAAAGGCTTCTTGAGCGGAAAGCTGTAACTCTGTGAGATGATTTCACAGAACACAAAGAAGTTTCCCAGAAAGCTTCTTTCTCTTTGTTATCGGAGGATATTTCCTTTGGCCCTATAGTCTTCAAAGGGATCCGAAATGTCTGTTCTCAGATTCCACAGAAATAAGGCTAGCAAAGAGATCCACGAAATACAGATGTAACTCTGTGAGTGGAAGTCACAGAACACTAGCAGTTTCTCAGAAAGCTTCTTTCCAGATTTCATCTGAGGATATTTCCTTTTTCACCATAGCCCTCTATGGGCTTCCAAATATCACTTTGCCAATTCCACAAGAACTGTCTTTGCGAAAGGCTTCTTGAGGGGAAAGCTGTAACTCTGTGAGATGATTTCACAGAACACAAAGAAGTTTCTCAGAAAGCTTCTTTCTCTTTGTTATCGGAGGATATTTCCTTTGGCCCTGTAGTCTTCGAAGAGATCCGAAATATCGGTTCTGAGATTCCACAGAAATAAGGCTAGCAAAGAGATCCAGGAAATACACATGTAACTCTGTCAGATGAATTAACAGAACACTAAGCAGTTTCTCAGAAAGCTTCTTTCCAGATTTCATCTGAGGATATTTCCTTTTTCTATATAGCCCTCTTTGGGCTTCCAATTATCACTTTGCCAATTCCACAAGAACTGTCTTAGCGAAAGGCTTCTTGAGGGGAAAGCTGTAACTCTGTGAGATGATTTCACAGAACACAAAGAAGTTTCTCAGAAAGCTTCTTTCTCTTTGTTATCGGAGGATATTTCCTTTGGCCCTATAGTCTTCAAAGGGATCCGAAATATCTGTTCTCAGATACCACAGAAATAAGGCTAGCAAAGAGATCCACGAAATACAGATGTAATTCTGTGAGATGAATTAACAGAACACTAAGCATTTTCTCAGAAAGCTTCTTTCCAGATTTCATCTGAGGATATTTCCTTTTTCACCATAGCCCTCTCTGGGCTTCCAAATATCACTTTGCCAATTCCACAAGAACTGTCTTAGCGAAAGGCTTCTTGAGGGGAAAGCTGTAACTCTGTGAGATCATTTCACAGAACACAAAGAAGTTTCTAAGAAAGCTTCTTTCTCTTTGTTATCGGAGGATATTTCCTTTGGCCCTATAGTCTTCAAAGGGATTCGAAATATCTGCTTTCAGATTCCGAGAAATAAGGCTAGCAAAGAGATCCACAGATGTAACTCTGTGAGATTAATTAACAGAATACTAAGCAGTTTCTCAGAAAGGTTCCTTCCAGATTTCATCTGAGGATATTTCCTTTTTCACCATAGCCCTCTAGGGGCTTCCAAACATCACGTTGCCAATTACACAGGAAGTGTCTAAGCGAAAGGCATATTGAGGGGAAACCTGTAACTCTGTGAGATGATTTCACAGAACACAAAGAAGTTTCTCAGAAAGTCTCTTTGTCTTTGTTATCGTTGGATATTTCCTTTGGCGCTATAGTCTTCAAAGGGATCCGAAATATCTGTTCTCAGATTCCACAGAAATAAGGCTAGCAAAGAGATCCACGAAATACAGATGTAACTCTTTGAGATGAATTAACAGAACACTAAGCAGTTTCTCAGAAAGCTTCTTTCCAGATTTCATCTGAGGATATTTCCTTTTTCACCATAGCCCTCTCTGGGCTTCCAAATATCACTTTGCCAATTCCAAAAGAACTGTCTTAGCGAAAGGCTTCTTGAGGGGAAAGCTGTAACTCTGTGAGATGATTTCACAGAACACAAAGAAGTTTCTAAGAAAGCTTCTTTCTCTTTGTTATCGGAGGATATTTCCTTTGGCCCTATAGTCTTCAAAGGGATTCGAAATATCTGCTTTCAGATTCCGAGAAATAAGGCTAGCAAAGAGATCCACAGATGTAACTCTGTGAGATTAATTAACAGAATACTAAGCAGTTTCTCAGAAAGGTTCCTTCCAGATTTCATCTGAGGATATTTCCTTTTTCACCATAGCCCTCTAGGGGCTTCCAAACATCACGTTGCCAATTACACAGGAAGTGTCTAAGCGAAAGGCATCTTGAGGGGAAACCTGTAACTCTGTGAGATGATTTCACAGAACACAAAGAAGTTTCTCAGAAAGTCTCTTTGTCTTTGTTATCGTTGGATATTTCCTTTGGCGCTATAGTCTTCAAAGGGATCCGAAATATCTGTTCTCAGATTCCACAGAAATAAGGCTAGCAAAGAGATCCACGAAATACAGATGTAACTCTTTGAGATGAATTAACAGAACACTAAGCAGTTTCTCAGAAAGCTTCTTTCCAGATTTCATCTGAGGATATTTCCTTTTTCACCATAGACCTCTATGGGCTTCCTAATATCACTTTGCCAATTCCACAAGAACTGTCTTAGCGAAAGGCTTCTTGAGGGGAAAGCTGTAACTCTGTGAGATGATTTCACAGAACACAAAGAAGTTTCTCAGAAAGCTTCATTCTCTTTGTTATCGGAGGATATTTCCTTTGGCCCTATGGTCTTCAAAGGGATCCGAAATATCTGTTCTCATTTTCCACAGAAATAAGGCTAGCAAAGAGATCCACGAACGAGAGATGTAACTCTGTGAGATGAATTAACAGAACACTAAGCAGTTTCTCAGAAATCTTCTTTCCAGATTTCATCTGAGGATATTTCCTTTTTCAAAATAGCCCTCTATGGGCTTCCAAATATCACTTTGCCAATTCCACAAGAACTGTCTTAGCGAAAGGCTTCTTGAGGGGAAAGCTGTAACTCTGTGAGATGATTTCACAGAACACAAAGAAGTTTCTCAGAAACCACCTTTCTCTTTGTTATCGGAGGATATTTCCTTTGGCCCTATAGTCTTCAAAGAGATCCGAAATATCTGTTCTGAGATTCCACAGAAATAAGGCTAGCAAAGAGATCCAGGAAATACACATGTAACTCTGTGAGATGAATTAACGGAACACTAAGCTGATTCTCAGAAAGCTTCTTTCCAGATTTCATCTGAGGATATTTCCTTTTTCACCGTAGCCCTCTAGGGGCTTCCAAATATCACTTTGCCAATTCCACAAGAACAGTCTTAGCAAAATGCTTCTTGAGGGGAAAGCTGTAATCCTGTGAGATGATTTCACAGAATACATAGAAGTTTCTGAGAAAGCTTCTTTGTCTTTGTTATCGGAGGATATTTCCTTTGGCCCTATAATCTTCAAAGGGATCCGAAATATCTATTCTCAAATTCCACAGAAATAAGGCTAGCAAAGATATCCACGAAATACAGATATAACTCTGTGAGATGAATTAACAGAACACTAAGCAGTTTCTCAGAAAGATTCTTTCCAGATTTCATCTGAGGATATTTCCCTTTTCAACATAGCCCTCTATGGGCTTCCAAATATTACTTTGCCAATTCCACAAGAAGTGTCTTAGCGAAAGGCTTCTTGACGGGAAAGCTGTAACGCTCTGAGATGAATTCAAAGAACACAAAGAAGTTTCTCAGAAAGCCTCTTTGTCTTTGTTATCGGAGGATATTTCATTTGGCGCTATAGTCTTCAAAGGGATCCGAAATATCTGTTCTCAGATTCCACAGAAATAAGTCTAGCAAAGAAATCCACGAAATACAGATGTAACTCTGTGAGATGAATTAACAGAACACTAAGCAGTTTCTCAGAAAGCTTCTTTCCAGATTTCATCTGAGGATATTTCCTTTTTCTATATAGCCCTCTCTGGGCTTCCAAATATCACTTTGCCAATTCCACAAGATCTGTCTTAGCGAAAGGCTTCTTGAGCGGAAAGCTGTAACTCTGTGAGATGATTTCACAGAACACAAAGAAGTTTCCCAGAAAGCTTCTTTCTCTTTGTTATCGGAGGATATTTCCTTTGGCCCTATAGTCTTCAAAGGGATCCGAAATGTCTGTTCTCAGATTCCACAGAAATAAGGCTAGCAAAGAGATCCACGAAATACAGATGTAACTCTGTGAGTGGAAGTCACAGAACACTAGCAGTTTCTAAGAAAGCTTCTTTCCAGATTTCATCTGAGGATATTTCCTTTTTCACCATAGCCCTCTATGGGCTTCCAAATATCACTTTGCCAATTCCACAAGAACTGTCTTTGCGAAAGGCTTCTTGAGGGGAAAGCTGTAACTCTGTGAGATGATTTCACAGAACACAAAGAAGTTTCTCAGAAAGCTTCTTTCTCTTTGTTATCGGAGGATATTTCCTTTGGCCCTGTAGTCTTCGAAGAGATCCGAAATATCGGTTCTGAGATTCCACAGAAATAAGGCTAGCAAAGAGATCCAGGAAATACACATGTAACTCTGTCAGATGAATTAACAGAACACTAAGCAGTTTCTCAGAAAGCTTCTTTCCAGATTTCATCTGAGGATATTTCCTTTTTCTATATAGCCCTCTTTGGGCTTCCAATTATCACTTTGCCAATTCCACAAGAACTGTCTTAGCGAAAGGCTTCTTGAGGGGAAAGCTGTAACTCTGTGAGATGATTTCACAGAACACAAAGAAGTTTCTCAGAAAGCTTCTTTCTCTTTGTTATCGGAGGATATTTCCTTTGGCCCTATAGTCTTCAAAGGGATCCGAAATATCTGTTCTCAGATTCCACAGAAATAAGGCTAGCAAAGAGATCCACGAAATACAGATGTAACTCTGTGAGATGAATTAACAGAACACTAAGCATTTTCTCAGAAAGCTTCTTTCCAGATTTCATCTGAGGATATTTCCTTTTTCACCATAGCCCTCTCTGGGCTTCCAAATATCACTTTGCCAATTCCACAAGAACTGTCTTAGCGAAAGGCTTCTTGAGGGGAAAGCTGTAACTCTGTGAGATCATTTCACAGAACACAAAGAAGTTTCTAAGAAAGCTTCTTTCTCTTTGTTATCGGAGGATATTTCCTTTGGCCCTATAGTCTTCAAAGGGATTCGAAATATCTGCTTTCAGATTCCGAGAAATAAGGCTAGCAAAGAGATCCACAGATGTAACTCTGTGAGATTAATTAACAGAATACTAAGCAGTTTCTCAGAAAGGTTCCTTCCAGATTTCATCTGAGGATATTTCCTTTTTCACCATAGCCCTCTAGGGGCTTCCAAACATCACGTTGCCAATTACACAGGAAGTGTCTAAGCGAAAGGCATCTTGAGGGGAAACCTGTAACTCTGTGAGATGATTTCACAGAACACAAAGAAGTTTCTCAGAAAGTCTCTTTGTCTTTGTTATCGTTGGATATTTCCTTTGGCGCTATAGTCTTCAAAGGGATCCGAAATATCTGTTCTCAGATTCCACAGAAATAAGGCTAGCAAAGAGATCCACGAAATACAGATGTAACTCTTTGAGATGAATTAACAGAACACTAAGCAGTTTCTCAGAAAGCTTCTTTCCAGATTTCATCTGAGGATATTTCCTTTTTCACCATAGACCTCTATGGGCTTCCTAATATCACTTTGCCAATTCCACAAGAACTGTCTTAGCGAAAGGCTTCTTGAGGGGAAAGCTGTAACTCTGTGAGATGATTTCACAGAACACAAAGAAGTTTCTCAGAAAGCTTCATTCTCTTTGTTATCGGAGGATATTTCCTTTGGCTCTATGGTCTTCAAAGGGATCCGAAAAATCTGTTCTCATTTTCCACAGAAATAAGGCTAGCAAAGAGATCCACGAACGAGAGATGTAACTCTGTGAGATGAATTAACAGAACACTAAGCAGTTTCTCAGAAATCTTCTTTCCAGATTTCATCTGAGGATATTTCCTTTTTCAAAATAGCCCTCTATGGGCTTCCAAATATCACTTTGCCAATTCCACAAGAACTGTCTTAGCGAAAGGCTTCTTGAGGGGAAAGCTGTAACTCTGTGAGATGATTTCACAGAACACAAAGAAGTTTCTCAGAAACCACCTTTCTCTTTGTTATCGGAGGATATTTCCTTTGGCCCTATAGTCTTCAAAGAGATCCGAAATATCTGTTCTGAGATTCCACAGAAATAAGGCTAGCAAAGAGATCCAGGAAATACACATGTAACTCTGTGAGATGAATTAACGGAACACTAAGCTGATTCTCAGAAAGCTTCTTTCCAGATTTCATCTGAGGATATTTCCTTTTTCACCGTAGCCCTCTAGGGGCTTCCAAATATCACTTTGCCAATTCCACAAGAACAGTCTTAGCAAAATGCTTCTTGAGGGGAAAGCTGTAATCCTGTGAGATGATTTCACAGAATACATAGAAGTTTCTGAGAAAGCTTCTTTGTCTTTGTTATCGGAGGATATTTCCTTTGGCCCTATAATCTTCAAAGGGATCCGAAATATCTATTCTCAAATTCCACAGAAATAAGGCTAGCAAAGATATCCACGAAATACAGATATAACTCTGTGAGATGAATTAACAGAACACTAAGCAGTTTCTCAGAAAGATTCTTTCCAGATTTCATCTGAGGATATTTCCCTTTTCAACATAGCCCTCTATGGGCTTCCAAATATTACTTTGCCAATTCCACAAGAAGTGTCTTAGCGAAAGGCTTCTTGACGGGAAAGCTGTAACGCTCTGAGATGAATTCAAAGAACACAAAGAAGTTTCTCAGAAAGCCTCTTTGTCTTTGTTATCGGAGGATATTTCATTTGGCGCTATAGTCTTCAAAGGGATCCGAAATATCTGTTCTCAGATTCCACAGAAATAAGTCTAGCAAAGAAATCCACGAAATACAGATGTAACTCTGTGAGATGAATTAACAGAACACTAAGCAGTTTCTCAGAAAGCTTCTTTCCAGATTTCATCTGAGGATATTTCCTTTTTCTATATAGCCCTCTCTGGGCTTCCAAATATCACTTTGCCAATTCCACAAGATCTGTCTTAGCGAAAGGCTTCTTGAGCGGAAAGCTGTAACTCTGTGAGATGATTTCACAGAACACAAAGAAGTTTCCCAGAAAGCTTCTTTCTCTTTGTTATCGGAGGATATTTCCTTTGGCCCTATAGTCTTCAAAGGGATCCGAAATGTCTGTTCTCAGATTCCACAGAAATAAGGCTAGCAAAGAGATCCACGAAATACAGATGTAACTCTGTGAGTGGAAGTCACAGAACACTAGCAGTTTCTCAGAAAGCTTCTTTCCAGATTTCATCTGAGGATATTTCCTTTTTCACCATAGCCCTCTATGGGCTTCCAAAGATCACTTTGCCAATTCCACAAGAACTGTCTTAGCGAAAGGCTTCTTGAGGGGAAAGCTGTAACTCTGTGAGATGATTTCACAGAACACAAAGAAGTTTCTCAGAGAGCTTCTTTCTCTTTGTTATCGGAGGATATTTCCTTTGGCTCTGTAGTCTTCGAAGAGATCCGAAATATCGGTTCTGAGATTCCACAGAAATAAGGCTAGCAAAGAGATCCAGGAAATACACATGTAACTCTGTCAGATGAATTAACAGAACACTAAGAAGTTTCTCAGAAAGCTTCTTTCCAGATTTCAACTGAGGATATTTCCTTTTTCTATATAGCCCTCTTTGGGCTTCCAATTATCACTTTGCCAATTCCACAAGAACTGTCTCAGCGAAAGGCTTCTTGAGGGGAAAGCTGTAACTCTGTGAGATGATTTCACAGAACACAAAGAAGTTTCTCAGAAAGCTTCATTCTCTTTGTTATCGGAGGATATTTCCTTTGGCCCTATAGTCTTCAAAGGGATCCGAAATATCTGTTCTCATTTTCCACAGAAATAAGGCTAGCAAAGAGATCCACGAACGAGAGATGTAACTCTGTGAGATGAATTAACAGAACACTAAGCAGTTTCTCAGAAATCTTCTTTCCAGATTTCATCTGAGGATATTTCGTTTTTCAAAATAGCCCTCTATGGGCTTCCAAATATCACTTTGCCAATTCCACAAGAACTGTCTTAGCGAAAGGCTTCTTGAGGGGAAAGCTGTAACTCTGTGAGATGATTTCACAGAACACAAAGAAGTTTCTCAGAAACCACCTTTCTCTTTGTTATCGGAGGATATTTCCTTTGGCCCTATAGTCTTCAAAGAGATCCGAAATATCTGTTCTGAGATTCCACAGAAATAAGGCTAGCAAAGAGATCCAGGAAATACACATGTAACTCTGTCAGATGAATTAACAGAACACTAAGAAGATTCTCAGAAAGCTTCTTTCCAGATTTCATCTGAGGATATTTCCTTTTTCTATATAGCCCTCTCTGGGCTTCCAATTATCACTTTGCCAATTCCACAAGAACTGTCTTAGCGAAAGGCTTTTTGAGGGGAAAGCTGTAACTCTATGAGATGATTTCACAGAACACAAAGAAGTTTCTCAGAAAGCTTCTTTCTCTTTGTTATCGGAGGATATTTCCTTTGGCCCTATAGTCTTCAAAGGGATCCGAAATATCTATTCTCAGATACCACAGGAATAAGGCTAGCAAAGAGATTCACGAAATACAGATGTAACTCTGTGAGATTAATTAACAGAATACTAAGCAGTTTCTCAGAAAGCTTCTTCCCAGATTTCATCTGAGGATATTTCCATTTTCACAATAGCCCTCTAGGGGCTTTAAAATATCACGTTTCCAATTACACAAGAAGTGTCTTAGCGAAAGGCATCTTGAGGAGAAAGCTGTAACTCTGTGAGATGATTTCACAGAACACAAAGAAGTTTCTCCGAAAGCCTCTTTGTCTTTGTTATCGGTGGATATTTCCTTTGGCGCTATAGTCTTCAAAGGGATCCGAAATATCTGTTCTCAGATTCCACAGAAATAAGGCTAGCAAAGAGATCCACGAAATACAGATGTAACTCTGTGAGATGAATTAACAGAACACTAAGCAGTTTCTCAGAAAGCTTCTTTCCAGATTTCATCTGAGGATATTTCCTTTTTCAAAATAGCCCTCTATGGTCTTCCAAATATCACTTTGCCAATTCCACAAGAACTGTCTTAGCGAAAGGCTTCTTGAGGGGAAAGCTGTAACTCTGTGAGATGATTTCACAGAACACAAAGAAGTTTCTCAGAAAACTTCTTTCTCTTAGTTATCGCAGGATATTTCCTTTGGCACTATAGTCTTCAAAGAGATCCGAAATATCTGTTCTGAGATTCCACAGAAATAAGGCTAGCAAAGAGATCCAGGAAATACACATGTAACTCTGTCAGATGAATTAACAGAACACTAAGAAGTTTCTCAGGAAGCTTCTTTCCAGATTTCATCTGAGGATATTTCCTTTTCAAGATAGCCCTATCTGGGCTTCCAAATATCACTTTTCCAATTCCACAAGAACTGTCTTAGCGAAAGGCTTCTTGAGGGGAAAGCTGAAACTCTGTGAGATGATTTCACAGAACACGAAGAAGTTTCTCAGAAAGTCTCTTTCTCTTCTTTATCGGAGGATATTTCCTTTGGCGCTATAGTCTTCAAAGGGATCCGAAATATCTGTTCTCATTTTCCACAGAAATAAGGCTAGCAAAGAGATCCACGGAAGACAGATGTAATTCTGTGAGACGAATTAACAGAACACTAAGCAGTTTCTCAGAAAGCTTCTTTCCAGATTTCATCTGAGGATATTTCCTTTTTCACCATAGCAATCTATGGGCTTCCAAATATCACTTTGCCAATTCCACAAGAACTGTCTGAGCGAAAGGCTTCTTGAGGGGAAAGCTGTAACTCTGTGAGATGATTTCACAGAACACAAAGAAGTTTCTCAGAAAGCTTCATTCTCTTTGTTATCGGAGGATATTTCCTTTGGCTCTATGGTCTTCAAAGGGATCCGAAAAATCTGTTCTCATTTTCCACAGAAATAAGGCTAGCAAAGAGATCCACGAACGAGAGATGTAACTCTGTGAGATGAATTAACAGAACACTAAGCAGTTTCTCAGAAATCTTCTTTCCAGATTTCATCTGAGGATATTTCCTTTTTCAAAATAGCCCTCTATGGGCTTCCAAATATCACTTTGCCAATTCCACAAGAACTGTCTTAGCGAAAGGCTTCTTGAGGGGAAAGCTGTAACTCTGTGAGATGATTTCACAGAACACAAAGAAGTTTCTCAGAAACCACCTTTCTCTTTGTTATCGGAGGATATTTCCTTTGGCCCTATAGTCTTCAAAGAGATCCGAAATATCTGTTCTGAGATTCCACAGAAATAAGGCTAGCAAAGAGATCCAGGAAATACACATGTAACTCTGTGAGATGAATTAACGGAACACTAAGCTGATTCTCAGAAAGCTTCTTTCCAGATTTCATCTGAGGATATTTCCTTTTTCACCGTAGCCCTCTAGGGGCTTCCAAATATCACTTTGCCAATTCCACAAGAACAGTCTTAGCAAAATGCTTCTTGAGGGGAAAGCTGTAATCCTGTGAGATGATTTCACAGAATACATAGAAGTTTCTGAGAAAGCTTCTTTGTCTTTGTTATCGGAGGATATTTCCTTTGGCCCTATAATCTTCAAAGGGATCCGAAATATCTATTCTCAAATTCCACAGAAATAAGGCTAGCAAAGATATCCACGAAATACAGATATAACTCTGTGAGATGAATTAACAGAACACTAAGCAGTTTCTCAGAAAGATTCTTTCCAGATTTCATCTGAGGATATTTCCCTTTTCAACATAGCCCTCTATGGGCTTCCAAATATTACTTTGCCAATTCCACAAGAAGTGTCTTAGCGAAAGGCTTCTTGACGGGAAAGCTGTAACGCTCTGAGATGAATTCAAAGAACACAAAGAAGTTTCTCAGAAAGCCTCTTTGTCTTTGTTATCGGAGGATATTTCATTTGGCGCTATAGTCTTCAAAGGGATCCGAAATATCTGTTCTCAGATTCCACAGAAATAAGTCTAGCAAAGAAATCCACGAAATACAGATGTAACTCTGTGAGATGAATTAACAGAACACTAAGCAGTTTCTCAGAAAGCTTCTTTCCAGATTTCATCTGAGGATATTTCCTTTTTCTATATAGCCCTCTCTGGGCTTCCAAATATCACTTTGCCAATTCCACAAGATCTGTCTTAGCGAAAGGCTTCTTGAGCGGAAAGCTGTAACTCTGTGAGATGATTTCACAGAACACAAAGAAGTTTCCCAGAAAGCTTCTTTCTCTTTGTTATCGGAGGATATTTCCTTTGGCCCTATAGTCTTCAAAGGGATCCGAAATGTCTGTTCTCAGATTCCACAGAAATAAGGCTAGCAAAGAGATCCACGAAATACAGATGTAACTCTGTGAGTGGAAGTCACAGAACACTAGCAGTTTCTCAGAAAGCTTCTTTCCAGATTTCATCTGAGGATATTTCCTTTTTCACCATAGCCCTCTATGGGCTTCCAAAGATCACTTTGCCAATTCCACAAGAACTGTCTTAGCGAAAGGCTTCTTGAGGGGAAAGCTGTAACTCTGTGAGATGATTTCACAGAACACAAAGAAGTTTCTCAGAGAGCTTCTTTCTCTTTGTTATCGGAGGATATTTCCTTTGGCTCTGTAGTCTTCGAAGAGATCCGAAATATCGGTTCTGAGATTCCACAGAAATAAGGCTAGCAAAGAGATCCAGGAAATACACATGTAACTCTGTCAGATGAATTAACAGAACACTAAGAAGTTTCTCAGAAAGCTTCTTTCCAGATTTCAACTGAGGATATTTCCTTTTTCTATATAGCCCTCTTTGGGCTTCCAATTATCACTTTGCCAATTCCACAAGAACTGTCTCAGCGAAAGGCTTCTTGAGGGGAAAGCTGTAACTCTGTGAGATGATTTCACAGAACACAAAGAAGTTTCTCAGAAAGCTTCATTCTCTTTGTTATCGGAGGATATTTCCTTTGGCCCTATAGTCTTCAAAGGGATCCGAAATATCTGTTCTCATTTTCCACAGAAATAAGGCTAGCAAAGAGATCCACGAACGAGAGATGTAACTCTGTGAGATGAATTAACAGAACACTAAGCAGTTTCTCAGAAATCTTCTTTCCAGATTTCATCTGAGGATATTTCGTTTTTCAAAATAGCCCTCTATGGGCTTCCAAATATCACTTTGCCAATTCCACAAGAACTGTCTTAGCGAAAGGCTTCTTGAGGGGAAAGCTGTAACTCTGTGAGATGATTTCACAGAACACAAAGAAGTTTCTCAGAAACCACCTTTCTCTTTGTTATCGGAGGATATTTCCTTTGGCCCTATAGTCTTCAAAGAGATCCGAAATATCTGTTCTGAGATTCCACAGAAATAAGGCTAGCAAAGAGATCCAGGAAATACACATGTAACTCTGTCAGATGAATTAACAGAACACTAAGAAGATTCTCAGAAAGCTTCTTTCCAGATTTCATCTGAGGATATTTCCTTTTTCTATATAGCCCTCTCTGGGCTTCCAATTATCACTTTGCCAATTCCACAAGAACTGTCTTAGCGAAAGGCTTTTTGAGGGGAAAGCTGTAACTCTATGAGATGATTTCACAGAACACAAAGAAGTTTCTCAGAAAGCTTCTTTCTCTTTGTTATCGGAGGATATTTCCTTTGGCCCTATAGTCTTCAAAGGGATCCGAAATATCTATTCTCAGATACCACAGGAATAAGGCTAGCAAAGAGATTCACGAAATACAGATGTAACTCTGTGAGATTAATTAACAGAATACTAAGCAGTTTCTCAGAAAGCTTCTTCCCAGATTTCATCTGAGGATATTTCCATTTTCACAATAGCCCTCTAGGGGCTTTAAAATATCACGTTTCCAATTACACAAGAAGTGTCTTAGCGAAAGGCATCTTGAGGAGAAAGCTGTAACTCTGTGAGATGATTTCACAGAACACAAAGAAGTTTCTCCGAAAGCCTCTTTGTCTTTGTTATCGGTGGATATTTCCTTTGGCGCTATAGTCTTCAAAGGGATCCGAAATATCTGTTCTCAGATTCCACAGAAATAAGGCTAGCAAAGAGATCCACGAAATACAGATGTAACTCTGTGAGATGAATTAACAGAACACTAAGCAGTTTCTCAGAAAGCTTCTTTCCAGATTTCATCTGAGGATATTTCCTTTTTCAAAATAGCCCTCTATGGTCTTCCAAATATCACTTTGCCAATTCCACAAGAACTGTCTTAGCGAAAGGCTTCTTGAGGGGAAAGCTGTAACTCTGTGAGATGATTTCACAGAACACAAAGAAGTTTCTCAGAAAACTTCTTTCTCTTAGTTATCGCAGGATATTTCCTTTGGCACTATAGTCTTCAAAGAGATCCGAAATATCTGTTCTGAGATTCCACAGAAATAAGGCTAGCAAAGAGATCCAGGAAATACACATGTAACTCTGTCAGATGAATTAACAGAACACTAAGAAGTTTCTCAGGAAGCTTCTTTCCAGATTTCATCTGAGGATATTTCCTTTTCAAGATAGCCCTATCTGGGCTTCCAAATATCACTTTTCCAATTCCACAAGAACTGTCTTAGCGAAAGGCTTCTTGAGGGGAAAGCTGAAACTCTGTGAGATGATTTCACAGAACACGAAGAAGTTTCTCAGAAAGTCTCTTTCTCTTCTTTATCGGAGGATATTTCCTTTGGCGCTATAGTCTTCAAAGGGATCCGAAATATCTGTTCTCATTTTCCACAGAAATAAGGCTAGCAAAGAGATCCACGGAAGACAGATGTAATTCTGTGAGACGAATTAACAGAACACTAAGCAGTTTCTCAGAAAGCTTCTTTCCAGATTTCATCTGAGGATATTTCCTTTTTCACCATAGCAATCTATGGGCTTCCAAATATCACTTTGCCAATTCCACAAGAACTGTCTGAGCGAAAGGCTTCTTGAGGGGAAAGCTGTAACTCTGTGAGATGATTTCACAAAACACAAAGAAGTTTCTCAGAAAGCTTCTTTCTCTTTGTTATCGGAGGATATTTCCTTTGGCCCTATAGTCTTCAAAAGGATCCGAAATATCTGTTTTCAGATTCCACAGAAATAAGGCTAGCAAAGAGATCCACGAAATACAGATGTAACTCTGTGAGAGGAATTAACAGAACACTAAGCGGTTTCTCAGAAAGCTTCTTTCCAGATTTCATCTGAGGATATTTCCTTTTTCACAATAGCCCTCTATGGGCTTCCAAATATCACTTTGCCAATTCCACAAGAACTGTCTTAGCGAAAGGCTTCTTGAGGGGAAAGCTGTAACTCTGTGAGATGATTTCACAGAACACAAAGAAGTTTCTCTGAAAGCCTCTTTCTCTTTGTTATCGGAGGATATTTCCTTTGGCCCACTAGTCTTCAAACGGAACCGAAATATCTGTTCTCAGATTCCACAAAAACAAGGCTAGCAAAGAGATCCAGGAAATACAGTTGTAACTCTGTGAGATGAATTAACAGTACACTAAGCATTTTCTCAGAAAGCTTCTTTCCCGATTTCATCTGAGGATATTTCGTTTTTCACCATAGCCCTCTATGGGCTTCCGAATATCACTTTGCAAATTCCACAAGAACTGTCTTAGCGAAAGGCTTCTTGAGGGGAAAGCTCTAACGCTGTGAGGTGATTTCACAGAACACAAAGAAGTTTCTCAGAAAGCTTCTTTCTCTTTGTTATCGGAGGATATTTCGTTTGGCCCTATAGTCTTCAAAGGGATCCGAAATATCTGTTCTCAGATTCCACAGAAATAAGGCGAGCAAAGAGATCCACGAAATACACGTGTAACTCTGTGAGATGAATTTACAGAACACTAAGCAGTTTCTCAGAAAGCTTCTTTCCAGATTTCATCTGAGGATATTTCCTTTTTCACCATAGCCCTCTATGGGCTTCCAAATATCACTTTGCCAATTCCACAAGAACTGTCTTAGCGAAAGTCTTATTGAGGGGAAAGCTGTAACTCTGTGAGATGATTTCACAAAACACAAAGAAGTTTCTCAGAAAGCTTCTTTCTCTTTGTTATCGGAGGATATTTCCTTTGGCCTTATAGTCTTCAAAGGGATCCGAAATATCTGTTCTCAGATTCCACAGAAATAAGGCTAGCAAAGAGATCCACGAAATGCAGATGTAACACTGTGAGATGAATTCACAGTACACTAAGCAGTTTCTCTGAAAGCTTCTTTCCAGATTTCATCTGAGGATATTTCCTTTTTCACCATAGCCCCCTACGGTCTTGGAAATATCACTTTGCCAATTCCACAGGAACTGTCTTAGCGAAAGGCTTCATGAGGGGAAAGCTGGAACTCTGTGAGATGATTTCACAGAACCCAAAGAAGTTTCTCAGAAAGCTTCGTTCTCTTTGTTATCGGAGGATGTTTCCTTTGGCCCTATAGTCTTCAAAGGGATCCGAAATATCTGTTCTCAGACACCACAGAAATAAGGCTAGCAAAGAGATCCACGAAATACAGATGTAATTCTGTGGGATGAATTAACAGAACACTAAGCAGTTTCTCAGAAAGCTTCTTTCCAGATTTCATCTGAGGATATTTCCTTTTTCACCATAGCCCTCTATGGGCTTCCAAATATCACTTTGCCAATTCCACAAGAACTGTCTTAGCAAAAGTCTTCTTGTGGGAAAAGCTGTAACTCTGCGAGATGATTTCACAGAACACCAAGAAGTTACTCAGAAAGCTTCTTTCTCTTTGTTATCGGAGGATATGTCCTTTGGACCTATAGTCTTCAAAGGGATCCAAAATATCTGTTCTCAGATTCCACAGAAATAATTCTAGCAAAGAGATCCAAGAAATACAGATGTAACTCTGTGAGATGAATTAACAGAACACTAAGCAGTTTCTCAGAAAGCTTCTTTCCAGATTTCATCTGAGGATATTTCCTTTTTTACCATAGCCCTCTATGGGCTTCCAAATATCACTTTGCCAATTCCACAAGAACTGTCTGAGCGAAAGGCTTCCTAGGGGAAAGCTGTAACTCTGTGAGATGATTTCACAGAACACAAAGAAGTTTCTCAGAAAGCCTCTTTGTCTTTTTTATCTGTGGATATTTCCTTTGGCGCTATAGTCTTCAAAGGGTTCCGAAATATCTGTTCTCAGATTCCACAGAAATAAGGCTAGCAAAGAGATCCACGAAATACAGATGTAACTCTGTGAGATGAATTACCAGAACACTAAGCAGTTTCTCAGAAAGCTTCTTTCCAGATTTCCTCTGAGGATATTTCCTTTTTCAACATAGACCTCTATGGGCTTACAAATATCACTTTGCCAATTCCACAAGAACTCTCTTAGCGAAAGGCTTCTTGAGGGGAAAGCTGTAACTCTGTGAGATGATTTCACAGAACACAAAGAAGTTTCTCAGAAAGCTTCATTCTCTTTGTTATCGGAGGATATTTCCTTTGGCCCTATAGTCTTCTAAGGGATCCGAAATATCTGTTCTCATTTTCCACAGAAATAAGGCTAGCAAAGAAATCCACGAAAGACAGATGTAACTCTGTGAGATGAATTAACAGAACACTAAACAGTTTCTCAGAAAGCTTCTTTCCAGATTTCATCTGAGGTTATTTCCTATTTCACCATAGCCCTCTAAGGGCTTCCAAATATCACTTTGCCAATTCCAAAAGAACTGTCTTAGCGAAAGGCTTCTTGAGAGGAAAGCTGTAACTCTGTGAGATGATTTCACAGAACAAAAAGAACTTTCTCAGAAAGCATCATTCTCTTTGTTATCGGAGGATATTTCCTTTGGCCCTATAGTCTTCAAAGGGATCCGAAATATCTGTTCTCATTTTCCACAGAAATAAGGCTAGCAAAGAGATCCACGAATGACAGATGTAACTCTGTGAGATGAATTAAAAGAACACTAAGCAGTTTCTCAGAAAGCCTCTTTCCAGATTTTATCTGAGGATATTTCCTTTTTCAAAATAGCCCTCTATGGGCTTCCAAATATCACTTTGCCAATTCCACAAGAACTGTCTTAGCGAAAGGCTTCTTGAGGGGAAAGCTGTAACTCTGTGAGATGATTTCACAGAACACAAAGAAGTTTCTAAGAAAGCTTCTTTCTCTTTGTTATCGGAGGATATTTCCTTTGGCCCTATAGTCTTCAAAGGGATCCGAAATATCTGCTTTCAGATTCCACAGAAATAAAGCTAGCAAAGAGATTCACGAAATACAGATGTAACTCTGTGAGATTAATTAACAGAATACTAAGCAGTTTCTCAGAAAGCTTCTTTCCAGATTTCATCTGAGGATATTTCCTTTTTCACCATAGCCCTCTAAGGGCTTCCAAATATCACTTTGCCAATTCCAAAAGAACTGTCTTAGCGAAAGGCTTCTTGAGAGGAAAGCTGTAACTCTGTGAGATGATTTCACAGAACAAAAAGAACTTTCTCAGAAAGCATCATTCTCTTTGTTATCGGAGGATATTTCCTTTGGCCCTATAGTCTTCAAAGGGATCCGAAATATCTGTTCTCATTTTCCACAGAAATAAGGCTAGCAAAGAGATCCACGAACGACAGATGTAACTCTGTGAGATGAATTAACAGAACACTAAGCAGTTTCTCAGAAAGCCTCTTTCCAGATTTTATCTGAGGATATTTCCTTTTTCAAAATAGCCCTCTATGGGCTTCCAAATATCACTTTGCCAATTCCACAAGAACTGTCTTAGCGAAAGGCTTCTTGAGGGGAAAGCTGTAACTCTGTGAGATGATTTCACAGAACACAAAGAAGTTTCTCAGAAAGCTTCTTTCTCTTTGTTATCGGAGGATATTTCCTTTGACCCTATAGTCTTCAAAGGGATCCGAAATATCTGCTTTCAGATTCCACAGAAATAAAGCTAGCAAAGAGATTCACGAAATACAGATGTAACTCTGTGAGATGAATTAACAGAATACTAAGCAGTTTCTCAGAAAGCTTCTTTCCAGATTTCATCTGAGGATATTTCCTTTTTCACCATAGCCCTCTAGGGGCTTCCAAATATCACGTTGCCAATTACACAAGAAGTGTCTTAGCGAAAGGCATCTTGAGGGGAAAGCTGTAACTCTGTGAGATGATTTCACAGAACACAAAGAAGTTTCTCAGAAACCACCTTTCTCTCTGTTATCGGAGGATATATCCTTTGGCCCTATCGTCTTCAAAGAGATCCGAAATATCTGTTCTGAGATTCCACAGAAATAAGGCTAGCAAAGAGATCCAGGAAATACCGATGTAACTCTGTGAGATGAATTAACAGAACACTAAGAAGTTTCTCAGAAAGCTTCTTTCCAGATTTCATCTGAGGATATTTCCTTTTTCTATATAGCCCTCTCTGGGCTTCCAATTATCACTTTGCCAATTCCACAAGAACTGTCTTAGCGAAAGGCTTCTTGAGGGGAAAGCTGTAACTCTATGAGATGATTTCACAGAACACAAAGAAGTTTCTCAGAAAGCTTCTTTCTCTTTGTTATCGCAGGATATTTCCTTTGGCCCTATAGTCTTCAAAGGGATCCGAAATATCTATTCTCAGATACCACAGAAATAAGGCTAGCAAAGAGATCCACGAAATACAGATGTAACTCTGCGAGATGAATGAACAGAACACTCAGCAGTTTCTCAGAAAGCTTCTTTCCAGATTTCATCTGAGGATATTTCCTTTTTCAACATAGCCCTCTATGGGCTTCCAAATATCACTTTGCCAATTCCCGAAGAACTGTCTTAGCGAAAGGCTTGTTGAGGGGAAAGCTGTAACTCTGTGAGATGATTTCACAGAACTCAAAGAAGTTTCCCAAAAAGCCTCTTTCTCTTTTTTATCGGAGGATATTTCCTTTGGCCCTATAGCCTTCAAAGGGATCCGAAATATCTGTTCTCAGATTCCACAGAAATAAGGTTAGCAAAGAGATCCACGAAATACAGATGTAACTCTGTGAGATGAATTAACAGAACACTAAGCAGTTTCTCAGAAAGCTTCTTTCCAGATTTCATCTGAGGATATTTCCTTTTTCACCATAGCCCTCTATGGGCTTCCAAATATCACTTTGCCAATTCCACAAGAACTGTCTTAGAGAAAGGCTTCTTGAGGGGAAAGCTGTAACTCTGTGAGATGATTTCACAGAACACAAAGAAGTTTCTCAGAAAGCTTCTTTCTCTTTGTTATCGGAGGATATTTCTTTTGGCCCTATAGTCTTCAAAGAGATCCGAAATATCTGTTCTGAGATTCCACAGAAATAAGGCTAGCAAAGAGATCCAGGAAATACTCATGTAACTCTGTCAGATGAATTAACAGGATACTAAGAAGTTTCTGAGATAGGTTCTTTCCAGATTTCATTTGAGGATATTTCCTTTTTCTATATAGACCTCCCTGGTCTTCCAATTATCACTTTGCCAATTCCACAAGAACTGTCTTAGCGAAAGGCTTCTTGAGGGGAAAGCTGTAACTCTGTGAGATGATTTCACAGAAAACAAAGAAGTTTCTCAGACAGCTTCTTTCTCTTTGTTATCGGAGGATATTTCCTTTGGCCCTATAGTCTTCAAAGGGATCCGAAATATCTGTTCTCAGATTCCACAGAAATAAGGCTAGCAAAGAGATCCACGAAATACAGATGTAACTCTGTGAGTGGAAGTCACAGAACACTAAGCGGTTTCTCAGAAAGCTTCTTTCCAGATTTCATCTGAGGATATTTCCTTTTTCACCATAGCCCTCTATGGGCTTCCAAATATCACTTTGCCAATTCCACAAGAACTGTCTTAGCGAAAGGCTTCTTGAGGGGAAAGCTGTAACTCTGTGAGATGATTTCACAGAACACAAAGAAGTTTCTCAGAAAGCTTCTTTCTCTTTGTTATCGGAGGATATTTCCTTTGTCCCTATAGTCTTCAAAAGGATCCGAAATATCTGTTTTCAGATTCCACAGAAATAAGGCTAGCAAAGAGATCCACGAAATACAGATGTAACTCTGTGAGAGGAATTAACAGAACACTAAGCGGTTTCTCAGAAAGCTTCTTTCCAGATTTCATCTGAGGATACTTCCTTTTTCAAAATAGCCCTCTATGGGCTTCCAAATATCACTTTGCCAATTCCACAAGAACTGTCTGAGCGAAAGGCTTCTTGAGGGGAAAGCTGTAACTCTGTGAGATGATTTCACAGAACACAAAGAAGTTTCTCTGAAAGCCTCTTTCTCTTTGTTATCGGAGGATATTTCCTTTGGCCCTATAGTCTTCAAAGGGATCCGAAATATCTGTTCTCAGACTCCACAAAAACAAGTCTAGGAAAGAGATCCAGGAAATACAGATGTAACTCTGTGAGATGAATTAACAGTACACTAAGCATTTTCTAAGAAAGCTTCTTTCCAGATTTCATCTGAGGATATTTCGTTTTTCACCATAGCCCTCTATGGGCTTCCGAATATCATTTTGCCAATTCCACAAGAACTGTCTTAGCGAAAGTCTTATTGAGGGGAAAGCTGTAACTCTGTGAGATGATTTCACAAAACACAAAGAAGTTTCTCAGAAAGCTTCTTTCTCTTTGTTATCGGAGGATATTTCCTTTGGCCTTATAGTCTTCAAAGGGATCCGAAATATCTGTTCTCAGATTCCACAGAAATAAGGCTAGCAAAGAGATCCACGAAATGCAGATGTAACACTGTGAGATGAATTAACAGTACACTAAGCAGTTTCTCTGAAAGCTTCTTTCCAGATTTCATCTGAGGATATTTCCTTTTTCACCATAGCCCCCTACGGGCTTGGAAATATCACTTTGCCAATTCCACAGGAACTGTCTTAGCGAAAGGCTTCTTGAGGGGAAAGCTGGAACTCTGTGAGATGATTTCACAGAACCCAAAGAAGTTTCTCAGAAAGCTTCGTTCTCTTTGTTATCGGAGGATGTTTCCTTTGGCCCTATAGTCTTCAAAGGGATCCGAAATATCTGTTCTCAGACACCACAGAAATAAGGCTAGCAAAGAGATCCACGAAATACAGATGTAATTCTGTGAGATGAATTAACAGAACACTAAGCAGTTTCTCAGAATGCTTCTTTCCAGATTTCATCTGAGGATATTTCCTTTTTCACCATAGCCCTCTATGGGCTTCCAAATATCACTTTGCCAATTCCACAAGAACTGTCTTAGCAAAAGTCTTCTTGTGGGAAAAGCTGTAACTCTGCGAGATGATTTCACAGAACACCAAGAAGTTACTCAGAAAGCTTCTTTCTCTTTGTTATCGGAGGATATGTCCTTTGTACCTATAGTCTTCAAAGGGATCCGAAATATCTGTTCTCAGACTCCACAAAAACAAGTCTAGGAAAGAGATCCAGGAAATACAGATGTAACTCTGTGAGATGAATTAACAGTACACTAAGCATTTTCTAAGAAAGCATCTTTCCCGTTTTCATCTGAGGATATTTCGTTTTTCACCATAGCCCTCTATGGGCTTCCGAATATCATTTTGCCAATTCCACAAGAACTGTCTTAGCGAAAGGCTTCTTGAGGGGAAAGCTCTAACTCTGTGAGGTGATTTCACAGAACACAAAGAAGTTTCTCAGAAAGCTTCTTTCTCTTTGTTATCGGTGGATATTTCCTTTGGCCCTATAGTCTTCAAAGGGATCCGAAATATCTGTTCTCATTTTCCACAGAAATAAGGCTAGCAAAGAGATCCACGAAAGATAGATATAACTCTGTGAGATGAATTAACGGAACACTAAGCAATTTCTCAGAAAGCTTCTTTCCAGATTTCATCTGAGGATATTTCCTTTTTCACCATAGCCCTCTATGGGCTTCCAAATATCACTTTGCCAATTCCACAAGAACTGTCTTAGCGAAAGGCTTCTTGAGGGGAGAGCTGTAACTCTGTGAGATGATTTCGCAGAACACAAAGAAGTTTCTCAGAAAGCTTCTTTCTCTTTGTTATCGGAGGATATTTCCTTTGGCCCTATAGTCTTCAAAGAGATCCGAAATATCTGTTCTCAGATTCCACAGAAATAAGGCTAGCAAAGAGATCCAGGAAATACTCATGTAACTCTGTCAGATGAATTAACAGGATACTAAGAAGTTTCTGAGATAACTTCTTTCCAGATTTCATCTGAGGATATTTCCTTTTTCTATATAGACCTCCCTGGGCTTCCAATTATCACTTTGCCAATTCCACAAGAAGTGTCTTAGGAAAAGGAATCTTCAGGGGAAAGCTGTAACTCTGTGAGATGATTTCACAGAACACAAAGAAGTTTCTCAGAAAGCCTCTTCGTCTTTGTTATCGGTGGATATTTCCTTTGGCGCTATAGTCTTCAAAGGGATCCGAAATATCTGTTCTCAGATTCCACAGAAATAAGGCTAGCAAAGAGATCCGCGAAATACAGATGTAACACTGTGAGATGAATTAACAGAACACTAAGCAGTTTCTCAGAAAGCTTCTTTCCAGATTTCATCTGAGGATATTTCCTCTTTCACCATAGCCCTCTATGGGCATCCAAATATCACTTTGCCAATTAATCAAGTACTGTCTTAGCGAAAGGCTTCTTGAGGGCAAAGCTGTAACTCTGAGAGATGATTTCACGGAACACAAAGAAGTTTCTCATAAAGCTTCTCTCTCTTTGTTATCGGAGGATATTTCTTTTGGCCCTATAGTCTTCAAAGGATCCGAAATATCTGTTCTCAGATTCCACAGAAATAAGGCTAGCAAAGAAATCCACGAAATACAGATGTGACTCTGTGAGATGAATTAACAGAACACTAAGCAGTTTCTGAGAAACTTCTTTCCAGATTTCATCTGAGGATATTTCCTTTTTCAACATAGCCCTCTATGGGCTTCCAAATATCACTTCGCAAATTCCACAAGAACTGTCTTAGTGAAAGGCTTCTTGAGGGGAAAGTTGTATCTCTGTGACATGATTTCACAGAACACAAAGAAGTTTCTCAGAAAGCTTCTTTCTCTTTGTTATCGGAGGATATTTCCTTTGGCCCTATAGTCTTCAAAGAGATCCGAAATATCTGTTCTGAGATTCCACAGAAATAAGGCTAGCAAGGCGATCCAGGAAATACACATGTAACTCTGTCAGATGAATTAACAGAACACTAAGCAGTTACTCAGAAAGCTTCTTTCCAGATTTCATCTGAGGATATTTCCTTTTTCACCATAGACCTCTGTGGGCTTCCAAATATCAGTTTCCCAATTCCACAAGAACTGTCTTAGTGAAAGGCTTCTTGAGGGCAAAGCTGTAACACTGAGAGATGATTTCACGGAACACAAAGAAGTTTCTCATAAAGTTTTTCTCTCTTTGTTATCGGAGGATATTTCCTTTGGCCCTATAGTCTTCAAAGGGATCCGAAATATCTCTTCTCAGATTCCACAGAAATAAGGCTAGCAAAGAGATCCACGAAATACAGATGAAAATCTGTGAGATTAATTAATAGAACACTTAGCGGTTTCTCAGAAAGATTCTTTGCAGATTTCATCTGACTATATTTCCTTTTTCACCATAGCCCTCTACGGGCTTCCAAATATCACTTTGAAAATTCCACAAGAACTGTCTTAGCAAAAGGCTTCTTGAGGGGAAAGCTGTAACTCTTTGGGATGATTTCACAGAACACAAAGAAGTTTCTCAGAAAGCTTCCTTCTCTTTGTTTTCGGAGGATATTTCCTTTGACCCTATAGTCTTAAAAGGGATCCGAAATATTTGTTCTCAGATTCCACAGAAATAAGGCTAGCAAAGAGATCGACGAAATACAGATATAACTCTGTGAGTGGAAGTCAGAGAACACTAAGCAGTTTCTCAGAAAGCTTGTTTCCAGATTTCATCTGGGGATATTTCCTTTTTCAACATAGCCCTCTATGGGCTTCCAAATATCACTTTGACAATACCCCAAGAACTCTCCTAGCGAAAGGCTTCTTGAGGGGAAAGTTGTAACTCTGTGAGTTGATTTCAGAGAACACAAAGAAGTTTCTCAGAAAGCTTCTTTCTCTTTGTTATCTGAGGATATTTCCTTTGAACCTATAGTCTTCAAAGGGATCCGAAATATCTGTTCTCAGATTACACAGAAATAAGGCTAGCAAAGAGATCCACGAAATACAGATGCAACTCTGTGAGATGAATTAACAGAACACTAAGCAGTTTCTCAGAATGCTTCTTTCCAGATTTCATCTGAGGATATTTCTTTTTCACCATAGCCCTATATGGGCTTCCAAATATCACTTTGCCAATTCCACAAGAACTGTCTTAGCGAAGGGCTTCTAGAGGGAAAAGCTGTAACTCTGTGAGATGATTTCACAGAACACAAAGAAGTTTCTCAGAAAGCTTCTTTCTCTTTGTTATCGGAGGATATTTCCTTTGGTCCTGTAGTCTTCAAAGGGATCCGAAATATCTGTTCTCAGATTCCACAGAAATAAGGCTAGCAAAGAGATCCACGAAATACCGATGTAACTCTGTGAGATGAATTAACAGAACACTGAGCAGTTTCTCAGAAAGCTTCTTTCCAGATTTCATCTGAGGATATTTCCTTTTTCACCATAGCAATCTATGGGCTTCCAAATATCAGTTTGCCAATTACACAAGAACTGTCTTAACGAAAGGCTTCTGAGGGGAAAGCTGTAACTTTGTGAGATGATTTCACAGAACACAAAGAAGTTTCTCAGAAAGCTTCTTTCTCTTTGTTATCGGAGGATATTTCCTTTGGCCCTATAGTCTTCAAAGGGATCCGAAATATCTGATCTCAGATTCCACAGAAATAAGGCTAGCAAAGAGATCCACGAAATACAGATGAAACTCTGTGAGTGGAAGTCAGAAAACACTAAGCAGTTTCTCAGAAAGCTTCTTTCCATATTTCATCTGAGGATATTTCCTTTTTCAAAATAGCCCTCTACGGCCTTCCAAATATCACTTTGCCAATTCCACAAGAACTGTCTTAGCGAAAGGCTTCTTGAGGGGAAACCTGTAACTCTGTGAGATGATTTCACAGAACACAAAGAAGTTTCTCAGAAAGCTTCTTTGTCTTTGTTATCGGAGGATATTTCCTTTGGCCTTATAGTCTTCAAAGGGATCCGAAATATCTCTTCTCAGATTCCACAGAAATAAGGCTAGTAAAGAGATCGACGAAATACAGATGTAACTCTGTGAGATGAATTAACAGAACACTAAGCAGTTTCTCAGAAAGCTTCTTTCCAGATTTCATCTGAGGATATTTCCTTTTTCACCATAGCCCTCTATGGGCTTCCAAATATCACTTTGCCAATTCCACAAGAACTGTCTTAGCGAAAGGCTTCTTGAGGGGAAAGCTGTAACTCTGTGAGATGACTTCACAGAACACAAAAAAGTTTCTCAGAAAGCTTCTTTCTCTTTGTTATCGGAGGATATTTCCTTTGGCCCTATAGTCTTCAAAGCGATCCGAAATATCTGTTCTCAGATTCCACAGAAATAAGGCTAGCAAAGAGATACACTAAATACAGATTTAACTCTGTGAGATGAATTAACAGAACACTAAGCAATTTCTCAGAAAGCTTCTTTCCAGATTTCATCTGAGGATATTTCCTTTTTCACCATAGCCCTCTATGGGCTTCCAAATATCTTTTTGCCAATTCCACAAGAACTGTCTTAGCGAAAGGCTTCTTGAGGGGAAAGCTGTAACTCTGTGAGATGACTTCACAGAACACAAAGAAGTTTCTCAGAAAGCTTCTTTCTCTTTGTTATCGGAGGATATTTCCTTTGGCCCTATAGTCTTCAAAGGGATCCGAAATATCTGTTCTGAGATTCCACAGAAATAAGGCTAGCAAAGAGATACAGGAAATACAGATGTGACTCTGTGAGATGAATTAACAGAACACTAAGCAGTTTCTCAGAAACCTTCTTTCCAGATTTCATCTGATGATATTTCCTTTTTCAACATAGACCTCTATGGGCTTCAAAATATCACTTTGCCAATTCCACAAGAACTGTCTTAGCGAAAGGCTTCTTGAGGGGCAAGCTGTAACTCTGTGAGATGATTTCACAGAACACAAAGATGTTTCTCAAAAGCTTCTTTCTCTTTGTTATCGGAGGATATTTCCTTTGGCCCTATAGTCTTCAAAGTGATCCGAAATATCTGTTCTCAGATTCCACAGAAATAAGGCTAGCAAAGAGATCCAGGATATACACATGTAACTCTGTCAGATGAATTAACAGAACACTAAGCAGTTACTCAGAAAGCTTCTTTCCAGATTTCATCTGAGGATATTTCCTTTTTCACCATAGCCCTCTATGGGCTTCCAAATATCACTTTGCCAATTCCACAGAACTGTCTTAGCGAAAGGCTTCTTGAGGGGAAAGCTGTAACTCTGTGAGATGATTTCACAGAACACAAAGAAGTTTCTCAGAAACCTTCTTTCTCTTTGTTATCGGAGGATATTTACTTAGGCCCTATAGTCTTCAAAGGGATCCGAAATATCTGTTCTCAGATTCCACAGAAATAAGGCTAGCAAAGAAATACACGAAATACAGATGTAACTCTGTGAGATGAATTAAAAAAACTCTAAGCAGGTTCTCAGAAAGCTTCTTTCCAGATTTCATCTGAGGATATTTCCTTTTTCACAATAGCCCTCTACGTGCTTCCAAATATCACCTTGCCAATTCCACAAGAACTGTCTTAGCAAAAGGCTTCTTGAGGGGAAAACTGTAACTCTGTGAGATGATTTCACAGAACACAAAGAAGTTTCTCAGAAAGCTTCTTTGTCTTTGTTATCGGAGGATATTTCCTTTGGCCTTATAGTCTTAAAGGGACCCGAAATATCTGTTCTCAGATTCCACAGAAATAAGGCTAGTAAAGAGATCGACGAAATACAGATGTAACTCTGTGAGATGAATTAAGAGAACACTAAGTAGTTTCTCAGAAAGCTTCCTTCCAGATTTCATCTGAGGATATTTCCTTTTTCACCGTAGCCCTCTATGGGCTTCCAAATATCACTTTGCCAATTCCACAAGAACTGTCTTAGCGAAAGGCTTCTAGAGCAGAAAGCTGTAACTCTGTGAGATGACTTCACAGAACACAAAAAAGTTTCTCAGAAAACTTCTTTCTCTTTGTTATCAGAGGATATTTCCTTTGGCCCTATAGTCTTGAAAGCGATCCGAAATATCTGTTCTCAGATTCCACAGAAATAAGGCTAGCAAAGAGATCCCCGAAATACCGATGTAACTCTGTGAGATGAATTAACAGAACACTAAGCAGTTTCTCAGAAAGCTTCCTTCCAGATTTCATCTGAGAATATTTCCTTTTTTACCATAGCCCTCTATGGGCTTCCAAATATCAGTTTGCCAATTCCACAAGAACTGTCTTAGCTAAAGGCTTCTTGAGGGGAGAGCTGTAACTCTGTGAAATGATTTCACAGAACACAAAGAAGTTTCTCAGAAAGCTTCTTTCTCTTTGTTATCGGAGGATATTTCCTTTGGCCCTATAGTCTTCAAAGGGATCCGAAATATCTGTTCTGAGATTCCACAGAAATAAGGCTAGCAAAGAGATAGAGGAAATACAGATGTGACTCTGTGAGATGAATTAACAGAACACTAAGCAGTTTCTCAGAAAGCTTCTTTCCAGATTTCATCTGACGATATTTCCTTTTTCAACATAGACATCTATGGGCTTCAAAATATCACTTTGCCAATTCCACAAGAACTGTCTTAGCGAAAGGCTTCTTGAGGGGCAAGCTGTAACTCTGTGAGATGATTTCACAGAACACAATGAAGTTTCTCAGAAAGATTCTTTCTCTTTGTTATCGGAGAATATTTCCTTTAGCCCTATTGTCTTCAAAGGGATCCGAAATATCTGTTCTCAGATTCCACAGAAATAAGGCTAGCAAGGAGATCCACGAAATACAGATGTAACTCTGTGAGTGGAAGTCAGAAAACACTAAGCAGTTTCTCAGAAAGCTTCTTTCCATATTTCATCAGAGAATATTTCCTTTTTCAAAATAGCCCTCTACGGGCTTCCAAATATCACTTTGCCAATTCCACAAGAACTGTCTTAGCGAAAGGCTTCTTTAAGGGAAAGCTGTAACTCTGTGAGATGATATCACAGAACACAAAGATGTTTCTCAGAAAGCTTCTTTCTCTTTTTTATCGGAGGATATTTCCTTTGGCCCTATAGTCTTCAAAGAGATCCGAAATATCTGTTCTCAGATTCCACAGAAATAAGGCTAGCAAAGAGATCCAGGATATACACATGTAACACTGTCAGATGAATTAACAGAACACTAAGCAGTTACTCAGAAAGCTTCTTTCCAGATTTCATCTGAGGATATTTCCTTTTTCACCATAGACCTCTGTGGGCTTCCAATTATCAGTTTCCCAATTCCACAAGAACTGTCTTAGCGAAAGGCTTTTTGAGGGCAAAGCTGTAACACTGAGAGATGATTTCACAGAACACAAAGAAGTTTCTCATAAAGTTTTTCTCTCTTTGTTATCGGAGGATATTTCCTTTGGCCCTATAGTCTTCAAAGGGTTCCGAAATATCTGTTCTCAGATTCCACAGAAATAAGGCTAGCAAACAGATCCACGAAATACAGATGAAAATCTGTGAGATGAATTAATAGAACACTTAGCGGTTTCTCAGAAAGCTTCTTTGCAGATTTCATCTGACTATATTTCCTTTTTCACCATAGCCCTCTACGGGCTTCCAAATATCACTTTGAAAATTCCACAAGAACTGTCTTAGCAAAAGGCTTCTTGAGGGGAAAGCTGTAACTCTTTGGTATGATTTCACAGAACACAAAGAAGTTTCTCAGAAAGCTTCTTTCTCTTTGTTATCGCAGGATATTTCCTTTGGCCCTATAGTCTTCAAAGGGATCCGAAATATCTGTTCTCAGATTCCACAGAAATAAGGCTAGCAAAGAGATCCCCGAAATACAGATGTAACTCTGTGAGATGAATGAACAGAACACTAAGCAGTTTCTCAGAAAGCTTCTTTCCAGATTTCATCTGAGGATATTTCCTTTTTCACCATAGCCCTCTATGGGCTTCCAAATATCACTTTGCCAATTCCAGAGAACTGTCTTAGCGAAAGGCTTCTTGAGGGGCAAGCTGTAACTCTGTGAGATGATTTCACAGAACACAAAGATGTTTCTCAGAAAGCTTCTTTCTCTTTGTTATCGGAGGATATTTCCTTTGGCCCTATAGTCTTCAAAGTGATCCGAAATATCTGTTCTCAGATTCCACAGAAATAAGGCTAGCAAAGAGATCCAGGATATACACATGTAACTCTGTCAGATGAATTAACAGAACACTAAGCAGTTACTCAGAAAGCTTCTTTCCAGATTTCATCTGAGGATATTTCCTTTTTCACCATAGCCCTCTATGGGCTTCCAAATATCACTTTGCCAATTCCACAGAACTGTCTTAGCGAAAGGCTTCTTGAGGGGAAAGCTGTAACTCTGTGAGATGATTTCACAGAACACAAAGAAGTTTCTCAGAAACCTTCTTTCTCTTTGTTATCGGAGGATATTTACTTAGGCCCTATAGTCTTCAAAGGGATCCGAAATATCTGTTCTCAGATTCCACAGAAATAAGGCTAGCAAAGAAATACACGAAATACAGATGTAACTCTGTGAGATGAATTAAAAAAACTCTAAGCAGGTTCTCAGAAAGCTTCTTTCCAGATTTCATCTGAGGATATTTCCTTTTTCACAATAGCCCTCTACGTGCTTCCAAATATCACCTTGCCAATTCCACAAGAACTGTCTTAGCAAAAGGTTTCTTGAGGGGAAAACTGTAACTCTGTGAGATGATTTCACAGAACACAAAGAAGTTTCTCAGAAAGCTTCTTTGTCTTTGTTATCGGAGGATATTTCCTTTGGCCTTATAGTCTTAAAGGGACCCGAAATATCTGTTCTCAGATTCCACAGAAATAAGGCTAGTAAAGAGATCGACGAAATACAGATGTAACTCTGTGAGATGAATTAAGAGAACACTAAGTAGTTTCTCAGAAAGCTTCCTTCCAGATTTCATCTGAGGATATTTCCTTTTTCACCGTAGCCCTCTATGGGCTTCCAAATATCACTTTGCCAATTCCACAAGAACTGTCTTAGCGAAAGGCTTCTAGAGCAGAAAGCTGTAACTCTGTGAGATGACTTCACAGAACACAAAAAAGTTTCTCAGAAAACTTCTTTCTCTTTGTTATCAGAGGATATTTCCTTTGGCCCTATAGTCTTGAAAGCGATCCGAAATATCTGTTCTCAGATTCCACAGAAATAAGGCTAGCAAAGAGATCCACGAAATACCGATGTAACTCTGTGAGATGAATTAACAGAACACTAAGCAGTTTCTCAGAAAGCTTCCTTCCAGATTTCATCTGAGAATATTTCCTTTTTTACCATAGCCCTCTATGGGCTTCCAAATATCAGTTTGCCAATTCCACAAGAACTGTCTTAGCTAAAGGCTTCTTGAGGGGAGAGCTGTAACTCTGTGAAATGATTTCACAGAACACAAAGAAGTTTCTCAGAAAGCTTCTTTCTCTTTGTTATCGGAGGATATTTCCTTTGGCCCTATAGTCTTCAAAGGGATCCGAAATATCTGTTCTGAGATTCCACAGAAATAAGGCTAGCAAAGAGATACAGGAAATACAGATGTGACTCTGTGAGATGAATTAACAGAACACTAAGCAGTTTCTCAGAAAGCTTCTTTCCAGATTTCATCTGACGATATTTCCTTTTTCAACATAGACATCTATGGGCTTCAAAATATCACTTTGCCAATTCCACAAGAACTGTCTTAGCGAAAGGCTTCTTGAGGGGCAAGCTGTAACTCTGTGAGATGATTTCACAGAACACAATGAAGTTTCTCAGAAAGATTCTTTCTCTTTGTTATCGGAGAATATTTCCTTTAGCCCTATTGTCTTCAAAGGGATCCGAAATATCTGTTCTCAGATTCCACAGAAATAAGGCTAGCAAGGAGATCCACGAAATACAGATGTAACTCTGTGAGTGGAAGTCAGAAAACACTAAGCAGTTTCTCAGAAAGCTTCTTTCCATATTTCATCAGAGAATATTTCCTTTTTCAAAATAGCCCTCTACGGGCTTCCAAATATCACTTTGCCAATTCCACAAGAACTGTCTTAGCGAAAGGCTTCTTTAAGGGAAAGCTGTAACTCTGTGAGATGATATCACAGAACACAAAGATGTTTCTCAGAAAGCTTCTTTCTCTTTTTTATCGGAGGATATTTCCTTTGGCCCTATAGTCTTCAAAGAGATCCGAAATATCTGTTCTCAGATTCCACAGAAATAAGGCTAGCAAAGAGATCCAGGATATACACATGTAACACTGTCAGATGAATTAACAGAACACTAAGCAGTTACTCAGAAAGCTTCTTTCCAGATTTCATCTGAGGATATTTCCTTTTTCACCATAGACCTCTGTGGGCTTCCAATTATCAGTTTCCCAATTCCACAAGAACTGTCTTAGCGAAAGGCTTTTTGAGGGCAAAGCTGTAACACTGAGAGATGATTTCACAGAACACAAAGAAGTTTCTCATAAAGTTTTTCTCTCTTTGTTATCGGAGGATATTTCCTTTGGCCCTATAGTCTTCAAAGGGTTCCGAAATATCTGTTCTCAGATTCCACAGAAATAAGGCTAGCAAACAGATCCACGAAATACAGATGAAAATCTGTGAGATGAATTAATAGAACACTTAGCGGTTTCTCAGAAAGCTTCTTTGCAGATTTCATCTGACTATATTTCCTTTTTCACCATAGCCCTCTACGGGCTTCCAAATATCACTTTGAAAATTCCACAAGAACTGTCTTAGCAAAAGGCTTCTTGAGGGGAAAGCTGTAACTCTTTGGTATGATTTCACAGAACACAAAGAAGTTTCTCAGAAAGCTTCTTTCTCTTTGTTATCGCAGGATATTTCCTTTGGCCCTATAGTCTTCAAAGGGATCCGAAATATCTGTTCTCAGATTCCACAGAAATAAGGCTAGCAAAGAGATGCCCGAAATACAGATGTAACTCTGTGAGATGAATGAACAGAACACTAAGCAGTTTCTCAGAAAGCTTCTTTCCAGATTTCATCTGAGGATATTTCCTTTTTCACCATAGCCCTCTATGGGCTTCCAAATATCACTTTGCCAATTCCAGAGAACTGTCTTAGCGAAAGGCTTCTTGAGGGGAAAGCTGTAACTCTGTGAGATGACTTCACAGAACACAAAGAAGATTCTCAGAAAGCTTCTTTCTCTTTGTTATCGGAGGATATTTCCTTTGGCCCTATAGTCTTCAAAGGGATCCGAAATATCTGTTCTCAGATTCCACAGAAATAAGGCTAGCAAAGAGATCCACAAAATACCGATGTAACTCTGTGAGATGAATTAACAGAACACTAAGCAGTTTCTCAGAAAGCTTCTTTCCAGATTTCATCTGAGGATATTTCCTTTTTCACCATAGCAATCTATGGGCTTCCAAATATCACTTTGCCAATTACACAAGATCTGTCTTAGCGTAAGGCTTCTTGAGGGGAAAGCTGTAACTTTGTGAGATGATTTCACAGAACACAAAGAAGTTTCTCAGAAAGCTTCTTTCTCTTTGTTATCGGGGGATATTTCCTTTGGCCCTATAGTCTTCAAAGGGATCTCAAATATCTATTCTCAGATTCCAAAGAAATAAGGCTAGCAAAGAGATCCACAAAATACAGATGAAACTCTGTGAGTGGAAGTCAGAAAACACTAAGCAGTTTCTCAGAAAGCTTCTTTACAGATTTCGTCTGAGGATATTTCCTTTTTCAAAATAGCCCTCTACGGGCTTCCAAATATCACTTTGCCAATTCCACAAGAACTGTCTTAGCGAAAGGCTTCTTTAGGGGAAAGCTGTAACTCTGTGAGATGATTTCACAGAACACAAAGAAGTTTCTCAGAAAGCTTCTTTCTCTTTGTTATCGGAGGATATTTACTTTGGCCCTATAGTCTTCAAAGGGATCCGAAATATCTGTTCTCAGATTCCACAGAAATAAGGCTAGCAAAGAGATCCACGAAATACCGATGTAACTCTGTGAGATGAATTAACAGAACACTAAGCAGTTTCTCAGAAAGCTACTTCCAGATTTCATCTGAGAATATTTCCTTTTTCACCATAGCCCTCTATTGGCTTCCAAATATCAGTTTGCCAATTCCACAAGAACTGTCTTAGCGAAAGGCTTTTTGAGGGGCAAGCTGTAACTCTGTGAGATGATTTCACAGAACACAAAGAAGTTTCTCAGAAAGCTTCTTTCTCTTTGTAATAGGAGGATATTTACTTTGGCCCTATAGTCTTCGAAGGGATCCGAAATATCTGTTCTCAGATTCCACAGAAATAAGGCTAGCAAACAGATCCACGAAATACAGATGTAACTCTGTAAGTGGAAGTCAGAAAACGCTATGCGTTTTCTCAGAAAGCTTCTTTCCATATTTCATCTGAGGTTATTTCCTTTTTCACCATCGCCCTCTATGGGCTTCCAAATATCACTTTGCCAATTCCACAAGAACTGTCTTAGCGGAAGGCTTCTTGAGGGGAAAGCTGAAACTCGGTGAGATGATTTCACAGAACACAAAGAAGTTTCTCAGAAAGCTTCTTTCTCTTTGTTATCGGAGGATATTTCCTTTGGCACTATAGTCTTCAAAGGGATCCGAAATATCTGTTCTCAGAGCCAACAGAAATAAGGCTAGTAAAGAGATCCACGAAATACAGATATAACTCTGTGAGATGAAATAACAGAACACTAATCAGTTTCTCAGAAAGCTTCTTTCCGGATTTCATCCAAGGATATTTCCTTTTTCACCATAGCCCTCTATGGGCTTCCAAATATCACCATGCCAATTCCACAAGAACTGTCTTAGCGAAAGGCTTCTTGAGGGGAAAGCTGTAACTCTGTGAGATGATTTCACAGAACACAAAGAAGTTTCTCAGAGAGCTTCTATCTCTTTGTTATCGGAGGATATTTCCTTTGGCCCTCTAGTCTTCAAAGGGATCCGAAATATCTGTTCTCAGATTCCACAGAAATAAGGCTAGCAAAGAGATCCACGAAATACAGATATAACTCTGTGAGTGGAAGTCTCACATCACAGAGCAGTTGCTCAGAAAGCTCCTTTCCAGATTTCATCTGAGGAAATTTTATTTATCACCATTGCCCTCTCTGGGCTTCCAAATATCACTTTGCCAATTCCACAAGAACTGTCTTAGCGAAAGGCTTCTTGAGGGGAAAGCTGTAACTCTGTGAGATGATTTCACAGAACACAAAGAAGTTTCTCAGAAAACTTCTTTCTCTTTGTTATCGGAGGATATTTCCTTTGGCCTTATAGTCTTCGAAGGGATCCGAAATATCTGTTCTCAGATTCCACAGAAATAAGGCTAGCAAAGAGATCCACCAAATACAGATGTAACTCTGTCAGTGGAAGTCAGAGAACACTAAGCAGTTTCTGAGAAATCTTCTTTCCAGATTTCATCTCAGGATATTTCCTTTTTCACCATAGCCCGCTATGGGCATCCAAATATCACTTTGCCAATTCCACAAGAACTGTCTTAGCGAATGGCTTCTTGAGGGGAAAGCTGTAACTCTGTGAGATGATTTCACAGAACACAAAGAAGTTTCTCAGAAAGCTTCTTTCTCTTTGTTATCGGAGGATATTTCCTTTGGCCCTATAGTCTTCAAAGGGATCCGAAATATCTGTTCTCAGATTCCACAGAAATAAGGCTAGCAAAGAGATCCACGAAATACAGATGTAACTCTGTGAGTGGAAGTCACACATCACAGAGCATTTTCTTAGAATGCTTCTTTCCAGATTTCATCTGAGGATATTTCCTTTTTTTCCATAGCCCTCTATGGGCTTCCAAATATCACTTTGCCAATTCCACAAGAACTGTCTTAGCGAAAGGCTTCTTGAGGCGAAAGCTGTAACTCTGTGAGATGATTTCACAGAACACAAAGAAGTTTCTCAGAAAACTTCCTTCCATTTGTTAATGGAGGATATTTCCTTTGGTCCTATACTCTTCAAAGGAATCCGAAATATCTGTTCTCAGATTCCACAGAAATAAGGCTAGCAAAGAGATCCACGAAATACAGATTAACCCTGTGAGTGGAAGTCAGGGAACACTAAGCAGTTTCTGAGAAAGCTTCTTTCCAGATTTCATCTGAGGATATTTCCTTTTTCACCATAGCCCTCTAAGGGTTTCCAAATATCGCATTGCCAATTCCAGAAGAACTGTCTTAGCGAAAGGCTTATTGAGGGGAAAGCTGTAACTCTGTGAGATGATTTCAGAGAACACAAGGAAGTTTCTCAGAAAGCTTCTTTCTCTTTGTTATCGGAGGATATTTCCTTTGGCCCTCTAGTCTTCAAAGGGATCCGAAACATCTGTTCTCATATTGCACAGAAATAAGGCTAGCAAAGAGATCCACGAAATACAGAAGTAACTCTGTGAGTGGAAGTCAGAAAACACTAAGCAGTTTCTCAGAAAGCTTCTTTCCAGATTTCATTCGAGGATATTTCCTTTTTCACCATAGCCCTCTATGGGCTTCCAAATATCACTTTGCCAATTCCACAAGAACAGTCCTAGCGAAAGGATTCTTGAGGGGAATGCTGTAACTCTGTGAGATGATTTCACAGAACACAAAGAAGTTTCTCAGAAAGCTTCTTTCTCTTTGTTATCGGAGGATATTTCCTTTGGCCCTATAGTTTTCAAAGGGATCCGAAATATCTGTTCTCAGATTCCACAGAATAAGGCTAGCAAAGAGATACACGAAATGCAGATGTAACTCTGTGAGATGAATTAACAGAACATTAAGTAGTTTCTCGGAAAACTTCTTTCCAGATTTCAACTGAGGATATTTCCTTTTTCATCATTGCCCTCTATGGGCTTCCAAATATCACTTTGCCAATTCCACAAGAACTGTCTTAGCGAAAGGCTTCTTGAGGGGAAAGCTGTAACTCTGTGAGATGATTTCACAGAACACAAAGAAGTTTCTCAGAAAGCTTCTTTCTCTTTGTTATCGGAGGATATTTCCTTTGGCCCTATAGTCTTCAAAGGGATCCGAAATATCTGTTCTCAGATTCCACAGAAATAAGGCTTGCTAAGAGATCCAGGAAATACAGATGTAACTCTTTGAGATGAATTAACAGAACACTAAGTAGTTTCTCAGAAAGCTTCTTTCCAGATTTCATCTGAGGATATTTCCTTTTTCACCATAGCCCTCTATGGGCTTCCAAATATCACTTTGCCAATTCCACAAGAACTGTCTTAGCGAAAGGCTTCTTGAGGGGAAAGCTGTAACTCTGTGAGATGATTTCACAGAAAACAAAGGAGTTTCTCAGAAAGACTCTATCTCTTTGTTATCGGAGGATATTTCCTTTGGCCCTATAGTCTTCAAACGGATCCGAAATATCTGTTCCCAGATTCCACAGAAATAAGGCTAGCAAAGAGATCCACTAAATACAGATGTAACTCTGTCAGGTGAATTAACAGAACACAAAGCAGTTTCTCAGAAAGCTTCTTTCCAGATTTCATCTGAGGATATTTCCTTTTTCACCATAGCCCTCTATGAGCTTCCAAATATCACTTTGCCAATTCCACAAGAACTGTCTTAGCGAAAGGCTTCTTGAGGGGAAAGCTGCAACTCTGTGAGATGATTTCACAGCACACAAGGAAGTTTCTCAGAAAGCTTCTTTCTCTTTGTTATCGGAGGATATTTCCTTTGGCCCTATAGTCCTCAAAGGGATCCGAAATATCTGTTCTCAGATTCCACAGAAATAAGGCTAGCAAAGAGATCCACGAAATACAGATGTAACTCTGTGAGATGAATTGACAGAACACTAAGCAGTTTCTCAGAAGGCTTCTTTCCAGATTTCATCTGAGGATATTCACTTTTTCAACATAGCCCTCTATGGGCTTCCAAATATCACTTTGCCAATTCCACAAGAACTGTCTTAGCGAAAGGCTTCTTGAGGGGAAAGCTGTAACTCTGAGAGATGATTTCACAGAACACAAAGAAGTTTCTCAGAAAGCTTCTTTCTCTTTGTTATCGGAGGACATTTCCTTTGGCCCTATAATCTTCTAAGGGATCCGAAATATCTGTTCTCAGATTCCACAGAAATAAGGCTAGCTAAGAGATCCACGAAATACAGATGTAACTCTTTGAGATGAATTAACAGAACACTAAGTAGTTTCTCAGAAAGCTTCTTTCCAGATTTCATCTGAGGATATTTCTTTTTTCACCATAGCCCTCTATGGGCTTCCAAATATCACTTTGCCGATTCCACAAGAACTGTCTAAGCGAAAGGCTTCTTGAGGGGAAAGCTGTAACTCTGTGAGATGATTTCACAGAACACAAAGAAGTTTCTCAGAAAGCTTCCTTCTCTTTGTCATCGGAGGATATTTCCTTTGGCCCTATCGTCTTCTAAGGGATCCGAAATATCTGTTCTCAGATTCCACAGAAATAAGGCTAGCAAAGATATCCACGAAATACAGATGTAACTCTGTGAAATGAATTAACAGAACACTAAGCAGTTTCTCAGAAAGCTTCTTTCCAGATTTCTTCTGAGGAAATTTCCTTTTTCACCATAGCCCTCTACGAGCTTCCAAATATCACTTTGCCAATTCCAAAAGAACTGTCTCAGCGAAAGGCTTCTTGAGGGGAAAGCTGTAACTCCGTGAGGTGATTTCACAGAACACAAAGAATTTTCTCAGAAAGCTTCTTTCTCTTTCTTATCGGAGGATATTTCCTTTGGCCCTATAGTCTTCAAAGGGATCCGAAATATCTGTTCTCAGATTAGACAGAAATAAGGCTTGCTAAGAGATCCAGGAAATACAGATGTAACTCTTTGAGATGAATTAACAGAACACTAAGTAGTTTCTCAGAAAGCTTCTTTCCAGATTTCATCTGAGGATATTTCCTTTTTCACCATAGCCCTCTATGGGCTTCCAAATATCACTTTGCCAATTCCACAAGAACTGTCTTAGCGAAAGGCTTCTTGAGGGGAAAGCTGTAACTCTGTGAGATGATTTCACAGAACACAAAGAAGTTTCTCAGAAAGCTTCTTTCTGTTTGTTATCGGAGGATATTTCCTTTGGCCCTTTAGTCTTCAAACGGTTCCGAAATATCTGTTCTCAGATTCCACAGAAAAAAGGCTAGCAAAGAGATCTAAGAAATACAGATGTAACTCTTTGAGATGAATTGACAGAACTCTAAGCAGTTTCTCAGAAAGCTTCTTTCCAGATTTCATCTGAGGATATTTCCTTTTTCACCATAGCCCTCTATGGGCTTCCAAATATCACTTTGCCAATTCCACAAGAACTGTCTTAGCGAAAGGCTTCTTGAGGGGAAAGCAGTAACTCTGTGAGATGATTTCACAGAACACAAAGAAGTTTCTCAGAAAGCTTCTTTCTCTTTGTTATCGGAGGATATTTCCTATGGCCATATAGTCTTCAAAGGGATCCGAAATATCGGTTCTCAGATTCCACAGAAATAAGTCTAACAAAGAGATCCACGAAATACAGATGTAACTCTGGGAGATGAATTAACAGAACACTAAGCAGTTTCTAAGAAAGCTTCTTTCCAGATTTCATCTGAGTATATTTCCTTTTTCACCATAGCCCTCTATGGGCTTCCAAATAGCACTTTGCCAATTCCAAAAGAACTGTCTTAGCGAAAGGCTTCTTGAGGGGAAAGCTGTAACTCTGTGAGATGATTTCACGGAACACAAAGAAGTTTCTCAGAAAGCTTCTTTCTCTTTGTTATCGGAGGATATTTCCTTTGGCCCTATATCCTTCAAACGGATCCGAAATATCTGTTCTCAGATTCCACAGAAATAAGGCTAGCAAAGAGATCCACGAAATACAGATGTAACTCTGTGAGGTGAATTAACAGAACACAAAGCAGTTTCTCAGAAAGCTTCTTTCCAGATTTCATCTGAGGATATTTCCTTTTTCACCATAGCCCTCTATGATCTTCCAAATATCACTTTGCCAATTAAATAAGAACCGTCTCAGCGAAAGGCTTCTTGAGGGGAAAGTTGTAACTCTGTAAGATGATTTCACAGCACACAAAGAAGTTTCTCAGAAAGCTTCTTTCTCTTTGTTATCGGAGGATATTTCCTTTGGCCGTATAGTATTCAAAGGCAACCGAAATATCCGTTCTCAGATTCCACAGTAATAAGGCTAGCAAAGAGATCCACGAAATACAGATGTAACTATGTGAGATGAATTAACAGAACACTAAGCAGTTTCTCAGAAAGCTTCTTTCCAGATATCATCTGAGGATATTTCCTTTCTCACCATAGCCCTCTATGGGCTTCCAAATATCACTTTGCCAATTCCACAAGAACTGTCTTAGCGAAAGGCTTATTGAGGGGAAAGCTGTAACTCTGTGAGATGATTTCACAGAATACAAAGAAGTTTCTCAGAAAGCTTCTTTCTCTTTGTTATCGGAGGATATTTCCTTTGGCCCTATAGTCTTCAAAGGGATCCGAAATATCTGTTCTCAGATTCCACAGAAATAAGGCTAGCAAAGAGATCCACGAAATGCAGATGTAACTCTGGGAGATGAATTAACAGAACATTAAGCAGTTTCTCAGAAAGCTTCTTTCCAGATTTCATCTGAGGATATTTCCTTTTTCACCAATGCCCTCTATGGGCTTCCAAATATCACTTGCCAATTCCACAAGAACTGTCTTAGCAAAAGGCTTCTTGAGGGGATAGCTGTAACTCTGTGAGGTGATTTCACAGAACACAAAGAATTTTCTCAGAAAGCTTCTTTCTCTTTCTTATCGGAGGATATTTCCTTTGGCGCTATAGTCTTCAAAGGGATCCGAAATATCTGTTCTCAAATTAGACAGAAATAAGGCTTGCTAAGAAATCCAGGAAATACAGATGTAACTCTTTGAGATGAATTAACAGAACACTAAGTAGTTTCTCAGAAAGCTTCTTTCCAGATTTCATCTGAGGATATTTCCTTTTTCACCATAGCCCTCTATGGGCTTCCAAATATCACTTTGCCAATTCCACAAGAACTGTCTTAGCGAAAGGCTTCTTGAGGGGAAAGCTGTAACTCTGTGAGATGATTTCACAGAACACAAAGATGTTTCTCAGAAAGCTTCTTTCTGTTTGTTATCGGAGGATATTTCCTTTGGCCCTTTAGTCTTCAAAGGGTTCCGAAATATCTGTTCTCAGATTCCACAGAAAAAAGGCTAGCAAAGAGATCTAAGAAATACAGATGTAACTCTTTGAGATGAATTGACAGAACACTAAGCAGTTTCTCAGAAAGCTTCTTTCCAGATTTCATCTGAGGATATTTCCTTTTTCACCATAGCCCTCTATGGGCTTCCAAATATCACTTTGCCAATTCCACAAGAACTGTCTTAGCGAAAGGCTTCTTGAGGGGAAAGCAGTAACTCTGTGAGATGATTTCACAGAACACAAAGAAGTTTCTCAGAAAGCTTCTTTCTCTTTGTTATCGGAGGATATTTCCTATGGCCATATAGTCTTCAAAGGGATCCGAAATATCGGTTCTCAGATTCCACAGAAATAAGTCTAACAAAGAGATCCACGATATACAGATGTAACTCTGTGAGATGAATTAACAGAACACTAAGCAGTTTCTCAGAAAGCTTCTTTCCAGATTTCATCTGAGTATATTTCCTTTTTCACCATAGCCCTCTATGGGCTTCCAAATAGCACTTTGCCAATTCCAAAAGAACTGCCTTAGCGAAAGGCTTCTTGAGGGGAAAACTGTAACTCTGTGAGATGATTTCACAGAACACAAAGAAGTTTCTCAGAAAGCTTCTTTCTCTTTGTTATCGGAGGATATTTCCTTTGGCCCTATAGCCTTCAAACGGATCCGAAATATCTGTTCTCAGATTCCACAGAAATAAGGCTAGCAAAGAGATCCACGAAATACAGATGTAACTCTGTGAGGTGAATTAACAGAACACAAAGCAGTTTCTCAGAAAGCTTCTTTCCAGATTTCATCTGAGGATATTTCCTTTTTCACCATAGCCCTCTATGATCTTCCAAATATCACTTTGCCAATTAAATAAGAACCGTCTCAGCGAAAGGCTTCTTGATGGGAAAGTTGTAACTCTGTGAGATGATTTCACAGCACACAAAGAAGTTTCTCAGAAAGCTTCTTTCTCTTTGTTATCGGAGGATATTTCCTTTGGCCCTATGGTCTTCAAAGGGATCCGAAATATCTGTTCTCAGATTCCACAGAAATAAGGCTAGCAAAGAGATCCACGAAACACAGATGTAACTCTGGGAGATGAATTAACAAAACACTAAGCGGTTTCTCAGAAAGATCTTTCCAGATTTCATCTGAGCATATTTCCTTTTTCACCATAGCCCTCTAGGGACTTCCAAATATCACTTTGCCAATTCCACAAGAACTGTCTTAGCGAAAGGCTTCTTGAGGGGAAAGCTGTAACCCTGTGAGATGATTTCACAGAACACAAAGAAGTTTCTCAGAAAGCTTCTTTCTCTTTGTTATCGGAGGATATTTACTTTGGCCCTATAGTCTTTAAAGGGATCCGAAATATCTGTTCTCAGATTTCACAGAAATAAGGCTAGCAAAGAGATCCACGAAATACAGATGAAACACTGTGAGATGAATTAACAGAACACTAAGCAGTTTCTCAGAAAGCTTCTTTCCAGATTTCATCTGAGGAAATTTCCTTTTTCACCATAGCCCTCTATGATCTTCCAAATATCACTTTGCCAATTCCACAAGAACTGTCTTATCGAAAGGCTTCTTGAGGGGAAAGCTGTAACTCTGTGAGATGATTTCACAGAACACAAAGAAGTTTCTCACAAAGCTTCTTTCTGTTTGTTATCGGAGGATATTACCTTTGGCCCTTTAGTCTTCAAAGGGTTCCGAAATATCTGTTCTCAGATTCCACAGAAATAAGGCTAGCAAAGAGATCTACGAAATACCGATGTAACTCTTTGAGATGAATTGACAGAACACTAAGCAGTTTCTCAGAAAGCTTCTTTCCAGATTTCATCTGAGGATATTTCCTTTTTCACCGTAGCCCTCTAGGGGTTCCAAATATCACTTTGCCAATTCCACAAGAACTGTCTTAGCGAAAGGCTTCTTGAGGGGAAAGCTGTAACTCTGTGAGATGATTTCACAGAACACAAAGAAGTTTCTCAGAAAGCTTCTTTCTCTTTGTTATCGGAGGATACTTCCTTTGGCCATATAGTCTTCAAAGGGATCCGAAATATCTGTTCTCAGATTCCACAGAAATAAGTCTAACAAAGAGATCCACGAAATACAGATATAACTCTGTGAGATGAGGTAACAGAACACTAAGCAGTTTCTCAGAAAGCTTCTTTCCAGATTTCATCTGAGGATATTTCCTTTTTCACCATAGCCCACTATGGGCTTCCAAATATCAGTTTGCCAATTCCACAAGAACTGTCTTAGCGAAAGGCTTCTTGAGGGGAAAGCTGTAACTCTGTGAGATGATTTCACAGAACACAAAGAAGTTTCTCAGAAAGATTCTTTCTCTTTTTTATCGGAGGATATTTCCTTTGGCCCTATAGTCTTCAAAGGGATCCGAATTATCTGTTCTCAGATTCCACAGAAATAAGGCTAGCAAAGAGATCCACGAAATACAGATGTAACTCTGTGAGATGAATTTACAGAACACTAAGCAGTTTCTCAGAAAGCTTCTTTCCAGATTTCATCTGAGGATATTTCCTTTTTCACCATAGCCCTTTATGGGCTTCCAAATATCACTTTGCCAATTCCACAAGAACTGTCTTAGCGAAAGGCTTCTTGAGGGGAAAGCTGTAACTCTGTGAGATGATTTCAGAGAACACAAAGAAGTTTCTCAGAAAGCTTCTTTCTCTTTGTTATCGGAGGATATTTCCTTTGGCCCTGTAGTCTTCAAGGGGATCCGAAATATCTGTTCTCAGATTCCACAGAAATAAGGCTAGCAAAGAGATCCACGAAATACAGATGTAACTCTGTGAGATGAATTAACAGAACACTAAGCAGTTTCTCAGAAAGATTCTTTAAAGATTTCATCTGAGGAAATTTCCTTTTTCACCATAGCCCTCTACGAGCTTCCAAATATCACTTTGCCAATTCCACAAGAACTGTCTTAGCGAAAGGCTTCTTGAGGAGAAAGCTGTAACTCTGTGAGATGATTTCACAGCACACAAGTAAGTTTCTCAGAAAGCTTCTTTCTCTTTGTTATCGGAGGATATTTCCTTTGGCCCCATAGTCTTCAAAGGGATCCGAAATATGTGTTCTCAGATTCCACAGGAATAAGGCCAGCAAAGAGATCCACGAAATAGAGATGTAACTCTGTGAGATGAATTGACAGAACACTAAGCCGTTTCTCAGAAAGCTTCTTCCCAGATTTCATCTGATGATATTTCCTTTTTCACCGTAGCCCTCTATGGGCTTCCAAATATCACTTTGCCAATTCCACAAGAACTGTCTTAGCGAAAGGCTTCTTGAGGGGAAAGCTGTAACTCTGAGAGATGATTTCACAGAACACAAAGAAGTTTCTCAGAAAGCTTCTTTCTCTTTGTTATCGGAGGATATTTCCTTTTTCCCTATTGTCTTCTAAGGGATCCGACATATCTGTTCTCAGATTCCACAGAAATAAGGCTGGCTAAGAGATCCACGAAATACAGATGTAACTCTTTGAGATGAATTAACAGAACACTAAGTAGTTTCTCAGAAAGCTTCTTTCCAGATTTCATCTGAGGATAATTCCTTTTTCACCATAGCCCTCTATGGGCTTCCAAATATCACTTTGCCAATTCCACAAGAACTGTCTAAGCGAAAGGCTTCTTGAGGGGAAAGCTGTAACTCTGTGAGATGATTTCACAGAACACAAAGAAGTTTCTCAGAAAGCTTCTATCTCTTTGTTATCGGAGGATATTTCGTTTGGCCCTATCGTCTTCAAAGGCAACCGAAATATCTGTTCTCAGATTCCACAGAAATAAGGCTAGCAAAGAGATCTACGAAATACAGATGTAACTCTTTGAGATGAATTGACAGAACACTAAGCAGTTTCTCAGAAAGCTTCTTTCCAGATTTCATCTGAAGATATTTCCTTTTTCACCATAGCCCACTATGGGCTTCCAAATATCACTTTGCCAATTCCGCAAGAACTGTCTTAGCGAAAGGCTTCTTGAGGGGAAAGCTGTAACTCTGTGAGATGATTTCACAGAACACAAAGAAGTCTCTCAGAAAGCTTCTTTCCAGATTTCATCTGAGGATATTTGCTTTTTCACCATAGCCCTCTATGAGCTTCCAAATATCACTTTGCCAATTCCATAAGAACCGTCTCAGCGAAAGGCTTCTTGAAGGGAAAGTTGTAACTCTGTGAGATGATTTCACAGCACACAAAGAAGTTTCTCAGAAAGCTTCTTTCTCTTTTTTATCGGAGGATATTTCCTTTGGCCCTATAGTCTTCAAAGGGATCCGAAATATCTGTTCTCAGATTCCACAGAAATAAGGCTAGCAAAGTGATCCACGAAATACAGATGTAACTCTGTGAGATGAATTTACAAAACACTAAGCAGTTTCTCAGAAAGCTTCTTTCCAGATTTCATCTGAGGATATTTCCTTTTTCACCGTAGCCCTCTATGGGCTTCCAAATATCACTTTGCCAATTCCACAAGAACTGTCTTAGCGAAAGGCTTCTTGAGGGGAAAGCTGTAACTCTGTGAGATGATTTCACAGCACACAAGGAAGTTTCTCAGAAAGCTTCTTTCTCTTTGTTATCGGAGGATATTTCCTTTGGCCCTATCGTCTTCAAAGGAAACCGAAATATCTGTTCTCAGATTCCACAGAAATAAGGCTAGCAAAGAGATTCACGAAATACAGATGTAACTCTGTGAGATGAATTAACAGAACAGTAAGCAGTTTCTCAGAAAGCTTCTTTCCAGATTTCATCTGAGGATATTTCCTTTTTCACCATAGCCCTCTACGAGCTTCCAAATACCACTTTGCCAATTCCACAAGAACTGTCTTAGCGAAAGGCTTCTTGAGGGGAAAGCTGTAACTCTGTGAGATGATTTCACAGCACACAAGGAAGTTTCTCAGAAAGCTTCTTTCTCTTTGTTATCGGAGGATATTTCCTTTGGCCCTATAGTCTTCAAAGGGATCCGACATATCTGTTCTCAGATTCCACAGAATAAGGCTAGCAACGAGATCCAGGAAATACAGATGTAACTCTGTGAGATGAATTGACAGAACAATAAGCAGTTTCTCAGAAAGCTTCTTTCCAGATTTCATCTGAGGATATTTCCTTTTTCACCATAGCCCTCTATGGGCTTCCAAATATCACTTTGCCAATTCCACAAGAACTGTCTTAGCTAAAGGCTTCTTGAGGGGAAAGCTGTAACTCTGAGAGATGATTTCACAGAACACAAAGAAGTTTCTCAGAAAGCTTCTTTCTCTTTGTTATTGGAGGATATTTCCTTTGGCCCTCTAGTCTTCAAAGGGATCCGAAATATCTGTTCTCAGATTCCACAGAAATAAGGCCAGATAAGAGATCCACGAAATACAGATGTAACACTTTGAGATGAATTAACAGAATACTAAGTAGTTTCTCAGAAAGCTTCTTTCCAGATTTCATCTGAGGATATTTCCTTTTTCACCATAGCCCTCTATGGGCTTCCAAATATCACTTTGCCAATTCCACAAGAACTGCCTTAGCGAAAGGCTTATTGAGGGGAAAGCTGTAAATCTGTGAGATGATTTCACAGAGCACAAAGGAGTTTCTCAGAAAGCTTCTTTCTCTTTGTTATCGGAGGATATTTCCTTTGGCCCTATAGTCGTCAAGGGAATCCGAAATATCTGTTCTCAGATTCCACAGAAATAAGGCTAGCAAAGAGATCCACGAAATACAGATGTAACTCTGTGAGATGAATTAACAGAACACTAAGCAGTTTCTCAGAAAGCTTCTTTCCAGATTTCATCTGAGGATATTTCCTTTTTCACCATAGCCCTCTATGGTCTTCCAAATATCACTTTGCCAATTCCACAAGAACTGTCTTAGCGAAAGGCTTCTTGAGGGGAAAGCTGTAACTCCGTGAGATGATTTCACAGAACACAAAGAAGTTTCTCAGGAAGCTTCTTTTTCTTTGTTATCGGAGGATATTTCCTTTGGCCCTATAGTCTTCAAAGGGATCCGAAATATCTGTTCTCAGATTCCACAGAAATAAGGCTAGCAAAGAGATCCACGAAATACAGATGTAACTCTGTGAGATGAATTTACAGAACACTAAGCAGTTTCTCAGAAAGCTTCTTTCCAGATTTCATCTGAGGATATTTCCTTTGTCACCATAGCCCTCTATGGGCTTCCAAATATCACTTTGCCAATTCCACAAGAACTGTCTTAGCGAAAGGCTTCTTGAGGGGAAAGCTGTAACTCTGTGAGATGATTTCAGAGAACACAAAGAAGTTTCTCACAAAGCTTCTTTCTCTTTGTTATCGGAGGATATTTCCTTTGGCCCTGTAGTCTTCAAGGGGATCCGAAATATCTGTTCTCAGATTCCACAGAAATAAGGCTAGCAAAGAGATCCACGAAATACAGATGTAACTCTGTGAGATGAATTAACAGAACACTAAGCAGTTTCTCAGAAAGCTTTTTTCCAGATTTCATCTGAGGAAATTTCCTTTTTCACCATAGCCCTCTATGAGCTTCCAAATATCACTTTGCCAATTCCACAAGAACTGTCTTAGCGAAAGGCTTCTTGAGGGGAAAGCTGTAACTCTGTGAGATGATTTCACAGCACACAAGTAAGTTTCTCAGAAAGCTTCTTTCTCTTTGTTATCGGAGGATATTTCCTTTGGCCCTATAGTCTTCAAAGGGATCCGAAATATTTGTTCTCAGATTCCACAGGAATAAGGCTAGCAAAGAGATCCACGAAATACAGATGTAACTCTGTGAGATGAATTGACAGAACACTAAGCCGTTTCTCAGAAAGCTTCTTTCCAGATTTCATCTGAGGATATTTCCTTTTTCACCGTAGCCCTCTATGGGCTTCCAAATATCACTTTGCCAATTCCACAAGAACTGTCTTAGCGAAAGGCTTCTTGAGGGGAAAGCTGTAACTCTGAGAGATGATTTCACAGAACACAAAGAAGTTTCTCAGAAAGCTTCTTTCTCTTTGTTATCGGAGGATATTTCCTTTCTCCCTATAGTCTTCTAAGGGATCCGAAATATCTGTTCTCAGATTCCACAGAAATAAGGCTAGCTAAGAGATCCACGAAATACAGATGTAACTCTTTGAGATGAATTAACAGAACACTAAGTAGTTTCTCAGAAAGCTTCTTTCCAGATTTCATCGGAGGATATTTCCTTTTTCACCATAGCCCTCTATGGGCTTCCAAATATCACTTTGCCAATTCCACTAGAACTGTCTAAGCGAAAGGCTTCTTGAGGGGAAAGCTGTAACTCTGTGAGATGATTTCAAAGAACACAAAGAAGTTTCTCAGAAAGCTTCTATCTCTTTGTTATCGGATGATATTTCCTTTGGCCCTATCGTCTTCAAAGGCAACCGAAATATCTGTTCTCAGATTCCACAGAAATAAGGCTAGCAAAGAGATCAACGAAATACAGATGTAACTCTTTGAGATGAATTGACAGAACACTAAGCAGTTTCTCAGAAAGCTTCTTTCCATATTTCATCTGAGGATATTTCCTTTTTCACCGTAGCCCTCTAGGGGTTCCAAATATCACTTTGCCAATTCCACAAGAACTGTCTTAGCGAAAGGCTTCTTGAGGGGAAAGCTGTAACTCTGTGAGATGATTTCAAAGAACACAAAGAAGTTTCTCAGAAAGCTTCTTTCTCTTTGTTATCGGAGGATACTTCCTTTGGCCATATAGTCTTCAAAGGGATCCGAAATATCTGTTCTCAGATTCCACAGAAATAAGTCTAACAAAGAGATCCACGAAATACAGATGTAAGTCTGTGAGATGAATTAACAGAACACTAAGCAGTTTCTCAGAAAGCTTCTTTCCAGATTTCATGTGAGGATATTTCCTTTTTCACCATAGCCCACTATGGGCTTCCAAATATCACTTTGCCAATTCCACAAGAACTGTCTTAGCGAAAGGATTCCTGAGTGGAAAGCTGTAACTCTGTGAGATGATTTCACAGAACACAAAGAAGTTTCTCAGAAAGCTTCTTTCCAGATTTCATCTGAAGATATTTGCTTTTTCACCATAGCCCTCTATGAGCTTCCAAATATCACTTTGCCAATTCCATAAGAACCGTCTCAGCGAAAGGCTTCTTGAAGGGAAAGTTGTAACTCTGTGAGATGATTTCACAGCACACAAAGAAGTTTCTCAGAAAGCTTCTTTCTCTTTTTTATCGGAGGATATTTCCTTTGGCCCTATAGTCTTCAAAGGGATCCGAAATATCTGTTCTCAGATTCCACAGAAATAAGGCTAGCAAAGAGATCCACGAAATACAGATGTAACTCTGTGAGATGAATTAACAGAACACTAAGCAGTTTCTCAGAAAGCTTCTTTCCAGATTTCATCTGAGGAAATTTCCTTTTTCACCATAGCCCTCTATGAGATTCCAAATATCACATTGCCAATTCCACAAGAACTGTCTTAGCGAAAGGCTTCTTGAGGGGAAAGCTGTAACCCTGTGAGATGATTTCACAGAACACAAAGAAGTTTCTCAGAAAGCTTCTTTCTCTTTGTTATCGGAGGATATTTACTTTGGCCCTATAGTCTTTAAAGGGATCCGAAATATCTGTTTTCAGATTGCACAGAAATAAGGCTAGCAAAGAGATCCACGAAATACAGATGTAACACTGTGAGATGAATTAACAGAACACTAAGCAGTTTCTCAGAAAGCTTCTTTCCAGATTTCATCTGAGGAAATTTCCTTTTTCACCATAGCCCTCTATGATCTTCCAAATATCACTTTGCCAATTCCACAAGAACTGTCTTATCGAAAGGCTTCTTGAGGGGAAAGCTGTAACTCTGTGAGATGATTTCACAGAACAGAAAGAAGTTTCTCACAAAGCTTCTTTCTGTTTGTTATCGGAGGATATTACCTTTGGCCCTTTAGTCTTCAAAGGGTTCCGAAATATCTGTTCTCAGATTCCACAGAAATAAGGCTAGCAAAGAGATCTACGAAATACCGATGTAACTCTTTGAGATGAATTGACAGAACACTAAGCAGTTTCTCAGAAAGCTTCTTTCCAGATTTCATCTGAGGATATTTCCTTTTTCACCGTAGCCCTCTAGGGGTTCCAAATATCACTTTGCCAATTCCACAAGAACTGTCTTAGCGAAAGGCTTCTTGAGGGGAAAGCTGTAACTCTGTGAGATGATTTCACAGAACACAAAGAAGTTTCTCAGAAAGCTTCTTTCTCTTTGTTATCGGAGGATACTTCCTTTGGCCATATAGTCTTCAAAGGGATCCGAAATATCTGTTCTCAGATTCCACAGAAATAAGTCTAACAAAGAGATCCACGAAATACAGATGTAACTCTGTGAGATGAGTTAACAGAACACTAAGCAGTTTCTCAGAAAGCTTCTTTCCAGATTTCATCTGAGGATATTTCCTTTTTCACCATAGCCCACTATGGGCTTCCAAATATCAGTTTGCCAATTCCACAAGAACTGTCTTAGCGAAAGGCTTCTTGAGGGGAAAGCTGTAACTCTGTGAGATGATTTCACAGAACACAAAGAAGTTTCTCAGAAAGATTCTTTCTCTTTTTTATCGGAGGATATTTCCTTTGGCCCTATAGTCTTCAAAGGGATCCGAAATATCTGTTCTCAGATTCCACAGAAATAAGGCTAGCAAAGAGATCCACGAAATACAGATGTAACTCTGTGAGATGAATTTACAGAACACTAAGCAGTTTCTCAGAAAGCTTCTTTCCAGATTTCATCTGAGGATATTTCCTTTTTCACCATAGCCCTTTATGGGCTTCCAAATATCACTTTGCCAATTCCACAAGAACTGTCTTAGCGAAAGGCTTCTTGAGGGGAAAGCTGTAACTCTGTGAGATGATTTCAGAGAACACAAAGAAGTTTCTCAGAAAGCTTCTTTCTCTTTGTTATCGGAGGATATTTCCTTTGGCCCTGTAGTCTTCAAGGGGATCCGAAATATCTGTTCTCAGATTCCACAGAAATAAGGCTAGCAAAGAGATCCACGAAATACAGATGTAACTCTGTGAGATGAATTAACAGAACACTAAGCAGTTTCTCAGAAAGCTTCTTTAAAGATTTGATCTGAGGAAATTTCCTTTTTCACCATAGCCCTCTACGAGCTTCCAAATATCACTTTGCCAATTCCACAAGAACTGTCTTAGCGAAAGGCTTCTTGAGGAGAAAGCTGTAACTCTGTGAGATGATTTCACAGCACACAAGTAAGTTTCTCAGAAAGCTTCTTTCTCTTTGTTATCGGAGGATATTTCCTTTGGCCCCATAGTCTTCAAAGGGATCCGAAATATGTGTTCTCAGATTCCACAGGAATAAGGCTAGCAAAGAGATCCACGAAATAGAGATGTAACTCTGTGAGATGAATTGACAGAACACTAAGCCGTTTCTCAGAAAGCTTCTTCCCAGATTTCATCTGAGGATATTTCCTTTTTCACCGTATCCCTCTATGGGCTTCCAAATATCACTTTGCCAATTCCACAAGAACTGTCTTAGCGAAAGGCTTCTTGAGGGGAAAGCTGTAACTCTGAGAGATGATTTCACAGAACACAAAGAAGTTTCTCAGAAAGCTTCTTTCCAGATTTCATCTGAGGATATTTGCTTTTTCACCATAGCCCTCTATGAGCTTCCAAATATCACTTTGCCAATTCCATAAGAACCGTCTCAGCGAAAGGCTTCTTGAAGGGAAAGTTGTAACTCTGTGAGATGATTTCACAGCACACAAAGAAGTTTCTCAGAAAGCTTCTTTCTCTTTTTTATCGGAGGATATTTCCTTTGGCCCTATAGTCTTCAAAGGGATCCGAAATATCTGTTCTCAGATTCCACAGAAATAAGGCTAGCAAAGAGATCCACGAAATACAGATGTAACTCTGTGAGATGAATTTACAAAACACTAAGCAGTTTCTCAGAAAGCTTCTTTCCAGATTTCATCTGAGGATATTTCCTTTTTCACCGTAGCCCTCTATGGGCTTCCAAATATCACTTTGCCAATTCCAGCAGAACTGTCTTAGCGAAAGGCTTCTTGAGGGGAAAGCTGTAACTCTGTGAGATGATTTCACAGCACACAAGGAAGTTTCTCAGAAAGCTTCTTTCTCTTTTTTATCGGAGGATATTTCCTTTGGCCCTATCGTCTTCAAAGGAAACCGAAATATCTGTTCTCAGATTCCACAGAAATAAGGCTAGCAAAGAGATTCACGGAATACAGATGTAACTCTGTGAGATGAATTAACAGAACAGTAAGCAGTTTCTCAGAAAGCTTCTTTCCAGATTTCATCTGAGGATATATCCTTTTTCACCATAGCCCTCTACGAGCTTCCAAATACCACTTTGCCAATTCCACAAGAACTGTCTTAGCGAAAGGCTTCTTGAGGGGAAAGCTGTAACTCTGTGAGATGATTTCACAGCACACAAGGAAGTTTCTCAGAAAGCTTCTTTCTCTTTGTTATCGGAGGATATTTCCTTTGGCCCTATAGTCTTCAAAGGGATCCGACATATCTGTTCTCAGATTCCACAGAATAAGGCTAGCAACGAGATCCAGGAAATACAGATGTAACTCTGTGAGATGAATTGACAGAACACTAAGCAGTTTCTCAGAAAGCTTCTTTCCAGATTTCATCTGAGGATATTTCCTTTTTCACCATAGCCCTCTATGGGCTTCCAAATATCACTTTGCCAATTCCACAAGAACTGTCTTAGCTAAAGGCTTCTTGAGGGGAAAGCTGTAACTCTGAGAGATGATTTCACAGAACACAAAGAAGTTTCTCAGAAAGCTTCTTTCTCTTTGTTATTGGAGGATATTTCCTTTGGCCCTCTAGTCTTCAAAGGGATCCGAAATATCTGTTCTCAGATTCCACAGAAATAAGGCCAGATAAGAGATCCACGAAATACAGATGTAACACTTTGAGATGAATTAACAGAATACTAAGTAGTTTCTCAGAAAGCTTCTTTCCAGATTTCATCTGAGGATATTTCCTTTTTCACCATAGCCCTCTATGGGCTTCCAAATATCACTTTGCCAATTCCACAAGAACTGCCTTAGCGAAAGGCTTATTGAGGGGAAAGCTGTAAATCTGTGAGATGATTTCACAGAGCACAAAGGAGTTGCTCAGAAAGCTTCTTTCTCTTTGTTATCGGAGGATATTTCCTTTGGCCCTATAGTCGTCAAGGGAATCCGAAATATCTGTTCTCAGATTCCACAGAAATAAGGCTAGCAAAGAGATCCACGAAATACAGATGTAACTCTGTGAGATGAATTAACAGAACACTAAGCAGTTTCTCAGAAAGCTTCTTTCCAGATTTCATCTGAGGATATTTCCTTTTTCACCATAGCCCTCTATGGTCTTCCAAATATCACTTTGCCAATTCCACAAGAACTGTCTTAGCGAAAGGCTTCTTGAGGGGAAAGCTGTAACTCCGTGAGATGATTTCACAGAACACAAAGAAGTTTCTCAGGAAGCTTCTTTTTCTTTGTTATCGGAGGATATTTCCTTTGGCCCTATAGTCTTCAAAGGGATCCGAAATATCTGTTCTCAGATTCCAGAGAAATAAGGCTAGCAAAGAGATCCACGAAATGCAGCTGTAACTCTGTGAGATGAATTAACAGAACATTAAGCAGTTTCTCGGAAAGCTTCTTTCCAGATTTCATCTGAGGATATTTCCTTTTTCACCATAGGCCTCTATGGGCTTCCAAATATCACTTTGCCAATTCCACAAGAACTGTCTTAGCGAAAGGCTTCTTGAGGGGAAAGCTGTAACTCTGTGAGATGATTTCACAGAACACAAAGAAGTTTCTCAGAAAGCTTCTTTCTCTTTTTTATCGGAGGATATTTCCTTTGGCCCTATAGTCTTCAAAGGGATCCGAAATATCTGTTCTCAGATTCCACAGAAATAAGGCTAGCAAAGAGATCCACGAAATACAGATGTAACTCTGTGAGATGAATTTACAGAACACTAAGCAGTTTCTCAGAAAGCTTCTTTCCAGATTTCATCAGAGGATATTTCCTTTGTCACCATAGCCCTCTATGGGCTTCCAAATATCACTTTGCCAATTCCACAAGAACTGTCTTAGCGAAAGGCTTCTTGAGGGGAGAGCTGTAACTCTGTGAGATGATTTCAGAGAACACAAAGAAGTTTCTCACAAAGCTTCTTTCTCTTTGTTATCGGAGGATATTTCCTTTGGCCCTGTAGTCTTCAAGGGGATCCGAAATATCTGTTCCCAGATTCCACAGAAATAAGGCTAGCAAAGAGATCCACGAAATACAGATGTAACTCTGTGAGATGAATTAACAGAACACTAAGCAGTTTCTCAGAAAGCTTTTTTCCAGATTTCATCTGAGGAAATTTCCTTTTTCACCATAGCCCTCTATGAGCTTCCAAATATCACTTTGCCAATTCCACAAGAACTGTCTTAGCGAAAGGCTTCTTGAGGGGAAAGCTGTAACTCTGTGAGATGATTTCACAGCACACAAGTAAGTTTCTCAGAAAGCTTCTTTCTCTTTGTTATCGGAGGATATTTCCTTTGGCCCTATAGTCTTCAAAGGGATCCGAAATATGTGTTCTCAGATTCCACAGGAATAAGGCTAGCAAAGAGAACCACGAAATACAGATGTAACTCTGTGAGATGAATTGACAGAACACTAAGCCGTTTCTCAGAAAGCTTCTTTCCAGATTTCATCTGAGGATATTTCCTTTTTCACCATAGCCCTCTATGGGCTTCCAAATATCACTTTGCCAATTCCACAAGAACTGTCTTAGCGAAAGGCTTCTTGAGGGGAAAGCTGTAACTCTGAGAGATGATTTCACAGAACACAAAGAAGTTTCTCAGAAAGCTTCTTTCTCTTTGTTATCGGAGGATATTTCCTTTCTCCCTATAGTCTTCTAAGGGATCCGAAATATCTGTTCTCAGATTCCACAGAAATAAGGCTAGCTAAGAGATCCACGAAATACAGATGTAACTCTTTGAGATGAATTAACAGAACACTAAGTAGTTTCTCAGAAAGCTTCTTTCCAGATTTCATCGGAGGATATTTCCTTTTTCACCATAGCCCTCTATGGGCTTCCAAATATCACTTTGCCAATTCCACAAGAACTGTCTAAGCGAAAGGCTTCTTGAGGGGAAAGCTGTAACTCTGTGAGATGATTTCAAAGAACACAAAGAAGTTTCTCAGAAAGCTTCTATCTCTTTGTTATCGGATGATATTTCCTTTGGCCCTATCGTCTTCAAAGGCAACCGAAATATCTGTTCTCAGATTCCACAGAAATAAGGCTAGCAAAGAGATCAACGAAATACAGATGTAACTCTTTGAGATGAATTGACAGAACACTAAGCAGTTTCTCAGAAAGCTTCTTTCCATATTTCATCTGAGGATATTTCCTTTTTCACCGTAGCCCTCTAGGGGTTCCAAATATCACTTTGCCAATTCCACAAGAACTGTCTTAGCGAAAGGCTTCTTGAGGGGAAAGCTGCAACTCTGTGAGATGATTTCAAAGAACACAAAGAAGTTTCTCAGAAAGCTTCTTTCTCTTTGTTATCGGAGGATACTTCCTTTGGCCATATAGTCTTCAAAGGGATCCGAAATATCTGTTCTCAGATTCCACAGAAATAAGTCTAACAAAGAGATCCACGAAATACAGATGTAAGTCTGTGAGATGAATTAACAGAACACTAAGCAGTTTCTCAGAAAGCTTCTTTCCAGATTTCATCTGAGGATATTTCCTTTTTCACCATAGCCCACTATGGGCTTCCAAATATCACTTTGCCAATTCCACAAGAACTGTCTTAGCGAAAGGATTCTTGAGTGGAAAGCTGTAACTCTGTGAGATGATTTCACAGAACACAAAGAAGTTTCTCAGAAAGCTTCTTTCCAGATTTCATCTGAAGATATTTGCTTTTTCACCATAGCCCTCTATGAGCTTCCAAATATCACTTTGCCAATTCCATAAGAACCGTCTCAGCGAAAGGCTTCTTGAAGGGAAAGTTGTAACTCTGTGAGATGATTTCACAGCACACAAAGAAGTTTCTCAGAAAGCTTCTTTCTCTTTTTTATCGGAGGATATTTCCTTTGGCCCTATAGTCTTCAAAGGGATCCGAAATATCTGTTCTCAGATTCCACAGAAATAAGGCTAGCAAAGAGATCCACGAAATACAGATGTAACTCTGTGAGATGAATTAACAGAACACTAAGCAGTTTCTCAGAAAGCTTCTTTCCAGATTTCATCTGAGGAAATTTCCTTTTTCACCATAGCCCTCTATGAGATTCCAAATATCACATTGCCAATTCCACAAGAACTGTCTTATCGAAAGGCTTCTTGAGGGGAAAGCTGTAACTCTGTGAGATGATTTCACAGAACACAAAGAAGTTTGTCACAAAGCTTCTTTCTGTTTGTTATCGGAGGATATTTCCTTTGGCCCTTTAGTCTTCTAAGGGTTCCGAAATATCTGTTCTCAGATTCCACAGAAATGAGACTAGCAAAGAGATCTACGAAATACAGATGTAACTCTTTGAGATGAATTGACAGAACACTAAGCAGTTTCTCAGAAAGCTTCTTTCCAGATTTCATCTGAGGATATTTCCTTTTTCACCGTAGCCCTCTAGGGGTTCCAAATATCACTTTGCCAATTCCACAAGAACTGTCTTAGCGAAAGGCTTCTTGAGGGGAAAGCTGTAACTCTGTGAGATGATTTCAAAGAACACAAAGAAGTTTCTCAGAAAGCTTCTTTCTCTTTGTTATCGGAGGATACTTCCTTTGGCCATATAGTCTTCAAAGGGATCCGAAATATCTGTTCTCACATTCCACAGAAATAAGTCTAACAAAGAGATCCACGAAATACAGATGTAACTCTGTGAGATGAATTAACAGAACACTAAGCAGTTTCTCAGAAAGCTTCTTTCCAGATTTCATCTGAGGATATTTCCTTTTTCACCATAGCCCACTATGGGCTTCCTAATATCACTTTGCCAATTCCACAAGAACTGTCTTAGCGAAAGGCTTCTTGAGGGGAAAGCTGTAACTCTGTGAGATGATTTCACAGAACACAAAGAAGTTTCTCAGAAAGCTTCTTTCCAGATTTCATCTGAGGATATTTGCTTTTTCACCATAGCCCTCTATGAGCTTCCAACTATCATTTTGCCAATTCCATAAGAACCGTCTCAGCGAAAGGCTTCTTGAAGGGAAAGTTGTAACTCTGTGAGATGATTTCACAGCACACAAAGAAGTTTCTCAGAAAGCTTCTTTCTCTTTTTTATCGGAGGATATTTCCTTTGGCCCTATAGTCTTCAAAGGGATCCGAAATATCTGTTCTCAGATTCCACAGACATAAGGCTAGCAAAGAGATCCACGAAATACAGATGTAACTCTGTGAGATGAATTGACAGAACACTAAGCAGTTTCTCAGAAAGCTTCTTTCCAGATTTCATCTGAGGATATTTCCTTTTTCACCATAGCCCTGTATGGGCTTCCAAATATCACTTTGCCAATTCCACAAGAACTGTCTTAGCGAAAGGATTCTTGAGGGGAAAGCTGTAACTCTGTGAGATGATTTCAGAGAACACAAAGAAGTTTCTCAGAAAGCTTCTTTCTCTTTGTTATCGGAGGATATTTCCTTTGGCCCTATAGTCTTCAAGGGGATCCGAAATATCTGTTCTCAGATTCCACAGAAATAAGGCTAGAAAAGAGATCCACGAAATACAGATGTAACTCTGTGAGATGAATTGACAGAACACTAAGCAGTTTCTCAGAAAGCTTCTTTCCAGATTTCATCTGAGGATATTTCCTTTTTCACCATAGCCCTCTATGGGCTTCCAAATATCACATTGCCAATTCCACAAGAACTGTCTTAGCGAAAGGCTTCTTGAGGGGAAAGCTGTAACTCTGTGAGATGATTTCACAGCACACAAGGAAGTTTCTCAGAAAGCTTCTTTCTCTTTGTTATCGGAGGATATTTCCTTTGGCCCTATAGTCTTCAAAGGGATCCGACATATCTGTTCTCAGATTCCACAGAATAAGGCTAGCAACGAGATCCAGGAAATACAGATGTAACTCTGTGAGATGAATTGACAGAACACTAAGCAGTTTCTCAGAAAGCTTCTTTCCAGATTTCATCTGAGGATATTTCCTTTTTCACCATAGCCCTCTATGGGCTTCCAAATATCACTTTGCCAATTCCACAAGAACTGTCTTAGCTAAAGGCTTCTTGAGGGGAAAGCTGTAACTCTGAGAGATGATTTCACAGAACACAAAGAAGTTTCTCAGAAAGCTTCTTTCTCTTTGTTATTGGAGGATATTTCCTTTGGCCCTCTAGTCTTCAAAGGGATCCGAAATATCTGTTCTCAGATTCCACAGAAATAAGGCCAGATAAGAGATCCACGAAATACAGATGTAACACTTTGAGATGAATTAACAGAATACTAAGTAGTTTCTCAGAAAGCTTCTTTCCAGATTTCATCTGAGGATATTTCCTTTTTCACCATAGCCCTCTATGGGCTTCCAAATATCACTTTGCCAATTCCACAAGAACTGCCTTAGCGAAAGGCTTATTGAGGGGAAAGCTGTAAATCTGTGAGATGATTTCACAGAGCACAAAGGAGTTGCTCAGAAAGCTTCTTTCTCTTTGTTATCGGAGGATATTTCCTTTGGCCCTATAGTCGTCAAGGGAATCCGAAATATCTGTTCTCAGATTCCACAGAAATAAGGCTAGCAAAGAGATCCACGAAATACAGATGTAACTCTGTGAGATGAATTAACAGAACACTAAGCAGTTTCTCAGAAAGCTTCTTTCCAGATTTCATCTGAGGATATTTCCTTTTTCACCATAGCCCTCTATGGTCTTCCAAATATCACTTTGCCAATTCCACAAGAACTGTCTTAGCGAAAGGCTTCTTGAGGGGAAAGCTGTAACTCCGTGAGATGATTTCACAGAACACAAAGAAGTTTCTCAGGAAGCTTCTTTTTCTTTGTTATCGGAGGATATTTCCTTTGGCCCTATAGTCTTCAAAGGGATCCGAAATATCTGTTCTCAGATTCCAGAGAAATAAGGCTAGCAAAGAGATCCACGAAATGCAGCTGTAACTCTGTGAGATGAATTAACAGAACATTAAGCAGTTTCTCGGAAAGCTTCTTTCCAGATTTCATCTGAGGATATTTCCTTTTTCACCATAGGCCTCTATGGGCTTCCAAATATCACTTTGCCAATTCCACAAGAACTGTCTTAGCGAAAGGCTTCTTGAGGGGAAAGCTGTAACTCTGTGAGATGATTTCACAGAACACAAAGAAGTTTCTCAGAAAGCTTCTTTCTCTTTTTTATCGGAGGATATTTCCTTTGGCCCTATAGTCTTCAAAGGGATCCGAAATATCTGTTCTCAGATTCCACAGAAATAAGGCTAGCAAAGAGATCCACGAAATACAGATGTATCTCTGTGAGATGAATTTACAGAACACTAAGCAGTTTCTCAGAAAGCTTCTTTCCAGATTTCATCTGAGGATATTTCCTTTGTCACCATAGCCCTCTATGGGCTTCCAAATATCACTTTGCCAATTCCACAAGAACTGTCTTAGCGAAAGGCTTCTTGAGGGGAGAGCTGTAACTCTGTGAGATGATTTCAGAGAACACAAAGAAGTTTCTCACAAAGCTTCTTTCTCTTTGTTATCGGAGGATATTTCCTTTGGCCCTGTAGTCTTCAAGGGGATCCGAAATATCTGTTCTCAGATTCCACAGAAATAAGGCTAGCAAAGAGATCCACGAAATACAGATGTAACTCTGTGAGATGAATTAACAGAACACTAAGCAGTTTCTCAGAAAGCTTTTTTCCAGATTTCATCTGAGGAAATTTCCTTTTTCACCATAGCCCTCTATGAGCTTCCAAATATCACTTTGCCAATTCCACAAGAACTGTCTTAGCGAAAGGCTTCTTGAGGGGAAAGCTGTAACTCTGTGAGATGATTTCACAGCACACAAGTAAGTTTCTCAGAAAGCTTCTTTCTCTTTGTTATCGGAGGATATTTCCTTTGGCCCTATAGTCTTCAAAGGGATCCGAAATATGTGTTCTCAGATTCCACAGGAATAAGGCTAGCTAAGAGATCCACGAAATACAGATGTAACTCTTTGAGATGAATTAACAGAACACTAAGCAGTTTCTCAGAAAGCTTCTTTGCAGATTTCATCTGAGGATATTTCCTTTTTCACCATAGCCCACTATGGGCTTCCAAATATCACTTTGCCAATTCCACAAGAACTGTCTTAGCGAAAGGATTCTTGAGTGGAAAGCTGTAACTCTGTGAGATGATTTCACAGAACACAAAGAAGTTTCTCAGAAAGCTTCTTTCCAGATTTCATCTGAAGATATTTGCTTTTTCACCATAGCCCTCTATGAGCTTCCAAATATCACTTTGCCAATTCCATAAGAACCGTCTCAGCGAAAGGCTTCTTGAAGGGAAAGTTGTAACTCTGTGAGATGATTTCACAGCACACAAAGAAGTTTCTCAGAAAGCTTCTTTCTCTTTTTTATCGGAGGATATTTCCTTTGGCCCTATAGTCTTCAAAGGGATCCGAAATATCTGTTCTCAGATTCCACAGAAATAAGGCTAGCAAAGAGATCCACGAAATACAGATGTAACTCTGTGAGATGAATTAACAGAACACTAAGCAGTTTCTCAGAAAGCTTCTTTCCAGATTTCATCTGAGGAAATTTCCTTTTTCACCATAGCCCTCTATGAGATTCCAAATATCACATTGCCAATTCCACAAGAACTGTCTTATCGAAAGGCTTCTTGAGGGGAAAGCTGTAACTCTGTGAGATGATTTCACAGAACACAAAGAAGTTTGTCACAAAGCTTCTTTCTGTTTGTTATCGGAGGATATTTCCTTTGGCCCTTTAGTCTTCTAAGGGTTCCGAAATATCTGTTCTCAGATTCCACAGAAATGAGACTAGCAAAGAGATCTACGAAATACAGATGTAACTCTCTGAGATGTATTGACAGAACACTAAGCAGTTTCTCAGAAAGCTTCTTTCCAGATTTCATCTGAGGATATTTCCTTTTTCACCGTAGCCCTCTAGGGGTTCCAAATATCACTTTGCCAATTCCACAAGAACTGTCTTAGCGAAAGGCTTCTTGAGGGGAAAGCTGTAACTCTGTGAGATGATTTCAAAGAACACAAAGAAGTTTCTCAGAAAGCTTCTTTCTCTTTGTTATCGGAGGATACTTCCTTTGGCCATATAGTCTTCAAAGGGATCCGAAATATCTGTTCTCACATTCCACAGAAATAAGTCTAACAAAGAGATCCACGAAATACAGATGTAACTCTGTGAGATGAATTAACAGAACACTAAGCAGTTTCTCAGAAAGCTTCTTTCCAGATTTCATCTGAGGATATTTCCTTTTTCACCATAGCCCACTATGGGCTTCCTAATATCACTTTGCCAATTCCACAAGAACTGTCTTAGCGAAAGGCTTCTTGAGGGGAAAGCTGTAACTCTGTGAGATGGTTTCAGAGAACACAAAGAAGTTTCTCAGAAAGCTTCTTTCTCATTGTTATCCGAGGATATTTTCTTTGGCCCTGTAGTCTTCAAGGGGATCCGAAATATCTGTTCTCAGATTCCACAGAAATAAGGCTAGCAAAGAGATCCACGAAATACAGATGTAACTCTGTGAGATGAATTTACAGAACACTAAGCGGTTTTTCAGAAAGCTTCTTTCCAGATTTCATCTGAGGATATTTCCTTTTTCACCGTAGCCCTCTATGGGCTTCCAAATATCACTTTGCCAATTCCACAAGAACTTTCTTAGCGAAAGGCTTCTTGAGGGGAAAGCTGTAACTCTGTGAGATGATTTCACAGAACACAAAGAAGTTTCTCAGAAAGCTTCTTTCTCTTTGTTATGGGAGGATATTTCCTTTGGCCCTATAGTCTTCAAAGGGATCCGAAATATCTCTTCTCAGATTGCACAGAAATAAGGCTTGCTAAGAGATCCAGGAAATACAGATGTAACTCTTTGAGATGAATTGACAGAACACTAAGCAGTTTCTCAGAAAGCTTCTTTTCAGATTTCATCTGAGGATATTTCCTTTTTCAACATAGCCCTCTATGGGCTTCCAAATATCACTTTGCCAATTCCACAAGAACTGTCTTAGCGAAAGGCTTCTTGAGGGGAAAGCTGTAACTGTGTGAGATGATTTCACAGCACACAAAGAAGTTTCTCAGAAAGCTTCTTTCTCTTTTTTATCGGAGGATATTTCCTTTGGCCCTATAGTCTTCAAAGGGATCCGAAATATCTGTTCTCAGATTCCACAGAAATAAGGCTAGCAAAGAGATCCACGAAATACAGATGTAACTCTGTGAGATGAATTGACAGAACACTAAGCAGTTTCTCAGAAAGCTTCTTTCCAGATTTCATCTGAGGATATTTCCTTTTTCACCATAGCCCTGTATGGGCTTCCAAATATCACTTTGCCAATTCCACAAGAACTGTCTTAGCGAAAGGCTTCTTGAGGGGAAAGCTGTAACCCTGTGAGATGATTTCAGAGAACACAAAGAAGTTTCTCAGGGAGCTTCTTTCCCTTTGTTATCGGAGGATATTTCCTTTGGCCCTATAGTCTTCAAGGGGATCCGAAATATCTGTTCTCAGATTCCACAGAAATAAGGCTAGCAAAGAGATCCACGAAATACAGATGTAACTCTGTGAGATGAATTGACAGAACACTAAGCAGTTTCTCAGAAAGCTACTTTCCAGATTTCATCTGAGGATATTTCCTTTTTCACCATAGCCCTCTATGGGCTTCCAAATATCACATTGCCAATTCCACAAGAACTGTCTTAGCGAAAGGCTTCTTGAGGGGAAAGCTGTAACTCTGTGAGATGATTTCACAGAACACAAAGAAGTTTCTCAGAAAGCTTCTTTCTCTTTGTTATCGGAGGATATTTCCTTTGGCCCTGTAGTCTTCAAGGGGATCTGAAATATCTGTTCTCAGATTCCACAGAAATAAGGCTAGCAAAGAGATCCACGAAATACAGATGTAACTCTGTGAGATGAATTAACAGAACACTAAGCAGTTTCTCAGAAAGCTTCTTTCCAGATTTCATCTGAGGATACTTCCTTTTTCACAATAGCCCTCTATGGGCTTCCAAATATCACTTTGCCAATTCCACAAGAACTGTCTTAGCGAAAGGCTTCTTGAGGGGAAAGCTGTAACTCTGTGAGATGATTTCACAGAACACAAAGAAGTTTCTCAGAAAGCTTCTTTATCTTTGTTATCGGAGGATATTTCCTTTGGCCCTATAGTCCTCAAAGGGATCCGAAATATCTGTTCTCAGATTCCACAGAAATAAGGCTTGCTAAGAGATCCAGGAAATGCAGATGTAACTCTTCGAGATGAATTAACAGAACACTAAATAGTTTCTCAGAAAGCTTCTTTCCAGATTTCATCTGAGGATATTTCCTTTTTCACCATAGCCCTCTATGGGCTTCCAAATATCACTTTGCCAATTCCACAAGAACTGTCTTAGCGAAAGGCTTCCTGAGGGGAAAGCTGTAACTCTGTGAGATGATTTCACAGAACACAAAGAAGTTTCTCAGAAAGCTTCTTTCTGTTTGTTATCGTAGGATATTTCCTTTGGCCGTATACTATTCAAAGGCAACCGAAATATCTGTTCTGAGATTCCACAGAAATAAGGCTAGCAAAGAAATCTACGAAATACAGATGTAACACTTTGAGATAAATTGACAGAACACTAAGCGGTTTCTCAGAAAGCTTCTTTCCAGATTTCATCTGAGGATATTTCCTTTTTCACCATAGCCCTCTATGGGCTTCCAAATATCACTTTGCCAATTCCACAAGAACTGTCTTAGCTAAAGGCTTCTTGAGGGGAAAGCTGTAACTCTGTGAGATGATTTCACAGAACACAAAGAAGTTTCTCAGAAAGCTTCTTTCTCTTTGTTATCGTAGGATATTTCCTTTGGCCGTATAGTATTCAAAGGCAACCAAAATATGTGTTCTGAGATTCCACAGAAATAAGGCTAGCAAAGAGATCTACGAAATACAGATGTAACTCCGTGAGATGAATTAACAGAACACTAAGCAGTTTCTCAGAAAGCTTCTTTCCAGATTTCATCTGAGGATATTTCCTTTTTCACCATAGCCCTCTATGGGTTTCCAAATATCACTTTGCCAATTCCAAAGGAACTGTCTTAGCGAAAGGCTTCTTGAGGGGAAAACTGTAACTCTGTGAGATGATTTCACAGAACACAAAGAAGTTTCTCAGAAAGCTTCTTTCTCTTTGTTATCGGAGGATATTTCCTTTGGCCCTATAGTCTTCAAAGGGATCCGAAATATCTGTTCTCAGATTCCACAGAAATAAGGCTAGCAAAGAGATCCACGAAATACAGATGTAACTCTGTGAGATGAATTAACAGAACACTAAGCAGTTTCTCAGAAAGCTTCTTTCCAGATATCATCTGAGGATATTTCCTTTCTCACCATAGCCCTCTATGGGCTTCCAAATATCACTTTGCCAATTCCACAAGAACTGTCTTAGCGAAAGGCTTCTTGAGGGGAAAGCTGTAACTCTGTGAGATGATTTCACAGAACACAAAGAAGTTTCTCAGAAACCTTCTTTCTCTTTGTTATCGGAGGATATTTCCTTTGGCCCTATAGTCTTCAAAGGGATCCGAAATATCTGTTCTCAGATTCCACAGAAATAAGGCTAGCAAAGAGATCCACGAAATGTAGATGTAACTCTGTGAGATGAATTAACAGAACATTAAGCAGTTTCTCGGAAAGCTTCTTTCCAGATTTCATCTGAGGATATTTCCTTTTTCACCATTGCCCTCTATGGGCTTCCAAATATCACTTTGCCAATTCCACAAGAACTGTCTTAGCAAAAAGCTTCATGAGGGGAAAGCTGTAACTCTGTGAGATGATTTCACAGAACACAAAGAAGTTTCTCAGAAAGCTTCTTTCTCTTTGTTATCGGAGGATATTTCCTTTGGTCCTATAGTCTTCAAAGGGATCCGAAATATCTGTTCTCAGATTCCACAGAAATAAGGCTTGCTAAGAGATCCAGGAAATACAGATGTAACTCTTTGAGATGAATTAACAGAACACTAAGTAGTTTCTCAGAAAGCTTCTTTCCAGATTTCATCTGAGGATATTTCCTTTTTCACCATAGCCCTCTATGGGCTTCCAAATATCACTTTGCCAATTCCACAAGAACTGTCTTAGCGAAAAGCTTCTTGAGGGGAAAGCTGTAACTCTGTGAGATGATTTCACGGAACACAAAGAAGTTTCTCGGAAAGCTTCTTTCTTTTTGTTATCGGAGGATATTTCCTTTGGCCCTTTAGTCTTCAAAGGGTTCCGAAATATCTGTTCTCAGATTCCACAGAATAAGGCTAGCAAAGAGATCTACGAAATACAGATGTAACTCTTTGAGATGAATTGACAGAACACTAAGCGGTTTCTCAGAAATCTTCTTTCCAGATTTCATCTGAGGATATTTCCTTTTTCACCATCGCCCTCTATGGGCTTTCAAATATCACTTTACAATTCCACAAGAACTGTCTTAGCGAAAGGCTTCTTGAGGGGAAAGCTGTAACTCTGTGAGATGATTTCACAGAACACAAAGAAGTTTCTCACAAAGCTTCTTTCTGTTTGTTATCGGAGGATATTACCTTTGGCCCTTTAGTCTTCAAAGGGTTCCGAAATATCTGTTCTCAGATTCCACAGAAATAAGGCTAGCAAAGAGATCTACGAAATACCGATGTAACTCTTTGAGATGAATTGACAGAACACTAAGCAGTTTCTCAGATAGCTTCTTTCCAGATTTCATCTGAGGATATTTCCTTTTTCACCGTAGCCCTCTAGGGGTTCCAAATATCACTTTGCCAATTCCACAAGAACTGTCTTAGCTAAAGGCTTCTTCAGGGGAAAGCTGTAACTCTGTGAGATGATTTCACAGAACACAAAGAAGTTTCTCAGAAAGCTTCTTTCTCTTTGTTATCGGAGGATACTTCCTTTGGCCATATAGTCTTCAAAGGGATCCGAAATATCTGTTCTCAGATTCCACAGAAATAAGTCTAACAAAGAGATCCACGAAATACAGATGTAACTCTGTGAGATGAGTTAACAGAACACTAAGCAGTTTCTCAGAAAGCTTCTTTCCAGATTTCATCTGAGGATATTTCCTTTTTCACCATAGCCCACTATGGGCTTCCAAATATCAGTTTGCCAATTCCACAAGAACTGTCTTAGCGAAAGGCTTCTTGAGGGGAAAGCTGTAACTCTGTGAGATGATTTCACAGAACACAAAGAAGTTTCTCAGAAAGATTCTTTCTCTTTTTTATCGGAGGATATTTCCTTTGGCCCTATAGTCTTCAAAGGGATCCGAAATATCTGTTCTCAGATTCCACAGAAATAAGGCTAGCAAAGAGATCCACGAAATACAGATGTAACTCTGTGAGATGAATTTACAGAACACTAAGCAGTTTCTCAGAAAGCTTCTTTCCAGATTTCATCTGAGGATATTTCCTTTTTCACCATAGCCCTCTATGGGCTTCCAAATATCACTTTGCCAATTCCACAAGAACTGTCTTAGCGAAAGGCTTCTTGAGGGGAAAGCTGTAACTCTGTGAGATGATTTCAGAGAACACAAAGAAGTTTCTCAGAAAGTTTCTTTCTCTTTGTTATCGGAGGATATTTCCTTTGGCCCTATAGTCTTCAAAGGGATCCGAAATATGTGTTCTCAGATTCCACAGGAATAAGGCTAGCAAAGAGATCCACGAAATACAGATGTAACTCTGTGAGATGAATTGACAGAACACTAAGCCGTTTCTCAGAAAGCTTCTTTCCAGATTTCATCTGAGGATATTTCCTTTTTCACCGTAGCCCTCTATGGGCTTCCAAATATCACTTTGCCAATTCCACAAGAACTGTCTTAGCGAAAGGCTTCTTGAGGGGAAAGCTGTAAGTCTGAGAGATGATTTCACAGAACACAAAGAAGTTTCTCAGAAAGCTTCTTTCTCTTTGTTATCGGAGGATATTTCCTTTCTCCCTATAGTCTTCTAAGGGATCCGAAATATCTGTTCTCAGATTCCACAGAAATAAGGCTAGCTAAGAGATCTACGAAATACAGATGTAACTCTTTGAGATGAATTGACAGAACACTAAGCAGTTTCTCAGAAAGCTTCTTTCCAGATTTCATCTGAGGATATTTCCTTTTTCACCGTAGCCTTCTAGGGGTTCCAAATATCACTTTGCCAATTCCACAAGAACTGTCTCAGCGAAAGGCTTCTTGAGGGGAAAGCTGTAACTCTGTGAGATGATTTCACAGAACACAAAGAAGTTTCTCAGAAAGCTTCTTTCTCTTTGTTATCGGAGGATACTTCCTTTGGCCTTATAGTCTTCAAAGGGATCCGAAATATCTGTTCTGAGATTCCACAGAAATAAGTCTAACAAAGAGATCCACGAAATGCAGATGTAACTCTCTGAGATGAATTAACAGAACACTAAGCAGTTTCTCAGAAAGCTTCTTTCCAGATTTCATCTGAGGATATTTCCTTTTTCACCATAGCCCACTATGGGCTTCCAAATATCACTTTGCCAATTCCACAATAACTGTCTTAGCGAAAGGCTTCTTGAGGGGAAAGCTGTAACTCTGGGAGATGATTTCACAGAACACAAAGAAGTCTCTCAGAAAGCTTCTTTCCAGATTTCATCTGAGGATATTTGCTTTTTCACCATAGCCCTCTATGAGCTTCCAAATATCACTTTGCCAATTCCATAAGAACCGTCTCAGCGAAAGGCTTCTTGAAGGGAAAGTTGTAACTCTGTGAGATGATTTCACAGCACACAAAGAAGTTTCTCAGAAAGCTTCTTTCTCTTTTTTATCGGAGGATATTTCCTTTGGCCCTATAGTCTTCAAAGGGATCCGAAATATCTGTTCTCAGATTCCACAGAAATAAGGCTAGCAAAGAGATCCACGAAATACAGATGTAACTCTGGGAGATGAATTTACAGAACACTAAGCAGTTTCTCAGAAAGCTTCTTTCCAGATTTCATCTGAGGATATTTCCTTTTTCACCGTAGCCCTCTATGGGCTTCCAAATATCACTTTGCCAATTCCACAAGAACTGTCTTAGCGAAAGGATTCTTGAGGGGAAAGCTGTAACTCTGTGAGATGATTTCACAGCACACAAGGAAGTTTCTCAGAAAGCTTCTTTCTCTTTGTTATCGGAGGATATTTCCTTTGGCCCTATCGTCTTCAAAGCAAACCGAAATATCTGTTCTCAGATTCCACAGAAATAAGGCTAGCAAAGAGATTCACGAAATACAGATGTAACTCTGTGAGATGAATTAACAGAACAGTAAGCAGTTTCTCAGAAAGCTTCTTTCCAGATTTCATCTGAGGATATTTCCTTTTTCACCATAGCCCTCTACGAGCTTCCAAATATCACTTTGCCAATTCCACAAGAACTGTCTTAGCGAAAGGCTTCTTGAGGGGAAAGCTGTAACTCTGTGAGATGATTTCACAGCACACAAGGAAGTTTCTCAGAAAGCTTCTTTCTCTTTGTTATCGGAGGATATTTCCTTTGGCCCTATAGTCTTCAAAGGGATCCGAAATATCTGTTCTCAGATTCCACAGAATAAGACTAGCAACGAGATCCACGAAATACAGATGTAACTCTGTGAGATGAATTGACAGAACACTAAGCAGTTTCTCAGAAAGCTTCTTTCCAGATTTCATCTGAGGATATTTCCTTTTTCACCATAGCCCTCTATGGGCTTCCAAATATCACTTTGCCAATTCCACAAGAACTGTCTTAGCTAAAGGCTTCTTGAGGGGAAAGCTGTAACTCTGAGAGATGATTTCACAGAACACAAAGAAGTTTCTCAGAAAGCTTCTTTCTCTTTGTTATTGGAGGATATTTCCTTTGGCCCTCTAGTCTTCAAAGGGATCTGAAATATCTGTTCTCAGATTCCTCAGAAATAAGGCCAGATAAGAGATCCACGAAATACAGATGTAACACTTTGAGATGAATTAACAGAATACTAAGTAGTTTCTCAGAAAGCTTCTTTCCAGATTTCATCTGAGGATATTTCCTTTTTCACCATAGCCCACTATGGGCTTCCAAATATCACTTTGCCAATTCCACAAGAACTGCCTTAGCGAAAGGCTTATTGAGGGGAAAGCTGTAAATCTGTGAGATGATTTCACAGAGCACAAAGGAGTTTCTCAGAAAGCTTCTTTCTCTTTGTTATCGGAGGATATTTCCTTTGGCCCTATAGTCGTCAAGGGAATCCGAAATATCTGTTCTCAGATTCCACAGAAATAAGGCTAGCAAAGAGATCCACGAAATACAAATGTAACTCTGTGAGATGAATTAACAGAACACTAAGCAGTTTCTCAGAAAGCTTCTTTCCAGATTTCATCTGAGGATATTTCCTTTTTCACCATAGCCCTCTATGGTCTTCCAAATATCACTTTGCCATTTCCACAAGAACTGTCTTAGCGAAAGGCTTCTTGAGGGGAAAGCTGTAACTCCGTGAGATGATTTCACAGAACACAAAGAAGTTTCTCAGGAAGCTTCTTTCTCTTTGTTATCGGAGGATATTTCCTTTGGCCCTATAGTCTTCAAAGGGATCCGAAATATCTGTTCTCAGATTCCACAGAAATAAGGCTAGCAAAGAGATCCACGAAATGCAGCTGTAACTCTGTGAGATGAATTAACAGAACATTAAGCAGTTTCTCGGAAAGCTTCTTTCCAGATTTCATCTGAGGATATTTCCTTTTTCACCATAGGCCTCTATGGGCTTCCAAATATCACTTTGCCAATTCCACAAGAACTGTCTTAGCGAAAGGCTTCTTGAGGGGAAAGCTGTAACTCTGTGAGATGATTTCGCAGAACACAAAGAAGTTTCTCAGAAAGCTTCTTTCTCTTTTTTATCGGAGGATATTTCCTTTGGCCCTATAGTCTTCAAAGGGATCCGAAATATCTGTTCTCAGATTCCACAGAAATAAGGCTAGCAAAGAGATCCACGAAATACAGATGTAACTCTGTGAGATGAATTTACAGAACACTAAGCAGTTTCTCAGAAAGCTTCTTTCCAGATTTCATCTGAGGATATTTCCTTTTTCACCATAGCCCTCTATGGGCTTCCAAATATCACTTTGCCAATTCCACAAGAACTGTCTTAGCGAAAGGCTTCTTGAGGGGAAAGCTGTAACTCTGTGAGATGATTTCAGAGAACACAAAGAAGTTTCTCACAAAGCTTCTTTCTCTTTGTTATCGGAGGATATTTCCTTTGGCCCTGTAGTCTTCAAGGGGATCCGAAATATCTGTTCTCAGATTCCACAGAAATAAGGCTAGCAAAGAGATCCACGAAATAAAGATGTAACTCTGTGAGATGAATTAACAGAACACTAAGCAGTTTCTCAGAAAGCTTCTTTTCAGATTTCATCTGAGGAAATTTCCTTTTTCACCATAGCCCTCTATGGGCTTCCAAATATCACTTTGCCAATTCCACAAGAACTGTCTAAGCGAAAAGCTTCTTGAGGGGAAAGCTGTAACTCTGTGAGATGATTTCAAAGAACACAAAGAAGTTTCTCAGAAAGCTTCTATCTCTTTGTTATCGGATGATATTTCCTTTGGCCCTATCGTCTTCAAAGGCAACCGAAATATCTGTTCTCAGATTCCACAGAAATAAGGCTAGCAAAGAGATCAACGAAATACAGATGTAACTCTTTGAGATGAATTGACAGAACACTAAGCAGTTTCTCAGAAAGCTTCTTTCCATATTTCATCTGAGGATATTTCCTTTTTCACCGTAGCCCTCTAGGGGTTCCAAATATCACTTTGCCAATTCCACAAGAACTGTCTTAGCGAAAGGCTTCTGGAGGGGAAAGCTGTAACTCTGTGAGATGATTTCAAAGAACACAAAGAAGTTTCTCAGAAAGCTTCTTTCTCTTTGTTATCGGAGGATACTTCCTTTGGCCATATAGTCTTCAAAGGGATCCGAAATATCTGTTCTCAGATTCCACAGAAATAAGTCTAACAAAGAGATCCACGAAATACAGATGTAACTCTGTGAGATGAATTAACAGAACACTAAGCAGTTTCTCAGAAAGCTTCTTTCCAGATTTCATCTGAGGATATTTCCTTTTTCACCATAGCCCACTATGGGCTTCCAAATATCACTTTGCCAATTCCACAAGAACTGTCTTAGCGAAAGGATTCTTTAGTGGAAAGCTGTAACTCTGTGAGATGATTTCACAGAACACAAAGAAGTTTCTCAGAAAGCTTCTTTCCAGATTTCATCTGAAGATATTTGCTTTTTCACCATAGCCCTCTATGAGCTTCCAAATATCACTTTGCCAATTCCATAAGAACCGTCTCAGCGAAAGGCTTCTTGAAGGGAAAGTTGTAACTCTGTGAGATGAAATCACAGAACACAAAGAAGTTTCTCAGAAAGCTTCTTTCTCTTTGTTATCGGAGGATATTTCCTTTGGCCCTATAGTCTTCAAGGGGATCCGAAATATCTGTTCTCAGATTCCACAGAAATAAGGCTAGCAAAGAGATCCACGAAATACAGATGTAACTCTGTGAGATGAATTAACAGAACACTAAGCAGTTTCTCAGAAAGCTTCTTTCCAGATTTCATCTGAGGAAATTTCCTTTTTCACCATAGCCCTCTATGAGATTCCAAATATCACTTTGCCAATTCCACAAGAACTGTCTTATCGAAAGGCTTCTTGAGGCGAAAGCTGTAACTCTGTGAGATGATTTCACAGAACACAAAGAAGTTTGTCACAAAGCTTCTTTCTGTTTGTTATCGGAGGATATTTCCTTTGGCCCTTTAGTCTTCAAAGGGTTCCGAAATATCTGTTCTCAGATTCCACAGAAATAAGGCTAGCAAAGAGATCTACGAAATACAGATGTAACTCTTTGAGATGAATTGACAGAACACTAAGCAGTTTCTCAGAAAGCTTCTTTCCAGATTTCATCTGAGGATATTTCCTTTTTCACCGTAGCCCTCTAGGGGTTCCAAATATCACTTTGCCAATTCCACAAGAACTGTCTTAGCGAAAGGCTTCTTGAGGGGAAAGCTGTAACTCTGTGAGATGATTTCACAGAACACAAAGAAGTTTCTCAGAAAGCTTCTTTCCAGATTTCATCTGAGGATATTTGCTTTTTCACCATAGCCCTCTATGAGCTTCCAACTATCATTTTGCAAATTCCATAAGAACCGTCTCAGCGAAAGTCTTCTTGAAGGGAAAGTTGTAACTCTGTGAGATGATTTCACAGCACACAAAGAAGTTTCTCAGAAAGCTTCTTTCTCTTTTTTATCGGAGGATATTTCCTTTGGCCCTATAGTCTTCAAAGGGATCCGAAATATCTGTTCTCAGATTCCACAGACATAAGGCTAGCAAAGAGATCCACGAAATACAGATGTAACTCTGTGAGATGAATTGACAGAACACTAAGCAGTTTCTCAGAAAGCTTCTTTCCAGATTTCATCTGAGGATATTTCCTTTTTCACCATAGCCCTGTATGGGCTTCCAAATATCACTTTGCCAATTCCACAAGAACTGTCTTAGCGAAAGGATTCTTGAGGGGAAAGCTGTAACTCTGTGAGATGATTTCAGAGAACACAAAGAAGTTTCTCAGAAAGCTTCTTTCTCTTTGTTATCGGAGGATATTTCCTTTGGCCCTATAGTCTTCAAGGGGATCCGAAATATCTGTTCTCAGATTCCACAGAAATAAGGCTAGCATAGAGATCCACGAAATACAGATGTAACTCTGTGAGATGAATTGACAGAACACTAAGCAGTTTCTCAGAAAGCTTCTTTCCAGATTTCATCTGAGGATATTTCCTTTTTCACCATAGCCCTCTATGGGCTTCCAAATATCACATTGCCAATTTCACAAGAACTGTCTTAGCGAAAGGCTTCTTGAGGGGAAAGCTGTAACTCTGTGAGATGATTTCACAGAACACAAAGAAGTTTCTCAGAAAGCTTCTTTCTCTTTGTTATCGGAGGATATTTCTTTTGGCCGTATAGTATTCAAAGGCAACCGAAATATCTGTTCTCAGATGCCAAGAAATAAGGCTAGCAAAGAGATCCACGAAATACAGATGTAACTCTGTGAGATGAATTAACAGAACACTAAGCAGTTTCTCAAAAAGCTTCTTTCCATATATCATCTGAGGATATTTCCTTTTTCACCATAGCCCTCTATGAGCTTCCAAATATCACTTTGCCAATTCCATAAGAACCGTCTCAGAGAAAGGCTTCTTGAAGGGAAAGTTGTAACTCTGTGAGATGATTTCACAGCACACAAAGAAGTTTCTCAGAAAGTTTCTTTCCCTTTTTTATCGGAGGATATTTCCGTTGGCCCTATAGTCTTCAAAGGGATCCGAAATATCTGTTCTCAGATTCCACAGAAATAAGGCTAGCAAAGAGATCCACGAAATACAGATGTAACTCTGTGAGATGAATTTACAGAACACAAAGCAGTTTTTCAGAAAGCTTCTTTCCAGATTTCATCTGAGGATATTTCCTTTTTCACCATAGCCCTGTATGGGCTTCCAAATATCACTTTGCCAATTCCACAAGAACTGTCTTAGCGAAAGGCTTCTTGAGGGGAAAGCTGTAACTCTGTGAGATGATTTCACAGCACACAAAGAAGTTTCTCAGAAAGCTTCTTTCTCTTTTTTATCGGAGGATATTTCCTTTGGCCCTATAGTCTTCAATGGGATCCGAAATATCTGTTCTCAGATTCCACAGAAATAAGGCTAGCAAAGAGATCCACGAAATACAGATGTAACTCTGTGAGATGAATTGACAGAACACTAAGCAGTTTCTCAGAAAGCTTCTTTCAAGATTTCATCTGAGGATATTTCCTTTTTCACCATAGCCCTGTATGGGCTTCCAAATATCACTTTGCCAATTCCACAAGAACTGTCTTAGCGAAAGGCTTCTTGAGGGGAAAGCTGTAACTCTGTGAGATGATTTCAGAGAACACAAAGAAGTTTCTCAGAAAGCTTCTTTCCCTTTGTTATCGGAGGATATTTCCTTTGGCCCTATAGTCTTCAAGGGGATCCGAAATATCTGTTCTCAGATTCCACAGAAATAAGGCTAGCAAAGAGATCCACGAAATACAGATGTAACTGTGTGAGATGAATTGACAGAACACTAAGCAGTTTCTCAGAAAGCTTCTTTCCAGATTTCATCTGAGGATATTTCCTTTTTCACCATAGCCCTCTATGGGCTTCCAAATATCACATTGCCAATTCCACAAGAACTGTCTTAGCGAAAGGCTTCTTGAAGGGAAAGTTGTAACTCTGTGAGATGATTTCACAGCACACAAAGAAGTTTCTCAGAAAGCTTCTTTCTCTTTTTTATCGGAGGATATTTCCGTTGGCCCTATAGTCTTCAAAGGGATCCGAAATATCTGTTCTCAGATTCCACAGAAATAAGGCTAGCAAAGAGATCCACGAAATACAGATGTAACTCTGTGAGATGAATTTACAGAACACTAAGCGGTTTTTCAGAAATCTTCTTTCCAGATTTCATCTGAGGATATTTCCTTTTTCACCATCGCCCTCTATGGGCTTCCCAATATCACTTTGCCAATTCCACAAGAACTGTCTTAGCGAAAGGCTTCTTGAGGGGAAAGCTGTAACTCTGTGAGATGATTTCACAGAACACAAAGAAGTTTCTCAGAAAGCTTCTTTCTCTTTGTTATCGGAGGATATTTCCTTTGGCCATATACTCTTCAAAGGGATCCGAAATATCTGTTCTCAGATTCCAGAGAAATAAGTCTAACAAAGAAATCCACGAAATACAGATGTAACTCTGTGAGATGAATTAACAGAACACTAAGCAGTTTCTCAGAAAGCTTCTTTCCAGATTTCATCTGAGGATACTTCCTTTTTCACAATAGCCCTCTATGGGCTTCCAAATATCACTTTGCCAATTCCACAAGAACTGTCTTAGCGAAAGGCTTCTTGAGGGGAAAGCTGTAACTCTGTGAGATGATTTCACAGAACACAAAGAAGTTTCTCAGAAAGCTTCTTTCTCTTTGTTATCGGAGGATATTTCCTTTGGCCCTATAGTCTTCAAAGGGATCCGAAATATCTGTTCTCAGATTCCACAGAAATAAGGCTTGCTAAGAGATCCAGGAAATGCAGATGTAACTCTTCGAGATGAATTAACAGAACACTAAATAGTTTCTCAGAAACCTTCTTTCCAGATTTCATCTGAGGATATTTCCTTTTTCACCATAGCCCTCTATGGGCTTCCAAATATCACTTTGCCAATTCCACAAGAACTGTCTTAGCGAAAGGCTTCTTGAGGGGAAAGCTGTAACTCTGTGAGATGATTTGACAGAACACAAAGAAGTTTCTCAGAAAGCTTCTTTCTGTTTGTTATCGTAGGATATTTCCTTTGGCCGTATACTATTCAAAGGCAACCAAATATCTGTTCTGAGATTCCACAGAAATAAGGCTAGCAAAGAAATCTACGAAATACAGATGTAACTCTTTGAGATAAATTGACAGAACACTAAGCGGTTTCTCAGAAAGCTTCTTTCCAGATTTCATCTGAGGATATTTCCTTTTTCACCATAGCCCTCTATGGGCTTCCAAATATCACTTTGCCAATTCCACAAGAACTGTCTTAGCGAAAGGCTTCTTGAGGGGAAAGCTGTAACTCTGTGAGATGATTTCACAGAACACAAAGAAGTTTCTCAGAAAGCTTCTTTCTCTTTGTTATCGTAGGATATTTCCTTTGGCCGCATAGTATTCAAAGGCAACCGAAATATCTGTTCTGAGATTCCACAGAAATAAGGCTAGCAAAGAGATCCACGAAATACAGATGTAACTCTGTGAGATGAATTAACAGAACACTAAGCAGTTTCTCAGAAAGCTTCTTTCCAGATTTCATCTGAGGATATTTCATTTTTCACCATAGCCCTCTATGGGTTTCCAAATATCACTTTGCCAATTCCAAAGGAACTGTGTTAGCGAAAGGCTTCTTGAGGGGAAAACTGTAACTCTGTGAGATGATTTCACAGAACACAAAGAAGTTTCTCAGAAAGCTTCTTTCTCTTTGTTATCGGAGGATATTTCCTTTGGCCCTATAGTCTTCAAAGGGATCCGAAATATCTGTTCTCAGATTCCACAGAAATAAGGCTAGCAAAGAGATCCACGAAATACAGATGTAAATCTGTGAGATAAATTAACAGAACACTAAGCAGTTTCTCAGAAAGCTTCTTTCCAGATATCATCTGAGGATATTTCCTTTCTCACCATAGCCCTCTATGGGCTTCCAAATATCACTTTGCCAATTCCACAAGAACTGTCTTAGCGAAAGGCTTCTTGAGGGGAAAGCTGTAACTCTGTGAGATGATTTCACAGAACACAAAGAAGTTTCTCAGAAACCTTCTTTCTCTTTGTTATCGGAGGATATTTCCTTTGGCCCTATAGTCTTCAAAGGGATCCGAAATATCTGTTCTCAGATTCCACAGAAATAAGGCTAGCAAAGAGATCCACGAAATGTAGATGTAACTCTGTGAGATGAATTAACAGAACATTAAGCAGTTTCTCGGAAAGCTTCTTTCCAGATTTCATCTGAGGATATTTCCTTTTTCACCATTGCCCTCTATGGGCTTCCAAATATCACTTTGCCAATTCCACAAGAACTGTCTTAGCAAAAAGCTTCATGAGGGGAAAGCTGTAACTCTGTGAGCTGATTTCACAGAACACAAAGAAATTTCTCAGAAAGCTTCTTTCTCTTTTTTATCGGAGGATATTTCCTTTGGTCCTATAGTCTTCAAAGGGATCCGAAATATCTGTTCTCAGATTCCAGAGAAATAAGGCTTGCTAAGAGATCCAGGAAATACAGATGTAACTCTTTGAGATGAATTAACAGAACACTAAGTAGTTTCTCAGAAAGCTTCTTTCCAGATTTCATCTGAGGATATTTCCTTTTTCACCATAGCCCTCCATGGGCTTCCAAATATCACTTTGCCAATTCCACAAGAACTGTCTTAGCGAAAAGCTTCTTGAGGGGAAAGCTGTAACTCTGTGAGATGATTTCACGGAACACAAAGAAGTTTCTCGGAAAGCTTCTTTCTGTTTGTTATCGGAGGATATTTCCTTTGGCCCTTTAGTTTTCAAAGGGTTCCGAAATATCTGTTCTCATATTCCACAGAAATAAGGCTAGCAAAGAGATCTACGAAATACAGATGTAACTCTTTGAGATGAATTGACAGAACACTAAGCGGTTTCTCAGAAATCTTCTTTCCAGATTTCATCTGAGGATATTTCCTTTTTCACCATCGCCCTCGATGGGCTTTCAAATATCACTTTACAATTCCACAAGAACTGTCTTAGCGAAAGGCTTCTTGAGGGGAAAGCTGTAACTCTGTGAGATGATTTCACAGAACACAAAGAAGTTTCTCAGAAAGCTTCTTTCTCTTTGTTATCGGAGGATATTTCCTTTGGCCCTATAGTCTTCAAAGGGATCCGAAATATCTGTTGTCAGATTCCACAGAAATAAGTCTAACAAAGAGATACACGAAATACAGATGTAACTCTGTGAGATGAATTAACAGAACACTAAGTAGTTTCTCAGAAAGCTTCTTTCCAGATTTCATCTGAGGGTATTTCCTTTTTCACCATAGCCCTCTATGGGCTTCCAAATATCACTTTGCCAATTCCACAAGAACTGTCTTAGCGAAAGGCTTCTTGAGGGGAAAGCTGTAACTCTGTGAGGTGATTTCACAGAACACAAAGAAGTTTCTCAGAAAGCTTTTTTCTCTTTGTTATCGGAGGATATTTCCTTTGGCCCTATAGTCTTCAAAGGGATCCGAAATATCTGTTCTCAGATTCCACAGAAATAAGGCTAGCAAAGAGATCCACGAAATACAGATGTAACTCTGGGAGATGAATTAACAAAACACTAAGCGGTTTCTCAGAAAGTTCTTTCCAGATTTCATCTGAGCATATTTCCTTTTTCACCCTAGCCCTCTAGGGACTTCCAAATATCACTTTGCCAATTCCACAAGAACTGTCTTAGCGAAAGGCTTCTTGAGGGGAAAGCTGTAACTCTGCGAGATGATTTCACAGAACACAAAGAAGTTTCTCAGAAAGCTTCTTTCTCTTTGTTATCGGAGGATATTTCCTTTGGCCGTATAGTATTCAAAGGCAACCGAAATATCTGTTCTCAGATTCCACAGAAATAAGGCTAGCAAAGAGATCCACGAAATACAGATGTCACTCTGTGAGATGAATTAACAGAACACTAAGCAGTTTCTCAGAAAACTTCTTTCCAGATATCATCTGAGGATATTTCCTTTCTCACCATAGTCCTCTATGGGCTTCCAAATATCACTTTGCCAATTCCACAAGAACTGTCTTAGCGAAAGGCTTCTTGAGGGGAAAGCGGTAACTCTGTGAGATGATTTCACGGAACACAAAGAAGTTTCTCAGAAACCTTCTTTCTCTTTGTTATCGGAGGATATTTCCTTTGGCCCTATAGTCTTCAAAGGGATCCGAAATATCTGTTCTCAGATTCCACAGAAATAAGGCTAGCAAAGAGATCCACGAAATGCAGATGTAACTCTGTGAGATGAATTAACAGAACATTAAGCAGTTTCTCGGAAAGCTTCTTTCCAGATTTCATCTGAGGATATTTCCTTTTTCACCATTGCCCTCTATGGGCTTCCAAATATCACTTTGCCAATTCCACAAGAACTGTCTTAGCAAAAAGCTTCTTGAGGGGAAAGCTGTAACTCTGTGAGATGATTTCACAGAACACAAAGAAGTTTCTCAGAAAGCTTCTTTCTCTTTGTTATCGGAGGATATTTCCTTTGGTCCTATAGTCTTCAAAGGGATCCGAAATATCTGTTCTCAGATTCCACAGAAATAAGGCTTGCTAAGAGATCCAGGAAATACAGATGTAACTCATTGAGATGAATTAACAGAACACTAAGTAGTTTCTCAAAAAGCTTCTTTCCAGATTTCATCTGAGGATACTTCCTTTTTCAGCATAGCCCTCTATGGGCTTCCAAATATCACTTTGCCAATTCCACAAGAACTGTCTTAGCGAAAAGCTTCTTGAGGGGAAAGCTGTAACTCTGTGAGATGATTTCACGGAACACAAAGAATTTTCTCGGAAAGCTTCTTTCTGTTTGTTATCGGAGGATATTTCCTTTGGCCCTTTAGTTTTCAAAGGGTTCCGAAATATCTGTTCTCAGATTCCACAGAAATAAGCCTAGCAAAGAGATCTACGAAATACAGATGTAACTCTTTGAGATGAATTGACAGAACACTAAGCGGTTTCTCAGAAATCTTCTTTCCAGATTTCATCTGAGGATATTTCCTTTTTCACCATCGCCCTCTATGGGCTTCCAAATATCACTTTGCCAATTGCACAAGAACTGTCTTAGCGAAAGGCTTCTTGAGGGGAAAGCTGTAACTCTGTGAGATGATTTCACAGAACACAAAGAAGTTTCTCAGAAAGCTTCTTTCTCTTTGTTATCGGAGGATATTTCCTTTGGCCATGTAGTCTTCAAAGGGATCCGAAATATCTGTTCTCAGATTCCACAGAAAGAAGTCTAACAAAGAGATCCACGAAATACAGATGTAACTCTGTGAGATGAATTAACAGAACACTAAGCAGTTTCTCAGAAAGCTTCTTTCCAGATTTCATCTGAGAATATTTCGTTTTTCACCATAGCCCTCTATGGGCTTCCAAATATCACTTTGCCAATCCCACAAGAACTGTCTTAGCGAAAGGCTTCTTGAGGGGAAAGCTGTAACTCTGTGAGATGATTTCACAGCACACAAAGAAGTTTCTCAGAAAGCTTCTTTCTCTTTTTTATCGGAGGATATTTCCGTTGGCCCTATAGTCTTCAAAGGGATCCGAAATATCTGTTCTCAGATTCCACAGAAATAAGGCTAGCAAAGAGATCCACGAAATACAGATGTAACTCTGTGAGATGAATTTACAGAACACTAAGCGGTTTTTCAGAAATCTTCTTTCCAGATTTCATCTGAGGATATTTCCTTTTTCACCATCGCCCTCTATGGGCTTCCAAATATCACTTTGCCAATTCCACAAGAACTGTCTTAGCGAAAGGCTTCTTGAGGGGAAAGCTGTAACTCTGTGAGATGATTTCACAGAACACAAAGAAGTTTCTCAGAAAGCTTCTTTCTCTTTGTTATCGGAGGATATTTCCTTTGGCCATATAGTCTTCAAAGGGATCCGAAATATCTGTTCTCAGATTCCACAGAAATAAGTCTAACAAAGAGATCCACGAAATACAGATGTAACTCTGTGAGATGAATTAACAGAACACTAAGCAGTTTCTCAGAAAGCTTCTTTCCAGATTTCATCTGAGGATACTTCCTTTTTCACAATAGCCCTCTATGGGCTTCCAAATATCACTTTGCCAATTCCACAAGAACTGTCTTAGCGAAAGGCTTCTTGAGGGGAAAGCTGTAACTCTGTGAGATGATTTCACAGAACACAAAGAAGTTTCTCAGAAAGCTTCTTTCTGTTTGTTATCGTAGGATATTTCCTTTGGCCGTATACTATTCAAAGGCAACCGAAATATCTGTTCTGAGATTCCACAGAAATAAGGCTAGCAAAGAAATCTACGAAATACAGATGTAATTCTGTGAGATGAATTGACAGAACACTAAGCAGCTTCTCAGAAAGCTTCTTTCCAGATTTCATCTGAGGATACTTCCTTTTTTACCATAGCCCTGTATGGGCTTCCAAATATCACTTTGCCAATTCCACAAGAACTGTCTTAGCGAAAGGCTTCTTGAGGGGAAAGCTGTAACTCTGTGAGATGATTTCAGAGAACACAAAGAAGTTTCTCAGAAAGCTTCTTTCCCTTTGTTATCGGAGGATATTTCCTTTGGCCCTATAGTCTTCAAGGGGATCCGAAATATCTGTTCTCAGATTCCACAGAAATAAGGCTAGCAAAGAGATCTACGAAATACAGATGTAACTCTTTGAGATAAATTGACAGAACACTAAGCGGTTTCTCAGAAAGCTTCTTTCCAGATTTCATCTGAGGATATTTCCTTTTTCACCATAGCCCTCTATGGGCTTCCAAATATCACTTTGCCAATTCCACAAGAACTGTCTTAGCTAAAGGCTTCTTGAGGGGAAAGCTGTAACTCTGTGAGATGATTTCACAGAACACAAAGAAGTTTCTCAGAAAGCTTCTTTCTCTTTGTTATCGTAGGATATTTCCTTTGGCCGCATAGTATTCAAAGGCAACCGAAATATCTGTTCTGAGATTCCACAGAAATAAGGCTAGCAAAGAGATCCACGAAATACAGATGTAACTCTGTGAGATGAATTAACAGAACACTAAGCAGTTTCTCAGAAAGCTTCTTTCCAGATTTCATCTGAGGATATTTCCTTTCTCACCATAGCCCTCTATGGGCTTCCAAATATCACTTTGCCAATTCCACAAGAACTGTCTTAGCGAAAGGCTTCTTGAGGGGAAAGCTGTAACTCTGTGAGATGATTTCACAGAACACAAAGAAGTTTCTCAGAAACCTTCTTTCTCTTTGTTATCGGAGGATATTTCCTTTGGCCCTATAGTCTTCAAAGGGATCCGAAATATCTGTTCTCAGATTCCACAGAAATAAGGCTAGCAAAGAGATCCACGAAATGTAGATGTAACTCTGTGAGATGAATTAACAGAACATTAAGCAGTTTCTCGGAAAGCTTCTTTCCAGATTTCATCTGAGGATATTTCCTTTTTCACCATTGCCCTCTATGGGCTTCCAAATATCACTTTGCCAATTCCACAAGAACTGTCTTCGCAAAAAGCTTCATGAGGGGAAAGCTGTAATTCTGTGAGCTGATTTCACAGAACACAAAGAAATTTCTCAGAAAGCTTCTTTCTCTTTTTTATCGGAGGATATTTCCTTTGGTCCTATAGTCTTCAAAGGGATCCGAAATATCTGTTCTCAGATTCCAGAGAAATAAGGCTTGCTAAGAGATCCAGGAAATACAGATGTAACTCTTTGAGATGAATTAACAGAACACTAAGTAGTTTCTCAGAAAGCTTCTTTCCAGATTTCATCTGAGGATATTTCCTTTTTCACCATAGCCCTCTATGGGCTTCCAAATATCACTTTGCCAATTCCACAAGAACTGTCTTAGCGAAAAGCTTCTTGAGGGGAAAGCTGTAACTCTGTGAGATGATTTCACGGAACACAAAGAAGTTTCTCGGAAAGCTTCTTTCTGTTTGTTATCGGAGGATATTTCCTTTGGCCCTTTAGTTTTCAAAGGGTTCCGAAATATCTGTTCTCATATTCCACAGAAATAAGGCTAGCAAAGAGATCTACGAAATACAGATGTAACTCTTTGAGATGAATTGACAAAACACTAAGCGGTTTCTCAGAAATCTTCTTTCCAGATTTCATCTGAGGATATTTCCTTTTTCACCATCGCCCTCGATGGGCTTTCAAATATCACTTTACAATTCCACAAGAACTGTCTTAGCGAAAGGCTTCTTGAGGGGAAAGCTGTAACTCTGTGAGATGATTTCACACAACACAAAGAAGTTTCTCAGAAAGCTTCTTTCTCTTTGTTATCGGAGGATATTTCCTTTGGCCCTATAGTCTTCAAAGGGATCCGAAATATCTGTTGTCAGATTCCACAGAAATAAGTCTAACAAAGAGATCCACGAAATACAGATGTAACTCTGTGAGATGAATTAACAGAACACTAAGTAGTTTCTCAGAAAGCTTCTTTCCAGATTTCATCTGAGGGTATTTCCTTTTTCACCATAGCCCTCTATGGGCTTCCAAATATCACTTTGCCAATTCCACAAGAACTGTCTTAGCGAAAGGCTTCTTGAGGGGAAAGCTGTAACTCTGTGAGGTGATTTCACAGAACACAAAGAAGTTTCTCAGAAAGCTTTTTTCTCTTTGTTATCGGAGGATATTTCCTTTGGCCCTATAGTCTTCAAAGGGATCCGAAATATCTGTTCTCAGATTCCACAGAAATAAGGCTAGCAAAGAGATCCACGAAATACAGATGTAACTCTGGGAGATGAATTAACAAAACACTAAGCGGTTTCTCAGAAAGTTCTTTCCAGATTTCATCTGAGCATATTTCCTTTTTCACCCTAGCCCTCTAGGGACTTCCAAATATCACTTTGCCAATTCCACAAGAACTGTCTTAGCGAAAGGCTTCTTGAGGGGAAAGCTGTAACTCTGCGAGATGATTTCACAGAACACAAAGAAGTTTCTCAGAAAGCTTCTTTCTCTTTGTTATCGGAGGATATTTCCTTTGGCCGTATAGTATTCAAAGGCAACCGAAATATCTGTTCTCAGATTCCACAGAAATAAGGCTAGCAAAGAGATCCACGAAATACAGATGTCACTCTGTGAGATGAATTAACAGAACACTAAGCAGTTTCTCAGAAAACTTCTTTCCAGATTTCATCTGAGGATATTTCCTTTCTCACCATAGCCCTCTATGGGCTTCCAAATATCACTTTGCCAATTCCACAAGAACTGTCTTAGCGAAAGGCTTCTTGAGGGGAAAGCTGTAACTCTGTGAGATGATTTCACAGAACACAAAGAAGTTTCTCAGAAACCTTCTTTCTCTTTGTTATCGGAGGATATTTCCTTTGGCCCTATAGTCTTCAAAGGGATCCGAAATATCTGTTCTCAGATTCCACAGAAATAAGGCTAGCAAAGAGATCCACGAAATGTAGATGTAACTCTGTGAGATGAATTAACAGAACATTAAGCAGTTTCTCGGAAAGCTTCTTTCCAGATTTCATCTGAGGATATTTCCTTTTTCACCATTGCCCTCTATGGGCTTCCAAATATCACTTTGCCAATTCCACAAGAACTGTCTTAGCAAAAAGCTTCATGAGGGGAAAGCTGTAATTCTGTGAGCTGATTTCACAGAACACAAAGAAATTTCTCAGAAAGCTTCTTTCTCTTTTTTATCGGAGGATATTTCCTTTGGTCCTATAGTCTTCAAAGGGATCCGAAATATCTGTTCTCAGATTCCAGAGAAATAAGGCTTGCTAAGAGATCCAGGAAATACAGATGTAACTCTTTGAGATGAATTAACAGAACACTAAGTAGTTTCTCAGAAAGCTTCTTTCCAGATTTCATCTGAGGATATTTCCTTTTTCACCATAGCCCTCTATGGGCTTCCAAATATCACTTTGCCAATTCCACAAGAACTGTCTTAGCGAAAAGCTTCTTGAGGGGAAAGCTGTAACTCTGTGAGATGATTTCACGGAACACAAAGAAGTTTCTCGGAAAGCTTCTTTCTGTTTGTTATCGGAGGATATTTCCTTTGGCCCTTTAGTTTTCAAAGGGTTCCGAAATATCTGTTCTCATATTCCACAGAAATAAGGCTAGCAAAGAGATCTACGAAATACAGATGTAACTCTTTGAGATGAATTGACAAAACACTAAGCGGTTTCTCAGAAATCTTCTTTCCAGATTTCATCTGAGGATATTTCCTTTTTCACCATCGCCCTCGATGGGCTTTCAAATATCACTTTACAATTCCACAAGAACTGTCTTAGCGAAAGGCTTCTTGAGGGGAAAGCTGTAACTCTGTGAGATGATTTCACACAACACAAAGAAGTTTCTCAGAAAGCTTCTTTCTCTTTGTTATCGGAGGATATTTCCTTTGGCCCTATAGTCTTCAAAGGGATCCGAAATATCTGTTGTCAGATTCCACAGAAATAAGTCTAACAAAGAGATCCACGAAATACAGATGTAACTCTGTGAGATGAATTAACAGAACACTAAGTAGTTTCTCAGAAAGCTTCTTTCCAGATTTCATCTGAGGGTATTTCCTTTTTCACCATAGCCCTCTATGGGCTTCCAAATATCACTTTGCCAATTCCACAAGAACTGTCTTAGCGAAAGGCTTCTTGAGGGGAAAGCTGTAACTCTGTGAGGTGATTTCACAGAACACAAAGAAGTTTCTCAGAAAGCTTTTTTCTCTTTGTTATCGGAGGATATTTCCTTTGGCCCTATAGTCTTCAAAGGGATCCGAAATATCTGTTCTCAGATTCCACAGAAATAAGGCTAGCAAAGAGATCCACGAAATACAGATGTAACTCTGGGAGATGAATTAACAAAACACTAAGCGGTTTCTCAGAAAGTTCTTTCCAGATTTCATCTGAGCATATTTCCTTTTTCACCCTAGCCCTCTAGGGACTTCCAAATATCACTTTGCCAATTCCACAAGAACTGTCTTAGCGAAAGGCTTCTTGAGGGGAAAGCTGTAACTCTGCGAGATGATTTCACAGAACACAAAGAAGTTTCTCAGAAAGCTTCTTTCTCTTTGTTATCGGAGGATATTTCCTTTGGCCGTATAGTATTCAAAGGCAACCGAAATATCTGTTCTCAGATTCCACAGAAATAAGGCTAGCAAAGAGATCCACGAAATACAGATGTCACTCTGTGAGATGAATTAACAGAACACTAAGCAGTTTCTCAGAAAACTTCTTTCCAGATATCATCTGAGGATATTTCCTTTCTCACCATAGTCCTCTATGGGCTTCCAAATATCACTTTGCCAATTCCACAAGAACTGTCTTAGCGAAAGGCTTCTTGAGGGGAAAGCGGTAACTCTGTGAGATGATTTCACGGAACACAAAGAAGTTTCTCAGAAACCTTCTTTCTCTTTGTTATCGGAGGATATTTCCTTTGGCCCTATAGTCTTCAAAGGGATCCGAAATATCTGTTCTCAGATTCCACAGAAATAAGGCTAGCAAAGAGATCCACGAAATGCAGATGTAACTCTGTGAGATGAATTAACAGAACATTAAGCAGTTTCTCGGAAAGCTTCTTTCCAGATTTCATCTGAGGATATTTCCTTTTTCACCATTGCCCTCTATGGGCTTCCAAATATCACTTTGCCAATTCCACAAGAACTGTCTTAGCAAAAAGCTTCTTGAGGGGAAAGCTGTAACTCTGTGAGATGATTTCACAGAACACAAAGAAGTTTCTCAGAAAGCTTCTTTCTCTTTGTTATCGGAGGATATTTCCTTTGGTCCTATAGTCTTCAAAGGGATCCGAAATATCTGTTCTCAGATTCCACAGAAATAAGGCTTGCTAAGAGATCCAGGAAATACAGATGTAACTCTTTGAGATGAATTAACAGAACACTAAGTAGTTTCTCAAAAAGCTTCTTTCCAGATTTCATCTGAGGATACTTCCTTTTTCAGCATAGCCCTCTATGGGCTTCCAAATATCACTTTGCCAATTCCACAAGAACTGTCTTAGCGAAAAGCTTCTTGAGGGGAAAGCTGTAACTCTGTGAGATGATTTCACGGAACACAAAGAATTTTCTCGGAAAGCTTCTTTCTGTTTGTTATCGGAGGATATTTCCTTTGGCCCTTTAGTTTTCAAAGGGTTCCGAAATATCTGTTCTCAGATTCCACAGAAATAAGGCTAGCAAAGAGATCTACGAAATACAGATGTAACTCTTTGAGATGAATTGACAGAACACTAAGCGGTTTCTCAGAAATCTTCTTTCCAGATTTCATCTGAGGATATTTCCTTTTTCACCATCGCCCTCTATGGGCTTCCAAATATCACTTTGCCAATTGCACAAGAACTGTCTTAGCGAAAGGCTTCTTGAGGGGAAAGCTGTAACTCTGTGAGATGATTTCACAGAACACAAAGAAGTTTCTCAGAAAGCTTCTTTCTCTTTGTTATCGGAGGATATTTCCTTTGGCCATATAGTCTTCAAAGGGATCCGAAATATCTGTTCTCAGATTCCACAGAAAGAAGTCTAACAAAGAGATCCACGAAATACAGATGTAACTCTGTGAGATGAATTAACAGAACACTAAGCAGTTTCTCAGAAAGCTTCTTTCCAGATTTCATCTGAGAATATTTCGTTTTTCACCATAGCCCTCTATGGGCTTCCAAATATCACTTTGCCAATCCCACAAGAACTGTCTTAGCGAAAGGCTTCTTGAGGGGAAAGCTGTAACTCTGTGAGATGATTTCACAGCACACAAAGAAGTTTCTCAGAAAGCTTCTTTCTCTTTTTTATCGGAGGATATTTCCGTTGGCCCTATAGTCTTCAAAGGGATCCGAAATATCTGTTCTCAGATTCCACAGAAATAAGGCTAGCAAAGAGATCCACGAAATACAGATGTAACTCTGTGAGATGAATTTACAGAACACTAAGCGGTTTTTCAGAAATCTTCTTTCCAGATTTCATCTGAGGATATTTCCTTTTTCACCATCGCCCTCTATGGGCTTCCAAATATCACTTTGCCAATTCCACAAGAACTGTCTTAGCGAAAGGCTTCTTGAGGGGAAAGCTGTAACTCTGTGAGATGATTTCACAGAACACAAAGAAGTTTCTCAGAAAGCTTCTTTCTCTTTGTTATCGGAGGATATTTCCTTTGGCCATATAGTCTTCAAAGGGATCCGAAATATCTGTTCTCAGATTCCACAGAAATAAGTCTAACAAAGAGATCCACGAAATACAGATGTAACTCTGTGAGATGAATTAACAGAACACTAAGCAGTTTCTCAGAAAGCTTCTTTCCAGATTTCATCTGAGGATACTTCCTTTTTCACAATAGCCCTCTATGGGCTTCCAAATATCACTTTGCCAATTCCACAAGAACTGTCTTAGCGAAAGGCTTCTTGAGGGGAAAGCTGTAACTCTGTGAGATGATTTCACAGAACACAAAGAAGTTTCTCAGAAAGCTTCTTTCTGTTTGTTATCGTAGGATATTTCCTTTGGCCGTATACTATTCAAAGGCAACCGAAATATCTGTTCTGAGATTCCACAGAAATAAGGCTAGCAAAGAAATCTACGAAATACAGATGTAATTCTGTGAGATGAATTGACAGAACACTAAGCAGTTTCTCAGAAAGCTTCTTTCCAGATTTCATCTGAGGATACTTCCTTTTTTACCATAGCCCTGTATGGGCTTCCAAATATCACTTTGCCAATTCCACAAGAACTGTCTTAGCGAAAGGCTTCTTGAGGGGAAAGCTGTAACTCTGTGAGATGATTTCAGAGAACACAAAGAAGTTTCTCAGAAAGCTTCTTTCCCTTTGTTATCGGAGGATATTTCCTTTGGCCCTATAGTCTTCAAGGGGATCCGAAATATCTGTTCTCAGATTCCACAGAAATAAGGCTAGCAAAGAGATCTACGAAATACAGATGTAACTCTTTGAGATAAATTGACAGAACACTAAGCGGTTTCTCAGAAAGCTTCTTTCCAGATTTCATCTGAGGATATTTCCTTTTTCACCATAGCCCTCTATGGGCTTCCAAATATCACTTTGCCAATTCCACAAGAACTGTCTTAGCTAAAGGCTTCTTGAGGGGAAAGCTGTAACTCTGTGAGATGATTTCACAGAACACAAAGAAGTTTCTCAGAAAGCTTCTTTCTCTTTGTTATCGTAGGATATTTCCTTTGGCCGCATAGTATTCAAAGGCAACCGAAATATCTGTTCTGAGATTCCACAGAAATAAGGCTAGCAAAGAGATCCACGAAATACAGATGTAACTCTGTGAGATGAATTAACAGAACACTAAGCAGTTTCTCAGAAAGCTTCTTTCCAGATTTCATCTGAGGATATTTCATTTTTCACCATAGCCCTCTATGGGTTTCCAAATATCACTTTGCCAATTCCAAAGGAACTGTGTTAGCGAAAGGCTTCTTGAGGGGAAAACTGTAACTCTGTGAGATGATTTCACAGAACACAAAGAAGTTTCTCAGAAAGCTTCTTTCTCTTTGTTATCGGAGGATATTTCCTTTGGCCGTGTAGTCTTCAAGGGGATCTTGAAATATCTGTTCTCAGATTCCACAGAAATAAGGCTAGCAAAGAGATCCACGAAATACAGATGTAACTCTGTGAGATGAATTAACAGAACACTAAGCATTTTCTCAGAAAGCTTCTTTCCAGATTTCATCTGAGGATATTTTCTTTTTCACCATAGCCCTCTTTGGGCTTCCAAACATCACTTTGCCAATACCACAAGAACTGTCTTAGCGAAAGGCTTCTTGAGGGGAAAGCTGTAACTCTGTGAGATGATTTCACAGAACACAAAGAAGTTTCTCAGAAAGCTTCTTTCTCTTTGTTATCGGAGGATATTTCTTTTGGCCGTATAGTATTCAAAGGCAACCGAAATATCTGTTCTCAGATTCCAAGAAATAAGGCTAGCAAAGAGATCCACGAAATACAGATGTAACTCTGTGAGTTGAATTAACAGAACACTAAGCAGTTTCTCAGAAAGCTTCTTTACAGATATCATCTGAGGATATTTCCTTTTTCACCATAGCCCTCTATGAGCTTCCAAATATCACTTTGCCAATTCCATAAGAACCGTCTCAGCGAAAGGCTTCTTGAAGGGAAAGTTGTAACTCTGTGAGATGATTTCACAGCACACAAAGAAGTTTCTCAGAAAGCTTCTTTCTCTTTTTTATCGGAGGATATTTCCTTTGGCCCTATAGTCTTCAAAGGGATCCGAAATATCTGTTCTCAGATTCCACAGAAATAAGGCTAGCAAAGAGATCCACGAAATACAGATGTAACTCTGTGAGATGAATTTACAGAACACTAAGCGGTTTTTCAGAAATCTTCTTTCCAGATTTCATCTGAGGATATTTCCTTTTTCACCATCGCCCTCTATGGGCTTCCCAATATCACTTTGCCAATTCCACAAGAACTGTCTTAGCGAAAGGCTTCTTGAGGGGAAAGCTGTAACTCTGTGAGATGATTTCACAGAACACAAAGAAGTTTCTCAGAAAGCTTCTTTCTCTTTGTTATCGGAGGATATTTCCTTTGGCCATATACTCTTCAAAGGGATCCGAAATATCTGTTCTCAGATTCCAGAGAAATAAGTCTAACAAAGAAATCCACGAAATACAGATGTAACTCTGTGAGATGAATTAACAGAACACTAAGCAGTTTCTCAGAAAGCTTCTTTCCAGATTTCATCTGAGGATACTTCCTTTTTCACAATAGCCCTCTATGGGCTTCCAAATATCACTTTGCCAATTCCACAAGAACTGTCTTAGCGAAAGGCTTCTTGAGGGGAAAGCTGTAACTCTGTGAGATGATTTCACAGAACACAAAGAAGTTTCTCAGAAAGCTTCTTTCTCTTTGTTATCGGAGGATATTTCCTTTGGCCCTATAGTCTTCAAAGGGATCCGAAATATCTGTTCTCAGATTCCACAGAAATAAGGCTTGCTAAGAGATCCAGGAAATGCAGATGTAACTCTTCGAGATGAATTAACAGAACACTAAATAGTTTCTCAGAAACCTTCTTTCCAGATTTCATCTGAGGATATTTCCTTTTTCACCATAGCCCTCTATGGGCTTCCAAATATCACTTTGCCAATTCCACAAGAACTGTCTTAGCGAAAGGCTTCTTGAGGGGAAAGCTGTAACTCTGTGAGATGATTTCACAGAACACAAAGAAGTTTCTCAGAAAGCTTCTTTCTGTTTGTTATCGTAGGATATTTCCTTTGGCCGTATACTATTCAAAGGCAACCAAATATCTGTTCTGAGATTCCACAGAAATAAGGCTAGCAAAGAAATCTACGAAATACAGATGTAACTCTTTGAGATAAATTGACAGAACACTAAGCGGTTTCTCAGAAAGCTTCTTTCCAGATTTCATCTGAGGATATTTCCTTTTTCACCATAGCCCTCTATGGGCTTCCAAATATCACTTTGCCAATTCCACAAGAACTGTCTTAGCTAAAGGCTTCTTGAGGGGAAAGCTGTAACTCTGTGAGATGATTTCACAGAACACAAAGAAGTTTCTCAGAAAGCTTCTTTCTCTTTGTTATCGTAGGATATTTCCTTTGGCCGCATAGTATTCAAAGGCAACCGAAATATCTGTTCTGAGATTCCACAGAAATAAGGCTAGCAAAGAGATCCACGAAATACAGATGTAACTCTGTGAGATGAATTAACAGAACACTAAGCAGTTTCTCAGAAAGCTTCTTTCCAGATTTCATCTGAGGATATTTCATTTTTCACCATAGCCCTCTATGGGTTTCCAAATATCACTTTGCCAATTCCAAAGGAACTGTGTTAGCGAAAGGCTTCTTGAGGGGAAAACTGTAACTCTGTGAGATGATTTCACAGAACACAAAGAAGTTTCTCAGAAAGCTTCTTTCTCTTTGTTATCGGAGGATATTTCCTTTGGCCGTGTAGTCTTCAAGGGGATCTGAAATATCTGTTCTCAGATTCCACAGAAATAAGGCTAGCAAAGAGATCCACGAAATACAGATGTAACTCTGTGAGATGAATTAACAGAACACTAAGCATTTTCTCAGAAAGCTTCTTTCCAGATTTCATCTGAGGATATTTTCTTTTTCACCATAGCCCTCTTTGGGCTTCCAAACATCACTTTGCCAATACCACAAGAACTGTCTTAGCGAAAGGCTTCTTGAGGGGAAAGCTGTAACTCTGTGAGATGATTTCACAGAACACAAAGAAGTTTCTCAGAAAGCTTCTTTCTCTTTGTTATCGGAGGATATTTCTTTTGGCCGTATAGTATTCAAAGGCAACCGAAATATCTGTTCTCAGATTCCAAGAAATAAGGCTAGCAAAGAGATCCACGAAATACAGATGTAACTCTGTGAGTTGAATTAACAGAACACTAAGCAGTTTCTCAGAAAGCTTCTTTACAGATATCATCTGAGGATATTTCCTTTTTCACCATAGCCCTCTATGAGCTTCCAAATATCACTTTGCCAATTCCATAAGAACCGTCTCAGCGAAAGGCTTCTTGAAGGGAAAGTTGTAACTCTGTGAGATGATTTCACAGCACACAAAGAAGTTTCTCAGAAAGCTTCTTTCTCTTTTTTATCGGAGGATATTTCCGTTGGCCCTATAGTCTTCAAAGGGATCCGAAATATCTGTTCTCAGATTCCACAGAAATAAGGCTAGCAAAGAGATCCACGAAATACAGATGTAACTCTGTGAGATGAATTTACAGAACACTAAGCGGTTTTTCAGAAATCTTCTTTCCAGATTTCATCTGAGGATATTTCCTTTTTCACCATCGCCCTCTATGGGCTTCCCAATATCACTTTGCCAATTCCACAAGAACTGTCTTAGCGAAAGGCTTCTTGAGGGGAAAGCTGTAACTCTGTGAGATGATTTCACAGAACACAAAGAAGTTTCTCAGAAAGCTTCTTTCTCTTTGTTATCGGAGGATATTTCCTTTGGCCATATACTCTTCAAAGGGATCCGAAATATCTGTTCTCAGATTCCAGAGAAATAAGTCTAACAAAGAAATCCACGAAATACAGATGTAACTCTGTGAGATGAATTAACAGAACACTAAGCAGTTTCTCAGAAAGCTTCTTTCCAGATTTCATCTGAGGATACTTCCTTTTTCACAATAGCCCTCTATGGGCTTCCAAATATCACTTTGCCAATTCCACAAGAACTGTCTTAGCGAAAGGCTTCTTGAGGGGAAAGCTGTAACTCTGTGAGATGATTTCACAGAACACAAAGAAGTTTCTCAGAAAGCTTCTTTCTCTTTGTTATCGGAGGATATTTCCTTTGGCCCTATAGTCTTCAAAGGGATCCGAAATATCTGTTCTCAGATTCCACAGAAATAAGGCTTGCTAAGAGATCCAGGAAATGCAGATGTAACTCTTCGAGATGAATTAACAGAACACTAAATAGTTTCTCAGAAACCTTCTTTCCAGATTTCATCTGAGGATATTTCCTTTTTCACCATAGCCCTCTATGGGCTTCCAAATATCACTTTGCCAATTCCACAAGAACTGTCTTAGCGAAAGGCTTCTTGAGGGGAAAGCTGTAACTCTGTGAGATGATTTCACAGAACACAAAGAAGTTTCTCAGAAAGCTTCTTTCTGTTTGTTATCGTAGGATATTTCCTTTGGCCGTATACTATTCAAAGGCAACCAAATATCTGTTCTGAGATTCCACAGAAATAAGGCTAGCAAAGAAATCTACGAAATACAGATGTAACTCTTTGAGATAAATTGACAGAACACTAAGCGGTTTCTCAGAAAGCTTCTTTCCAGATTTCATCTGAGGATATTTCCTTTTTCACCATAGCCCTCTATGGGCTTCCAAATATCACTTTGCCAATTCCACAAGAACTGTCTTAGCTAAAGGCTTCTTGAGGGGAAAGCTGTAACTCTGTGAGATGATTTCACAGAACACAAAGAAGTTTCTCAGAAAGCTTCTTTCTCTTTGTTATCGTAGGATATTTCCTTTGGCCGCATAGTATTCAAAGGCAACCGAAATATCTGTTCTGAGATTCCACAGAAATAAGGCTAGCAAAGAGATCCACGAAATACAGATGTAACTCTGTGAGATGAATTAACAGAACACTAAGCAGTTTCTCAGAAAGCTTCTTTCCAGATTTCATCTGAGGATATTTCATTTTTCACCATAGCCCTCTATGGGTTTCCAAATATCACTTTGCCAATTCCAAAGGAACTGTGTTAGCGAAAGGCTTCTTGAGGGGAAAACTGTAACTCTGTGAGATGATTTCACAGAACACAAAGAAGTTTCTCAGAAAGCTTCTTTCTCTTTGTTATCGGAGGATATTTCCTTTGGCCGTGTAGTCTTCAAGGGGATCTGAAATATCTGTTCTCAGATTCCACAGAAATAAGGCTAGCAAAGAGATCCACGAAATACAGATGTAACTCTGTGAGATGAATTAACAGAACACTAAGCATTTTCTCAGAAAGCTTCTTTCCAGATTTCATCTGAGGATATTTTCTTTTTCACCATAGCCCTCTTTGGGCTTCCAAACATCACTTTGCCAATACCACAAGAACTGTCTTAGCGAAAGGCTTCTTGAGGGGAAAGCTGTAACTCTGTGAGATGATTTCACAGAACACAAAGAAGTTTCTCAGAAAGCTTCTTTCTCTTTGTTATCGGAGGATATTTCTTTTGGCCGTATAGTATTCAAAGGCAACCGAAATATCTGTTCTCAGATTCCAAGAAATAAGGCTAGCAAAGAGATCCACGAAATACAGATGTAACTCTGTGAGTTGAATTAACAGAACACTAAGCAGTTTCTCAGAAAGCTTCTTTACAGATATCATCTGAGGATATTTCCTTTTTCACCATAGCCCTCTATGAGCTTCCAAATATCACTTTGCCAATTCCATAAGAACCGTCTCAGCGAAAGGCTTCTTGAAGGGAAAGTTGTAACTCTGTGAGATGATTTCACAGCACACAAAGAAGTTTCTCAGAAAGCTTCTTTCTCTTTTTTATCGGAGGATATTTCCGTTGGCCCTATAGTCTTCAAAGGGATCCGAAATATCTGTTCTCAGATTCCACAGAAATAAGGCTAGCAAAGAGATCCACGAAATACAGATGTAACTCTGTGAGATGAATTTACAGAACACTAAGCGGTTTTTCAGAAATCTTCTTTCCAGATTTCATCTGAGGATATTTCCTTTTTCACCATCGCCCTCTATGGGCTTCCCAATATCACTTTGCCAATTCCACAAGAACTGTCTTAGCGAAAGGCTTCTTGAGGGGAAAGCTGTAACTCTGTGAGATGATTTCACAGAACACAAAGAAGTTTCTCAGAAAGCTTCTTTCTCTTTGTTATCGGAGGATATTTCCTTTGGCCATATACTCTTCAAAGGGATCCGAAATATCTGTTCTCAGATTCCAGAGAAATAAGTCTAACAAAGAAATCCACGAAATACAGATGTAACTCTGTGAGATGAATTAACAGAACACTAAGCAGTTTCTCAGAAAGCTTCTTTCCAGATTTCATCTGAGGATACTTCCTTTTTCACAATAGCCCTCTATGGGCTTCCAAATATCACTTTGCCAATTCCACAAGAACTGTCTTAGCGAAAGGCTTCTTGAGGGGAAAGCTGTAACTCTGTGAGATGATTTCACAGAACACAAAGAAGTTTCTCAGAAAGCTTCTTTCTCTTTGTTATCGGAGGATATTTCCTTTGGCCCTATAGTCTTCAAAGGGATCCGAAATATCTGTTCTCAGATTCCACAGAAATAAGGCTTGCTAAGAATCCAGGAAATGCAGATGTAACTCTTCGAGATGAATTAACAGAACACTAAATAGTTTCTCAGAAACCTTCTTTCCAGATTTCATCTGAGGATATTTCCTTTTTCACCATAGCCCTCTATGGGCTTCCAAATATCACTTTGCCAATTCCACAAGAACTGTCTTAGCGAAAGGCTTCTTGAGGGGAAAGCTGTAATTCTGTGAGATGATTTCACAGAACACAAAGAAGTTTCTCAGAAAGCTTCTTTCTGTTTGTTATCGTAGGATATTTCCTTTGGCCGTATACTATTCAAAGGCAACCAAATATCTGTTCTGAGATTCCACAGAAATAAGGCTAGCAAAGAAATCTACGAAATACAGATGTAACTCTTTGAGATAAATTGACAGAACACTAAGCGGTTTCTCAGAAAGCTTCTTTCCAGATTTCATCTGAGGATATTTCCTTTTTCACCATAGCCCTCTATGGGCTTCCAAATATCACTTTGCCAATTCCACAAGAACTGTCTTAGCTAAAGGCTTCTTGAGGGGAAAGCTGTAACTCTGTGAGATGATTTCACAGAACACAAAGAAGTTTCTCAGAAAGCTTCTTTCTCTTTGTTATCGTAGGATATTTCCTTTGGCCGCATAGTATTCAAAGGCAACCGAAATATCTGTTCTGAGATTCCACAGAAATAAGGCTAGCAAAGAGATCCACGAAATACAGATGTAACTCTGTGAGATGAATTAACAGAACACTAAGCAGTTTCTCAGAAAGCTTCTTTCCAGATTTCATCTGAGGATATTTCATTTTTCACCATAGCCCTCTATGGGTTTCCAAATATCACTTTGCCAATTCCAAAGGAACTGTGTTAGCGAAAGGCTTCTTGAGGGGAAAACTGTAACTCTGTGAGATGATTTCACAGAACACAAAGAAGTTTCTCAGAAAGCTTCTTTCTCTTTGTTATCGGAGGATATTTCCTTTGGCCGTGTAGTCTTCAAGGGGATCTGAAATATCTGTTCTCAGATTCCACAGAAATAAGGCTAGCAAAGAGATCCACGAAATACAGATGTAACTCTGTGAGATGAATTAACAGAACACTAAGCATTTTCTCAGAAAGCTTCTTTCCAGATTTCATCTGAGGATATTTTCTTTTTCACCATAGCCCTCTTTGGGCTTCCAAACATCACTTTGCCAATACCACAAGAACTGTCTTAGCGAAAGGCTTCTTGAGGGGAAAGCTGTAACTCTGTGAGATGATTTCACAGAACACAAAGAAGTTTCTCAGAAAGCTTCTTTCTCTTTGTTATCGGAGGATATTTCTTTTGGCCGTATAGTATTCAAAGGCAACCGAAATATCTGTTCTCAGATTCCAAGAAATAAGGCTAGCAAAGAGATCCACGAAATACAGATGTAACTCTGTGAGTTGAATTAACAGAACACTAAGCAGTTTCTCAGAAAGCTTCTTTACAGATATCATCTGAGGATATTTCCTTTTTCACCATAGCCCTCTATGAGCTTCCAAATATCACTTTGCCAATTCCATAAGAACCGTCTCAGCGAAAGGCTTCTTGAAGGGAAAGTTGTAACTCTGTGAGATGATTTCACAGCACACAAAGAAGTTTCTCAGAAAGCTTCTTTCTCTTTTTTATCGGAGGATATTTCCGTTGGCCCTATAGTCTTCAAAGGGATCCGAAATATCTGTTCTCAGATTCCACAGAAATAAGGCTAGCAAAGAGATCCACGAAATACAGATGTAACTCTGTGAGATGAATTTACAGAACACTAAGCGGTTTTTCAGAAATCTTCTTTCCAGATTTCATCTGAGGATATTTCCTTTTTCACCATCGCCCTCTATGGGCTTCCCAATATCACTTTGCCAATTCCACAAGAACTGTCTTAGCGAAAGGCTTCTTGAGGGGAAAGCTGTAACTCTGTGAGATGATTTCACAGAACACAAAGAAGTTTCTCAGAAAGCTTCTTTCTCTTTGTTATCGGAGGATATTTCCTTTGGCCCTATAGTCTTCAAAGGGATCCGAAATATCTGTTCTCAGATTCCACAGAAATAAGGCTTGCTAAGAGATCCAGGAAATGCAGATGTAACTCTTCGAGATGAATTAACAGAACACTAAATAGTTTCTCAGAAACCTTCTTTCCAGATTTCATCTGAGGATATTTCCTTTTTCACCATAGCCCTCTATGGGCTTCCAAATATCACTTTGCCAATTCCACAAGAACTGTCTTAGCGAAAGGCTTCTTGAGGGGAAAGCTGTAACTCTGTGAGATGATTTCACAGAACACAAAGAAGTTTCTCAGAAAGCTTCTTTCTGTTTGTTATCGTAGGATATTTCCTTTGGCCGTATACTATTCAAAGGCAACCGAAATATCTGTTCTGAGATTCCACAGAAATAAGGCTAGCAAAGAGATCCACGAAATACAGATGTAACTCTGTGAGATGAATTAACAGAACACTAAGCAGTTTCTCAGAAAGCTTCTTTCCAGATTTCATCTGAGGATATTTCATTTTTCACCATAGCCCTCTATGGGTTTCCAAATATCACTTTGCCAATTCCAAAGGAACTGTGTTAGCGAAAGGCTTCTTGAGGGGAAAACTGTAACTCTGTGAGATGATTTCACAGAACACAAAGAAGTTTCTCAGAAAGCTTCTTTCTCTTTGTTATCGGAGGATATTTCCTTTGGCCGTGTAGTCTTCAAGGGGATCTGAAATATCTGTTCTCAGATTCCACAGAAATAAGGCTAACAAAGAGATCCACGAAATACAGATGTAACTCTGTGAGATGAATTAACAGAACACTAAGCATTTTCTCAGAAAGCTTCTTTCCAGATTTCATCTGAGGATATTTTCTTTTTCACCATAGCCCTCTTTGGGCTTCCAAACATCACTTTGCCAATACCACAAGAACTGTCTTAGCGAAAGGCTTCTTGAGGGGAAAGCTGTAACTCTGTGAGATGATTTCACAGAACACAAAGAAGTTTCTCAGAAAGCTTCTTTCTCTTTGTTATCGGAGGATATTTCTTTTGGCCGTATAGTATTCAAAGGCAACCGAAATATCTGTTCTCAGATTCCAAGAAATAAGGCTAGCAAAGAGATCCACGAAATACAGATGTAACTCTGTGAGTTGAATTAACAGAACACTAAGCAGTTTCTCAGAAAGCTTCTTTACAGATATCATCTGAGGATATTTCCTTTTTCACCATAGCCCTCTATGAGCTTCCAAATATCACTTTGCCAATTCCATAAGAACCGTCTCAGCGAAAGGCTTCTTGAAGGGAAAGTTGTAACTCTGTGAGATGATTTCACAGCACACAAAGAAGTTTCTCAGAAAGCTTCTTTCTCTTTTTTATCGGAGGATATTTCCGTTGGCCCTATAGTCTTCAAAGGGATCCGAAATATCTGTTCTCAGATTCCACAGAAATAAGGCTAGCAAAGAGATCCACGAAATACAGATGTAACTCTGTGAGATGAATTTACAGAACACTAAGCGGTTTTTCAGAAATCTTCTTTCCAGATTTCATCTGAGGATATTTCCTTTTTCACCATCGCCCTCTATGGGCTTCCCAATATCACTTTGCCAATTCCACAAGAACTGTCTTAGCGAAAGGCTTCTTGAGGGGAAAGCTGTAACTCTGTGAGATGATTTCACAGAACACAAAGAAGTTTCTCAGAAAGCTTCTTTCTCTTTGTTATCGGAGGATATTTCCTTTGGCCATATACTCTTCAAAGGGATCCGAAATATCTGTTCTCAGATTCCAGAGAAATAAGTCTAACAAAGAAATCCACGAAATACAGATGTAACTCTGTGAGATGAATTAACAGAACACTAAGCAGTTTCTCAGAAAGCTTCTTTCCAGATTTCATCTGAGGATACTTCCTTTTTCACAATAGCCCTCTATGGGCTTCCAAATATCACTTTGCCAATTCCACAAGAACTGTCTTAGCGAAAGGCTTCTTGAGGGGAAAGCTGTAACTCTGTGAGATGATTTCACAGAACACAAAGAAGTTTCTCAGAAAGCTTCTTTCTCTTTGTTATCGGAGGATATTTCCTTTGGCCCTATAGTCTTCAAAGGGATCCGAAATATCTGTTCTCAGATTCCACAGAAATAAGGCTTGCTAAGAGATCCAGGAAATGCAGATGTAACTCTTCGAGATGAATTAACAGAACACTAAATAGTTTCTCAGAAACCTTCTTTCCAGATTTCATCTGAGGATATTTCCTTTTTCACCATAGCCCTCTATGGGCTTCCAAATATCACTTTGCCAATTCCACAAGAACTGTCTTAGCGAAAGGCTTCTTGAGGGGAAAGCTGTAACTCTGTGAGATGATTTCACAGAACACAAAGAAGTTTCTCAGAAAGCTTCTTTCTGTTTGTTATCGTAGGATATTTCCTTTGGCCGTATACTATTCAAAGGCAACCAAATATCTGTTCTGAGATTCCACAGAAATAAGGCTAGCAAAGAAATCTACGAAATACAGATGTAACTCTTTGAGATAAATTGACAGAACACTAAGCGGTTTCTCAGAAAGCTTCTTTCCAGATTTCATCTGAGGATATTTCCTTTTTCACCATAGCCCTCTATGGGCTTCCAAATATCACTTTGCCAATTCCACAAGAACTGTCTTAGCTAAAGGCTTCTTGAGGGGAAAGCTGTAACTCTGTGAGATGATTTCACAGAACACAAAGAAGTTTCTCAGAAAGCTTCTTTCTCTTTGTTATCGTAGGATATTTCCTTTGGCCGCATAGTATTCAAAGGCAACCGAAATATCTGTTCTGAGATTCCACAGAAATAAGGCTAGCAAAGAGATCCACGAAATACAGATGTAACTCTGTGAGATGAATTAACAGAACACTAAGCAGTTTCTCAGAAAGCTTCTTTCCAGATTTCATCTGAGGATATTTCATTTTTCACCATAGCCCTCTATGGGTTTCCAAATATCACTTTGCCAATTCCAAAGGAACTGTGTTAGCGAAAGGCTTCTTGAGGGGAAAACTGTAACTCTGTGAGATGATTTCACAGAACACAAAGAAGTTTCTCAGAAAGCTTCTTTCTCTTTGTTATCGGAGGATATTTCCTTTGGCCGTGTAGTCTTCAAGGGGATCTGAAATATCTGTTCTCAGATTCCACAGAAATAAGGCTAGCAAAGAGATCCACGAAATACAGATGTAACTCTGTGAGATGAATTAACAGAACACTAAGCATTTTCTCAGAAAGCTTCTTTCCAGATTTCATCTGAGGATATTTTCTTTTTCACCATAGCCCTCTTTGGGCTTCCAAACATCACTTTGCCAATACCACAAGAACTGTCTTAGCGAAAGGCTTCTTGAGGGGAAAGCTGTAACTCTGTGAGATGATTTCACAGAACACAAAGAAGTTTCTCAGAAAGCTTCTTTCTCTTTGTTATCGGAGGATATTTCTTTTGGCCGTATAGTATTCAAAGGCAACCGAAATATCTGTTCTCAGATTCCAAGAAATAAGGCTAGCAAAGAGATCCACGAAATACAGATGTAACTCTGTGAGTTGAATTAACAGAACACTAAGCAGTTTCTCAGAAAGCTTCTTTACAGATATCATCTGAGGATATTTCCTTTTTCACCATAGCCCTCTATGAGCTTCCAAATATCACTTTGCCAATTCCATAAGAACCGTCTCAGCGAAAGGCTTCTTGAAGGGAAAGTTGTAACTCTGTGAGATGATTTCACAGCACACAAAGAAGTTTCTCAGAAAGCTTCTTTCTCTTTTTTATCGGAGGATATTTCCGTTGGCCCTATAGTCTTCAAAGGGATCCGAAATATCTGTTCTCAGATTCCACAGAAATAAGGCTAGCAAAGAGATCCACGAAATACAGATGTAACTCTGTGAGATGAATTTACAGAACACTAAGCGGTTTTTCAGAAATCTTCTTTCCAGATTTCATCTGAGGATATTTCCTTTTTCACCATCGCCCTCTATGGGCTTCCCAATATCACTTTGCCAATTCCACAAGAACTGTCTTAGCGAAAGGCTTCTTGAGGGGAAAGCTGTAACTCTGTGAGATGATTTCACAGAACACAAAGAAGTTTCTCAGAAAGCTTCTTTCTCTTTGTTATCGGAGGATATTTCCTTTGGCCATATACTCTTCAAAGGGATCCGAAATATCTGTTCTCAGATTCCAGAGAAATAAGTCTAACAAAGAAATCCACGAAATACAGATGTAACTCTGTGAGATGAATTAACAGAACACTAAGCAGTTTCTCAGAAAGCTTCTTTCCAGATTTCATCTGAGGATACTTCCTTTTTCACAATAGCCCTCTATGGGCTTCCAAATATCACTTTGCCAATTCCACAAGAACTGTCTTAGCGAAAGGCTTCTTGAGGGGAAAGCTGTAACTCTGTGAGATGATTTCACAGAACACAAAGAAGTTTCTCAGAAAGCTTCTTTCTCTTTGTTATCGGAGGATATTTCCTTTGGCCCTATAGTCTTCAAAGGGATCCGAAATATCTGTTCTCAGATTCCACAGAAATAAGGCTTGCTAAGAATCCAGGAAATGCAGATGTAACTCTTCGAGATGAATTAACAGAACACTAAATAGTTTCTCAGAAACCTTCTTTCCAGATTTCATCTGAGGATATTTCCTTTTTCACCATAGCCCTCTATGGGCTTCCAAATATCACTTTGCCAATTCCACAAGAACTGTCTTAGCGAAAGGCTTCTTGAGGGGAAAGCTGTAATTCTGTGAGATGATTTCACAGAACACAAAGAAGTTTCTCAGAAAGCTTCTTTCTGTTTGTTATCGTAGGATATTTCCTTTGGCCGTATACTATTCAAAGGCAACCAAATATCTGTTCTGAGATTCCACAGAAATAAGGCTAGCAAAGAAATCTACGAAATACAGATGTAACTCTTTGAGATAAATTGACAGAACACTAAGCGGTTTCTCAGAAAGCTTCTTTCCAGATTTCATCTGAGGATATTTCCTTTTTCACCATAGCCCTCTATGGGCTTCCAAATATCACTTTGCCAATTCCACAAGAACTGTCTTAGCTAAAGGCTTCTTGAGGGGAAAGCTGTAACTCTGTGAGATGATTTCACAGAACACAAAGAAGTTTCTCAGAAAGCTTCTTTCTCTTTGTTATCGTAGGATATTTCCTTTGGCCGCATAGTATTCAAAGGCAACCGAAATATCTGTTCTGAGATTCCACAGAAATAAGGCTAGCAAAGAGATCCACGAAATACAGATGTAACTCTGTGAGATGAATTAACAGAACACTAAGCAGTTTCTCAGAAAGCTTCTTTCCAGATTTCATCTGAGGATATTTCATTTTTCACCATAGCCCTCTATGGGTTTCCAAATATCACTTTGCCAATTCCAAAGGAACTGTGTTAGCGAAAGGCTTCTTGAGGGGAAAACTGTAACTCTGTGAGATGATTTCACAGAACACAAAGAAGTTTCTCAGAAAGCTTCTTTCTCTTTGTTATCGGAGGATATTTCCTTTGGCCGTGTAGTCTTCAAGGGGATCTGAAATATCTGTTCTCAGATTCCACAGAAATAAGGCTAGCAAAGAGATCCACGAAATACAGATGTAACTCTGTGAGATGAATTAACAGAACACTAAGCATTTTCTCAGAAAGCTTCTTTCCAGATTTCATCTGAGGATATTTTCTTTTTCACCATAGCCCTCTTTGGGCTTCCAAACATCACTTTGCCAATACCACAAGAACTGTCTTAGCGAAAGGCTTCTTGAGGGGAAAGCTGTAACTCTGTGAGATGATTTCACAGAACACAAAGAAGTTTCTCAGAAAGCTTCTTTCTCTTTGTTATCGGAGGATATTTCTTTTGGCCGTATAGTATTCAAAGGCAACCGAAATATCTGTTCTCAGATTCCAAGAAATAAGGCTAGCAAAGAGATCCACGAAATACAGATGTAACTCTGTGAGTTGAATTAACAGAACACTAAGCAGTTTCTCAGAAAGCTTCTTTACAGATATCATCTGAGGATATTTCCTTTTTCACCATAGCCCTCTATGAGCTTCCAAATATCACTTTGCCAATTCCATAAGAACCGTCTCAGCGAAAGGCTTCTTGAAGGGAAAGTTGTAACTCTGTGAGATGATTTCACAGCACACAAAGAAGTTTCTCAGAAAGCTTCTTTCTCTTTTTTATCGGAGGATATTTCCGTTGGCCCTATAGTCTTCAAAGGGATCCGAAATATCTGTTCTCAGATTCCACAGAAATAAGGCTAGCAAAGAGATCCACGAAATACAGATGTAACTCTGTGAGATGAATTTACAGAACACTAAGCGGTTTTTCAGAAATCTTCTTTCCAGATTTCATCTGAGGATATTTCCTTTTTCACCATCGCCCTCTATGGGCTTCCCAATATCACTTTGCCAATTCCACAAGAACTGTCTTAGCGAAAGGCTTCTTGAGGGGAAAGCTGTAACTCTGTGAGATGATTTCACAGAACACAAAGAAGTTTCTCAGAAAGCTTCTTTCTCTTTGTTATCGGAGGATATTTCCTTTGGCCCTATAGTCTTCAAAGGGATCCGAAATATCTGTTCTCAGATTCCACAGAAATAAGGCTTGCTAAGAGATCCAGGAAATGCAGATGTAACTCTTCGAGATGAATTAACAGAACACTAAATAGTTTCTCAGAAACCTTCTTTCCAGATTTCATCTGAGGATATTTCCTTTTTCACCATAGCCCTCTATGGGCTTCCAAATATCACTTTGCCAATTCCACAAGAACTGTCTTAGCGAAAGGCTTCTTGAGGGGAAAGCTGTAACTCTGTGAGATGATTTCACAGAACACAAAGAAGTTTCTCAGAAAGCTTCTTTCTGTTTGTTATCGTAGGATATTTCCTTTGGCCGTATACTATTCAAAGGCAACCGAAATATCTGTTCTGAGATTCCACAGAAATAAGGCTAGCAAAGAGATCCACGAAATACAGATGTAACTCTGTGAGATGAATTAACAGAACACTAAGCAGTTTCTCAGAAAGCTTCTTTCCAGATTTCATCTGAGGATATTTCATTTTTCACCATAGCCCTCTATGGGTTTCCAAATATCACTTTGCCAATTCCAAAGGAACTGTGTTAGCGAAAGGCTTCTTGAGGGGAAAACTGTAACTCTGTGAGATGATTTCACAGAACACAAAGAAGTTTCTCAGAAAGCTTCTTTCTCTTTGTTATCGGAGGATATTTCCTTTGGCCGTGTAGTCTTCAAGGGGATCTGAAATATCTGTTCTCAGATTCCACAGAAATAAGGCTAACAAAGAGATCCACGAAATACAGATGTAACTCTGTGAGATGAATTAACAGAACACTAAGCATTTTCTCAGAAAGCTTCTTTCCAGATTTCATCTGAGGATATTTTCTTTTTCACCATAGCCCTCTTTGGGCTTCCAAACATCACTTTGCCAATACCACAAGAACTGTCTTAGCGAAAGGCTTCTTGAGGGGAAAGCTGTAACTCTGTGAGATGATTTCACAGAACACAAAGAAGTTTCTCAGAAAGCTTCTTTCTCTTTGTTATCGGAGGATATTTCTTTTGGCCGTATAGTATTCAAAGGCAACCGAAATATCTGTTCTCAGATTCCAAGAAATAAGGCTAGCAAAGAGATCCACGAAATACAGATGTAACTCTGTGAGTTGAATTAACAGAACACTAAGCAGTTTCTCAGAAAGCTTCTTTACAGATATCATCTGAGGATATTTCCTTTTTCACCATAGCCCTCTATGAGCTTCCAAATATCACTTTGCCAATTCCATAAGAACCGTCTCAGCGAAAGGCTTCTTGAAGGGAAAGTTGTAACTCTGTGAGATGATTTCACAGCACACAAAGAAGTTTCTCAGAAAGCTTCTTTCTCTTTTTTATCGGAGGATATTTCCGTTGGCCCTATAGTCTTCAAAGGGATCCGAAATATCTGTTCTCAGATTCCACAGAAATAAGGCTAGCAAAGAGATCCACGAAATACAGATGTAACTCTGTGAGATGAATTTACAGAACACTAAGCGGTTTTTCAGAAATCTTCTTTCCAGATTTCATCTGAGGATATTTCCTTTTTCACCATCGCCCTCTATGGGCTTCCCAATATCACTTTGCCAATTCCACAAGAACTGTCTTAGCGAAAGGCTTCTTGAGGGGAAAGCTGTAACTCTGTGAGATGATTTCACAGAACACAAAGAAGTTTCTCAGAAAGCTTCTTTCTCTTTGTTATCGGAGGATATTTCCTTTGGCCATATACTCTTCAAAGGGATCCGAAATATCTGTTCTCAGATTCCAGAGAAATAAGTCTAACAAAGAAATCCACGAAATACAGATGTAACTCTGTGAGATGAATTAACAGAACACTAAGCAGTTTCTCAGAAAGCTTCTTTCCAGATTTCATCTGAGGATACTTCCTTTTTCACAATAGCCCTCTATGGGCTTCCAAATATCACTTTGCCAATTCCACAAGAACTGTCTTAGCGAAAGGCTTCTTGAGGGGAAAGCTGTAACTCTGTGAGATGATTTCACAGAACACAAAGAAGTTTCTCAGAAAGCTTCTTTCTCTTTGTTATCGGAGGATATTTCCTTTGGCCCTATAGTCTTCAAAGGGATCCGAAATATCTGTTCTCAGATTCCACAGAAATAAGGCTTGCTAAGAGATCCAGGAAATGCAGATGTAACTCTTCGAGATGAATTAACAGAACACTAAATAGTTTCTCAGAAACCTTCTTTCCAGATTTCATCTGAGGATATTTCCTTTTTCACCATAGCCCTCTATGGGCTTCCAAATATCACTTTGCCAATTCCACAAGAACTGTCTTAGCGAAAGGCTTCTTGAGGGGAAAGCTGTAACTCTGTGAGATGATTTCACAGAACACAAAGAAGTTTCTCAGAAAGCTTCTTTCTGTTTGTTATCGTAGGATATTTCCTTTGGCCGTATACTATTCAAAGGCAACCAAATATCTGTTCTGAGATTCCACAGAAATAAGGCTAGCAAAGAAATCTACGAAATACAGATGTAACTCTTTGAGATAAATTGACAGAACACTAAGCGGTTTCTCAGAAAGCTTCTTTCCAGATTTCATCTGAGGATATTTCCTTTTTCACCATAGCCCTCTATGGGCTTCCAAATATCACTTTGCCAATTCCACAAGAACTGTCTTAGCTAAAGGCTTCTTGAGGGGAAAGCTGTAACTCTGTGAGATGATTTCACAGAACACAAAGAAGTTTCTCAGAAAGCTTCTTTCTCTTTGTTATCGTAGGATATTTCCTTTGGCCGCATAGTATTCAAAGGCAACCGAAATATCTGTTCTGAGATTCCACAGAAATAAGGCTAGCAAAGAGATCCACGAAATACAGATGTAACTCTGTGAGATGAATTAACAGAACACTAAGCAGTTTCTCAGAAAGCTTCTTTCCAGATTTCATCTGAGGATATTTCATTTTTCACCATAGCCCTCTATGGGTTTCCAAATATCACTTTGCCAATTCCAAAGGAACTGTGTTAGCGAAAGGCTTCTTGAGGGGAAAACTGTAACTCTGTGAGATGATTTCACAGAACACAAAGAAGTTTCTCAGAAAGCTTCTTTCTCTTTGTTATCGGAGGATATTTCCTTTGGCCGTGTAGTCTTCAAGGGGATCTGAAATATCTGTTCTCAGATTCCACAGAAATAAGGCTAGCAAAGAGATCCACGAAATACAGATGTAACTCTGTGAGATGAATTAACAGAACACTAAGCATTTTCTCAGAAAGCTTCTTTCCAGATTTCATCTGAGGATATTTTCTTTTTCACCATAGCCCTCTTTGGGCTTCCAAACATCACTTTGCCAATACCACAAGAACTGTCTTAGCGAAAGGCTTCTTGAGGGGAAAGCTGTAACTCTGTGAGATGATTTCACAGAACACAAAGAAGTTTCTCAGAAAGCTTCTTTCTCTTTGTTATCGGAGGATATTTCTTTTGGCCGTATAGTATTCAAAGGCAACCGAAATATCTGTTCTCAGATTCCAAGAAATAAGGCTAGCAAAGAGATCCACGAAATACAGATGTAACTCTGTGAGTTGAATTAACAGAACACTAAGCAGTTTCTCAGAAAGCTTCTTTACAGATATCATCTGAGGATATTTCCTTTTTCACCATAGCCCTCTATGAGCTTCCAAATATCACTTTGCCAATTCCATAAGAACCGTCTCAGCGAAAGGCTTCTTGAAGGGAAAGTTGTAACTCTGTGAGATGATTTCACAGCACACAAAGAAGTTTCTCAGAAAGCTTCTTTCTCTTTTTTATCGGAGGATATTTCCGTTGGCCCTATAGTCTTCAAAGGGATCCGAAATATCTGTTCTCAGATTCCACAGAAATAAGGCTAGCAAAGAGATCCACGAAATACAGATGTAACTCTGTGAGATGAATTTACAGAACACTAAGCGGTTTTTCAGAAATCTTCTTTCCAGATTTCATCTGAGGATATTTCCTTTTTCACCATCGCCCTCTATGGGCTTCCCAATATCACTTTGCCAATTCCACAAGAACTGTCTTAGCGAAAGGCTTCTTGAGGGGAAAGCTGTAACTCTGTGAGATGATTTCACAGAACACAAAGAAGTTTCTCAGAAAGCTTCTTTCTCTTTGTTATCGGAGGATATTTCCTTTGGCCATATACTCTTCAAAGGGATCCGAAATATCTGTTCTCAGATTCCAGAGAAATAAGTCTAACAAAGAAATCCACGAAATACAGATGTAACTCTGTGAGATGAATTAACAGAACACTAAGCAGTTTCTCAGAAAGCTTCTTTCCAGATTTCATCTGAGGATACTTCCTTTTTCACAATAGCCCTCTATGGGCTTCCAAATATCACTTTGCCAATTCCACAAGAACTGTCTTAGCGAAAGGCTTCTTGAGGGGAAAGCTGTAACTCTGTGAGATGATTTCACAGAACACAAAGAAGTTTCTCAGAAAGCTTCTTTCTCTTTGTTATCGGAGGATATTTCCTTTGGCCCTATAGTCTTCAAAGGGATCCGAAATATCTGTTCTCAGATTCCACAGAAATAAGGCTTGCTAAGAGATCCAGGAAATGCAGATGTAACTCTTCGAGATGAATTAACAGAACACTAAATAGTTTCTCAGAAACCTTCTTTCCAGATTTCATCTGAGGATACTTCCTTTTTCACCATAGCCCTCTATGGGCTTCCAAATATCACTTTGCCAATTCCACAAGAACTGTCTTAGCGAAAGGCTTCTTGAGGGGAAAGCTGTAACTCTGTGAGATGATTTCACAGAACACAAAGAAGTTTCTCAGAAAGCTTCTTTCTGTTTGTTATCGTAGGATATTTCCTTTGGCCGTATACTATTCAAAGGCAACCAAATATCTGTTCTGAGATTCCACAGAAATAAGGCTAGCAAAGAAATCTACGAAATACAGATGTAACTCTTTGAGATAAATTGACAGAACACTAAGCGGTTTCTCAGAAAGCTTCTTTCCAGATTTCATCTGAGGATATTTCCTTTTTCACCATAGCCCTCTATGGGCTTCCAAATATCACTTTGCCAATTCCACAAGAACTGTCTTAGCTAAAGGCTTCTTGAGGGGAAAGCTGTAACTCTGTGAGATGATTTCACAGAACACAAAGAAGTTTCTCAGAAAGCTTCTTTCTCTTTGTTATCGTAGGATATTTCCTTTGGCCGCATAGTATTCAAAGGCAACCGAAATATCTGTTCTGAGATTCCACAGAAATAAGGCTAGCAAAGAGATCCACGAAATACAGATGTAACTCTGTGAGATGAATTAACAGAACACTAAGCAGTTTCTCAGAAAGCTTCTTTCCAGATTTCATCTGAGGATATTTCATTTTTCACCATAGCCCTCTATGGGTTTCCAAATATCACTTTGCCAATTCCAAAGGAACTGTGTTAGCGAAAGGCTTCTTGAGGGGAAAACTGTAACTCTGTGAGATGATTTCACAGAACACAAAGAAGTTTCTCAGAAAGCTTCTTTCTCTTTGTTATCGGAGGATATTTCCTTTGGCCGTGTAGTCTTCAAGGGGATCTGAAATATCTGTTCTCAGATTCCACAGAAATAAGGCTAGCAAAGAGATCCACGAAATACAGATGTAACTCTGTGAGATGAATTAACAGAACACTAAGCATTTTCTCAGAAAGCTTCTTTCCAGATTTCATCTGAGGATATTTTCTTTTTCACCATAGCCCTCTTTGGGCTTCCAAACATCACTTTGCCAATACCACAAGAACTGTCTTAGCGAAAGGCTTCTTGAGGGGAAAGCTGTAACTCTGTGAGATGATTTCACAGAACACAAAGAAGTTTCTCAGAAAGCTTCTTTCTCTTTGTTATCGGAGGATATTTCTTTTGGCCGTATAGTATTCAAAGGCAACCGAAATATCTGTTCTCAGATTCCAAGAAATAAGGCTAGCAAAGAGATCCACGAAATACAGATGTAACTCTGTGAGTTGAATTAACAGAACACTAAGCAGTTTCTCAGAAAGCTTCTTTACAGATATCATCTGAGGATATTTCCTTTTTCACCATAGCCCTCTATGAGCTTCCAAATATCACTTTGCCAATTCCATAAGAACCGTCTCAGCGAAAGGCTTCTTGAAGGGAAAGTTGTAACTCTGTGAGATGATTTCACAGCACACAAAGAAGTTTCTCAGAAAGCTTCTTTCTCTTTTTTATCGGAGGATATTTCCGTTGGCCCTATAGTCTTCAAAGGGATCCGAAATATCTGTTCTCAGATTCCACAGAAATAAGGCTAGCAAAGAGATCCACGAAATACAGATGTAACTCTGTGAGATGAATTTACAGAACACTAAGCGGTTTTTCAGAAATCTTCTTTCCAGATTTCATCTGAGGATATTTCCTTTTTCACCATCGCCCTCTATGGGCTTCCCAATATCACTTTGCCAATTCCACAAGAACTGTCTTAGCGAAAGGCTTCTTGAGGGGAAAGCTGTAACTCTGTGAGATGATTTCACAGAACACAAAGAAGTTTCTCAGAAAGCTTCTTTCTCTTTGTTATCGGAGGATATTTCCTTTGGCCATATACTCTTCAAAGGGATCCGAAATATCTGTTCTCAGATTCCAGAGAAATAAGTCTAACAAAGAAATCCACGAAATACAGATGTAACTCTGTGAGATGAATTAACAGAACACTAAGCAGTTTCTCAGAAAGCTTCTTTCCAGATTTCATCTGAGGATACTTCCTTTTTCACAATAGCCCTCTATGGGCTTCCAAATATCACTTTGCCAATTCCACAAGAACTGTCTTAGCGAAAGGCTTCTTGAGGGGAAAGCTGTAACTCTGTGAGATGATTTCACAGAACACAAAGAAGTTTCTCAGAAAGCTTCTTTCTCTTTGTTATCGGAGGATATTTCCTTTGGCCCTATAGTCTTCAAAGGGATCCGAAATATCTGTTCTCAGATTCCACAGAAATAAGGCTTGCTAAGAGATCCAGGAAATGCAGATGTAACTCTTCGAGATGAATTAACAGAACACTAAATAGTTTCTCAGAAACCTTCTTTCCAGATTTCATCTGAGGATATTTCCTTTTTCACCATAGCCCTCTATGGGCTTCCAAATATCACTTTGCCAATTCCACAAGAACTGTCTTAGCGAAAGGCTTCTTGAGGGGAAAGCTGTAACTCTGTGAGATGATTTCACAGAACACAAAGAAGTTTCTCAGAAAGCTTCTTTCTGTTTGTTATCGTAGGATATTTCCTTTGGCCGTATACTATTCAAAGGCAACCAAATATCTGTTCTGAGATTCCACAGAAATAAGGCTAGCAAAGAAATCTACGAAATACAGATGTAACTCTTTGAGATAAATTGACAGAACACTAAGCGGTTTCTCAGAAAGCTTCTTTCCAGATTTCATCTGAGGATATTTCCTTTTTCACCATAGCCCTCTATGGGCTTCCAAATATCACTTTGCCAATTCCACAAGAACTGTCTTAGCTAAAGGCTTCTTGAGGGGAAAGCTGTAACTCTGTGAGATGATTTCACAGAACACAAAGAAGTTTCTCAGAAAGCTTCTTTCTCTTTGTTATCGTAGGATATTTCCTTTGGCCGCATAGTATTCAAAGGCAACCGAAATATCTGTTCTGAGATTCCACAGAAATAAGGCTAGCAAAGAGATCCACGAAATACAGATGTAACTCTGTGAGATGAATTAACAGAACACTAAGCAGTTTCTCAGAAAGCTTCTTTCCAGATTTCATCTGAGGATATTTCATTTTTCACCATAGCCCTCTATGGGTTTCCAAATATCACTTTGCCAATTCCAAAGGAACTGTGTTAGCGAAAGGCTTCTTGAGGGGAAAACTGTAACTCTGTGAGATGATTTCACAGAACACAAAGAAGTTTCTCAGAAAGCTTCTTTCTCTTTGTTATCGGAGGATATTTCCTTTGGCCGTGTAGTCTTCAAGGGGATCTGAAATATCTGTTCTCAGATTCCACAGAAATAAGGCTAGCAAAGAGATCCACGAAATACAGATGTAACTCTGTGAGATGAATTAACAGAACACTAAGCATTTTCTCAGAAAGCTTCTTTCCAGATTTCATCTGAGGATATTTTCTTTTTCACCATAGCCCTCTTTGGGCTTCCAAACATCACTTTGCCAATACCACAAGAACTGTCTTAGCGAAAGGCTTCTTGAGGGGAAAGCTGTAACTCTGTGAGATGATTTCACAGAACACAAAGAAGTTTCTCAGAAAGCTTCTTTCTCTTTGTTATCGGAGGATATTTCTTTTGGCCGTATAGTATTCAAAGGCAACCGAAATATCTGTTCTCAGATTCCAAGAAATAAGGCTAGCAAAGAGATCCACGAAATACAGATGTAACTCTGTGAGTTGAATTAACAGAACACTAAGCAGTTTCTCAGAAAGCTTCTTTACAGATATCATCTGAGGATATTTCCTTTTTCACCATAGCCCTCTATGAGCTTCCAAATATCACTTTGCCAATTCCATAAGAACCGTCTCAGCGAAAGGCTTCTTGAAGGGAAAGTTGTAACTCTGTGAGATGATTTCACAGCACACAAAGAAGTTTCTCAGAAAGCTTCTTTCTCTTTTTTATCGGAGGATATTTCCGTTGGCCCTATAGTCTTCAAAGGGATCCGAAATATCTGTTCTCAGATTCCACAGAAATAAGGCTAGCAAAGAGATCCACGAAATACAGATGTAACTCTGTGAGATGAATTTACAGAACACTAAGCGGTTTTTCAGAAATCTTCTTTCCAGATTTCATCTGAGGATATTTCCTTTTTCACCATCGCCCTCTATGGGCTTCCCAATATCACTTTGCCAATTCCACAAGAACTGTCTTAGCGAAAGGCTTCTTGAGGGGAAAGCTGTAACTCTGTGAGATGATTTCACAGAACACAAAGAAGTTTCTCAGAAAGCTTCTTTCTCTTTGTTATCGGAGGATATTTCCTTTGGCCATATACTCTTCAAAGGGATCCGAAATATCTGTTCTCAGATTCCAGAGAAATAAGTCTAACAAAGAAATCCACGAAATACAGATGTAACTCTGTGAGATGAATTAACAGAACACTAAGCAGTTTCTCAGAAAGCTTCTTTCCAGATTTCATCTGAGGATACTTCCTTTTTCACAATAGCCCTCTATGGGCTTCCAAATATCACTTTGCCAATTCCACAAGAACTGTCTTAGCGAAAGGCTTCTTGAGGGGAAAGCTGTAACTCTGTGAGATGATTTCACAGAACACAAAGAAGTTTCTCAGAAAGCTTCTTTCTCTTTGTTATCGGAGGATATTTCCTTTGGCCCTATAGTCTTCAAAGGGATCCGAAATATCTGTTCTCAGATTCCACAGAAATAAGGCTTGCTAAGAGATCCAGGAAATGCAGATGTAACTCTTCGAGATGAATTAACAGAACACTAAATAGTTTCTCAGAAACCTTCTTTCCAGATTTCATCTGAGGATATTTCCTTTTTCACCATAGCCCTCTATGGGCTTCCAAATATCACTTTGCCAATTCCACAAGAACTGTCTTAGCGAAAGGCTTCTTGAGGGGAAAGCTGTAACTCTGTGAGATGATTTCACAGAACACAAAGAAGTTTCTCAGAAAGCTTCTTTCTGTTTGTTATCGTAGGATATTTCCTTTGGCCGTATACTATTCAAAGGCAACCAAATATCTGTTCTGAGATTCCACAGAAATAAGGCTAGCAAAGAAATCTACGAAATACAGATGTAACTCTTTGAGATAAATTGACAGAACACTAAGCGGTTTCTCAGAAAGCTTCTTTCCAGATTTCATCTGAGGATATTTCCTTTTTCACCATAGCCCTCTATGGGCTTCCAAATATCACTTTGCCAATTCCACAAGAACTGTCTTAGCTAAAGGCTTCTTGAGGGGAAAGCTGTAACTCTGTGAGATGATTTCACAGAACACAAAGAAGTTTCTCAGAAAGCTTCTTTCTCTTTGTTATCGTAGGATATTTCCTTTGGCCGCATAGTATTCAAAGGCAACCGAAATATCTGTTCTGAGATTCCACAGAAATAAGGCTAGCAAAGAGATCCACGAAATACAGATGTAACTCTGTGAGATGAATTAACAGAACACTAAGCAGTTTCTCAGAAAGCTTCTTTCCAGATTTCATCTGAGGATATTTCATTTTTCACCATAGCCCTCTATGGGTTTCCAAATATCACTTTGCCAATTCCAAAGGAACTGTGTTAGCGAAAGGCTTCTTGAGGGGAAAACTGTAACTCTGTGAGATGATTTCACAGAACACAAAGAAGTTTCTCAGAAAGCTTCTTTCTCTTTGTTATCGGAGGATATTTCCTTTGGCCGTGTAGTCTTCAAGGGGATCTGAAATATCTGTTCTCAGATTCCACAGAAATAAGGCTAGCAAAGAGATCCACGAAATACAGATGTAACTCTGTGAGATGAATTAACAGAACACTAAGCATTTTCTCAGAAAGCTTCTTTCCAGATTTCATCTGAGGATATTTTCTTTTTCACCATAGCCCTCTTTGGGCTTCCAAACATCACTTTGCCAATACCACAAGAACTGTCTTAGCGAAAGGCTTCTTGAGGGGAAAGCTGTAACTCTGTGAGATGATTTCACAGAACACAAAGAAGTTTCTCAGAAAGCTTCTTTCTCTTTGTTATCGGAGGATATTTCTTTTGGCCGTATAGTATTCAAAGGCAACCGAAATATCTGTTCTCAGATTCCAAGAAATAAGGCTAGCAAAGAGATCCACGAAATACAGATGTAACTCTGTGAGTTGAATTAACAGAACACTAAGCAGTTTCTCAGAAAGCTTCTTTACAGATATCATCTGAGGATATTTCCTTTTTCACCATAGCCCTCTATGAGCTTCCAAATATCACTTTGCCAATTCCATAAGAACCGTCTCAGCGAAAGGCTTCTTGAAGGGAAAGTTGTAACTCTGTGAGATGATTTCACAGCACACAAAGAAGTTTCTCAGAAAGCTTCTTTCTCTTTTTTATCGGAGGATATTTCCGTTGGCCCTATAGTCTTCAAAGGGATCCGAAATATCTGTTCTCAGATTCCACAGAAATAAGGCTAGCAAAGAGATCCACGAAATACAGATGTAACTCTGTGAGATGAATTTACAGAACACTAAGCGGTTTTTCAGAAATCTTCTTTCCAGATTTCATCTGAGGATATTTCCTTTTTCACCATCGCCCTCTATGGGCTTCCCAATATCACTTTGCCAATTCCACAAGAACTGTCTTAGCGAAAGGCTTCTTGAGGGGAAAGCTGTAACTCTGTGAGATGATTTCACAGAACACAAAGAAGTTTCTCAGAAAGCTTCTTTCTCTTTGTTATCGGAGGATATTTCCTTTGGCCATATACTCTTCAAAGGGATCCGAAATATCTGTTCTCAGATTCCAGAGAAATAAGTCTAACAAAGAAATCCACGAAATACAGATGTAACTCTGTGAGATGAATTAACAGAACACTAAGCAGTTTCTCAGAAAGCTTCTTTCCAGATTTCATCTGAGGATACTTCCTTTTTCACAATAGCCCTCTATGGGCTTCCAAATATCACTTTGCCAATTCCACAAGAACTGTCTTAGCGAAAGGCTTCTTGAGGGGAAAGCTGTAACTCTGTGAGATGATTTCACAGAACACAAAGAAGTTTCTCAGAAAGCTTCTTTCTCTTTGTTATCGGAGGATATTTCCTTTGGCCCTATAGTCTTCAAAGGGATCCGAAATATCTGTTCTCAGATTCCACAGAAATAAGGCTTGCTAAGAGATCCAGGAAATGCAGATGTAACTCTTCGAGATGAATTAACAGAACACTAAATAGTTTCTCAGAAACCTTCTTTCCAGATTTCATCTGAGGATATTTCCTTTTTCACCATAGCCCTCTATGGGCTTCCAAATATCACTTTGCCAATTCCACAAGAACTGTCTTAGCGAAAGGCTTCTTGAGGGGAAAGCTGTAACTCTGTGAGATGATTTCACAGAACACAAAGAAGTTTCTCAGAAAGCTTCTTTCTGTTTGTTATCGTAGGATATTTCCTTTGGCCGTATACTATTCAAAGGCAACCAAATATCTGTTCTGAGATTCCACAGAAATAAGGCTAGCAAAGAAATCTACGAAATACAGATGTAACTCTTTGAGATAAATTGACAGAACACTAAGCGGTTTCTCAGAAAGCTTCTTTCCAGATTTCATCTGAGGATATTTCCTTTTTCACCATAGCCCTCTATGGGCTTCCAAATATCACTTTGCCAATTCCACAAGAACTGTCTTAGCTAAAGGCTTCTTGAGGGGAAAGCTGTAACTCTGTGAGATGATTTCACAGAACACAAAGAAGTTTCTCAGAAAGCTTCTTTCTCTTTGTTATCGTAGGATATTTCCTTTGGCCGCATAGTATTCAAAGGCAACCGAAATATCTGTTCTGAGATTCCACAGAAATAAGGCTAGCAAAGAGATCCACGAAATACAGATGTAACTCTGTGAGATGAATTAACAGAACACTAAGCAGTTTCTCAGAAAGCTTCTTTCCAGATTTCATCTGAGGATATTTCATTTTTAACCATAGCCCTCTATGGGTTTCCAAATATCACTTTGCCAATTCCAAAGGAACTGTGTTAGCGAAAGGCTTCTTGAGGGGAAAACTGTAACTCTGTGAGATGATTTCACAGAACACAAAGAAGTTTCTCAGAAAGCTTCTTTCTCTTTGTTATCGGAGGATATTTCCTTTGGCCGTGTAGTCTTCAAGGGGATCTGAAATATCTGTTCTCAGATTCCACAGAAATAAGGCTAGCAAAGAGATCCACGAAATACAGATGTAACTCTGTGAGATGAATTAACAGAACACTAAGCATTTTCTCAGAAAGCTTCTTTCCAGATTTCATCTGAGGATATTTTCTTTTTCACCATAGCCCTCTTTGGGCTTCCAAACATCACTTTGCCAATACCACAAGAACTGTCTTAGCGAAAGGCTTCTTGAGGGGAAAGCTGTAACTCTGTGAGATGATTTCACAGAACACAAAGAAGTTTCTCAGAAAGCTTCTTTCTCTTTGTTATCGGAGGATATTTCTTTTGGCCGTATAGTATTCAAAGGCAACCGAAATATCTGTTCTCAGATTCCAAGAAATAAGGCTAGCAAAGAGATCCACGAAATACAGATGTAACTCTGTGAGTTGAATTAACAGAACACTAAGCAGTTTCTCAGAAAGCTTCTTTACAGATATCATCTGAGGATATTTCCTTTTTCACCATAGCCCTCTATGAGCTTCCAAATATCACTTTGCCAATTCCATAAGAACCGTCTCAGCGAAAGGCTTCTTGAAGGGAAAGTTGTAACTCTGTGAGATGATTTCACAGCACACAAAGAAGTTTCTCAGAAAGCTTCTTTCTCTTTTTTATCGGAGGATATTTCCGTTGGCCCTATAGTCTTCAAAGGGATCCGAAATATCTGTTCTCAGATTCCACAGAAATAAGGCTAGCAAAGAGATCCACGAAATACAGATGTAACTCTGTGAGATGAATTTACAGAACACTAAGCGGTTTTTCAGAAATCTTCTTTCCAGATTTCATCTGAGGATATTTCCTTTTTCACCATCGCCCTCTATGGGCTTCCCAATATCACTTTGCCAATTCCACAAGAACTGTCTTAGCGAAAGGCTTCTTGAGGGGAAAGCTGTAACTCTGTGAGATGATTTCACAGAACACAAAGAAGTTTCTCAGAAAGCTTCTTTCTCTTTGTTATCGGAGGATATTTCCTTTGGCCATATACTCTTCAAAGGGATCCGAAATATCTGTTCTCAGATTCCAGAGAAATAAGTCTAACAAAGAAATCCACGAAATACAGATGTAACTCTGTGAGATGAATTAACAGAACACTAAGCAGTTTCTCAGAAAGCTTCTTTCCAGATTTCATCTGAGGATACTTCCTTTTTCACAATAGCCCTCTATGGGCTTCCAAATATCACTTTGCCAATTCCACAAGAACTGTCTTAGCGAAAGGCTTCTTGAGGGGAAAGCTGTAACTCTGTGAGATGATTTCACAGAACACAAAGAAGTTTCTCAGAAAGCTTCTTTCTCTTTGTTATCGGAGGATATTTCCTTTGGCCCTATAGTCTTCAAAGGGATCCGAAATATCTGTTCTCAGATTCCACAGAAATAAGGCTAGCAAAGAGATCCACGAAATACAGATGTAACTCTGTGAGATAAATTAACAGAACACTAAGCAGTTTCTCAGAAAGCTTCTTTCCAGATATCATCTGAGGATATTTCCTTTCTCACCATAGCCCTCTATGGGCTTCCAAATATCACTTTGCCAATTCCACAAGAACTGTCTTAGCGAAAGGCTTCTTGAGGGGAAAGCTGTAACTCTGTGAGATGATTTCACACAACACAAAGAAGTTTCTCAGAAACCTTCTTTCTCTTTGTTATCGGAGGATATTTCCTTTGGCCCTATAGTCTTCAAAGGGATCCGAAATATCTGTTCTCAGATTCCACAGAAATAAGGCTAGCAAAGAGATCCACGAAATGTAGATGTAACTCTGTGAGATGAATTAACAGAACATTAAGCAGTTTCTCGGAAAGCTTCTTTCCAGATTTCATCTGAGGATATTTCCTTTTTCACCATTGCCCTCTATGGGCTTCCAAATATCACTTTGCCAATTCCACAAGAACTGTCTTAGCAAAAAGCTTCATGAGGGGAAAGCTGTAACTCTGTGAGCTGATTTCACAGAACACAAAGAAATTTCTCAGAAAGCTTCTTTCTCTTTTTTATCGGAGGATATTTCCTTTGGTCCTATAGTCTTCAAAGGGATCCGAAATATCTGTTCTCAGATTCCAGAGAAATAAGGCTTGCTAAGAGATCCAGGAAATACAGATGTAACTCTTTGAGATGAATTAACAGAACACTAAGTAGTTTCTCAGAAAGCTTCTTTCCAGATTTCATCTGAGGATATTTCCTTTTTCACCATAGCCCTCTATGGGCTTCCAAATATCACTTTGCCAATTCCACAAGAACTGTCTTAGCGAAAAGCTTCTTGAGGGGAAAGCTGTAACTCTGTGAGATGATTTCACGGAACACAAAGAAGTTTCTCGGAAAGCTTCTTTCTGTTTGTTATCGGAGGATATTTCCTTTGGCCCTTTAGTTTTCAAAGGGTTCCGAAATATCTGTTCTCATATTCCACAGAAATAAGGCTAGCAAAGAGATCTACGAAATACAGATGTAACTCTTTGAGATGAATTGACAGAACACTAAGCGGTTTCTCAGAAATCTTCTTTCCAGATTTCATCTGAGGATATTTCCTTTTTCACCATCGCCCTCGATGGGCTTTCAAATATCACTTTACAATTCCACAAGAACTGTCTTAGCGAAAGGCTTCTTGAGGGGAAAGCTGTAACTCTGTGAGATGATTTCACAGAACACAAAGAAGTTTCTCAGAAAGCTTCTTTCTCTTTGTTATCGGAGGATATTTCCTTTGGCCCTATAGTCTTCAAAGGGATCCGAAATATCTGTTGTCAGATTCCACAGAAATAAGTCTAACAAAGAGATCCACGAAATACAGATGTAACTCTGTGAGATGAATTAACAGAACACTAAGTAGTTTCTCAGAAAGCTTCTTTCCAGATTTCATCTGAGGGTATTTCCTTTTTCACCATAGCCCTCTATGGGCTTCCAAATATCACTTTGCCAATTCCACAAGAACTGTCTTAGCGAAAGGCTTCTTGAGGGGAAAGCTGTAACTCTGTGAGGTGATTTCACAGAACACAAAGAAGTTTCTCAGAAAGCTTTTTTCTCTTTGTTATCGGAGGATATTTCCTTTGGCCCTATAGTCTTCAAAGGGATCCGAAATATCTGTTCTCAGATTCCACAGAAATAAGGCTAGCAAAGAGATCCACGAAATACAGATGTAACTCTGGGAGATGAATTAACAAAACACTAAGCGGTTTCTCAGAAAGTTCTTTCCAGATTTCATCTGAGCATATTTCCTTTTTCACCCTAGCCCTCTAGGGACTTCCAAATAATACTTTGCCAATTCCACAAGAACTGTCTTAGCGAAAGGCTTCTTGAGGGGAAAGCTGTAACTCTGCGAGATGATTTCACAGAACACAAAGAAGTTTCTCAGAAAGCTTCTTTCTCTTTGTTATCGGAGGATATTTCCTTTGGCCGTATAGTATTCAAAGGCAACCGAAATATCTGTTCTCAGATTCCACAGAAATAAGGCTAGCAAAGAGATCCACGAAATACAGATGTCACTCTGTGAGATGAATTAACAGAACACTAAGCAGTTTCTCAGAAAACTTCTTTCCAGATATCATCTGAGGATATTTCCTTTCTCACCATAGTCCTCTATGGGCTTCCAAATATCACTTTGCCAATTCCACAAGAACTGTCTTAGCGAAAGGCTTCTTGAGGGGAAAGCGGTAACTCTGTGAGATGATTTCACGGAACACAAAGAAGTTTCTCAGAAACCTTCTTTCTCTTTGTTATCGGAGGATATTTCCTTTGGCCCTATAGTCTTCAAAGGGATCCGAAATATCTGTTCTCAGATTCCACAGAAATAAGGCTAGCAAAGAGATCCACGAAATGCAGATGTAACTCTGTGAGATGAATTAACAGAACATTAAGCAGTTTCTCGGAAAGCTTCTTTCCAGATTTCATCTGAGGATATTTCCTTTTTCACCATTGCCCTCTATGGGCTTCCAAATATCACTTTGCCAATTCCACAAGAACTGTCTTAGCAAAAAGCTTCTTGAGGGGAAAGCTGTAACTCTGTGAGATGATTTCACAGAACACAAAGAAGTTTCTCAGAAAGCTTCTTTCTCTTTGTTATCGGAGGATATTTCCTTTGGTCCTATAGTCTTCAAAGGGATCCGAAATATCTGTTCTCAGATTCCACAGAAATAAGGCTTGCTAAGAGATCCAGGAAATACAGATGTAACTCTTTGAGATGAATTAACAGAACACTAAGTAGTTTCTCAGAAAGCTTCTTTCCAGATTTCATCTGAGGATACTTCCTTTTTCAGCATAGCCCTCTATGGGCTTCCAAATATCACTTTGCCAATTCCACAAGAACTGTCTTAGCGAAAAGCTTCTTGAGGGGAAAGCTGTAACTCTGTGAGATGATTTCACGGAACACAAAGAATTTTCTCGGAAAGCTTCTTTCTGTTTGTTATCGGAGGATATTTCCTTTGGCCCTTTAGTTTTCAAAGGGTTCCGAAATATCTGTTCTCAGATTCCACAGAAATAAGGCTAGCAAAGAGATCTACGAAATACAGATGTAACTCTTTGAGATGAATTGACAGAACACTAAGCGGTTTCTCAGAAATCTTCTTTCCAGATTTCATCTGAGGATATTTCCTTTTTCACCATCGCCCTCTATGGGCTTCCAAATATCACTTTGCCAATTGCACAAGAACTGTCTTAGCGAAAGGCTTCTTGAGGGGAAAGCTGTAACTCTGTGAGATGATTTCACAGAACACAAAGAAGTTTCTCAGAAAGCTTCTTTCTCTTTGTTATCGGAGGATATTTCCTTTGGCCATATAGTCTTCAAAGGGATCCGAAATATCTGTTCTCAGATTCCACAGAAAGAAGTCTAACAAAGAGATCCACGAAATACAGATGTAACTCTGTGAGATGAATTAACAGAACACTAAGCAGTTTCTCAGAAAGCTTCTTTCCAGATTTCATCTGAGGATATTTCGTTTTTCACCATAGCCCTCTATGGGCTTCCAAATATCACTTTGCCAATCCCACAAGAACTGTCTTAGCGAAAGGCTTCTTGAGGGGAAAGCTGTAACTCTGTGAGATGATTTCACAGCACACAAAGAAGTTTCTCAGAAAGCTTCTTTCTCTTTTTTATCGGAGGATATTTCCGTTGGCCCTATAGTCTTCAAAGGGATCCGAAATATCTGTTCTCAGATTCCACAGAAATAAGGCTAGCAAAGAGATCCACGAAATACAGATGTAACTCTGTGAGATGAATTTACAGAACACTAAGCGGTTTTTCAGAAATCTTCTTTCCAGATTTCATCTGAGGATATTTCCTTTTTCACCATCGCCCTCTATGGGCTTCCAAATATCACTTTGCCAATTCCACAAGAACTGTCTTAGCGAAAGGCTTCTTGAGGGGAAAGCTGTAACTCTGTGAGATGATTTCACAGAACACAAAGAAGTTTCTCAGAAAGCTTCTTTCTCTTTGTTATCGGAGGATATTTCCTTTGGCCATATAGTCTTCAAAGGGATCCGAAATATCTGTTCTCAGATTCCACAGAAATAAGTCTAACAAAGAGATCCACGAAATACAGATGTAACTCTGTGAGATGAATTAACAGAACACTAAGCAGTTTCTCAGAAAGCTTCTTTCCAGATTTCATCTGAGGATACTTCCTTTTTCACAATAGCCCTCTATGGGCTTCCAAATATCACTTTGCCAATTCCACAAGAACTGTCTTAGCGAAAGGCTTCTTGAGGGGAAAGCTGTAACTCTGTGAGATGATTTCACAGAACACAAAGAAGTTTCTCAGAAAGCTTCTTTCTGTTTGTTATCGTAGGATATTTCCTTTGGCCGTATACTATTCAAAGGCAACCGAAATATCTGTTCTGAGATTCCACAGAAATAAGGCTAGCAAAGAAATCTACGAAATACAGATGTAATTCTGTGAGATGAATTGACAGAACACTAAGCAGTTTCTCAGAAAGCTTCTTTCCAGATTTCATCTGAGGATACTTCCTTTTTCACCATAGCCCTGTATGGGCTTCCAAATATCACTTTGCCAATTCCACAAGAACTGTCTTAGCGAAAGGCTTCTTGAGGGGAAAGCTGTAACTCTGTGAGATGATTTCAGAGAACACAAAGAAGTTTCTCAGAAAGCTTCTTTCCCTTTGTTATCGGAGGATATTTCCTTTGGCCCTATAGTCTTCAAGGGGATCCGAAATATCTGTTCTCAGATTCCACAGAAATAAGGCTAGCAAAGAGATCCACGAAATACAGATGTAACTCTGTGAGATGAATTGACAGAACACTAAGCAGTTTCTCAGAAAGCTTCTTTCCAGATTTCATCTGAGGATATTTCCTTTTTCACCATAGCCCTCTATGGGCTTCCAAATATCACATTGCCAATTCCACAAGAACTGTCTTAGCGAAAGGCTTCTTGAGGGGAAAGCTGTAACTCTGTGAGATGATTTCACAGAACACAAAGAAGTTTCTCAGAAAGCTTCTTTCTCTTTGTTATCGGAGGATATTTCCTTTGGCCGTGTAGTCTTCAAGGGGATCTGAAATATCTGTTCTCAGATTCCACAGAAATAAGGCTAGCAAAGAGATCCACGAAATACAGATGTAACTCTGTGAGATGAATTAGCAGAACACTAAGCATTTTTTCAGAAAGTTTCTTTCCAGATTTCATCTGAGGATATTTCCTTTTTCACCATAGCCCTCTTTGGGCTTCCAAACATCACTTTGCCAATACCACAAGAACTGTCTTAGCGAAAGGCTTCTTGAGGGGAAAGCTGTAACTCTGTGAGATGATTTCACAGAACACAAAGAAGTTTCTCAGAAAGCTTCTTTCTCTTTGTTATCGGAGGATATTTCTTTTGGCCGTATAGTATTCAAAGGCAACCGAAATATCTGTTCTCAGATTCCAAGAAATAAGGCTAGCAAAGAGATCCACGAAATACAGATGTAACTCTGTGAGTTGAATTAACAGAACACTAAGCAGTTTCTCAGAAAGCTTCTTTCCAGATTTCATCTGAGGATATTTCCTTTTTCACCATAGCCCTCTATGAGCTTCCAAATATCACTTTGCCAATTCCATAAGAACCGTCTCAGCGAAAGGCTTCTTGAAGGGAAAGTTGTAACTCTGTGAGATGATTTCACAGCACACAAAGAAGTTTCTCAGAAAGCTTCTTTCTCTTTTTTATCGGAGGATATTTCCGTTGGCCCTATAGTCTTCAAAGGGATCCGAAATATCTGTTCTCAGATTCCACAGAAATAAGGCTAGCAAAGAGATCCACGAAATACAGATGTAACTCTGTGAGATGAATTTACAGAACACTAAGCGGTTTTTCAGAAATCTTCTTTCCAGATTTCATTTGAGGATATTTCCTTTTTCACCATCGCCCTCTATGGGCTTCCAAATATCACTTTGCCAATTCCACAAGAACTGTCTTAGCGAAAGGCTTCTTGAGGGGAAAGCTGTAACTCTGTGAGATGATTTCACAGAACACAAAGAAGTTTCTCAGAAAGCTTCTTTCTCTTTGTTATCGGAGGATATTTCCTTTGGCCATATAGTCTTCAAAGGGATCCGAAATATCTGTTCTCAGATTCCAGAGAAATAAGTCTAACAAAGAGATCCACGAAATACAGATGTAACTCTGTGAGATGAATTAACAGAACACTAAGCAGTTTCTCAGAAAGCTTCTTTCCAGATTTCATCTGAGGATACTTCCTTTTTCACAATAGCCCTCTATGGGTTTCCAAATATCACTTTGCCAATTCCACAAGAACTGTCTTAGCGAAAGGCTTCTTGAGGGGAAAGCTGTAACTCTGTGAGATGATTTCACAGAACACAAAGAAGTTTCTCAGAAAGCTTCTTTCTCTTTGTTATCAGAGGATATTTCCTTTGGCCCTATAGTCTTCAAAGGGATCCGAAATATCTGTTCTCAGATTCCACAGAAATAAGGCTTGCTAAGAGATCCAGGAAATGCAGATGTAACTCTTCGAGATGAATTAACAGAACACTAAATAGTTTCTCAGAAAGCTTCTTTCCAGATTTCATCTGAGGATATTTCCTTTTTCACCATAGCCCTCTATGGGCTTCCAAATATCACTTTGCCAATTCCACAAGAACTGTCTTAGCGAAAGGCTTCTTGAGGGGAAAGCTGTAACTCTGTGAGATGATTTCACAGAACACAAAGAAGTTTCTCAGAAAGCTTCTTTCTGTTTGTTATCGTAGGATATTTCCTTTGGCCGTATACTATTCAAAGGCAACCGAAATATCTGTTCTGAGATTCCACAGAAATAAGGCTAGCAAAGAAATCTACGAAATACAGATGTAACTCTTTGAGATAAATTGACAGAACACTAAGCGGTTTCTCAGAAAGCTTCTTTCCAGATTTCATCTGAGGATATTTCCTTTTTCACCATAGCCCTCTATGGGCTTCCAAATATCACTTTGCCAATTCCACAAGAACTGTCTTAGCTAAAGGCTTCTTGAGGGGAAAGCTGTAACTCTGTGAGATGATTTCACAGAACACAAAGAAGTTTCTCAGAAAGCTTCTTTCTCTTTGTTATCGTAGGATATTTCCTTTGGCCGTATAGTATTCAAAGGCAACCGAAATATCTGTTCTGAGATTCCACAGAAATAAGGCTAGCAAAGAGATCTACGAAATACAGATGTAACTCTGTGAGATGAATTAACAGAACACTAAGCAGTTTCTCAGAAAGCTTCTTTCCAGATTTCATCTGAGGATATTTCCTTTTTCACCATAGCCCTCTATGGGTTTCCAAATATCACTTTGCCAATTCCAAAGGAACTGTCTTAGCGAAAGGCTTCTTGAGGGGAAAACTGTAACTCTGTGAGATGATTTCACAGAACACAAAGAAGTTTCTCAGAAAGCTTCTTTCTCTTTGTTATCGGAGGATATTTCCTTTGGCCCTATAGTCTTCAAAGGGATCCGAAATATCTGTTCTCAGATTCCACAGAAATAAGGCTAGCAAAGAGATCCACGAAATACAGATGTAACTCTGTGAGATGAATTAACAGAACACTAAGCAGTTTCTCAGAAAGCTTCTTTCCAGATATCATCTGAGGATATTTCCTTTCTCACCATAGCCCTCTATGGGCTTCCAAATATCACTTTGCCAATTCCACAAGAACTGTCTTAGCGAAAGGCTTCTTGAGGGGAAAGCTGTAACTCTGTGAGATGATTTCACAGAACACAAAGAAGTTTCTCAGAAACCTTCTTTCTCTTTGTTATCGGAGGATATTTCCTTTGGCCCTATAGTCTTCAAAGGGATCCGAAATATCTGTTCTCAGATTACACAGAAATAAGGCTAGCAAAGAGATCCACGAAATGTAGATGTAACTCTGTGAGATGAATTAACAGAACATTAAGCAGTTTCTCGGAAAGCTTCTTTCCAGATTTCATCTGAGGATATTTCCTTTCTCACCATAGCCCTCTATGGGCTTCCAAATATCACTTTGCCAATTCCACAAGAACTGTCTTAGCGAAAGGCTTCTTGAGGGGAAAGCTGTAACTCTTTGAGATGATTTCACAGAACACAAAGAAGTTTCTCAGAAAGCTTCTTTCTCTTTGTTATCGGAGGATATTTCCTTTGGTCCTATAGTCTTCAAAGGGATCCGAAATATCTGTTCTCAGATTCCACAGAAATAAGGCTTGCTAAGAGATCCAGGAAATACAGATGTAACTCTTTGAGATGAATTAACAGAACACTAAGTAGTTTCTCAGAAAGCTTCTTTCCAGATTTAATCTGAGGATACTTCCTTTTTCAGCATAGCCCTCTATGGGCTTCCAAATATCACTTTGCCAATTCCACAAGAACTGTCTTAGCGAAAGGCTTCTTGAGGGGAAAGCTGTAACTCTGTGAGATGATTTCACAGAACACAAAGAAGTTTCTCAGAAAGCTTCTTTCTGTTTGTTATCGTAGGATATTTCCTTTGGCCGTATACTATTCAAAGGCAACCGAAATATCTGTTCTGAGATTCCACAGAAATAAGGCTAGCAAAGAAATCTACGAAATACAGATGTAATTCTGTGAGATGAATTGACAGAACACTAAGCAGTTTCTCAGAAAGCTTCTTTCCAGATTTCATCTGAGGATACTTCCTTTTTCACCATAGCCCTGTATGGGCTTCCAAATATCACTTTGCCAATTCCACAAGAACTGTCTTAGCGAAAGGCTTCTTGAGGGGAAAGCTGTAACTCTGTGAGATGATTTCAGAGAACACAAAGAAGTTTCTCAGAAAGCTTCTTTCCCTTTGTTATCGGAGGATATTTCCTTTGGCCCTATAGTCTTCAAGGGGATCCGAAATATCTGTTCTCAGATTCCACAGAAATAAGGCTAGCAAAGAGATCCACGAAATACAGATGTAACTCTGTGAGATGAATTGACAGAACACTAAGCAGTTTCTCAGAAAGCTTCTTTCCAGATTTCATCTGAGGATATTTCCTTTTTCACCATAGCCCTCTATGGGCTTCCAAATATCACATTGCCAATTCCACAAGAACTGTCTTAGCGAAAGGCTTCTTGAGGGGAAAGCTGTAACTCTGTGAGATGATTTCACAGAACACAAAGAAGTTTCTCAGAAAGCTTCTTTCTCTTTGTTATCGGAGGATATTTCCTTTGGCCGTGTAGTCTTCAAGGGGATCTGAAATATCTGTTCTCAGATTCCACAGAAATAAGGCTAGCAAAGAGATCCACGAAATACAGATGTAACTCTGTGAGATGAATTAGCAGAACACTAAGCATTTTTTCAGAAAGCTTCTTTCCAGATTTCATCTGAGGATATTTCCTTTTTCACCATAGCCCTCTTTGGGCTTCCAAACATCACTTTGCCAATACCACAAGAACTGTCTTAGCGAAAGGCTTCTTGAGGGGAAAGCTGTAACTCTGTGAGATGATTTCACAGAACACAAAGAAGTTTCTCAGAAAGCTTCTTTCTCTTTGTTATCGGAGGATATTTCCTTTGGCCGTGTAGTCTTCAAGGGGATCTGAAATATCTGTTCTCAGATTCCACAGAAATAAGGCTAGCAAAGAGATCCACGAAATACAGATGTAACTCTGTGAGATGAATTAACAGAACACTAAGCATTTTCTCAGAAAGCTTCTTTCCAGATTTCATCTGAGGATATTTTCTTTTTCACCATAGCCCTCTTTGGGCTTCCAAACATCACTTTGCCAATACCACAAGAACTGTCTTAGCGAAAGGCTTCTTGAGGGGAAAGCTGTAACTCTGTGAGATGATTTCACAGAACACAAAGAAGTTTCTCAGAAAGCTTCTTTCTCTTTGTTATCGGAGGATATTTCTTTTGGCCGTATAGTATTCAAAGGCAACCGAAATATCTGTTCTCAGATTCCAAGAAATAAGGCTAGCAAAGAGATCCACGAAATACAGATGTAACTCTGTGAGTTGAATTAACAGAACACTAAGCAGTTTCTCAGAAAGCTTCTTTACAGATATCATCTGAGGATATTTCCTTTTTCACCATAGCCCTCTATGAGCTTCCAAATATCACTTTGCCAATTCCATAAGAACCGTCTCAGCGAAAGGCTTCTTGAAGGGAAAGTTGTAACTCTGTGAGATGATTTCACAGCACACAAAGAAGTTTCTCAGAAAGCTTCTTTCTCTTTTTTATCGGAGGATATTTCCGTTGGCCCTATAGTCTTCAAAGGGATCCGAAATATCTGTTCTCAGATTCCACAGAAATAAGGCTAGCAAAGAGATCCACGAAATACAGATGTAACTCTGTGAGATGAATTTACAGAACACTAAGCGGTTTTTCAGAAATCTTCTTTCCAGATTTCATCTGAGGATATTTCCTTTTTCACCATCGCCCTCTATGGGCTTCCCAATATCACTTTGCCAATTCCACAAGAACTGTCTTAGCGAAAGGCTTCTTGAGGGGAAAGCTGTAACTCTGTGAGATGATTTCACAGAACACAAAGAAGTTTCTCAGAAAGCTTCTTTCTCTTTGTTATCGGAGGATATTTCCTTTGGCCATATACTCTTCAAAGGGATCCGAAATATCTGTTCTCAGATTCCAGAGAAATAAGTCTAACAAAGAAATCCACGAAATACAGATGTAACTCTGTGAGATGAATTAACAGAACACTAAGCAGTTTCTCAGAAAGCTTCTTTCCAGATTTCATCTGAGGATACTTCCTTTTTCACAATAGCCCTCTATGGGCTTCCAAATATCACTTTGCCAATTCCACAAGAACTGTCTTAGCGAAAGGCTTCTTGAGGGGAAAGCTGTAACTCTGTGAGATGATTTCACAGAACACAAAGAAGTTTCTCAGAAAGCTTCTTTCTCTTTGTTATCGGAGGATATTTCCTTTGGCCCTATAGTCTTCAAAGGGATCCGAAATATCTGTTCTCAGATTCCACAGAAATAAGGCTTGCTAAGAGATCCAGGAAATGCAGATGTAACTCTTCGAGATGAATTAACAGAACACTAAATAGTTTCTCAGAAACCTTCTTTCCAGATTTCATCTGAGGATATTTCCTTTTTCACCATAGCCCTCTATGGGCTTCCAAATATCACTTTGCCAATTCCACAAGAACTGTCTTAGCGAAAGGCTTCTTGAGGGGAAAGCTGTAACTCTGTGAGATGATTTCACAGAACACAAAGAAGTTTCTCAGAAAGCTTCTTTCTGTTTGTTATCGTAGGATATTTCCTTTGGCCGTATACTATTCAAAGGCAACCAAATATCTGTTCTGAGATTCCACAGAAATAAGGCTAGCAAAGAAATCTACGAAATACAGATGTAACTCTTTGAGATAAATTGACAGAACACTAAGCGGTTTCTCAGAAAGCTTCTTTCCAGATTTCATCTGAGGATATTTCCTTTTTCACCATAGCCCTCTATGGGCTTCCAAATATCACTTTGCCAATTCCACAAGAACTGTCTTAGCTAAAGGCTTCTTGAGGGGAAAGCTGTAACTCTGTGAGATGATTTCACAGAACACAAAGAAGTTTCTCAGAAAGCTTCTTTCTCTTTGTTATCGTAGGATATTTCCTTTGGCCGCATAGTATTCAAAGGCAACCGAAATATCTGTTCTGAGATTCCACAGAAATAAGGCTAGCAAAGAGATCCACGAAATACAGATGTAACTCTGTGAGATGAATTAACAGAACACTAAGCAGTTTCTCAGAAAGCTTCTTTCCAGATTTCATCTGAGGATATTTCATTTTTCACCATAGCCCTCTATGGGTTTCCAAATATCACTTTGCCAATTCCAAAGGAACTGTGTTAGCGAAAGGCTTCTTGAGGGGAAAACTGTAACTCTGTGAGATGATTTCACAGAACACAAAGAAGTTTCTCAGAAAGCTTCTTTCTCTTTGTTATCGGAGGATATTTCCTTTGGCCGTGTAGTCTTCAAGGGGATCTGAAATATCTGTTCTCAGATTCCACAGAAATAAGGCTAGCAAAGAGATCCACGAAATACAGATGTAACTCTGTGAGATGAATTAACAGAACACTAAGCATTTTCTCAGAAAGCTTCTTTCCAGATTTCATCTGAGGATATTTTCTTTTTCACCATAGCCCTCTTTGGGCTTCCAAACATCACTTTGCCAATACCACAAGAACTGTCTTAGCGAAAGGCTTCTTGAGGGGAAAGCTGTAACTCTGTGAGATGATTTCACAGAACACAAAGAAGTTTCTCAGAAAGCTTCTTTCTCTTTGTTATCGGAGGATATTTCTTTTGGCCGTATAGTATTCAAAGGCAACCGAAATATCTGTTCTCAGATTCCAAGAAATAAGGCTAGCAAAGAGATCCACGAAATACAGATGTAACTCTGTGAGTTGAATTAACAGAACACTAAGCAGTTTCTCAGAAAGCTTCTTTACAGATATCATCTGAGGATATTTCCTTTTTCACCATAGCCCTCTATGAGCTTCCAAATATCACTTTGCCAATTCCATAAGAACCGTCTCAGCGAAAGGCTTCTTGAAGGGAAAGTTGTAACTCTGTGAGATGATTTCACAGCACACAAAGAAGTTTCTCAGAAAGCTTCTTTCTCTTTTTTATCGGAGGATATTTCCGTTGGCCCTATAGTCTTCAAAGGGATCCGAAATATCTGTTCTCAGATTCCACAGAAATAAGGCTAGCAAAGAGATCCACGAAATACAGATGTAACTCTGTGAGATGAATTTACAGAACACTAAGCGGTTTCTCAGAAATCTTCTTTCCAGATTTCATCTGAGGATATTTCCTTTTTCACCATCGCCCTCTATGGGCTTCCCAATATCACTTTGCCAATTCCACAAGAACTGTCTTAGCGAAAGGCTTCTTGAGGGGAAAGCTGTAACTCTGTGAGATGATTTCACAGAACACAAAGAAGTTTCTCAGAAAGCTTCTTTCTCTTTGTTATCGGAGGATATTTCCTTTGGCCATATACTCTTCAAAGGGATCCGAAATATCTGTTCTCAGATTCCAGAGAAATAAGTCTAACAAAGAAATCCACGAAATACAGATGTAACTCTGTGAGATGAATTAACAGAACACTAAGCAGTTTCTCAGAAAGCTTCTTTCCAGATTTCATCTGAGGATACTTCCTTTTTCACAATAGCCCTCTATGGGCTTCCAAATATCACTTTGCCAATTCCACAAGAACTGTCTTAGCGAAAGGCTTCTTGAGGGGAAAGCTGTAACTCTGTGAGATGATTTCACAGAACACAAAGAAGTTTCTCAGAAAGCTTCTTTCTCTTTGTTATCGGAGGATATTTCCTTTGGCCCTATAGTCTTCAAAGGGATCCGAAATATCTGTTCTCAGATTCCACAGAAATAAGGCTTGCTAAGAGATCCAGGAAATGCAGATGTAACTCTTCGAGATGAATTAACAGAACACTAAATAGTTTCTCAGAAACCTTCTTTCCAGATTTCATCTGAGGATATTTCCTTTTTCACCATAGCCCTCTATGGGCTTCCAAATATCACTTTGCCAATTCCACAAGAACTGTCTTAGCGAAAGGCTTCGTGAGGGGAAAGCTGTAACTCTGTGAGATGATTTCACAGAACACAAAGAAGTTTCTCAGAAAGCTTCTTTCTGTTTGTTATCGTAGGATATTTCCTTTGGCCGTATACTATTCAAAGGCAACCAAATATCTGTTCTGAGATTCCACAGAAATAAGGCTAGCAAAGAAATCTACGAAATACAGATGTAACTCTTTGAGATAAATTGACAGAACACTAAGCGGTTTCTCAGAAAGCTTCTTTCCAGATTTCATCTGAGGATATTTCCTTTTTCACCATAGCCCTCTATGGGCTTCCAAATATCACTTTGCCAATTCCACAAGAACTGTCTTAGCTAAAGGCTTCTTGAGGGGAAAGCTGTAACTCTGTGAGATGATTTCACAGAACACAAAGAAGTTTCTCAGAAAGCTTCTTTCTCTTTGTTATCGTAGGATATTTCCTTTGGCCGCATAGTATTCAAAGGCAACCGAAATATCTGTTCTGAGATTCCACAGAAATAAGGCTAGCAAAGAGATCCACGAAATACAGATGTAACTCTGTGAGATGAATTAACAGAACACTAAGCAGTTTCTCAGAAAGCTTCTTTCCAGATTTCATCTGAGGATATTTCATTTTTCACCATAGCCCTCTATGGGTTTCCAAATATCACTTTGCCAATTCCAAAGGAACTGTGTTAGCGAAAGGCTTCTTGAGGGGAAAACTGTAACTCTGTGAGATGATTTCACAGAACACAAAGAAGTTTCTCAGAAAGCTTCTTTCTCTTTGTTATCGGAGGATATTTCCTTTGGCCGTGTAGTCTTCAAGGGGATCTGAAATATCTGTTCTCAGATTCCACAGAAATAAGGCTAGCAAAGAGATCCACGAAATACAGATGTAACTCTGTGAGATGAATTAACAGAACACTAAGCATTTTCTCAGAAAGCTTCTTTCCAGATTTCATCTGAGGATATTTTCTTTTTCACCATAGCCCTCTTTGGGCTTCCAAACATCACTTTGCCAATACCACAAGAACTGTCTTAGCGAAAGGCTTCTTGAGGGGAAAGCTGTAACTCTGTGAGATGATTTCACAGAACACAAAGAAGTTTCTCAGAAAGCTTCTTTCTCTTTGTTATCGGAGGATATTTCTTTTGGCCGTATAGTATTCAAAGGCAACCGAAATATCTGTTCTCAGATTCCAAGAAATAAGGCTAGCAAAGAGATCCACGAAATACAGATGTAACTCTGTGAGTTGAATTAACAGAACACTAAGCAGTTTCTCAGAAAGCTTCTTTACAGATATCATCTGAGGATATTTCCTTTTTCACCATAGCCCTCTATGAGCTTCCAAATATCACTTTGCCAATTCCATAAGAACCGTCTCAGCGAAAGGCTTCTTGAAGGGAAAGTTGTAACTCTGTGAGATGATTTCACAGCACACAAAGAAGTTTCTCAGAAAGCTTCTTTCTCTTTTTTATCGGAGGATATTTCCGTTGGCCCTATAGTCTTCAAAGGGATCCGAAATATCTGTTCTCAGATTCCACAGAAATAAGGCTAGCAAAGAGATCCACGAAATACAGATGTAACTCTGTGAGATGAATTTACAGAACACTAAGCGGTTTTTCAGAAATCTTCTTTCCAGATTTCATCTGAGGATATTTCCTTTTTCACCATCGCCCTCTATGGGCTTCCCAATATCACTTTGCCAATTCCACAAGAACTGTCTTAGCGAAAGGCTTCTTGAGGGGAAAGCTGTAACTCTGTGAGATGATTTCACAGAACACAAAGAAGTTTCTCAGAAAGCTTCTTTCTCTTTGTTATCGGAGGATATTTCCTTTGGCCATATACTCTTCAAAGGGATCCGAAATATCTGTTCTCAGATTCCAGAGAAATAAGTCTAACAAAGAAATCCACGAAATACAGATGTAACTCTGTGAGATGAATTAACAGAACACTAAGCAGTTTCTCAGAAAGCTTCTTTCCAGATTTCATCTGAGGATACTTCCTTTTTCACAATAGCCCTCTATGGGCTTCCAAATATCACTTTGCCAATTCCACAAGAACTGTCTTAGCGAAAGGCTTCTTGAGGGGAAAGCTGTAACTCTGTGAGATGATTTCACAGAACACAAAGAAGTTTCTCAGAAAGCTTCTTTCTCTTTGTTATCGGAGGATATTTCCTTTGGCCCTATAGTCTTCAAAGGGATCCGAAATATCTGTTCTCAGATTCCACAGAAATAAGGCTTGCTAAGAGATCCAGGAAATGCAGATGTAACTCTTCGAGATGAATTAACAGAACACTAAATAGTTTCTCAGAAACCTTCTTTCCAGATTTCATCTGAGGATATTTCCTTTTTCACCATAGCCCTCTATGGGCTTCCAAATATCACTTTGCCAATTCCACAAGAACTGTCTTAGCGAAAGGCTTCTTGAGGGGAAAGCTGTAACTCTGTGAGATGATTTCACAGAACACAAAGAAGTTTCTCAGAAAGCTTCTTTCTGTTTGTTATCGTAGGATATTTCCTTTGGCCGTATACTATTCAAAGGCAACCAAATATCTGTTCTGAGATTCCACAGAAATAAGGCTAGCAAAGAAATCTACGAAATACAGATGTAACTCTTTGAGATAAATTGACAGAACACTAAGCGGTTTCTCAGAAAGCTTCTTTCCAGATTTCATCTGAGGATATTTCCTTTTTCACCATAGCCCTCTATGGGCTTCCAAATATCACTTTGCCAATTCCACAAGAACTGTCTTAGCTAAAGGCTTCTTGAGGGGAAAGCTGTAACTCTGTGAGATGATTTCACAGAACACAAAGAAGTTTCTCAGAAAGCTTCTTTCTCTTTGTTATCGTAGGATATTTCCTTTGGCCGCATAGTATTCAAAGGCAACCGAAATATCTGTTCTGAGATTCCACAGAAATAAGGCTAGCAAAGAGATCCACGAAATACAGATGTAACTCTGTGAGATGAATTAACAGAACACTAAGCAGTTTCTCAGAAAACTTCTTTCCAGATTTCATCTGAGGATATTTCATTTTTCACCATAGCCCTCTATGGGTTTCCAAATATCACTTTGCCAATTCCAAAGGAACTGTGTTAGCGAAAGGCTTCTTGAGGGGAAAACTGTAACTCTGTGAGATGATTTCACAGAACACAAAGAAGTTTCTCAGAAAGCTTCTTTCTCTTTGTTATCGGAGGATATTTCCTTTGGCCGTGTAGTCTTCAAGGGGATCTGAAATATCTGTTCTCAGATTCCACAGAAATAAGGCTAGCAAAGAGATCCACGAAATACAGATGTAACTCTGTGAGATGAATTAACAGAACACTAAGCATTTTCTCAGAAAGCTTCTTTCCAGATTTCATCTGAGGATATTTTCTTTTTCACCATAGCCCTCTTTGGGCTTCCAAACATCACTTTGCCAATACCACAAGAACGGTCTTAGCGAAAGGCTTCTTGAGGGGAAAGCTGTAACTCTGTGAGATGATTTCACAGAACACAAAGAAGTTTCTCAGAAAGCTTCTTTCTCTTTGTTATCGGAGGATATTTCTTTTGGCCGTATAGTATTCAAAGGCAACCGAAATATCTGTTCTCAGATTCCAAGAAATAAGGCTAGCAAAGAGATCCACGAAATACAGATGTAACTCTGTGAGTTGAATTAACAGAACACTAAGCAGTTTCTCAGAAAGCTTCTTTACAGATATCATCTGAGGATATTTCCTTTTTCACCATAGCCCTCTATGAGCTTCCAAATATCACTTTGCCAATTCCATAAGAACCGTCTCAGCGAAAGGCTTCTTGAAGGGAAAGTTGTAACTCTGTGAGATGATTTCACAGCACACAAAGAAGTTTCTCAGAAAGCTTCTTTCTCTTTTTTATCGGAGGATATTTCCGTTGGCCCTATAGTCTTCAAAGGGATCCGAAATATCTGTTCTCAGATTCCACAGAAATAAGGCTAGCAAAGAGATCCACGAAATACAGATGTAACTCTGTGAGATGAATTTACAGAACACTAAGCGGTTTTTCAGAAATCTTCTTTCCAGATTTCATCTGAGGATATTTCCTTTTTCACCATCGCCCTCTATGGGCTTCCCAATATCACTTTGCCAATTCCACAAGAACTGTCTTAGCGAAAGGCTTCTTGAGGGGAAAGCTGTAACTCTGTGAGATGATTTCACAGAACACAAAGAAGTTTCTCAGAAAGCTTCTTTCTCTTTGTTATCGGAGGATATTTCCTTTGGCCATATACTCTTCAAAGGGATCCGAAATATCTGTTCTCAGATTCCAGAGAAATAAGTCTAACAAAGAAATCCACGAAATACAGATGTAACTCTGTGAGATGAATTAACAGAACACTAAGCAGTTTCTCAGAAAGCTTCTTTCCAGATTTCATCTGAGGATACTTCCTTTTTCACAATAGCCCTCTATGGGCTTCCAAATATCACTTTGCCAATTCCACAAGAACTGTCTTAGCGAAAGGCTTCTTGAGGGGAAAGCTGTAACTCTGTGAGATGATTTCACAGAACACAAAGAAGTTTCTCAGAAAGCTTCTTTCTCTTTGTTATCGGAGGATATTTCCTTTGGCCCTATAGTCTTCAAAGGGATCCGAAATATCTGTTCTCAGATTCCACAGAAATAAGGCTTGCTAAGAGATCCAGGAAATGCAGATGTAACTCTTCGAGATGAATTAACAGAACACTAAATAGTTTCTCAGAAACCTTCTTTCCAGATTTCATCTGAGGATATTTCCTTTTTCACCATAGCCCTCTATGGGCTTCCAAATATCACTTTGCCAATTCCACAAGAACTGTCTTAGCGAAAGGCTTCTTGAGGGGAAAGCTGTAACTCTGTGAGATGATTTCACAGAACACAAAGAAGTTTCTCAGAAAGCTTCTTTCTGTTTGTTATCGTAGGATATTTCCTTTGGCCGTATACTATTCAAAGGCAACCAAATATCTGTTCTGAGATTCCACAGAAATAAGGCTAGCAAAGAAATCTATGAAATACAGATGTAACTCTTTGAGATAAATTGACAGAACACTAAGCGGTTTCTCAGAAAGCTTCTTTCCAGATTTCATCTGAGGATATTTCCTTTTTCACCATAGCCCTCTATGGGCTTCCAAATATCACTTTGCCAATTCCACAAGAACTGTCTTAGCTAAAGGCTTCTTGAGGGGAAAGCTGTAACTCTGTGAGATGATTTCACAGAACACAAAGAAGTTTCTCAGAAAGCTTCTTTCTCTTTGTTATCGTAGGATATTTCCTTTGGCCGCATAGTATTCAAAGGCAACCGAAATATCTGTTCTGAGATTCCACAGAAATAAGGCTAGCAAAGAGATCCACGAAATACAGATGTAACTCTGTGAGATGAATTAACAGAACACTAAGCAGTTTCTCAGAAAGCTTCTTTCCAGATTTCATCTGAGGATATTTCATTTTTCACCATAGCCCTCTATGGGTTTCCAAATATCACTTTGCCAATTCCAAAGGAACTGTGTTAGCGAAAGGCTTCTTGAGGGGAAAACTGTAACTCTGTGAGATGATTTCACAGAACACAAAGAAGTTTCTCAGAAAGCTTCTTTCTCTTTGTTATCGGAGGATATTTCCTTTGGCCGTGTAGTCTTCAAGGGGATCTGAAATATCTGTTCTCAGATTCCACAGAAATAAGGCTAGCAAAGAGATCCACGAAATACAGATGTAACTCTGTGAGATGAATTAACAGAACACTAAGCATTTTCTCAGAAAGCTTCTTTCCAGATTTCATCTGAGGATATTTTCTTTTTCACCATAGCCCTCTTTGGGCTTCCAAACATCACTTTGCCAATACCACAAGAACTGTCTTAGCGAAAGGCTTCTTGAGGGGAAAGCTGTAACTCTGTGAGATGATTTCACAGAACACAAAGAAGTTTCTCAGAAAGCTTCTTTCTCTTTGTTATCGGAGGATATTTCTTTTGGCCGTATAGTATTCAAAGGCAACCGAAATATCTGTTCTCAGATTCCAAGAAATAAGGCTAGCAAAGAGATCCACGAAATACAGATGTAACTCTGTGAGTTGAATTAACAGAACACTAAGCAGTTTCTCAGAAAGCTTCTTTACAGATATCATCTGAGGATATTTCCTTTTTCACCATAGCCCTCTATGAGCTTCCAAATATCACTTTGCCAATTCCATAAGAACCGTCTCAGCGAAAGGCTTCTTGAAGGGAAAGTTGTAACTCTGTGAGATGATTTCACAGCACACAAAGAAGTTTCTCAGAAAGCTTCTTTCTCTTTTTTATCGGAGGATATTTCCGTTGGCCCTATAGTCTTCAAAGGGATCCGAAATATCTGTTCTCAGATTCCACAGAAATAAGGCTAGCAAAGAGATCCACGAAATACAGATGTAACTCTGTGAGATGAATTTACAGAACACTAAGCGGTTTTTCAGAAATCTTCTTTCCAGATTTCATCTGAGGATATTTCCTTTTTCACCATCGCCCTCTATGGGCTTCCCAATATCACTTTGCCAATTCCACAAGAACTGTCTTAGCGAAAGGCTTCTTGAGGGGAAAGCTGTAACTCTGTGAGATGATTTCACAGAACACAAAGAAGTTTCTCAGAAAGCTTCTTTCTCTTTGTTATCGGAGGATATTTCCTTTGGCCATATACTCTTCAAAGGGATCCGAAATATCTGTTCTCAGATTCCAGAGAAATAAGTCTAACAAAGAAATCCACGAAATACAGATGTAACTCTGTGAGATGAATTAACAGAACACTAAGCAGTTTCTCAGAAAGCTTCTTTCCAGATTTCATCTGAGGATACTTCCTTTTTCACAATAGCCCTCTATGGGCTTCCAAATATCACTTTGCCAATTCCACAAGAACTGTCTTAGCGAAAGGCTTCTTGAGGGGAAAGCTGTAACTCTGTGAGATGATTTCACAGAACACAAAGAAGTTTCTCAGAAAGCTTCTTTCTCTTTGTTATCGGAGGATATTTCCTTTGGCCCTATAGTCTTCAAAGGGATCCGAAATATCTGTTCTCAGATTCCACAGAAATAAGGCTTGCTAAGAGATCCAGGAAATGCAGATGTAACTCTTCGAGATGAATTAACAGAACACTAAATAGTTTCTCAGAAACCTTCTTTCCAGATTTCATCTGAGGATATTTCCTTTTTCACCATAGCCCTCTATGGGCTTCCAAATATCACTTTGCCAATTCCACAAGAACTGTCTTAGCGAAAGGCTTCTTGAGGGGAAAGCTGTAACTCTGTGAGATGATTTCACAGAACACAAAGAAGTTTCTCAGAAAGCTTCTTTCTGTTTGTTATCGTAGGATATTTCCTTTGGCCGTATACTATTCAAAGGCAACCAAATATCTGTTCTGAGATTCCACAGAAATAAGGCTAGCAAAGAAATCTACGAAATACAGATGTAACTCTTTGAGATAAATTGACAGAACACTAAGCGGTTTCTCAGAAAGCTTCTTTCCAGATTTCATCTGAGGATATTTCCTTTTTCACCATAGCCCTCTATGGGCTTCCAAATATCACTTTGCCAATTCCACAAGAACTGTCTTAGCTAAAGGCTTCTTGAGGGGAAAGCTGTAACTCTGTGAGATGATTTCACAGAACACAAAGAAGTTTCTCAGAAAGCTTCTTTCTCTTTGTTATCGTAGGATATTTCCTTTGGCCGCATAGTATTCAAAGGCAACCGAAATATCTGTTCTGAGATTCCACAGAAATAAGGCTAGCAAAGAGATCCACGAAATACAGATGTAACTCTGTGAGATGAATTAACAGAACACTAAGCAGTTTCTCAGAAAGCTTCTTTCCAGATTTCATCTGAGGATATTTCATTTTTCACCATAGCCCTCTATGGGTTTCCAAATATCACTTTGCCAATTCCAAAGGAACTGTGTTAGCGAAAGGCTTCTTGAGGGGAAAACTGTAACTCTGTGAGATGATTTCACAGAACACAAAGAAGTTTCTCAGAAAGCTTCTTTCTCTTTGTTATCGGAGGATATTTCCTTTGGCCGTGTAGTCTTCAAGGGGATCTGAAATATCTGTTCTCAGATTCCACAGAAATAAGGCTAGCAAAGAGATCCACGAAATACAGATGTAACTCTGTGAGATGAATTAACAGAACACTAAGCATTTTCTCAGAAAGCTTCTTTCCAGATTTCATCTGAGGATATTTTCTTTTTCACCATAGCCCTCTTTGGGCTTCCAAACATCACTTTGCCAATACCACAAGAACTGTCTTAGCGAAAGGCTTCTTGAGGGGAAAGCTGTAACTCTGTGAGATGATTTCACAGAACACAAAGAAGTTTCTCAGAAAGCTTCTTTCTCTTTGTTATCGGAGGATATTTCTTTTGGCCGTATAGTATTCAAAGGCAACCGAAATATCTGTTCTCAGATTCCAAGAAATAAGGCTAGCAAAGAGATCCACGAAATACAGATGTAACTCTGTGAGTTGAATTAACAGAACACTAAGCAGTTTCTCAGAAAGCTTCTTTACAGATATCATCTGAGGATATTTCCTTTTTCACCATAGCCCTCTATGAGCTTCCAAATATCACTTTGCCAATTCCATAAGAACCGTCTCAGCGAAAGGCTTCTTGAAGGGAAAGTTGTAACTCTGTGAGATGATTTCACAGCACACAAAGAAGTTTCTCAGAAAGCTTCTTTCTCTTTTTTATCGGAGGATATTTCCGTTGGCCCTATAGTCTTCAAAGGGATCCGAAATATCTGTTCTCAGATTCCACAGAAATAAGGCTAGCAAAGAGATCCACGAAATACAGATGTAACTCTGTGAGATGAATTTACAGAACACTAAGCGGTTTTTCAGAAATCTTCTTTCCAGATTTCATCTGAGGATATTTCCTTTTTCACCATCGCCCTCTATGGGCTTCCCAATATCACTTTGCCAATTCCACAAGAACTGTCTTAGCGAAAGGCTTCTTGAGGGGAAAGCTGTAACTCTGTGAGATGATTTCACAGAACACAAAGAAGTTTCTCAGAAAGCTTCTTTCTCTTTGTTATCGGAGGATATTTCCTTTGGCCATATACTCTTCAAAGGGATCCGAAATATCTGTTCTCAGATTCCAGAGAAATAAGTCTAACAAAGAAATCCACGAAATACAGATGTAACTCTGTGAGATGAATTAACAGAACACTAAGCAGTTTCTCAGAAAGCTTCTTTCCAGATTTCATCTGAGGATACTTCCTTTTTCACAATAGCCCTCTATGGGCTTCCAAATATCACTTTGCCAATTCCACAAGAACTGTCTTAGCGAAAGGCTTCTTGAGGGGAAAGCTGTAACTCTGTGAGATGATTTCACAGAACACAAAGAAGTTTCTCAGAAAGCTTCTTTCTCTTTGTTATCGGAGGATATTTCCTTTGGCCCTATAGTCTTCAAAGGGATCCGAAATATCTGTTCTCAGATTCCACAGAAATAAGGCTTGCTAAGAGATCCAGGAAATGCAGATGTAACTCTTCGAGATGAATTAACAGAACACTAAATAGTTTCTCAGAAACCTTCTTTCCAGATTTCATCTGAGGATACTTCCTTTTTCACCATAGCCCTCTATGGGCTTCCAAATATCACTTTGCCAATTCCACAAGAACTGTCTTAGCGAAAGGCTTCTTGAGGGGAAAGCTGTAACTCTGTGAGATGATTTCACAGAACACAAAGAAGTTTCTCAGAAAGCTTCTTTCTGTTTGTTATCGTAGGATATTTCCTTTGGCCGTATACTATTCAAAGGCAACCAAATATCTGTTCTGAGATTCCACAGAAATAAGGCTAGCAAAGAAATCTACGAAATACAGATGTAACTCTTTGAGATAAATTGACAGAACACTAAGCGGTTTCTCAGAAAGCTTCTTTCCAGATTTCATCTGAGGATATTTCCTTTTTCACCATAGCCCTCTATGGGCTTCCAAATATCACTTTGCCAATTCCACAAGAACTGTCTTAGCTAAAGGCTTCTTGAGGGGAAAGCTGTAACTCTGTGAGATGATTTCACAGAACACAAAGAAGTTTCTCAGAAAGCTTCTTTCTCTTTGTTATCGTAGGATATTTCCTTTGGCCGCATAGTATTCAAAGGCAACCGAAATATCTGTTCTGAGATTCCACAGAAATAAGGCTAGCAAAGAGATCCACGAAATACAGATGTAACTCTGTGAGATGAATTAACAGAACACTAAGCAGTTTCTCAGAAAGCTTCTTTCCAGATTTCATCTGAGGATATTTCATTTTTCACCATAGCCCTCTATGGGTTTCCAAATATCACTTTGCCAATTCCAAAGGAACTGTGTTAGCGAAAGGCTTCTTGAGGGGAAAACTGTAACTCTGTGAGATGATTTCACAGAACACAAAGAAGTTTCTCAGAAAGCTTCTTTCTCTTTGTTATCGGAGGATATTTCCTTTGGCCCTATAGTCTTCAAAGGGATCCGAAATATCTGTTCTCAGATTCCACAGAAATAAGGCTAGCAAAGAGATCCACGAAATACAGATGTAACTCTGTGAGATAAATTAACAGAACACTAAGCAGTTTCTCAGAAAGCTTCTTTCCAGATATCATCTGAGGATATTTCCTTTCTCACCATAGCCCTCTATGGGCTTCCAAATATCACTTTGCCAATTCCACAAGAACTGTCTTAGCGAAAGGCTTCTTGAGGGGAAAGCTGTAACTCTGTGAGATGATTTCACAGAACACAAAGAAGTTTCTCAGAAACCTTCTTTCTCTTTGTTATCGGAGGATATTTCCTTTGGCCCTATAGTCTTCAAAGGGATCCGAAATATCTGTTCTCAGATTCCACAGAAATAAGGCTAGCAAAGAGATCCACGAAATGTAGATGTAACTCTGTGAGATGAATTAACAGAACATTAAGCAGTTTCTCGGAAAGCTTCTTTCCAGATTTCATCTGAGGATATTTCCTTTTTCACCATTGCCCTCTATGGGCTTCCAAATATCACTTTGCCAATTCCACAAGAACTGTCTTAGCAAAAAGCTTCATGAGGGGAAAGCTGTAACTCTGTGAGCTGATTTCACAGAACACAAAGAAATTTCTCAGAAAGCTTCTTTCTCTTTTTTATCGGAGGATATTTCCTTTGGTCCTATAGTCTTCAAAGGGATCCGAAATATCTGTTCTCAGATTCCAGAGAAATAAGGCTTGCTAAGAGATCCAGGAAATACAGATGTAACTCTTTGAGATGAATTAACAGAACACTAAGTAGTTTCTCAGAAAGCTTCTTTCCAGATTTCATCTGAGGATATTTCCTTTTTCACCATAGCCCTCTATGGGCTTCCAAATATCACTTTGCCAATTCCACAAGAACTGTCTTAGCGAAAAGCTTCTTGAGGGGAAAGCTGTAACTCTGTGAGATGATTTCACGGAACACAAAGAAGTTTCTCGGAAAGCTTCTTTCTGTTTGTTATCGGAGGATATTTCCTTTGGCCCTTTAGTTTTCAAAGGGTTCCGAAATATCTGTTCTCATATTCCACAGAAATAAGGCTAGCAAAGAGATCTACGAAATACAGATGTAACTCTTTGAGATGAATTGACAGAACACTAAGCGGTTTCTCAGAAATCTTCTTTCCAGATTTCATCTGAGGATATTTCCTTTTTCACCATCGCCCTCGATGGGCTTTCAAATATCACTTTACAATTCCACAAGAACTGTCTTAGCGAAAGGCTTCTTGAGGGGAAAGCTGTAACTCTGTGAGATGATTTCACAGAACACAAAGAAGTTTCTCAGAAAGCTTCTTTCTCTTTGTTATCGGAGGATATTTCCTTTGGCCCTATAGTCTTCAAAGGGATCCGAAATATCTGTTGTCAGATTCCACAGAAATAAGTCTAACAAAGAGATCCACGAAATACAGATGTAACTCTGTGAGATGAATTAACAGAACACTAAGTAGTTTCTCAGAAAGCTTCTTTCCAGATTTCATCTGAGGGTATTTCCTTTTTCACCATAGCCCTCTATGGGCTTCCAAATATCACTTTGCCAATTCCACAAGAACTGTCTTAGCGAAAGGCTTCTTGAGGGGAAAGCTGTAACTCTGTGAGGTGATTTCACAGAACACAAAGAAGTTTCTCAGAAAGCTTTTTTCTCTTTGTTATCGGAGGATATTTCCTTTGGCCCTATAGTCTTCAAAGGGATCCGAAATATCTGTTCTCAGATTCCACAGAAATAAGGCTAGCAAAGAGATCCAGGAAATACAGATGTAACTCTGGGAGATGAATTAACAAAACACTAAGCGGTTTCTCAGAAAGTTCTTTCCAGATTTCATCTGAGCATATTTCCTTTTTCACCCTAGCCCTCTAGGGACTTCCAAATATCACTTTGCCAATTCCACAAGAACTGTCTTAGCGAAAGGCTTCTTGAGGGGAAAGCTGTAACTCTGCGAGATGATTTCACAGAACACAAAGAAGTTTCTCAGAAAGCTTCTTTCTCTTTGTTATCGGAGGATATTTCCTTTGGCCGTATAGTATTCAAAGGCAACCGAAATATCTGTTCTCAGATTCCACAGAAATAAGGCTAGCAAAGAGATCCACGAAATACAGATGTCACTCTGTGAGATGAATTAACAGAACACTAAGCAGTTTCTCAGAAAACTTCTTTCCAGATATCATCTGAGGATATTTCCTTTCTCACCATAGTCCTCTATGGGCTTCCAAATATCACTTTGCCAATTCCACAAGAACTGTCTTAGCGAAAGGCTTCTTGAGGGGAAAGCGGTAACTCTGTGAGATGATTTCACGGAACACAAAGAAGTTTCTCAGAAACCTTCTTTCTCTTTGTTATCGGAGGATATTTCCTTTGGCCCTATAGTCTTCAAAGGGATCCGAAATATCTGTTCTCAGATTCCACAGAAATAAGGCTAGCAAAGAGATCCACGAAATGCAGATGTAACTCTGTGAGATGAATCAACAGAACATTAAGCAGTTTCTCGGAAAGATTCTTTCCAGATTTCATCTGAGGATATTTCCTTTTTCACCATTGCCCTCTATGGGCTTCCAAATATCACTTTGCCAATTCCACAAGAACTGTCTTAGCAAAAAGCTTCTTGAGGGGAAAGCTGTAACTCTGTGAGATGATTTCACAGAACACAAAGAAGTTTCTCAGAAAGCTTCTTTCTCTTTGTTATCGGAGGATATTTCCTTTGGTCCTATAGTCTTCAAAGGGATCCGAAATATCTGTTCTCAGATTCCACAGAAATAAGGCTTGCTAAGAGATCCAGGAAATACAGATGTAACTCTTTGAGATGAATTAACAGAACACTAAGTAGTTTCTCAGAAAGCTTCTTTCCAGATTTCATCTGAGGATACTTCCTTTTTCAGCATAGCCCTCTATGGGCTTCCAAATATCACTTTGCCAATTCCACAAGAACTGTCTTAGCGAAAAGCTTCTTGAGGGGAAAGCTGTAACTCTGTGAGATGATTTCACGGAACACAAAGAATTTTCTCGGAAAGCTTCTTTCTGTTTGTTATCGGAGGATATTTCCTTTGGCCCTTTAGTTTTCAAAGGGTTCCGAAATATCTGTTCTCAGATTCCACAGAAATAAGGCTAGCAAAGAGATCTACGAAATACAGATGTAACTCTTTGAGATGAATTGACAGAACACTAAGCGGTTTCTCAGAAATCTTCTTTCCAGATTTCATCTGAGGATATTTCCTTTTTCACCATCGCCCTCTATGGGCTTCCAAATATCACTTTGCCAATTGCACAAGAACTGTCTTAGCGAAAGGCTTCTTGAGGGGAAAGCTGTAACTCTGTGAGATGATTTCACAGAACACAAAGAAGTTTCTCAGAAAGCTTCTTTCTCTTTGTTATCGGAGGATATTTCCTTTGGCCATATAGTCTTCAAAGGGATCCGAAATATCTGTTCTCAGATTCCACAGAAAGAAGTCTAACAAAGAGATCCACGAAATACAGATGTAACTCTGTGAGATGAATTAACAGAACACTAAGCAGTTTCTCAGAAAGCTTCTTTCCAGATTTCATCTGAGGATACTTCCTTTTTCACAATAGCCCTCTATGGGCTTCCAAATATCACTTTGCCAATTCCACAAGAACTGTCTTAGCGAAAGGCTTCTTGAGGGGAAAGCTGTAACTCTGTGAGATGATTTCACAGAACACAAAGAAGTTTCTCAGAAAGCTTCTTTCTGTTTGTTATCGTAGGATATTTCCTTTGGCCGTATACTATTCAAAGGCAACCGAAATATCTGTTCTGAGATTCCACAGAAATAAGGCTAGCAAAGAAATCTACGAAATACAGATGTAATTCTGTGAGATGAATTGACAGAACACTAAGCAGTTTCTCAGAAAGCTTCTTTCCAGATTTCATCTGAGGATACTTCCTTTTTCACCATAGCCCTGTATGGGCTTCCAAATATCACTTTGCCAATTCCACAAGAACTGTCTTAGCGAAAGGCTTCTTGAGGGGAAAGCTGTAACTCTGTGAGATGATTTCAGAGAACACAAAGAAGTTTCTCAGAAAGCTTCTTTCCCTTTGTTATCGGAGGATATTTCCTTTGGCCCTATAGTCTTCAAGGGGATCCGAAATATCTGTTCTCAGATTCCACAGAAATAAGGCTAGCAAAGAGATCCACGAAATACAGATGTAACTCTGTGAGATGAATTGACAGAACACTAAGCAGTTTCTCAGAAAGCTTCTTTCCAGATTTCATCTGAGGATATTTCCTTTTTCACCATAGCCCTCTATGGGCTTCCAAATATCACATTGCCAATTCCACAAGAACTGTCTTAGCGAAAGGCTTCTTGAGGGGAAAGCTGTAACTCTGTGAGATGATTTCACAGAACACAAAGAAGTTTCTCAGAAAGCTTCTTTCTCTTTGTTATCGGAGGATATTTCCTTTGGCCGTGTAGTCTTCAAGGGGATCTGAAATATCTGTTCTCAGATTCCACAGAAATAAGGCTAGCAAAGAGATCCACGAAATACAGATGTAACTCTGTGAGATGAATTAGCAGAACACTAAGCATTTTTTCAGAAAGCTTCTTTCCAGATTTCATCTGAGGATATTTCCTTTTTCACCATAGCCCTCTTTGGGCTTCCAAACATCACTTTGCCAATACCACAAGAACTGTCTTAGCGAAAGGCTTCTTGAGGGGAAAGCTGTAACTCTGTGAGATGATTTCACAGAACACAAAGAAGTTTCTCAGAAAGCTTCTTTCTCTTTGTTATCGGAGGATATTTCTTTTGGCCGTATAGTATTCAAAGGCAACCGAAATATCTGTTCTCAGATTCCAAGAAATAAGGCTAGCAAAGAGATCCACGAAATACAGATGTAACTCTGTGAGTTGAATTAACAGAACACTAAGCAGTTTCTCAGAAAGCTTCTTTCCAGATTTCATCTGAGGATATTTCCTTTTTCACCATAGCCCTCTATGAGCTTCCAAATATCACTTTGCCAATTCCATAAGAACCGTCTCAGCGAAAGGCTTCTTGAAGGGAAAGTTGTAACTCTGTGAGATGATTTCACAGCACACAAAGAAGTTTCTCAGAAAGCTTCTTTCTCTTTTTTATCGGAGGATATTTCCGTTGGCCCTATAGTCTTCAAAGGGATCCGAAATATCTGTTCTCAGATTCCACAGAAATAAGGCTAGCAAAGAGATCCACGAAATACAGATGTAACTCTGTGAGATGAATTTAGAGAACACTAAGCGGTTTTTCAAAAATCTTCTTTCCAGATTTCATCTGAGGATATTTCCTTTTTCACCATCGCCCTCTATGGGCTTCCAAATATCACTTTGCCAATTCCACAAGAACTGTCTTAGCGAAAGGCTTCTTGAGGGGAAAGCTGTAACTCTGTGAGATGATTTCACAGAACACAAAGAAGTTTCTCAGAAAGCTTCTTTCTCTTTGTTATCGGAGGATATTTCCTTTGGCCATATAGTCTTCAAAGGGATCCGAAATATCTGTTCTCAGATTCCAGAGAAATAAGTCTAACAAAGAGATCCACGAAATACAGATGTAACTCTGTGAGATGAATTAACAGAACACTAAGCAGTTTCTCAGAAAGCTTCTTTCCAGATTTCATCTGAGGATACTTCCTTTTTCACAATAGCCCTCTATGGGTTTCCAAATATCACTTTGCCAATTCCACAAGAACTGTCTTAGCGAAAGGCTTCTTGAGGGGAAAGCTGTAACTCTGTGAGATGATTTCACAGAACACAAAGAAGTTTCTCAGAAAGCTTCTTTCTCTTTGTTATCGGAGGATATTTCCTTTGGCCCTATAGTCTTCAAAGGGATCCGAAATATCTGTTCTCAGATTCCACAGAAATAAGGCTTGCTAAGAGATCCAGGAAATGCAGATGTAACTCTTCGAGATGAATTAACAGAACACTAAATAGTTTCTCAGAAAGCTTCTTTCCAGATTTCATCTGAGGATATTTCCTTTTTCACCATAGCCCTCTATGGGCTTCCAAATATCACTTTGCCAATTCCACAAGAACTGTCTTAGCGAAAGGCTTCTTGAGGGGAAAGCTGTAACTCTGTGAGATGATTTCACAGAACACAAAGAAGTTTCTCAGAAAGCTTCTTTCTGTTTGTTATCGTAGGATATTTCCTTTGGCCGTATACTATTCAAAGGCAACCGAAATATCTGTTCTGAGATTCCACAGAAATAAGGCTAGCAAAGAAATCTACGAAATACAGATGTAACTCTTTGAGATAAATTGACAGAACACTAAGCGGTTTCTCAGAAAGCTTCTTTCCAGATTTCATCTGAGGATATTTCCTTTTTCACCATAGCCCTCTATGGGCTTCCAAATATCACTTTGCCAATTCCACAAGAACTGTCTTAGCTAAAGGCTTCTTGAGGGGAAAGCTGTAACTCTGTGAGATGATTTCACAGAACACAAAGAAGTTTCTCAGAAAGCTTCTTTCTCTTTGTTATCGTAGGATATTTCCTTTGGCCGTATAGTATTCAAAGGCAACCGAAATATCTGTTCTGAGATTCCACAGAAATAAGGCTAGCAAAGAGATCTACGAAATACAGATGTAACTCTGTGAGATGAATTAACAGAACACTAAGCAGTTTCTCAGAAAGCTTCTTTCCAGATTTCATCTGAGGATATTTCCTTTTTCACCATAGCCCTCTATGGGTTTCCAAATATCACTTTGCCAATTCCAAAGGAACTGTCTTAGCGAAAGGCTTCTTGAGGGGAAAACTGTAACTCTGTGAGATGATTTCACAGAACACAAAGAAGTTTCTCAGAAAGCTTCTTTCTCTTTGTTATCGGAGGATATTTCCTTTGGCCCTATAGTCTTCAAAGGGATCCGAAATATCTGTTCTCAGATTCCACAGAAATAAGGCTAGCAAAGAGATCCACGAAATACAGATGTAACTCTGTGAGATGAATTAACAGAACACTAAGCAGTTTCTCAGAAAGCTTCTTTCCAGATATCATCTGAGGATATTTCCTTTCTCACCATAGCCCTCTATGGGCTTCCAAATATCACTTTGCCAATTCCACAAGAACTGTCTTAGCGAAAGGCTTCTTGAGGGGAAAGCTGTAACTCTGTGAGATGATTTCACAGAACACAAAGAAGTTTCTCAGAAACCTTCTTTCTCTTTGTTATCGGAGGATATTTCCTTTGGCCCTATAGTCTTCAAAGGGATCCGAAATATCTGTTCTCAGATTCCACAGAAATAAGGCTAGCAAAGAGATCCACGAAATGTAGATGTAACTCTGTGAGATGAATTAACAGAACATTAAGCAGTTTCTCGGAAAGCTTCTTTCCAGATTTCATCTGAGGATATTTCCTTTCTCACCATAGCCCTCTATGGGCTTCCAAATATCACTTTGCCAATTCCACAAGAACTGTCTTAGCGAAAGGCTTCTTGAGGGGAAAGCTGTAACTCTTTGAGATGATTTCACAGAACACAAAGAAGTTTCTCAGAAAGCTTCTTTCTCTTTGTTATCGGAGGATATTTCCTTTGGTCCTATAGTCTTCAAAGGGATCCGAAATATCTGTTCTCAGATTCCACAGAAATAAGGCTTGCTAAGAGATCCAGGAAATACAGATGTAACTCTTTGAGATGAATTAACAGAACACTAAGTAGTTTCTCAGAAAGCTTCTTTCCAGATTTAATCTGAGGATACTTCCTTTTTCAGCATAGCCCTCTATGGGCTTCCAAATATCACTTTGCCAATTCCACAAGAACTGTCTTAGCGAAAGGCTTCTTGAGGGGAAAGCTGTAACTCTGTGAGATGATTTCACAGAACACAAAGAAGTTTCTCAGAAAGCTTCTTTCTGTTTGTTATCGTAGGATATTTCCTTTGGCCGTATACTATTCAAAGGCAACCGAAATATCTGTTCTGAGATTCCACAGAAATAAGGCTAGCAAAGAAATCTACGAAATACAGATGTAATTCTGTGAGATGAATTGACAGAACACTAAGCAGTTTCTCAGAAAGCTTCTTTCCAGATTTCATCTGAGGATACTTCCTTTTTCACCATAGCCCTGTATGGGCTTCCATATATCACTTTGCCAATTCCACAAGAACTGTCTTAGCGAAAGGCTTCTTGAGGGGAAAGCTGTAACTCTGTGAGATGATTTCAGAGAACACAAAGAAGTTTCTCAGAAAGCTTCTTTCCCTTTGTTATCGGAGGATATTTCCTTTGGCCCTATAGTCTTCAAGGGGATCCGAAATATCTGTTCTCAGATTCCACAGAAATAAGGCTAGCAAAGAGATCCACGAAATACAGATGTAACTCTGTGAGATGAATTGACAGAACACTAAGCAGTTTCTCAGAAAGCTTCTTTCCAGATTTCATCTGAGGATATTTCCTTTTTCACCATAGCCCTCTATGGGCTTCCAAATATCACATTGCCAATTCCACAAGAACTGTCTTAGCGAAAGGCTTCTTGAGGGGAAAGCTGTAACTCTGTGAGATGATTTCACAGAACACAAAGAAGTTTCTCAGAAAGCTTCTTTCTCTTTGTTATCGGAGGATATTTCCTTTGGCCGTGTAGTCTTCAAGGGGATCTGAAATATCTGTTCTCAGATTCCACAGAAATAAGGCTAGCAAAGAGATCCACGAAATACAGATGTAACTCTGTGAGATGAATTAGCAGAACACTAAGCATTTTTTCAGAAAGCTTCTTTCCAGATTTCATCTGAGGATATTTCCTTTTTCACCATAGCCCTCTTTGGGCTTCCAAACATCACTTTGCCAATACCACAAGAACTGTCTTAGCGAAAGGCTTCTTGAGGGGAAAGCTGTAACTCTGTGAGATGATTTCACAGAACACAAAGAAGTTTCTCAGAAAGCTTCTTTCTCTTTGTTATCGGAGGATATTTCTTTTGGCCGTATAGTATTCAAAGGCAACCGAAATATCTGTTCTCAGATTCCAAGAAATAAGGCTAGCAAAGAGATCCACGAAATACAGATGTAACTCTGTGAGTTGAATTAACAGAACACTAAGCAGTTTCTCAGAAAGCTTCTTTCCAGATTTCATCTGAGGATATTTCCTTTTTCACCATAGCCCTCTATGAGCTTCCAAATATCACTTTGCCAATTCCATAAGAACCGTCTCAGCGAAAGGCTTCTTGAAGGGAAAGTTGTAACTCTGTGAGATGATTTCACAGCACACAAAGAAGTTTCTCAGAAAGCTTCTTTCTCTTTTTTATCGGAGGATATTTCCGTTGGCCCTATAGTCTTCAAAGGGATCCGAAATATCTGTTCTCAGATTCCACAGAAATAAGGCTAGCAAAGAGATCCACGAAATACAGATGTAACTCTGTGAGATGAATTTACAGAACACTAAGCGGTTTTTCAGAAATCTTCTTTCCAGATATCATCTGAGGATATTTCCTTTTTCACCATCGCCCTCTATGGGCTTCCAAATATCACTTTGCCAATTCCACAAGAACTGTCTTAGCGAAAGGCTTCTTGAGGGGAAAGCTGTAACTCTGTGAGATGATTTCACAGAACACAAAGAAGTTTCTCAGAAAGCTTCTTTCTCTTTGTTATCGGAGGATATTTCCTTTGGCCATATAGTCTTCAAAGGGATCCGAAATATCTGTTCTCAGATTCCAGAGAAATAAGTCTAACAAAGAGATCCACGAAATACAGATGTAACTCTGTGAGATGAATTAACAGAACACTAAGCAGTTTCTCAGAAAGCTTCTTTCCAGATTTCATCTGAGGATACTTCCTTTTTCACAATAGCCCTCTATGGGTTTCCAAATATCACTTTGCCAATTCCACAAGAACTGTCTTAGCGAAAGGCTTCTTGAGGGGAAAGCTGTAACTCTGTGAGATGATTTCACAGAACACAAAGAAGTTTCTCAGAAAGCTTCTTTCTCTTTGTTATCGGAGGATATTTCCTTTGGTCCTATAGTCTTCAAAGGGATCCGAAATATCTGTTCTCAGATTCCACAGAAATAAGGCTTGCTAAGAGATCCAGGAAATGCAGATGTAACTCTTCGAGATGAATTAACAGAACACTAAATAGTTTCTCAGAAAGCTTCTTTCCAGATTTCATCTGAGGATATTTCCTTTTTCACCATAGCCCTCTATGGGCTTCCAAATATCACTTTGCCAATTCCACAAGAACTGTCTTAGCGAAAGGCTTCTTGAGGGGAAAGCTGTAACTCTGTGAGATGATTTCACAGAACACAAAGAAGTTTCTCAGAAAGCTTCTTTCTGTTTGTTATCGTAGGATATTTCCTTTGGCCGTATACTATTCAAAGGCAACCGAAATATCTGTTCTGAGATTCCACAGAAATAAGGCTAGCAAAGAAATCTACGAAATACAGATGTAACTCTTTGAGATAAATTGACAGAACACTAAGCGGTTTCTCAGAAAGCTTCTTTCCAGATTTCATCTGAGGATATTTCCTTTTTCACCATAGCCCTCTATGGGCTTCCAAATATCACTTTGCCAATTCCACAAGAACTGTCTTAGCTAAAGGCTTCTTGAGGGGAAAGCTGTAACTCTGTGAGATGATTTCACAGAACACAAAGAAGTTTCTCAGAAAGCTTCTTTCTCTTTGTTATCGTAGGATATTTCCTTTGGCCGTATAGTATTCAAAGGCAACCGAAATATCTGTTCTGAGATTCCACAGAAATAAGGCTAGCAAAGAGATCTACGAAATACAGATGTAACTCTGTGAGATGAATTAACAGAACACTAAGCAGTTTCTCAGAAAGCTTCTTTCCAGATTTCATCTGAGGATATTTCCTTTTTCACCATAGCCCTCTATGGGTTTCCAAATATCACTTTGCCAATTCCAAAGGAACTGTCTTAGCGAAAGGCTTCTTGAGGGGAAAACTGTAACTCTGTGAGATGATTTCACAGAACACAAAGAAGTTTCTCAGAAAGCTTCTTTCTCTTTGTTATCGGAGGATATTTCCTTTGGCCCTATAGTCTTCAAAGGGATCCGAAATATCTGTTCTCAGATTCCACAGAAATAAGGCTAGCAAAGAGATCCACGAAATACAGATGTAACTCTGTGAGATGAATTAACAGAACACTAAGCAGTTTCTCAGAAAGCTTCTTTCCAGATATCATCTGAGGATATTTCCTTTCTCACCATAGCCCTCTATGGGCTTCCAAATATCACTTTGCCAATTCCACAAGAACTGTCTTAGCGAAAGGCTTCTTGAGGGGAAAGCTGTAACTCTGTGAGATGATTTCACAGAACACAAAGAAGTTTCTCAGAAACCTTCTTTCTCTTTGTTATCGGAGGATATTTCCTTTGGCCCTATAGTCTTCAAAGGGATCCGAAATATCTGTTCTCAGATTCCACAGAAATAAGGCTAGCAAAGAGATCCACGAAATGTAGATGTAACTCTGTGAGATGAATTAACAGAACATTAAGCAGTTTCTCGGAAAGCTTCTTTCCAGATTTCATCTGAGGATATTTCCTTTCTCACCATAGCCCTCTATGGGCTTCCAAATATCACTTTGCCAATTCCACAAGAACTGTCTTAGCGAAAGGCTTCTTGAGGGGAAAGCTGTAACTCTTTGAGATGATTTCACAGAACACAAAGAAGTTTCTCAGAAAGCTTCTTTCTCTTTGTTATCGGAGGATATTTCCTTTGGTCCTATAGTCTTCAAAGGGATCCGAAATATCTGTTCTCAGATTCCACAGAAATAAGGCTTGCTAAGAGATCCAGGAAATACAGATGTAACTCTTTGAGATGAATTAACAGAACACTAAGTAGTTTCTCAGAAAGCTTCTTTCCAGATTTAATCTGAGGATACTTCCTTTTTCAGCATAGCCCTCTATGGGCTTCCAAATATCACTTTGCCAATTCCACAAGAACTGTCTTAGCGCAAAGCTTCTTTAGGGGAAAGCTGTAACTCGGTGAGATGATTTCACGGAACACAAAGAATTTTCTCGGAAAGCTTCTTTCTGTTTGTTATCGGAGGATATTTCCTTTGGCCCTTTAGTTTTCAAAGGGTTCCGAAATATCTGTTCTCAGATTCCACAGAAATAAGGCTAGCAAAGAGATCTACGAAATACAGATGTAACTCTTTGAGATGAATTGACAGAACACTAAGCGGTTTCTCAGAAATCTTCTTTCCAGATTTCATCTGAGGATATTTCCTTTTTCACCATCGCCCTCTATGGGCTTCCAAATATCACTTTGCCAATTCCACAAGAACTGTCTTAGCGAAAGGCTTCTTGAGGGGAAAGCTGTTACTCTGTGAGATGATTTCACAGAACACAAAGAAGTTTCTCAGAAAGCTTCTTTCTCTTTGTTATCGGAGGATATTTCCTTTGGCCATATAGTCTTCAAAGGGATCCGAAATATCTGTTCTCAGATTCCACAGAAAGAAGTCTAACAAAGAGATCCACGAAATACAGATGTAACTCTGTGAGATGAATTAACAGAACACTAAGCAGTTTCTCAGAAAGCTTCTTTCCAGATTTCATCTGAGGATATTTCGTTTTTCACCATAGCCCTCTATGGGCTTCCAAATATCACTTTGCCAATCCCACAAGAACTGTCTTAGCGAAAGGCTTCTTGAGGGGAAAGCTGTAACTCTGTGAGATGATTTCACAGCACACAAAGAAGTTTCTCAGAAAGCTTCTTTCTCTTTTTTATCGGAGGATATTTCCGTTGGCCCTATAGACTTCAAAGGGATCCGAAATATCTGTTCTCAGATTCCACAGAAATAAGGCTAGCAAAGAGATCCACGAAATACAGATGTAACTCTGTGAGATGAATTTACAGAACACTAAGCGGTTTTTCAGAAATCTTCTTTCCAGATTTCATCTGAGGATATTTCCTTTTTCACCATCGCCCTCTATGGGCTTCCAAATATCACTTTGCCAATTCCACAAGAACTGTCTTAGCGAAAGGCTTCTTGAGGGGAAAGCTGTAACTCTGTGAGATGATTTCACAGAACACAAAGAAGTTTCTCAGAAAGCTTCTTTCTCTTTGTTATCGGAGGATATTTCCTTTGGCCATATAGTCTTCAAAGGGATCCGAAATATCTGTTCTCAGATTCCAGAGAAATAAGTCTAACAAAGAGATCCACGAAATACAGATGTAACTCTGTGAGATGAATTAACAGAACACTAAGCAGTTTCTCAGAAAGCTTCTTTCCAGATTTCATCTGAGGATACTTCCTTTTTCACAATAGCCCTCTATGGGCTTCCAAATATCACTTTGCCAATTCCACAAGAACTGTCTTAGCGAAAGGCTTCTTGAGGGGAAAGCTGTAACTCTGTGAGATGATTTCACAGAACACAAAGAAGTTTCTCAGAAAGCTTCTTTCTCTTTGTTATCGGAGGATATTTCCTTTGGCCCTATAGTCTTGAAAGGGATCCGAAATATCTGTTCTCAGATTCCACAGAAATAAGGCTTGCTAAGAGATCCAGGAAATGCAGATGTAACTCTTCGAGATGAATTAACAGAACACTAAATAGTTTCTCAGAAAGCTTCTTTCCAGATTTCATCTGAGGATATTTCCTTTTTCACCATAGCCCTCTATGGGCTTCCAAATATCACTTTGCCAATTCCACAAGAACTGTCTTAGCGAAAGGCTTCTTGAGGGGAAAGCTGTAACTCTGTGAGATGATTTCACAGAACACAAAGAAGTTTCTCAGAAAGCTTCTTTCTGTTTGTTATCGTAGGATATTTCCTTTGGCCGTATACTATTCAAAGGCAACCGAAATATCTGTTCTGAGATTCCACAGAAATAAGGCTAGCAAAGAAATCTACGAAATACAGATGTAACTCTTTGAGATAAATTGACAGAACACTAAGCGGTTTCTCAGAAAGCTTCTTTCCAGATTTCATCTGAGGATATTTCCTTTTTCACCATAGCCCTCTATGGGCTTCCAAATATCACTTTGCCAATTCCACAAGAACTGTCTTAGCGAAAGGCTTCTTGAGGGGAAAGCTGTAACTCTGTGAGATGATTTCACAGAACACAAAGAAGTTTCTCAGAAAGCTTCTTTCTGTTTGTTATCGTAGCATATTTCCTTTGGCCGTATAGTATTCAAAGGCAACCGAACTATCTGTTCTGAGATTCCACAGAAATAAGGCTAGCAAAGAGATCTACGAAATACAGATGTAACTCTGTGAGATGAATTAACAGAACACTAAGCAGTTTCTCAGAAAGCTTCTTTCCAGATTTCATCTGAGGATATTTCCTTTTTCACCATAGCCCTCTATGGGTTTCCAAATATCACTTTGCCAATTCCAAAGGAACTGTCTTAGCGAAAGGTTTCTTGAGGGGAAAACTGTAACTCTGTGAGATGATTTCACAGAACACAAAGAAGTTTCTCAGAAAGCTTCTTTCTCTTTGTTATCCGAGGATATTTCCTTTGGCCCTATAGTCTTCAAACGGATCCGAAGTATCTGTTCTCAGATTCCACAGAAATAAGGCTAGCAAAGAGATCCACGAAATACAGATGTAACTCTGTGAGGTGAATTAACAGAACACAAAGTAGTTTCTCAGAAAGCTTCTTTCCAGATTTCATCTGAGGATATTTCCTTTTTCACCATAGCCCTCTATGGGCTTCCAAATATCACTTTGTCAATTCCATAAGAACCGTCTCAGCGAAAGGCTTCTTGAGGGGAAAGTTGTAACTCTGTGAGATGATTTCACAGCACACAAAGAAGTTTCTCAGAAAGCTTCTTTCTCTTTGTTATCGGATTATATTTCCTTTGGCCCTATAGTCTTCAAAGGGATCCGAAATATCTGTTCTCAGATTCCACAGAAATAAGGCTAGCAAAGAGATCCACGAAATACAGATGTAACTCTGTGAGATGAATTGACAGAACACTAAGCAGTTTCTCAGAAATCTTCTTTCCAGATTTCATCTGAGGGTATTTCCTTTTTCACCATAGCCCTCTATGGGCTTCCAAATATCACTTTGCCAATTCCACAAGAACTGTCTTAGCGAAAGGCTTCTTGAGGGGAAAGCTGTAACTCTGTGAGGTGATTTCACAGAACACAAAGAAGTTTCTCAGAAAGCTTTTTTCTCTTTGTTATCGGAGGATATTTCCTTTGGCCCTATAGTCTTGAAAGGGATCCGAAATATCTGTTCTCAGATTCCACAGAAATAAGGCTTGCTAAGAGATCCAGGAAATGCAGATGTAACTCTTTGAGATGAATTAACAGAACACTAAGTAGTTTCTCAGAAAGCTTCTTTCCAGATTTCATCTGAGGATATTTCCTTTTTCACCATAGCCCTCTATGGGCTTCCAAATATCACTTTGCCAATTCCACAAGAACTGTCTTAGCGAAAGGCTTCTTGAGGGGAAAGCTGTAACTCTGTGAGATGATTTCACAGAACACAAAGAAGTTTCTCAGAAAGCTTCTTTCTGTTTGTTATCGTAGGATATTTCCTTTGGCCGTATAGTATTCAAAGGCAACCGAAATATCTGTTCTGAGATTCCACAGAAATAAGGCTAGCAAAGAGATCTACGAAATACAGATGTAACTCTCTGAGATGAATTGACAGAACACTAAGCGGTTTCTCAGAAAGCTTCTTTCCAGATTTCATCTGAGGATATTTCCTTTTTCACCATCGCCCTCTATGGGCTTCCAAATATCACTTTGCCAATTCCACAAGAACTGTCTTAGCGAAAGGCTTCTTGAGGGGAAAGCTGGAACTCTGTGAGATGATTTCACAGAACACAAAGAAGTTTCTCAGAAAGCTTCTTTCTCTTTGTTATCGGAGGATATTTCCTTTGGCCCTATAGTCTTCAAAGGGATCCGAAATATCTGTTCTCAGATTCCACAGAAATAAGTCTAACAAAGAGATCCACGAAATACAGATGTAACTCTGTGAGATGAATTGACAGAACACTAAGCAGTTTCTCAGAAAGCTTCTTTCCAGATTTCATCTGAGGATATTTCCTTTTTCACCATAGCCCTCTATGGGCTTCCAAATATCACTTTGCCAATTCCACAAGAACTGTCTTAGCGAAAGGCTTCTTGAGGGGAAAGCTGTAACTCTGTGAGATGATTTCACAGAACACAAAGAAGTTTCTCATAAAGCTTCTTTCTCTTTGTTATCGGAGGATATTTCCTTTGGCCCTATAGTCTTCAAAGGGATCCGAAATATCTGTTCTCAGATTCCACAGAAATAAGGCTTGCTAAGAGATCCAGGAAATGCAGATGTAACTCTTTGAGATGAATTAACAGAACACTAAGTAGTTTCTCAGAAAGCTTCTTTCCAGATTTCATCTAAGGGTATTTCCTTTTTCACCATAGCCCTCTATGGGCTTCCAAATCTCACTTTGCCAATTCCACAAGAACTGTCTTAGCGAAAGGCTTCTTGAGGGGAAAGCTGTAACTCTGTGAGGTGATTTCACAGAACACAAAGAAGTTTCTCAGAAAGCTTCTTTCTCTTTGTTATCGGACGATATTTCCTTTGGCCCTATAGTCTTCAAAGGGATCCGAAATATCTGTTCTCAGATTCCACAGAAATAAGGCTAGCAAAGAGATCCACGAAATACAGATGTAACTCTGGGAGATGAATTAACAAAACACTAAGAGGTTTCTCAGAAAGTTCTTTCCAGATTTCATCTGAGCATATTTCCTTTTTCACCCTAGCCCTCTAGGGACTTCCAAATATCACTTTGCCAATTCCACAAGAACTGTCTTAGCGAAAGGCTTCTTGAGGGGAAAGCTGTAACTCTGTGAGATGATTTCACAGAACACAAAGAAGTTTCTCAGAAAGCTTCTTTCTCTTTGTTATCGGAGGATATTTCCTTTGGCCGTATAGTATTCAAAGGCAACCGAAATATCTGTTCTCAGATTCCACAAAAAAAAGGCTAGCAAAGAGATCCACGAAATACAGATGTCACTCTGTGAGATGAATTAACAGAACACTAAGCAGTTTCTGAGAAAACTTCTTTCCAGATATCATCTGAGGATATTTCCTTTCTCACCATAGCCGTCTATGGGCTTCCAAATATCACTTTGCCAATTCCACAAGAACTGTCTTAGCGAAAAGCTTCTTGAGAGGAAAGCTGTAACTCTGTGAGATGATTTCACGGAACACAAAGAAGTTTCTCGGAAAGCTTCTTTCTGTTTGTTATCGGAGGATATTTCCTTTGGCCCTTTAGTCTTCAAAGGGTTCCGAAATATCTGTTCTCATATTCCACAGAAATAAGGCTAGCAAAGAGATCTACGAAATACAGATGTAACTCTTTGAGATGAATTGACAGAACACTAAGCGGTTTCTCAGAAATCTTCTTTCCAGATTTCATCTGAGGATATTTCCTTTTTCACCATAGCCCTCTATGGGCTTCCAAATATCACTTTGCCAATTCCACAAGAACTGTCTTAGCGAAAGGCTTCTTGAGGGGAAAGCTGTAACTCTGTGAGATGATTTCACAGAACACAAAGAAGTTTCTCAGAAAGCTTCTTTCTCTTTGTTATCGGAGGATATTTCCTTTGGCCCTATAGTCTTCAAAGGGATCCGAAATATCTGTTCTCAGATTCCACAGAAATAAGGCTTGCTAAGAGATCCAGGAAATGCAGATGTAACTCTTTGAGATGAATTAACAGAACACTAAGTAGTTTCTCAGAAAGCTTCTTTCCAGATTTCATCTGAGGATATTTCCTTTTTCACCATAGCCCTCTATGGGCTTCCAAATATCAGTTTGCCAATTCCACAAGAACTGTCTTAGCGAAAGGCTTCTTGAGGGGAAAGCTGTAACTCTGTGAGATGATTTCACAGAACACAAAGAAGTTTCTCAGAAAGCTTCTTTCTGTTTGTTATCGTAGGATATTTCCTTTGGCCGTATAGTATTCAAAGGCAACCGAAATATCTGTTCTGAGACTACACAGAAATAAGGCTAGCAAAGAGATCTACGAAATACAGATGTAACTCTTTGTGATGAATTGACAGAACACTAAGCGGTTTCTCAGAAAGCTTCTTTCCAGATTTCATCTGAGGATATTTCCTTTTTCACCATAGCCCTCTATGGGCTTCCAAATATCACTTTGCCAATTCCACAAGAACTGTCTTAGCGAAAGGCTTCTTGAGGGGAAAGCTGTAACTCTGTGAGATGATTTCACAGAACACAAAGAAGTTTCTCAGAAAGCTTCTTTCTGTTTGTTATCGTAGGATATTTCCTTTGGCCGTATAGTATTCAAAGGCAACCGAAATATCTGTTCTGAGACTCCACAGAAATAAGGCTAGCAAAGAGATCTACGAAATACAGATGTAACTCTTTGTGATGAATTGACAGAACACTAAGCGGTTTCTCAGAAAGCTTCTTTCCAGATTTCATCTGAGGATATTTCCTTTTTCACCATAGCCCTCTATGGGCTTCCAAATATCACTTTGCCAATTCCACAAGAACTGTCTTAGCGAAAGGCTTCTTGAGGGGAAAGTTGCACTCTGTGAGATGATTTCACAGCACACAAAGAAGTTTCTCAGAAAGCTTCTTTCTCTTTGTTATCGGATTATATTTCCTTTGCCCTATAGTCTTCAAAGGGATCCGAAATATCTCTTCTCAGATTCCACAGAAATAAGGCTAGCAAAGAGATCCACGAAATACAGATGTAACTCTGTGAGATGAATTGACAGAACACTAAGCAGTTTCTCAGAAAGCTTCTTTCCAGATTTCATCTGAGGATATTTCCTTTTTCACCGTAGCCCTCTATGTGCTTCCAAATATCACTTTGCCAATTCCACAAGAACTGTCTTAGCGAAAGTCTTCTTGAGGGGAAAGCTGTAACTCTGTGAGGTGATTTCACAGAACACAAAGAAGTTTCTCAGAAAGCTTTTTTCTCTTTGTTATCGGAGGATATTTCCTTTGGCCCTATAGTCTTCAAAGGGATCCGAAATATCTGTTCTCAGATTCCACAGAAATAAGGCTAGCAAAGAGATCCACGAAATACAGATGTAACTCTGGGAGATGAAATAACAAAACACTAAGCAGTTTCTCAGAAAGTTCTTTCCAGATTTCATCTGAGCATATTTCCTTTTTCACCCTAGCCCTCTAGGGACTTCCAAATATCACTTTGCCAATTCCACAAGAACTGTCTTAGCGAAAGGCTTCTTGAGGGGAAAGCTGTAACTCTGTGAGATGATTTCACAGAACACAAAGAAGTTTCTCAGAAAGCTTCTTTCTCTTTGTTATCGGAGGATATTTCCTTTGGCCGTATAGTATTCAAAGGCAACCGAAATATCTGTTCTCAGATTCCACAGAAATAAGGCTAGCAAAGAGATCCACGAAATACAGATGTCACTCTGTGAGATGAATTAACAGAACACTAAGCAGTTTCTCAGAAAGCTTCTTTCCAGATATCATCTGAGGATATTTCCTTTCTCACCATAGCCCTCTATGGGCTTCCAAATATCACTTTGCCAATTCCACAAGAACTGTCTTAGCGAAAGGCTTCTTGAGGGGAAAGCTGTAACTCTGTGAGATGATTTCACAGAACACAAAGAAGTTTCTCAGAAACCTTCTTTCTCTTTGTTATCGGAGGATATTTCCTTTGGCCCTATAGTCTTCAAAGGGATCCGAAATATCTGTTCTCAGATTCCACAGAAATAAGGCTAGCAAAGAGATCCAGGAAATGCAGATGTAACTCTGTGAGATGAATCAACAGAACATTAAGCAGTTTCTCGGAAAGATTCTTTCCAGATTTCATCTGAGGATATTTCCTATTTCACCATTGCCCTCTATGGGCTTCCAAATATCACTTTGCCAATTCCAGAAGAACTGTCTTAGCAAAAAGCTTCTTGAGAGGAAAGCTGTAACTCTGTGAGATGATTTCACAGAACACAAAGAAGTTTCTCAGAAAGCTTCTTTCTCTTTGTTATCGGAGGATATTTCCTTTGGTCCTATAGTCTTCAAAGGGATCCGAAATATCTGTTCTCAGATTCCACAGAAATAAGGATTGCTAAGAGATCCAGGAAATACAGATGTAACTCTTTGAGAAGAATGAACAGAACACTAAGTAGTTTCTCAGAAAGCTTTTTTCCAGATTTCATCTGAGGATATTTCCTTTTTCACCATAGCCCTCTATGGGCTTCCAAATATCACTTTGCCAATTCCACAAGAACTGTCTTAGCGAAAAGCTTCTTGAGGGGAAAGCTGTAACTCTGTGAGATGATTTCACGGAACACAAAGAAGTTTCTCGGAAAGCTTCTTTCTGTTTGTTATCGGAGGATATTTCCTTTGGCCCTTTAGTCTTCAAAGGGTTCCGAAATATCTGTTCTCAGATTCCACAGAAATAAGACTGGCAAAGAGATCTACGAAATACAGATGTAACTCTTTGAGATGAATTGACAGAACACTAAGCGGTTTCTCAGAAATCTTCTTTCCAGATTTCATCTGAGGATATTTCCTTTTTCACCATCGCCCTCTATGGGCTTCCAAATATCACTTTGCCAATTCCACAAGAACTGTCTTAGCGAAAGGCTTCTTGAGGGGAAAGCTGTAACTCTGTGAGATGATTTCACAGAACACAAAGAAGTTTCTCAGAAAGCTTCTTTCTCTTTTTTATCGGAGGATATTTCCTTTGGCCATATAGTCTTCAAAGGGATCCGAAATATCTGTTCTCAGATTCCACAGAAATAAGTCTAACAAAGAGATCCACGAAATACAGATGTAACACTGTGAGATGAATTAACAGAACACTAAGCAGTTTCTCAGAAAGCTTCTTTCCAGATTTCATCTGAGGATATTTCCTTTTTCACCATAGCCCTCTATGGGCTTCCAAATATCAGTTTGCCAATTCCACAAGAACTGTCTTAGCGAAAGGCTTCTTGAGGGGAAAGCTGTAACTCTGTGAGATGATTTCACAGAACACAAAGAAGTTTCTCAGAAAGCTTCTTTCTCTTTGTTATCGGAGGATATTTCCTTTGGCCATATAGTCTTCAAAGGGATCCGAAATATCTGTTCTCAGATTCCACAGAAAGAAGTCTAACAAAGAGATCCACGAAATACAGATGTAACTCTGTGAGATGAATTAACAGAACACTAAGCAGTTTCTCAGAAAGCTTCTTTCCAGATTTCATCTGAGGATATTTCGTTTTTCACCATAGCCCTCTATGGGCTTCCAAATATCACTTTGCCAATCCCACAAGAACTGTCTTAGCGAAAGGCTTCTTGAGGGGAAAGCTGTAACTCTGTGAGATGATTTCACAGAACACAAAGAAGTTTCTCAGAAACCTTCTTTCTCTTTGTTATCGGAGGATATTTCCTTTGGCCCTATAGTCTTCAAAGGGATCCGAAATATCTGTTCTCAGATTCCACAGAAATAAGGCTTGCTAAGAGATCCAGGAAATGCAGATGTAACTCTTTGAGATGAATTAACAGAACACTAAGTAGTTTCTCAGAAAGCTTCTTTCCAGATTTCATCTGAGGATATTTCCTTTTTCACCATAGCCCTCTATGGGCTTCCAAATATCAGTTTGCCAATTCCACAAGAACTGTCTTAGCGAAAGGCTTCTTGAGGGGAAAGCTGTAACTCTGTGAGATGATTTCACAGAACACAAAGAAGTTTCTCAGAAAGCTTCTTTCTGTTTGTTATCGTAGGATATTTCCTTTGGCCGTATAGTATACAAAGGCAACCGAAATATCTGTTCTGAGACTCCACAGAAATAAGGCTAGCAAAGAGATCTACGAAATACAGATGTAACTCTTTGTGATGAATTGACAGAACACTAAGCGGTTTCTCAGAAAGCTTCTTTCCAGATTTCATCTGAGGATATTTCCTTTTTCACCATAGCCCTCTATGGGCTTCCAAATATCACTTTGCCAATTCCACAAGAACTGTCTTAGCGAAAGGCTTCTTGAGGGGAAATCTGTAACTCTGTGAGATGATTTCACAGAACACAAAGAAGTTTCTCAGAAAGCTTCTTTCTCTTTGTTATCGGAGGATATTTCCTTTGGCCATATAGTCTTCAAAGGGATCCGAAATATCTGTTCTCAGATTCCACAGAAATAAGTCTAACAAAGAGATCCACGAAATACAGATGTAACACTGTGAGATGAATTAACAGAACACTAAGCAGTTTCTCAGAAAGCTTCTTTCCAGATTTCATCTGAGGATATTTCCTTTTTCACCATAGCCCTCTATGGGCTTCCAAATATCACTTTGCCAATTCCACAAGAACTGTCTTAGCGAAAGGCTTCTTGAGGGGAAAGCTGTAACTCTGTGAGATGATTTCACAGAACACAAAGAAATTTCTCAGAAAGCTTCTTTCTCTTTGTTATCGGATGATATTTCCTTTGGCCATATAGTCTTCAAAGGGATCCGAAATATCTGTTCTCAGATTCCACAGAAATAAGTCTAACAAAGAGATCCACGAAATACAGATGTAACTCTGTGAGATGAATTAACAGAACACTAAGCAGTTTCTCAGAAAGCTTCTTTCCAGATTTCATCTGAGGATATTTCGTTTTTCACCATAGCCCTCTATGGGCTTCCAAATATCACTTTGCCAATCCCACAAGAACTGTCTTAGCGAAAGGCTTCTTGAGGGGAAAGCTGTAACTCTGTGAGATGATTTCACAGAACACAAAGAAGTTTCTCAGAAAGCTTCTTTCTCTTTGTTATCGGAGGATATTTCCTTTGGCCCTATAGTCTTCAAAGGGATCCGAAATATCTGTTCTCAGATTCCACAGAAATAAGGCTTGCTAAGAGATCCAGGAAATGCAGATGTAACTCTTTGAGATGAATTAACAGAACACTAAGTAGTTTCTCAGAAAGCTTCTTTCCAGATTTCATCTGAGGATATTTCCTTTTTCACCATAGCCCTCTATGGGCTTCCAAATATCAGTTTGCCAATTCCACAAGAACTGTCTTAGCGAAAGGCTTCTTGAGGGGAAAGCTGTAACTCTGTGAGATGATTTCACAGAACACTAAGAAGTTTCTCAGAAAGCTTCTTTCTGTTTGTTATCGTAGGATATTTCCTTTGGCCGTATAGTATTCAAAGGCAACCGAAATATCTGTTCTGAGACTCCACAGAAATAAGGCTAGCAAAGAGATCTACGAAATACAGATGTAACTCTTTGTGATGAATTGACAGAACACTAAGCGGTTTCTCAGAAAGCTTCTTTCCAGATTTCATCTGAGGATATTTCCTTTTTCACAATAGCCCTCTATGGGCTTCCAAATATCACTTTGCCAATTCCACAAGAACTGTCTTAGCGAAAGGCTTCTTGAGGGGAAAGCTGCAACTCTGTGAGATGATTTCACAGAACACAAAGAAGTTTCTCAGAAAGCTTCTTTCTCTTTGTTATCGGAGGATATTTCCTTTGGCCATATAGTCTTCAAAGGGATCCGAAATATCTGTTCTCAGATTCCACAGAAAGAAGTCTAACAAAGAGATCCACGAAATACAGATGTAACGCTGTGAGATGAATTAACAGAACACTAAGCAGTTTCTCAGAAATCTTCTTTCCAGATTTCATCTGAGGATATTTCGTTTTTCACCATAGCCCTCTATGGGCTTCCAAATATCACTTTGCCAATCCCACAAGAACTGTCTTAGCGAAAGGCTTCTTGAGGGGAAAGCTGTAACTCTGTGAGATGATTTCACAGAACACAAAGAAGTTTCTCAGAAAGCTTCTTTCTCTTTGTTATCGGAGGATATTTCCTTTGGCCCTATAGTCTTCAAAGGGATCCGAAATATCTGTTCTCAGATTCCACAGAAATAAGGCTTGCTAAGAGATCCAGGAAATGCAGATGTAACTCTTTGAGATGAATTAACAGAACACTAAGTAGTTTCTCAGAAAGCTTCTTTCCAGATTTCATCTGAGGATATTTCCTTTTTCACCATAGCCCTCTATGGGCTTCCAAATATCACTTTGCCAATTCCACAAGAACTGTCTTAGCGAAAGGCTTCTTGAGGGGAAAGCTGTAACTCTGTGAGATGATTTCACAGAACACAAAGAAGTTTCTCAGAAAGCTTCTTTCTGTTTGTTATCGTAGGATATTTCCTTTGGCCGTATAGTATTCAAAGGCAACCGAAATATCTGTTCTGAGACTCCACAGAAATAAGGCTAGCAAAGAGATCTACGAAATACAGATGTAACTCTTTGTGATGAATTGACAGAACACTAAGCGGTTTCTCAGAAAGCTTCTTTCCAGATTTCATCTGAGGATATTTCCTTTTTCACCATAGCCCTCTATGGGCTTCCAAATATCACTTTGCCAATTCCACAAGAACTGTCTTAGCGAAAGGCTTCTTGAGGGGAAAGCTGTAACTCTGTGAGATGATTTCACAGAACACAAAGAAGTTTCTCAGAAAGCTTCTTTCTGTTTGTTATCGTAGGATATTTCCTTTGGCCGTATAGTATTCAAAGGCAACCGAAATATCTGTTCTGAGACTCCACAGAAATAAGGCTAGCAAAGAGATCTACGAAATACAGATGTAACTCTTTGTGATGAATTGACAGAACACTAAGCGGTTTCTCAGAAAGCTTCTTTCCAAATTTCATCTGAGGATATTTCCTTTTTCACCATAGCCCTCTATGGGCTTCCAAATATCACTTTGCCAATTCCACAAGAACTGTCTTAGCGAAAGGCTTCTTGAGGGGAATGTTGCACTCTGTGAGATGATTTCACAGCACACAAAGAAGTTTCTCAGAAAGCTTCTTTCTCTTTGTTATCGGATTATATTTCCTTTGCCCTATAGTCTTCAAAGGGATCCGAAATATCTGTTCTCAGATTCCACAGAAATAAGGCTAGCAAAGAGATCCACGAAATACAGATGTAACTCTGTGAGATGAATTGACAGAACACTAAGCAGTTTCTCAGAAAGCTTCTTTCCAGATTTCATCTGAGGATATTTCCTTTTTCACCGTAGCCCTCTATGTGCTTCCAAATATCACTTTGCCAATTCCACAAGAACTGTCTTAGCGAAAGTCTTCTTGAGGGGAAAGCTGTAACTCTGTGAGGTGATTTCACAGAACACAAAGAAGTTTCTCAGAAAGCTTTTTTCTCTTTGTTATCGGAGGATATTTCCTTTGGCCCTATAGTCTTCAAAGGGATCCGAAATATCTGTTCTCAGATTCCACAGAAATAAGGCTAGCAAAGAGATCCACGAAATACAGATGTAACTCTGGGAGATGAAATAACAAAACACTAAGCAGTTTCTCAGAAAGTTCTTTCCAGATTTCATCTGAGCATATTTCCTTTTTCACACTAGCCCTCTAGGGACTTCCAAATATCACTTTGCCAATTCCACAAGAACTGTCTTAGGGAAAGGCTTCTTGAGGGGAAAGCTGTAACTCTGTGAGATGATTTCACAGAACACAAAGAAGTTTCTCAGAAAGCTTCTTTCTCTTTTTTATCGGAGGATATTTCCTTTGGCCGTATAGTATTCAAAGGCAACCGAAATATCTGTTCTCAGATTCCACAGAAATAAGGCTAGCAAAGAGATCCACGAAATACAGATGGAACTCTGTGAGATGAATTAACAGAACACTAAGCAGTTTCTCAGAAAGCTTCTTTCCAGATATCATCTGAGGATATTTCCTTTCTCACCATAGCCCTCTATGGGCTTCCAAATATCACTTTGCCAATTCCACAAGAACTGTCTTAGCGAAAGGCTTCTTGAGGGGAAAGCTGTAACTCTGTGAGATGATTTCACAGAACACAAAGAAGTTTCTCAGAAACCTTCTTTCTCTTTGTTATCGGAGGATATTTCCTTTGGCCCTATAGTCTTCAAAGGGATCCGAAATATCTGTTCTCAGATTCCACAGAAATAAGGCTAGCAAAGAGATCCAGGAAATGCAGATGTAACTCTGTGAGATGAATCAACAGAACATTAAGCAGTTTCTCGGAGAGATTCTTTCCAGATTTCATCTGAGGATATTTCCTATTTCACCATTGCCCTCTATGGGCTTCCAAATATCACTTTGCCAATTCCACAAGAACTGTCTTAGCAAAAAGCTTCTTGAGAGGAAAGCTGTAACTCTGTGAGATGATTTCACAGAACACAAAGAAGTTTCTCAGAAAGCTTCTTTCTCTTTGTTATCGGAGGATATTTCCTTTGGTCCTATAGTCTTCAAAGGGATCCGAAATATCTGTTCTCAGATTCCACAGAAATAAGGATTGCTAAGAGATCCAGGAAATACAGATGTAACTCTTTGAGAAGAATGAACAGAACACTAAGTAGTTTCTCAGAAAGCTTTTTTCCAGATTTCATCTGAGGATATTTCCTTTTTCACCATAGCCCTCTATGGGCTTCCAAATATCACTTTGCCTATTCCACAAGAACTGTCTTAGCGAAAAGCTTCTTGAGGGGAAAGCTGTAACTCTGTGAGATGATTTCACGGAACACAAAGAAGTTTCTCGGAAAGCTTCTTTCTGTTTGTTATCGGAGGATATTTCCTTTGGCCCTTTAGTCTTCAAAGGGTTCCGAAATATCTGTTCTCAGATTCCACAGAAATAAGGCTAGCAAAGAGATCTACGAAATACAGATGTAACTCTTTGAGATGAATTGACAGAACACTAAGCGGTTTCTCAGAAATCTTCTTTCCAGATTTCATCTGAGGATATTTCCTTTTTCACCATAGCCCTCTATGGGCTTCCAAATATCACTTTGCCAATTCCACAAGAACTGTCTTAGCGAAAGGCTGCTTGAGGGGAAAGCTGTAACTCTGTGAGATGATTTCACAGAACACAAAGAAGTTTCTCAGAAAGCTTCTTTCTCTTTGTTATCGGAGGATATTTCCTTTGGCCATATAGTCTTCAAAGGGATCCGAAATATCTGTTCTCAGATTCCACAGAAATAAGTCTAACAAAGAGATCCACGAAATACAGATGTAACACTGTGAGATGAATTAACAGAACACTAAGCAGTTTCTCAGAAAGCTTCTTTCCAGATTTCATCTGAGGATATTTCCTTTTTCACCATAGCCCTCTATGGGCTTCCAAATATCACTTTGCCAATTCCACAAGAACTGTCTTAGCGAAAGGCTTCTTGAGGGGAAAGCTGTAACTCTGTGAGATGATTTCACAAAACACAAAGAAGTTTCTCAGAAAGCTTCTTTCTCTTTGTTATCGGAGGATATTTCCTTTGGCCCTATAGTCTTCAAAGGGATCCGAAATATCTGTTCTCCGATTCCACAGAAATAAGGCTTGCTAAGAGATCCAGGAAATGCAGATGTAACTCTTTGAGATGAATTAACAGAACACTAAGTAGTTTCTCAGAAAGCTTCTTTCCAGATTTCATCTGAGGATATTTCCTTTTTCACCATAGCCCTCTATGGGCTTCCAAATATCAGTTTGCCAATTCCACAAGAACTGTCTTAGCGAAAGGCTTCTTGAGGGGAAAGCTGTAACTCTGTGAGATGATTTCACAGAACACAAAGAAGTTTCTCAGAAAGCTTCTTTCTGTTTGTTATCGGAGGATATTTCCTTTGGCCGTATAGTATTCAAAGGCAACCGAAATATCTGTTCTGAGATTCCACAGAAAAAAGGCTAGCAAAGAGATCTACGAAATACAGATGTAACTCTTTGATATGAATTGACAGAACACTAAGCGGTTTCTCAGAAAGCTTCTTTCCAGATTTCATCTGAGGATATTTCCTTTTTCACCATAGCCTTCTATGGGCTTCCAAATATCACTTTGCCAATTCCACAAGAACTGTCTTAGCGAAAGGCTTCTTGAGGGGAAAGCTGTAACTCTGTGAGATGATTTCACAGAACACAAAGAAGTTTCTCAGAAAGCTTCTTTCTCTTTGTTATCTGAGGATATTTCCTTTGGCCATATAGTCTTCAAAGGGATCCGAAATATTTGTTCTCAGATTCCACAGAAATAAGTCTAACAAAGAGATCCACGAAATACAGATGTAACTCTGTGAGATGAATTAACAGAACACTAAGCAGTTTCTCAGAAAGATTCTTTCCAGATTTCATCTGAGGATATTTCCTTTTTCACCATAGCCCCCTATGGGCTTCCAAATATCACTTTGCCAATTCCACAAGAACTGTCTTAGCGAAAGGCTTCTTGTGGGGAAAGCTGTAACTCTGTGAGGTGATTTCACAGAACACAAAGAAGTTTCTCAGAAAGCTTTTTTCTCTTTGTTATCGGAGGATATTTCCTTTGGCCCTATAGTCTTCAAAGGGATCCGAAATATCTGTTCTCAGATTCCACAGAAATAAGGCTAGCAAAGAGATCCACGAAATACAGATGTAACTCTGGGAGATGAATTAACAAAACACTAAGCGGTTTCTCAGAAAGTTCTTTCCAGATTTCATCTGAGCATATTTCCTTTTTCACCCTAGCCCTCTAGGGACTTAAAAATATCACTTTGCCAATTCCACAAGAACTGTCTTAGCGAAAGGCTTCTTGAGGGGAAAGCTGTAACTCTGTGAGATGATTTCACAGAACACAAAGAAGTTTCTCAGAAAGCTTCTTTCTCTTTGTTATCGGAGGATATTTCCTTTGGTCCTATAGTCTTCAAAGGGATCCGAAATATCTGTTCTCAGATTCCACAGAAATAAGGCTTGCTAAGAAATCCAGGAAATACAGATGTAACTCTTTGAGATGAACTAACAGAACACTAAGTAGTTTCTCAGAAAGCTTCTTTCCAGATTTCATCTGAGGATATTTCCTTTTTCACCTTAGCCCTCTATGGGCTTCCAAATATCACTTTGCCAATTCCACAAGAACTGTCTTAGCGAAAGGCTTCTTGAGGGGAAAGCTGTAACTCTGTGAGATGATTTCACGGAACACAAAGAAGTTTCTCGGAAAGCTTCTTTCTGTTTGTTATCGGAGGATATTTCCTTTGGCCCTTTAGTCTTCAAAGGGTTCCGAAATATCTGTTCTCAGATTCCACAGAAATAAGGCTAGCAAAGAGATCTACGAAATACAGATGTAACTCTTTGAGATGAATTGACAGAACACTAAGCGGTTTCTCAGAAATCTTCTTTCCAGATTTCATCTGAGGATATTTTCTTTTTCAATATCGCCCTCTATGGGCTTCGAAATATCACTTTGCCAATTCCACAAGAACTGTCTTAGCGAAAGGCTTCTTGAGGGGAAAGCTGTAACTCTGTTTGATGATTTCACAGAACACAAAGAAGTTTCTCAGAAAGCTTCTTTCTCTTTGTTATCGGAGGATATTTCCTTTGGCCATATAGTCTTCAAAGGGATCCGAAATATCTGTTCTCAGATTCCACAGAAATAAGTCTAACAAAGAGATCCACGAAATACAGATGTAACTCTGTGAGATGAATTAACAGAACACTAAGCAGTTTCTCAGAAAGCTTCTTTCCAGATTTCATCTGAGGATATTTCCTTTTTCACCATAGCCCTCTATGGGTTTCCAAATATCACTTTGCCAATTCCAAAGGAACTGTCTTAGCGAAAGGCTTCTTGAGGGGAAAGCTGTAACTCTGTGAGATGATTTCACAGCACACAAAGAAGTTTCTCAGAAAGCTTCTTTCTCTTTGTTATCGGATTATATTTCCTTTGGCCCTATAGTCCTCAAAGGGATCCGAAATATCTGTTCTCAGATTCCACAGATATAAGGCTAGCAAAGAGATCCACGAAATACAGATGTAACTCTGTGAGATGAATTGACAGAACACTAAGCAGTTTCTCAGAAAGCTTCTTTCCAGATTTCATCTGAGGGTATTTCCTTTTTCACCATAGCCCTCTATGGGCTTCCAAATATCACTTTACCAATTCCACAAGAACTGTCTTAGCGAAAGGCTTCTTGAGGGGAAAGCTGTAACTCTGTGAGGTGATTTCACAGAACACAGAGAAGTTTCTCAGAAAGCTTTTTTCTCTTTGTTATCGGAGGATATTTCCTTTGGCCCTATAGTCTTCAAAGGGATCCGAAATATCTGTTCTCAGATTCCACAGAAATAAGGCTAGCAAAGAGATCCACGAAATACAGATGTAACTCTGGGAGATGAATTAACAAAACACTAAGCGGTTTCTCAGAAAGTTCTTTCCAGATTTCATCTGAGCATATTTCCTTTTTCACCATCGCCCTCTAGGGACTTCCAAATATCACTTTGCCAATTCCACAAGAACTGTCTTAGCGAAAGACTTCTTGACGGGAAAGCTGTAACTCTGTGAGGTGATTTCACAGAACACAAAGAAGTTTCTCAGAAAGCTTCTTTCTCTTTGTTATCGGAGGATATTTCCTTTGGTCCTATAGTCTTCAAAGGGATCCGAAATATCTGTTCTCAGATTCCACAGAAATAAGGCTTGCTAAGAGATCCAAGAAATACAGATGTAACTCTTTGAGATGAATTAACAGAACACTAAGTAGTTTCTCAGAAAGCTTCTTTCCAGATTTCATCTGAGGATATTTCCTTTTTCACCATAGCCCTCTATGGGCTTCCAAATATCACTTTGCCAATTCCACAAGAACTGTCTTAGCGAAAAGCTTCTTGAGAGGAAAGCTGTAACTCTGTGAGATGATTTCAGGGAACACAAAGAAGTTTCTCGGAAAGCTTCTTTCTGTTTGTTATCGGAGGATATTTCCTTTGGCCCTTTAGTCTTCAAAGGGTTCCGAAATATCTGTTCTCAGATTCCACAGAAATAAGGCTAGCAAAGAGATCTACGAAATACAGATGTAACTCTTTGAGATGAATTGACAGAACACTAAGCGGTTTCTCAGAAATCTTCTTTCCAGATTTCATCTGAGGATATTTCCTTTTTCACCATCGCCCTCTATGGGCTTCCAAATATCACTTTGCCAATTCCACAAGAACTGTCTTAGCGAAAGGCTTCTTGAGGGGAAAGCTGTAACTCTGTGAGATGATTTCACAGAACACAAAGAAGTTTCTCAGAAAGCTTCTTTCTCTTTGTTATCGGAGGATATTTCCTTTGGCCATATAGTCTTCAAAGGGATCCGAAATATCTGTTCTCAGATTCCACAGAAATAAGTCTAACAAAGAATCCACGAAATACAGATGTAACTCTGTGAGATGAATTAACAGAACACTAAGGAGTTTCTCAGAAAGCTTCTTTCCAGATTTCATCTGAGGATATTTCCTTTTTCACCATAGCCCTCTATGGGCTTCCAAATATCACTTTGCCAATTCCATAAGAACTGTCTTAGCGAAAGGCTTCTTGAGAGGAAAGCTGTAACTCTGTGAGATGATTTCACAGAACACAAAGAAGTTTCTCAGAAAGCTTCTTTCTCTTTGTTATCTGAGGATATTTCTTTTGGCCATATAGTCTTCAAAGGGATCCGAAATATCTGTTCTCAGATTCCACAGAAATAAGGCTTGCTGAGAGATCCAGGAAATACAGATGTAACTCTTTGAGATGAATTAACAGAACACTAAGTAGTTTCTCAGAAAGCTTCTTTCCAGATTTCATCTGAGGATATTTCCTTTTTCACCATAGCCCTCTATGGGCTTCCAAATATCACTTTGCCAATTCCACAAGAACTGTCTTAGCGAAAAGCTTCTTGAGGGGAAAGCTGTAACTCTGTGAGATGATTTCACAGAACACAAAGAAGTTTCTCAGAAAGCTTCTTTCTCTTTGTTATCGGAGGATATTTCCTTTGGCCATTTTTTCTTCAAAGGCATCCGAAATATCTGTTCTCAGATTCCACAGAAATAAGTCTAACAAAGAGATCCACGAAATACAGATGTAACTCTGTGAGATGAATTAACAGAACACTAAGCAGTTTCTGAGAAAGCTTCTTTCCAGATTTCATCTGAGGATATTTCCTTTTTCACCATAGCCCTCTATGGGTTTCCAAATATCACTTTGCCAATTCCAAAGGAACTGTCTTAGCGAAAGGCTTCTTGAGGGGAAAGCTGTAACTCTGTGAGATGATTTCACAGAAAACAAAGAAGTTTCTCAGAAAGCTTCTTTCTCTTTGTTATCGGAGGATATTTCCTTTGGCCCTATAGTCTTCAAACGGATCCGAAATATCTGTTCTCAGATTCCACAGAAATAAGGCTAGCAAAGAGATCCACGAAATACAGATGTAACTCTGTGAGGTGAATTAACAGAACACAAAGCAGTTTCTCAGAAAGCTTCTTTCCAGATTTCATCTGAGGATATTTCCTTTTTCACCATAGCCCTCTATGAGCTTCCAAATATCACTTTGTCAATTCCATAAGAACCGTCTCAGCGAAAGGCTTCTTGAGGGGAAAGTTGTAACTCTGTGAGATGATTTCACAGCACACAAAGAAGTTTCTCAGAAAGCTTCTTTCTGTTTGTTTTCGTAGGATATTTCCTTTGGCCGTATAGTATTCAAAGGCAACCGAAATATCTGTTCTGAGATTCCACAGAAATAAGGCTAGCAAAGAGATCCAGGAAATACAGATGTAACTCTTTGAGATGAATTGACAGAACACTAAGCGGTTTCTCAGAAAGCTTCTTTCCAGATTTCATCTGAGGATATTTCCTTTTTCACCATAGCCCTCTAGGGGCTTCCAAATATCACTTTGCCAATTCCACAAGAACTGTCTTAGCGAAAGGCTTCTGGAGGGGAAAGCTGTAACTCTGTGAGATGATTTCACAGAACACAAAGAAGTTTCTCAGAAAGCTTCTTTCTCTTTGTTATCGGAGGATATTTCCTTTGGCCCTATAGTCTTCAAAGGGATCCGAAATATCTGTTCTCAGATTCCACAGAAATAAGGCTTGCTAAGAGATCCAGGAAATGCAGATGTAACTCTTTGAGATGAATTAACAGAACACTAAGTAGTTTCTCAGAAAGCTTCTTTCCAGATTTCATCTGAGGATATTTCCTTTTTCAACATAGCCCTCTATGGCCTTCCAAATATCACTTTGCCAATTCCACAAGAACTGTCTTAGCGAAAGGATTCTTGAGGGGAAAGCTGTAACTCTGTGAGATGATTTCACAGAACACAAAGAAGTTTCTCAGAAAGCTTCTTTCTGTTTGTTTTCGTAGGATATTTCCTTTGGCCGTATAGTATTCAAAGGCAACCGAAATATCTGTTCTGAGATTCCACAGAAATAAGGCTAGCAAAGAGATCCAGGAAATACAGATGTAACTCTTTGAGATGAATTGACAGAACACTAAGCGGTTTCTCAGAAAGCTTCTTTCCAGATTTCATCTGAGGATATTTCCTTTTTCACCATAGCCCTCTATGGGCTTCCAAATATCACTTTGCCAATTCCAAAAGAACTGTCTTAGCGAAAGGCTTCTTGAGGGGAAAGCTGTAACTCTGTGAGATGATTTCACAGAACACAAAGAAGTTTCTCAGAAATCTTCTTTCTCTTTGTTATCGGAGGATATTTCCTTTGGCCATATAGTCTTCAAAGGGATCCGAAATATCTGTTCTCAGATTCCACAGAAATAAGTCTAACAAAGAGATCCACGAAATACAGATGTAACTCTGTGAGATGAATTAACAGAACACTAAGCAGTTTCTCAGAAAGCTTCTTTCCAGATTTCATCTGAGGATATTTCCTTTTTCACCATAGCCCTCTATGGGTTTCCAAATATCACTTTGCCAATTCCAAAGGAACTGTCTTAGCGAAAGGCTTCTTGAGGGGAAAGCTGTAACTCTGTGAGATGATTTCACAGAACACAAAGAAGTTTCTCAGAAAGCTTCTTTCTCTTTGTTATCGGAGGATATTTCCTTTGGCCCTATAGTCTTCCAACGGATCCGAAATATCTGTTCTCAGATTCCACAGAAATAAGGCTAGCAAAGAGATCCACGAAATACAGATGTAACTCTGTGAGGTGAATTAACAGAACACAAAGCAGTTTCTCAGAAAGCTTCTTTCCAGATTTCATCTGAGGATATTTCCTTTTTCACCATAGCCCTCTATTAGCTTCCAAATATCACTTTGTCAATTCCATAAGAACCGTCTCAGCGAAAGGCTTCTTGAGGGGAAAGTTGTAACTCTGTGAGATGATTTCACAGCACACAAAGAAGTCTCTCAGAAAGCTTCTTTCTCTTTGTTATCGAGGATATTTCCTTTGGCCCTATAGTCTTCAAAGGGATCCGAAATATCTGTTCTCAGATTCCACAGAAATAAGGCTAGCAAAGAGATCCACGAAATACAGGTGTAACTCTGTGAGATGAATTGACAGAACACTAAGCAGTTTCTCAGAAAGCTTCTTTCCAGATTTCATCTGAGGATATTTCCTTTTTCACCGTAGCCCTCTATGGGCTTCCAAATATCACTTTGCCAATTCCACAAGAACTGTCTTAGCGAAAGGCTTCTTGAGGGGAAAGCTGTAACTCTGTGAGGTGATTTCACAGAACACAAAGAAGTTTCTCAGAAAGCTTTTTTCTCTTTGTTATCGGAGGATATTTCCTTTGGCCCTATAGTCTTCAAAGGGATCCGAAATATCTGTTCTCAGATTCCACAGAAATAAGGCTAGCAAAGAGATCCACGAAATACAGATGTAACTCTGGGAGATGAATTAACAAAACACTAAGCGGTTTCTCAGAAAGTTCTTTCCAGATTTCACCTGAGCATATTTCCTTTTACACCCTAGCCCTCTAGGGACTTCCAAATATCACTTTGCCAATTCCAAAGGAACTGTCTTAGCGAAAGGATTCTTGAGGGGAAAGCTGTAACTCTGTGAGATGATTTCACAGAACACAAAGAAGTTTCTCAGAAAGCTTCTTTCTCTTTGTTATCGGAGGATATTTCCTTTGGCCCTATAGTCTTCCAACGGATCCGAAATATCTGTTCTCAGATTCCACAGAAATAAGGCTAGCAAAGAGATCCACGAAATACAGATGTAACTCTGTGAGGTGAATTAAAAGAACACAAAGCAGTTTCTCAGAAAGCTTCTTTCCAGATTTCATCTGAGGATATTTCCTTTTTCACCATAGCCCTCTATTAGCTTCCAAATATCACTTTGTCAATTCCATAAGAACCGTCTCAGCGAAAGGCTTCTTGAGGGGAAAGTTGTAACTCTGTGAGATGATTTCACAGCACACAAAGAAGTCTCTCAGAAAGCTTCTTTCTCTTTGTTATCGAGGATATTTCCTTTGGCCCTATAGTCTTCAAAGGGATCCGAAATATCTGTTCTCAGATTCCACAGAAATAAGGCTAGCAAAGAGATCCACGAAATACAGGTGTAACTCTGTGAGATGAATTGACAGAACACTAAGCAGTTTCTCAGAAAGCTTCTTTCCAGATTTCATCTGAGGATATTTCCTTTTTCACCGTAGCCCTCTATGGGCTTCCAAATATCACTTTGCCAATTCCAAAAGAACTGTCTTAGCGAAAGGCTTCTTGAGGGGAAAGCTGTAACTCTGTGAGATGATTTCACAGAACACAAAGAAGTTTCTCAGAAAGCTTTTTTCTCTTTGTTATCGGAGGATATTTCCTTTGGCCATATAGTCTTCAAAGGGATCCGAAATATCTGTTCTCAGATTCCACAGAAATAAGTCTAACAAAGAGATCCACGAAATACAGATGTAACTCTGTGAGATGAATTAACAGAACACTAAGGAGTTTCTCAGAAAGCTTCTTTCCAGATTTCATCTGAGGATATTTCCTTTTTCACCTTAGCCCTCTATGGGCTTCCAAATATCACTTTGCCAATTCCATAAGAACTGTCTTAGCGAAAGGCTTCTTGAGGGGAAAGCTGTAACTCTGTGAGATGATTTCACAGAACACAAAGAAGTTTCTCAGAAAGCTTCTTTCTCTTTGTTATCTGAGGATATTTCCTTTGGCCATATAGTCTTCAAAGGGATCCGAAATATCTGTTCTCAGATTCCACAGAAATAAGGCTTGCTGAGAGATCCAGGACATACAGATGTAACTCTTTGAGATGAATTAACAGAACACTAAGTAGTTTCTCAGAAAGCTTCTTTCCAGATTTCATCTGAGGATATTTCCTTTTTCACCATAGCCCTCTATGGGCTTCCAAATATCACTTTGCCAATTCCACAAGAACTGTCTTAGTGAAAAGCTTCGTGAGGGGAAAGCTGTAACTCTGTGAGATGATTTCACAGAACACAAAGAAGTTTCTCAGAAAGCTTCTTTCTCTTTGTTATCGGAGGATATTTCCTTTGGCCATATAGTCTTCAAAGGGATCCGAAATATCTGTTCTCAGATTCCACAGAAATAAGTCTAACAAAGAGATCCACGAAATACAGATGTAACTCTGTGAGATGAATTAACAGAACACCAAGCAGTTTCTCAGAAAGCTTCTTTCCAGATTTCATCTGAGGATATTTCCTTTTTCACCAGAGCCCTCTATGGGTTTCCAAATATCACTTTGCCAATTCCAAAGGAACTGTCTTAGCGAAAGGCTTCTTGAGGGGAAAGCTGTAACTCTGTGAGATGATTTCACAGAAAACAAAGAAGTTTCTCAGAAAGCTTCTTTCTCTTTGTTATCGGAGGATATTTCCTTTGGCCCTATAGTCTTCAAACGGATCCGAAATATCTGTTCTCAGATTCCACAGAAATAAGGCTAGCAAAGAGATCCACGAAATACAGATGTAACTCTGTGAGGTGAATTAACAGAACACAAAGCAGTTTCTCAGAAAGCTTCTTTCCAGATTTCATCTGAGGATATTTCCTTTTTCACCATAGCCCTCTATTAGCTTCCAAATATCACTTTGTCAATTCCATAAGAACCGTCTCAGCGAAAGGCTTCTTGAGGGGAAAGTTGTAACTCTGTGAGATGATTTCACAGCACACAAAGAAGTCTCTCAGAAAGCTTCTTTCTCTTTGTTATCGAGGATATTTCCTTTGGCCCTATAGTCTTCAAAGGGATCCGAAATATCTGTTCTCAGATTCCACAGAAATAAGGCTAGCAAAGAGATCCACGAAATACAGGTGTAACTCTGTGAGATGAATTGACAGAACACTAAGCAGTTTCTCAGAAAGCTTCTTTCCAGATTTCATCTGAGGATATTTCCTTTTTCACCGTAGCCCTCTATGGGCTTCCAAATATCACTTTGCCAATTCCACAAGAACTGTCTTAGCGAAAGGCTTCTTGAGGGGAAAGCTGTAACTCTGTGAGGTGATTTCACAGAACACAAAGAAGTTTCTCAGAAAGCTTTTTTCTCTTTGTTGTCGGAGGATATTTCCTTTGGCCCTATAGTCTTCAAAGGGATCCGAAATATCTGTTCTCAGATTCCACAGAAATAAGGCTAGCAAAGAGATCCACGAAATACAGATGTAACTCTGGGAGATGAATTAACAAAACACTAAGCGGTTTCTCAGAAAGTTCTTTCCAGATTTCACCTGAGCATATTTCCTTTTACACCCTAGCCCTCTAGGGACTTCCAAATATCACTTTGCCAATTCCATAAGAACTGTCTTAGCGAAAGGCTTCTTGAGGGGAAAGCTGTAACTCTGTGAGATGATTTCACAGAACACAAAGAAGTTTCTCAGAAAGCTTCTTTCTCTTTGTTATCGGAGGATATTTCCTTTGGCCCTATAGTCTTCCAACGGATCCGAAATATCTGTTCTCAGATTCCACAGAAATAAGGCTAGCAAAGAGATCCACGAAATACAGATGTAACTCTGTGAGGTGAATTAACAGAACACAAAGCAGTTTCTCAGAAAGCTTCTTTCCAGATTTCATCTGAGGATATTTCCTTTTTCACCATAGCCCTCTATGAGCTTCAAAATATCACTTTGTCAATTCCATAAGAACCGTCTCAGCGAAAGGCTTCTTGAGGGGAAAGTTGTAACTCTGTGAGATGATTTCACAGCACACAAAGAAGTCTCTCAGAAAGCTTCTTTCTCTTTGTTATCGAGGATATTTCCTTTGGCCCTATAGTCCTCAAAGGGATCCGAAATATCTGTTCTCAGATTCCACAGAAATAAGGCTAGTAAAGAGATCCACGAAATACAGATGTAACTCTGGGAGATGAATTAACAAAACACTAAGCGGTTTCTCAGAAAGTTCTTTCCAGATTTCACCTGAGCATATTTCCTTTTTCACCCTAGCCCTCTAGGGACTTCCAAATATCACTTTGCCAATTCCATAAGAACTGTCTTAGCGAAAGGCTTCTTGAGGGGAAAGCTGTAACTCTGTGAGATGATTTCACAGAACACAAAGAAGTTTCTCAGAAAGCTTTTTTCTCTTTGTTATCGGAGGATATTTCCTTTGGCCATATAGTCTTCAAAGGGATCCAAAATATCTGTTCTCAGATTCCACAGAAATAAGTCTAACAAAGAGATCCACGAAATACAGATGTAACTCTGTGAGATGAATTAACAGAACACTAAGGAGTTTCTCAGAAAGCTTCTTTCCAGATTTCATCTGAGGATATTTCCTTTTTCACCTTAGCCCTCTATGGGCTTCCAAATATCACTTTGCCAATTCCATAAGAACTGTCTTAGCGAAAGGCTTCTTGAGGGGAAAGCTGTAACTCTGTGAGATGATTTCACAGAACACAAAGAAGTTTCTCAGAAAGCTTCTTTCTCTTTGTTATCTGAGGATATTTCCTTTGGCCATATAGTCTTCAAAGGGATCCGAAATATCTGTTCTCAGATTCCACAGAAATAAGGCTTGCTGAGAGATCCAGGACATACAGATGTAACTCTTTGAGATGAATTAACAGAACACTAAGTAGTTTCTCAGAAAGCTTCTTTCCAGATTTCATCTGAGGATATTTCCTTTTTCACCATAGCCCTCTATGGGCTTCCAAATATCACTTTGCCAATTCCACAAGAACTGTCTTAGTGAAAAGCTTCGTGAGGGGAAAGCTGTAACTCTGTGAGATGATTTCACAGAACACAAAGAAGTTTCTCAGAAAGCTTCTTTCTCTTTGTTATCGGAGGATATTTCCTTTGGCCATATAGTCTTCAAAGGGATCCGAAATATCTGTTCTCAGATTCCACAGAAATAAGTCTAACAAAGAGATCCACGAAATACAGATGTAACTCTGTGAGATGAATTAACAGAACACTAAGCAGTTTCTCAGAAAGCTTCTTTCCAGATTTCATCTGAGGATATTTCCTTTTTCACCATAGCCCTCTATGGGTTTCCAAATATCACTTTGCCAATTCCAAAGGAACTGTCTTAGCGAAAGGCTTCTTGAGGGGAAAGCTGTAACTCTGTGAGATGATTTCACAGAACACAAAGAAGTTTCTCAGAAAGCTTCTTTCTCTTTGTTATCGGAGGATATTTCCTTTGGCCCTATAGTCTTCCAACGGATCCGAAATATCTGTTCTCAGATTCCACAGAAATAAGGCTAGCAAAGAGATCCACGAAATACAGATGTAACTCTGTGAGGTGAATTAACAGAACACAAAGCAGTTTCTCAGAAAGCTTCTTTCCAGATTTCATCTGAGGATATTTCCTTTTTCACCATAGCCCTCTATTAGCTTCCAAATATCACTTTGTCAATTCCATAAGAACCGTCTCAGCGAAAGGCTTCTTGAGGGGAAAGTTGTAACTCTGTGAGATGATTTCACAGCACACAAAGAAGTCTCTCAGAAAGCTTCTTTCTCTTTGTTATCGAGGATATTTCCTTTGGCCCTATAGTCTTCAAAGGGATCCGAAATATCTGTTCTCAGATTCCACAGAAATAAGGCTAGCAAAGAGATCCACGAAATACAGGTGTAACTCTGTGAGATGAATTGACAGAACACTAAGCAGTTTCTCAGAAAGCTTCTTTCCAGATTTCATCTGAGGATATTTCCTTTTTCACCGTAGCCCTCTATGGGCTTCCAAATATCACTTTGCCAATTCCACAAGAACTGTCTTAGCGAAAGGCTTCTTGAGGGGAAAGCTGTAACTCTGTGAGGTGATTTCACAGAACACAAAGAAGTTTCTCAGAAAGCTTTTTTCTCTTTGTTGTCGGAGGATATTTCCTTTGGCCCTATAGTCTTCAAAGGGATCCGAAATATCTGTTCTCAGATTCCACAGAAATAAGGCTAGCAAAGAGATCCACGAAATACAGATGTAACTCTGGGAGATGAATTAACAAAACACTAAGCGGTTTCTCAGAAAGTTCTTTCCAGATTTCACCTGAGCATATTTCCTTTTACACCCTAGCCCTCTAGGGACTTCCAAATATCACTTTGCCAATTCCATAAGAACTGTCTTAGCGAAAGGCTTCTTGAGGGGAAAGCTGTAACTCTGTGAGATGATTTCACAGAACACAAAGAAGTTTCTCAGAAAGCTTCTTTCTCTTTGTTATCGGAGGATATTTCCTTTGGCCCTATAGTCTTCCAACGGATCCGAAATATCTGTTCTCAGATTCCACAGAAATAAGGCTAGCAAAGAGATCCACGAAATACAGATGTAACTCTGTGAGGTGAATTAACAGAACACAAAGCAGTTTCTCAGAAAGCTTCTTTCCATATTTCATCTGAGGATATTTCCTTTTTCACCATAGCCCTCTATGAGCTTCCAAATATCACTTTGTCAATTCCATAAGAACCGTCTCAGCGAAAGGCTTCTTGAGGGGAAAGTTGTAACTCTGTGAGATGATTTCACAGCACACAAAGAAGTCTCTCAGAAAGCTTCTTTCTCTTTGTTATCGAGGATATTTCCTTTGGCCCTATAGTCCTCAAAGGGATCCGAAATATCTGTTCTCAGATTCCACAGAAATAAGGCTAGTAAAGAGATCCACGAAATACAGATGTAACTCTGGGAGATGAATTAACAAAACACTAAGCGGTTTCTCAGAAAGTTCTTTCCAGATTTCACCTGAGCATATTTCCTTTTTCACCCTAGCCCTCTAGGGACTTCCAAATATCACTTTGCCAATTCCATAAGAACTGTCTTAGCGAAAGGCTTCTTGAGGGGAAAGCTGTAACTCTGTGAGATGATTTCACAGAACACAAAGAAGTTTCTCAGAAAGCTTTTTTCTCTTTGTTATCGGAGGATATTTCCTTTGGCCATATAGTCTTCAAAGGGATCCAAAATATCTGTTCTCAGATTCCACAGAAATAAGTCTAACAAAGAGATCCACGAAATACAGATGTAACTCTGTGAGATGAATTAACAGAACACTAAGGAGTTTCTCAGAAAGCTTCTTTCCAGATTTCATCTGAGGATATTTCCTTTTTCACCTTAGCCCTCTATGGGCTTCCAAATATCACTTTGCCAATTCCATAAGAACTGTCTTAGCGAAAGGCTTCTTGAGGGGAAAGCTGTAACTCTCTGAGATGATTTCACAGAACACAAAGAAGTTTCTCAGAAAGCTTCTTTCTCTTTGTTATCTGAGGATATTTCCTTTGGCCATATAGTCTTCAAAGGGATCCGAAATATCTGTTCTCAGATTCCACAGAAATAAGGCTTGCTGAGAGATCCAGGACATACAGATGTAACTCTTTGAGATGAATTAACAGAACACTAAGTAGTTTCTCAGAAAGCTTCTTTCCAGATTTCATCTGAGGATATTTCCTTTTTCACCATAGCCCTCTATGGGCTTCCAAATATCACTTTGCCAATTCCACAAGAACTGTCTTAGTGAAAAGCTTCGTGAGGGGAAAGCTGTAACTCTGTGAGATGATTTCACAGAACACAAAGAAGTTTCTCAGAAAGCTTCTTTCTCTTTGTTATCGGAGGATATTTCCTTTGGCCATATAGTCTTCAAAGGGATCCGAAATATCTGTTCTCAGATTCCACAGAAATAAGTCTAACAAAGAGATCCACGAAATACAGATGTAACTCTGTGAGATGAATTAACAGAACACTAAGCAGTTTCTCAGAAAGCTTCTTTCCAGATTTCATCTGAGGATATTTCCTTTTTCACCAGAGCCCTCTATGGGTTTCCAAATATCACTTTGCCAATTCCAAAGGAACTGTCTTAGCGAAAGGCTTCTTGAGGGGAAAGCTGTAACTCTGTGAGATGATTTCACAGAAAACAAAGAAGTTTCTCAGAAAGCTTCTTTCTCTTTGTTATCGGAGGATATTTCCTTTGGCCCTATAGTCTTCAAACGGATCCGAAATATCTGTTCTCAGATTCCACAGAAATAAGGCTAGCAAAGAGATCCACGAAATACAGATGTAACTCTGTGAGGTGAATTAACAGAACACAAAGCAGTTTCTCAGAAAGCTTCTTTCCAGATTTCATCTGAGGATATTTCCTTTTTCACCATAGCCCTCTATGAGCTTCCAAATATCACTTTGTCAATTCCATAAGAACCGTCTCAGCGAAAGGCTTCTTGAGGGGAAAGTTGTAACTCTGTGATATGATTTCACAGCACACAAAGAAGTCTCTCAGAAAGCTTCTTTCTCTTTGTTATCGAGGATATTTCCTTTGGCCCTATAGTCTTCAAAGGGATCCGAAATATCTGTTCTCAGATTCCACAGAAATAAGGCTAGCAAAGAGATCCACGAAATACAGGTGTAACTCTGTGAGATGAATTGGCAGAACACTAAGCAGTTTCTCAGAAAGCTTCTTTCCAGATTTCATCTGAGGATATTTCCTTTTTCACCGTAGCCCTCTATGGGCTTCCAAATATCACTTTGCCAATTCCACAAGAACTGTCTTAGCGAAAGGCTTCTTGAGGGGAAAGCTGTAACTCTGTGAGGTGATTTCACAGAACACAAAGAAGTTTCTCAGAAAGCTTTTTTCTCTTTGTTGTCGGAGGATATTTCCTTTGGCCCTATAGTCTTCAAAGGGATCCGAAATATCTGTTCTCAGATTCCACAGAAATAAGGCTAGCAAAGAGATCCACGAAATACAGATGTAACTCTGGGAGATGAATTAACAAAACACTAAGCGGTTTCTCAGAAAGTTCTTTCCAGATTTCACCTGAGCATATTTCCTTTTACACCCTAGCCCTCTAGGGACTTCCAAATATCACTTTGCCAATTCCATAAGAACTGTCTTAGCGAAAGGCTTCTTGAGGGGAAAGCTGTAACTCTGTGAGATGATTTCACAGAACACAAAGAAGTTTCTCAGAAAGCTTCTTTCTCTTTGTTATCGGAGGATATTTCCTTTGGCCCTATAGTCTTCCAACGGATCCGAAATATCTGTTCTCAGATTCCACAGAAATAAGGCTAGCAAAGAGATCCACGAAATACAGATGTAACTCTGTGAGGTGAATTAACAGAACACAAAGCAGTTTCTCAGAAAGCTTCTTTCCAGATTTCATCTGAGGATATTTCCTTTTTCACCATAGCCCTCTATGAGCTTCCAAATATCACTTTGTCAATTCCATAAGAACCGTCTCAGCGAAAGGCTTCTTGAGGGGAAAGTTGTAACTCTGTGAGATGATTTCACAGCACACAAAGAAGTCTCTCAGAAAGCTTCTTTCTCTTTGTTATCGAGGATATTTCCTTTGGCCCTATAGTCCTCAAAGGGATCCGAAATATCTGTTCTCAGATTCCACAGAAATAAGGCTAGTAAAGAGATCCACGAAATACAGATGTAACTCTGGGAGATGAATTAACAAAACACTAAGCGGTTTCTCAGAAAGTTCTTTCCAGATTTCACCTGAGCATATTTCCTTTTTCACCCTAGCCCTCTAGGGACTTCCTAATATCACTTTGCCAATTCCATAAGAACTGTCTTAGCGAAAGGCTTCTTGAGGGGAAAGCTGTAACTCTGTGAGATGATTTCACAGAACACAAAGAAGTTTCTCAGAAAGCTTTTTTCTCTTTGTTATCGGAGGATATTTCCTTTGGCCATATAGTCTTCAAAGGGATCCGAAATATCTGTTCTCAGATTCCACAGAAATAAGTCTAACAAAGAGATCCACGAAATACAGATGTAACTCTGTGAGATGAATTAACAGAACACTAAGGAGTTTCTCAGAAAGCTTCTTTCCAGATTTCATCTGAGGATATTTCCTTTTTCACCTTAGCCCTCTATGGGCTTCCAAATATCACTTTGCCAATTCCATAAGAATTGTCTTAGCGAAAGGCTTCTTGAGGGGAAAGCTGTAACTCTGTGAGATGATTTCACAGAACACAAAGAAGTTTCTCAGAAAGCTTCTTTCTCTTTGTTATCTGAGGATATTTCCTTTGGCCATATAGTCTTCAAAGGGATCCGAAATATCTGTTCTCAGATTCCACAGAAATAAGGCTTGCTGAGAGATCCAGGACATACAGATGTAACTCTTTGAGATGAATTAACAGAACACTAAGTAGTTTCTCAGAAAGCTTCTTTCCAGATTTCATCTGAGGATATTTCCTTTTTCACCATAGCCCTCTATGGGCTTCCAAATATCACTTTGCCAATTCCACAAGAACTGTCTTAGTGAAAAGCTTCGTGAGGGGAAAGCTGTAACTCTGTGAGATGATTTCACAGAACACAAAGAAGTTTCTCAGAAAGCTTCTTTCTCTTTGTTATCGGAGGATATTTCCTTTGGCCATATAGTCTTCAAAGGGATCCGAAATATCTGTTCTCAGATTCCACAGAAATAAGTCTAACAAAGAGATCCACGAAATACAGATGTAACTCTGTGAGATGAATTAACAGAACACTAAGGAGTTTCTCAGAAAGCTTCTTTCCAGATTTCATCTGAGGATATTTCCTTTTTCACCAGAGCCCTCTATGGGTTTCCAAATATCACTTTGCCAATTCCAAAGGAACTGTCTTAGCGAAAGGCTTCTTGAGGGGAAAGCTGTAACTCTGTGAGATGATTTCACAGAAAACAAAGAAGTTTCTCAGAAAGCTTCTTTCTCTTTGTTATCGGAGGATATTTCCTTTGGCCCTATAGTCTTCCAACGGATCCGAAATATCTGTTCTCAGATTCCACAGAAATAAGGCTAGCAAAGAGATCCACGAAATACAGATGTAACTCTGTGAGGTGAATTAACAGAACACAAAGCAGTTTCTCAGAAAGCTTCTTTCCAGATTTCATCTGAGGATATTTCGTTTTTCACCATAGCCCTCTATGAGCTTCCAAATATCACTTTGTCAATTCCATAAGAACCGTCTCAGCGAAAGGCTTCTTGAGGGGAAAGTTGTAACTCTGTGATATGATTTCACAGCACACAAAGAAGTTTCTCAGAAAGCTTCTTTCTCTTTGTTTTCGGATTATATTTCCTTTGGCCCTATAGTCCTCAAAGGGATCCGAAATATCTGTTCTCAGATTCCACAGAAATAAAGCTAGCAAAGAGATCCACGAAATACAGATGTAACTCTGTGAGATGAATTGGCAGAACACTAAGCAGTTTCTCAGAAAGCTTCTTTCCAGATTTCATCTGAGGGTATTTCCTTTTTCACCATAGCCCTCTATGGGCTTCCAAATATCTCTTTGCCAATTCCACAAGAACTGTCTTAGCGAAAGGCTTCTTGAAGGGAAAGCTGTAACTCTGTGAGGTGATTTCACAGAACACAAAGAAGTTTTTCAGAAAGCTTTTTTCTCTTTGTTATCGGAGGATATTTCCTTTGGCCCTATAGTCTTCAAAGGGATCCGAAATATCTGTTCTCAGATTCCACAGAAATAAGGCTAGCAAAGAGATCCACGAAATACAGATGTAACTCTGGGAGATGAATTAACAAAACACTAAGCGGTTTCTCAGAAAGTTCTTTCCAGATTTCATCTGAGCATATTTCCTTTTTCACCCTAGCCCTCTAGGGACTTCCAAATATCACTTTGCCAATTCCACAAGAACTGTCTTAGCGAAAGGCTTCTTGAGGGGAAAGCTGTAACTCTGTGAGATGATTTCACAGAACACAAAGAAGTTTCTCAGAAAGCTTCTTTCTCTTTGTTATCGGAGGATATTTCCTTTGGTCCTATAGTCTTCAAAGGGATCCGAAATATCTGTTCTCAGATTCCACAGAAATAAGGCTTGCTAAGAGATCCAGGAAATACAGATGTAACTCTTTGAGATGAATTAACAGAACACTAAGTAGTTTCTCAGAAAGCTTCTTTCCAGTTTTCATCTGAGGATATTTCCTTTTTCACCATAGCCCTCTATGGGCTTCCAAATATCACTTTGCCAATTCCACAAGAACTGTCTTAGCGAAAAGCTTCTTGAGGGGAAAGCTGTAACTCTGTGAGATGATTTCACGGAACACAAAGAAGTTTCTCGGAAAGCTTCTTTCTGTTTGTTATCGGAGGATATTTCCTTTGGCCCTTTAGTCTTCAAAGGGTTCCGAAATATCTGTTCTCAGATTCCACAGAAATAAGGCTAGCAAAGAGATCTACGAAATACAGATGTAACTCTTTGAGATGAATTGACAGAACACTAAGCGGTTTCTCAGAAATCTTCTTTCCAGATTTCATCTGAGGATATTTCCTTTTTCACCATCGCCCTCTATGGGCTTCCAAATATCACTTTGCCAATTCCACAAGAACTGTCTTAGCGAAAGGCTTCTTGAGGGGAAAGCTGTAACTCTGTGAGATGATTTCACAGAACACAAAGAAGTTTCTCAGAAAGCTTCTTTCTCTTTGTTATCGGAGGATATTTCCTTTGGCCATATAGTCTTCAAAGGGATCCGAAATATCTGTTCTCAGATTCCACAGAAATAAGTCTAACAAAGAGATCCACGAAATACAGATGTAACTCTGTGAGATGAATTAACAGAACACTAAGGAGTTTCTCAGAAAGCTTCTTTCCAGATTTCATCTGAGGATATTTCCTTTTTCACCATAGCCCTCTATGGGCTTCCAAATATCTCTTTGCCAATTCCATAAGAACTGTCTTAGCGAAAGGCTTCTTGAGGGGAAAGCTGTAACTCTGTGAGATGATTTCACAGAACACAAAGAAGTTTCTCAGAAAGCTTCTTTCTCTTTGTTATCTGAGGATATTTCCTTTGGCCATATAGTCTTCAAAGGGATCCGAAATCTCTGTTCTCAGATTCCACAGAAATAAGGCTTGCTGAGAGATCCAGGAAATACAGATGTAACTCTTTGAGATGAATTAACAGAACACTAAGTAGTTTCTCAGAAAGCTTCTTTCCAGATTTCATCTGAGGATATTTCCTTTTTCACCATAGCCCTCTATGGGCTTCCAAATATCACTTTGCCAATTCCAAAAGAACTGTCTTAGCGAAAGGCTTCTTGAGGGGAAAGCTGTAACTCTGTGAGATGATTTCACAGAACACAAAGAAGTTTCTCAGAAAGCTTCTTTCTCTTTGTTATCGGAGGATATTTCCTTTGGCCCTATAGTCTTCCAACGGATCCGAAATATCTGTTCTCAGATTCCACAGAAATAAGGCTAGCAAAGAGATCCACGAAATACAGATGTAACTCTGTGAGGTGAATTAACAGAACACAAAGCAGTTTCTCAGAAAGCTTCTTTACAGATTTCATCTGAGGATATTTCCTTTTTCACCATAGCCCTCTATGAGCTTCAAAATATCACTTTGTCAATTCCATAAGAACCGTCTCAGCGAAAGGCTTCTTGAGGGGAAAGTTGTAACTCTGTGAGATGATTTCACAGCACACAAAGAAGTCTCTCAGAAAGCTTCTTTCTCTTTGTTATCGAGGATATTTCCTTTGGCCCTATAGTCCTCAAAGGGATCCGAAATATCTGTTCTCAGATTCCACAGAAATAAGGCTAGTAAAGAGATCCACGAAATACAGATGTAACTCTGGGAGATAAATTAACAAAACACTAAGCGGTTTCTCAGAAAGTTCTTTCCAGATTTCACCTGAGCATATTTCCTTTTTCACCCTAGCCCTCTAGGGACTTCCAAATATCACTTTGCCAATTCCATAAGAACTGTCTTAGCGAAAGGCTTCTTGAGGGGAAAGCTGTAACTCTGTGAGATGATTTCACAGAACACAAAGAAGTTTCTCAGAAAGCTTTTTTCTCTTTGTTATCGGAGGATATTTCCTTTGGCCATATAGTCTTCAAAGGGATCCGAAATATCTGTTCTCAGATTCCACAGAAATAAGGCTTGCTGAGAGATCCAGGACATACAGATGTAACTCTTTGAGATGAATTAACAGAACACTAAGTAGTTTCTCAGAAAGCTTCTTTCCAGATTTCATCTGAGGATATTTCCTTTTTCACCATAGCCCTCTATGGGCTTCCAAATATCACTTTGCCAATTCCACAAGAACTGTCTTAGTGAAAAGCTTCGTGAGGGGAAAGCTGTAACTCTGTGAGATGATTTCACAGAACACAAAGAAGTTTCTCAGAAAGCTTCTTTCTCTTTGTTATCGGAGGATATTTCCTTTGGCCATATAGTCTTCAAAGGGATCCGAAATATCTGTTCTCAGATTCCACAGAAATAAGTCTAACAAAGAGATCCACGAAATACAGATGTAACTCTGTGAGATGAATTAACAGAACACTAAGCAGTTTCTCAGAAAGCTTCTTTCCAGATTTCATCTGAGGATATTTCCTTTTTCACCATAGCCCTCTATGGGTTTCCAAATATCACTTTGCCAATTCCAAAGGAACTGTCTTAGCGAAAGGCTTCTTGAGGGGAAAGCTGTAACTCTGTGAGATGATTTCACAGAACACAAAGAAGTTTCTCAGAAAGCTTCTTTCTCTTTGTTATCGGAGGATATTTCCTTTGGCCCTATAGTCTTCCAACGGATCCGAAATATCTGTTCTCAGATTCCACAGAAATAAGGCTAGCAAAGAGATCCACGAAATACAGATGTAACTCTGTGAGGTGAATTAACAGAACACAAAGCAGTTTCTCAGAAAGCTTCTTTCCAGATTTCATCTGAGGATATTTCCTTTTTCACCATAGCCCTCTATGAGCTTCCAAATATCACTTTGTCAATTCCATAAGAACCGTCTCAGCGAAAGGCTTCTTGAGGGGAAAGTTGTAACTCTGTGAGATGATTTCACAGCACACAAAGAAGTCTCTCAGAAAGCTTCTTTCTCTTTGTTATCGAGGATATTTCCTTTGGCCCTATAGTCCTCAAAGGGATCCGAAATATCTGTTCTCAGATTCCACAGAAATAAGGCTAGTAAAGAGATCCACGAAATACAGATGTAACTCTGGGAGATGAATTAACAAAACACTAAGCGGTTTCTCAGAAAGTTCTTTCCAGATTTCACCTGAGCATATTTCCTTTTTCACCCTAGCCCTCTAGGGACTTCCAAATATCACTTTGCCAATTCCATAAGAACTGTCTTAGCGAAAGGCTTCTTGAGGGGAAAGCTGTAACTCTGTGAGATGATTTCACAGAACACAAAGAAGTTTCTCAGAAAGCTTTTTTCTCTTTGTTATCGGAGGATATTTCCTTTGGCCATATAGTCTTCAAAGGGATCCAAAATATCTGTTCTCAGATTCCACAGAAATAAGTCTAACAAAGAGATCCACGAAATACAGATGTAACTCTGTGAGATGAATTAACAGAACACTAAGGAGTTTCTCAGAAAGCTTCTTTCCAGATTTCATCTGAGGATATTTCCTTTTTCACCTTAGCCCTCTATGGGCTTCCAAATATCACTTTGCCAATTCCATAAGAACTGTCTTAGCGAAAGGCTTCTTGAGGGGAAAGCTGTAACTCTGTGAGATGATTTCACAGAACACAAAGAAGTTTCTCAGAAAGCTTCTTTCTCTTTGTTATCTGAGGATATTTCCTTTGGCCATATAGTCTTCAAAGGGATCCGAAATATCTGTTCTCAGATTCCACAGAAATAAGGCTTGCTGAGAGATCCAGGACATACAGATGTAACTCTTTGAGATGAATTAACAGAACACTAAGTAGTTTCTCAGAAAGCTTCTTTCCAGATTTCATCTGAGGATATTTCCTTTTTCACCATAGCCCTCTATGGGCTTCCAAATATCACTTTGCCAATTCCACAAGAACTGTCTTAGTGAAAAGCTTCGTGAGGGGAAAGCTGTAACTCTGTGAGATGATTTCACAGAACACAAAGAAGTTTCTCAGAAAGCTTCTTTCTCTTTGTTATCGGAGGATATTTCCTTTGGCCATATAGTCTTCAAAGGGATCCGAAATATCTGTTCTCAGATTCCACAGAAATAAGTCTAACAAAGAGATCCACGAAATACAGATGTAACTCTGTGAGATGAATTAACAGAACACTAAGCAGTTTCTCAGAAAGCTTCTTTCCAGATTTCATCTGAGGATATTTCCTTTTTCACCAGAGCCCTCTATGGGTTTCCAAATATCACTTTGCCAATTCCAAAGGAACTGTCTTAGCGAAAGGCTTCTTGAGGGGAAAGCTGTAACTCTGTGAGATGATTTCACAGAAAACAAAGAAGTTTCTCAGAAAGCTTCTTTCTCTTTGTTATCGGAGGATATTTCCTTTGGCCCTATAGTCTTCAAACGGATCCGAAATATCTGTTCTCAGATTCCACAGAAATAAGGCTAGCAAAGAGATCCACGAAATACAGATGTAACTCTGTGAGGTGAATTAACAGAACACAAAGCAGTTTCTCAGAAAGCTTCTTTCCAGATTTCATCTGAGGATATTTCCTTTTTCACCATAGCCCTCTATGAGCTTCCAAATATCACTTTGTCAATTCCATAAGAACCGTCTCAGCGAAAGGCTTCTTGAGGGGAAAGTTGTAACTCTGTGATATGATTTCACAGCACACAAAGAAGTCTCTCAGAAAGCTTCTTTCTCTTTGTTATCGAGGATATTTCCTTTGGCCCTATAGTCTTCAAAGGGATCCGAAATATCTGTTCTCAGATTCCACAGAAATAAGGCTAGCAAAGAGATCCACGAAATACAGGTGTAACTCTGTGAGATGAATTGACAGAACACTAAGCAGTTTCTCAGAAAGCTTCTTTCCAGATTTCATCTGAGGATATTTCCTTTTTCACCGTAGCCCTCTATGGGCTTCCAAATATCACTTTGCCAATTCCACAAGAACTGTCTTAGCGAAAGGCTTCTTGAGGGGAAAGCTGTAACTCTGTGAGGTGATTTCACAGAACACAAAGAAGTTTCTCAGAAAGCTTTTTTCTCTTTGTTGTCGGAGGATATTTCCTTTGGCCCTATAGTCTTCAAAGGGATCCGAAATATCTGTTCTCAGATTCCACAGAAATAAGGCTAGCAAAGAGATCCACGAAATACAGATGTAACTCTGGGAGATGAATTAACAAAACACTAAGCGGTTTCTCAGAAAGTTCTTTCCAGATTTCACCTGAGCATATTTCCTTTTACACCCTAGCCCTCTAGGGACTTCCAAATATCACTTTGCCAATTCCATAAGAACTGTCTTAGCGAAAGGCTTCTTGAGGGGAAAGCTGTAACTCTGTGAGATGATTTCACAGAACACAAAGAAGTTTCTCAGAAAGCTTCTTTCTCTTTGTTATCGGAGGATATTTCCTTTGGCCCTATAGTCTTCCAACGGATCCGAAATATCTGTTCTCAGATTCCACAGAAATAAGGCTAGCAAAGAGATCCACGAAATACAGATGTAACTCTGTGAGGTGAATTAACAGAACACAAAGCAGTTTCTCAGAAAGCTTCTTTCCAGATTTCATCTGAGGATATTTCCTTTTTCACCATAGCCCTCTATGAGCTTCCAAATATCACTTTGTCAATTCCATAAGAACCGTCTCAGCGAAAGGCTTATTGAGGGGAAAGTTGTAACTCTGTGAGATGATTTCACAGCACACAAAGAAGTCTCTCAGAAAGCTTCTTTCTCTTTGTTATCGAGGATATTTCCTTTGGCCCTATAGTCCTCAAAGGGATCCGAAATATCTGTTCTCAGATTCCACAGAAATAAGGCTAGTAAAGAGATCCACGAAATACAGATGTAACTCTGGGAGATGAATTAACAAAACACTAAGCGGTTTCTCAGAAAGTTCTTTCCAGATTTCACCTGAGCATATTTCCTTTTTCACCCTAGCCCTCTAGGGACTTCCAAATATCACTTTGCCAATTCCATAAGAACTGTCTTAGCGAAAGGCTTCTTGAGGGGAAAGCTGTAACTCTGTGAGATGATTTCACAGAACACAAAGAAGTTTCTCAGAAAGCTTTTTTCTCTTTGTTATCGGAGGATATTTCCTTTGGCCATATAGTCTTCAAAGGGATCCGAAATATCTGTTCTCAGATTCCACAGAAATAAGTCTAACAAAGAGATCCACGAAATACAGATGTAACTCTGTGAGATGAATTAACAGAACACTAAGGAGTTTCTCAGAAAGCTTCTTTCCAGATTTCATCTGAGGATATTTCCTTTTTCACCTTAGCCCTCTATGGGCTTCCAAATATCACTTTGCCAATTCCATAAGAATTGTCTTAGCGAAAGGCTTCTTGAGGGGAAAGCTGTAACTCTGTGAGATGATTTCACAGAACACAAAGAAGTTTCTCAGAAAGCTTCTTTCTCTTTGTTATCTGAGGATATTTCCTTTGGCCATATAGTCTTCAAAGGGATCCGAAATATCTGTTCTCAGATTCCACAGAAATAAGGCTTGCTGAGAGATCCAGGACATACAGATGTAACTCTTTGAGATGAATTAACAGAACACTAAGTAGTTTCTCAGAAAGCTTCTTTCCAGATTTCATCTGAGGATATTTCCTTTTTCACCATAGCCCTCTATGGGCTTCCAAATATCACTTTGCCAATTCCACAAGAACTGTCTTAGTGAAAAGCTTCGTGAGGGGAAAGCTGTAACTCTGTGAGATGATTTCACAGAACACAAAGAAGTTTCTCAGAAAGCTTCTTTCTCTTTGTTATCGGAGGATATTTCCTTTGGCCATATAGTCTTCAAAGGGATCCGAAATATCTGTTCTCAGATTCCACAGAAATAAGTCTAACAAAGAGATCCACGAAATACAGATGTAACTCTGTGAGATGAATTAACAGAACACTAAGGAGTTTCTCAGAAAGCTTCTTTCCAGATTTCATCTGAGGATATTTCCTTTTTCACCAGAGCCCTCTATGGGTTTCCAAATATCACTTTGCCAATTCCAAAGGAACTGTCTTAGCGAAAGGCTTCTTGAGGGGAAAGCTGTAACTCTGTGAGATGATTTCACAGAAAACAAAGAAGTTTCTCAGAAAGCTTCTTTCTCTTTGTTATCGGAGGATATTTCCTTTGGCCCTATAGTCTTCAAACGGATCCGAAATATCTGTTCTCAGATTCCACAGAAATAAGGCTAGCAAAGAGATCCACGAAATACAGATGTAACTCTGTGAGGTGAATTAACAGAACACAAAGCAGTTTCTCAGAAAGCTTCTTTCCAGATTTCATCTGAGGATATTTCGTTTTTCACCATAGCCCTCTATGAGCTTCCAAATATCACTTTGTCAATTCCATAAGAACCGTGTCAGCGAAAGGCTTCTTGAGGGGAAAGTTGTAACTCTGTGATATGATTTCACAGCACACAAAGAAGTTTCTCAGAAAGCTTCTTTCTCTTTGTTTTCGGATTATATTTCCTTTGGCCCTATAGTCCTCAAAGGGATCCGAAATATCTGTTCTCAGATTCCACAGAAATAAGGCTAGCAAAGAGATCCACGAAATACAGATGTAACTCTGTGAGATGAATTGGCAGAACACTAAGCAGTTTCTCAGAAAGCTTCTTTCCAGATTTCATCTGAGGGTATTTCCTTTTTCACCATAGCCCTCTATGGGCTTCCAAATATCTCTTTGCCAATTCCACAAGAACTGTCTTAGCGAAAGGCTTCTTGAAGGGAAAGCTGTAACTCTGTGAGGTGATTTCACAGAACACAAAGAAGTTTTTCAGAAAGCTTTTTTCTCTTTGTTATCGGAGGATATTTCCTTTGGCCCTATAGTCTTCAAAGGGATCCGAAATATCTGTTCTCAGATTCCACAGAAATAAGGCTAGCAAAGAGATCCACGAAATACAGATGTAACTCTGGGAGATGAATTAACAAAACACTAAGCGGTTTCTCAGAAAGTTCTTTCCAGATTTCATCTGAGCATATTTCCTTTTTCACCATAGCCCTCTAGGGACTTCCAAATATCACTTTGCCAATTCCACAAGAACTGTCTTAGCGAAAGGCTTCTTGAGGGGAAAGCTGTAACTCTGTGAGATGATTTCACAGAACACAAAGAAGTTTCTCAGAAAGCTTCTTTCTCTTTGTTATCGGAGGATATTTCCTTTGGTCCTATAGTCTTCAAAGGGATCCGAAATATCTGTTCTCAGATTCCACAGAAATAAGGCTTGCTAAGAGATCCAGGAAATACAGATGTAACTCTTTGAGATGAATTAAGAGAACACTAAGTAGTTTCTCAGAAAGCTTCTTTCCAGTTTTCATCTGAGGATATTTCCTTTTTCACCATAGCCCTCTATGGGCTTCCAAATATCACTTTGCCAATTCCACAAGAACTGTCTTAGCGAAAAGCTTCTTGAGGGGAAAGCTGTAACTCTGTGAGATGATTTCACGGAACACAAAGAAGTTTCTCGGAAAGCTTCTTTCTGTTTGTTATCGGAGGATATTTCCTTTGGCCCTTTAGTCTTCAAAGGGTTCCGAAATATCTGTTCTCAGATTCCACAGAAATAAGGCTAGCAAAGAGATCTACGAAATACAGATGTAACTCTTTGAGATGAATTGACAGAACACTAAGCGGTTTCTCAGAAATCTTCTTTCCAGATTTCATCTGAGGATATTTCCTTTTTCACCATCGCCCTCTATGGGCTTCCAAATATCACTTTGCCAATTCCACAAGAACTGTCTTAGCGAAAGGCTTCTTGAGGGGAAAGCTGTAACTCTGTGAGATGATTTCGCAGAACACAAAGAAGTTTCTCAGAAAGCTTCTTTCTCTTTGTTATCGGAGGATATTTCCTTTGGCCATATAGTCTTCAAAGGGATCCGAAATATCTGTTCTCAGATTCCACAGAAATAAGTCTAACAAAGAGATCCACGAAATACAGATGTAACTCTGTGAGATGAATTAACAGAACACTAAGGAGTTTCTCAGAAAGCTTCTTTCCAGATTTCATCTGAGGATATTTCCTTTTTCACCTTAGCCCTCTATGGGCTTCCAAATATCACTTTGCCAATTCCATAAGAATTGTCTTAGCGAAAGGCTTCTTGAGGGGAAAGCTGTAACTCTGTGAGATGATTTCACAGAACACAAAGAAGTTTCTCAGAAAGCTTCTTTCTCTTTGTTATCGGAGGATATTTCCTTTGGCCATATAGTCTTCAAAGGGATCCGAAATATCTGTTCTCAGATTCCACAGAAATAAGTCTAACAAAGAGATCCACGAAATACAGATGTAACTCTGTGAGATGAATTAACAGAACACTAAGGAGTTTCTCAGAAAGCTTCTTTCCAGATTTCATCTGAGGATATTTCCTTTTTCACCAGAGCCCTCTATGGGTTTCCAAATATCACTTTGCCAATTCCAAAGGAACTGTCTTAGCGAAAGGCTTCTTGAGGGGAAAGCTGTAACTCTGTGAGATGATTTCACAGAAAACAAAGAAGTTTCTCAGAAAGCTTCTTTCTCTTTGTTATCGGAGGATATTTCCTTTGGCCCTATAGTCTTCAAACGGATCCGAAATATCTGTTCTCAGATTCCACAGAAATAAGGCTAGCAAAGAGATCCACGAAATACAGATGTAACTCTGTGAGGTGAATTAACAGAACACAAAGCAGTTTCTCAGAAAGCTTCTTTCCAGATTTCATCTGAGGATATTTCGTTTTTCACCATAGCCCTCTATGAGCTTCCAAATATCACTTTGTCAATTCCATAAGAACCGTCTCAGCGAAAGGCTTCTTGAGGGGAAAGTTGTAACTCTGTGATATGATTTCACAGCACACAAAGAAGTTTCTCAGAAAGCTTCTTTCTCTTTGTTTTCGGATTATATTTCCTTTGGCCCTATAGTCCTCAAAGGGATCCGAAATATCTGTTCTCAGATTCCACAGAAATAAAGCTAGCAAAGAGATCCACGAAATACAGATGTAACTCTGTGAGATGAATTGGCAGAACACTAAGCAGTTTCTCAGAAAGCTTCTTTCCAGATTTCATCTGAGGGTATTTCCTTTTTCACCATAGCCCTCTATGGGCTTCCAAATATCTCTTTGCCAATTCCACAAGAACTGTCTTAGCGAAAGGCTTCTTGAAGGGAAAGCTGTAACTCTGTGAGGTGATTTCACAGAACACAAAGAAGTTTTTCAGAAAGCTTTTTTCTCTTTGTTATCGGAGGATATTTCCTTTGGCCCTATAGTCTTCAAAGGGATCCGAAATATCTGTTCTCAGATTCCACAGAAATAAGGCTAGCAAAGAGATCCACGAAATACAGATGTAACTCTGGGAGATGAATTAACAAAACACTAAGCGGTTTCTCAGAAAGTTCTTTCCAGATTTCATCTGAGCATATTTCCTTTTTCACCCTAGCCCTCTAGGGACTTCCAAATATCACTTTGCCAATTCCACAAGAACTGTCTTAGCGAAAGGCTTCTTGAGGGGAAAGCTGTAACTCTGTGAGATGATTTCACAGAACACAAAGAAGTTTCTCAGAAAGCTTCTTTCTCTTTGTTATCGGAGGATATTTCCTTTGGTCCTATAGTCTTCAAAGGGATCCGAAATATCTGTTCTCAGATTCCACAGAAATAAGGCTTGCTAAGAGATCCAGGAAATACAGATGTAACTCTTTGAGATGAATTAACAGAACACTAAGTAGTTTCTCAGAAAGCTTCTTTCCAGTTTTCATCTGAGGATATTTCCTTTTTCACCATAGCCCTCTATGGGCTTCCAAATATCACTTTGCCAATTCCACAAGAACTGTCTTAGCGAAAAGCTTCTTGAGGGGAAAGCTGTAACTCTGTGAGATGATTTCACGGAACACAAAGAAGTTTCTCGGAAAGCTTCTTTCTGTTTGTTATCGGAGGATATTTCCTTTGGCCCTTTAGTCTTCAAAGGGTTCCGAAATATCTGTTCTCAGATTCCACAGAAATAAGGCTAGCAAAGAGATCTACGAAATACAGATGTAACTCTTTGAGATGAATTGACAGAACACTAAGCGGTTTCTCAGAAATCTTCTTTCCAGATTTCATCTGAGGATATTTCCTTTTTCACCATCGCCCTCTATGGGCTTCCAAATATCACTTTGCCAATTCCACAAGAACTGTCTTAGCGAAAGGCTTCTTGAGGGGAAAGCTGTAACTCTGTGAGATGATTTCACAGAACACAAAGAAGTTTCTCAGAAAGCTTCTTTCTCTTTGTTATCGGAGGATATTTCCTTTGGCCATATAGTCTTCAAAGGGATCCGAAATATCTGTTCTCAGATTCCACAGAAATAAGTCTAACAAAGAGATCCACGAAATACAGATGTAACTCTGTGAGATGAATTAACAGAACACTAAGGAGTTTCTCAGAAAGCTTCTTTCCAGATTTCATCTGAGGATATTTCCTTTTTCACCATAGCCCTCTATGGGCTTCCAAATATCTCTTTGCCAATTCCATAAGAACTGTCTTAGCGAAAGGCTTCTTGAGGGGTAAGCTGTAACTCTGTGAGATGATTTCACAGAACACAAAGAAGTTTCTCAGAAAGCTTCTTTCTCTTTGTTATCTGAGGATATTTCCTTTGGCCATATAGTCTTCAAAGGGATCCGAAATATCTGTTCTCAGATTCCACAGAAATAAGGCTTGCTGAGAGATCCAGGAAATACAGATGTAACTCTTTGAGATGAATTAACAGAACACTAAGTAGTTTCTCAGAAAGCTTCTTTCCAGATTTCATCTGAGGATATTTCCTTTTTCACCATAGCCCTCTATGGGCTTCCAAATATCACTTTGCCAATTCCAAAAGAACTGTCTTAGCGAAAGGCTTCTTGAGGGGAAAGCTGTAACTCTGTGAGATGATTTCACAGAACACAAAGAAGTTTCTCAGAAAGCTTCTTTCTCTTTGTTATCGGAGGATATTTCCTTTGGCCATATAGTCTTCAAAGGGATCCGAAATATCTGTTCTCAGATTCCACAGAAATAAGTCTAACAAAGAGATCCACGAAATACAGATGTAACTCTGTGAGATGAATTAACAGAACACTAAGCAGTTTCTCAGAAAGCTTCTTTCCAGATTTCATCTGAGGATATTTCCTTTTTCACCATAGCCCTCTATGGGTTTCCAAATATCACTTTGCCAATTCCAAAGGAACTGTCTTAGCGAAAGGCTTCTTGAGGGGAAAGCTGTAACTCTGTGAGATGATTTCACAGAACACAAAGAAGTTTCTCAGAAAGCTTCTTTCTCTTTGTTATCGGAGGATATTTCCTTTGGCCCTATAGTCTTCCAACGGATCCGAAATATCTGTTCTCAGATTCCACAGAAATAAGGCTAGCAAAGAGATCCACGAAATACAGATGTAACTCTGTGAGGTGAATTAACAGAACACAAAGCAGTTTCTCAGAAAGCTTCTTTCCAGATTTCATCTGAGGATATTTCCTTTTTCACCATAGCCCTCTATTAGCATCCAAATATCACTTTGTCAATTCCATAAGAACCGTCTCAGCGAAAGGCTTCTTGAGGGGAAAGTTGTAACTCTGTGAGATGATTTCACAGCACACAAAGAAGTCTCTCAGAAAGCTTCTTTCTCTTTGTTATCGAGGATATTTCCTTTGGCCCTATAGTCTTCAAAGGGATCCGAAATATCTGTTCTCAGATTCCACAGAAATAAGGCTAGCAAAGAGATCCACGAAATACAGGTGTAACTCTGTGAGATGAATTGACAGAACACTAAGCAGTTTCTCAGAAAGCTTCTTTCCAGATTTCATCTGAGGATATTTCCTTTTTCACCGTAGCCCTCTATGGGCTTCCAAATATCACTTTGCCAATTCCACAAGAACTGTCTTAGCGAAAGGCTTCTTGAGGGGAAAGCTGTAACTCTGTGAGGTGATTTCACAGAACACAAAGAAGTTTCTCAGAAAGCTTTTTTCTCTTTGTTGTCGGAGGATATTTCCTTTGGCCCTATAGTCTTCAAAGGGATCCGAAATATCTGTTCTCAGATTCCACAGAAATAAGGCTAGCAAAGAGATCCACGAAATACAGATGTAACTCTGGGAGATGAATTAACAAAACACTAAGCGGTTTCTCAGAAAGTTCTTTCCAGATTTCACCTGAGCATATTTCCTTTTACACCCTAGCCCTCTAGGGACTTCCAAATATCACTTTGCCAATTCCATAAGAACTGTCTTAGCGAAAGGCTTCTTGAGGGGAAAGCTGTAACTCTGTGAGATGATTTCACAGAACACAAAGAAGTTTCTCAGAAAGCTTCTTTCTCTTTGTTATCGGAGGATATTTCCTTTGGCCCTATAGTCTTCCAACGGATCCGAAATATCTGTTCTCAGATTCCACAGAAATAAGGCTAGCAAAGAGATCCACGAAATACAGATGTAACTCTGTGAGGTGAATTAACAGAACACAAAGCAGTTTCTCAGAAAGCTTCTTTCCAGATTTCATCTGAGGATATTTCCTTTTTCACCATAGCCCTCTATGAGCTTCCAAATATCACTTTGTCAATTCCATAAGAACCGTCTCAGCGAAAGGCTTCTTGAGGGGAAAGTTGTAACTCTGTGAGATGATTTCACAGCACACAAAGAAGTCTCTCAGAAAGCTTCTTTCTCTTTGTTATCGAGGATACTTCCTTTGGCCCTATAGTCCTCAAAGGGATCCGAAATATCTGTTCTCAGATTCCACAGAAATAAGGCTAGTAAAGAGATCCACGAAATACAGATGTAACTCTGGGAGATGAATTAACAAAACACTAAGCGGTTTCTCAGAAAGTTCTTTCCAGATTTCACCTGAGCATATTTCCTTTTTCACCCTAGCCCTCTAGGGACTTCCAAATATCACTTTGCCAATTCCATAAGAACTGTCTTAGCGAAAGGCTTCTTGAGGGGAAAGCTGTAACTCTGTGAGATGATTTCACAGAACACAAAGAAGTTTCTCAGAAAGCTTTTTTCTCTTTGTTATCGGAGGATATTTCCTTTGGCCATATAGTCTTCAAAGGGATCCGAAATATCTGTTCTCAGATTCCACAGAAATAAGTCTAACAAAGAGATCCACGAAATACAGATGTAACTCTGTGAGATGAATTAACAGAACACTAAGGAGTTTCTCAGAAAGCTTCTTTCCAGATTTCATCTGAGGATATTTCCTTTTTCACCTTAGCCCTCTATGGGCTTCCAAATATCACTTTGCCAATTCCATAAGAACTGTCTTAGCGAAAGGCTTCTTGAGGGGAAAGCTGTAACTCTGTGAGATGATTTCACAGAACACAAAGAAGTTTCTCAGAAAGCTTCTTTCTCTTTGTTATCTGAGGATATTTCCTTTGGCCATATAGTCTTCAAAGGGATCCGAAATATCTGTTCTCAGATTCCACAGAAATAAGGCTTGCTGAGACATCCAGGAAATACAGATGTAACTCTTTGAGATGAATTAACAGAACACTAAGTAGTTTCTCAGAAAGCTTCTTTCCAGATTTCATCTGAGGATATTTCCTTTTTCACCATAGCCCTCTATGGGCTTCCAAATATCACTTTGCCAATTCCACAAGAACTGTCTTAGTGAAAAGCTTCGTGAGGGGAAAGCTGTAACTCTGTGAGATGATTTCACAGAACACAAAGAAGTTTCTCAGAAAGCTTCTTTCTCTTTGTTATCGGAGGATATTTCCTTTGGCCATATAGTCTTCAAAGGGATCCGAAATATCTGTTCTCAGATTCCACAGAAATAAGTCTAACAAAGAGATCCACGAAATACAGATGTAACACTGTGAGATGAATTAACAGAACACTAAGCAGTTTCTCAGAAAGCTTCTTTCCAGATTTCATCTGAGGATATTTCCTTTTTCACCATAGCCCTCTATGGGTTTCCAAATATCACTTTGCCAATTCCAAAGGAACTGTCTTAGCGAAAGGCTTCTTGAGGGGAAAGCTGTAACTCTGTGAGGTGATTTCACAGAAAACAAAGAAGTTTCTCAGAAAGCTTCTTTCTCTTTGTTATCGGAGGATATTTCCTTTGGCCCTATAGTCTTCAAACGGATCCGAAATATCTGTTCTCAGATTCCACAGAAATAAGGCTAGCAAAGAGATCCACGAAATACAGATGTAACTCTGTGAGGTGAATTAACAGAACACAAAGCAGTTTCTCAGAAAGCTTCTTTCCAGATTTCATCTGAGGATATTTCCTTTTTCACCATAGCCCTCTATGAGCTTCCAAATATCACTTTGTCAATTCCATAAGAACCGTCTCAGCGAAAGGCTTCTTGAGGGGAAAGTTGTAACTCTGTGATATGATTTCACAGCACACAAAGAAGTTTCTCAGAAAGCTTCTTTCTCTTTGTTTTCGGATTATATTTCCTTTGGCCCTATAGTCCTCAAAGGGATCCGAAATATCTGTTCTCAGATTCCACAGAAATAAGGCTAGCAAAGAGATCCACGAAATACAGATGTAACTCTGTGAGATGAATTGGCAGAACACTAAGCAGTTTCTCAGAAAGCTTCTTTCCAGATTTCATCTGAGGGTATTTCCTTTTTCACCATAGCCCTCTATGGGCTTCCAAATATCTCTTTGCCAATTCCACAAGAACTGTCTTAGCGAAAGGCTTCTTGAGGGGAAAGCTGTAACTCTGTGAGGTGATTTCACAGAACACAAAGAAGTTTTTCAGAAAGCTTTTTTCTCTTTGTTATCGGAGGATATTTCCTTCGGCCCTATAGTCTTCAAAGGGATCCGAAATATCTGTTCTCAGATTCCACAGAAATAAGGCTAGCAAAGACATCCACGAAATACAGATGTAACTCTGGGAGATGAATTAACAAAACACTAAGCGGTTTCTCAGAAAGTTCTTTCCAGATTTCATCAGAGCATATTTCCTTTTTCACCCTAGCCCTCTAGGGACTTCCAAATATCACTTTGCCAATTCCACAAGAACTGTCTTAGCGAAAGGCTTCTTGAGGGGAAAGCTGTAACTCTGTGAGATGATTTCACAGAACACAAAGAAGTTTCTCAGAAAGCTTCTTTCTCTTTGTTATCGGAGGATATTTCCTTTGGTCCTATAGTCTTCAAAGGGATCCGAAATATCTGTTCTCAGATTCCACAGAAATAAGGCTTGCTAAGAGATCCAGGAAATACAGATGTAACTCTTTGAGATGAATTAACAGAACACTAAGTAGTTTCTCAGAAAGCTTCTTTCCAGATTTCATCTGAGGATATTTCCTTTTTCACCATAGCCCTCTATGGGCTTCCAAATATCACTTTGCCAATTCCACAAGAACTGTCTTAGCGAAAAGCTTCTTGAGGGGAAAGCTGTAACTCTGTGAGATGATTTCACGGAACACAAAGAAGTTTCGCGGAAAGCTTCTTTCTGTTTGTTATCGGAGGATATTTCCTTTGGCCCTTTAGTCTTCAAAGGGTTCCGAAATATCTGTTCTCAGATTCCACAGAAATAAGGCTAGCAAAGAGATCTACGAAATACAGATGTAACTCTTTGAGATGAATTGACAGAACACTAAGCGGTTTCTCAGAAATCTTCTTTCCAGATTTCATCTGAGGATATTTCCTTTTTCACCATCGCCCTCTATGGGCTTCCAAATATCACTTTGCCAATTCCACAAGAACTGTCTTAGCGAAAGGCTTCTTGAGGGGAAAGCTGTAACTCTGTGAGATGATTTCACAGAACACAAAGAAGTTTCTCAGAAAGCTTCTTTCTCTTTGTTATCGGAGGATATTTCCTTTGGCCGTATAGTCTTCAAAGGGATCCGAAATATCTGTTCTCAGATTCCACAGAAATAAGTTTAACAAAGAGATCCACGAAATACAGATGTAACTCTGTGAGATGAATTAACAGAACACTAAGGAGTTTCTCAGAAAGCTTCTTTCCAGATTTCATCTGAGGATATTTCCTTTTTCACCATAGCCCTCTATGGGCTTCCAAATATCACTTTCCCAATTCCATAAGAACTGTCTTAGCGAAAGCCTTCTTGAGGGGAAAGCTGTAACTCTGTGAGATGATTTCACAGAACACAAAGAAGTTTCTCAGAAAGCTTCTTTCTCTTTGTTATCGGAGGATATTTCCTTTGGCCATATAGTCTTCAAAGGGATCCGAAATATCTGTTCTCAGATTCCACAGAAATAAGGCTTGCTGAGAGATCCAGGAAATACAGATGTAACTCTTTGAGATGAATTAACAGAACACTAAGTAGTTTCTCAGAAAGCTTCTTTCCAGATTTCATCTGAGGATATTTCCTTTTTCACCATAGCCCTCTATGGGCTTCCAAATATCACCTTGCCAATTCCACAAGGACTGTCTTAGCGAAAAGCTTCTTGAGGGGAAAGCTGTAACTCTGTGAGATGATTTCACAGAACACAAAGAAGTTTCTCAGAAAGCTTCTTTCTCTTTGTTATCGGAGGATATTTCCTTTGGCCATATAGTCTTCAAAGGGATCCGAAATATCTGTTCTCAGATTCCACAGAAATAAGTCTAACAAAGAGATCCACGAAATACAGAAGTAACTCTGTGAGATGAATTAACAGAACACTAAGCAGTTTCTCAGAAAGCTTCTTTCCAGATTTCATCTGAGGATATTTCCTTTTTCACCATAGCCCTCTATGGGCTTCCAAATATCACTTTGCCAATTCCACAAGAACTGTCTTAGCGAAAGGCTTCTTGAGGGGAAAGCTGTAACTCTGTGAGATGATTTCACAGAACACAAAGAAGTTTCTCAGAAAGCTTCTTTCTCTTTGTTATCGGAGGATATTTCCTTTGGCCCTATAGTCTTCAAAGGGATCCGAAATATCTGTTCTCAGATTCCACAGAAATAAGGCTTGCTAAGAGATCCAGGAAATGCAGATGTAACTCTTTGAGATGAATTAACAGAACACTAAGTAGTTTCTCAGAAAGCTTCTTTCCAGATTTCATCTGAGGATATTTCCTTTTTCACCATAGCCCTCTATGGGCTTCCAAATATCACTTTGCCAATTCCACAAGAACTGTCTTAGCGAAAGGATTCTTGAGGGGAAAGCTGTAACTCTGTGAGATGATTTCACAGAACACAAAGAAGTTTCTCAGAAAGCTTCTTCCTATTTGTTTTCGTAGGATATTTCCTTTGGCCGTATAGTATTCAAAGGCAACCAAATATCTGTTCTGAGATTCCACAGAAATAAGGCTAGCAAAGAGATCCAGGAAATACAGATGTAACTCTTTGAGATGAATTGACAGAACACTAAGCGGTTTCTCAGAAAGCTTCTTTCCAGATTTCATCTGAGGATATTTCCTTTTTCACCATAGCCCTCTATGGGCTTCCAAATATCACTTTGCCAATTCCAAAAGAACTGTCTTAGCGAAAGGCTTCTTGAGGGGAAAGCTGTAACTCTGTGAGATGATTTCACAGAACACAAAGAAGTTTCTCAGAAAGCTTCTTTCTCTTTGTTATCTGAGGATATTTCCTTTGGCCATATAGTCTTCAAAGAGATCCGAAATATCTGTTCTCAGATTCCACAGAAATAAGTCTAACAAAGAGATCCACGAAATACAGATGTAACTCTGTGAGATGAATTAACAGAACACTAAGCAGTTTCTCAGAAATCTTCTTTCCAGATTTCATCTGAGGATATTTCCTTTTTCACCATAGCCCTCTATGGGTTTCCAAATATCACTTTGCCAATTCCAAAGGAACTGTCTTAGCGAAAGGCTTCTTGAGGGGAAAGCTGTAACTCTGTGAGATGATTTCACAGAACACAAAGAAGTTTCTCAGAAAGCTTCTTTCTCTTTGTTATCGGAGGATATTTCCTTTGGCCCTATAGTCTTCCAACGGATCCGAAATATCTGTTCTCAGATTCCACAGAAATAAGGCTAGCAAAGAGATCCACGAAATACAGATGTAACTCTGTGAGGTGAATTAACAAAACACAAAGCAGTTTCTCAGAAAGCTTCTTTCCAGATTTCATCTGAGGATATTTCCTTTTTCACCATAGCCCTCTATGAGCTTCCAAATATCACTTTGTCAATTCCATAAGAACCGTCTCAGCGAAAGGCTTCTTGAGGGGAAAGTTGTAACTCTGTGAGATGATTTCACAGCACACAAAGAAGTCTCTCAGAAAGCTTCTTTCTCTTTGTTATCGAGGATATTTCCTTTGGCCCTATAGTCTTCAAAGGGATCCGAAATATCTGTTCTCAGATTCCACAGAAATAAGGCTAGCAAAGAGATCCAGGAAATACAGATGTAACTCTGTGAGATGAACTGACAGAACACTAAGCAGTTTCTCAGAAAGCTTCTTTCCAGATTTCATCTGAGGATATTTCCTTTTTCACCGTAGCCCTCTATGGGCTTCCAAATATCACTTTGCCAATTCCACAAGAACTGTCTTAGCGAAAGGCTTCTTGAGGGGAAAGCTGTAACTCTGTGAGGTGATTTCACAGAACACAAAGAAGTTTCTCAGAAAGCTTTTTTCTCTTTGTTATCGGAGGATATTTCCTTTGGCCCTATAGTCTTCAAAGGGATCCGAAATATCTGTTCTCAGATTCCACAGAAATAAGGCTAGCAAAGAGATCCACGAAATACAGATGTAACTCTGGGAGATGAATTAACAAAACACTAAGCGGTTTCTCAGAAAGTTCTTTCCAGATTTCATCTGAGCATATTTCCTTTTTCAACCTAGCCCTCTAGGGACTTCCAAATATCACTTTGCCAATTCCACAAGAACTGTCTTAGCGAAAGGCTTCTTGAGGGGAAAGCTGTAACTCTGTGAGATGATTTCACAGAACACAAAGAAGTTTCTCAGAAAGCTTCTTTCTCTTTGTTATCGGAGGATATTTCCTTTGGCCGTATAGTATTCAAAGGCAACCGAAATATCTGTTCTCAGATTCCACAGAAATAAGGCTAGCAAAGAGTTCCACGAAATACAGATGTCACTCTGTGAGATGAATTAACAGAACACTAAGCAGTTTCTCAGAAAGCTTCTATCAAGATATCATCTGAGGATATTTCCTTTCTCACCATAGCCCTCTATGGGCTTCCAAATATCACTTTGCCAATTCCACAAGAACTGTCTTAGCGAAAGGCTTCTTGAGGGGAAAGCTGTAACTCTGTGAGATGATTTCACAGAACACAAAGAAGTTTCTCAGAAAGCTTCTTTCTCTTTGTTATCGGAGGATATTTCCTTTGGCCCTATAGTCTTCAAAGGGATCCGAAATATCTGTTCTCAGATTCCACAGAAATAAGGCTAGCAAAGAGATCCAGGAAATACAGATGTAACTCTTTGAGATGAATTAACAGAACACTAAGTAGTTTCTCAGAAAGCTTCTTTCCAGATTTCATCTGAGGATATTTCCTTTTTCACCATAGCCCTCTATGGGCTTCCAAATATCACTTTGCCAATTCCACAAGAACTGTCTTAGCGAAAGGATTCTTGAGGGGAAAGCTGTAACTCTGTGAGATGATTTCACGGAACACAAAGAAGTTTCTCGGAAAGCTTCTTTCTGTTTGTTATCGTAGGATATTTCCTTTGGCCCTTTAGTCTTCAAAGGGTTCCGAAATATCTGTTCTCAGATTCCACAGAAATAAGGCTAGCAAAGAGATCTACGAAATACAGATGTAACTCTTTGAGATGAATTGACAGAACACTAAGCGCTTTCTCAGAAATCTTCTTTCCAGATTTCATCTGAGGATATTTCCTTTTTCACCATCGCGCTCTATGGGCTTCCAAATATCACTTTGCCAATTCCACAAGAACTGTCTTAGCGAAAGGCTTCTTGAGGGGAAAGCTGTAACTCTGTGAGATGATTTCACAGAACACAAAGAAGTTTCCAGAAAGCTTCTTTCTCTTTGTTATCGGAGGATATTTCCTTTGGCCATATAGTCTTCCAAGGGATCCGAAATATCTGTTCTCAGATTCCACAGAAATAAGTCTAACAAAGAGATCCACGAAATAGAGATGTACCTCTGTGAGATGAATTAACAGAACACTAAGCAGTTTCTCAGATAGCTTCTTTCCAGATTTCATCTGAGGATATTTCCTTTTTCACCATAGCCCTCTATGGGCTTCCAAATATCACTTTGCCAATTCCACAAGAACTGTCTTAGCGAAAGGCTTCTTGAGGGGAAAGCTGTAACTCTGTGAGATGATTTCACAGAACACAAAGAAGTTTCTCAGAAAGCTTCTTTCTCTTTGTTATCGGAGGATATTTCCTTTGGCCCTATAGTCTTCAAAGGGATCCGAAATATCTGTTCTCAGATTCCACAGAAATAAGGCTTGCTAAGAGATCCAGGAAATGCAGATGTAACCCTTTGAGATGAATTAACAGAACACTAAGTAGTTTCTCAGAAAGCTTCTTTCCAGATTTCATCTGAGGATATTTCCTTTTTCACCATAGCCCTCTATGGGCTTCCAAATATCACTTTGCCAATTCCACAAGAACTGTCTTAGCGAAAGGCTTCTTGAGGGGAAAGCTGTAACTCTGTGAGATGATTTCATGGAACACAAAGAAGTTTCTCAGAAAGATTCTTTCTGTTTGTTATCGTAGGATATTTCCTTTGGCCGTATAGTATTCAAAGGCAACCGAAATATCTGTTCTGAGATTCCACAGAAATAAGGCTAGCAAAGAGATCTACGAAATACAGATGTAACTCTTTTAGATGAATTGACAGAACACTAAGCGGTTTCTCAGAAAGCTTCTTTCCAGATTTCATCTGAGGATATTTCCTTTTTCACCGTAGCCCTCTATGGGCTTCCAAATATCACTTTGCCAATTCCACAAGAATTGTCTTAGCGAAAGGCTTCTTGAGGGGAAAGCTGTAACTCTGTGAGATGATTTCACAGAACACAAAGAAGTTTCTCAGAAAGCTTCTTTCTCTTTGTTATCTGAGGATATTTCCTTTGGCCCTATAGTCTTCAAAGGGATCCGAAATATCTGTTCTCAGATTCCACAGAAATAAGTCTAACAAAGAGATCCACGAAATACAGATGTAACTCTGTGAGATGAATTAACAGAACACTAAGCAGTTTCTCAGAAAGCTTCTTTCCAGATTTCATCTGAGGATATTTCCTTTTTCACCATAGCCCTCTATGAGCTTCCAAATATCACTTTCTCAATTCCATAAGAACCGTCTCAGCGAAAGGCTTCTTGAGGGGAAAGTTGTAACTCTGTGAGATGATTTCACAGCACACAAAGAAGTTTCTCAGAAAGCTTCTTTCTCTTTGTTATCGGAGGATATTTCCTTTGGCCCTATAGTCTTCAAAGGGATCCGAAATATCTGTTCTCAGATTCCACAGAAATAAGGCTAGCAAAGAGATCCACGTAATACAGATGTAACTCTGTGAGATGAATTGACAGAACACTAAGCAGTTTCTCAGAAAGCTTCTTTCCAGATTTCATCTGAGGATATTTCCTTTTTCACCATAGCCCTCTAGGGGCTTCCAAATATCACTTTGCCAATTCCACAAGAACTGTCTTAGCGACAGGCTTCTTGAGGGGAAAGATGAAACTCTGTGAGATGATTTCACAGAACACAAAGAAGTTTCTCAGAAAGCTTTTTTCTCTTTGTTATCGGAGGATATTTCCTTTGGCCCTATAGTCTTCAAAGGGATCCGAAATATCTGTTCTCAGATTCCACAGAAATAAGGCTAGCAAAGAGATCCACGAAATACAGATGTAACTCTGGGAGATGAATTAACAAAACACTAAGCGGTTTCTCAGAAAGTTCTTTCCAGATTTCATCTGAGCATATTTCCTTTTTCACCCTAGCCCTCTAGGGACTTCCAAATATCACTTTGCCAATTCCACAAGAACTGTCTTAGCGAAAGGCTTCTTGAGGGGAAAGCTGTAATTCTGTGAGATGATTTCACAGAACACAAAGAAATTTCTCAGAAAGCTTCTTTCTCTTTGTTATCGGAGGATATTTCCTTTGGCCGCATAGTATTCAAAGGCAACCGAAATATCTGTTCTCAGATTCCACAGAAATAAGGCTAGCAAAGAGATCCACGAAATACAGATGTCACTCTGTGAGATGAATTAACAGAACACTAAGCAGTTTCTCAGAAAGCTTCTTTCCAGATATCATCTGAGGATATTTCCTTTCTCACCATAGCCCTCTATGGGCTTCCAAATATCACTTTGCCAATTCCACAAGAACTCTCTTAGCGAAAGGCTTCTTGAGGGGAAAGCTGTAACGCTGTGAGATGATTTCACGGAACACAAAGAAGTTTCTCGGAAAGCTTCTTTCTGTTTGTTATCGGAGGATATTTCCTTTGGCCCTTTAGTCTTCAAAGGGTTCCGAAATATCTGTTCTCAGATTCCACAGAAATAAGGCTAGCAAAGAGATCTACGAAATACAGATGTAACTCTTTGAGATGAATTGACAGAACACTAAGCGGTTTCTCAGAAATCTTCTTTCCAGATTTCATCTGAGGATATTTCCTTTTTCACCATCGCCCTCTATGGGCTTCCAAATATCACTTTGCCAATTCCACAAGAACTGTCTTAGCGAAAGGCTTCTTGAGGGGAAAGCTGTAACTCTGTGAGATGATTTCACAGAACACAAAGAAGTTTCTCAGAAAGCTTCTTTCTCTTTGTTATCGGAGGATATTTCCTTTGGCCCTATAGTCTTCAAAGGGATCCGAAATATCTGTTCTCAGATTCCACAGAAATAAGGCTTGCTAAGAGATCCAGGAAATGCAGATGTAACTCTTTGAGATGAATTAACAGAACACTAAGTAGTTTCTCAGAAAGCTTCTTTCCAGATTTCATCTGAGGATATTTCCTTTTTCACAATAGCCCTCTATGGGCTTCCAAATATCACTTTGCCAATTCCACAAGAACTGTCTTAGCGAAAGGCTTCTTGAGGGGAAAGCTGTAACTCTGTGAGATGATTTCACAGAACACAAAGAAGTTTCTCAGAAAGCTTCTTTCTGTTTGTTTTCGTAGGATATTTCCTTTGGCCGTATAGTATTCAAAGGCAACCAAATATCTGTTCTGAGATTCCACAGAAATAAGGCGAGCAAAGAGATCCAGGAAATACAGATGTAACTCTTTGAGATGAATTGACAGAACACTAAGTAGTTTCTCAGAAAGCTTCTTTCCAGATTTCATCTGAGGATATTTCCTTTTTCACCATAGCCCTCTATGGGCTTCCAAATATCACTTTGCCAATTCCACAAGGACTGTCTTAGCGAAAAGCTTCTTGAGGGGAAAGCTGTAACTCTGTGAGATGATTTCACAGAACACAAAGAAGTTTCTCAGAAAGCTTCTTTCTCTTTGTTATTGGAGGATATTTCCTTTGGCCATATAGTCTTCAAAGGGATCCGAAATATCTGTTCTCAGATTCCATAGAAATAAGTCTAACAAAGAGATCCACGAAATACAGATGTAACTCTGTGAGATGAATTAACAGAACACTAAGCAGTTTCTCAGAAAGCTTCTTTCCAGATTTCATCTGAGGATATTTCCTTTTTCACCATAGCCCTCTATGGGCTTCCAAATATCACTTTGCCAATTCCACAAGAACTGTCTTAGCGAAAGGCTTCTTGAGGGGAAAGCTGTAACTCTGTGAGATGATTTCACAGAACACAAAGAAGTTTCTCAGAAAGCTTCTTTCTCTTTGTTATCGGAGGATATTTCCTTTGGCCCTATAGTCTTCCAACGGATCCGAAATATCTGTTCTCAGATTCCACAGAAATAAGGCTAGCAAAGAGATCCACGAAATACAGATGTAACTCTGTGAGGTGAATTAACAAAACACAAAGCAGTTTCTCAGAAAGCTTCTTTCCAGATTTCATCTGAGGATATTTCCTTTTTCACCATAGCCCTCTATGAGCTTCCAAATATCACTTTGTCAATTCCATAAGAACCGTCTCAGCGAAAGGCTTCTTGAGGGGAAAGTTGTAACTCTGTGAGATGATTTCACAGCACACAAAGAAGTCTCCCAGAAAGCTTCTTTCTCTTTGTTATCGAGGATATTTCCTTTGGCCCTATAGTCTTCAAAGGGATCCGAAATATCTGTTCTCAGATTCCACAGAAATAAGGCTAGCAAAGAGATCCACGAAATACAGATGTAACTCTGTGAGATGAATTGACAGAACACTAAGCAGTTTCTCAGAAAGCTTCTTTCCAGATTTCATCTGAGGATATTTCCTTTTTCACCGTAGCCCTCTATGGGCTTCCAAATATCACTTTGCCAATTCCACAAGAACTGTCTTAGCGAAAGGCTTCTTGAGGGGAAAGCTGTAACTCTGTGAGGTGATTTCACAGAACACAAAGAAGTTTCTCAGAAAGCTTTTTTCTCTTTGTTATCGGAGGATATTTCCTTTGGCCCTATAGTCTTCAAAGGGATCCGAAATATCTGTTCTCAGATTCCACAGAAATAAGGCTAGCAAAGAGATCCACGAAATACAGATGTAACTCTGGGAGATGAATTAACAAAACACTAAGCGGTTTCTCAGAAAGTTCTTTCCAGATTTCATCTGAGCATATTTCCTTTTTCAACCTAGCCCTCTAGGGACTTCCAAATATCACTTTGCCAATTCCACAAGAACTGTCTTAGCGAAAGGCTTCTTGAGGGGAAAGCTGTAACTCTGTGAGATGATTTCACAGAACACAAAGAAGTTTCTCAGAAAGCTTCTTTCTCTTTGTTATCGGAGGATATTTCCTTTGGCCGTATAGTATTCAAGGGAACCGAAATATCTGTTCTCAGATTCCACAGAAATAAGGCTAGCAAAGAGTTCCACGAAATACAGATGTCACTCTGTGAGATGAATTAACAGAACACTAAGCAGTTTCTCAGAAAGCTTCTTTCAAGATATCATCTGAGGATATTTCCTTTCTCACCATAGCCCTCTATGGGCTTCCAAATATCACTTTGCCAATTCCACAAGAACTGTCTTAGCGAAAGGCTTCTTGAGGGGAAAGCTGTAACTCTGTGAGATGATTTCACAGAACACAAAGAAGTTTCTCAGAAAGCTTCTTTCTCTTTGTTATCGGAGGATATTTCCTTTGGCCCTATAGTCTTCAAAGGGATCCGAAATATCTGTTCTCAGATTCCACAGAAATAAGGCTAGCAAAGAGATCCACGAAATGCAGATGTAACTCTGTGAGATGAATTAACAGAACATTAAGCAGTTTCTCGGAAAGCTTCTTTCCAGATTTCATCTGAGGATATTTCCTTTTTCACCATAGCCCTCTATGAGCTTCCAAATATCACTTTGTCAATTCCATAAGAACCGTCTCAGCGAAAGGCTTCTTGAGGGGAAAGTTGTAACTCTGTGAGATGATTTCACAGCACACAAAGAAGTCTCTCAGAAAGCTTCTTTCTCTTTGTTATCGAGGATATTTCCTTTGGCCCTATAGTCTTCAAAGGGATCCGAAATATCTGTTCTCAGATTCCACAGAAATAAGGCTAGCAAAGAGATCCACGAAATACAGATGTAACTCTGTGAGATGAATTGACAGAACACTAAGCAGTTTCTCAGAAAGCTTCTTTCCAGATTTCATCTGAGGATATTTCCTATTTCACCGTAGCCCTCTATGGGCTTCCAAATATCACTTTGCCAATTCCACAAGAACTGTCTTAGCGAAAGGCTTCTTGAGGGGAAAGCTGTAACTCTGTGAGGTGATTTCACAGAACACAAAGAAGTTTCTCAGAAAGCTTTTTTCTCTTTGTTATCGGAGGATATTTCCTTTGGCCCTATAGTCTTCAAAGGGATCCGAAATATCTGTTCTGAGATTCCACAGAAATAAGGCTAGCAAAGAGATCCACGAAATACAGATGTAACTCTGGGAGATGAATTAACAAAACACTAAGCGGTTTCTCAGAAAGTTCTTTCCAGATTTCATCTGAGCATATTTCCTTTTTCAACCTAGCCCTCTAGGGACTTCCAAATATCACTTTGCCAATTCCACAAGAACTGTCTTAGCGAAAGGCTTCTTGAGGGGAAAGCTGTAACTCTGTGAGATGATTTCACAGAACACAAAGAAGTTTCTCAGAAATCTTCTTTCTCTTTGTAATCGGAGGATATTTCCTTTGGCCATATAGTATTCAAAGGCAACCGAAATATCTGTTCTCAGATTCCACAGAAATAAGGCTAGCAAAGAGTTCCACGAAATACAGATGTCACTCTGTGAGATGAATTAACAGAACACTAAGCAGTTTCTCAGAAAGCTTCTTTCAAGATATCATCTGAGGATATTTCCTTTCTCACCATAGCCCTCTATGGGCTTCCAAATATCACTTTGCCAATTCCACAAGAACTGTCTTAGCGAAAGGCTTCTTGAGGGGAAAGCTGTAACTCTGTGAGATGATTTCACAGAACACAAAGAAGTTTCTCAGAAAGCTTCTTTCTCTTTGTTATCGGAGGATATTTCCTTTGGCCCTATAGTCTTCAAAGGGATCCGAAATATCTATTCTCAGATTCCACAGAAATAAGGCTAGCAAAGAGATCCACGAAATGCAGATGTAACTCTGTGAGATGAATTAACAGAACATTAAGCAGTTTCTCAGAAAGCTTCTTTCCAGATTTCATCTCAGGATATTTCCTTTTTCACCATTGCCCTCTATGGGCTTCCAAATATCACTTTGCAAATTCCATAAGAACTGTCATAGCAAAAAGCTTCTTGAGGGGAAAGATGTAACTCTGTGAGATGATTTCAAAGAACACAAAGTAGTTTCTCAGAAAGCTTCTTTCTCTTTGTTATCGGAGGATATTTCCTTTGGTCCTATAGTCTTCAAAGGGATCCGAAATATCTGTTCTCAGATTCCACAGAAATAAGGCTTGCTAAGAGATCCAGGAAATACAGATGTAACTCTTTGAGATGAATTAACAGAACACTAAGTAGTTTCTCAGAAAGCTTCTTTCCAGATTTCATCTGAGGATATTTCCTTTTTCACCATCGCCCTCTATGGGCTTCCAAATATCACTTTGCCAATTCCACAAGAACTGTCTTAGCGAAAGGATTCTTGAGGGGAAAGCTGTAACTCTGTGAGATGATTTCACGGAACACAAAGAAGTTTCTCGGAAAGCTTCTTTCTGTTTGTTATCGTAGGATATTTCCTTTGGCCCTTTAGTCTTCAAAGGGTTCCGAAATATCTGTTCTCAGATTCCACAGAAATAAGGCTAGCAAAGAGATCTACGAAATACAGATGTAACTCTGTGAGATGAATTGACAGAACACTAAGCGGTTTCTCAGAAAGCTTCTTTCCAGATTTCATCTGAGGATATTTCCTTTTTCACCGTAGCCCTCTATGGGCTTCCAAATATCACTTTGCCAATTCCACAAGAATTGTCTTAGCGAAAGGCTTCTTGAGGGGAAAGCTGTAACTCTGTGAGATGATTTCACAGAACACAAAGAAGTTTCTCAGAAAGCTTCTTTCTCTTTGTTATCGGAGGATATTTCCTTTGGCCATATAGTCTTCAAAGGGATCCGAAATATCTGTTCTCAGATTCCACAGAAATAAGGCTAACAAAGAGATCCACGAAATACAGATGTAACTCTGTGAGATGAATTAACAGAACACTAAGCAGTTTCTCAGAAAGCTTCTTTCCAGATTTCATCTGAGGATATTTCCTTTTTCACCATAGCCCTCTATGGGTTTCCAAATATCACTTTTCCAATTCCAAAGGAACTGTCTTAGCGAAAGGCTTCTTGAGGGGAAAGCTGTAACTCTGTGAGATGATTTCACAGAACACAAAGAAGTTTCTCAGAAAGCTTCTTTCTCTTTGTTATCGGAGGATATTTCCTTTGGCCCTATAGTCTTCAAACGGATCCGAAATATCTGTTCTCAGATTCCACAGAAATAAGGCTAGCAAAGAGATCCACGAAATACAGATGTAACTCTGTGAGGTGAATTAACAGAACACAAAGCAGTTTCTCAGAAAGCTTCTTTCCAGATTTCATCTGAGGATATTTCCTTTTTCACCATAGCCCTCTATGAGCTTCCAAATATCACTTTCTCAATTCCATAAGAACCGTCTCAGCGAAAGGCTTCTTGAGGGGAAAGTTGTAACTCTGTGATATGATTTCACAGCACACAAAGAAGTTTCTCAGAAAGCTTCTTTCTCTTTGTTATCGGAGGATATTTCCTTTGGCCCTATAGTCTTCAAAGGGATCCGAAATATCTGTTCTCAGATTCCACAGAAATAAGGCTAGCAAAGAGATCCACGAAATACAGATGTAACTCTGTGAGATGAAGTGACAGAACACTAAGCAGTTTCTCAGAAAGCTTCTTTCCAGATTTCATCTGAGGATATTTCCTTTTTCACCATAGCCCTCTATGGGCTTCCAAATATCACTTTGCCAATTCCACAAGAACTGTCTTAGCGACAGGCTTCTTGAGGGGAAAGCTGTAACTCTGTGAGATGATTTCACAGAACACAAAGAAGTTTCTCAGAAAGCTTTTTTCTCTTTGTTATCGGAGGATATTTCCTTTGGCCCTATAGTCTTCAAAGGGATCCGAAATATCTGTTCTCAGATTCCACAGAAATAAGGCTAGCAAAGAGATCCACGAAATACAGATGTAACTCTGGGAGATGAATTAACAAAACACTAAGCGGTTTCTCAGAAAGTTCTTTCCAGATTTCATCTGAGCATATTTCCTTTTTCACCCTAGCCCTCTAGGGACTTCCAAATATCACTTTGCCAATTCCACAAGAACTGTCTTAGCGAAAGGCTTCTTGAGGGGAAAGCTGTAATTCTGTGAGATAATTTCACAGAACACAAAGAAATTTCTCAGAAAGCTTCTTTCTCTTTGTTATCGGAGGATATTTCCTTTGGCCGTATAGTATTCAAAGGCAACCGAAATATCTGTTCTCAGATTCCACAGAAATAAGGCTAGCAAAGAGATCCACGAAATACAGATGTCACTCTGTGAGATGAATTAACAGAACACTAAGCAGTTTCTCAGAAAGCTTCTTTCCAGATATCATCTGAGGATATTTCCTTTCTCACCATAGCCCTCTATGGGCTTCCAAATATCACTTTGCCAATTCCACAAGAACTCTCTTAGCGAAAGGCTTCTTGAGGGGAAAGCTGTAACTCTGTGAGGTGATTTCACAGAACACAAAGAAGTTTCTCAGAAACCTTCTTTCTCTTTGTTATCGGAGGATATTTCCTTTGGCCCTATAGTCTTCAAAGGGATCCGAAATATCTGTTCTCAGATTCCACAGAAATAAGGCAAGCAAAGAGATCCACGAAATGCAGATGTAACTCTGTGAGATGAATTAACAGAACATTAAGCAGTTTCTCGGAAAGCTTCTTTCCAGATTTCATCTGAGGATATTTCCTTTTTCACCATTGCCCTCTATGGGCTTCCAAATATCACTTTGCCAATTCCACAAGAACTGTCTTAGCAAAAAGCTTCTTGAGGGGAAAGCTGTAACTCTGTGAGATGATTTCACAGAACACAAAGAAGTTTCTCAGAAAGCTTCTTTCTCTTTGTTATCGGAGGATATTTCCTTTGGTCCTATAGTCTTCAAAGGGATCCGAAATATCTGTTCTCAGATTCCACAGAAATAAGGCTTGCTGAGAGATCCAGGAAATACAGATGTAACACTTTTAGATGAATTAACAGAACACTAAGTAGTTTCTCAGAAAGCTTCTTTCCAGATTTCATCTGAGGATATTTCCTTTTTCAACATAGCCCTCTATGGGCTTCCAAATATCACTTTGCCAATTCCACAAGAACTGTCTTAGCGAAAAGCTTCTTGAGGGGAAAGCTGTAACTCTGTGAGATGATTTCACGGAACACAAAGAAGTTTGTCGGAAAGCTTCTTTCTGTTTGTTATCGTAGGATATTTCCTTTGGCCCTTTAGTCTTCAAAGGGTTCCGAAATATCTGTTCTCAGATTCCACAGAAATAAGGCTAGCGAAGAGATCTACGAAATACAGATGTAACTCTTTGAGATGAATTGACAGAACACTAAGCGGTTTCTCAGAAATCTTCTTTCCAGATTTCATCTGAGGATATTTCCTTTTTCACCATCGCCCTCTATGGGCTTCCAAATATCACTTTGCCAATTCCACAAGAACTGTCTTAGCGAAAGGCTTCTTGAGGGGAAAGCTGTAACTCTGTGAGATGATTTCACAGAACACAAAGAAGTTTCCAGAAAGCTTCTTTCTCTTTGTTATCGGAGGATATTTCCTTTGGCCATATAGTCTTCCAAGGGATCCGAAATATCTGTTCTCAGATTCCACAGAAATAAGTCTAACAAAGAGATCCACGAAATACAGATGTACCTCTGTGAGATGAATTAACAGAACACTAAGCAGTTTCTCAGAAAGCTTCTTTCCAGATTTCATCTGAGGATATTTCCTTTTTCACCATAGCCCTCTATGGGCTTCCAAATATCACTTTACCAATTCCACAAGAACTGTCTTAGCGAAAGGCTTCTTGAGGGGAAAGCTGTAACTCTGTGAGATGATTTCACAGAACACAAAGAAGTTTCTCAGAAAGCTTCTTTCTCTTTGTTATCGGAGGATATTTCCTTTGGCCCTATAGTCTTCAAAGGGATCCGAAATATCTGTTCTCAGATTCCACAGAAATAAGGCTTGCTAACAGATCCAGGAAATGCAGATGTAACTCTTTGAGATGAACTAACAGAACACTAAGTAGTTTCTCAGAAAGCTTCTTTGCAGATTTCATCTGAGGATATTTCCTTTTTCACCATAGCCCTCTATGGGCTTCCAAATATCACTTTGCCAATTCCACAAGAACTGTCTTAGCGAAAGGCTTCTTGAGGGGAAAGCTGTAACTCTGTGAGATGATTTCATGGAACACAAAGAAGTTTCTCAGAAAGCTTCTTTCTGTTTGTTATCGTAGGATATTTCCTTTGGCCGTATAGTATTCAAAGGCAACCGAAATATCTGTTCTGAGATTCCACAGAAATAAGGATAGCAAAGAGATCTACGAAATACAGATGTAACTCTTTTAGATGAATTGACAGAACACTAAGCGGTTTCTCAGAAAGCTTCTTTCCAGATTTCATCTGAGGATATTTCCTTTTTCACCGTAGCCCTCTATGGGCTTCCAAATATCACTTTGCCAATTCCACAAGAATTGTCTTAGCGAAAGGCTTCTTGAGGGGAAAGCTGTAACTCTGTGAGATGATTTCACAGAACACAAAGAAGTTTCTCAGAAAGCTTCTTTCTCTTTGTTATCTGAGGATATTTCCTTTGGCCATATAGTCTTCAAAGGGATCCGAAATATCTGTTCTCAGATTCCACAGAAATAAGGCTAGCAAAGAGACCCACGAAATACAGATGTAACTCTGTGAGGTGAATTAACAGAACACAAAGCAGTTTCTCAGAAAGCTTCTTTCCAGATTTCATCTGAGGATATTTCCTTTTTCACCATAGCCCTCTATGAGCTTCCAAATATCACTTTCTCAATTCCATAAGAACCGTCTCAGCGAAAGGCTTCTTGAGGGGAAAGTTGTAACTCTGTGAGATGATTTCACAGCACACAAAGAAGTTTCTCAGAAAGCTTCTTTCTCTTTGTTATCGGAGGATATTTCCTTTGGCCCTATAGTCTTCAAAGGGATCCGAAATATCTGTTCTCAGATTCCACAGAAATAAGGCTAGCAAAGAGATCCACGAAATACAGATGTAACTCTGTGAGATGAATTGAAAGAACACTAAGCAGTTTCTCAGAAAGCTTCTTTCCAGATTTCATCTGAGGATATTTCCTTTTTCACCCTAGCCCTCTAGGGAATTCCAAATATCACTTTGCCAATTCCACAAGAACTGTCTTAGTGAAAGGCTTCTTGAGGGGAAAGCTGTAACTCTGTGAGATGATTTCACAGAACACAAAGAAATTTCTCAGAAAGCTTCTTTCTCTTTGTTATCGGAGGATATTTCCCTTGGCCGTATAGTATTCAAAGGCAACCGAAATATCTGTTCTCAGATTCCACAGAAATAAGGCTAGCAAAGAGATCCACGAAATACAGATGTCACTCTGTGAGATGAATTAACAGAACACTAAGCAGTTTCTCAGAAAGCTTCTTTCCAGATATCATCTGAGGATATTTCCTTTCTCACCATAGCCCTCTATGGGCTTCCAAATATCACTTTGCCAATTCCACAAGAACTCTCTTAGCGAAAGGCTTCTTGAGGGGAAAGCTGTAACTCTGTGAGATGATTTCACAGAACACAAAGAAGTTTCTCAGAAAGCTTCTTTCTCTTTGTTATCGGAGGATATTTCCTTTGGCCCTATAGTCTTCAAAGGGATCCGAAATATCTGTTCTCAGATTCCACAGAAATAAGGCTTGCTAAGAGATCCAGGAAATGCAGATGTAACTCTTTCAGATGAATTAACAGAACACTAAGTAGTTTCTCAGAAAGCTTCTTTCCAGATTTCATCTGAGGATATTTCCTTTTTCACCATAGCCCTCTATGGGCTTCCAAATATCACTTTGCCGATTCCACAAGAACCGTCTTAGCGAAAGGCTTCTTGAGGGGAAAGCTGTAACTCTGTGAGATGATTTCACAGAACACAAAGAAGTTTCTCAGAAAGCTTCTTTCTGTTTGTTATCGTAGGATATTTCCTTTGGCCGTATACTATTCAAAGGCAACCGAAATATCTGTTCTGAGATTCCACAGAAATAAGGCTAGCAAAGAGATCTACGAAATACAGATGTAACTCTTTGAGATGAATTGACAGAACACTAAGCGGTTTCTCAGAAAGCTTCTTTCCAGATTTCATCTGAGGATATTTCCTTTTTCACCATAGCCCTCTATGGGCTTCCAAATATCACTTTGCCAATTCCACAAGAACTGTCTTAGCGAAAGGCTTCTTGAGGGGAAAGCTGTAACTCTGTGAGATGATTTCACAGAACACAAAGAAGTTTCTCAGAAAGCTTCTTTCTCTTTGTTATCTGAGGATATTTCCTTTGGCCCTATAGTCTTCAAAGGGATCCGAAATATCTGTTCTCAGATTCCACAGAAATAAGTCCAACAAAGGGATCCACGAAATACAGATGTAACTCTGGGAGATGAATTAACAAAACACTAAGCGGTTTCTCAGAAAGTTCTTTCCAGATTTCATCTGAGCATATTTCCTTTTTCACCCTAGCCCTCTAGGGACTTCCAAATATCACTTTGCCAATTCCAGAAGAACTGTCTTAGCGAAAGGCTTCTTGAGGGGAAAGCTGTAACTCTGTGAGATGATTTCACAGAACACAAAGAAGTTTCTCAGAAAGCTTCTTTCTCTTTGTTATCGGAGGATATTTCCTTTGGCCGTATAGTATTCAAAGGCAACCGAAATATCTGTTCTCAGATTCCACAGAAATAAGTCTAGCAAAGAGATCCACGAAATACAGATGTCACTCTGTGAGATGAATTAACAGAACACTTAGCAGTTTCTCAGAAAGCTTCTTTCCAGATATCATCTGAGGATATTTCCTTTCTCACCATAGCCCTCTATGGGCTTCCAAATATCACTTTGCCAATTCCACAAGAACTGTCTTAGCGAAAGGCTTCTTGAGGGGAAAGCTGTAACTCTGTGAGATGATTTCACAGAACACAAAGAAGTTTCTCAGAAACCTTCTTTCTCGTTGTTATCGGAGGATATTTCCTTTGGCCCTATAGTCTTCAAGGGGATCCGAAATATCTGTTCTCAGATTCCACAGAAATAAGGCTAGCAAAGAGATCCACGAAATGCAGATGTAACTCTGTGAGATGAATTAACAGAACATTAAGCAGTTTCTCGGAAAGCTTCTTTTCAGATTTCATCTGAGGATATTTCCATTTTAACCATTGCCCTCTATGGGCTTCCAAATATCACTTTGCCAATTCCACAAGAACTGTCTTAGCAAAAAGCTTCTTGAGGGGAAAGCTGTAACTCTGTGAGATTATTTCACAGAACACAAAGAAGTTTCTCAGAAAGCTTCTTTCTCTTTGTTATCGGAGGATATTTCCTTTGGTCCTATAGTCTTCAAAGGGATCCGAAATATCTGTTCTCAGATTCCACAGAAACAAGGCTTGCTAAGAGATCCAGGAAATACAGATGTAACACTTTGAGATGAATTAACAGAATACTAAGTAGTTTCTCAGAAAGCTTCTTTCCAGATTTCATCTGAGGATATTTCCTTTTTCACCATAGCCCTCTATGGGCTTCCAAATATCACTTTGCCAATTCCACAAGAACTGTCTTAGCGAAAAGCTTCTTGAGGGGAAAGCTGTAACTCTGTGAGATGATTTCACGGAACACAAAGAAGTTTCTCGGAAAGCTTCTTTCTGTTTGTTATCGGAGGATATTGCCTTTGGCCCTTTAGTCTTCAAAGGGTTCCGAAATATCTGTTCTCAGATTCCACAGAAATAAGGCTAGCAAAGAGATCTACGAAATACAGATGTAACTCTTTGAGATGAATTGACAGAACACTAAGCGGTTTCTCAGAAATCTTCTTTCCAGATTTCATCTGAGGATATTTCCTTTTTCACCATCGCCCTCTATGGGCTTCCAAATATCACTTTGCCAATTCCACAAGAACTGTCTTAGCGAAAGGCTTCTTGAGGGGAAAGCTGTAACTCTGTGAGATGAATTCACAGAACACAAAGAAGTTTCTCAGAAAGCTTCTTTCTCTTTGTTATCGGAGGATATTTCCTTTGGCCATATAGTCTTCAAAGGGATCCAAAATATCTCTTCTCAGATTCCACAGAAATAAGGCTAGCAAGGAGATCCATGAAATACAGACGTAACTCTGTGAGATGAATTAACAGAACACTAAGCAGTTTCTCAGAAAGCTTCTTTCCAGATTTCATCTGAGGATATTTCCTTTTTCACCATAGCCCCCTAAGGCCTTCCAAATATCACTTTGCCAATTCCACAAGAACTGTCTTAGCGAAAGGCTTCTTGAGGGGAAAGCTGTAAGTCTGTGAGATGATTTCATAGAACACAAAGAAGTTTCTCAGAAAGCTTCTTTCTCTTTGTTATCGGATGATATTTCCTTTGGCCCTATAGTTTTCAAAGGGATCCGAAATATCTGTTCTCAGATTCCACAGAAATAAGGCTAGCCTAGAGATCCACGAAATACAGATGTAACTCTGTGAGATGAATTGACAGAACACTAAGCAGTTTCTCAGAAAGCTTCTTTCCAGATTTCATCTGAGGATATTTCCTTTTTCACCATAGCCCTCTATGGGCTTCCAAATATCACTTTGCCAATTCCACAAGAACTGTCTTAGCGAAAGGCTTCTTGAGGGGAAAGCTGTAACTCTGAGAGATGATTTCACAGAACACAAAGAAGTTTCTCAGAAAGCTTCTTTCTCTTTGTTATCGGAGGATATTTGCTTTGGCCCTATATTCTTCTAAGGGATCCGAAATATCTGTTCTCAGATTCCACAGAAATAAGGCTAGCTAAGAGATCCACGAAATACAGATGTAACTCTTTGAGATGTATTAACAGAACCCTAAGTAGTTTCTCAGAAAGCTTCTTTCCATATTTCATCTGAGGAAATTTCCTTTTTCACCATAGCCCTCTATGGGCTTCCAAATATCACTTTGCCAATTCCATAAGAACCGTCTCAGCGAAAGGCTTCTTGAGGGGAAAGTTGTAACTCTGTGAGATGATTTCACAGCACACAAAGAAGTTTCTCAGAAAGCTTCTTTCTCTTTGTTATCGGAGGATATTTCCTTTGGACCTATAGTCTTCAAAGGGATCCGAAATATCTGTTCTCAGATTCCACAGAAATAAGGCTAGCAAAGAGATCCACGAAATACAGATGTAACTCTGTGAGATGAATTGACAGAACACTAAGCAGTTTCTCAGAAAGCTTCTTTCCAGATTTCATCTGAGGATATTTCCTTTCTCACCATAGCCCTCTAAGGGCTTCCAAATATCACTTTGCCAATTCCACAAGAACTGTCTTAGCGAAAGGCTTCTTGAGGGGAAAGCTGTAACTCTGTGAGATGATTTCACAGAACACAAAGAAGTTTCTCAGAAAGCTTCTTTCTCTTTGTGATCGGAGCATATTTCCTTTGGCCCTATAGTCTTCAAAGGGATCCGAAATATCTGTTCTCAGATTCCACAGAAATAAGGCTAGCAAAGAGATCCCCAAAATACAGATGTAACTCTGTTAGATGAATTAACAGAACACTAAGCAGTTTCTCAGAAAGCTTCTTTCCAGATTTCATCTGAGGATATTTCCTTTTTCAGCATAGCCCTCTATGAGCTTCCAAATATCACTTTGCCAATTCCACAAGAACTGTCTTAGCGAAAGGCTTCCTAAGGGGAAAGCTGTAACTCTGTGAGATGATTTCACAAACACAAAGAAGTTTCTCAGAAAGGTTCTTTCTCTTTGTTATCGGAGGATATTTCCTTTGGCCCTATAGTCTTCAAAGGGATCCGAAATATCTCTTCTCAGATTCCACAGAAATAAGACTAGCAAAGAGATCCACGAACTACAGATGTAACTCTGTGAGATGAATTAACAGTACACTAAGGAGTTTCTCGGAAAGCTTCTTTCCAGATTTCATCTGAGGATAATTCCTTTTTCACCGTAGCCCTCTATGCGCTTCCAAATATCACTATGCCAATTCCACAAGAACTGTCTTAGCGAAAGGCTTCTTGAGGGGAAAGCTGTAACTCTGTGATATGATTTCACAGAACACAAAGAAGTTTCTCAGAAAGCTTCTTTCTCTTTGTTATAGGTGGATATTTCCTTTGGCCCTATAGTCTTCAAAGGGATCCAAAATATCTCTTCTCAGATTCCACAGAAATAAGGCTAGCAAGGAGATCCATGAAATACAGACGTAACTCTGTGAGATGAATTAACAGAACACTAAGCAGTTTCTCAGAAAGCTTCTTTCCAGATTTCATCTGAGGATATTTCCTTTTTCACCATAGCCCCCTAAGGCCTTCCAAATATCACTTTGCCAATTCCACAAGAACTGTCTTAGCGAAAGGCTTCTTGAGGGGAAAGCTGTAAGTCTGTGAGATGATTTCATAGAACACAAAGAAGTTTCTCAGAAGGCTTCTTTCTCTTTGTTATCGGAGGATATTTCCTTTGGCCCTATAGTCTTCAAAGGGATCCGAAATATCTGTTCTCAGATTCCACAGAAATAAGGCTAGGAAAGAGATCCACGAAATACAGATGTAACTCTGTGAGATGAATTAACAGAACACTAAGCAGTTTCTCAGAAAGCTTCTTTCCAGATTTCATCTGAGGAAATTTCCTTTTTCACCATAGCCCTCTATGAGCTTCCAAATATCACTTTGCCAATTCCAGAAGAACTGTCTTAGCGAAAGGCTTCTTGAGCGGAAAGCTGTAACTCTGTGAGATGATTTCACAGCACACAAGGAAGTTTCTCAGAATGCTTCTTTCTCTTTGTTATCGGAGGATATTTCCTTTGGCCCTATAGTTTTCAAAGGGATCCGAAATATCTGTTCTCAGATTGCACAGAAATAAGGCTAGCAAAGAGATCCACGAAATACAGATGTAACTCTGTGAGATGAATTGACAGAACACTAAGCAGTTTCTCAGAAAGCTTCTTTCCAGATTTCATCTGAGGATATTTCCTTTTTCACCATAGCCCTCTATGGGCTTCCAAATATCACTTTGCCAATTCCACAAGAACTGTCTTAGCGAAAGGCTTCTTGAGGGGAAAGCTGTAACTCTGTGAGATGATTTCACAGAACACAAAGAAGTTTCTCAGAAAGCTTCTTTCTCTTTGTTATCTGAGGATATTTCCTTTGGCCCTATAGTCTTCAAAGGGATCCGAAATATCTGTTCTCAGATTCCACAGAAATAAGTCCAACAAAGGGATCCACGAAATACAGATGTAACTCTGGGAGATGAATTAACAAAACACTAAGCGGTTTCTCAGAAAGTTCTTTCCAGATTTCATCTGAGCATATTTCCTTTTTCACCCTAGCCCTCTAGGGACTTCCAAATATCACTTTGCCAATTCCACAACAACTGTCTTAGCGAAAGGCTTCTTGAGGGGAAAGCTGTAACTCTGTGAGATGATTTCACAGAACACAAAGAAGTTTCTCAGAAAGCTTCTTTCTCTTTGTTATCGGAGGATATTTCCTTTGGCCGTATAGTATTCAAAGGCAACCGAAATATCTGTTCTCAGATTCCACAGAAATAAGGCTAGCAAAGAGATCCACGAAATACAGATGTCACTCTGTGAGATGAATTAACAGAACACTTAGCAGTTTCTCAGAAAGCTTCTTTCCAGATATCATCTGAGGATATTTCCTTTCTCACCATAGCCCTCTATGGGCTTCCAAATATCACTTTGCCAATTCCACAAGAACTGTCTTAGCGAAAGGCTTCTTGAGGGGAAAGCTGTAACTCTGTGAGATGATTTCACAGAACACAAAGAAGTTTCTCAGAAACCTTCTTTCTCGTTGTTATCGGAGGATATTTCCTTTGGCCCTATAGTCTTCAAAGGGATCCGAAATATCTGTTCTCAGATTCCACAGAAATAAGGCTAGCAAAGAGATCCACGAAATGCAGATGTAACTCTGTGAGATGAATTAACAGAACATTAAGCAGTTTCTCGGAAAGCTTCTTTTCAGATTTCATCTGAGGATATTTCCATTTTAACCATTGCCCTCTATGGGCTTCCAAATATCACTTTGCCAATTTCACAAGAACTGTCTTAGCAAAAAGCTTCTTGAGGGGAAAGCTGTAACTCTGTGAGATTATTTCACAGAACACAAAGAAGTTTCTCAGAAAGCTTCTTTCTCTTTGTTATCGGAGGATATTTCCTTTGGTCCTATAGTCTTCAAAGGGATCCGAAATATCTGTTCTCAGATTCCACAGAAACAAGGCTTGCTAAGAGATCCAGGAAATACAGATGTAACACTTTGAGATGAATTAACAGAATACTAAGTAGTTTCTCAGAAAGCTTCTTTCCAGATTTCATCTGAGGATATTTCCTTTTTCACCATAGCCCTCTATGGGCTTCCAAATATCACTTTGCCAATTCCACAAGAACTGTCTTAGCGAAAAGCTTCTTGAGGGGAAAGCTGTAACTCTGTGAGATGATTTCACGGAACACAAAGAAGTTTCTCGGAAAGCTTCTTTCTGTTTGTTATCGGAGGATATTTCCTTTGGCCCTTTAGTCTTCAAAGGGTTCCGAAATATCTGTTCTCAGATTCCACAGAAATAAGGCTAGCAAAGAGATCTACGAAATACAGATGTAACTCTTTGAGATGAATTGACAGAACACTAAGCGGTTTCTCAGAAATCTTCTTTCCAGATTTCATCTGAGGATATTTCCTTTTTCACCATCGCCCTCTATGGGCTTCCAAATATCACTTTGCCAATTCCACAAGAACTGTCTTAGCGAAAGGCTTCTTGAGGGGAAAGCTGTAACTCTGTGAGATGAATTCACAGAACACAAAGAAGTTTCTCAGAAAGCTTCTTTCTCTTTGTTATCGGAGGATATTTCCTTTGGCCATATAGTCTTCAAAGGGATCCAAAATATCTCTTCTCAGATTCCACAGAAATAAGGCTAGCAAGGAGATCCATGAAATACAGACGTAACTCTGTGAGATGAATTAACAGAACACTAAGCAGTTTCTCAGAAAGCTTCTTTCCAGATTTCATCTGAGGATATTTCCTTTTTCACCATAGCCCCCTAAGGCCTTCCAAATATCACTTTGCCAATTCCACAAGAACTGTCTTAGCGAAAGGCTTCTTGAGGGGAAAGCTGTAAGTCTGTGAGATGATTTCATAGAACACAAAGAAGTTTCTCAGAAAGCTTCTTTCTCTTTGTTATCGGAGGATATTTCCTTTGGCCCTATAGTTTTCAAAGGGATCCGAAATATCTGTTCTCAGATTGCACAGAAATAAGGCTAGCAAAGAGATCCACGAAATACAGATGTAACTCTGTGAGATGAATTGACAGAACACTAAGCAGTTTCTCAGAAAGCTTCTTTCCAGATTTCATCTGAGGATATTTCCTTTTTCACCATAGCCCTCTATGGGCTTCCAAATATCACTTTGCCAATTCCACAAGAACTGTCTTAGCGAAAGGCTTCTTGAGGGGAAAGCTGTAACTCTGTGATATGATTTCTCAGAACACAAAGAAGTTTCTCAGAAAGCTTCTTTCTCTTTGTTATCGGAGGATATTTGCTTTGGCCCTATATTCTTCTAAGGGATCCGAAATATCTGTTCTCAGATTCCACAGAAATAAGGCTAGCTAAGAGATCCACGAAATACAGATGTAACTCTTTGAGATGTATTAACAGAACCCTAAGTAGTTTCTCAGAAAGCTTCTTTCCAGATTTCATCGGAGGAAATTTCCTTTTTCACCATAGCCCTCTATGAGCTTCCAAATATCACTTTGCCAATTCCATAAGAACCGTCTCAGCGAAAGGCTTCTTGAGGGGAAAGTTGTAACTCTGTGAGATGACTTCACAGCACACAAAGAAGTTTCTCAGAAAGCTTCTTTCTCTTTGTTATCGGAGGATATTTCCTTTGGACCTATAGTCTTCAAAGGGATCCGAAATATCTGTTCTCAGATTCCACAGAAATAAGGCTAGCAAAGAGATCCACGAAATACAGATGTAACTCTGTGAGATGAATTGACAGAACACTAAGCAGTTTCTCAGAAAGCTTCTTTCCAGATTTCATCTGAGGATATTTCCTTTCTCACCATAGCCCTCTAAGGGCTTCCAAATATCACTTTGCCAATTCCACAAGAACTGTCTTAGCGAAAGGCTTCTTGAGGGGAAAGCTGTAACTCTGTGAGATGATTTCACAGAACACAAAGAAGTTTCTCAGAAAGCTTCTTTCTCTTTGTGATCGGAGCATATTTCCTTTGGCCCTATAGTCTTCAAAGGGATCCGAAATATCTGTTCTCAGATTCCACAGAAATAAGGCTAGCAAAGAGATCCCCAAAATACAGATGTAACTCTGTTAGATGAATTAACAGAACACTAAGCAGTTTCTCAGAAAGCTTCTTTCCAGATTTCATCTGAGGATATTTCCTTTTTCAGCATAGCCCTCTATGAGCTTCCAAATATCACTTTGCCAATTCCACAAGAACTGTCTTAGCGAAAGGCTTCCTGAGGGGAAAGCTGTAACTCTGTGAGATGATTTCACAAACACAAAGAAGTTTCTCAGAAAGGTTCTTTCTCTTTGTTATCGGAGGATATTTCCTTTGGCCCTATAGTCTTCAAAGGGATCCGAAATATCTCTTCTCAGATTCCACAGAAATAAGACTAGCAAAGAGATCCACGAACTACAGATGTAACTCTGTGAGATGAATTAACAGTACACTAAGGAGTTTCTCGGAAAGCTTCTTTCCAGATTTCATCTGAGGATAATTCCTTTTTCACCGTAGCCCTCTATGCGCTTCCAAATATCACTATGCCAATTCCACAAGAACTGTCTTAGCGAAAGGCTTCTTGAGGGGAAAGCTGTAACTCTGTGATATGATTTCACAGAACACAAAGAAGTTTCTCAGAAAGCTTCTTTCTCTTTGTTATAGGTGGATATTTCCTTTGGCCCTATAGTCTTCAAAGGGATCCAAAATATCTCTTCTCAGATTCCACAGAAATAAGGCTAGCAAGGAGATCCATGAAATACAGACGTAACTCTGTGAGATGAATTAACAGAACACTAAGCAGTTTCTCAGAAAGCTTCTTTCCAGATTTCATCTGAGGATATTTCCTTTTTCACCATAGCCCCCTAAGGCCTTCCAAATATCACTTTGCCAATTCCACAAGAACTGTCTTAGCGAAAGGCTTCCTGAGGGGAAAGCTGTAAGTCTGTGAGATGATTTCATAGAACACAAAGAAGTTTCTCAGAAGGCTTCTTTCTCTTTGTTATCGGAGGATATTTCCTTTGGCCCTAGAGTCTTCAAAGGGATCCGAAATATCTGTTCTCAGATTCCACAGAAATAAGGCTAGGAAAGAGATCCACGAAATACAGATGTAACTTTGTGAGATGAATTAACAGAACACTAAGCAGTTTCTCAGAAAGCTTCTTTCCAGATTTCATCTGAGGAAATTTCCTTTTTCACCATAGCCCTCTATGAGCTTCCAAATATCACTTTGCCAATTCCAGAAGAACTGTCTTAGCGAAAGGCTTCTTGAGCGGAAAGCTGTAACTCTGTGAGATGATTTCACAGCACACAAGGAAGTTTCTCAGAATGCTTCTTTCTCTTTGTTATCGGAGGATATTTAATTTGGCCCTATAGTTTTCAAAGGGATCCGAAATATCTGTTCTCAGATTGCACAGAAATAAGGCTAGCAAAGAGATCCACGAAATACAGATGTAACTCTGTGAGATGAATTGACAGAACACTAAGCAGTTTCTCAGAAAGCTTCTTTCCAGATTTCATCTGAGGATATTTCCTTTTTCACCATAGCCCTCTATGGGCTTCCAAATATCACTTTGCCAATTCCACAAGAACTGTCTTAGCGAAAGGCTTCTTGAGGGGAAAGCTGTAACTCTGTGATATGATTTCTCAGAACACAAAGAAGTTTCTCAGAAAGCTTCTTTCTCTTTGTTATCGGAGGATATTTGCTTTGGCCCTATATTCTTCTAAGGGATCCGAAATATCTGTTCTCAGATTCCACAGAAATAAGGCTAGCTAAGAGATCCACGAAATACAGATGTAACTCTTTGAGATGTATTAACAGAACCCTAAGTAGTTTCTCAGAAAGCTTCTTTCCAGATTTCATCTGAGGATATTTCCTTTTTCACCGTAGCCCTCTATGGGCTTCCAAATATCACTTTGCCAATTCCACAAGAACTGTCTTAGCGAAAGGCTTCTTGAGGGGAAAGCTGTAACTCTGTGAAATGATTTCACAGAACACAAAGATGTTTCTCAGAAAGCTTTTTCCTCTTTGTTATCGGAGGATATTTTCTTTGGCCCTGTAGTCTTCAAAATCATTCGAAATATCTGTTCTAAGATTACACAGAAATATGCTAGCAAAGACATCCACTAGATACAGATGTAATTCTGAGAGATGAATTAACAGAACACTAAGCAGTTTCTCAGAAAGCTTCTTTCCAGATTTCATCTGAGGATATTTCCTTTTTCACCATAGCCCTCTATGGGCTTCGAAATATCACTTTGACAATTCCACAAGAACTGTCTTAGCGAAAGGCTTCTTGAGGGGAAAGCTGTAACTCTGTGAGATGATTTCACAGAACACAAAGAAGTTTCTCAGAAAGCTTCTCTCTCTTTGTTATCGGAGGATATTTCCTTTGGTCCTATAGTCTTCAAAGGGATCCGAAATATCTGTTCTCAGATTCCACAGAAATAAGGCTAGCAATGAGACTAACGAAATACAGATGTAACTCTGTGAGATGAATTAACAGAACACTAAGCAGTTTCTCAGAAAGCTTCTTTCCAGATTTCATCTGAGGATATTTCCTTTTTCACCCTAGCCCTCTATGGGCTTCCAAATATCACTATGCCAATTCCACAAGAACTGTATTAGCGAAAGGCTTCTTGAGGGGAAAGCTGTAACTCTGCGAGATGATTTCACAGAACACAAAGAAATTTCTCAGAAAGCTTCTTTCTCTTTGTTATCGGAGGATATTTCCTTTGGCCCTATACTCTTCAAAGGGATCCGAATTATCTTTTCTCAGATTACACAGAAATAAGGCTAGCAAAGTAATCCACGAAAGACAGATGTAACTCTGTGAGATGAATTAACAGAACACTAAGTAGTTTCTCAGAAAGCTTCTTTCCAGATTTCATCTGAGGATATTTCCTTTTTCACAATAGCCCTCTAGGGGCTTCCAAATATCACTTTGCCAATTCCACAAAAACTGTCTTAGGGAAAGGCTTCTTGAGGGGAAAGCTGTAACTCTGTGAGATGATTTCACAGAACACAAAGAAGATTCTCAGAAAGCTTCTTTCTCTTTGTTATCGGAGGATATTTCCTTTGGCCCTATAGTCTTCAAAGGGATCCGAAATATCTGTTCTCAGATTCCACAGAAATAAGGCTAGAAAAGAGATCTACGAAATACAGATGTAACTCTGTGAGTAGAAGTCAGAGAACACTAAGCAGTTTCTCAGAAAGCTTCTTTCCAGATATCATCTGAGGATATTTCCTTTTTCAACATAGCCCTCTATGAGCTTCGAAATATCACTTTGCCAATTCCAGAAGAACTGTCTTAGCGAAAGGCTTCTTGAGGGGAAAGCTGTAACTCTGTGAGATGATTGCACAGAATACAAAGATGTTTCTCAGAAAGCTTCTTTCTCTTTGTCATCTGAGAATATTTCCTTTAGCCCTTTAGTCTTCAAAGGGATCCAAAATATCTGTTCTCAGATTCCACAGATATAAGGCTAGCAAAGAGATCCACGAAATAGAGAAGTAACTCTCTGAGATGAATTAACAGAACACTAAGGAGTTTCTCAGAAAGATTCTTTCCAGATTTCATCTGAGGATATTTCCTTTTTCACCATAGCCCTCTATGGGCTTCCAAATATCACTTTGCCAATTCCACAAGAACTGTCTTAGCGAAGGGCTTCTTGAGGGGAAAGCTGTAACTCTGTGAGATGATTTCACAGAACACAAAGAAGTTTCTCAGAAAGCTTCTTTCTCTTTGTTAACGGAGGATATTTCCTTTGGCCCTATAGTCTTCAAAGGGATCCGAAATATCTTTTCTCAGATTCCACAGAAATAAGGCTAGCAAAGAGATCCACGAAATACAGATGTAACTCTGTCAGATGAATTAACAGAACACTAAGATGTTTCTCAGAAAGCTTCTTTCCAGATTTCATCTGAGGATATTTCCTTTTTCTCCATATCCCTCTCTGGGATTCCCTTTATCACTTTTCCAATAACACAAGAACTGTCTTAGCGAAAGGCTTCTTGAGGGGAAAGCTGTAACTCTGTGAGATGATTGCACAGAACACAAAGAAGTTTCTAAGAAACCTTCTTTCTCTTTGTTATCGGAGGATATTTCCTTTGGCCCTATAGTCTTCAAAGGGATCCGAAATATCTGTTCTCAGATTCCACAGAAATATGGTTAGCAAAGAGATCCAGGAAAGACAGATGTAATTCTGTGAGTCGAATTAACAGAACACTAAGCAGTTTCTCAGAAACCTTCTTTCCAGATTACATCTGAGGATATTTCCTTTTTCACCATAGCCCTCTATGGGCTTCCAAATATCACTTTGCCAATTCCACAAGAACTATCTTAGCGAAAGGCTTCTTGAGGGGAAAGCTGTAACTCTGTGAGATGATTTCACAGAACACAAAGAAGGTTCTCAGAAAGCTTCTTTCTCTTTGTTATCAGAGAATATTTCCTTTGGCCCTATAGTCTTCAAAGGGATCCGAAATATCTGTTCTCAGATTCCACAGAAATAAGGCTAGCAAAGAGACCCATGAAATACAGATGTAACTCTGTGAGATGAATTAACAGAACACTAAGCAGTTTCTCAGAAAGCTTCTTTCCAGATTTCATCTGAGGATATTTCCTTTTTCACCCTAGCCCTCTATGGGCTTCCAAATATCACTTTGCCAATTCCACAAGAACTGTATTAGCGAAAGGCTTCTTGAGGGGAAAGCTGTAACTCTGCGAGATGATTTCACAGAACACAAAGAAGTTTCTCAGAAAGCTTCTTTCTCTTTGTTATCGGAGGATATTTCCTTTGGCCCTATACTCTTCAAAGGGATCCGAATTATCTTTTCTCAGATTACACAGAAATAAGGCTAGCAAAGTGATCCACGAAAGACAGATGTAACTCTGTGAGATGAATTAACAGAACACTAAGTAGTTTCTCAGAAAGCTTCTTTCCAGATTTCATCTGAGGATATTTCCTTTTTCACAATAGCCCTCTAGGGGCTTCCAAATATCACTTTGCCAATTCCACAAGAACTGTCTTAGGGAAAGGCTTCTTGAGGGGAAAGCTGTAACTCTGTGAGATGATTTCACAGAACACAAAGAAGATTCTCAGAAAGCTTCTTTCTCTTTGTTATCGGAGGATATTTCCTTTGGCCTTATAGTCTTCAATGGTATCCGAAATATCTGTTCTCAGATTCCACAGAAATAAGGCTAGAAAAGAGATCTACGAAATACAGATGTAACTCTGTGAGTAGAAGTCAGAGAACACTAAGCAGTTTCTCAGATAGCTTCTTTCCAGATATCATCTGAGGAAAATTCCTTTTTCACCATAGCCCTCTATGGGCTTCCAAATATCACTTTGCCAATTCCACAAGAACTGTCTTAGTGAAAGCCTTCTTGAGGGGAAAGCTGTAACTCTGTGAGATGATTTCACAGAACACAAAGAAGTTTCTCAGAAAGCTTCTTTCTCTTTGTTATCGGAGGATATTTCGTTTGGCCCTATAGTCTTCAAAGAGATCCGAAATATCTGTTCTGAGATTCCACAGAAATAAAGCTAGCAAAGAGATCCAGGAAATACAGATGTAACTCTGACAGATGAATTAACAGAACACTAAGAAGTTTCTCAGAAATCTTCTTTCCAGATTTCATCTGAGGATATTTCCCTTTTCTCCATAGCCCTCTATGGCCTTCCAATTATCACTTTTCCAATTCCACAAGAACTGTCTTAGCGCAAGGCTTCTTGAGGGGAAAGCTATAACTCTGTGAGATGATTTCTCAGAACACAAAGAAGTTTCTCAGAAAGCTTCTTTCTCTTTGTTATCGGAGGATATTTCCTTTGGCCCTATAGTCTTCAAAGGGATCCGAAATATCTGTTCTCAGATTCCACAGAAATAAGGCTAGCGAAGAGATCCACAAAAGACAGATGTAACTCTGTGAGTTGAATTAACAGAACACTAAGCAATTTCTCAGAAGGCTTCTTTCCAGATTTCATCTGAGGATATTTCCTTTTTCAACATAGCCCTCTATGAGCTTCGAAATATCACTTTGCCAATTCCAGAAGAACTGTCTTAGCGAAAGGCTTCTTGAGGGGAAAGCTGTAACTCTGTGAGATGATTTCACAGAATACAAAGATGTTTCTCAGAAAGCTTCTTTCTCTTTGTCATCTGAGAATATTTCCTTTAGCCCTTTAGTCTTCAAAGGGATCCGAAATATCTGTTCTCAGATTCCACAGAAATAAGGCTAGCAAAGAGATCCACGAAATAGAGAAGTAACTCTCTGAGATGAATTAACAGAACACTAAGGAGTTTCTCAGAAAGATTCTTTCCAGATTTCATCTGAGGATATTTCCTTTTTCACCATAGCCCTCTATGGGCTTCCAAATATCACTTTGCCAATTCCACAAGAACTGTCTTAGCGAAGGGCTTCTTGAGGGGAAAGCTGTAACTCTCTGAGATGATTTCACAGAACACAAAGAAGTTTCTCAGAAAGCTTCTTTCTCTTTGTTAACGGAGGATATTTCCTTTGGCCCTATAGTCTTCAAAGGGATCCGAAATATCTTTTCTCAGATTCCACAGAAATAAGGCTAGCAAAGAGATCCACGAAATACAGATGTCACTCTGTCAGATGAATTAACAGAACACTAAGATGTTTCTCAGAAAGCTTCATTCCAGATTTCATCTGAGGATATTTCCTTTTTCTCCATATCCCTCTCTGGGCTTCCCTTTATCACTTTTCCAATTCCACAAGAACTGTCCTAGCGAAAGGCTTCTTGAGGGGAAAGCTGTAACTCTGTGAGATGATTGCGCAGAACACAAAGAAGTTTCTAAGAAAGCTTCTTTCTCTTTGTTATCGGAGGATATTTCCTTTGGCCCTATAGTCTTCAAAGGGATCCGAAATATCTGTTCTCAGATTCCACAGAAATAAGGTTAGCAAAGAGATCCAGGAAAAACAGATGTAACTCTGTGAGTCGAATTAACAGAACACTAAGCAGTTTCTCAGAAACCTTCTTTCCAGATTACTTCTGAGGATATTTCCTTTTTCACCATAGCCCTCTATGGGCTTCCAAATATCACTTTGTCAATTCCACCAGAACTGTCTTAGGGAAAGGCTTCCTAGAGGAAAGCTGTAACACTGTGAGATGATTGCACAGAACACAAAGAAGTTTCTCAGAAAGCTTCTTTCTCTTTGTTATCGGAGGATATTTCCTTTGGCCCTATAGTCTTCAAAGGGATCCGAAATATCTGTTCTCAGATTCCACAGAAATAAGGCTAGCAAAGAGATCCAGGAAATAGAGATGTAACTCTGTGAGATGAATTAACAGAGCACTAAGCAGTTTCTCAGAAAGCTTCTTTCCAGATTTCATCTGAGGATATTTCCTTTTTCACCATAGCCCTCTACGAGCTTCCAAATATCACCTTGCCAATTCCACAAGAACTGTCTTAGCGAAAGGCTTCTTAAGGGTAAAGCTGGAACTCTGTGTGATGATTTCAAAGAACACAAACAAGTTTGTCAGAAAACTTCTTTCTCTTTGTTATCGGAGGATATTTCCTTTGGCCCTATAGTCTTCAAAGGGATCCGAAATATCTGTTCTCAGAATCCACAGAAATAAGGCTAGCAAAGAGATCCACGAAATACAGATGTAACTCCGTGAGATGAATTAACAGAACAGTAAGCAGTTTCTCAGAAAGCTTCTTTTCAGATTTCATCTGGGGATAATTCCTTTTTCAACATAGCCCTCTACGGGCTTCCAAATATCACTTTGCCAATTCCACAAGAACTGTCTTAGCGAAAGGCTTCTTGAGGGGAAAGCTGTAACTCTGTGAGATGATTTCACAGAACACAAAGAATTTTCTCAGAAAGCTTCTTTCTCTTTGTTATCGGAGGAGATTTCCTTTGGCCCTAGAGTCTTCAAAGGGATCCGAAATATCTGTTCTCAGATTCCACAGAAATAAGGCTAGGAAAGAGATCCACGAAATACAGATGTAACTCTGTGAGATGAATTAACAGAACACTAAGCAGTTTCTCAGAAAGCTTCTTTCCAGATTTCATCTGAGGACATTTCCTTTTTCACCATAGCCCTCTATGGGCTTCCAAATATCACTTTGCCAATTCCACAAGAACTGTCTTAGCGAAAGGCTTCTTGAGGGGAAAGCTGTAACTCTGTGTGATGATTTCACAGAACACAAAGAAGTTTCTCAGAAAGCTTCTTTCTCTTTGTTATCGGAGGATATTTCCTTTGGCCCCATAATCTTCAAAAGGATCCGAAATATCTTTTCTCAGATTACACAGAAATAAGGCTAGCAAAGAGATCCACGAAATACAGATGTAACTCCGTGAGATGAATTAACAGAACACTAAGCAGTTTCTCAGAAAGCCTCTTTCCAGATTTAGTCTGAGGATATTTCCTTTTTCACCATAGCCCTCTAAGGGCTTCCAAATATCACTTAGCCAATTCCACAAAAACTGTTTTAGCAAAAGGCTTCTTGAGGGGAAAGCTATAACTCTGTGAGATGATTTCACAGAACACAAAGAAGTTTCTCAGAAAGCTTCTTTCTCTTTTTTATCGGAGGATATTTCCTTTGGCCCTATAGTCTTCAAAGGGATCCGAATTATCTGTTCTCAGATTCCACAGAAAAAAGGCTAGCAAAGAGATCCCCGAAATACAGATGTAACTCTGTGAGATGAATTAACAGAACACTAAGCAGTTTGTCAGAAAGCTTCTTTCCAGATTTCATCTGAGGATATTTCCTTTTTCACCGTAGCCCTCAATGGGCTTGGAAATAGAACTTTGCCAGTTCCACAAGAACTGTCTTAGCGAAAGTCTTCTTGAGGGGAAAGCTGTAATTCTGTTTGATGATTTCACAGAACACTATGCAGTTTCTCAGAAAGCTTCTTTCCAGATTTCATCTGAGGATATTTCCTTTTTCACCATAGCCCTCTATGGGCTTCCAAATATCACTTTGCCAATTCCACAAGAACTGTCTTAGCGAAAGGCTTCTTGAGGGGAAAGCTGTAACTCGGTGTGATGATTTCACAGAACACAAAGAAGTTTCTCAGAAAGCTTCTTTCTCTTTGTTATCGGAGGATATTTCCTTTGGCCCCATAGACTTCAAAATGATCCGAAATATCTTTTCTCAGATTACACAGAAATAAGGCTAGCAAAGAGATCCAGGAAATACAGATGTAACTCTGTGAGATGAATTAACAGAACACTAAGCAGTTTCTCAGAAAGCGTCTTTCCAGATTTCATCTGAGGATATTTCCTTTTTCACCATAGCCCCCTATGGGCTTCCAAATATCACTTTGCCAATTGCACAAGAACTGTCTTAGCGAAAGGCTTCTTGTGGGGAAAGCTGTAACTCTGTGAGATGATTTCACAGAACACAAAGAAGTTTCTCAGAAAGCTTCTTTCTCTTTGTTATCGGAGGATATTTCGTAAGGCCCTATAGTCTTCAAAGACATCCGAAATATCTGTTCTGAGATTCCACAGAAATAAGGCTAGCAAAGAGATCCAGGAAATACAGATGTAAATCTGTCAGATGAATTAGCAGAACACCAAGAAGTTTCTCAGAAAGCTTCCTTCCAGATTTCATCTGAAGATATTTCCTTTTTCACCCTAGGCCTCTATGGCTTCCAAATATCTCTTTGCCAATTCCACAAGAACTGTCTTAGCGAAAGGCTTCTTGAGGGGAAAGCTGTAACTCTCTGAGATGATTGCACGGAACACAAAGAAGTTTCTCAGAAAGCTTCTTTCTCTTTGTTATCTGAGAATATTTCCTTTGGCCCTATATTCTTCAAAGGGATCCGAAATATCTGTTCTCAGATTCCACAGAAATAAGGCTAGCAAAGAGATCCACGAAATACAGATGTAACTCTGTGAGTAGAAGTCAGAGAACACTAAGGAGTTTCTAAGAAAGCTTCTTTCCAGATTTTATCTGAGGATATTTCCTTTTTCACCATAGCCCTCTTTTGGCTTCCAAATATCACTTTGACAATTCCACAAGAACTGTCTTAGCGAACGACTTCTTGAGAGGAAAGCTGTAACTCTGTGAGATGATTTCACAGAACACAAAGAAGTTTCTCAGAAAGCTTCTTTCTCTTTGTTATCGGAGGATATTTCCTTTGGCCCTATGGTCTTCAAAGGGATCCGAAATACCTGTTCTCAGATTCCACAGAAATAAGGCTAGCAAAGTGATGCACGAAATACAGATGTAACTCTGTGAGTGGAAGTCAGAGAACACTAAGCAGTTTCTCAGAAAGCGTCTTTGCGGATTTCATCTGAGGATATTTCCTTTTTCACCATAGCCCTCTATGGGCTTCCAAATATCACTTTGTCAATTCCACCAGAACTGTCTTAGGGAAAGGCTTCCTAGAGGAAAGCTGTAACACTGTGAGATGATTGCACAGAACACAAAGAAGTTTCTCAGAAAGCTTCTTTCTCTTTGTTATCGGAGGAGATTTCCTTTGGCCCTAGAGTCTTCAAAGGGATCCGAAATATCTGTTCTCAGATTCCACAGAAATAAGGCTAGGAAAGAGATCCACGAAATACAGATGTAACTCTGTGAGATGAATTAACAGAACACTAAGCAGTTTCTCAGAAAGCTTCTTTCCAGATTTCATCTGAGGATATTTCCTTTTTCACCATAGCCCTCTATGGGCTTCCAAATATCACTTTGCCAATTCCACAAGAACTGTCTTAGCGTAAGGCTTCTTGAGGGGAAAGCTGTAACTCTGTGTGATGATTTCACAGAACACAAAGAAGTTTCTCAGAAAGCTTCTTTCTCTTTGTTATCGGAGGATATTTCCTTTGGCCCCATAATCTTCAAAAGGATCCGAAATATCTTTTCTCAGATTACACAGAAATAAGGCTATCATGAGATCCACGAAATACAGATGTAACTCCGTGAGATGAATTAACAGAACACTAAGCAGTTTCTCAGAAAGCCTCTTTCCAGATTTCGTCTGAGGATATTTCCTTTTTCACCATAGCCCTCTATGGGCTTCCAAATATCACTTAGCCAATTCCACAAAAACTGTTTTAGCAAAAGGCTTCTTGAGGGGAAAGCTATAACTCTGTGAGATGATTTCACAGAACACAAAGAAGTTTCTCAGAAAGCTTCTTTCTCTTTTTTATCGGAGGATATTTCCTTTGGCCCTATAGTCTTCAAAGGGATCCGAAATATCTGTTCTCAGATTCCACAGAAAAAAGGCTAGCAAAGAGATCCCCGAAATACAGATGTAACTCTGTGAGATGAATTAACAGAACACTAAGCAGTTTGTCAGAAAGCTTCTTTCCAGATTTCATCTGAGGATATTTCCTTTTTCACCGTAGCCCTCAATGGCTTCCAAATAGAACTTTGCCAGTTCCACAAGAACTGTCTTAGCGAAAGGCTTCTTGAGGGGAAAGCTGTAATTCTGTGTGATGATTTCACAGAACACTAAGCAGTTTCTCAGAAAGCTTCTTTCCAGATTTCATCTGAGGATATTTCCTTTTTCACCATAGCCCTCTAAGGGCTTCCAAATATCACTTTGCCAATTCCACAAGAACTGTCTTAGCGAAAGGCTTCTTGAGGGGAAAGCTGTAACTCGGTGTGATGATTTCACAGAACACAAAGAAGTTTCTCAGAAAGCTTCTTTCTCTTTGTTATCGGAGGATATTTCCTTTGGCCCCATAGACTTCAAAATGATCCGAAATATCTTTTCTCAGATTACACAGAAATAAGGCTAGCAAAGAGATCCAGGAAATACAGATGTAACTCTGTGAGATGAATTAACAGAACACTAAGCAGTTTCTCAGAAAGCTTCTTTCCAGATTTCATCTGAGGATATTTCCTTTTTCACCATAGCCCCCTATGGGCTTCCAAATATCACTTTGCCAATTGCACAAGAAGTGTCTTAGCGAAAGGCTTCTTGTGGGGAAAGCTGTAACTCTGTGAGATGATTTCAGAGAACACAAAGAAGTTTCTCAGAAAGCTTCTTTCTCTTTGTTATCGGAGGATATTTCGTAAGGCCCTATAGTCTTGAAAGACATCCGAAATATCTGTTCTGAGATTCCACAGATATAAGGCTAGCAAAGAGATCCAGGAAATACAGATGTAAATCTGTCAGATGAATTAGCAGAACACCAAGAAGTTTCTCAGAAAGCTTCCTTCCAGATTTTATCTGAGGATATTTCCTTTTTCACCCTAGGCCTCTATGGCTTCCAAATATCTCTTTGCCAATTCCACAAGAACTGTCTTAGCGAAAGGCTTCTTGAGCGGAAAGCTGTAACTCTCTGAGATGATTGCACGGAACACAAAGAAGTTTCTCAGAAAGCTTCTTTCTCTTTGTTATCTGAGAATATTTCCTTTGGCCCTATAGTCTTCAAAGGGATCCGAAATATCTGTTCTCAGATTCCACAGAAATAAGGCTAGCAAAGAGATCCACGAAATATAGATGTAACTCTGTGAGATAAATTAACAGAACACTAAGAAGTTTCTCAGAAAGCGTCTTTCCAGATATCATCTGAGGATATTTCCTTTTTCACCATAGGCCTCTATGGCTTCCAAATATCTCTTTGCCAATTCCACAAGAACTGTCTTAGCGAAAGGCTTCTTGAGGGGAAAGCTGTAACTCTGTGATATGATTTCTCAGAACACAAAGAAGTTTCTCAGAAAGCATCTTTCTCTTTATTTTCGGAGGATATTTCCTTTGGCCCTATAGTCTTCAAAGGGATCCGAAATATCTCTTCTCAGATTCCACAGAAATAAGGCTAGCAAAGAGATCCACCAAAAACAGATGTAACTCCGTGAGATGAATTAACAGAACACTAAGCAGTTTCTCAGAAAGCGTCTTTCCGGATTTCATCTGAGGATATTTCCTTTTTCACCATAGCCCTCCATGGGCTTCCAAATATCACTTTGCCAATTCCACAAAAACTGTTTTACCGAAAGTCTTCTTGAGGGCAAAGGTGTAACTCTGTGAGATGATTTCAGAGAACACAAAGAAGATCCTCAGAAAGCTTCTTTCTCTTTGTTATCGGAGGATATTTCCTTGGGCCCTATAATCTTCAAAGGGATCCGAAATATCTGTTCTCAGATTCCACAGAAATAAGGCTAGCAAAGAGATCCACGAAATACAGATGAACTCTGTGAGTAGAAGTCAGAGAACACTAAGCAGTTTCTCAGAAAGCTTCTTTCCAGATTTCATCTGAGGATATTTCCTTTTTCAACATAGCCCTCCCTGAGCTTCCAAATATCACTTTGCCAATTCCACAAGAACTGTCTTAGCGAAAGGCTTCTTGAGGGGAAAGCTGTAACTCTGTGAGATGATTGCACAGAACACAAGGAAGTTTCTCAGAAAGCTTCTTTCTCTTTGTTATCTGAGAATATTTCCTTTGGCCCAATAGTATTCAAAGGGATCCGAAATATCTGTTCTCAGATACCACAGAAAAAAGTCTAGCAAAGAGATCCACGAAATACAGATGTAACTCTGTGAAATGAATTAACAGAACACTAAGCAGTTTCTCAGAAAGGTTTTTTCCAGATTTCATCTGAGGATATTTCCTTTTCCACCATCGCCCTCAATGGGCTTCCAAATATCACTTTGCCAATTCCACAAGAACTGTCTTAGCGAAAGGCTTCTTGAGGGGAAAGCTGTAACTCTCTGAGATGATTTCACAGATCAGAAAGAAGTTTCTCAGAAAGCTTCTTTCTCTTTGTTATCGGAGGATATTTCCTTTGGCCCTATAGTCTTCAAAGGGATCCGAAATATCTTTTCTCAGATTACACAGAAATAAGGCCAGCAAAGAGTTCCACGAAATACAGATGTAACTCTGTGAGTGGAAGTCACACATCACAGAGCAGTTTCTCAGAAAGCTTTTTTCCAGATTTCATTTGAGGATATTTCCTTTTTCACCATAGCCCTCAACGGGATTCCAAATATCACCTTGCCAATTTCACAAGAACTGTCTTAGCGAAAGGCTTCCTAGGGGAAAGCTGTAACTCTGTGAGACGATTTCACAGAACACAAAGAAGTTTCTCAGAAAGCTTCTTTCTCTTTGTTATCGGAGGATATTTCCTTTGGCCCTATAGTCTTCAAAGGGATCCGAAATATCTGTCCTCAGATTCCACAGAAATAAGGCTAGCAAAGATATTCACGAAATTCAGATGTAACTCTGTGATTGGAAGTCAGAAAACACTAAGCAGTTTCTCAGAAAGCTTCTTTCCAGATTTCTTCTGAGAATATCTCCTTTTCCACCATAGCCATCTATGGGCTTCCAAATATCACTTTGCCAATTCTAAAAGAACTGTCTTAGCGAAAGGCTTCTTGAGGGGAAAGCTGTCACTCTGTGAGATGATTTCACAGAACACAAAGAAGTTTCTCAGAAAGCTTCTTTCTCTTTGTTATCTAAGAATATTTCCTTTAGCCCTATAGTCTTCAAAGGGATCCGAAATATCTGTTCTCAGATTCCACAGAAATAAGGCTAGCAAAGAGATCCACGAAATATAGATGTAACTCTGTGAGATAAATTAACAGAACACTAAGCAGTTTCTCAGAAAGCGTCTTTCCAGATATCATCTGAGGATATTTCCTTTTTCACCATAGGCCTCTATGGCTTCCAAATATCTCTTTGCCAATTCCACAAGAACTGTCTTAGCGAAAGGCTTCTTGAGGGGAAAGCTGTAACTCTGTGATATGATTTCTCAGAACACAAAGAAGTTTCTCAGAAAGCATCTTTCTCTTTATTTTCGGAGGATATTTCCTTTGGCCCTATAGTCTTCAAAGGGATCCGAAATATCTGTTCTCAGATTCCACAGAAATAAGGCTAGCAAAGAGGTCCACGAAATACAGATGTAACTCTGTGAGTGGAAGTCAGAGAACACTAAGCGGTTTCTCAGAAAGCGACTTTCCGGATTTCATCTGAGGATATTTCCTTTTTCACCATAGCCCTCCATGGGCTTCCAAATATCGCTTTGCCAATTCCACAAAAACTGTTTTAACGAAAGTCTTCTTGAGGGCAAAGCTGTAACTCTGTGAGATGATTTCACAGAACACAAAGAAGATCCTCAGAAAGCTTCTTTCTCTTTGTTATCGGAGGATATTTCCTTTGGCCCTATAATCTTCAAAGGGATCCGAAATATCTGTTCTCAGATTCCACATAAATAAGGCTAGCAAAGAGATCCACGAAATACAGATGAACTCTGTGAGTAGAAGTAAGAGAACACTAAGTAGTTTCTCAGAAAGCTTCTTTCCAGATTTCATCTGAGGATATTTCCTTTTTCAACATAGCCCTCTATGAGTTTCCAAATATCACTTTGCCAATTCCACAAGAACTGTCTTAGCGAAAGGCTTCTTGAGGGGAAAGCTGTAACTCTGTGAGATGATTGCACAGAACACAAAGAAGTTTCTCAGAAAGCTTCTTTCTCTTTGTTATCTGAGAATATTTCCTTTGACCCCATAGTCTTCAAAAGGATCCGAAATATCTTTTCTCAGATTACACAGAAATAAGGCTAGCAAAGAGATCCAGGAAATACAGATGTAACTCTGTGAGATGAATTAACAGAACACTAAGCAGTTTCTCAGAAAGCTTCTTTCCAGATTTCATCTGAGGATATTTCCTTTTTCACCATAGCCCTCTATGGGCTTCCAAATATCACTTTGCCAATTGCACAAGAACCGTCTTAGCGAAAGGCTTTTTGAGGGGAAAGCTGTAACTCTGTGAGATGATTTCACAGAACACAAAGAAGTTTCTCAGAAAGCTTCTTTCTCTTTGTTATCGGAGGATATTTCGTATTGCCCTATAGTCTTCAAAGACATCCGAAATATCTGTTCTGAGATTCCACAGAAATAAGGCTAGCAAAGAGATCCACGAAATGCAGATGTAACTCGGTCAGATGAATTAACAGAACACCAAGAAGTTTCTCAGAAAGCTTCTTTCCAGATTTCATCTGAGGATATTTCCTTTTTCACCATAGGCCTCTATGGCTTCCAAATATCTCTTTGCCAATTCCACAAGAAGTGTCTTAGCGAAAGGCTTCTTGAGGTGAAAGCTGTAACTCTGTGAGATGATTGCACGGAACACAAAGAAGTTTCTCAGAAAGCTTCTTTCTCTTTGTTAACTGAGAATATTTCCTTTAGCCCTATAGTCTTCAAAGGGATCCGAAATATCTGTTCTCAGATTCCACAGAAATAAGGCTAGCAAAGAGATCCACGAAATACAGATGTAACTCCGTGAGATGAATTAACAGAACACTAAGCAGTTTCTCAGAAAGCCTCTTTCCAGATTTCGTCTGAGGATATTTCCTTTCTCACCATAGCCCTCTATGGGCTTCCAAATATCACTTAGCCAATTCCACAAAAACTGTTTTAGCAAAAGGCTTCTCGAGGGGAAAGCTGTAACTCTGTGAGATGATTTCACAGAACACAAAGAGGTTTCTCAGAAAGCTTCTTTCTCTTTGTTATCGGAGGATATTTCCTTTGGCCCTATAATCTTCAAAGGGATCCGAAATATCTGTTCTCAGATTCCACAGAAATAAGGCTAGCAAAGAGATCCACGAAATACAGAAGTAACTCTGTGAGATGAATTAACAGAACACTAAGCAGTTTCTCAGAAAGCTTCTTTCCAGATTTCATCTGAGGATATTTCCTTTTTCACCATAGCCCTCTATGGGCTTCCAAATATCACTTTGCCAATTCCACAAGAACTGTCTTAGCGAAAGGCTTCTTGAGGGGAAAGCTGTAACTCTCTGAGATGATTTCACAGATCAGAAAGAAGTTTCTCAGAAAGCTTCTTTCTCTTTGTTATCGGAGGATATTTCCTTTGGCCCTATAGTCTTCAAAGGGATCCGAAATATCTTTTCTCAGATTACACAGAAATAAGGCCAGCAAAGAGTTCCACGAAATACAGATGTAACTCTGTGAGTGGAAGTCACACATCACAGAGCAGTTTCTCAGAAAGCTTTTTTCCAGATTTCATTTGAGGATATTTCCTTTTTCACCATAGCCCTCAACGGGATTCCAAATATCACCTTGCCAATTTCACAAGAACTGTCTTAGCGAAAGGCTTCCTAGGGGAAAGCTGTAACTCTGTGAGACGATTTCACAGAACACAAAGAAGTTTCTCAGAAAGCTTCTTTCTCTTTGTTATCGGAGGATATTTCCTTTGGCCCTATAGTCTTCAAAGGGATCCGAAATATCTGTCCTCAGATTCCACAGAAATAAGGCTAGCAAAGATATTCACGAAATTCAGATGTAACTCTGTGATTGGAAGTCAGAAAACACTAAGCAGTTTCTCAGAAAGCTTCTTTCCAGATTTCTTCTGAGAATATCTCCTTTTCCACCATAGCCATCTATGGGCTTCCAAATATCACTTTGCCAATTCTAAAAGAACTGTCTTAGCGAAAGGCTTCTTGAGGGGAAAGCTGTCACTCTGTGAGATGATTTCACAGAACACAAAGAAGTTTCTCAGAAAGCTTCTTTCTCTTTGTTATCTAAGAATATTTCCTTTAGCCCTATAGTCTTCAAAGGGATCCGAAATATCTGTTCTCAGATTCCACAGAAATAAGGCTAGCAAAGAGATCCACGAAATATAGATGTAACTCTGTGAGATAAATTAACAGAACACTAAGCAGTTTCTCAGAAAGCGTCTTTCCAGATATCATCTGAGGATATTTCCTTTTTCACCATAGGCCTCTATGGCTTCCAAATATCTCTTTGCCAATTCCACAAGAACTGTCTTAGCGAAAGGCTTCTTGAGGGGAAAGCTGTAACTCTGTGATATGATTTCTCAGAACACAAAGAAGTTTCTCAGAAAGCATCTTTCTCTTTATTTTCGGAGGATATTTCCTTTGGCCCTATAGTCTTCAAAGGGATCCGAAATATCTGTTCTCAGATTCCACAGAAATAAGGCTAGCAAAGAGGTCCACGAAATACAGATGTAACTCTGTGAGTGGAAGTCAGAGAACACTAAGCGGTTTCTCAGAAAGCGACTTTCCGGATTTCATCTGAGGATATTTCCTTTTTCACCATAGCCCTCCATGGGCTTCCAAATATCGCTTTGCCAATTCCACAAAAACTGTTTTAACGAAAGTCTTCTTGAGGGCAAAGCTGTAACTCTGTGAGATGATTTCACAGAACACAAAGAAGATCCTCAGAAAGCTTCTTTCTCTTTGTTATCGGAGGATATTTCCTTTGGCCCTATAATCTTCAAAGGGATCCGAAATATCTGTTCTCAGATTCCACATAAATAAGGCTAGCAAAGAGATCCACGAAATACAGATGAACTCTGTGAGTAGAAGTAAGAGAACACTAAGTAGTTTCTCAGAAAGCTTCTTTCCAGATTTCATCTGAGGATATTTCCTTTTTCAACATAGCCCTCTATGAGTTTCCAAATATCACTTTGCCAATTCCACAAGAACTGTCTTAGCGAAAGGCTTCTTGAGGGGAAAGCTGTAACTCTGTGAGATGATTGCACAGAACACAAAGAAGTTTCTCAGAAAGCTTCTTTCTCTTTGTTATCTGAGAATATTTCCTTTGACCCCATAGTCTTCAAAAGGATCCGAAATATCTTTTCTCAGATTACACAGAAATAAGGCTAGCAAAGAGATCCAGGAAATACAGATGTAACTCTGTGAGATGAATTAACAGAACACTAAGCAGTTTCTCAGAAAGCTTCTTTCCAGATTTCATCTGAGGATATTTCCTTTTTCACCATAGCCCTCTATGGGCTTCCAAATATCACTTTGCCAATTGCACAAGAACCGTCTTAGCGAAAGGCTTTTTGAGGGGAAAGCTGTAACTCTGTGAGATGATTTCACAGAACACAAAGAAGTTTCTCAGAAAGCTTCTTTCTCTTTGTTATCGGAGGATATTTCGTATTGCCCTATAGTCTTCAAAGACATCCGAAATATCTGTTCTGAGATTCCACAGAAATAAGGCTAGCAAAGAGATCCACGAAATGCAGATGTAACTCGGTCAGATGAATTAACAGAACACCAAGAAGTTTCTCAGAAAGCTTCTTTCCAGATTTCATCTGAGGATATTTCCTTTTTCACCATAGGCCTCTATGGCTTCCAAATATCTCTTTGCCAATTCCACAAGAAGTGTCTTAGCGAAAGGCTTCTTGAGGTGAAAGCTGTAACTCTGTGAGATGATTGCACGGAACACAAAGAAGTTTCTCAGAAAGCTTCTTTCTCTTTGTTAACTGAGAATATTTCCTTTAGCCCTATAGTCTTCAAAGGGATCCGAAATATCTGTTCTCAGATTCCACAGAAATAAGGCTAGCAAAGAGATCCACGAAATACAGATGTAACTCCGTGAGATGAATTAACAGAACACTAAGCAGTTTCTCAGAAAGCCTCTTTCCAGATTTCGTCTGAGGATATTTCCTTTCTCACCATAGCCCTCTATGGGCTTCCAAATATCACTTAGCCAATTCCACAAAAACTGTTTTAGCAAAAGGCTTCTCGAGGGGAAAGCTGTAACTCTGTGAGATGATTTCACAGAACACAAAGAGGTTTCTCAGAAAGCTTCTTTCTCTTTGTTATCGGAGGATATTTCCTTTGGCCCTATAATCTTCAAAGGGATCCGAAATATCTGTTCTCAGATTCCACAGAAATAAGGCTAGCAAAGAGATCCACGAAATACAGATGTAACTCCGTGAGATGAATTAACAGAACACTAAGCAGTTTCTCAGAAAGCTTCTTTCCAGATTTCTTCTGAGGATATTTCCTTTTTCACCATAGCCCTCTATGGGCTTCCAAATATCACTTTGCCAATTCCACAAGAACTTTCTTAGCAAAAGGCTTCTTGAGGGGAATGCTGTAACTCTGTGAGATGTTTTCCCAGAACACAAAGAAGTTTCTCAGAAAGCTTCTTTCGCTTTGTTATCGGAGGATATTTCCTTTGGCCCTAGAGTCTTTAAAGAGATCCGAATTAGCAGTTCTCAGATTCCTCAAAAATAAGGCTAGCAAAGAGATCCACGAAATACAGATGTAACTCTGTGAGTGGAAGTCAGAGAACACTAAGCGGTTTCTCAGAAAGCGTCTTTGCGGATTTCATCTGAGGATATTTCCTTTTTCACCATAGCCCTCCATGGGCTTCCAAATATGACTTTGCCAATTCCACAAAAACTGTTTTAGCGAAAGTCTTCTTGAGGGCAAAGCTGTAACTCTGTGAGATGATTTCACAGAACACAAAGAAGATCCTCAGAAAGCTTCTTTCTCTTTGTTATCGGAGGATATTTCCTTTGGCCCTATAATCTTCAAAGGGATCCGAAATATCTGTTCTCAGATTCCACAGAAATAAGGCTAGCAAAGAGATCCACGAAATACAGATGAACTCTGTGACTAGAAGTAAGAGAACACTAAGTAGTTTCTCAGAAAGCTTCTTTCCAGATTTCATCTGAGGATATTTCCTTTTTCAACATAGCCTTCTATGAGCTTCCAAATATCACTTTGCCAATTCCACAAGAACTGTCTTAGCGAAAGGCTTCTTGAGGGGAAAGCTGTAACTCTGTGAGATGATTGCACAGAACACAAAGAAGTTTCTCAGAAAGCTTCTTTCTCTTTGTTATCTGAGAATATTTCCTTTGACCCCATAGTCTTCAAAAGGATCCGAAATATCTTTTCTCAGATTACACAGAAATAAGGCTAGCAAAGAGATCCAGGAAATACAGATGTAACTCTGTGAGATGAATTAACAGAACACTAAGCAGTTTCTCAGAAAGCTTCTTTCCAGATTTCATCTGAGGATATTTCCTTTTTCACCATAGCCCTCTATGGGCTTCCAAATATCACTTTGCCAATTGCACAAGAACCGTCTTAGCGAAAGGCTTTTTGAGGGGAAAGCTGTAACTCTGTGAGATGATTTCACAGAACACAAAGAAGTTTCTCAGAAAGCTTCTTTCTCTTTGTTATCGGAGGATATTTCGTATTGCCCTATAGTCTTCAAAGACATCCGAAATATCTGTTCTGAGATTCCACAGAAATAAGGCTAGCAAAGAGATCCACGAAATGCAGATGTAACTCGGTCAGATGAATTAACAGAACACCAAGAAGTTTCTCAGAAAGCTTCTTTCCAGATTTCATCTGAGGATATTTCCTTTTTCACCATAGGCCTCTATGGCTTCCAAATATCTCTTTGCCAATTCCACAAGAAGTGTCTTAGCGAAAGGCTTCTTGAGGTGAAAGCTGTAACTCTGTGAGATGATTGCACGGAACACAAAGAAGTTTCTCAGAAAGCTTCTTTCTCTTTGTTAACTGAGAATATTTCCTTTAGCCCTATAGTCTTCAAAGGGATCCGAAATATCTGTTCTCAGATTCCACAGAAATAAGGCTAGCAAAGAGATCCACGAAATACAGATGTAACTCCGTGAGATGAATTAACAGAACACTAAGCAGTTTCTCAGAAAGCCTCTTTCCAGATTTCGTCTGAGGATATTTCCTTTCTCACCATAGCCCTCTATGGGCTTCCAAATATCACTTAGCCAATTCCACAAAAACTGTTTTAGCAAAAGGCTTCTCGAGGGGAAAGCTGTAACTCTGTGAGATGATTTCACAGAACACAAAGAGGTTTCTCAGAAAGCTTCTTTCTCTTTGTTATCGGAGGATATTTCCTTTGGCCCTATAATCTTCAAAGGGATCCGAAATATCTGTTCTCAGATTCCACAGAAATAAGGCTAGCAAAGAGATCCACGAAATACAGATGTAACTCCGTGAGATGAATTAACAGAACACTAAGCAGTTTCTCAGAAAGCTTCTTTCCAGATTTCTTCTGAGGATATTTCCTTTTTCACCATAGCCCTCTATGGGCTTCCAAATATCACTTTGCCAATTCCACAAGAACTTTCTTAGCAAAAGGCTTCTTGAGGGGAATGCTGTAACTCTGTGAGATGTTTTCCCAGAACACAAAGAAGTTTCTCAGAAAGCTTCTTTCGCTTTGTTATCGGAGGATATTTCCTTTGGCCCTAGAGTCTTTAAAGAGATCCGAATTAGCAGTTCTCAGATTCCTCAAAAATAAGGCTAGCAAAGAGATCCACGAAATACAGATGTAACTCTGTGAGTGGAAGTCAGAGAACACTAAGCGGTTTCTCAGAAAGCGTCTTTGCGGATTTCATCTGAGGATATTTCCTTTTTCACCATAGCCCTCCATGGGCTTCCAAATATCACTTTGCCAATTCCACAAAAACTGTTTTAGCGAAAGTCTTCTTGAGGGCAAAGCTGTAACTCTGTGAGATGATTTCACAGAACACAAAGAAGATCCTCAGAAAGCTTCTTTCTCTTTGTTATCGGAGGATATTTCCTTTGGCCCTATAATCTTCAAAGGGATCCGAAATATCTGTTCTCAGATTCCACAGAAATAAGGCTAGCAAAGAGATCCACGAAATACAGATGAACTCTGTGACTAGAAGTAAGAGAACACTAAGTAGTTTCTCAGAAAGCTTCTTTCCAGATTTCATCTGAGGATATTTCCTTTTTCAACATAGCCTTCTATGAGCTTCCAAATATCACTTTGCCAATTCCACAAGAACTGTCTTAGCGAAAGGCTTCTTGAGGGGAAAGCTGTAACTCTGTGAGATGATTGCACAGAACACAAAGAAGTTTCTCAGAAAGCTTCTTTCTCTTTGTTATCTGAGAATATTTCCTTTGACCCCATAGTCTTCAAAAGGATCCGAAATATCTTTTCTCAGATTACACAGAAATAAGGCTAGCAAAGAGATCCAGGAAATACAGATGTAACTCTGTGAGATGAATTAACAGAACACTAAGCAGTTTCTCAGAAAGCTTCTTTCCAGATTTCATCTGAGGATATTTCCTTTTTCACCATAGCCCTCTATGGGCTTCCAAATATCACTTTGCCAATTGCACAAGAACCGTCTTAGCGAAAGGCTTTTTGAGGGGAAAGCTGTAACTCTGTGAGATGATTTCACAGAACACAAAGAAGTTTCTCAGAAAGCTTCTTTCTCTTTGTTATCGGAGGATATTTCGTATTGCCCTATAGTCTTCAAAGACATCCGAAATATCTGTTCTGAGATTCCACAGAAATAAGGCTAGCAAAGAGATCCACGAAATGCAGATGTAACTCGGTCAGATGAATTAACAGAACACCAAGAAGTTTCTCAGAAAGCTTCTTTCCAGATTTCATCTGAGGATATTTCCTTTTTCACCATAGGCCTCTATGGCTTCCAAATATCTCTTTGCCAATTCCACAAGAAGTGTCTTAGCGAAAGGCTTCTTGAGGTGAAAGCTGTAACTCTGTGAGATGATTGCACGGAACACAAAGAAGTTTCTCAGAAAGCTTCTTTCTCTTTGTTAACTGAGAATATTTCCTTTAGCCCTATAGTCTTCAAAGGGATCCGAAATATCTGTTCTCAGATTCCACAGAAATAAGGCTAGCAAAGAGATCCACGAAATACAGATGTAACTCCGTGAGATGAATTAACAGAACACTAAGCAGTTTCTCAGAAAGCCTCTTTCCAGATTTCGTCTGAGGATATTTCCTTTCTCACCATAGCCCTCTATGGGCTTCCAAATATCACTTAGCCAATTCCACAAAAACTGTTTTAGCAAAAGGCTTCTCGAGGGGAAAGCTGTAACTCTGTGAGATGATTTCACAGAACACAAAGAGGTTTCTCAGAAAGCTTCTTTCTCTTTGTTATCGGAGGATATTTCCTTTGGCCCTATAATCTTCAAAGGGATCCGAAATATCTGTTCTCAGATTCCACAGAAATAAGGCTAGCAAAGAGATCCACGAAATACAGATGTAACTCCGTGAGATGAATTAACAGAACACTAAGCAGTTTCTCAGAAAGCTTCTTTCCAGATTTCTTCTGAGGATATTTCCTTTTTCACCATAGCCCTCTATGGGCTTCCAAATATCACTTTGCCAATTCCACAAGAACTTTCTTAGCAAAAGGCTTCTTGAGGGGAATGCTGTAACTCTGTGAGATGTTTTCCCAGAACACAAAGAAGTTTCTCAGAAAGCTTCTTTCGCTTTGTTATCGGAGGATATTTCCTTTGGCCCTAGAGTCTTTAAAGAGATCCGAATTAGCAGTTCTCAGATTCCTCAAAAATAAGGCTAGCAAAGAGATCCACGAAATACAGATGTAACTCTGTGAGTGGAAGTCAGAGAACACTAAGCGGTTTCTCAGAAAGCGTCTTTGCGGATTTCATCTGAGGATATTTCCTTTTTCACCATAGCCCTCCATGGGCTTCCAAATATCACTTTGCCAATTCCACAAAAACTGTTTTAGCGAAAGTCTTCTTGAGGGCAAAGCTGTAACTCTGTGAGATGATTTCACAGAACACAAAGAAGATCCTCAGAAAGCTTCTTTCTCTTTGTTATCGGAGGATATTTCCTTTGGCCCTATAATCTTCAAAGGGATCCGAAATATCTGTTCTCAGATTCCACAGAAATAAGGCTAGCAAAGAGATCCACGAAATACAGATGAACTCTGTGACTAGAAGTAAGAGAACACTAAGTAGTTTCTCAGAAAGCTTCTTTCCAGATTTCATCTGAGGATATTTCCTTTTTCAACATAGCCTTCTATGAGCTTCCAAATATCACTTTGCCAATTCCACAAGAACTGTCTTAGCGAAAGGCTTCTTGAGGGGAAAGCTGTAACTCTGTGAGATGATTGCACAGAACACAAAGAAGTTTCTCAGAAAGCTTCTTTCTTTTTGTTATCGGAGAATATTTCCTTTGGCCCTATAGTATTCAAAGGGATCCGAAATATCTGTTCTCAAATTCCACAGAAATAAGGCTATCAAAGAGATCCACGAAATACAGATGTAACTCTGTGAGATGAATTAACAGAACACTAAGCAGTTTCTCAGAAAGGTTCTTTCCAGATTTCATCTGAGGATATTTCCTTTTTCACCATCGCCCTCAATGGGCTTCCAAATATCACTTTGCCAATTCCACAAGAACTGTCTTAGCGAAAGGCTTCTTGAGGGGAAAGCTGTAACTCTGTGAGATGATTTCACAGATCAGAAAGAAGTTTCTCAGAAACTTCTTTCTCTTTGTTATCGGAGGATATTTCCTTTAGCCCTATAGTCTTCAAAGGGATCCGAAATATCTGTTCTCAGATTCCACAGAAATAAGGCTAGCAAAGAGATCCACGAAATACAGATGTAACTCTGTGAGTGGAAGTCAGAGAACACTAAGCGGTTTCTCAGAAAGCGTCTTTCCGGATTTCATCTGAGGATATTTCCTTTTTCACCATAGCCCTCCATGGGCTTCCAAATATCACTTTGCCAATTCCAATAAAACTGTTTTAACGAAAGTCTTCTTGAGGGCAAAGCTGTAACTCTGTGAGATGATTTCACAGAACACAAAGAAGATCCTCAGAAAGTTTCTTTCTCTTTGTTATCGGAGGATATTTCCTTTGGCCCTATAATCTTCAAAGGGATCCGAAATATCTGTTCTCAGATTCCACAGAAATAAGGTTAGCAAAGAGATCCAGGAAAGACAGATGTAACTCTGTGAGTCGAATTAACAAAACACTAAGCAGTTTCTCAGAAACCTTCTTTCCAGATTACATCTGAGGATATTTCCTTTTTCACCATAGCCCTCTATGGGCTTCCAAATATCACTTTGCCAATTCCACAAGAACTGTCTTAGCGAAAAGCTTCTTGAGGGGAAAGCTGTAACTCTGTGAGATGATTGCACGGAACACAAAGAAGTTTCTCAGAAAGCTTCTTTCTCTTTGTTATCGGAGAATATTTCCTTTAGTCCTATAGTCTTCAAAGGGATCCGAAATATGTGCTCTCAGATTCCACAGAAATAAGGTTAGCAAAGAGATCCACGAAATATAGATGTAACTCTGTGAGATAAATTAACAGAACACTAAGCAGTTTCTCAGAAAGCTTCTCTCCAGATATCATCTGAGGATATTTCCTTTTTCACCATAGGCCACAGTGGCTTCCAAATATCTCTTTGCCAATTCCACAAGAACTGTCTTAGCGAAAGGCTTCTTGAGGGGAAAGCTGTAACTCTGTGATATGATTTCTCAGAACACAAAGAAGTTTCTCAGAAAGCATCTTTCTCTTTGTTATCGGAGGATATTTCCTTTGGCCCTATAGTCTTCAAAGGGATCCGAAATATCTGTTCTCAGATTCCACAGAAATAAGGCTAGCAAAGAGATCCACGAAATACAGATGTAACTCTGTGAGATGAATTAACAGAACACTAAGCAGTTTCTGAGAAAGCTTCTTTCCAGATTTCATCTGAGGATATTTCCTTTTTCAGCATAGCCCTCTATGGGCTTCCAAATATCACTTTGACAATTCCACAAGAACTGTCTTAGCGAAAGGCTTCTTGAGGGGAAAGCTGTAATTCTGTGAGATGATTGCAGAGAACACAAAGAAGTTTCTCAGAAAGCTTCTTTCTCTTTGTTATCAGAGGATATTTCCTTTGGCCCTCTATTCTTCAAAGGGATCCGAAATATCTGTTCTCAGATTCCACAGAAATAAGGCTAGCAAAGTGATCCACGAAATACAGATGTAACTCTGTGAGATGAATTAACAGAACACTAAGCAGTTTCTCAGAAAGCTTCTTTCTAGATTTCATCTGAGGATATTTCCTTTTTCACCATAGCCCTCTATGGGCTTCCAAATATCACTTTGCCAATTCCACAAGAACTGTATTAGCGAAAGGCTTCTTGAGGGGAAAGCTGTAACTCTGCGAGATGATTTCACAGAACACAAAGAAGTTTCTCAGAAAGCTTCTTTCTCTTTGTTATCGGAGGATATTTCCTTTGGCCCTATACTCTTCAAAGGGATCCGAATTATCTTTTCTCAGATTACACAGAAATAAGGCTAGCAAAGTGATCCACGAAAGACAGATGTAACTCTGTGAAATGAATTAACAGAACACTAAGTAGTTTCTCAGAAAGCTTCTTTCCAGATTTCATCTGAGGATATTTCCTTTTTCACAATAGCCCTCTAGGGGCTTCCAAATATCACTTTGCCAATTCCACAAAAAATGTCTTAGGGAAAGGCTTCTTGAGGGGAAAGCTGTAACTCTGTGAGATGATTTCACAGAACACAAAGAAGATTCTCAGAAAGCTCCTTTCTTTTTGTTATCGGAGGATATTTCCTTTGGCCCTATAGTCTTCAAAGGTATCCGAAATATCTGTTCTCAGATTCCACAGAAATAAGGCTAGAAAAGAGATCTACGAAATACAGATGTAACTCTGTGAGTAGAAGTCAGAGAACACTAAGCAGTTTCTCAGAAAGCTTCTTTCCAGATATCATCTGAGGAAAATTCCTTTTTCACCATAGCCCTCTATGGGCTTCCAAATATCACTTTGCCAATTCCACAAGAACTGTCTTAGTGAAAGCCTTCTTGAGGGGAAAGCTGTAACTCTGTGAGATGATTTCACAGAACACAAAGAAGTTTCTCAGAAAGCTTCTTTCTCTTTGTTATCGGAGGATATTTCGTTTGGCCCTATAGTCTTCAAAGAGATCCGAAATATCTGTTCTGAGATTCCACAGAAATAAAGCTAGCAAAGAGATCCAGGAAATACAGATGTAACTCTGACAGATGAATTAACAGAACACTAAGAAGTTTCTCAGAAATCTTCTTTCCAGATTTCATCTGAGGATATTTCCCTTTTCTCCATAGCCCTCTATGGCCTTCCAATTATCACTTTTCCAATTCCACAAGAACTGTCTTAGCGAAAGGCTTCTTGAGGGGAAAGCTATAACTCTGTGAGATGATTTCTCAGAACACAAAGAAGTTTCTCAGAAAGCTTCTTTCTCTTTGTTATCGGAGGATATTTCCTTTGGCCCTATAGTCTTCAAAGGGATCCGAAATATCTGTTCTCAGATTCCACAGAAATAAGGCTAGCGAAGAGATCCACAAAAGACAGATGTAACTCTGTGAGTTGAATTAACAGAACACTAAGCAATTTCTCAGAAAGCTTCTTTCCAGATTTCATCTGAGGATATTTCCTTTTTCAACATAGCCCTCTATGAGCTTCGAAATATCACTTTGCCAATTCCAGAAGAACTATCTTAGCGAAAGGCTTCTTGAGGGGAAAGCTGTAACTCTGTGAGATGATTGCACAGAATACAAAGATGTTTCTCAGAAAGCTTCTTTCTCTTTGTCATCTGAGAATATTTCCTTTAGCCCTTTAGTCTTCAAAGGGATCCGAAATATCTGTTCTCAGATTCCACAGAAATAAGGCTAGCAAAGAGATCCACGAAATAGAGAATTAACTCTCTGAGATGAATTAACAGAACACTAAGGAGTTTCTCAGAAAGATTCTTTCCAGATTTCATCTGAGGATATTTCCTTTTTCACCATAGCCCTCTATGGGCTTCCAAATATCACTTTGCCAATTCCACAAGAACTGTCTTAGCGAAGGGCTTCTTGAGGGGAAAGCTGTAACTCTGTGAGATGATTTCACAGAACACAAAGAAGTTTCTCAGAAAGCTTCTTTCTCTTTGTTAACGGACGATATTTCCTTTGGCCCTATAGTCTTCAAAGGGATCCGAAATATCTTTTCTCAGATTCCACAGAAATAAGGCTAGCAAAGAGATCCACGAAATACAGATGTAACTCTGTCAGATGAATTAACAGAACACTAAGATGTTTCTCAGAAAGCTTCTTTCCAGATTTCATCTGAGGATATTTCCTTTTTCTCCATATCCCTCTCTGGGCTTCCCTTTATCACTTTTCCAATTCCACAAGAACTGTCTTAGCGAAAGGCTTCTTGAGGGGAAAGCTGTAACTCTGTGAGATGATTGCGCAGAACACAAAGAAGTTTCTAAGAAAGCTTCTTTCTTTTTGTTATCGGAGGATATTTCCTTTGGCCCTATAGTCTTCAAAGGGATCCGAAATATCTGTTCTCAGATTCCACAGAAATAAGGTTAGCAAAGAGATCCAGGAAAGACAGATGTAACTCTGTGAGTCGAATTAAGAGAACACTAAGCAGTTTCTCAGAAACCTTCTTTTCAGATTACATCTGAGGATATTTCCTTTTTCACCATAGCCCTCTATGGGCTTCCAAATATCACTTTGCCAATTCCACAAGAACTGTCTTAGCGAAAAGCTTCTTGAGGGGAAAGCTGTAACTCTGTGAGATGATTGCACGGAACACAAAGAAGTTTCTCAGAAAGCTTCTTTCTCTTTGTTATCGGAGAATATTTCCTTTAGTCCTATAGTCTTCAAAGGGATTCGAAATATTTGCTCTCAGATTCCACAGAAATAAGATTAGCAAAGAGATCCACGAAATATAGATGTTACTCTGTGAGATAAAGTAACAGAACACTAAGCAGTTTTCAGAAAGCTTCTCTCCAGATATCATCTGAGGATATTTCCTTTTTCACCATAGGCCTCAATGGCTTCCAAATATCTCTTTGCCAATTCCACAAGAACTGTCTTAGCGAAAGGCTTCTTGAGGGGAAAGCTGTAACTCTGTGATATGATTTCTCAGAACACAAAGAAGTTTCTCAGAAAGCATCTTTCTCTTTGTTATCGGAGGATATTTCCTTTGGCCCTATAGTCTTCAAAGGGATCCGAAATATCTGTTCTCAGATTCCACAGAAATAAGGCTAGCAAAGAGATCCACGAAATACAGATGTAACTCTGTGAGATGAATTAACAGAACACTAAGCAGTTTCTGAGAAAGCTTCTTTCCAGATTTCATCTGAGGATATTTCCTTTTTCAGCATAGCCCTCTATGGGCTTCCAAATATCACTTTGACAATTCCTCAAGAACTGTCTTAGCGAAAGGCTTCTTGAGGGGAAAGCTGTAACTCTGTGAGATGATTGCACACAACACAAAGAAGTTTCTCAGAAAGCTTCTTTCTCTTTGTTATCGGAGGATATTTCCTTTGGCCCTATAGTCTTCAAAGGGATCCGAAATATCTGTTCTCAAATTCCACAGAAATAAGGCTAGCAAAGAAATCTACGAAAGACAGATGTAACTCTGTGAGTCGAATTAACAGAACACTAAGCAGTTTCTCAGAAACCTTCTTTCCAGATTACATCTGAGGATATTTCCTTTTTCACCATAGCCCTCTATGGGCTTCCAAATATCACTTTGCCAATTCCACAAGAACTGTCTTAGCGAAAAGCTTCTTGAGGGGAAAGCTGTAACTCTGTGAGATGATTGCACGGAACACAAAGAAGTTTCTCAGAAAGCTTCTTTCTCTTTGTTATCGGAGAATATTTCCTTTAGTCCTATAGTCTTCAAAGGGATTCGAAATATTTGCTCTCAGATTCCACAGAAATAAGGTTAGCAAAGAGATCCACGAAATATAGATGTAACTCTGTGAGATAAAGTAACAGAACACTAAGCAGTTTTCAGAAAGCTTCTCTCCAGATATCATCTGAGGATATTTCCTTTTTCACCATAGGCCTCAATGGCTTCCAAATATCTCTTTGCCAATTCCACAAGAACTGTCTTAGCGAAAGGCTTCTTGAGGGGAAAGCTGTAACTCTGTGATATGATTTCTCAGAACACAAAGAAGTTTCTCAGAAAGCATCTTTCTCTTTGTTATCGGAGGATATTTCCTTTGGCCCTATAGTCTTCAAAGGGATCCGAAATATCTGTTCTCAGATTCCACAGAAATAAGGCTAGCAAAGAGATCCACGAAATACAGATGTAACTCTGTGAGATGAATTAACAGAACACTAAGCAGTTTCTGAGAAAGCTTCTTTCCAGATTTCATCTGAGGATATTTCCTTTTTCAGCATAGCCCTCTATGGGCTTCCAAATATCACTTTGACAATTCCTCAAGAACTGTCTTAGCGAAAGGCTTCTTGAGGGGAAAGCTGTAACTCTGTGAGATGATTGCACACAACACAAAGAAGTTTCTCAGAAAGCTTCTTTCTCTTTGTTATCGGAGGATATTTCCTTTGGCCCTATAGTCTTCAAAGGGATCCGAAATATCTGTTCTCAAATTCCACAGAAATAAGGCTAGCAAAGAAATCTACGAAAGACAGATGTAACTCTGTGAGATGAATTAACAGAACACTAAGCAGTTTCTCAGAAAACTTCTTTCCAGATTTCATCTGAGGATATTTCCTTTTTCAACGTAGCCCTCTATGGGCTTCCAAATATCACTTTGCCATTCCACAAGAACTGTCTTAGCGAAAGGCTCCTTGAGGGGAAAGCTGTAACTCTGTGAGATGATTTCACAGAACACAAAGAAGTTTCTCAGAAAGCTTCTTTCTCTTTGTTATCGGAGGATATTTCCTTTGGCCCTCTATTCTTCAAAGGGATCCGAAATATCTGTTCTCAGATTCCACAGAAATAAGGCTAGCAAAGAGATCCACGAAATACAGATGTAATTCTGTGAGATGAATTAACAGAACACTAAGCAGTTTCTCAGAAAGATTCTTTCCAGATTTCATCTGAGGATATTTCCTTTTTCACCATAGCCCTCTATGGGCTTCCAAATATCACTTTGCCAATTCCACAAGAACTATCTTAGCGAAAGGCTTCTTGAGGGGAAAGCTGTAACTCTGTGAGATGATTTCACAGAACACAAAGAAGGTTCTCAGAAAGCTTCTTTCTCTTTGTTATCGGAGAATATTTCCTTTGGCCCTATAGTCTTCAAAGGGATCCGAAATATCTGTTCTCAGATTCCACAGAAATAAGGCTAGCAAAGAGATCCACGAAATACAGATGTAACTCTGTGAGTAGAAGTCAGAGAACACTAAGCAGTTTCTCAGAAAGCTTCTTTCCAGATTTCATCTGAGGATATTTCCCTTTTCACCGTAGCCCTCTATTGGATTCCAAATATCACTTTGCCAATTCCACTAGAACTGTCTTAGCAAAAGGCTTCTTGAGGGGAAAGCTGTAACTCTGTGAGATGATTTCACAGAACAAAAAGAAGTTTCTCAGAAAGTTTCTTTCTCTTTGTTATCGGAGGATATTTCCTTTGGCCCTATAGTCTTCAAAGGAATCCGAAATATCTCTTCTCAGATTCCACAGAAATAAGGCTAGCAAAGAGATCCACGAAATACAGATGTAACTCTGTGAGTAGAAGTCAGAGAACACTAAGGAGTTTCTAAGAATGCTTCTTTCCAGATTTCATCTGAGGATATTTCCTTTTTCACCATAGCCCTCTTTTGGCTTCCAAATATCACTTTGACAATTCCACAAGAACTGTCTTAGCGAACGACTTCTTGAGAGGAAAGCTGTAACTCTGTGAGATGATTTCACAGAACACAAAGAAGTTTCTCAGAAAGCTTCTTTCTCTTTGTTATCGGAGGATATTTCCTTTGGCCCTATGGTCTTCAAAGGGATCCGAAATACCTGTTCTCAGATTCCACAGAAATAAGGCTAGCAAAGTGATGCACGAAATACAGATGTAACTCTGTGAGTGGAAGTCAGAGAACACTAAGCAGTTTCTCAGAAAGCGTCTTTGCGGATTTCATCTGAGGATATTTCCTTTTTCACCATAGCCCTCTATGGGTTTCCAAATATCACTTTGCCAATTCCACCAGAACTGTCTTAGGGAAAGGCTTCCTAGAGGAAAGCTGTAACACTGTGAGATGATTTCACAGAACACAAAGAAGTTTCTCAGAAAGCTTCTTTCTCTTTGTTATCGGAGGATATTTCCTTTGGCCCTATAGTCTTCAAAGGGATCCGAAATATCTGTTCTCAGATTCCACAGAAATAAGGCTAGCAAAGAGATCCACGAAATAGAGATGTAACTCTGTGAGATGAATTAACAGAGCACTAAGCAGTTTCTCAGAAAGCTTCTTTCCAGATTTCATCTGAGGATATTTCCTTTTACACCATAGCCCTCTACGAGCTTCCAAATATCACCTTGCCAATTCCACAAGAACTGTCTTAGCGAAAGGCTTCTTTAGGGTAAAGCTGTAACTCTGTGTGATGATTTCAAAGAACACAAACAAGTTTCTCAGAAAAGTTCTTTCTCTTTGTTATCGGAGGATATTTCCTTTGGCCCTATAGTCTTCAAAGGGATCCGAAATATCTGTTCTCAGAATCCACAGAAATAAGGCTAGCAAAGAGATCCACGAAATACAGATGTAATTCCGTGAGATGAATTAACAGAACACTAAGCAGTTTCTCAGAAAGCTTCTTTTCAGATTTCATCTGGGGATAATTCCCTTTTCACCATAGCCCTCTTTTGGCTTCCAAATATCACTTTGCCAATTCCACTAGAACTGTCTTAGCGAACGACTTCTTGAGAGGAAAGCTGTAACTCTGTGAGATGATTTCACAGAACACAAAGAAGTTTCTCAGAAAGCTTCTTTCTCTTTGTTATCGGAGGATATTTCCTTTGGCCCTATGGTCTTCAAAGGGATCCGAAATACCTGTTCTCAGATTCCACAGAAATAAGGCTAGCAAAGTGATGCACGAAATACAGATGTAACTCTGTGAGTGGAAGTCAGAGAACACTAAGCAGTTTCTCAGAAAGCGTCTTTGCGGATTTCATCTGAGGATATTTCCTTTTTCACCATAGCCCTCTATGGGCTTCCAAATATCACTTTGTCAATTCCACCAGAACTGTCTTAGGGAAAGGCTTCCTAGAGGAAAGCTGTAACACTGTGAGATGATTTCACAGAACACAAAGAAGTTTCTCAGAAAGCTTCTTTCTTTTTGTTATCGGAGGATATTTCCTTTGGCCCTATAGTCTTCAAAGGGATCCGAAATATCTGTTCTCAGATTCCACAGAAATAAGGCTAGCAAAGAGATCCACGAAATAGAGATGTAACTCTGTGAGATGAATTAACAGAGCACTAAGCAGTTTCTCAGAAAGCTTCTTTCCAGATTTCATCTGAGGATATTTCCTTTTTCACCATAGCCCTCTACGAGCTTCCAAATATCACTTTGCCAATTCCACAAGAACTGTCTTAGCGAAAGGCTTCTTGAGGGGAAAGCTGTAACTGTGTGAGATGATTTCACAGAACACAAAGAAGTTTCTCAGAAAGCTTCTTTCTCTTTGTTATCGGAGGATATTTCCTTTGGCCCTAGAGTCTTCAAAGGGATCCGAAATATCTGTTCTCAGATTCCACAGAAATAAGGCTAGGAAAGAGATCCACGAAATACAGATGTAAATGTGAGATGAATTAACAGAACACTAAGCAGTTTCTCAGAAAGCTTCTTTCCAGATTTCATCTGAGGATATTTCCTTTTTCACCATAGCCCTCTATTGGCTTCCAAATATCACTTTGCCAATTCCACAAGAACTGTCTTAGCGAAAGGCTTCTTGAGGGGAAAGCTGTAACTCTGTGTGATGATTTCACAGAACACAAAGAAGTTTCTCAGAAAGCTTCTTTCTCTTTGTTATCGGAGGATATTTCCTTTGGCCCCATAATCTTCAAAAGGATCCGAAATATCTTTTCTCAGATTACACAGAAATAAGGCTAGCAAAGAGATCCACGAAATACAGATGTAATTCCGTGAGATGAATTAACAGAACACTAAGCAGTTTCTCAGAAAGCCTCTTTCCAGATTTCGTCTGAGGATATTTCTTTTCTCACCATAGCCCTCTATGGGCTTCCAAATATCACTTAGCCAATTCCACAAAAACTGTTTTAGCAAAAGTCTTCTCGAGGGGAAAGCTGTAACTCTGTGAGATGATTTCACAGAACACAAAGAGGTTTCTCAGAAAGCTTCTTTCTCTTTGTTATCGGAGGATATTTCCTTTGGCCCTATAGTCTTCAAAGGGATCCGAAATATCTGTTCTCAGATTCCACAGAAAAAAGGCTAGCAAAGAGATCCCCGAAATACAGATGTAACTCTGTGAGATGAATTAACAGAACACTAAGCAGTTTGTCAGAAAGCTTCTTTCCAGATTTCATCTGAGGATATTTCCTTTTTCACCGTAGCCCTCAATGGGCTTCCAAATAGAACTTTGCCAGTTCCACAAGAACTGTCTTAGCGAAAGGCTTCTTGAGGGGAAAGCTGTAATTCTGTGTGATGATTTCACAGAACACTAAGCAGTTTCTCAGAAAGCTTCTTTCCAGATTTCATCTGAGGATATTTCCTTTTTCACCATAGCCCTCTGTGGGCTTCCAAATATCACTTTGCCAATTCCACAAGAACTGTCTTAGCGAAAGGCTTCTTGAGGGGAAAGCTGTAACTCGGTGTGATGATTTCACAGAACACAAAGAAGTTTCTCAGAAAGCTTCTTTCTCTTTGTTATCGGAGGATATTTCCTTTGGCCCCATAGACTTCAAAATGATCCGAAATATCTTTTCTCAGATTACACAGAAATAAGGCTAGCAAAGAGATCCAGGAAATACAGATGTAACTCTGTGAGATGAATTAACAGAACACTAAGCAGTTTCTCAGAAAGCTTCTTTCCAGATTTCATCTGAGGATATTTCCTTTTTCACCATAGCCCCCTATGGGCTTCCAAATATCACTTTGCCAATTGCACAAGAACTGTCTTAGCGATAGGCTTCTTGTGGGGAAAGCTGTAACTCTGTGAGATGATTTCACAGAACACAAAGAAGTTTCTCAGAAAGCTTCTTTCTCTTTGTTATCGGAGGATATTTCGTTTGGCCCTATAGTCTTCAAAGACATCCGAAATATCTGTTCTGAGATTCCACAGAAATAAGGCTAGCAAAGAGATCCAGGAAATACAGATGTAAATCTGTCAGATGAATTAGCAGAACACCAAGAAGTTTCTCAGAAAGCTTCCTTCCAGATTCATCTGAGGATATTTCCTTTTTCACCCTAGGCCTCTATGGCTTCCAAATATCTCTTTGCCAATTCCACAAGAACTGTCTTAGCGAAAGGCTTCTTGAGGGGAAAGCTGTAACTCTCTGAGATGATTGCACGGAACACAAAGAAGTTTCTCAGAAAGCTTCTTTCTCTTTGTTATCTGAGAATATTTCCTTTGGCCCTATTGTCTTCAAAGGGATCCGAAATATCTGTTCTCAAATTCCACAGAAATAAGGCTAGCAAAGAGATCCACGAAATATAGATGTAACTCTGTGAGATAAATTAACAGAACACTAAGCAGTTTCTCAGAAAGCGTCTTTCCAGATATCATCTGAGGATATTTCCTTTTTCACCATAGGCCTCTATGGCTTCCAAATATCTCTTTGCCAATTCCACAAGAACTGTCTTAGCGAAAGGCTTCTTGAGGGGAAAGCTGTAACTCTGTGATATGATTTCTCAGAACACAAAGAAGTTTCTCAGAAAGCATCTTTCTCTTTATTTTCGGAGGATATTTCCTTTGGCCCTATAGTCTTCAAAGGGATCCGAAATATCTCTTCTCAGATTCCACAGAAATAAGGCTAGCAAAGAGATCCACCAAATACAGATGTAACTCCGTGAGATGAATTAACAGAACACTAAGCAGTTTCTCAGAAAGCGTCTTTCCGGATTTCATCTGAGGATATTTCCTTTTTCACCATAGCCCTCTATGGGCTTCCAAATATCACTTTGCCAATTCCACAAAAACTGTTTTACCGAAAGTCTTCTTGAGGGCAAAGGTGTAACTCTGTGAGATGATTTCAGAGAACACAAAGAAGATCCTCAGAAAGCTTCTTTCTCTTTGTTATCGGAGGATATTTCCTTGGGCCCTATAATCTTCAAAGGGATCCGAAATATCTGTTCTCAGATTCCACAGAAATAAGGCTAGCAAAGAGATCCACGAAATACAGATGAACTCTGTGAGTAGAAGTCAGAGAACACTAAGCAGTTTCTCAGAAAGCTTCTTTCCAGATTTCATCTGAGGATATTTCCTTTTTCAACATAGCCCTCTCTGAGCTTCCAAATATCACTTTGCCAATTCCACAAGAACTGTCTTAGCGAAAGGCTTCTTGAGGGGAAAGCTGTAACTCTGTGAGATGATTGCACAGAACACAAGGAAGTTTCTCAGAAAGCTTCTTTCTCTTTGTTATCTGAGAATATTTCCTTTGGCCCAATAGTATTCAAAGGGATCCGAAATATCTGTTCTCAGATTCCACAGAAAAAAGTCTAGCAAAGAGATCCACGAAATACAGATGTAACTCTGTGAAATGAATTAACAGAACACTAAGCAGTTTCTCAGAAAGGTTCTTTCCAGATTTCATCTGAGGATATTTCCTTTTCCACCATCGCCCTCAATGGGCTTCCAAATATCACTTTGCCAATTCCACAAGAACTGTCTTAGCGAAAGGCTTCTTGAGGGGAAAGCTGTAACTCTCTGAGATGATTTCACAGATCAGAAAGAAGTTTCTCAGAAAGCTTCTTTCTCTTTGTTATCGGAGGATATTCCCTTTGGCCCTATAGTCTTCAAAGGGATCCGAAATATCTTTTCTCAGATTACACAGAAATAAGGCCAGCAAAGAGTTCCACGAAATACAGATGTAACTCTGTGAGTGGAAGTCACACATCACAGAGCAGTTTCTCAGAAAGCTTCTTTCCAGATTTCATTTGAGGATATTTCCTTTTTCACCATAGCCCTCAACGGGATTCCAAATATCACCTTGCCAATTTCACAAGAACTGTCTTAGCGAAAGGCTTCCTAGGGGAAAGCTGTAACTCTGTGAGACGATTTCACAGAACACAAAGAAGTTTCTCAGAAAGCTTCTTTCTCTTTGTTATCGGAGGATATTTCCTTTGGCCCTATAGTCTTCAAAGGGATCCGAAATATCTGTTCTCAGATTCCACAGAAATAAGGCTAGCAAAGAGATCCACGAAATACAGATGAACTCTGTGAGTAGAAGTAAGAGAACACTAAGTAGTTTCTCAGAAAGCTTCTTTCCAGATTTCATCTGAGGATATTTCCTTTTTCAACATAGCCCTCTATGAGTTTCCAAATATCACTTTGCCAATTCCACAAGAACTGTCTTAGCGAAAGGCTTCTTGAGGGGAAAGCTGTAACTCTCTGAGATGATTGCACGGAACACAAAGAAGTTTCTCAGAAAGCTTCTTTCTCTTTGTTATCTGAGAATATTTCCTTTGGCCCCATAGTCTTCAAAAGGATCCGAAATATCTTTTCTCAGATTACACAGAAATAAGGCCAGCAAAGAGATCCAGGAAATATAGATGTAACTCTGTGAGATGAATAAACAGAACACTAAGCAGTTTCTCAGAAAGCTTCTTTCCAGATTTCATCTGAGGATATTTCCTTTTTCATCATAGCCCTCTATGGGCTTCCAAATATCACTTTGCCAATTTCACAAGAACCGTCTTAGCGAAAGGCTTTTTGAGGGGAAAGCTGTAACTCTGTGAGATGATTTCACAGAACACAAAGAAGATTCTCAGAAAGCTTCTTTCTCTTTGTTATCGGAGGATATTTCGTATTGCCCTATAGTCTTCAAAGACATCCGAAATATCTGTTCTGAGATTCCACAGAAATAAGGCTAGCAAAGTGATCCAGGAAATTCAGATGTATCTCGGTCAGATGAATTAACAGAACACCAAGAAGTTTCTCAGAAAGCTTCTTTCCAGATTTCGTCTGAGGATATTTCCTTTTTCACCATAGCCCTCTATGGGGTTCCAAATATCACTTTGCCAATTCCACAAGAACTTTCTTAGCAAAAGGCTTCTTGAGGGGAAAGCTGTAACTCTGTGAGATGTTTTCCCAGAACAGAAAGAAGTTTCTCAGAAAGATTCTTTCGCTTTGTTATCGGAGGATATTTCCTTTGGCCCTAGAGCCTTCAAAGAGATCCGAATTAGCAGTTCTCAGATTCCTCAGAAATAAGGCTAGCAAAGAGATCCACGAAATACAGATGTAACTCTGTGAGTGGAAGTCAGAGAACACTAAGCGGTTTCTCAGAAAGCGTCTTTCCGGATTTCATCTGAGGATATTTCCTTTTTCACCATAGCCCTCCATGGGCTTCCAAATATCACTTTGCCAATTCCACAAAAAATGTTTTAGCGAAAGTCTTCTTGAGGGCAAAGCTGTAACTCTGTGAGATGATTTCACAGAACACAAAGAAGATCCTCAGAAAGCTTCCTTCTCTTTGTTATTGGAGGATATTTCCTTTGGCCCTATAATCTTCAAAGGGATCCGAAATATGTGTTCTCAGATTCCACAGAAATAAGGCTAGCAAAGAGATCCACGAAATACAGATGAACTCTGTGAGTAGAAGTAAGAGAACACTAAGTAGTTTCTCAGAAAGTTTCTTTCCAGATTTCATCTGAGGATATTCCTTTTTCAACATAGCCCTCTATGAGCTTCCAAATATCACTTTGCCAATTCCACAAGAACTGTCTTAGCGAAAGGCTTCTTGAGGGGAAAGCTGTAACTCTGTGAGATGATTGCACAGAACACAAAGAAGTTTCTCAGAAAGCTTCTTTCTCTTTGTTATCGGAGAATATTACCTTTGGCCCTATAGTAATCAAAGGGATCCGAAATATCTGTTCTCAGATTCCACAGAAATAAGGCTAGCGAAGAGATCCTCGAAATACAGATGTAACTCTGTGAGATGAATTAACAGAACACTAAGCAGTTTCTCAGAAAGGTTCTTTCCAGATTTCATCTGAGGATATTTCCTTTTTCACCATCGCCCTCAATGGGCTTCCAAATATCACTTTGCCAATTCCACAAGAACTGTCTTAGCGAAAGGCTTCTTGAGGGGAAAGCTGTAACTCTGTGAGACGATTTCACAGATCAGAAAGAAGTTTCTCAAAAACTTCTTTCTCTTTGTTATCGGAGGATATTTCCTTTGGCCCTATAGTCTTCAAAGGGTTCCGAAATATCTTTTCTCAGATTACACAGAAATAAGGCCAGCAAAGAGTTCCACGAAATACAGATGTAACTCTGTGAGTGAAAGTCACACATCACAGAGCAGTTTCTCAGAAAGCTTCTTTCCAGAGTTCATTTGAGGATATTTCCTTTTTCACCATAGCCCTCAACGGGATTCCAAATATCACTTTGCCAAGTCCACAAGAACAGTCTTAGCGAAAGGCTTCTAGAGGGGAAAGTTGTAACTCCGTGAGATGATTTCACAGAACTCAAAGACGTTTCTCAGAAACCTTCTTTCTCTTTGTTATCGGAGGATATTTCCTTTGGCCCTATAGTCTTCAAAGGGATCCGAAATATCTGTTCTCAGATTCCACAGAAAAAAGGCTAACAAAGAGATCCACGAAATACAGATGTAACTCTGTGAGATGAATTAACAGAACACTAAGCAGTTTCTCAGAAAACTTCTTTCCAGATTTCATCTGAGGATATTTCGTTTTTCAACCTAGCCCTCTATGGGCTTCCAAATATCACTTTGCCAATTCCACGAGAACTGTCTTAGCGAAAGGCTCCTTGAGGGGAAAGCTGTACCTCTGTGAGATGATTTCACAGAACACAAAGAAGTTTCTCAGAAAGCTTCTTTCTCTTTGTTATCGGAGGATATTTCCTTTGGCCCTCTATTCTTCAAAGGGATCCGAAATATCTGTTCTCAGATTCCACAGAAATAGGACTAGTAAAGAGATCCACGAAATACAGATGTAACTCTATGAGTAAAGTCAGAGAACACTAAGCAGTTTCTTAGAAAGCTTCTTTCCAGATTTCATCTGAGGATATTTCCTTTTTCACCATAGCCCTCTATTGGCTTCCAAATATCACTATGCCAATTCCACAAGAACTGTCTTCGCAAAAGGCTTCTTGAGTGGAAAGCTGTAACTCTGTGAGATGATTTCACAGAACACAAAGAAGTTTCACAGAAAGATTTTTTCTCTTTGTTATCGGAGGACATTTCCTTTGGCCCTATAGTCTTCAAAGGGATCCGAAATATCTGTTCTCAGATTCCACAGAAATAAGACTAGCAAAGGGATCCACGAAATACAGATGTAACTCTGTGAGATGAATTAACAGAACACTAAGCAGTTTCTCAGAAAGCTTCTTTCCAGATTTCATCTGAGGATATTTCCTTTTTCACCATAGCCCACTATGGGCTTCCAAATATCACTTTGCATTTCCACAAGAACTGTCTTAGCGAAAGGCTTCTTGAGCGGAAAGCTGTAAGTCTGTGAGATGGTTTCACAGAACACAAAGAAGTTTCTCAGAAAGCTTCTTTCTCTTTGTTATCGGAGGATATTTCCTTTGGCCCTATAGTCTTCAAAGGGATCCGAAATATCTGTTCTCAGATTCCACAGAAATAAGGCTAGCAAAGAGATCCCCGAAATACAGATGTAACTCTGTGAGATGAATTAACAGAACACTAAGCAGTTTCTCAGAAAGCTTCTTTCCAGATTTCATCTGAGGATATTTCCTTTTTCACCGTAGCCCTCTATGGGCTTCCAAATATAACTTTGCCAGTTCCACAAGAACTGTCTTAGCGAAAGGCTTCTTTGAGGGGAATGCTGTAATTCTGTGTGATGATTTCACAGAACACAAAGAAGTTTCTCAGAAAACTTCTTTCTCTTTGTCATCGGAGGATATTTCCTTTGGCCCTATGGTCTTCAAAGGGATCCGAAATATCTGTTCTCAGATTCCACAGAAATAAGGCTAGCAAAGTGATCCACGAAATACAGATGTAACTCTGTGAGTGGAAGTCAGAGAACACTAAGCGGTTTCTCAGAAAAGTTCTTTCCAGATTTCATCTGAGGATATTTCCTTTTTCACCATGGCCCTCTATGTTCTGCCAAATATCACTTTGCCAATTCCACAAGAACTGTCTTAGCGAAAGGCTTCTTGAGGGGAAAGCTGTAACTCTGTGAGATGATTTCACAGATCAGAAAGAAGTTTCTCAGAAAGCTTCTTTCTCTTTGTTATCGGAGGATATTTCCTTTGGCCCTATAGTCTTCAAAGGGATCCGAAATACCTTTCTCAGATTACACAGAAATAAGGCCAGCAAAGAGTTCCACGAAATACAGATGTAACTCTGTGAGTGGAAGTCACACATCACAGAGCAGTTTCGCAGAAAGCTTCTTTTTATATTTCATTTGAGGATATTTCCTTTTTCACCATAGCCCTCAACGGGATTCCAAACATCACTTTGCCAATTCCACAAGAACTGTCTTAGCGAAAGGCTTCTTGAAGGGAAAGTTGTAACTCTGTGAGACGATTTCACAGAACACAAAAAAGTTTCTCAGAAAGCTTCTTTCTCTTTGTTATCGGAGGATATTTCCTTTGGCCCTATAGTCTTCAAAGGGATCCGAAATATCTGTTCTCAGATTCCACAGAAATAAGGCTAGCAAAGATATTCACGAAATTCAGATGTAACTCTGTGATTGGAATTCAGAGAACACTAAGCAGTTTCTCAGAAAGCTTCTTTCCAGATTTCTTCTGAGAATATCTCCTTTTTCACAATAGCCGTCTATGGCCTTCCAAATATCACTTTGCCAATTCTAAAAGAACTGTCTTAGCGAAAGGCTTCTTGAGGGGAAAGCTGTAACTCTGTGAGATGATTTCACAGAACACAAAGAAGTTTCTCAGAAAGGTTCTTTCTCTTTGTTATCTGAGAATATTTCCTTGGGCCTTTTGTCTTCAAAGGGATCCGAAATATCTGTTCTCAGATTCCACAGAAATAAGGGTAGCAAAGAGATCCAGGAAATACAGATGTAACTCTGTGAGATGAATTAACAGAACACTAAGCAGTTTCTCAGAAAGCTTCTTTCCAGATTTCATCTGAGGATATTTCCTTTTTCACCATAGCCCTCTATGGGTTTCCAAATATAACTTTGCCAATTCCACAAGAACTGTCTTAGCGAAAGGCTTCCTAGGGGAAAGCTATAACTCTGTGAGACAATTTCACAGAACACAAAGAAGTTTCTCAGAAAGCTTCTTTGTCTTTGTTATCGGAGGATATTTCCCTTGGCCCTATAGTCTTCAAAGGGATCCGAAATATCTGTTCTCAGATTCCACAGAAATAAGGCTAGCAAAGAGATCCAAGAAATACAGATGTAACTCTGTGTGATGAATTAGCAGAACTTTAAGCAGTTTCTCAGAAAGCTTCTTTCCAGATTTCATCTGAGGATATTTCCTTTTTCACCATCGCCCTCTATGGGCTTCCAAATATCACTTTCCCAATCCCACAAAAACTGTCTTAGCGAAAAGCTTCTTGAGGGGAAAGCTGTAACTCTGTGAGATGATTTCACAGAAAACAAAGAAGTTTCTCAGAAAGCTTCTTTCTCTTTGTTTTTGGAGGATATTTCCTTTGGCCCTATAGTCTTCAAAGGGATCCGAAATATCTCTTCTCAGATTCCACAGAAATAAGGCTAGCAAAGAGATCCACGAAATACAGATGTAACTCTGTGAGCGGAAGTTAGAGAACACTAAGCGGTTTCTCAGAAAGCTTCTTTCCAGATTTCATCTGAGGATATTTCCTTTTTCACCATAGCCCTCTATGGGCTTCCAAATATCACTTTGCCAATTCCACAAGAACTGTCTTAGCGAAAGGCTTCTTGAAGGGAAAACTGTAAGTCTGTGAGATGATTTCACAGAACACAAAGAAGTTCTCAGAAAGCTTCTTTGTCTTTGTTATGGCAGGATATTTCCATTGGCCCTATAGTCTTCAAAGGTATCCGAAATATCTGTTCTCAGATTCCACAGAAATAAGGCCAGGAAAGGGATCCACGAAATACAGATGTAACTCTGTGAGATGAATTAACAGAATACTAGGCAGTTTCTCAGAAAGCTTACTTCCAGATTTCATCTGAGGATATTTCCTTTTTCACCATCGCCCTCTATGGGCTTCCAAATATCACTTTGCCAATTTCACAAGAACTGTCTTAGCGAAAGGCTTCTTGAGGGGAAAGCTGTAACTCTGTGAGATGATTTCACAGAACACAAAGAAGTTTCTCAGAAAGCTTCTTTCTGTTTGTTATCGGAGGATATTTCCTTTGGCCCTATAGTGTTCCAAGGGATCCGAAATATCTGTTCTCAGATTCCACAGAAATAAGGCTAGCAAAGAGATTCACGAAATACAGATGTAACTCTGTGAGTGGAAGTCAGAGAACACTAAGCGGTTTCTCAGAAAGCTTCTTTCCAGATTTCATCTGAGGATATTTCCTTTTTCACCATAGCCCTCTATGGGCTTCCAAATATCACTTTGCCAATTGCACAAGAACTGTCTTAGCGAAAGGCTTCCCAGGGGAAAGCTGTAACTCTGTGAGACGATTTCACAGAACACAAAGAAGTTTCTCAGAAAGCTTCTTTCTCTTTGTTATCTGAGAATATTTCCTTTGGCCCTAGAGTCTTCAAAGGGATCCGAAATATCTGTTCTCAGATTCCACAGAAATAAGGCTAGCAAAGAGATCCACGAAATACAGATGTAACTCTGTGAGATGAATTAACAGAACTCTAAGCAGTTTGTCAGACAGCTTCTCTCCAGATTTCATCTGAGGATATTTCCTTTTTCAACATAGCCCTCTATGGGCTTCCAAATATCACTTTGCCAATTCCACAAAAACTGTCTTAGCGAAAGGCTTCTTGAGGGGAAAGCTGTAACTCTGTGAGATGATTTCACAGAACACAAAGAAGTTTCTCAGAAAGCTTCTTTCTCTTTGTTATCGGAGGATATTTCCTTTGGCCCTATAGTCTTCAATGGGATCCGAAATACCTGTTCTCAGATTCCACAGATATAAGGCTAGCAAAGAGATCCACGAAAGACAGATGTAACTCTGTGAGTGGAAGTCAGAGAACACTAAGTAGTTTCTCAGAAAGCTTCTTTCCAGATTTCATCTGAGGATATTTCCTTTTACACCATAGCCCTCTACGGGATTCCAAATATCACTTTGCCAATTCCACAAGAACTGTCTTAGCGAAAAGCTTCTTGAGGGGAAAGCTGTAACTCTGTGAGATGATTTCACAGAACACAAAGAAGTTTCTCAGAAAGCTTCTTTCTCTTTGTTATCGGAGGATATTTCCTTTGGCCCTATAGTCTTCAAAGGGATCCGAAATATCTGTTCTCAGATTCCACAGAAATAAGGCTAGCAAACAGATGCACGAAGGACAGATGTAACTCTGTGAGATGAATTAACAGAACACTAAGCAGTTTCTCAGAAAACTTCTTTCCAGATTTCATCTGAGGATATTTCCTTTTTCAACATAGCCCTCTATGGGCTTCCAAATATCACTTTGCCAATTCCACAAGAACTGTCTTAGCGAAAGGCTTCTTGAGGGGAAAGTTGTATCTCTGTGACATGATTCCACAGAACACAAAGAAGTTTCTCAGAAAGCTTCTTTCTCTTTGTTATCGGACGATATTTCCTTTGGCCCTATAGTCTTCAAAGGGATCCGAAATATCTGTTCTCAGATTCCACAGAAATAAGGCTAGCAAAGAGATCCACGAAATACAGATGTAACTCTGTGAGATGAACAAACAGAACACTAAGCAGTTTCTCAGAAAGCTTCTTTCCAGATTTCATCTGAGGATATTTCCTTTTTCACCATAGCCCTCTACGGGATTCCAAATATCACTTTGCCAATTCCACAAGAACTGTCTTAGCGAAAGGCTTCTTGAGGGGAAAGCTGTAACTCTGTGAGATGATTTCGCAGAACACAAAGAGGTTTCTCAGAAAGCTTCTTTCTCTTTGTTATCGGAGGATATTTCCTTTGGCCCTATCGTCTTCAAAGGGATCCGAAATATCTGTTCTCAGATTCCACAGAAATAATGCTAGCAAAGAGATACACGAAATACAGATGTAACTCTGTGAGATGAATTAACAGAACACTAAGCAGTTTCTCAGAAAGCTTCCTTCCAGATTTCATCTGAGGATATTTTCTTTTTCACCATAGCCCTTTATGGGCTGCCAAATATCACTTTGCCATTTCCACAAGAACTGTCTTAGCGAAAGGATTCTTGAGGGGAAAGCTGTAACTCTGTGAGATGATTTCAAGAACACAAAGTAATTTCTCAGAAAGCTTCTTTCTCTTTGTTATCGGAGGATATTTCCTTTGGCCCTATAGTCTTCAAAGGGATCCGAAATATCTGTTCTCAGATTCCACAGAAATAAAGCTAGCAAAGAGATCCACGAAATACAGATGTAACTCTGTGAGTGGAAGTCAGAGAACACTAAGCGGTTTCTCAGAAAACTTCTTTCCAGATTTCATCTGAGGATATTTCCTTTTTCACCATAGCCCTCTATAGGCTTCCAAATATCACTTTGCCAATTCCACAAAAACTGTCTTAGCGAAAGGCTTCTTGAAGGGAAAACTGTAACTCTGTGAGTTGATTTCACAGAACACAAAGAAGTTTCTCAGAAAGCTTCTTTCTGTTTGTTATGGCAGTGTATTTCCTTTGGCCCTATAGTCTTCAAAGGGATCTGAAATATCTGTTCTCAGATTCCACAGAAATAAGGCTTGCAAAGAGATTCACGAAATACAGATGTAACTCTGTGAGGTGAATTGACAGAACACTAAGCAGTTTCTCAGAAAGCTTCTTTCCAGATTTCATTTGAGGATATTTCCTTTTTCACCATAGCCCTCTATAGGCTTCCAAATATCACTTTGCCAATTCCACAAAAACTGTCTTAGCGAAAGGCTTCTTGAAGGGAAAACTGTAACTCTGTGAGATGATTTCACAGAACACAAAGAAGTTTCTCAGAAAGCTTCTTTCTCTTTGTTATCTGAGAATATTTCCTTTGGCCCTATAGTCTTCAAAGGGATCCAAAATATCTGTTCTCAGATTCCACAGAAATAAGGCTAGCAAAGAGATCCACGAAATACAGATGTAACACTGTGAGATGAATTAACAGAACTCTAAGCAGTTTCTCAGAAAGCTTCTTTCCAGATTTCATCTGAGGATATTTCCTTTTTCACCATTGCCCTCTAGGGGCTTCCAAATATCACTTTGCCAATTCCACAAAAACTGTCTTAGCGAAAGGCTTCTTGAGGGGAAAGCTGTAATTCTGTGAGATGATTTCACAGAACACAAAGAAGTTTCTCAGAAAGCTTCTTTCTCTTTGTTATTGGAGGATATTTCCTTTGGCCCTATAGTCTTCAAAGGGATCCGAAATATCTGTTCTCAGATTCCACAGAAATAAGGCTAGCAAAGAGATCCACGAAATACAGATGTAACTCTGTGAGATGAATTAACAGAACATTAAGCAGTTTCTCAGAAAGCTTCTTTCCAGATTTCATCTGAGGATTTTTCCTTTTTCAACATAGCCCTCTACGGGTTTCCAAATATCACTTTGCCAATTCCACAAGAACTGTCTTAGCGAAAGGCTTCTTGAGGGGAAAGCTGTAACTCTGTGAGATGATTTCACAGAACACAAAGAAGTTTCTCAGAAAGCTTCTTTCTCTTTGTTATCGGAGGATATTTCCTTTGGCCCTATAGTCTTCAAAGGGAGACGAAATATCTGTTCTCAGATTCCACAGAAATACTTCTAGCAAAGAGATCAACGAAAGACAGATGTAACTCTGTGAGTGGGAGTCAGAGAACACTAAGCGGTTTCTCAGAAAGCTTCTTTCCAGATTTCATCTGATGATATTTCCTTTTTCACCGTAGCCCTCTATGGGCTTCCAAATATCACTTTTCCAATTCCAAAAGACCTGTCTTAGCGAAAGTCTTCCTAGAAGAAAGCTGTAACTCTGTGAGATGATTTCACAGAACACAAAGAAGTTTCTCTGAAAGCTTCTTTCTCTTTGTTATTGGAGGATATTTCCTTTGGCCCTATAGTCTTCAAAGGGATCCGAAATATCTGTTCTTAGATTCCACAGAAATAAGGCTAGCAAAGAGATCCACGAAATACAGATGTAACTCTGTGAGATGAATTAACAGAACACTAAGTAGTTTCTCAGAAAGCTTCTTTCCAGATTTCATCTGAGGATACTTCCTTTTTCACCATAGCCATCTATGGGATTCCAAATATCACTTTGCCAATTCCACAAGAACTGTCTTAGCGAAAAGCTTCTTGAGGGGAAAGCTGTAACTGTGTGAGATGATTTCACAGAACACAAAGAAGTTTCTCAGAAAGCTTCTTTCTCTTTGTTATCTGAGAATATTTCCTTTGGCCCTAGAGTCTTCAAAGGGATCCGAAATATCTGTTCTCAGATTCCACAGATATAAGGCTAGCAAAGAGATCCACGAAATACAGATGTAACTCTGTGAGATGAATTAACAGAACTCTAAGCAGTTTGTCAGAAAGTTTCTTTCCAGATTTCATCTGAGGATATTTCCTTTTTCAACATAGCCCTCTAAGGGCTTCCAAATATCACTTTGCCAATTCCACAAAAACTGTCTTAGCGAAAGGCTTTTTGAGGGGAAAGTTGTATCTCTGTGACATGATTTCACAGAACACAAAGAAGTTTCTCAGAAAGCTTCTTTCTCTTTGTTATCGGAGGATATTTCCTTTGGCCCTATAGTCTTCAAAGGGATCCGAAATATCTGTTCTCAGATTCCACAGAAATAAGGCTAGCAAAGACATCCACGAAATACAGATGTAACTCTGTGAGATGAATTAACAGAACACTAAGCAGTTTCTCAGAAAGGTTCCTTCCAGATTTCATCTGAGGATATTTCCTTTTTCACCATAGCCCTTTATGGGCTGCCAAATATCACTTTGCCAATTTCACAAGAACTGTCTTAGCGAAAGGATTCTTGAGGGGAAAGCTGTAACTCTGTGAGATGATTTCAAGCACACAAAGTAATTTCTCAGAAAGCTTCTTTTTCTTTGTTATCGGAGGATATTTCCTTTGGCCCTATAGTCTTCAAAGGGATCCGAAATATCTGTTCTCAGATTCCATAGAAATAAGGCTAGCAAAGAGATGCACGAAATACAGATGTAACTCTGTGAGTGGAAGTCAGAGAACACTAAGCGGTTTCTCAGAAAACTTCTTTCCAGATTTCATCTGAGGATATTTCCTTTTTCACCATAGCCCTCTATAGGCTTCCAAATATCACTTTGCCAATTCCACAAAAACTGTCTTAGCGAAAGGCTTCTTGAAGGGAAAACTGTAACTCTGTGAGATGATTTCACAGAACCCAAAGAAGTTTCTCAGAAAGCTTCTTCTGTTTGTTATGGCAGTGTATTTCCTTTGGCCCTATAGTCTTCAAAGGGATCCGAAATATCTGTTCTCAGATTCCACAGAAAAAAGGCTCGCAAAGAGATCCATGAAAGACAGATGTAACTCTGTGAGATGAATTAACAGAACACTAAGCAGTTTCTCAGAAAGCTTCTTTCCAGATTTCATCTGAGGATATTTCCTTTTTCAACATAGCCCTCTATGGGCTTCGGAATATCACTTTGCCAATTCCACAAGAACTGTCTTAGCGAAAGGCTTCTTGAGGGGAAAGCTGTAACTCTGTGAGATGATTTCACAGAACATAAAGAAGTTTCTCAGAAAGCTATTTTCCCTTTTTTATCTAAGAATATTTCCTTTGGCCCTATAGTCTTCAAAGGGATCTGAAATATCTGTTCTCAGATTCCAAAGAAATAAGGCTTGCAAAGAGATCCACGAAATACAGATGTAACTCTGTGAGGTGAATTGACAGAACACTAAGCAGTTTCTCAGAAAGCTTCTTTCCAGATTTCATCTGAGGATATTTCCTTTTTCACCATAGACCTCTATAGGCTTCCAAATATCACTTTGCCAATTCCACAAAAACTGTCTTAGCGAAAGGCTTCTTGAAGGGAAAACTGTAACTCTGTGAGATGATTTCACAGAACACAAAGAAGTTTCTCAGAAAGCTTCTTTCTGTTTGTTATGACAGTGTATTTCCTTTGACCCAATAGTCTTCAAAGGGATCCGAAATATCTGTTCTCAGATTCCACAGAAATAAGGCTAGCAAAGAGATTCACGAAATACAGATGTAACTCTGTGATTGGAAGTCAGAGAACACTAAGCAGTTTCTCAGAAAGCTTCTTTCCAGATTTCTTCTGAGGATATTTCCTTTCTCACCATAGCCCTCTATGGGCTTTCAAATATCACTTTGCCAATTCCACAAGAACTGTCTTAGCGAAAGGCTTCTTGAAGGGAAAGCTGTAACTCTGTGAGATGATTTCACAGAACACAAAGTAGTTTCTCAGAAAGCTTCTTTCTCCTTGTTATCGGAGGATATTTCCTTTGGCCCTATCGTCTTCAAAGGGATCCGCAATATCTGTTCTCAGATTCCACAGAAATAAGGCCAGCAAAGAGATACACGAAATACAGATGTAACTCTGTGAGTGGAAGTCAGAGAACACTAAGCAGTTTCTCAGAAAGCTTCTTTCCAGATTTCATTTGAGGATATTTCCTTTTTCAACATAGCCCTCTATGGGCTTCCAAATATCACTTTGACAATTCCCCACGAACTCTAATAGCGAAAGGCTTCTTGAGGGAAAAGCTGTAACTCTGTGAGTTGATTTCAGAGAACACAAAGAAGTTTCTCAGAAAGCTTCTTTCTCTTTGTTATCTGAGGATATTTCCTTTGACCCTATAGTCTTCAAAGGGATCCGAAATATCTGTTCTCAGATTCCACAGAAATAAGGCTAGCAAAGAGATCCACGAAATACAGATGTAACTCTGTGAGATGAATTAACAGAACACTAAGCAGTTTCTCAGAAAGCTTCTTTCCAGATTTCATCTGAGGATATTTCCTTTTTCACCATAGCCCTCTATGGGCTTCCAAATATCACTTTGCGAATTCCACAAGAACTGTCTTAGCGAAAGGCTTCTAGAGGGCAAAGCTGTAACTCTGTGAGATGATTTCACAGAACACAAAGAAGTTTCTCAGAAAGCTTCTTTCTCTTTGTTATCGGAGGATATTTCCTTTGGCCCTATAGTCTTCAAAGGGATCCGAAATATCTGTTCTCAGATTCCACAGAAATAAGGCTACCAAAGAGATCCACGAAATACCGATGTAACTCTGTGAGATGAATTAACAGAACACTGAGCAGTTTCTCAGAAAGCTTCTTTCCAGATTTCATCTGAGGATATTTCCTTTTTCACCATAGCAATCTATGGGCTTCCAAATATCAGTTTGCCAATTCCACAAGAATTGTCTTAACGAAAGGCTTCTTGAGGGGAAAGCTGTAACTTTGTGAGATGATTTCACAGAACACAAAGAAGTTTCTCAGAAAGCTTCTTTCTCTTTGTTATCGGAGGATATTTCCTTTGGCCCTATAGTCTTCAAAGGGATCCGAAATATCTGATCTCAGATTCCACAGAAATAAGGCTAGCAAAGAGATCCACGAAATACAGATGAAACTCTGTGAGTGGAAGTCAGAAAACACTAAGCAGTTTCTCAGAAAGCTTCTTTCCATATTTCATCTGAGGATATTTCCTTTTTCAAAATAGCCCTCTACGGGCTTCCAAATATCACTTTGCCAATTCCACAAGAACTGTCTTAGCGAAAGGCTTCTTTAGGGGAAAGCTGTAACTCTGTGAGATGATTTCACAGAACACAAAGAAGTTTCTCAGAAAGCTTCTTTCTCTTTGTAATCGGAGGATATTTACTTTGGCCCTATAGTCTTCAAAGGGATCCGAAATATCTGTTCTCAGATTCCACAGAAATAAGGCTAGCAAAGAGATCCACGAAATACAGATGAAACTCTGTGAGTGGAAGTCAGAAAACACTAAGCAGTTTCTCAGAAAGCTTCTTTCCATATTTCATCTGAGGATATTTCCTTTTTCAAAATAGCCCTCTACGGGCTTCCAAATAACACTTTGCCAATTCCACAAGAACTGTCTTAGCGAAAGGCTTCTTGAGGGGAAAGCTGTAACTCTGTGAGATGATTTCACAGAACACAAAGAAGTTTCTCAGAAAACTTCTTTCTCTTTGTTATCGGATTATATTTCTTTTGACACTATAGTCTTCAAAAGGATCCGAAATATTTGTTCTCAGATTCAACAGAAATAAGGCTAGCAAAGAGATCCACGAAATACAGATGTAACTCTGTGAGTGGAAGTCAAGGAACACTAAGCAGTTTCTCAAAAAGCTTCTTTCCAGATTTCATCTGAGGATATTTCCTTTTTCACCATAGCCCTCTATGGGCTTCCAAAGATCACTTTGCCAATTCCATAAGAACTGTCTTAGCGAAAGGCTACTTGAGGGGAAAGCTGTAACTCTGTGAGATGATTTCACAGAACACAAAGAAGTTTCTCAGAAAGCTTCTTTCTCTTTGTTATCGGAGGATATTTCCTTTGGCCATATAGTCTTCAAAGGATCCGAAATATCTGTTCTCAGATTCCACAGAAATAAGTCTAACAAAGAGATCCACGAAATACAGATGTAACTCTGTGAGATGAATTAACAGAACACTAAGCAGTTTCTCAGAAAGCTTCTTTCCAGATTTCATCTGAGGATATTTCCTTTTTCAACATAGCCCTCTACGGGCTTCCAAATATCACTTTGCCAATTCCACAAGAACTGTCTTAGCGAAAGGCTTCTTGAGGGGAAAGCTGTAACTCTGTGAGATGATTTCACAGAACACAAAGAAGTTTCTCAGAAAGCTTCTTTCTCTTTGTTATCGGAGGATATTTCCTTTGACACTATAGTCTTCAAAAGGATCCGAAATATTTGTTCTCAGATTCCACAGAAATAAGGCTAGCAAAGAGATCCACGAAATACAGATGTAACTCTGTGAGTGGAAGTCAGAGAACACTAAGCAGTTTCTCAGAAAGCTTCTTTCCAGATTTCATCTGAGGATATTTCCTTTTTCACCATAGCCCTCTATGAGCTTCCAAATATCACTCTGCCAATTCCACAAGAACTGTCTTAGCGAAAGGCTTCTTGAGGGGAAAGCTGTAACTCTGTGAGATGACTTCACAGAACACAAAGAAGTTTCTCAGAAAGCTTCTTTCTCTTTGTTATCGGAGGATATTTCCTTTGGCCCTATAGTCTTCAAAGGGATCCGAAATATCTGTTCTCAGATTCCACAGAAATAAAGCTAGCAAAGAGATCCACGAAATACAGATGTAACTCTAGGAGATGAATTAACAGAACACTAAGCAGTTTCTCAGAAAGCTTCTTTCCAGATTTCATCTGAGAATATTTCCTTTTTCAACATACCTTCTAAGGGCTTCCAAATATCACTTTGCCAATTCCACAAGAACTGTCTTAGAGAAAGGCTTCTGAGGGGAAAGCTGTAACTCTGTGAGATGATTTCACAGAACACAAAGAAGTTTCTCAGGAAGCTTTTTTCTCTTTGTTATCGGAGGATATTACCTTTGGCCCTATAGTCTTCAAAGCGATCCGAAATATCTGTTCTCAGATTCCAGAGAAATAAGGCTAGCAAAGAGATCCACGAAATACAGATATAACTCTGTGAGTGGAAGTCTCACATCACAGAGCAGTTGCTCAGAAAGCTTCTTTCCAGATTTCATCTGAGGAAATTTTATTTATCACCATTGCCCTCTGTGGGCTTCCAAATATCACCTTGCCAATTCCACAAGAACTGTCTTAGCGAAAGGCTTCTTGAGGGGAAAGCTGTAACTCTGTGAGATGATTTCACAGAACACAAAGAAGTTTCTCAGAGAGCTTCTATCTCTTTGTTATCGGAGGATATTTCCTTTGGCACTCTAGTCTTCAAAGGGATCCGAAATATCTGTTCTCAGATTCCACAGAAATAAGGCTAGCAAAGAGACCCACGAGAAACAGATGTAACTCCGTGAGATGAATTAACAGAACACTAAGTAGTTTCTGAGAAAACTTCTTTCCAGATTTCATGTGAGGATATTTCCTTTTTCAACATACCCTCTAAGGGCTTCCAAATATCACTTTGCCCATTCCACAAGAACTGTCTTAGCGAAAGGCTTCTGAGGGGAAAGCTGTAACTCTGTGAGATGATTTCACAGAACACAAAGAAGTTTCTCAGGAAGCTTCTTTCTCTTTGTTATCGGAGGATATTACCTTTGGCCCTATAGTCTTCAAAGCGATCCGAAATATCTGTTCTCAGATTTCACAGAAATAAGGCTAGCAAAGAGATCCACGAAATACAGATATAACTCTGTGAGTGGAAGTCTCACATCACAGAGCAGTTGCTCAGAAAGCTTCTTTCCAGATTTCATCTGAGGAAATTTTATTTATCACCATTGCCCTCTGTGGGCTTCCAAATATCACTTTGCCAATTCCACAAGAACTGTCTTAGCGAAAGGCTTCTTCAGGGGAAAGCTGTAACTCTATGAGATGATTTCACAGAACACAAAGAAGTTTCTCGGAAAGCTTCTTTCTCTTTGTTATCGGAGGATATTTCCTTTGGCCCTCTAGTCTTCAAAGGGATCCGAAATATCTGTTCTCTGATTCCACAGAAATAAGGCTAGCAAAGAGATCCACGAAATGCAGAAGTAACTCTGTGAGAGGAAGTCAGAGAACACTAAGCAATTTCTCAGTAACCTTTTTTCCATATTTCATCTGAGGATATTTCCTTTTTCACCGTAGCCCTCTATGGGCTTCCAAATATCACTTTGCCAATTCCACAAGAACTCTCTTAGCGAAAGTCTTCTTGAGGGGAAAGCTGTAACTGTGTGAGATGATTTCGCAGAACACAAAGAAGTTTCTCAGAAAGCTTCTTTCTCTTTGTTATCGGAGGATATTTCCTTTGGCCCTCTAGTCTTCAAAGGGATCCGAAATATCTGTTCTCAGATTCCACAGAAATAAGGCTAGCAAAGAGATCCACGAAATACATATGTAACTCTGTGAGTGGAAGTCAGAGAACACTAAGCAGTTTCTCAGAAAGCTTCTTTCCAGATTTCATCTGAGGATATTTCCTTTTTCACCATAACCCTCTATGGGCTTCCAAATATCACTTTGCCAATTCCACAAGAACTGTCTTAGCGAAAGGCTTCTTGAGGCGAAAGTTGTAACTCTGTGAGATGATTTCACAGACCACAAAGAAGTTTCTCAGAAAGCTTCCTTCCCTTTGTTAATGGATGATATTTCCTTTGGCCCTATACTCTTCAAAGGAATCCGAAATATCTGTTCTCAGATTCCATAGAAATAAGGCTAGAAAAGAGATCCACGAAATACAGATTAACTCTGTGAGTGGATGTCAGAGAACACTAAGCAGTTTCTCAGAAAGCTTCTTTCCAGATTTCATCTGAGGATATTTCCTTTTTCACCATAGCCCTCTATGGGCTTCCAAATATCACTTTGCCAATTCCACAAGAACAGTCCTAGCGAAAGAATTCTTGAGGGGAATGCTGTAACTCTGTGAGATGATTTCACAGAACACAAAGAAGTTTCTCAGAAAGCTTCTTTCTCTATGTTATCGGAGGATATTTCCTTTGGCCCTATAGTTTTCAAAGGGATCCGAAATATCTGTTCTCAGATTCCACAGAATAAGGCTAGCAAAGAATTCCACGAAATACGATGTAACTCTGTGAATGAATGTACAAAACACTAAGCAGTGTATGAGAAAGCTTCTTTCCAGATTCATCTGAGGATATTTCCTTTTTCACCATAGCCCTCTATGGGCTTCCAAACATCACTTTGCCAATTCCACAAGAACTGTCTTAGAGAAAGGCTTCTTGAGGGGAAAGCTGTAACTCTGTGAGATGATTTCACAGAACACAAAGAAGTTTCTCAGAAAGCTTCTTTCTCTTTGTTATCGGAGGATATTTCCTTTGGCCCTATAGTCTTCAAAGGGATCCGAATTATCAGTTCTCAGTTTACACAGAAATAAGGCTAGCAAAGAGATCCACGAAATACAGATGTAACTCTGTGAGTGGAAGTGACAGAACACTAAACAGTTTCTCAGAATGCTTCTTTACAGATTTCATCTGAGGATATTTCCTTTTTCACCCTAGCCCTCTATGGTCTTCCAAATATCACTTTGCCAATTCCACAAGAACTGTCTTAGCGAAAGGATTCTTGAGGGGAAAGCTGTAACTCTGTGAGATGATTTCACAGTACACAAAGAAGTTTCTCAGAAAGCTTCTTTCTCTTTTTTATCGGAGGATATATCCTTTGACCCTATAGTCTTCAAAGGGATCCGAAATATCTGTTCTCAGATTCCACAGAAATAAGGCTAGCAAAGAGATTCACGAAATACAGATGTAACTCTGTGATTGGAAGTAACCCATCACAGAGCAGTTTCTCAGAAAGCTTCTTTCCATATTTCATCTGAGTATATTTCCTTTTTCACCATAGCCTTCTATGGGCTTCCAAATATACCTTTGCCAATTCCACAAGAACTGTCTTAGCGAAAGGCTTTAAAGGGGAAAGCTGTAACTCTGTGAGATGATTTCACCGACCACAAAGAAGTTTCTCAGAGAGCTTCTATCTCTTTGTTATCGGAGGATATTTCCTTTGGCCCTCTAGTCTTCAAAGGGATCCGAAATATCTGTTCTCAGATTCCACAGAAATAAGGCTAGCAAAGAGACGCACGAGAAACAGATGTAACTCCGTGAGATGAGTTAACAGAACACTAAGTAGTTTCTGAGAAAACTTCTTTCCAGATTTCATCTGAGGATATTTCCTTTTTCAACATACCCTCTAAGGGCTTCCAAATATCACTTTGCCAATTCCCCAAGAACTGTCTTAGCGAAAGGCTTCTGAGGGGAAAGCTGTAACTCTGTGAGATGATTTCACAGAACACAAAGAAGTTTCTCAGGAAGCTTCTTTCTCTTTGTTATCGGAGGATATTACCTTTGGCCCTACAGTCTTCAAAGGGATCCGAAATATCTGTTCTCAGATTCCACAGAAATAAGGCTAGCAAAGAGATCCACGAAATACAGATATAACTCTGTGAGTGGAAGTCTCACATCACAGAGCAGTTGCTCAGAAAGCTTCTTTCCAGATTTCATCTGAGGAAATTTTATTTATCGCCATTGCCCTCTGTGGGCTTCCAAATATCACTTTGCCAATTCCACAAGAACTGTCTTAGCGAAAGGCTTCTTGAGGGGAAAGCTGTAACTCTATGAGATGATTTCACAGAACACAAAGAAGTTTCTCGGAAAGCTTCTTTCTCTTTGTTATCGGAGGATATTTCCTTTGGCCCTCTACTCTTCAAAGATATCCGAAATATCTGTTCTCTGATTCCACAGAAATAAGGCTAGCAAAGAGATCCACGAAATGCAGAAGTAACTCTGTGAGGGGAAGTCATAGAACACTAAGCAATTTCTCAGAAACCTTTTTTCCATATTTCATCTGAGGATATTTCCTTTTTCACCGTAGCCCTCTATGGGCTTCCAAATATCACTTTGCCAATTCCACAAGAACTCTCTTAGCGAAAGTCTTCTTCAGGGGAAAGCTGTAACTGTGTGAGATGATTTCGCAGAACACAAAGAAGTTTCTCAGAAAGCTTCTTTCTCTTTGTTATCGGAGGATACTTCCTCTGGCCCTCTAGTCTTCAAAGGGATCTGAAATATCTGTTCTCAGATTCCACAGAAATAAGGCTAGCAAAGAGATCCACGAAATACATATGTAACTCTGTGTGTGGAAGTCAGAGAACACTAAGCAGTTTCTCAGAAAGCTTCTTTCCAGATTTCATCTGAGGATATTTCTTTTTTCACCATAACCCTCTTTTGGCTTCCAAATATTACTTTGCCAATTCCACAAGAAATGTCTTAGCGAAAGGCTTCTTGAGGGGAAAACTGTAACTCTGTGAGATGATTTCACAGAACACAAAGAAGTTTCTCAGAAAGCTTCTTTCTCTTTGTTATCGGAGGATATTTCCTTTGGCCCTATAGTCTTCAAAGGGATCCGAAATATCTGTTCTCAGATTCCACAGAAATAAGGCTAGCAAAGAGATCCACGAAATACAGATGTAACTCTGTGAGTGGAAGTCACACATCAGAGAGCAGTTTCTTAGAAAGCTTCTTTCCAGATTTCATATGAGGATATTTCCTTTTTCACCGTAGCCCTCCACGGGCTTCCAAATATCACTTTGCCAATTCCACAACAACTGTCTTAGCGAAAGTCTTCTTGAGGGGAAAGCTGTAACTCTGTGAGATGATTTCACAGAACACAAAGAAGTTTCTCAGAAAGCTTCTTTCTCTTTGTTATCGGAGAATATTTCCTTTGGCCCTCTAGTCTTCAAAGGGATCCGAAATATCTGTTCTCAGATTCCACAGAAATAAGGCTAGCAAAGAGATCCACGAAATACAGATGTAACTCTGTGAGTGGAAGTGACAGAACACTAAGCAGTTTCTCAGAATGCTTCTTTCCAGATTTCATCTGAGAATATTTACTTTTTTACCCTAGCCCTCAATGGGCTTCCAAATATCACTTTGCCAATTCCACAAGAACTGTCTTAGCGAAAGGATTCTTGAGGGGAAAGCAGTAATTCTGTGAGAAGATTTCACAGAACACAAAGAAGTTTCTCAGAAAGCTTCTTTCTCTTTGTTATCGGAGAATATTTCCTTTGGCCCTCTAGTCTTCAAAGGGATCCGAAATATCTGTTCTCAGATTCCACAGAAATAAGGCTAGCAAAGAGATCCACGAAATACAGATTAACTCTGTGAGTGGAAGTCAGAGAATACTAAGCAGTGTCTGAGAATGCTTCTTTCCATATTTCATCTGAGGATATTTCCTTTTTCACCATAGCCCTCTATGGGCTTCCAAATATCACCTTGCCAATTCCACAAGAACTGTCTTAGCGAAAGGCTTCTTGAAGTGAATGCTGTAACTCTGTGAGATGATTTCACAGAACACAAAGAAGTTTCTCAGAAAGCTTCTTTCACTTTTTTATCGGAGGATATTTCCTTTGGCCTTATAGTCTTCAAAGGGATCCGAAACATCTGTTCTCAGATTCCACAGAAACAAGGCTAGCAAAGAGATCCACCAAATACAGATGTAACTCTGTCAGTGGAAGTCAGAGAACACTAAGCAGTTTCTGAGAAAGCTTCTTTCCAGATTTCATCTGAGGATATTTCCTTTTTCACCATAGCCCGCTATGGGCTTCCAAATATCACTTTGCCAATTCCACAAGAACTGTCTTAGCGAATGGCTTCTTGAGGGGAGAGCTGTAACTCTGTGAGATGATTTCACAGAAGACAAAGAAGTTTCTCAGAAAGCTTCTTTCTCTTTGTTATCGGAGGATATTTCCTTTGGCCCTATAGTCTTCAAAGGGATCCGAAATATCTGTTCTCAGATTCCACAGAAATAAGGCTAGCAAAGAGATCCATGAAATACAGATGTAACTCTGTGAGTGGAAGTCACACATCACAGAGCAGTTTCTTAGAATGCTTCTTTCCAGATTACATCTGAGGATAATTCCTTTTTTTCCATAGCCCTCTATGGGCTTCCAAATATCACTTGCCAATTCCACAAGAACAGTCCTAGCGAAAGGATTCTTGAGGGGAATGCTGTAACTCTGTGAGATGATTTCACAGAACACAAAGAAGTTTCTCAGAAAGCTTCTTGCTGTTTGTTATCGGAGGTTATTTCCTTTGACCCTATAGTCTTCAAAGGGATCCGAAATATCTGTTCTCAGATTCCACAGAAATAAGGCTAGCAAAGAGATCCACGAAATACAGATGTATCTTTGTGAGTGGAAGTCAGAGAACACTAAGCAGTTTCTGAGAAAGCTTCCTTCCAGATTTCATCTGGGGATATTTCCTTTTTCACCATAGCCCTCTATGGGCTTCCAAATATCACTTTGCCAATTCCATAAGAACTGTCTTAGCGGAAGGCTTCTTGAGGGGAAAGCTGCAACTCGGGGAGATGATTTCACAGAACACAAAGAAGTGTCTCAGAAAGCTTCTTTCTCTTTGTTATCGGAGGGTATTTCCTTTGGCACTATAGTCTTCAAAGGGATCCGAAATATCTGTTCTCAGAGCCAACAGAAATAAGGCTAGTAAAGAGATCCACGAAATACAGATATAACTCTGTGAGATGAAATAACAGAACACTAATCAGTTTCTCAGAAAGCTTCTTTCCGGATTTCATCTGAGGATATTTCCTTTTTCACCATAGCCCTCTATGGGCTTCCAAATATCACCTTGCCAATTCCACAAGAACTGTCTTAGCGAAAGGCTTCTTGAGGGGAAAGCTGTAACTCTGTGAGATGATTTCACAGAACACAAAGAAGTTTCTCAGAGAGCTTCTATCTCTTTGTTATCGGAGGATATTTCCTTTGGCCCTCTAGTCTTCAAAGGGATCCGAAATATCTGTTCTCAGATTCCACAGAAATAAGGCTAGCAAAGAGACCCACGAAATACAGATGTAACTCCGTGAGATGAATTAACAGAACACTAAGCAGTTTCTCAGAAAACTTCTTTCCAGATTTCATCTGAGGATATTTCCTTTTTTTCCACAGACCTCTATGGGCTTCCAAATATCACTTTGAAAATTCCTCAAGAACTGTCCTAGCGAAAGGCTTCTTGAGGAGAAAGCTGTAACTCTCTGAGATGATTGCAGAGAACACAAAGAAGTTTCTCAGAAAGCTTCCTTCTCTTTGTTAATGGAGGATATTTCCTTTGGCCCTATAGTCTTCAAAGGGATCCGAAATATCTGTTCTCAGATTCCACAGAAATAAGGCTGGCAGAGAGATCCACGAAATACGGATGTAACTCTGTGAGATGAATTAACAGAACACTAACCATTTTCTCATAAAGCTTCTTTCCAGATTTTATCTGAGGATATTTCATTTTTCACCCTAGCCCTCTATGGGCTTCCAAATATCATTTTGCCAATTCCACAAGAACTGTCTTAGCGAAAGGCTTCTTGAGGGAAAAGCTGTAACTGTGTGAGATGATTTCACAGAACACAAAGAAGTATCTCAGAAAGCTTCTTTCTCTTTGCTATCGGAGGATATTTCCTTTGGCGCTATAGTCTTCAAAGGGATCCGAAATATCTGTTCTCAGATTCCACAGAAATAAGGCTAGCAAAGAGATCCACGAAATACAGATGTAACTCTGTCAGTGGAAGTCAGAGAACACTAAGCAGAGTCTGGGAAAGCTTCTTTCCAGATTTCTTCTGAGGATAATTCCTTTTTCACCATAGCCCTCTATGGGCTTCCAAATATCACTTTGCCAATTCCACAAGAACTGTCTTAGCGAAAGGCTTCTTGTGGGAAAAGCTGTAACTCTGTGAGATGATTTCACAGAACACAAAGAAGTTTCTCAGAAAGCTTCTTTCTCTTTGTTATCGGAGGATATTTTCTTTGGCCCTATAGTCTTCAAAGGAATCCGAAATAATTGTCCTCAGATTCCACAGAAATAGGGCTAGCAAAGAGATCCACGAAATACAGATGTAATTCTGTGAGTGGAAGTCACACATCACAGAGCAGTTTCTGAGAAAGCTTCTTTCCAGATTTCATCTGAGGATATTTCCTTTTTCACCATAGCCCTCTATGGGCTTCCAAATATCACTTTGCCAATTCCACAAGAACTGTCTTAGCCTAAGGCTTCTTCAGGGGAAAGCTGTAACTCTAGGAGATGATTTCACAGAACACAAAGAAGTTTCTCAGAAAGCTTCTTTCTCTTTGTTATCGGAGGATATTTCCTTTGGCCCTATAGTCTTCAAAGGGATCCGAAATATCTGTCTTCAGATTCCACAGAAATAAGGCTAGGAAAGAGATCCACGAAATACAGATGTAACTCGATGAGGGGAAGTCAGAGAATACTAAGCAGTTTCTCAGAAAGCTTCTTTCCAGATTTCATCTGAGGATATTTCCTTTTTCACGCTAGCCCTCTGTGGGCTTCGAAATATCACATTGCCAATTCCACATGAACTGTCTTAGCGAAAGGCTTCTTGAGGGGAAAGCTGTAACTCTGTGAGATGATATCAGAGAACACAAAGAAGTTTCTCAGAAAGCTTCTTTCTCTTTGTTATCGGAGGATATTTTCTTTGGCCCTATAGTCTTCAAAGGAATCCGAAATATCTGTCCTCAGAATCCACAGAAATAGGGCTAGCAAAGAGATCCACGAAATACAGATGTAACTCTGTGAGATGAATTAACAGAACACTAAGCAGTTTCTTAGCAAGCTTCTTTCCAGATTTCATCTGAGGATATTTCCTTTTTCAACATAGCCCTCTATGGGCTTCCAAATATCACTTTGCCAATTCCACAAGAACTGTCTTAGCGAAAGGATTCTTCAGGGGAAAGCTGTAACTCTAGGAGATGATTTCACAGAACACAAAGAAGTTTCTCAGAAAGCTTCTTTCTCTTTGTTATCGGAGGATATTTCCTTTGGCCCTATAGTCTTCAAAGGGATCCGAAATATCTGTCTTCAGATTCCACAGAAATAAGGCTAGGAAAGAGATCCACGAAATACAGATGTAACTCGATGAGGGGAAGTCAGAGAATACTAAGCAGTTTCTCAGAAAGCTTCTTTCCAGATTTCATCTGAGGATATTTTCTTTTTCACGCTAGCCCTCTGTGGGCTTCGAAATATCACATTGCCAATTCCACATGAACTGTCTTAGCGAAAGGCTTCTTGAGGGGAAAGCTGTAACTCTGTGAGATGATATCACAGAACACAAAGAAGTTTCTCAGAAAGCTTCTTTCTCTTTGTTATCGGAGGATATTTCCTTTGGTCCTATAGTCTTCAAAGGAATCCGAAATATCTGCTCTCAGATTCCACAGAAATAAGGCTAGCAAAGAGATCCACGAAATACAGATGTAACGCTGTGAGTGGAAATCACACATCACAGAGCAGTTTTTTAGAAAGCTTCTTTCCAGATTTCATCTGAGGATATTTCCTTTTTCACCCTAGCCCTCTACGGGCTTCCAAATATCACGTTGCCAATTCCACAAGAACTGTCTTAGCGAAAGTCTTCTTGAGGGGAAAGCTGTAACTCTGTGAGATGATTTCATAGAACACAAGAAGTTTCTCAGAAGGCTACTTTCTCTTTGTTATCGGAGGATATTTCCTTTGGCCCTATAGTCTTCAAAGGAATCCGAAATATCTGTCCTCAGATTCCACAGAAATAGGGCTAGCAAAGAGATCCACGAAATACAGATGTAACTCTGTGAGATGAATTAACAGAACACTAAGCAGTTTCCTAGAAAGCTTCTTTCCAGATTTCATCTGAGGATATTTCCTTTTTCACCATAGCCCTCTTTGGGCTTCCAAATATCACTTTGCCAAATCCACAAGAACTGTCTTAGCGAAAGGATTCTTAAGGGGAATGCTGTAACTCTGTGAGATGATTTCACAGAACACAAAGAAGTTTCTCAGAAAGCATCTTTCTCTTTGTTATCGGAGGATATTTCCTTTGGCCCTATACTTTTCAAAGGGATCCGAAATATCTGTTCTCAGATTCCACAGAAATAAGGCTAGCAAAGAGATCCACGAAATACAGATGTAATTCTGTGAGTGGAAGTCACACATCACAGAGCAGTTTCTGAGAAAGCTTCTTTCCAGATTTCATCTGAGGATAATTCCTTTTTCACCATAGCCCTCTATGGGCTTCCAAATATCACTTTGCCAATTCCACAAGAACTGTCTTAGACAAAGGCTTCTTCAGGGAAAAGCTGTAACTCTAGAAGATAATTTCACAGAACACAAAGAAGTTTCTCAGAAAGCTTCTTTCTCTTTGTTATCGGAGGATATTTCCTTTGGCCCTATAGTCTTCAAAGGGATCCGAAATATCTGTCTTCAGATTCCACAGAAATAAGGCTAGGAAAGAGATCCACGAAATACAGATGTAACTCGGTGAGATGAATTAACAGAACACTAAGCAGTTTCTCAGGAAGCTTCTTTCCAGATTCATCTGAGGATATTTCCTTTTTCACCCTAGCCCTCTATGGGCTTCCAAATATCACTTTGCCAATTCCACAAGAACTGTCTTAGCGAAAGTCTTCTTGAGGGGAAAGCTGTAACTCTGTGAGATGATTTCAAAGAAGACAAAGAAGTTTCTCAGAAAGCTTGTTTCTCTTTGTTATCGGAGGATATTTCCTTTGGCCCTATATTCTTCAAAGGGATCCGAAATATCTGTTCTCAGATTACACAGAAATAAGGCTAGCAAAGAGATCCACGAAATACAGGTGTATCTCTGTGAGTGGAAGTCAGAGAACACTAAGCAGTTTCTGAGAAAGCTTCTTTAAAGATTTCATCTGGGGATAATTTCTTTTTCACCATAGCCCTCTATGTTCTTCCAAATATGACTTTGCCAATTCCACAAGAACTGTCTTAGCGAAAGGCTTCTTGAGGGGAAAGCTGTAACTCTGTGAGATGATTTCACAGAACACAAAGAAGTTTCTCAGAAAGCTTCTTTCTCTTTGTTATCGGAGGGTGTTTCCTTTGGCCCTAGAGTCTTCAAAGAGATCCGAATTAGCAGTTCTCAGATTCCTCAGAAACAAGGCTAGCAAAGAGATCCACGAAATACACATGTACCTCTGAGAGTGGAAGTCACAGAACACTAAGCAGTTTCTCAGAAAGCTTCATTCCAGATTTCATCTGAGGATATTTCCTTTTTCACCATAGCCCTCTATGGGCTTCCAAATATCACTTTGTCAATTCTACAAGAACTGTCTTATCGAAAGGCTTCCTTAGGAGAAAGGTGTGACTCTGTGAGATGATTTCAAAGAAAACAAAGAAGTTTTTGAGAAAGCTTCTTTCTCTTTGTAATCGGAGGATATTTCCTTTGGCCCTATATTCTTCAAAGAGATCCGAAATATCTGTTCTCAGAATCCACAGAAATAAGGCTGGCAGAGAGATCCACGAAATACAGATGTAACTCTGTGAGATGAATTAACAGAACACTAAGCAGTTTCTCAGAAAGCTTCTTTCCAGATTTCATCTGAGGATAGTTCCTTTTCACCCTAGCCCTCTATGGGCTTCCAAATATCACTTTGCCAATTCCACAAGAACTGTCTTAGCGAAAGGCTTCTTGAGGGAAAAGCTGTAACTCTGTGAGATGATTTCACAGAACACAAAGAAGATTCTCGGAAAGCTTGTTTCTCTTTGTTATCGGAGGATATTTCCTTTGGCCCTATAGTCTTCAAAGGGATCCGAAATATCTGTTCTCAGATTCCACAGAAATAAGGCTAGCAAAGAGATCCACGAAATACAGATGTAACTCTGTGAGTCGAAGTCAGAGAACACTAAGCAGTGTCTGAGAAAGCTTTTTTACAGATTTCTACTGAGGATATTTCCTTTTTCACCATAGCCCTCTATGGGCTTCCAAATATCACTTTGCCAATTCCACAAGAACTGTCTTAGCGAAAGGCTTCTTGAGGGGAAAGCTGTAACTCTGTGAGATGATTTCACAGAACACAAAGAAGTTTCTCAGAAAGCTTCTTTCTCTTTGTTATCGGAGGATATTTCCTTTGGCCCTATAGTCTTCAAAGGCATCCGAAATATCTGCCCTCAGATTCCACAGAAATAAGGCTAGCAAAGAGATCCACGAAATACAGATGTAACTCTGTGAGATGAATTAACAGAACACTAAGCAGTTTCTGAGAAAGCTTCTTTCCAGATTTCATCTGAGGATATTTCCTTTTTCACCTTAGCCCTCAATGGGCTTCCAAATATCACTTTGCCAATTCCACATGAACTGTCTTAGCGAAAGGCTTCCTGAGGGGAAAGCTGTAACTCTGTGAGATGATTTCACAGAACACAAAGAAGTTTCTCAGAAAGCTTCTTTCTCTTTGTTATCGGAGGATATTTTCTTTGGTCCTATAGTCTTCAAAGGGATCCGAAATATCTGTTCTCAGATTCCACAGAAATAAGGCTAGCAAAGAGATCCACGAAATACAGATGTAACTCTGTGACTGGAAATCACACATCACAGAGCAGTTTCTTAGAAAGCTTCTTTCCAGATTTCATCTGAGGATATTTCCTTTTTCACCCTAGCCCTCTACGCGCTTCCAAATATCACTTTGCCAATTCCACAAGAACTGTCTTAGCGAAAGACTTCTTGAGGGGAAAGCTGTAACTCTGTGAGATGATTTCACAGAACACAAAGAAGTTTCTCAGAAAGCTTCTTTCTCTTTGTTATCGGAGGATATTTCCTTTGGCCCTATAGTCTTCAAAGGGATCCGAAGTATCTCTTCTCAGATTCCACAGAAATAAGGCGAGCAAAAAGATCCATGAAATACAGATGTAACTCTGTGAGATGAATGTACAGAACACTAAGCAGTTTCTCAGAAAGCTTCTTTCCAGATTCATCAGAGGATATTTCCATTTTCACCATAGACCTCTAGGGGCTTCCAAATATCACTTTGCCAATTCCAAAGGAACTGTCTTAGCGAAAGGCTTCTTGAGGGGAATACTGTAACTCTGTGAGATGATTTCACAGAACACAAAGAAGTTTCTCAGAAAGCTTCTTTCTCTTTGTTATCGGAGGATATTTCCTTTGGCCCTATAGTCTTCAAAGGGATCCGAAGTATCTCTTCTCAGATTCCACAGAAATAATGCTAGCAAAGAGATCCACGAATTACAGATGTAACTCTGTGAGGGGAAGTCAGAGAACACTGAGCAGTTTATCAGAAAGCTTCTTTCCAGATTTCATCTGAGGATATTTCCTTTTTCACCGTAGCCCTCTGTGGGTTTCCAAATATCACTTTGCCAATTCCACAAAAAGTGTCTTAGCGAAATGCTTTTGAGGGGAGAGCTGTAACTCTGTGACATGATTTCACGGAATACAAAGAAGTTTCTCAGAAAGCTTCTTTCTCTTTGTTATCGGAGGATATTTCCTTTGGCCCTTTAGTCTACAAAGGGATCCCAAATATCTGTTCTCCGATTCCATAGAAATAAGGCTAGCAAAGAGATCCCCGAAATACATATGTAACTCTGTGAGTGGAAATCAGAGAACACTAAGCAGTTTCTGAGAAAGCTTCTTTCCAGATTTCATCTGAGGATATTTCCTTTTTAACAATAGCCCTATTGGGGCTTCCAAATATCACTTTGCCAATTCACAAGAACTGTCTAAGCAAAATGCTTCTTGAGGAGAATGCTGTAACTCTGTAAGACGATTTCACAGAACACAAAGAAGTTTCTCAGAAAGCTTCTTTGTCTTTGTTATCGGAGGATATTTCCTTTGTCCCTATATTCTTCAAAGGGATCCGAAATATCTGTTCTCAGATTCCACAGAAATAAGGCTAGCAAAGAGATCCACGAAATACAGATGTAACTCTTTGAGATGAATGAAGAGAACAATAAGCAGTTTCTGAGGATGCTTCTTTCCTGATTTCATATGAGGATATTTCCTTTTTCACCATAGCCCCCTTTGGGCTTCCAAATATCACTTTGCCAAATCCACAAGAACTGCCCTAGCAAAAGGCTACTTGAGGGGAGTGCTGTAACTCTGTGAGATGATTTCACAGAACACAAAGAAGTTTCTCAAATAGCTTCTTTCTCTTTGTTATCGGAGGATATTTCCTTTGGCCCTATATTCTTCAAAGGAATCCGAAATATCTGTTCTCAGATTCCACAGAAATAAGGCTAGAAAAGAGATCCACGAAATACAGATGGAACTCTGTGAGATGAATTAATAGAACACTAAGCAGTTTCTGAGAAAGCTTCTTTCCAGATTTCTTCTGAGGATATTCCTTTTTCACCATAGCCCTCTATGGGCTTCCAAATATCACTTTGCCAATTCCACAAGAACAGTCCTAGCGAAAGAATTCTTGAGGGGAATGCTGTAACTCTGTGAGATGATTTCACAGAACACAAAGAAGTTTCTCAGAAAGCTTCTTTCTCTATGTTATCGGAGGATATTTCCTTTGGCCCTATAGTTTTCAAAGGGATCCGAAATATCTGTTCTCAGATTCCACAGAATAAGGCTAGCAAAGAATTCCACGAAATACGATGTAACTCTGTGAATGAATGTACAAAACACTAAGCAGTGTATGAGAAAGCTTCTTTCCAGATTCATCTGAGGATATTTCCTTTTTCACCATAGCCCTCTATGGGCTTCCAAACATCACTTTGCCAATTCCACAAGAACTGTCTTAGAGAAAGGCTTCTTGAGGGGAAAGCTGTAACTCTGTGAGATGATTTCACAGAACACAAAGAAGTTTCTCAGAAAGCTTCTTTCTCTTTGTTATCGGAGGATATTTCCTTTGGCCCTATAGTCTTCAAAGGAATCCGAATTATCAGTTCTCAGTTTACACAGAAATAAGGCTAGCAAAGAGATCCACGAAATACAGATGTAACTCTGTGAGTGGAAGTGACAGAACACTAAACAGTTTCTCAGAATGCTTCTTTACAGATTTCATCTGAGGATATTTCCTTTTTCACCCTAGCCCTCTATGGTCTTCCAAATATCACTTTGCCAATTCCACAAGAACTGTCTTAGCGAAAGGATTCTTGAGGGGAAAGCTGTAACTCTGTGAGATGATTTCACAGTACACAAAGAAGTTTCTCAGAAAGCTTCTTTCTCTTTTTTATCGGAGGATATATCCTTTGACCCTATAGTCTTCAAAGGGATCCGAAATATCTGTTCTCAGATTCCACAGAAATAAGGCTAGCAAAGAGATTCACGAAATACAGATGTAACTCTGTGATTGGAAGTAACCCATCACAGAGCAGTTTCTCAGAAAGCTTCTTTCCATATTTCATCTGAGTATATTTCCTTTTTCACCATAGCCTTCTATGGGCTTCCAAATATACCTTTGCCAATTCCACAAGAACTGTCTTAGCGAAAGGCTTTAAAGGGGAAAGCTGTAACTCTGTGAGATGATTTCACCGACCACAAAGAAGTTTCTCAGAGAGCTTCTATCTCTTTGTTATCGGAGGATATTTCCTTTGGCCCTCTAGTCTTCAAAGGGATCCGAAATATCTGTTCTCAGATTCCACAGAAATAAGGCTAGCAAAGAGACGCACGAGAAACAGATGTAACTCCGTGAGATGAGTTAACAGAACACTAAGTAGTTTCTGAGAAAACTTCCTTCCAGATTTCATCTGAGGATATTTCCTTTTTCAACATACCCTCTAAGGGCTTCCAAATATCACTTTGCCAATTCCCCAAGAACTGTCTTAGCGAAAGGCTTCTGAGGGGAAAGCTGTAACTCTGTGAGATGATTTCACAGAACACAAAGAAGTTTCTCAGGAAGCTTCTTTCTCTTTGTTATCGGAGGATATTACCTTTGGCCTTACAGTCTTCAAAGGGATCCGAAATATCTGTTCTCAGATTCCACAGAAATAAGGCTAGCAAAGAGATCCACGAAATACAGATATAACTCTGTGAGTGGAAGTCTCACATCACAGAGCAGTTGCTCAGAAAGCTTCTTTCCAGATTTCATCTGAGGAAATTTTATTTATCGCCATTGCCCTCTGTGGGCTTCCAAATATCACTTTGCCAATTCCACAAGAACTGTCTTAGCGAAAGGCTTCTTGAGGGGAAAGCTGTAACTCTATGAGATGATTTCACAGAACACAAAGAAGTTTCTCGGAAAGCTTCTTTCTCTTTGTTATCGGAGGATATTTCCTTTGGCCCTCTACTCTTCAAAGATATCCGAAATATCTGTTCTCTGATTCCACAGAAATAAGGCTAGCAAAGAGATCCACGAAATGCAGAAGTAACTCTGTGAGGGGAAGTCAGAGAACACTAAGCAATTTCTCAGAAACCTTTTTTCCATATTTCATCTGAGGATATTTCCTTTTTCACCGTAGCCCTCTATGGGCTTCCAAATATCACTTTGCCAATTCCACAAGAACTCTCTTAGCGAAAGTCTTCTTCAGGGGAAAGCTGTAACTGTGTGAGATGATTTCGCAGAACACAAAGAAGTTTCTCAGAAAGCTTCTTTCTCTTTGTTATCGGAGGATACTTCCTCTGGCCCTCTAGTCTTCAAAGGGATCTGAAATATCTGTTCTCAGATTCCACAGAAATAAGGCTAGCAAAGAGATCCACGAAATACATATGTAACTCTGTGTGTGGAAGTCAGAGAACACTAAGCAGTTTCTCAGAAAGCTTCTTTCCAGATTTCATCTGAGGATATTTCTTTTTTCACCATAACCCTCTATTGGCTTCCAAATATTACTTTGCCAATTCCACAAGAAATGTCTTAGCGAAAGGCTTCTTGAGGGGAAAACTGTAACTCTGTGAGATGATTTCACAGAACACAAAGAAGTTTCTCAGAAAGCTTCTTTCTCTTTGTTATCGGAGGATATTTCCTTTGGCCCTATAGTCTTCAAAGGGATCCGAAATATCTGTTCTCAGATTCCACAGAAATAAGGCTAGCAAAGAGATCCACGAAATACAGATGTAACTCTGTGAGTGGAAGTCACACATCAGAGAGCAGTTTCTTAGAAAGCTTCTTTCCAGATTTCATATGAGGATATTTCCTTTTTCACCGTAGCCCTCCACGGGCTTCCAAATATCACTTTGCCAATTCCACAACAACTGTCTTAGCGAAAGTCTTCTTGAGGGGAAAGCTGTAACTCTGTGAGATGATTTCACAGAACACAAAGAAGTTTCTCAGAAAGCTTCTTTCTCTTTGTTATCGGAGAATATTTCCTTTGGCCCTCTAGTCTTCAAAGGGATCCGAAATATCTGTTCTCAGATTCCACAGAAATAAGGCTAGCAAAGAGATCCACGAAATACAGATGTAACTCTGTGAGTGGAAGTGACAGAACACTAAGCAGTTTCTCAGAATGCTTCTTTCCAGATTTCATCTGAGGATATTTACTTTTTTACCCTAGCCCTCAATGGGCTTCCAAATATCACTTTGCCAATTCCACAAGAACTGTCTTAGCGAAAGGATTCTTGAGGGGAAAGCAGTAATTCTGTGAGAAGATTTCACAGAACACAAAGAAGTTTCTCAGAAAGCTTCTTTCTCTTTGTTATCGGAGAATATTTCCTTTGGCCCTCTAGTCTTCAAAGGGATCCGAAATATCTGTTCTCAGATTCCACAGAAATAAGGCTAGCAAAGAGATCCACGAAATACAGATTAACTCTGTGAGTGGAAGTCAGAGAACACTAAGCAGTGTCTGAGAATGCTTCTTTCCATATTTCATCTGAGGATATTTCCTTTTTCACCATAGCCCTCTATGGGCTTCCAAATATCACCTTGCCAATTCCACAAGAACTGTCTTAGCGAAAGGCTTCTTGAAGTGAATGCTGTAACTCTGTGAGATGATTTCACAGAACACAAAGAAGTTTCTCAGAAAGCTTCTTTCACTTTTTTATCGGAGGATATTTCCTTTGGCCTTAGAGTCTTCAAAGGGATCCGAAATATCTGTTCTCAGATTCCACAGAAATAAGACTAGCAAAGAGATCCACCAAATACAGATGTAACTCTGTCAGTGGAAGTCAGAGAACACTAAGCAGTTTCTGAGAAAGCTTCTTTCCAGATTTCATCTGAGGATATTTCCTTTTTCACCATAGCCCGCTATGGGCTTCCAAATATCACTTTGCCAATTCCACAAGAACTGTCTTAGCGAATGGCTTCTTGAGGGGAGAGCTGTAATTCTGTGAGATGATTTCACAGAAGACAAAGAAGTTTCTCAGAAAGCTTCTTTCTCTTTGTTATCGGAGGATATTTCCTTTGGCCCTATAGTCTTCAAAGGGATCCGAAATATCTGTTCTCAGATTCCACAGAAATAAGGCTAGCAAAGAGATCCATGAAATACAGATGTAACTCTGTGAGTGGAAGTCACACATCACAGAGCAGTTTCTTAGAATGCTTCTTTCCAGATTACATCTGAGGATAATTCCTTTTTTTCCATAGCCCTCTATGGGCTTCCAAATATCACTTGCCAATTCCACAAGAACAGTCCTAGCGAAAGGATTCTTGAGGGGAATGCTGTAACTCTGTGAGATGATTTCACAGAACACAAAGAAGTTTCTCAGAAAGCTTCTTGCTGTTTGTTATCGGAGGTTATTTCCTTTGACCCTATAGTCTTCAAAGGGATCCGAAATATCTGTTCTCAGATTCCACAGAAATAAGGCTAGCAAAGAGATCCACGAAATACAGATGTATCGTTGTGAGTGGAAGTCAGAGAACACTAAGCAGTTTCTGAGAAAGCTTCCTTCCAGATTTCATCTGGGGATATTTCCTTTTTCACCATAGCCCTCTATGGGCTTCCAAATATCACTTTGCCAATTCCATAAGAACTGTCTTAGCGGAAGGCTTCTTGAGGGGAAAGCTGCAACTCGGGGAGATGATTTCACAGAACACAAAGAAGTGTCTCAGAAAGCTTCTTTCTCTTTGTTATCGGAGGGTATTTCCTTTGGCACTATAGTCTTCAAAGGGATCCGAAATATCTGTTCTCAGAGCCAACAGAAATAAGGCTAGTAAAGAGATCCACGAAATACAGATATAACTCTGTGAGATGAAATAACAGAACACTAATCAGTTTCTCAGAAAGCTTCTTTCCGGATTTCATCTGAGGATATTTCCTTTTTCACCATAGCCCTCTATGGGCTTCCAAATATCACCTTGCCAATTCCACAAGAACTGTCTTAGCGAAAGGCTTCTTGAGGGGAAAGCTGTAACTCTGTGAGATGATTTCACAGAACACAAAGAAGTTTCTCAGAGAGCTTCTATCTCTTTGTTATCGGAGGATATTTCCTTTGGCCCTCTAGTCTTCAAAGGGATCCGAAATATCTGTTCTCAGATTCCACAGAAATAAGGCTAGCAAAGAGACCCACGAAATACAGATGTAACTCCGTGAGATGAATTAACAGAACACTAAGCAGTTTCTCAGAAAACTTCTTTCCAGATTTCATCTGAGGATATTTCCTTTTTTTCCACAGACCTCTATGGGCTTCCAAATATCACTTTGAAAATTCCTCAAGAACTGTCCTAGCGAAAGGCTTCTTGAGGAGAAAGCTGTAACTCTCTGAGATGATTGCAGAGAACACAAAGAAGTTTCTCAGAAAGCTTCCTTCTCTTTGTTAATGGAGGATATTTCCTTTGGCCCTATAGTCTTCAAAGGGATCCGAAATATCTGTTCTCAAATTCCACAGAAATAAGGCTGGCAGAGAGATCCACGAAATACGGATGTAACTCTGTGAGATGAATTAACAGAACACTAACCATTTTCTCAGAAAGCTTCTTTCCAGATTTTATCTGAGGATATTTCATTTTTCACCCTAGCCCTCTATGGGCTTCCAAATATCATTTTGCCAATTCCACAAGAACTGTCTTAGCGAAAGGCTTCTTGAGGGAAAAGCTGTAACTGTGTGAGATGATTTCACAGAACACAAAGAAGTATCTCAGAAAGCTTCTTTCTCTTTGCTATCGGAGGATATTTCCTTTGGCGCTATAGTCTTCAAAGGGATCCGAAATATCTGTTCTCAGATTCCACAGAAATAAGGCTAGCAAAGAGATCCACGAAATACAGATGTAACTCTGTCAGTGGAAGTCAGAGAACACTAAGCAGAGTCTGGGAAAGCTTCTTTCCAGATTTCTTCTGAGGATAATTCCTTTTTCACCATAGCCCTCTATGGGCTTCCAAATATCACTTTGCCAATTCCACAAGAACTGTCTTAGCGAAAGGCTTCTTGTGGGAAAAGCTGTAACTCTGTGAGATGATTTCACAGAACACAAAGAAGTTTCTCAGAAAGCTTCTTTCTCTTTGTTATCGGAGGATATTTTCTTTGGCCCTATAGTCTTCAAAGGAATCCGAAATATCTGTCCTCAGATTCCACAGAAATAGGGCTAGCAAAGAGATCCACGAAATACAGATGTAACTCTGTGAGATGAATTAACAGAACACTAAGCAGTTTCTTAGAAAGCTTCTTTCCAGATTTCATCTGAGGATATTTCCTTTTTCAACATAGCCCTCTATGGGTTTCCAAATATCACTTTGCCAATTCTACAAGAACTGTCTCAGCGAAAGGATTCTTAAGGGGAATGCTGTAACTCTGTGAGATGATTTCACAGAACACAAAGAAGTTTCTCAGAAAGCTTCTTTCTGTTTGTTATCGGAGGATATTTCCTTTGGCCCTATAGTTTTCAAAGGGATCCGAAATATCTGTTCTCAGATTCCACAGAAATAAGGCTAGCAAAGAGATCCACGAAATACAGATGTAATTCTGTGAGTGGAAGTCACACATCACAGAGCAGTTTCTGAGAAAGCTTCTTTCCAGATTTCATCTGAGGATATTTCCTTTTTCACCATAGCCCTCTATGGGCTTCCAAATATCACTTTGCCAATTCCACAAGAACTGTCTTAGCCTAAGGCTTCTTCAGGGGAAAGCTGTAACTCTAGGAGATGATTTCACAGAACACAAAGAAGTTTCTCAGAAAGCTTCTTTCTCTTTGTTATCGGAGGATATTTCCTTTGGCCCTATAGTCTTCAAAGGGATCCGAAATATCTGTCTTCAGATTCCACAGAAATAAGGCTAGGAAAGAGATCCACGAAATACAGATGTAACTCGATGAGGGGAAGTCAGAGAATACTAAGCAGTTTCTCAGAAAGCTTCTTTCCAGATTTCATCTGAGGATATTTCCTTTTTCACGCTAGCCCTCTGTGGGCTTCGAAATATCACATTGCCAATTCCACATGAACTGTCTTAGCGAAAGGCTTCTTGAGGGGAAAGCTGTAACTCTGTGAGATGATATCACAGAACACAAAGAAGTTTCTCAGAAAGCTTCTTTCTCTTTGTTATCGGAGGATATTTTCTTTGGCCCTATAGTCTTCAAAGGAATCCGAAATATCTGTCCTCAGAATCCACAGAAATAAGGCTAGCAAAGAGATCCACGAAATACAGATGTAACGCTGTGAGTGGAAATCACACATCACAGAGCAGTTTTTTAGAAAGCTTCTTTCCAGATTTCATCTGAGGATATTTCCTTTTTCACCCTAGCCCTCTACGGGCTTCCAAATATCACGTTGCCAATTCCACAAGAACTGTCTTAGCGAAAGTCTTCTTGAGGGGAAAGCTGTAACTCTGTGAGATGATTTCATAGAACACAAGAAGTTTCTCAGAAGGCTACTTTCTCTTTGTTACCGGAGGATATTTCCTTTGGCCCTATAGTCTTCAAAGGGATCCGAAATATCTGTCTTCAGATTCCACAGAAATAAGGCTAGGAAAGAGATCCACGAAATACAGATGTAACTCGATGAGGGGAAGTCAGAGAATACTAAGCAGTTTCTCAGAAAGCTTCTTTCCAGATTTCATCTGAGGATATTTCCTTTTTCACGCTAGCCCTCTGTGGGCTTCGAAATATCACATTGCCAATTCCACATGAACTGTCTTAGCGAAAGGCTTCTTGAGGGGAAAGCTGTAACTCTGTGAGATGATATCACAGAACACAAAGAAGTTTCTCAGAAAGCTTCTTTCTCTTTGTTATCGGAGGATATTTTCTTTGGCCCTATAGTCTTCAAAGGAATCCGAAATATCTGTCCTCAGAATCCACAGAAATAGGGCTAGCAAAGAGATCCACGAAATACCGATGTAACTCTGTGAGATGAATTAACAGAACACTAAGCAGTTTCTTAGAAAGCTTCTTTCCAGATTTCATCTGAGGATATTTCCTTTTTCAACATAGCCCTCTATGGGCTTCCAAATATCACTTTGCCAATTCCACAAGAACTGTCTTAGCGAAAGGATTCTTCAGGGGAAAGCTGTAACTCTAGGAGATGATTTCACAGAACACAAAGAAGTTTCTCAGAAAGCTTCTTTCTCTTTGTTATCGGAGGATATTTCCTTTGGCCCTATAGTCTTCAAAGGGATCAGAAATATCTGTCTTCAGATTCCACAGAAATAAGGCTAGGAAAGAGATCCACGAAATACAGATGTAACTCGATGAGGGGAAGTCAGAGAATACTAAGCAGTTTCTCAGAAAGCTTCTTTCCAGATTTCATCTGAGGATATTTCCTTTTTCACGCTAGCCCTCTGTGGGCTTCGAAATATCACATTGCCAATTCCACATGAACTGTCTTAGCGAAAGGCTTCTTGAGGGGAAAGCTGTAACTCTGTGAGATGATATCACAGAACACAAAGAAGTTTCTCAGAAAGCTTCTTTCTCTTTGTTATCGGAGGATATTTCCTTTGGTCCTATATTCTTCAAAGGAATCCGAAATATCTGCTCTCATTCCACAGAAATAAGGCTAGCAAAGAGATCCACGAAATACAGAAGTAACGCTGTGAGTTGAAATCACACATCACAGAGCAGTTTTTTAGAAAGCTTCTTTCCAGATTTCATCTGAGGATATTTCCTTTTTCACCCTAGCCCTCTACGGGCTTCCAAATATCACGTTGCCAATTCCACAAGAACTGTCTTAGCGAAAGTCTTCTTGAGGGGAAAGCTGAAACTCTGTGAGATGATTTCATAGAACACAAGAAGTTTCTCAGAAGGCTACTTTCTCTTTGTTATCGGAGGATATTTCCTTTGGCCCTATAGTCTTCAAAGGAATCCGAAATATCTGTCCTCAGATTCCACAGAAATAGGGCTAGCAAAGAGATCCACGAAATACAGATGTAACTCTGTGAGATGAATTAACAGAACACTAAGAAGTTTCCTAGAAAGCCTCTTTCCAGATTTCATCTGAGGATATTTCCTTTTTCACCATAGCCCTCTTTGGGCTTCCAAATATCACTTTGCCAAATCCACAAGAACTGTCTTAGCGAAAGGATTCTTAAGGGGAATGCTGTAACTCTGTGAGATGATTTCACAGAACACAAAGAAGTTTCTCAGAAAGCATCTTTCTCTTTGTTATCGGAGGATATTTCCTTTGGCCCTATACTTTTCAAAGGGATCCGAAATATCTGTTCTCAGATTCCACAGAAATAAGGCTAGCAAAGAGATCCACGAAATACAGATGTAATTCTGTGAGTTGAAGTCACACATCACAGAGCAGTTTCTGAGAAAGCTTCTTTCCAGATTTCATCTGAGGATAATTCCTTTTTCACCATAGCCCTCTATGGGCTTCCAAATATCACTTTGCCAATTCCACAAGAACTGTCTTAGACAAAGGCTTCTTCAGGGAAAAGCTGTAACTCTAGAAGATAATTTCACAGAACACAAAGAAGTTTCTCAGAAAGCTTCTTTCTCTTTGTTATCGGAGGATATTTCCTTTGGCCCTATAGTCTTCAAAGGGATCCGAAATATCTGTCTTCAGATTCCACAGAAATAAGGCTAGGAAAGAGATCCACGAAATACAGATGTAACTCGGTGAGATGAATTAACAGAACACTAAGCAGTTTCTCAGGAAGCTTCTTTCCAGATTCATCTGAGGATATTTCCTTTTTCACCCTAGCCCTCTATGGGCTTCCAAATATCACTTTGCCAATTCCACAAGAACTGTCTTAGCGAAAGTCTTCTTGAGGGGAAAGCTGTAACTCTGTGAGATGATTTCAAAGAAGACAAAGAAGTTTCTCAGAAAGCTTGTTTCTCTTTGTTATCGGAGGATATTTCCTTTGGCCCTATATTCTTCAAAGGGATCCGAAATATCTGTTCTCAGATTACACAGAAATAAGGCTAGCAAAGAGATCCACGAAATACAGGTGTATCTCTGTGAGTGGAAGTCAGAGAACACTAAGCAGTTTCTGAGAAAGCTTCTTTAAAGATTTCATCTGGGGATAATTTCTTTTTCACCATAGCCCTCTATGTTCTTCCAAATATGACTTTGCCAATTCCACAAGAACTGTCTTAGCGAAAGCCTTCTTGAGGGGAAAGCTGTAACTCTGTGAGATGATTTCACAGAACACAAAGAAGTTTCTCAGAAAGCTTCTTTCTCTTTGTTATCGGAGGGTGTTTCCTTTGGCCCTAGAGTCTTCAAAGAGATCCGAATTAGCAGTTCTCAGATTCCTCAGAAACAAGGCTAGCAAAGAGATCCACGAAATACACATGTACCTCTGAGAGTGGAAGTCACAGAACACTAAGCAGTTTCTCAGAAAGCTTCATTCCAGATTTCATCTGAGGATATTTCCTTTTTCACCATAGCCCTCTATGGGCTTCCAAATATCACTTTGTCAATTCTACAAGTACTGTCTTATCGAAAGGCTTCCTTAGGAGAAAGGTGTGACTCTGTGAGATGATTTCAAAGAAAACAAAGAAGTTTTTGAGAAAGCTTCTTTCTCTTTGTAATCGGAGGATATTTCCTTTGGCCCTATATTCTTCAAAGAGATCCGAAATATCTGTTCTCAGAATCCACAGAAATAAGGCTGGCAGAGAGATCCACGAAATACAGATGTAACTCTGTGAGATGAATTAACAGAACACTAAGCAGTTTCTCAGATAGCTTCTTTCCAGATTTCATCTGAGGATAGTTCCTTTTCACCCTAGCCCTCTATGGGCTTCCAAATATCACTTTGCCAATTCCACAAGAACTGTCTTAGCGAAAGGCTTCTTGAGGGAAAAGCTGTAACTCTGTGAGATGATTTCACAGAACACAAAGAAGATTCTCGGAAAGCTTGTTTCTCTTTGTTATCGGAGGATATTTCCTTTGGCCCTATAGTCTTCAAAGGGATCCGAAATATCTGTTCTCAGATTCCACAGAAATAAGGCTAGCAAAGAGATCCACGAAATACAGATGTAACTCTGTGAGTCGAAGTCAGAGAACACTAAGCAGTGTCTGAGAAAGCTTTTTTACAGATTTCTTCTGAGGATATTTCCTTTTTCACCATAGCCCTCTATGGGCTTCCAAATATCACTTTGCCAATTCCACAAGAACTGTCTTAGCGAAAGGCTTCTTGAGGGGAAAGCTGTAACTCTGTGAGATGATTTCACAGAACACAAAGAAGTTTCTCAGAAAGCTTCTTTCTCTTTGTTATCGGAGGATATTTCCTTTGGCCCTATAGTCTTCAAAGGCATCCGAAATATCTGCCCTCAGATTCCACAGAAATAAGGCTAGCAAAGAGATCCACGAAATACAGATGTAACTCTGTGAGATGAATTAACAGAACACTAAGCAGTTTCTGAGAAAGCTTCTTTCCAGATTTCATCTGAGGATATTTCCTTTTTCACCTTAGCCCTCAATGGGCTTCCAAATATCACTTTGCCAATTCCACATGAACTGTCTTAGCGAAAGGCTTCCTGAGGGGAAAGCTGTAACTCTGTGAGATGATTTCACAGAACACAAAGAAGTTTCTCAGAAAGCTTCTTTCTCTTTGTTATCGGAGGATATTTTCTTTGGTCCTATAGTCTTCAAAGGGATCCGAAATATCTGTTCTCAGATTCCACAGAAATAAGGCTAGCAAAGAGATCCACGAAATACAGATGTAATTCTGTGACTGGAAATCACACATCACAGAGCAGTTTCTTAGAAAGCTTCTTTCCAGATTTCATCTGAGGATATTTCCTTTTTCACCCTAGCTCTCTACGCGCTTCCAAATATCACTTTGCCAATTCCACAAGAACTGTCTTAGCGAAAGATTTCTTGAGGGGAAAGCTGTAACTCTGTGAGATGATTTCACAGAACACAAAGAAGTTTCTCAGAAAGCTTCTTTCTCTTTGTTATCGGAGGATATTTCCTTTGGCCCTATAGTCTTCAAAGGGATCCGAAGTATCTCTTCTCAGATTCCACAGAAATAAGGCGAGCAAAAAGATCCATGAAATACAGATGTAACTCTGTGAGATGAATGTACAGAACACTAAGCAGTTTCTCAGAAAGCTTCTTTCCAGATTCATCAAAGGATATTTCCATTTTCACCATAGACCTCTAGGGGCTTCCAAATATCACTTTGCCAATTCCAAAGGAACTGTCTTAGCGAAAGGCTTCTTGAGGGGAATACTGTAACTCTGTGAGATGATTTCACAGAACACAAAGTAGTTTCTCAGAAATCTTCTTTCTCTTTGTTATAGGAGGATATTTCCTTTGGCCCTTTAGATTTCAAAGGAATCCGAAATATCTGTTCTCAGATGCCACAGAAATAAGGCTAGCAAAGAGATCCATGAAATACAGATGTAACTCTGTGAGTGGAAGTCACACATCACAGAGCAGTTTCTTAGAAAGATTCTCTCCAGATTTCATCTGAGGATATTTCCTTTTTTACGGTAGCCCTCTATGGGCTTCCAAATATCACTTTGTCAATTCCACAAGAACTGTCTTAGCGAAAGGCTTCTTGAGGGGAAAGATGTAACTCTATGAGATGATTTCACAGAACACAAAGAAGTTTCTCAGAAAGCTTCTTTCTCTTTGTTATCGGAGGATATTTCCTTTGGCCCTATAGTCTTCAAAGGGATCCGAAGTATCTCTTCTCAGATTCCACAGAAATAATGCTAGCAAAGAGATCCACGAATTACAGATGTAACTCTGTGAGGGGAAGTCAGAGAACACTGAGCAGTTTATCAGAAAGCTTCTTTCCAGATTTCATCTGAGGATATTTCCTTTTTCACCGTAGCCCTCTGTGGGTTTCCAAATATCACTTTGCCAATTCCACAAAAAGTGTCTTAGCGAAAGGCTTTTGAGGGGAGAGCTGTAACTCTGTGACATGATTTCACGGAATACAAAGAAGTTTCTCAGAAAGCTTCTTTCTCTTTGTTATCGGAGGATATTTCCTTTGGCCCTTTAGTCTACAAAGGGATCCCAAATATCTGTTCTCCGATTCCATAGAAATAAGGCTAGCAAAGAGATCCCCGAAATACATATGTAACTCTGTGAGTGGAAATCAGAGAACACTAAGCAGTTTCTGAGAAAGCTTCTTTCCAGATTTCATCTGAGGATATTTCCTTTTTAACAATAGCCCTATTGGGGCTTCCAAATATCACTTTGCCAATTCCACAAGAACTGTCTAAGCAAAAGGCTTCTTGAGGAGAATGCTGTAACTCTGTAAGACGATTTCACAGAACACAAAGATGTTTCTCAGAAAGCTTCTTTCTCTTTGTTATCGGAGGATATTTCCTTTGTCCCTATATTCTTCAAAGGGATCCGAAATATCTGTTCTCAGATTCCACAGAAATAAGGCTAGCAAAGAGATCCACGAAATACAGATGTAACTCTTTGAGATGAATGAAGAGAACAATAAGCAGTTTCTGAGGATGCTTCTTTCCTGATTTCATATGAGGATATTTCCTTTTTCACCATAGCCCCCTTTGGGCTTCCAAATATCACTTTGCCAATTCCACAAGAACTGCCCTAGCAAAAGGCTACTTGAGGGGAGTGCTGTAACTCTGTGAGATGATTTCACAGAACACAAAGAAGTTTCTCAAATAGCTTCTTTCTCTTTGTTATCGGAGGATATTTCCTTTGGCCCTATATTCTTCAAAGGAATCCGAAATATCTGTTCTCAGATTCCACAGAAATAAGGCTAGAAAAGAGATCCACGAAATACAGATGGAACTCTGTGAGATGAATTAATAGAACACTAAGCAGTTTCTGAGAAAGCTTCTTTCCAGATTTCTTCTGAGGATATTCCTTTTTCACCATAGCCCTCTATGGGCTTCCAAATATCACTTTGCCAATTCCACAAGAACTGTCTTAGTGAAAGGCTTCTTGAGGGGTAAGCTGTAACTCTGTGAGATGATTTCAGAGAACACAAAGAAGTTTCTCAGAAAGCTTCTTTCTCTTTGTTATCGGAGGATATTTCCTTTGGCCCTATAGTCTTCAAAGGGATTCGAAATATCTGTTCTCAGATTCCACAGAAATAAGGCTAGCAAAGAGATCCACGAAATACAGATGAAACTCTGGGAATGGAAGTCACAGAACACTAAGCAGTTTCTGAGAAAGCTTCTTTCCAGATTTCATCAGAGGATATTTCCTTTTTCACCATAGCCCTCTATGGACTTCCAAATATCACTTTGCCAATTCCACAAGAACTGTGTTAGCGAAAGGCTTCTTGAGGGGAAAGCTGTAGATCTGTGAGATGATTTCACAGAACACAAAGAAGTTTCTCAGAAAGCTTCTTTCTCTTTGTTACCGGAGGATATTAACTTTGGCCCTGTAGTCTTCAAAGGGATCCGAAATATCTGTTCTCAGATTCCACAGAAATAAGGCTAGCAAAGAGATCCACGAAATACAGATGTAACTCTGTTAGGGGAAGTCAGAGAACACTAAGCAGTTTCTCAGAAAGCTTCTTTCCAGATTTCATCTGAGGATATTTCCTTTTTCACCTTAGCCCTCTATGGACTTCCAAATATCACTTTGCCAATTCCACAAAAACTGTCTTAGCGAAAGGCTTCTTGACGGGAAAGCTGTAACTTTGTGAGATGATTTCACAGAACACAAAGAAGTTTCTCAGAAAACTTCTTTCCATTTGTTATCGTCGGATATGTCCTTTGGCCCTATAGTCTTCAAAGGGATCCGAAATATCTGTTCTCAGATTCCACAGAAATAAGGCTAGCAAAGAGATCCACGAAATGCAGATGTAACTCTGTGAGACGAATGAACAGAACACTAAGCTGTTTCTCAGAAAGCTTCTTTCCATATTTCATTAGAGGATATTTCCTTTTTCACCATAGCCCTCTATGGGCTTCCAAATATCACTTTGCCAATTCCACATGAACTGTCTTAGCAAAAGGCTTCTTGAGGGGAAAGCTGTAACTCTGTGAGATGATTTCACGGAACACAAAGAAGTTTCTCAGAAAGCATCTTTCTCTTTGTTATCGGAGGACATTTCCTTTGGCCCTATAGTCTTCAAAGGGATCCGAAATATCTGTTCTCAGATTCCACAAAAATAAGGCTAGCAAAGAGATCCACGAAATACAGATGTAACTCTGTGAAATGAATGAAGAGAACACTAAGCAGTTTCTGAGAAAGTTTCTTTCCAGATTTCATCTGAGGATATTTCTTTTTTCACCATAGCCCTCTATGGGCTTCCAAATAACACTTTGCCAATTCCACAAGAACTGTCTTAGCGAAAGGCTTCTTGAGGGGAATGCTGTATCTCTGTGAGATGATTTCACAGAACACAAAGAAGTTTCTCACAAAGCATCTTTCTCTTTGTTATCGGAGGATATTTCCTTTGGCCCTATTGTCTTCAAAGGGATCCGAAATATCTGTTCTCAGATTCCACAGAAATAAGGCTAGCAAAGAGATCCACGAAATACAGATGTAATTCTGTGTGTAGAAGTCAGAGAACACTAAGCAGTTTCATATAAAGCTTCTTTCCAGATTTCTTCTGAGGATATTTCCTTATTCCTAATAGCCCTCTATGAGCTTCCAAATATCACTTTGCCAATTCCACAAGAACTGTCTTAGCGAAAGGCTTCTTGAGGGGAAAGCTGTAACTCTGTGAGATGATTTCACAGAACACAAAGAAGTTTCTCAGAAAGCTTCTTTCTCTTTGTTATCGGAGGATATTTCCTTTGTCCCTATAATCTTCATAGGGATCCGAAATATCTGTTCTCAGATTCCACAGAAATAAGGCTGGCAAAGAGATCCAGGAAAAACAGATGTAACTCTGTGAGATGAATTGACAGATCACTAAGCAGTTTCTGAGAAAGCTTCTTTCCAGATTATGTCTGAGGATATTCCTTTTTCACCATAGCCCTCTATGGGCTTCCAAATATCACTTTGCCAATTCCACAAGAACTGTCTTAGCGAAAGGCTTCTTGAGGGGAAAGCTTTAACTCTGTGAGATGATTTCACGGAACACAAAGAAGTTTCTCAGAAAGCTTCTTTCTCTTTGTTATCGGAGGATATTTCGTTTGTCCCTATAGTCTTCAAAGGTATCCGAAATATCTTTTCTCAGATTCCACAGAAATAAGGCTAGCAAAGAGATCCACGAAATACAGATGTAACTCTGTGAGATGAATTAACAGATCACTAAGCAGTTTCTGACAAAGCTTCTTTCCAGATTTCATCTGAGGATATTCCTTTTTCTCCATAGCCCCCTATGGGCTTCCAAATATCACTTTGCCAATTCCACAAGAACTCTCTTAGCGAAAGGCTTCTTGAGGGGAAAGCTGTAACTCTGTGAGATGATTTCACAGAACACAAAGAAGTTTCTCAGAAAGCTTCTTTCTCTTTGTTATCGGAGGATATTTCATTTGTCCCTATAGTCTTCAAAGGAATCCGAAATATCTGTTCTCAGATTCCACAGAAATAAGGCTAGCAAAAAGATCCACGAAATACAGATATAACTCTGTGAGATGAATTAACAGATCACTAAACAGTTTCTGAGAAAGCTTCTTTCCAGATTTCATCTGAGGATATTCCTTTTTTACCATAGCCCTCTACGGGCTTCCAAGTATCACTTTGCCAATTCCACAAGAACTCTCTTAGCGAAAGGCTTCTTGAGAGGAAAGCTGTAACTCTTTGAGATGATTTCACGGAACACAAAGAAGTTTCTCAGAAAGCTTCTTTCTCTTTGTTATCGGAGGATATTTCCTCTGGCCCTATAGTCTTCAAAGGGATTCGAATTATCTGTTCTCAGATTCCACAGAAATAAGGCTAGCAAAGAGATCCACGAAATACAGATGTAACTCTGTGAGTGGAAGTCAGAGAACACTAAGCAGTTTCTGAGAAAGCTTCTTTCCAGATTTCATCTGCGGATATTTCTTTTTTCACCATAGCCCTCTATGGGCTTCAAATATCACTTTGCCAATTCCACAAGAACTGTCTTAGCGAAAGGCTTCTTGAGGGGAAAGCTGTAACTCTGTGAGATGTTTTCCCAGAACACAAAGAAGTTTCTCAGAAAGCTTCTTTCTCTTTGTTATCGGAGGATATTTCCTTTGGCCCTATAGTCTTCAAAGGGATCCGAAATATCTGTTCTCAGATTCCACAGAAATAAGGCTAGCAAATAGATGCACGAAATACAGATGTAACTCTGTGAGTGGAAGTCAGAGAACACTAAGCAGTTTCTCAGAAAGCTTCTTTCCAGATTTCATCTGAGGATATTTCCTTTTTCACCATAGCCCACTATGGGCTTCCAAATATCACTTTGTCAATTCCATAAGAACCTTCTCAACGAAAGGTTTCTTGTGGGGAAAGCTGTAGATATGTGAGATGATTTCACAGAACACAAAGAAGTTTCTCAGAAAGCTTCTATCCCTTTGTTACCGGAGGATATTTCCTTTGGCCCTAAAGTCTTCAAAGGGATACGAAATATCTGTTCTCAGATTCCACAGAAATAAGGCAAGCAAAGAGATCCACGAAATACAGATGTAACTCTGTTAGGGGAAGTCAGAGAACACTAAGCAGTTTCTCAGAAAGCTTCTTTCCAGATTTCATCTGAGGATATTTCCTTTTTCACCTTAGCCCTCCATGGGCTTCCAAATATCACTTTGCCAAATCCACAAAAACTGTCTTAGCGAAAGGCTTCTTGACGGGAAAGCTGTAACTCTGTGAGATGACTTCACAGAACACAAAGAAGTTTCTCAGAAAGCTTCTTTCTCTTTGCTATCGGAGGATATTTCCTTTGGCCCTATAGTCTTCAAAGGGATCCGAAATATCTGTTCTCACATTCCACAGAAATAAGGCTAGCAAAGAGATCCAAGAAATGCTGATGTAACTCTGTGAGATGAATGAACAGAACACTCAGCAGTTTCTCAGAAAGCTTCTTTCCATATTTCATTAGAGGATATTTCCTTTTTTACCATAGCCCTCTTTGGGCTTCCAAATATCACTTTGCCAATTCCACAAGAACTGTCTTAGCGAAAGGCTTCTTGAGGGGAAAGCTGTAACTCTGTGAGATGATTTCACAGAACACAAAGAAGTTTCTCAGAAAGCTTCTTTCTCTTTGTTATCGGAGGACATTTCCTTTGGCCCTATAGTCTTCAAAGGGATCCGAAATATCTGTTCTCAGATTCCACAGAAATAAGGCTAGCCAAGAGATCCACGAAATACAGATGTAACTCTGTGAGTGGAAGTCACACATCACAAAGCAGTTTCTCAGAAAGCGTCTTTCCAGTTTTTCTCTGAGGATATTTCCTTTTTCACCATAGCCCTCTATGGGTGTCCAAATATCACTTTGCGAATTCCACAAGAACAGGCTTAGCGAGCGGCTTCTTCAGGTGGAAAGCTGTAACTCTGTGAGTGAATTCACAGAACACTAAGCAGTTTCTCAGAAAGCTTCTTTCCAGATTTCATCTGAGGATTTTTCCTTATTCACCATAGCCGTCTATGGGCTTCCAAATATCACTTTGCCAATTCCACAAGAACTGTCTTAGCGAAAGGCTTCTTGAGGGAAAGCAGTAACACTGTGAGATGATTTCAGGGAACACAAAGAAGTTTATCAGAAAGCTTCCTTCTGTTTGTTATCGGAGGATATTTCCTTTGGCCCTATAGCCTACAAAGGGATCCGAAATATCTGTTTTCAGATTTCACAGAAATAAGGATAGCAAAGAGATCCACGAAATACAGATGTAACTCTGTGAGTGGAAGTCACACATCACAAAGCACTTTCTCAGAAAGCTTCTTTCCAGTTTTTCTCTGAGGATATTTTCTTTTTCACCATAGCCCTCTATCGGCTTCCAAATATCACTTTGGGAATTCCAAAACAATAGGCTTAGCGAGCGGCTTCTTGAGAGGAAAGCTGTACCTCTGTGAGATGAATTGACAGAACACTAAGCAGTTTCTCAGAAAGCTTCTTTCCAGATTTCATCAGAGGATTTTTCCTTTTTCACCATAGCCCTCTATGAGCTTGCAAGTATCACTTTGCCAATTCCACAAGAACTGTCTTAGCGAAAGGCTTCTTGAGGGGAAAGCTGTAACTCTGTCAGATGATTTCACAGAACACAAAGAAGTTTCTCAGAAAGCTTCTTTCTCTTTGTTATCGGAGGATATTTCCTTTGGCCCTATAGTCTTCAAAAGGATCCGAAATATCTGTTCTCAGATTCCACAGAAATAAGGCTAGCAAGGAGATCCACGAAATACAGATGTAACTCTGTGAGTGGAAGTCACACATCACAAAGCTGTTTCTAAGAAAGCTTCTTTCCAGTTTTCCTCTGAGGATATTTCCTTTTTCACCATAGCCCTCTACGGGCTTCCAAATATCACTTTGCGAATTCCACAAGAACAGGCTTAGCGAGCGGCTTCTTCAGGTGGAATGCTGTAACTCTGTGAGATGAATTCAGAGAACACTAAGCAGTTTCTCAGAAAGCTTCTTTCCAGATTTCATCTGAGGATTTTTTCTTTTTCACCATAGCCCTCTATGGGCTTCAAAATATCACTTCTCCAGTTCCACAAAAACTGTCTTATCGAAAGGCTTCTTCAAGGGAAAGCTTTAACTATGAGAGATGATTTCACAGAACACAAAGAAGTTTCTCAGAAAGCTTCTTTCTCTTTGTTATCGTAGGATATTTCCTTTGGCCCTATAGTCTTCAAAGGGATCCGAAATATCTGTTCTCAGATTCCACAGAAATAAGGCTAGCAAAGAGATCCACAAAACACAGATGTAACTCTGTGAGTGGAAGTCACACATCACAAAGCAGTTTCTCAGAAAGCTTCTTTCCAGTTTTTCTCTGAGGATATTTTCTTTTTCACCATAGCCCTCTATCGGCTTCCAAATATCACTTTGCCAATTCCACAAGAACAGGCTTAGCAAGCGGCTTCTTGAAGGGAAAGCTGTAACTCTGTGAGTTGAATTGACAGAACACTAAGTAGTTTAACAGAAAGCTTCTTTCCAGATTTCATCTGAGGATTTTTCCTTTTTCACCATAGCCCTATATTGGATTCGAAATATCAATTTTCCAATCTCCACAAGAACTGTCTTAGCGAAAGGCTTCCTGAGGGAATGCTGTAACTCTGTGAGATGATTTCACAGAACACAAAGAAGTTTCTCAAAAAGCTTCTTTCTCTTTGTTATCGGAGGATATTTCCTTTGGTCCTATCGTCTTCAAAGGCATCCGAAATATCTGTTCTCAGATTCCACAGAAATAAGGCTAGCAAAGAGATCCACGAAATACAGATGTACTTGTGTGAGTGGAAGTCACAAATCACAAAGCAGTTTCTCAGAAAGCATCTTTCCAGATTTCATCTGAGGATTTTTCCTTTTTCACCATAGCCCTCTATGGGCTTCCAAATACACTTTGCCAATTCCAGAAAAACTGTATTAGCGAAAGGCTTCTTGAGGGGAAAGCTGTAACTCTGTGAGATGATTTCACAGAACACAAAGAAGTTTCTCAGAAAGCTTCTTTCCCTTTCTTACCGGAGGATATTTCCTTTGGCCCTATAGTCTTCAAAGGGATCCGAAATATCTGTTCTCAGATTCCACAGAAAAAAGGCTAGCAAAGAGATCCACGAAATACTGATGTAACTCTGTTAGGGGAAGTCAGAGAACACTAAGCAGTTTCTGACAAAGCTTCTTTCCAGATTTCATCTGAGGATATTTCCTTTTTCACCTTAGCCCTCTATGGGCTTCCAAATATCACTTTGCCAATTCCACAAAAACTGTCTTAGCGAAAGGCTTCTTGACGGGAAAGCTGTAACTCTGTGAAATGATTTCACAGAACACAAAGAAGTTTCTCAGAAAGCTTCTTTCTCTTTGTTATCGGAGGATATTTCCTTTGGCCCTATAGTCTTCAAAGGGATCCGAAATATCTGTTCTCAGATTCCACAGAAATAAGGCTAGCAAAGAGATCCAAGAAATGCAGATGTAACTCTGTGAGATGAATGAACAGAACACTCAGCAGTTTCTCAGAAAGCTTCTTTCCATATTTCATTAGAGGATATTTCCTTTTTCACCATAGCCCTCTATGGGCTTCCAAATATCACTTTGCCAATTCCACAAGAACTGTCTTAGCGAAAGGCTTGTTGAGGGGAAAGCTGTAACTCTGTGAGATGATTTCACGGAACACAAAGAAGTTTCTCAGAAAGCTTCTTTCTCTTTGTTATCGGAGGATATTTCCTTTGGCCCTATAGTCTTCAAAGGGATCCGAAATATCTGTTCTCAGATTCCACAAAAATAAGGCTATCAAAGAGACCCACGAAATACAGATGTAACTCTGTGAGTGGAAGTCACACATCACAAAACATTTCTCAGAAAGCTTCTTTACAGTTTTTCTCTGAGGATATTTCCTTTTTCACCATAGCCCTCTATGGGTGTCCAAATATCACTTTGCGAATTCCACAAGAACAGGCTTAGCGAGCGGCTTCTTCAGGTGGAAAGCTGTAACTCTGTGAGTGAATTCACAGAACACTAAGCAATTTCTCAGAAAGCTCCTTTCCAGATTTCATCTTTGGATTTTTCCTTTTTCACCATAGCCCTCTATGGGATCCAAACATCACTTTGCCAATTCCACAAGAACTGTATTAGCGAAAGGCTTCTTGAGGGAAAGCTGTAACTCTGTGAGATGATTTCACAGAACACAAAGAAGTTTCTCAGAAAGCTTCTTTCTCTTTGTTATCGGATGATATTTCCTTTGGCCCTATAGTCTTCAAAGGGATCCGAAATACCTGTTCTCAGATTCCACAGAAATAAGGCTAGCAAAGAGATCCACGAAATACAGAAGTAACTCTGTGAGTGTAAGTCACACATCACAAAGCAGATTCTCAGAACGCTTCTTTCCGGTTTTTCTGTGAGGATATTTTCTTTTTCACCATAGCCCTCTATCGGCTTCCAAATATCGCTTTGCGAATTCCAAAACAATAGGTTTAGCGAGCGGCTTCTTGAGGGGAAAGCTGTACCTCTGCGAGATGAATTGACAGAACACTAAGCAGTTTCTCAGAAAGCTTCTTTCCAGATTTCATCTGAGGATTTTTCCTTTTTCTCCGTAGCCCTCTATGGGCTTCCAAGTATCACTTTGCCAATTCCACAAGAACTGTCTTAGCGAAAGGCTTCTTGAGGGGAAAGCTGTAACTCTGTGAGATGATTTCACAGAACCCAAGAAGTTTCTCAGAAAGCTTCTTTCTGTTTGTTATCGGAGGATATTTCCTTTGGACCTATAGTCTTCAAAGGGATACGAAATATCTGTTCTCAGATTCCACAAAAATAAGGCTAGCAAACAGATCCACGAAATACAGATGTAACACTGTGAGTGGAAGTCAAACATCACAAAGTAGTTTCTCAGAAAGCTTCTTTTCAGTTTTTCTCTGAGGATATTTCCTTTTTCACGAGAACCCTCTAGGGGATTCTAATATCACTTTGCGAATTCCACAAGAACTGGCTTAGCGAGCGGCTTCTTCAGGGGAAAGCTGTAACTCTGTGAGATGAATTGACAGTACACTAAGCAGTTTCTCAGAGAGCTTCTTTCCAGATTTCATCTGAGGTTTTTTCCTTTCTCACCATAGCCCTCTCTGGGCTTCCAAATATCACTTTGCCATTTCCTCAAGAACTGTCTTAGCGAAATGCTTCTTGAGGGAAAGCTGTAAGTCTGTGAGATGATTTCACAGAACACAAAGAAGTTTCTCAGAAAGCTTCTTTCTCTTTGTTATCGGAGGATATTTCCTTTGGCCCTATAGTCTTCAAAGGGATCCGAAATTTCTGTACTCAGATTCCACAGAAATAAGGCTAGCAAAGAGATCCACGAAATACAGATGTAACTCTGTGAGTGGAAGTCACACATCACAAAGCAGGTTCTCAGAAAGCTTCTATCCAGTTTTTCTCTGAGGATATTTTCTTTTTCACCATAGCCCTCTATCGGCTTCCAAATATCACTTTGCGAATTCCACAATAATAGGGTTAGCGAGCGGCTTCTTGAGGGGAAAGCTGTACCTCTGTGAGATAAATTGACAGAACACTAAGCAGTTTCTCATAAAGCTTCTTTCCAGATTTCATCTGAGGATTTTTCCTTTTTCACCATAGCCCTCAATGGGCTTCCAAGTATCACTTTGCCAATTCCACAAGAACTCTCTTAGCGAAAGGCTTCTTGAGGGGGAAGCTGTAACTCTGTTAGATGATTTCACAGAACACAAAGAAGTTTCTCAGAAAGCTTATTTCTCTTTGTTATCGGAGGATATTTCCTTTGGCCCTATAGTCTTCAAAGGGATCCGAAATATCTGTTCTCAGATTCCACAGAAATAAGGCTAGCAAAGAGATCCACGAAATACAGATGTAACTCTGTGAGTGGAAGTCACACTTCACAAAGCAGTTTCTCAGAAAGCGTCTTACCAGTTTTTCTCTGAGGATATTTCCTTTTTCACCTTAGCCCTCTATGGGCTTCCAAATATCACTTTGCGAATTCCACAAGAACAGGCTTAGCGAGCGGCTTCTACAGGGGAAAGCTGTAACTCTGTGAGATGAATTGACAGTACACTAAGCAGTTTCTCAGAAAGCTTCTTTCCAGATTTCATCTGAGGATTTTTTCTTTTTCACCATAGCCCTCTATGGGCTTCAAAATATCACTTCTCCAGTTCCACAAAAACTGTCTTATAGAAAGGCTTCTTCAAGGGAAAGCTGTAACTATGAGAGATGATATCACAGCACACAAAGAAGTTTCTCAGAAAGCTTCTTTCTCTTTGTTATCGGAGGATATTTCCTTTGGCCCTATAGTCTTCAAAGGGATGCGAAATATCTGTTCTCAGATTCCACAGAAATAAGGCTAGCAAAGAGATCCACAAAACACAGATGTAACTCTGTGAGTGGAAGTCACACATCACAAAGCAGTTTCTCAGAAAGCTTCTTTCCAGTTTTTCTCTGAGGATATTTTCTTTTTCACCATAGCCCTCTATCGGCTTCCAAATATCACTTTGCCAATTCCACAAGAACAGGCTTAGCAAGCGGCTTCTTGAGGGGAAAGCTATAACTCTGTGAGTTGAATTGACAGAACACTAAGTAGTTTAACAGAAAGCTTCTTTCCAGATTTCATCTGAGGATTTTTCCTTTTTCACCATAGCCCTATATTGGATTCGAAATATCAATTTTCCAATCTTCACAAGAACTGTCTTAGCGAAAGGCTTCCTGAGGGAATGCTGTAACTCTGTGAGATGATTTCACAGAACACAAAGAAGATTCTCAGAAAGCTTCTTTCTCTTTGTTATCGGAGGATAACAAAGAGATCCAGGAAATACAGATGTAACTCTTTGAGATGAATTAACAGAACACTAAGTAGTTTCTCAGAAAGCTTCTTTCCAGATTTCATCAGAGGATATTTCCTTTTTCACCATAGCCCTCTATGGGCTTCCAAATATCACTTTGCCAATTCCACAAGAACTGTCTTAACGAAAGGCTTCTTGAGGGGAAAGCTGTAACTCCGTGAGATGATTTCACAGAAAACTAAGAAGTTTCACAGGAAGCTTCTTTCTGTTTGTTATCGGAGGATATTTCCTTTGGCCCTTTAGTCTTCAAAGGTTTCCGAAATATCTGTTCTCAGATTCCACAGAAACAAGGCTAGCAAAGAGATCTAAGAAATACAGATGTAACTCTTTGAGATGAATTGACAGAACACTAAGCAGTTTCTCAGAAAGCTTCTTTCCAGATTTCATCTGAGGATATTTCCTTTTTCACCATAGCCCTCTATGGGCTACCAAATATCACTTTGACAATTCCACAAGAACTGTCTTAGCGAAAGGCTTCTTGAGGGGAAAGCTGTAACTCTGTGAGATGATTTCACAGAACACAAAGAAGTTTCTCAGAAAGCTTCTTTCTCTTTGTTATCGGAGGATATTTCCTATGGCCATATAGTCTTCAAAGGGATCCGAAATATCGGTTCTCAGATTCCACAGAAATAAGTCTAACAAAGAGATCCACGAAATACAGATGTAACTCTGTGAGATGAATTAACAGAACACTAAGCAGTTTCTCAGAAAGCTTCTTTCCAGATTTCATCTGAGGATATTTTCTTTTTCACCATAGCCCTCTATGGGCTTCCAAATATCACTTTGCCAAGTCCAAAAGAACTGTCTTAGCGAAAGGCTTCTTGAGGGGAAAGCTGTAACTCTGTGAGATGATTTCACAGAACACAAAGAAGTTTCTCAGAAAGCTTCTTTCTCTTTGTTATCGGAGGATATTTCCTTTGGCCCTATAGTCTTCAAACGGATCCGAAATATCTGTTCTCAGATTCCACAGAAATAAGGCTAGCAGAGAGATCCACGAAATACAGATGTAACTCTGTGAGGTGAATTAACAGAACACAAAGCAGTTTCTCAGAAAGCTTCTTTCCAGATTTCATCTGAGGATATTTCCTTTTTCGCCATAGCCCTCTATGATCTTCCCAATATCACTTTGCCAATTCCACAAGAACCGTCTCAGCAAAAGGCTTCTTGAGGGGAAAGTTGTAACTCTGTGAGATGATTTCACAGCACACAAAGAAGTTTCTCAGAAAGCTTCTTTCTCTTTGTTATCGGAGGATATTTCCTTTGGCCCTATAGTCTTCAAAGGGATCCGATATATCTGATCTCAGATTCCACAAAAATAAGGCTAGCAAAGAGATCCACGAAATACAGATGTAACTCTGTGAGGTGAATTGACAGAACACTAAGCAGTTTCTCAGAAAGCTTCTTTCCAGATTTCATCTGAGGATATTTCCTTTTTCACCATAGCCCTCTATGAGCTTCCATATATCACTTTGTCTATTCCACAAGAACTTTCTTAGCGAAAGGCTTCTTGAGGGGAAAGCTGTAACTCGGTGAGATGTATTCACAGAACACAAAGAAGTTTCTCAGGAAGCTTCTTTCTCTTTGTTATAGGAGGATATTTCCTTTGTCCCTGTAGTCTTCAAAGGGATCAGAAATATCTGTTCTCAGATTCCACAGAAATAAGGCTAGCAAAGAGATCCACGAAATACAGATGTAACTCTGTGAGATGAATTAACAGAACACTAAGCATTTTCTCAGAAAGCTTCTTTCCAGATTTCAGCTGAGGATATTTCCTTTTTCACCATAGCCCTCTATGGGCCTCCAAATATCACTTTGCCAATACCACAAGAACTGTCTTAGCGAAAGGCTTCTTGAGGGGAAAGCTGTAACTCTGTGAGATGATTTCACAGAACACAAAGAAGTTTCTCAGAAAGCTTCTTTCTCTTTGTTATCGGAGGATATTTCCTTTGGCCGTATAGTATTCAAAGGTAACCGAAATATCTGTTCTCAGATTCCCCAGAAATAAGGCTAGCAAAGAGATCCACGAAATACAGATGTAACTCTGTGAGATGAATTAACAGAACACTAAGCAGTTTCTCAGAAAGCTTCTTTCCAGATATCATCTGAGGATATTTCCTTTCTCACCAAAGCCCTCTATGGGCTTCCAAATATCACTTTGCCAATTCCTCAAGAACTGTCTTAGCGAAAGGCTTCTTGAGGGGAAAGCTGTAACTCTGTGAGATGATTTCATGGAACACAAAGAAGTTTCTCAGAAACCTTCTTTCTCTTTGTTATCGGAGGATATTTCCTTTGGCCCTATAGTCTTCAAAGGGATCCGAAATATCTGTTCTCAGATTCCACAGAAATAAGGCTAGCAAAGAGATCCACGAAATGCAGATGTAACTCTGTGAGATGAATTAACAGAACATTAAGCAGTTTCTCGGAAAGCTTCTTTCCAGATTTCATCTGAGGATATTTCCTTTTTCACCATTGCCCTCTATGGGCTTCCAAATATCACTTTGCCAATTCCACAAGAACTGTCTTAGCAAAAGGCTTCTTGAGGGGAGAGCTGTAACTCTGTGAGATGATTTCACAGAACACAAAGAAGTTTCTCAGAAAGCTTCTTTCTCTTTGTTATCGGAGGATATTTCCTTTGGCCCTATAGTCTTCAAAGGGATCCGAAATATCTGTTCTCAGATTCCACAGAAATAAGGCTTGCTAAGAGATCCAGGAAATACAGATGTAACTCTTTGATTGAATTAACAGAACACTAAGTAGTTTCTCAGAAAGCTTCTTTCGAGATTTCATCTGAGGATATTTCCTTTTTCACCATAGCCCTCTATGGGCTTCCAAATATCACTTTGCCAATTCCACAAGAACTGTCTTAGCGAAAGGCTTCTTGAGGGGAAAGCTGTAACTCTGTGAGATGATTTCACAGAACACAAAGAAGTTTCTCAGAAAGCTTCTTTCTGTTTGTTATCGGAGGATATTTCCTTTGGCCCTTTAGTCTTCAAAGGGTTCCGAATTATCTGTTCTCAGATTCCACAGAAATAAGGCTAGCAAAGAGATCTAAGAAATACAGATGTAACTCTTTGAGATGAATTGACACAACACTAAGCAGTTTCTCAGAAAGCTTCTTTCCAGATTTCATCTGAGGATATTTCCTTTTTCACCATAGCCCTCTATGGGCTTCCAAATATCACTTTGCCAATTCCACAAGAACTGTCTTAGCGAAAGGCTTCTTGAGGGGAAAGCTTTAACTCTGTGAGATGATTTCAAAGAACACAAAGAAGTTTCTCAGAAAGCTTCTTTCTCTTTGTTATCGGTGGATATTTCCTTTGGCCATATAGTCTTAAAAGGATCCGAAATATCTGTTCTCAGATTCCACAGAAATAAGTCTAACAAAGAGATCCACGAAATACAGATGTAACTCTGTGAGATGAATTAACAGAACACTAAGCAGTTTCTCAGAAAGCTTCTTTCCAGATTTCATCTGAGGATATTTCCTTTTTCACCATAGCCCTCTTTCGGATTCCAAATATCACTTTGCCAATTCCACAAGAACTGTCTTAGCGAAAGGCTTCTTGAGGGGAAAGCTGTAACTCTGTGAGATGATTTCACAGCACACAAAGAAGTTTCTCAGAAAGCTTCTTTCTCTTTGTTATCGGAGGATATTTCCTTTGGCCCTATAGTCTTCAAAGTGATCCGAAATATCTCTTCTCAGATTCCACAGAAATAAGGCTAGCCAAGAGATCCACGAAATACAGATGTAACTCTGTGAGATGAATTGACAGAACACTAAGCAGTTTCTCCGAAAGCTTCTTTCCAGATTTCATCTGAGGATATTTCCTTTTTCACCATAGCCCTCTATGGGCTTCCAAATATCACTTTGCCAATTCCACAAGAACTGTCTTAGCGAAAGGCTTCTTGAGGGGAAAGCTGTAACTCTGTGAGATGATTTCACAGAACACAAAGAAGTTTCTCAGAAAGCTTCTTTCTCTTTGTTATCAGAGGATAATTCCATTGGCCCTAGAGTCTTCAAAGGGATCCGAAATATCTGTTCTCAGATTCCACAGAAATAAGGCTAGCAAAGAGATCCACGAAATACAGATGTAACTCTGGGAGATGAATTAACAAAACACTAAGCGGTTTCTCAGAAAGTTCTTTCCAGATTTCATCTGAGCATATTTCCTTTTTCACCATAGCCCTCTAGGGACTTCCAAATATCACTTTGCCAATTCCACAAGAACTGTCTTAGCGAAAGGCTTCTTGAGGGGAAAGCTGTAACTCTGTTAGATGATTTCACAGAACACAAAGAAGTTTCTCAGAAAGCATCTTTCTCTTTGTTATCCGAGGATATTTACTTTGGCCCTATAGTCTTCAAAGGGATCCGAAATATCTGTTCTCAGATTCCACAGAAATAAGGCTAGCAAAGAGATCCACGAAATACAGATGTAACTCTGGGAGATGAATTAACAGAACACTAAGCGGTTTCCCAGAAAGCTTCTTTACAGGTTTCATGTGAGCATATTTCCTTTTTCACCATAGCCCTCTATGGGCTTCCAAATATCACTTTGCCAATTCCACAAGAACTGTCTTAGCGAAAGGCTTCTTGAGGGGAAAGCTGTAACTCTGTGAGATGATTTCACAGAACACAAAGAAGTTTCTCAGAAAGCATCTTTCTCTTTGTTATCGGAGGATATTTACTTTGGCCCTATAGTCTTTAAAGGGATCCGAAATATCTGTTTTCAGATTGCACAGAAATAAGGCTATCAAAGAGATCCACAAAATACAGATGTAACTCTGTGGGATAAATTAACAGAACACTAAGCAGTTTCTCAGAAAGCTTCTTTCCAGATTTCATCTGAGAATATTTCTTTTTCACCATAGCCCTCAATGAGCTTCCAAATATCACTTTGCCAATTCCACAGGACCTGTCTTAGCGAAAGGCTTCTTGAGGGGAAAGCTGTAACTCTGTGAGATGATTTCACAGCACAAAAAGAAGTTTCTGAGAAAGCTTCTTTCTCTTTGTTATCGGAGGATATTTCCTTTGGCCCTATAGTCTTCAAAGGGATCCGAAATATCTGTTCTCAGATTCCACAGAAATAAAGCTAGCAAAGAGATCCACGAAATACAGATGTAACTCTTTGAGATGAATTAACAGAACACTAAGCAGTTTCTCAGAAAGCTTCTTTCCAGATTTCATCTGAGGATATTTCCTTTTTCACCATAGCCCTCTATGGGCTTCCAAATATCACTTTGCCAATTCCACAAGAACTGTCTTAGCGAAAGGCTTCTTGAGGGGAAAGCTGTAACTCTGTGAGATGATTTCACAGAACACAAAGAAGTTTCTCAGAAAGCTTCTTTCTCTTGTTATCGGAGGATATTTCCTTTGGCCTTATAGTCTTCAAAGCCATCCGAAATATCTGTTCTCAGATTCCACAGAAATAAGGCTAGCAAAGAGATCCCCAAAATACAGATGTAACTCTGTGAGATGAATTAACAGAACACTAAGAAGTTTCTCAGAAAGCTTCTTTCCAGATTTCATCTGAGGATATTTCCTTTTTCACCATAGCCCTCTAGGAGCTTCCAAATAACACTTTGCCAATTCCACAAGAACTGTCTTAGCGAAAGGCTTCCTGAGGGGAAAGCTGTAACTCTGTGAGATGATTTCACAAACACAAAGAAGTTTCTCAGAAAGGTCCTTTCTCTTTGTTATCGGAGGATAATTCCTTTGACCCTATAGTCTTCAAAGGGATCCGAAATATTTGTTCTCAGATTCCACAGAAATAAGGCTAGCAAAGAGATCCACGAAATACAGATGTAACTCTGTGAGATGAATTAAAAGAACACTAAGCAGTTTCTCAGAAAGCTTCTTTCCAGATTTCATCTGAGGATATTTCCTTTCTCACCATAGCCATCTATGGGCCTCCAAATATCACTTTGCCAATTCCACAAGAACTGTCTTAACGAAAGGCTTCTTGAGGGGAAAGCTGTAACTCGGTGAGATGATTTCACAGAACACAAAGAAGTTTCTCAGAAACCTTCTTTCTCTTTGTTAACGGAGGATATTTCCTTTGGCCCTATAGTCTTCAAAGGGATCCGAAATATCTGTTCTCAGATTCCACAGAAATAAGGCTAGCAAAGAGATCCACGAAATACAGATGTAACTCTGTGAGATGAATTAACAGAACACTAAGCAGTTTCTCAGAAAGCTTCTTTCCAGATTTCATCTGAGGATATTTCCTTTTTCACCGTAGCCCTCTATGGGCTTCCAAATATCACTTTGCCAATTCCACAAGAACTGTCTTAGCGAAAGGCTTCTTGAGGGGAAAGCTGTAACTCTGAGAGATGATTTCACAGAACACAAAGAAGTTTTTCAGAAAGCTTCTTTCTCTTTGTTATCGGAGGATATTTCCTTTCTCCCTATAGTCTTCTAAGGGATCCGAAATATCTGTTCTCAGATTCCACAGAAATAAGGCTGGCTAAGAGATCCAGGAAATACAGATGTAACTCTTTGAGATGAATTAACAGAACACTAAGTAGTTTCTCAGAAAGCTTCTTTCCAGATTTCATCTGAGGATATTTCCTTTTTCACCACAGCCCGCTATGGGCTTCCAAATATTCCTTTGCCAATTCCACAAGAACTGTCTAAGCGAAAGGCTTCTTGAGGGGAAAGCTGTAACTCTGTGAGATGATTTCACAGAACACAAAGAAGTTTCTCAGAAAGCTTCTTTCTCTTTGTTATCGGAGGATATTTCCTTTGGCCCTATCGTATTCAAAGGGATCCGAAATATCTGTTCTCAGATTCCACAGAAATAAGGCTAGCAAAGAGATCCACGAAATACAGATGTAACTCTGTGAGATGAATTAACAGAACACTAAGAAGTTTCTCAGAAAGCTTCTTTCCGGATTTCATCTTAGGAAATTTCCTTTTTCACCATAGCCCTCTACGAGCTTCCAAATATCACTTTGCCAATTCCACAAGAACTGTCTTAGCGAAAGGCTTCTTGAGGGGAAAGCTGTAACTCTGTGAGATGATTTCACAGCACACATGGAAGTTTCTCAGAAAGTTTCTTTCTCTTTCTTATCGGAGGATATTTCCTTTGGCCCTATAGTCTTCAAAGGGATCCGAAATATCTGTTCTCAGATTCCACAGAAATAAGGCTAGCAAAGAGATCCACGAAATACAGATGTAACTCTGTGAGATGAATTTACAGAACACTAAGCAGTTTCTCAGAAAGCTTCTTTCCAGATTTCATCTGAGGATATTTCCTTTTTCACCATAGCCCTCTATGGGCTTCCAAATATCACTTTGCCAATTCCACAAGAACTGTCTTAGCGAAAGGCTTCTTGAGGGGAAAGCTGTAACTCTGTGAGATGATTTCACAGAACACAAAGAAGTTTCTCAGAAAGCTTCTTTCTCTTGTTATCGGAGGATATTTCCTTTGGCCCTATAGTCTTCAAAGCCATCCGAAATATCTGTTCTCAGATTCCACAGAAATAAGGCTAGCAAAGAGATCCCCAAAATACAGATGTAACTCTGTGAGATGAATTAACAGAACACTAAGAAGTTTCTCAGAAAGCTTCTTTCCAGATTTCATCTGAGGATATTTCCTTTTTCAGCATAGCCCTCTATGAGCTTCCAAATATCACTTTGCCAATTCCACAAGAACTGTCTTAGCGAAAGGCTTCCTGAGGGGAAAGCTGTAACTCTGTGAGATGATTTCAAAAACACAAAGAAGTTTCTCAGAAAGGTCCTTTCTCTTTGTTATCGGAGGATAATTCCTTTGGCCCTATAGTCTTCAAAGGGATCCGAAATATCTGTTCTCAGATTCCACAGAAATAAGGCTAGCAAAGAGATCCACGAAATACAGATGTAACTCTGTGAGATGAATTAAAAGAACACTAAGCAGTTTCTCAGAAAGCTTCTTTCCAGATTTCATCTGAGGATATTTCCTTTCTCACCATAGCCCTCTATGGGCCTCCAAATATCACTTTGCCAATTCCACAAGAACTGTCTTAGCGAAAGGCTACTTGAGGGGAAAGCTGTAACTCTGTGAGATGATTTCACAGAACACAAAGAAGTTTCTCAGAAAGCTTCTTTCTCTTTGTTATCAGAGGATATTTCCTATGGCCGTATAGTCTTCAAAGGCATCCGAAATATCTGTTCTCAGATTCCACAGAAATAAGGCTACCAAAGAGATCCACAAAATACAGATGTAACTTTGTGATGTGAACTGACAGAACACTAAGCAGTTTCTCAGAAAACTTCTTTCCAGATTTCATCTGAGGATATTTGCTTTTTCATCATAGCCCTCTATGGGCTTCCAAATATCACTTTGCCAATTCCCCAAGAACTGTCTTAGCGAAAGGCTTCTTGAGGGGAAAGCTGTAACTCTGTGAGATGATTTCACAGAACACAAAGAAGTTTCTCAGAAAGCTTCTTTCTCTTTGTTATCGGTGGATATTTCCTTTGGCCCTATAGTCTTCAAAGGGATCCGAAATATCTGTTCTCAGATTCCACAGAAATAAGGCTAGCAAAGAGATCCACGAAATACAGATGTAACTCTGTGAGATGAATTGACAGAACACTGAGCAGTATCTCAGAAAGCTTCTTTCCAGATTTCATCTGAGGATATTTCCTTTTTCACCATAGCCTTCTATGGGCTTCCAAATATCACTTTGCCAATTCCACAAGAACTGTCTTAACGAAAGGCTTCTTGAGGGGAAAGCTGTAACTCGGTGAGATGATTTCACAGAACACAAAGAAGTTTCTCAGAAACCTTCTTTCTCTTTGTTAACGGAGGATATTTCCTTTGGCCCTATAGTCTTCAAAGGGATCCGAAATATCTGTTCTCAGATTCCACAGAAATAAGGCTAGCAAAGAGATCCACGAAATGCAGATGTAACTCTGTGAGATGAATTAACAGAACATTAAGCAGTTTCTCGGAAAGCTTCTTTCCAGATTTCATCTGAGGATATTTCCTTTTTCACCATTGCCCTCTATGGGCTTCCAAATATCACTTTGCCAATTCCACAAGAACTGTCTTAGCAAAAGGCTTCTTGAGGGGAGAGCTGTAACTCTGTGAGATGATTTCACAGAACACAAAGAAGTTTCTCAGAAAGCTTCTTTCTCTTTGTTATCGGAGGATATTTCCTTTGGCCCTATAGTCTTCAAAGGGATCCGAAATATCTGTTCTCAGATTCCACAGAAATAAGGCTTGCTAAGAGATCCAGGAAATACAGATGTAACCCTTTGATTGAATTAACAGAACACTAAGTAGTTTCTCAGAAAGCTTCTTTCCAGATTTCATCTGAGGATATTTCCTTTTTCACCATAGCCCTCTATGGGCTTCCAAATATCACTTTGCCAATTCCACCAGAACTGTCTTAGCGAAAGGCTTCTTGAGGGGAAAGCTGTAACTCTGTGAGATGATTTCACAGAACACAAAGAAGTTTCTCAGAAAGCTTCTTTCTGTTTGTTATCGGAGGATATTTCCTTTGGCCCTTTAGTCTTCAAAGGGTTCCGAATTATCTGTTCTCAGATTCCACAGAAATAAGGCTAGCAAAGAGATCTAAGAAATACAGATGTAACTCTTTGAGATGAATTGACACAACACTAAGCAGTTTCTCAGAAAGCTTCTTTCCAGATTTCATCTGAGGATATTTCCTTTTTCACCATAGCCCTCTATGGGCTTCCAAATATCACTTTGCCAATTCCACAAGAACTGTCTTAGCGAAAGGCTTCTTGAGGGGAAAGCTTTAACTCTGTGAGATGATTTCAAAGAACACAAAGAAGTTTCTCAGAAAGCTTCTTTCTCTTTGTTATCGGTGGATATTTCCTTTGGCCATATAGTCTTAAAAGGATCCGAAATATCTGTTCTCAGATTCCACAGAAATAAGTCTAACAAAGAGATCCACGAAATACAGATGTAACTCTGTGAGATGAATTAACAGAACACTAAGCAGTTTCTCAGAAAGCTTCTTTCCAGATTTCAACTGAGGATATTTCCTTTTTCACCATAGCCCTCTTTCGGATTCCAAATATCACTTTGCCAATTCCACAAGAACTGTCTTAGCGAAAGGCTTCTTGAGGGGAAAGCTGTAACTCTGTGAGATGATTTCACAGCACACAAAGAAGTTTCTCAGAAAGCTTCTTTCTCTTTGTTATCGGAGGATATTTCCTTTGGCCCTATAGTCTTCAAAGTGATCCGAAATATCTCTTCTCAGATTCCACAGAAATAAGGCTAGCCAAGAGATCCACGAAATACAGATGTAACTCTGTGAGATGAATTGACAGAACACTAAGCAGTTTCTCCGAAAGCTTCTTTCCAGATTTCATCTGAGGATATTTCCTTTTTCACCATAGCCCTCTATGGGCTTCCAAATATCACTTTGCCAATTCCACAAGAACTGTCTTAGCGAAAGGCTTCTTGAGGGGAAAGCTGTAACTCTGTGAGATGATTTCACAGAACACAAAGAAGTTTCTCAGAAAGCTTCTTTCTCTTTGTTATCAGAGGATAATTCCATTGGCCCTAGAGTCTTCAAAGGGATCCGAAATATCTGTTCTCAGATTCCACAGAAATAAGGCTAGCAAAGAGATCCACAAAACACAGATGTAACTCTGTGAGTGGAAGTCACACATCACAAAGCAGTTTCTCAGAAAGCTTCTTTCCAGTTTTTCTCTGAGGATATTTTCTTTTTCACCATAGCCCTCTATCGGCTTCCAAATATCACTTTGCCAATTCCACAAGAACAGGCTTAGCAAGCGGCTTCTTGAAGGGAAAGCTGTAACTCTGTGAGTTGAATTGACAGAACACTAAGTAGTTTAACAGAAAGCTTCTTTCCAGATTTCATCTGAGGATTTTTCCTTTTTCACCATAGCCCTATATTGGATTCGAAATATCAATTTTCCAATCTCCACAAGAACTGTCTTAGCGAAAGGCTTCCTGAGGGAATGCTGTAACTCTGTGAGATGATTTCACAGAACACAAAGAAGTTTCTCAAAAAGCTTCTTTCTCTTTGTTATCGGAGGATATTTCCTTTGGTCCTATCGTCTTCAAAGGCATCCGAAATATCTGTTCTCAGATTCCACAGAAATAAGGCTAGCAAAGAGATCCACGAAATACAGATGTACTTGTGTGAGTGGAAGTCACAAATCACAAAGCAGTTTCTCAGAAAGCATCTTTCCAGATTTCATCTGAGGATTTTTCCTTTTTCACCATAGCCCTCTATGGGCTTCCAAATACACTTTGCCAATTCCAGAAAAACTGTATTAGCGAAAGGCTTCTTGAGGGGAAAGCTGTAACTCTGTGAGATGATTTCACAGAACACAAAGAAGTTTCTCAGAAAGCTTCTTTCCCTTTCTTACCGGAGGATATTTCCTTTGGCCCTATAGTCTTCAAAGGGATCCGAAATATCTGTTCTCAGATTCCACAGAAAAAAGGCTAGCAAAGAGATCCACGAAATACTGATGTAACTCTGTTAGGGGAAGTCAGAGAACACTAAGCAGTTTCTGACAAAGCTTCTTTCCAGATTTCATCTGAGGATATTTCCTTTTTCACCTTAGCCCTCTATGGGCTTCCAAATATCACTTTGCCAATTCCACAAAAACTGTCTTAGCGAAAGGCTTCTTGACGGGAAAGCTGTAACTCTGTGAAATGATTTCACAGAACACAAAGAAGTTTCTCAGAAAGCTTCTTTCTCTTTGTTATCGGAGGATATTTCCTTTGGCCCTATAGTCTTCAAAGGGATCCGAAATATCTGTTCTCAGATTCCACAGAAATAAGGCTAGCAAAGAGATCCAAGAAATGCAGATGTAACTCTGTGAGATGAATGAACAGAACACTCAGCAGTTTCTCAGAAAGCTTCTTTCCATATTTCATTAGAGGATATTTCCTTTTTCACCATAGCCCTCTATGGGCTTCCAAATATCACTTTGCCAATTCCACAAGAACTGTCTTAGCGAAAGGCTTGTTGAGGGGAAAGCTGTAACTCTGTGAGATGATTTCACGGAACACAAAGAAGTTTCTCAGAAAGCTTCTTTCTCTTTGTTATCGGAGGATATTTCCTTTGGCCCTATAGTCTTCAAAGGGATCCGAAATATCTGTTCTCAGATTCCACAAAAATAAGGCTATCAAAGAGACCCACGAAATACAGATGTAACTCTGTGAGTGGAAGTCACACATCACAAAACATTTCTCAGAAAGCTTCTTTACAGTTTTTCTCTGAGGATATTTCCTTTTTCACCATAGCCCTCTATGGGTGTCCAAATATCACTTTGCGAATTCCACAAGAACAGGCTTAGCGAGCGGCTTCTTCAGGTGGAAAGCTGTAACTCTGTGAGTGAATTCACAGAACACTAAGCAATTTCTCAGAAAGCTCCTTTCCAGATTTCATCTTTGGATTTTTCCTTTTTCACCATAGCCCTCTATGGGATCCAAACATCACTTTGCCAATTCCACAAGAACTGTATTAGCGAAAGGCTTCTTGAGGGAAAGCTGTAACTCTGTGAGATGATTTCACAGAACACAAAGAAGTTTCTCAGAAAGCTTCTTTCTCTTTGTTATCGGATGATATTTCCTTTGGCCCTATAGTCTTCAAAGGGATCCGAAATACCTGTTCTCAGATTCCACAGAAATAAGGCTAGCAAAGAGATCCACGAAATACAGAAGTAACTCTGTGAGTGTAAGTCACACATCACAAAGCAGATTCTCAGAACGCTTCTTTCCGGTTTTTCTGTGAGGATATTTTCTTTTTCACCATAGCCCTCTATCGGCTTCCAAATATCGCTTTGCGAATTCCAAAACAATAGGTTTAGCGAGCGGCTTCTTGAGGGGAAAGCTGTACCTCTGCGAGATGAATTGACAGAACACTAAGCAGTTTCTCAGAAAGCTTCTTTCCAGATTTCATCTGAGGATTTTTCCTTTTTCTCCGTAGCCCTCTATGGGCTTCCAAGTATCACTTTGCCAATTCCACAAGAACTGTCTTAGCGAAAGGCTTCTTGAGGGGAAAGCTGTAACTCTGTGAGATGATTTCACAGAACCCAAGAAGTTTCTCAGAAAGCTTCTTTCTGTTTGTTATCGGAGGATATTTCCTTTGGACCTATAGTCTTCAAAGGGATACGAAATATCTGTTCTCAGATTCCACAAAAATAAGGCTAGCAAACAGATCCACGAAATACAGATGTAACACTGTGAGTGGAAGTCAAACATCACAAAGTAGTTTCTCAGAAAGCTTCTTTTCAGTTTTTCTCTGAGGATATTTCCTTTTTCACGAGAACCCTCTAGGGGATTCTAATATCACTTTGCGAATTCCACAAGAACTGGCTTAGCGAGCGGCTTCTTCAGGGGAAAGCTGTAACTCTGTGAGATGAATTGACAGTACACTAAGCAGTTTCTCAGAGAGCTTCTTTCCAGATTTCATCTGAGGTTTTTTCCTTTCTCACCATAGCCCTCTCTGGGCTTCCAAATATCACTTTGCCATTTCCTCAAGAACTGTCTTAGCGAAATGCTTCTTGAGGGAAAGCTGTAAGTCTGTGAGATGATTTCACAGAACACAAAGAAGTTTCTCAGAAAGCTTCTTTCTCTTTGTTATCGGAGGATATTTCCTTTGGCCCTATAGTCTTCAAAGGGATCCGAAATTTCTGTACTCAGATTCCACAGAAATAAGGCTAGCAAAGAGATCCACGAAATACAGATGTAACTCTGTGAGTGGAAGTCACACATCACAAAGCAGGTTCTCAGAAAGCTTCTATCCAGTTTTTCTCTGAGGATATTTTCTTTTTCACCATAGCCCTCTATCGGCTTCCAAATATCACTTTGCGAATTCCACAATAATAGGGTTAGCGAGCGGCTTCTTGAGGGGAAAGCTGTACCTCTGTGAGATAAATTGACAGAACACTAAGCAGTTTCTCATAAAGCTTCTTTCCAGATTTCATCTGAGGATTTTTCCTTTTTCACCATAGCCCTCAATGGGCTTCCAAGTATCACTTTGCCAATTCCACAAGAACTCTCTTAGCGAAAGGCTTCTTGAGGGGGAAGCTGTAACTCTGTTAGATGATTTCACAGAACACAAAGAAGTTTCTCAGAAAGCTTATTTCTCTTTGTTATCGGAGGATATTTCCTTTGGCCCTATAGTCTTCAAAGGGATCCGAAATATCTGTTCTCAGATTCCACAGAAATAAGGCTAGCAAAGAGATCCACGAAATACAGATGTAACTCTGTGAGTGGAAGTCACACTTCACAAAGCAGTTTCTCAGAAAGCGTCTTACCAGTTTTTCTCTGAGGATATTTCCTTTTTCACCTTAGCCCTCTATGGGCTTCCAAATATCACTTTGCGAATTCCACAAGAACAGGCTTAGCGAGCGGCTTCTACAGGGGAAAGCTGTAACTCTGTGAGATGAATTGACAGTACACTAAGCAGTTTCTCAGAAAGCTTCTTTCCAGATTTCATCTGAGGATTTTTTCTTTTTCACCATAGCCCTCTATGGGCTTCAAAATATCACTTCTCCAGTTCCACAAAAACTGTCTTATAGAAAGGCTTCTTCAAGGGAAAGCTGTAACTATGAGAGATGATATCACAGCACACAAAGAAGTTTCTCAGAAAGCTTCTTTCTCTTTGTTATCGGAGGATATTTCCTTTGGCCCTATAGTCTTCAAAGGGATGCGAAATATCTGTTCTCAGATTCCACAGAAATAAGGCTAGCAAAGAGATCCACAAAACACAGATGTAACTCTGTGAGTGGAAGTCACACATCACAAAGCAGTTTCTCAGAAAGCTTCTTTCCAGTTTTTCTCTGAGGATATTTTCTTTTTCACCATAGCCCTCTATCGGCTTCCAAATATCACTTTGCCAATTCCACAAGAACAGGCTTAGCAAGCGGCTTCTTGAGGGGAAAGCTATAACTCTGTGAGTTGAATTGACAGAACACTAAGTAGTTTAACAGAAAGCTTCTTTCCAGATTTCATCTGAGGATTTTTCCTTTTTCACCATAGCCCTATATTGGATTCGAAATATCAATTTTCCAATCTTCACAAGAACTGTCTTAGCGAAAGGCTTCCTGAGGGAATGCTGTAACTCTGTGAGATGATTTCACAGAACACAAAGAAGATTCTCAGAAAGCTTCTTTCTCTTTGTTATCGGAGGATAACAAAGAGATCCAGGAAATACAGATGTAACTCTTTGAGATGAATTAACAGAACACTAAGTAGTTTCTCAGAAAGCTTCTTTCCAGATTTCATCAGAGGATATTTCCTTTTTCACCATAGCCCTCTATGGGCTTCCAAATATCACTTTGCCAATTCCACAAGAACTGTCTTAACGAAAGGCTTCTTGAGGGGAAAGCTGTAACTCCGTGAGATGATTTCACAGAAAACTAAGAAGTTTCACAGGAAGCTTCTTTCTGTTTGTTATCGGAGGATATTTCCTTTGGCCCTTTAGTCTTCAAAGGTTTCCGAAATATCTGTTCTCAGATTCCACAGAAACAAGGCTAGCAAAGAGATCTAAGAAATACAGATGTAACTCTTTGAGATGAATTGACAGAACACTAAGCAGTTTCTCAGAAAGCTTCTTTCCAGATTTCATCTGAGGATATTTCCTTTTTCACCATAGCCCTCTATGGGCTACCAAATATCACTTTGACAATTCCACAAGAACTGTCTTAGCGAAAGGCTTCTTGAGGGGAAAGCTGTAACTCTGTGAGATGATTTCACAGAACACAAAGAAGTTTCTCAGAAAGCTTCTTTCTCTTTGTTATCGGAGGATATTTCCTATGGCCATATAGTCTTCAAAGGGATCCGAAATATCGGTTCTCAGATTCCACAGAAATAAGTCTAACAAAGAGATCCACGAAATACAGATGTAACTCTGTGAGATGAATTAACAGAACACTAAGCAGTTTCTCAGAAAGCTTCTTTCCAGATTTCATCTGAGGATATTTTCTTTTTCACCATAGCCCTCTATGGGCTTCCAAATATCACTTTGCCAAGTCCAAAAGAACTGTCTTAGCGAAAGGCTTCTTGAGGGGAAAGCTGTAACTCTGTGAGATGATTTCACAGAACACAAAGAAGTTTCTCAGAAAGCTTCTTTCTCTTTGTTATCGGAGGATATTTCCTTTGGCCCTATAGTCTTCAAACGGATCCGAAATATCTGTTCTCAGATTCCACAGAAATAAGGCTAGCAGAGAGATCCACGAAATACAGATGTAACTCTGTGAGGTGAATTAACAGAACACAAAGCAGTTTCTCAGAAAGCTTCTTTCCAGATTTCATCTGAGGATATTTCCTTTTTCGCCATAGCCCTCTATGATCTTCCCAATATCACTTTGCCAATTCCACAAGAACCGTCTCAGCAAAAGGCTTCTTGAGGGGAAAGTTGTAACTCTGTGAGATGATTTCACAGCACACAAAGAAGTTTCTCAGAAAGCTTCTTTCTCTTTGTTATCGGAGGATATTTCCTTTGGCCCTATAGTCTTCAAAGGGATCCGATATATCTGATCTCAGATTCCACAAAAATAAGGCTAGCAAAGAGATCCACGAAATACAGATGTAACTCTGTGAGGTGAATTGACAGAACACTAAGCAGTTTCTCAGAAAGCTTCTTTCCAGATTTCATCTGAGGATATTTCCTTTTTCACCATAGCCCTCTACGAGCTTCCATATATCACTTTGTCTATTCCACAAGAACTTTCTTAGCGAAAGGCTTCTTGAGGGGAAAGCTGTAACTCGGTGAGATGTATTCACAGAACACAAAGAAGTTTCTCAGGAAGCTTCTTTCTCTTTGTTATAGGAGGATATTTCCTTTGTCCCTGTAGTCTTCAAAGGGATCAGAAATATCTGTTTTCAGATTCCACAGAAATAAGGCTAGCAAAGAGATCCACGAAATACAGATGTAACTCTGTGAGATGAATTAACAGAACACTAAGCATTTTCTCAGAAAGCTTCTTTCCAGATTTCAGCTGAGGATATTTCCTTTTTCACCATAGCCCTCTATGGGCCTCCAAATATCACTTTGCCAATACCACAAGAACTGTCTTAGCGAAAGGCTTCTTGAGGGGAAAGCTGTAACTCTGTGAGATGATTTCACAGAACACAAAGAAGTTTCTCAGAAAGCTTCTTTCTCTTTGTTATCGGAGGATATTTCCTTTGGCCGTATAGTATTCAAAGGTAACCGAAATATCTGTTCTCAGATTCCCCAGAAATAAGGCTAGCAAAGAGATCCACGAAATACAGATGTAACTCTGTGAGATGAATTAACAGAACACTAAGCAGTTTCTCAGAAAGCTTCTTTCCAGATATCATCTGAGGATATTTCCTTTCTCACCAAAGCCCTCTATGGGCTTCCAAATATCACTTTGCCAATTCCTCAAGAACTGTCTTAGCGAAAGGCTTCTTGAGGGGAAAGCTGTAACTCTGTGAGATGATTTCATGGAACACAAAGAAGTTTCTCAGAAACCTTCTTTCTCTTTGTTATCGGAGGATATTTCCTTTGGCCCTATAGTCTTCAAAGGGATCCGAAATATCTGTTCTCAGATTCCACAGAAATAAGGCTAGCAAAGTGATCCACGAAATGCAGATGTAACTCTGTGAGATGAATTAACAGAACATTAAGCAGTTTCTCGGAAAGCTTCTTTCCAGATTTCATCTGAGGATATTTCCTTTTTCACCATTGCCCTCTATGGGCTTCCAAATATCACTTTGCCAATTCCACAAGAACTGTCTTAGCAAAAGGCTTCTTGAGGGGAGAGCTGTAACTCTGTGAGATGATTTCACAGAACACAAAGAAGTTTCTCAGAAAGCTTCTTTCTCTTTGTTATCGGAGGATATTTCCTTTGGCCCTATAGTCTTCAAAGGGATCCGAAATATCTGTTCTCAGATTCCACAGAAATAAGGCTTGCTAAGAGATCCAGGAAATACAGATGTAACTCTTTGATTGAATTAACAGAACACTAAGTAGTTTCTCAGAAAGCTTCTTTCGAGATTTCATCTGAGGATATTTCCTTTTTCACCATAGCCCTCTATGGGCTTCCAAATATCACTTTGCCAATTCCACAAGAACTGTCTTAGCGAAAGGCTTCTTGAGGGGAAAGCTGTAACTCTGTGAGATGATTTCACAGAACACAAAGAAGTTTCTCAGAAAGCTTCTTTCTGTTTGTTATCGGAGGATATTTCCTTTGGCCCTTTAGTCTTCAAAGGGTTCCGAATTATCTGTTCTCAGATTCCACAGAAATAAGGCTAGCAAAGAGATCTAAGAAATACAGATGTAACTCTTTGAGATGAATTGACACAACACTAAGCAGTTTCTCAGAAAGCTTCTTTCCAGATTTCATCTGAGGATATTTCCTTTTTCACCATAGCCCTCTATGGGCTTCCAAATATCACTTTGCCAATTCCACAAGAACTGTCTTAGCGAAAGGCTTCTTGAGGGGAAAGCTTTAACTCTGTGAGATGATTTCAAAGAACACAAAGAAGTTTCTCAGAAAGCTTCTTTCTCTTTGTTATCGGTGGATATTTCCTTTGGCCATATAGTCTTAAAAGGATCCGAAATATCTGTTCTCAGATTCCACAGAAATAAGTCTAACAAAGAGATCCACGAAATACAGATGTAACTCTGTGAGATGAATTAACAGAACACTAAGCAGTTTCTCAGAAAGCTTCTTTCCAGATTTCATCTGAGGATATTTCCTTTTTCACCATAGCCCTCTTTCGGATTCCAAATATCACTTTGCCAATTCCACAAGAACTGTCTTAGCGAAAGGCTTCTTGAGGGGAAAGCTGTAACTCTGTGAGATGATTTCACAGCACACAAAGAAGTTTCTCAGAAAGCTTCTTTCTCTTTGTTATCGGAGGATATTTCCTTTGGCCCTATAGTCTTCAAAGTGATCCGAAATATCTCTTCTCAGATTCCACAGAAATAAGGCTAGCCAAGAGATCCACGAAATACAGATGTAACTCTGTGAGATGAATTGACAGAACACTAAGCAGTTTCTCCGAAAGCTTCTTTCCAGATTTCATCTGAGGATATTTCCTTTTTCACCATAGCCCTCTATGGGCTTCCAAATATCACTTTGCCAATTCCACAAGAACTGTCTTAGCGAAAGGCTTCTTGAGGGGAAAGCTGTAACTCTGTGAGATGATTTCACAGAACACAAAGAAGTTTCTCAGAAAGCTTCTTTCTCTTTGTTATCAGAGGATAATTCCATTGGCCCTAGAGTCTTCAAAGGGATCCGAAATATCTGTTCTCAGATTCCACAGAAATAAGGCTAGCAAAGAGATCCACGAAATACAGATGTAACTCTGGGAGATGAATTAACAAAACACTAAGCGGTTTCTCAGAAAGTTCTTTCCAGATTTCATCTGAGCATATTTCCTTTTTCACCATAGCCCTCTAGGGACTTCCAAATATCACTTTGCCAATTCCACAAGAACTGTCTTAGCGAAAGGCTTCTTGAGGGGAAAGCTGTAACTCTGTTAGATGATTTCACAGAACACAAAGAAGTTTCTCAGAAAGCATCTTTCTCTTTGTTATCCGAGGATATTTACTTTGGCCCTATAGTCTTCAAAGGGATCCGAAATATCTGTTCTCAGATTCCACAGAAATAAGGCTAGCAAAGAGATCCACGAAATACAGATGTAACTCTGGGAGATGAATTAACAGAACACTAAGCGGTTTCCCAGAAAGCTTCTTTACAGGTTTCATGTGAGCATATTTCCTTTTTCACCATAGCCCTCTATGGGCTTCCAAATATCACTTTGCCAATTCCACAAGAACTGTCTTAGCGAAAGGCTTCTTGAGGGGAAAGCTGTAACTCTGTGAGATGATTTCACAGAACACAAAGAAGTTTCTCAGAAAGCATCTTTCTCTTTGTTATCGGAGGATATTTACTTTGGCCCTATAGTCTTTAAAGGGATCCGAAATATCTGTTTTCAGATTGCACAGAAATAAGGCTATCAAAGAGATCCACAAAATACAGATGTAACTCTGTGGGATAAATTAACAGATCACTAAGCAGTTTCTCAGAAAGCTTCTTTCCAGATTTCATCTGAGAATATTTCTTTTTCACCATAGCCCTCAATGAGCTTCCAAATATCACTTTGCCAATTCCACAGGACCTGTCTTAGCGAAAGGCTTCTTGAGGGGAAAGCTGTAACTCTGTGAGATGATTTCACAGCACAAAAAGAAGTTTCTGAGAAAGCTTCTTTCTCTTTGTTATCGGAGGATATTTCCTTTGGCCCTATAGTCTTCAAAGGGATCCGAAATATCTGTTCTCAGATTCCACAGAAATAAAGCTAGCAAAGAGATCCACGAAATACAGATGTAACTCTTTGAGATAAATTAACAGAACACTAAGCAGTTTCTCAGAAAGCTTCTTTCCAGATTTCATCTGAGGATATTTCCTTTTTCACCATAGCCCTCTATGGGCTTCCAAATATCACTTTGCCAATTCCACAAGAACTGTCTTAGCGAAAGGCTTCTTGAGGGGAAAGCTGTAACTCTGTGAGATGATTTCACAGAACACAAAGAAGTTTCTCAGAAAGCTTCTTTCTCTTGTTATCGGAGGATATTTCCTTTGGCCTTATAGTCTTCAAAGCCATCCGAAATATCTGTTCTCAGATTCCACAGAAATAAGGCTAGCAAAGAGATCCCCAAAATACAGATGTAACTCTGTGAGATGAATTAACAGAACACTAAGAAGTTTCTCAGAAAGCTTCTTTCCAGATTTCATCTGAGGATATTTCCTTTTTCACCATAGCCCTCTAGGAGCTTCCAAATAACACTTTGCCAATTCCACAAGAACTGTCTTAGCGAAAGGCTTCCTGAGGGGAAAGCTGTAACTCTGTGAGATGATTTCACAAACACAAAGAAGTTTCTCAGAAAGGTCCTTTCTCTTTGTTATCGGAGGATAATTCCTTTGACCCTATAGTCTTCAAAGGGATCCGAAATATCTGTTCTCAGATTCCACAGAAATAAGGCTAGCAAAGAGATCCACGAAATACAGATGTAACTCTGTGAGATGAATTAAAAGAACACTAAGCAGTTTCTCAGAAAGCTTCTTTCCAGATTTCATCTGAGGATATTTCCTTTCTCACCATAGCCATCTATGGGCCTCCAAATATCACTTTGCCAATTCCACAAGAACTGTCTTAACGAAAGGCTTCTTGAGGGGAAAGCTGTAACTCGGTGAGATGATTTCACAGAACACAAAGAAGTTTCTCAGAAACCTTCTTTCTCTTTGTTAACGGAGGATATTTCCTTTGGCCCTATAGTCTTCAAAGGGATCCGAAATATCTGTTCTCAGATTCCACAGAAATAAGGCTAGCAAAGAGATCCACGAAATACAGATGTAACTCTGTGAGATGAATTAACAGAACACTAAGCAGTTTCTCAGAAAGCTTCTTTCCAGATTTCATCTGAGGATATTTCCTTTTTCACCGTAGCCCTCTATGGGCTTCCAAATATCACTTTGCCAATTCCACAAGAACTGTCTTAGCGAAAGGCTTCTTGAGGGGAAAGCTGTAACTCTGAGAGATGATTTCACAGAACACAAAGAAGTTTTTCAGAAAGCTTCTTTCTCTTTGTTATCGGAGGATATTTCCTTTCTCCCCATAGTCTTCTAAGGGATCCGAAATATCTGTTCTCAGATTCCACAGAAATAAGGCTGGCTAAGAGATCCAGGAAATACAGATGTAACTCTTTGAGATGAATTAACAGAACACTAAGTAGTTTCTCAGAAAGCTTCTTTCCAGATTTCATCTGAGGATATTTCCTTTTTCACCACAGCCCGCTATGGGCTTCCAAATATTCCTTTGCCAATTCCACAAGAACTGTCTAAGCGAAAGGCTTCTTGAGGGGAAAGCTGTAACTCTGTGAGATGATTTCACAGAACACAAAGAAGTTTCTCAGAAAGCTTCTTTCTCTTTGTTATCGGAGGATATTTCCTTTGGCCCTATCGTATTCAAAGGGATCCGAAATATCTGTTCTCAGATTCCACAGAAATAAGGCTAGCAAAGAGATCCACGAAATACAGATGTAACTCTGTGAGATGAATTAACAGAACACTAAGAAGTTTCTCAGAAAGCTTCTTTCCGGATTTCATCTTAGGAAATTTCCTTTTTCACCATAGCCCTCTACGAGCTTCCAAATATCACTTTGCCAATTCCACAAGAACTGTCTTAGCGAAAGGCTTCTTGAGGGGAAAGCTGTAACTCTGTGAGATGATTTCACAGCACACATGGAAGTTTCTCAGAAAGTTTCTTTCTCTTTCTTATCGGAGGATATTTCCTTTGGCCCTATAGTCTTCAAAGGGATCCGAAATATCTGTTCTCAGATTCCACAGAAATAAGGCTAGCAAAGAGATCCACGAAATACAGATGTAACTCTGTGAGATGAATTTACAGAACACTAAGCAGTTTCTCAGAAAGCTTCTTTCCAGATTTCATCTGAGGATATTTCCTTTTTCACCATAGCCCTCTATGGGCTTCCAAATATCACTTTGCCAATTCCACAAGAACTGTCTTAGCGAAAGGCTTCTTGAGGGGAAAGCTGTAACTCTGTGAGATGATTTCACAGAACACAAAGAAGTTTCTCAGAAAGCTTCTTTCTCTTGTTATCGGAGGATATTTCCTTTGGCCCTATAGTCTTCAAAGCCATCCGAAATATCTGTTCTCAGATTCCACAGAAATAAGGCTAGCAAAGAGATCCCCAAAATACAGATGTAACTCTGTGAGATGAATTAACAGAACACTAAGAAGTTTCTCAGAAAGCTTCTTTCCAGATTTCATCTGAGGATATTTCCTTTTTCAGCATAGCCCTCTATGAGCTTCCAAATATCACTTTGCCAATTCCACAAGAACTGTCTTAGCGAAAGGCTTCCTGAGGGGAAAGCTGTAACTCTGTGAGATGATTTCAAAAACACAAAGAAGTTTCTCAGAAAGGTCCTTTCTCTTTGTTATCGGAGGATAATTCCTTTGGCCCTATAGTCTTCAAAGGGATCCGAAATATCTGTTCTCAGATTCCACAGAAATAAGGCTAGCAAAGAGATCCACGAAATACAGATGTAACTCTGTGAGATGAATTAAAAGAACACTAAGCAGTTTCTCAGAAAGCTTCTTTCCAGATTTCATCTGAGGATATTTCCTTTCTCACCATAGCCCTCTATGGGCCTCCAAATATCACTTTGCCAATTCCACAAGAACTGTCTTAGCGAAAGGCTACTTGAGGGGAAAGCTGTAACTCTGTGAGATGATTTCACAGAACACAAAGAAGTTTCTCAGAAAGCTTCTTTCTCTTTGTTATCAGAGGATATTTCCTATGGCCGTATAGTCTTCAAAGGCATCCGAAATATCTGTTCTCAGATTCCACAGAAATAAGGCTACCAAAGAGATCCACAAAATACAGATGTAACTTTGTGATGTGAACTGACAGAACACTAAGCAGTTTCTCAGAAAACTTCTTTCCAGATTTCATCTGAGGATATTTGCTTTTTCATCATAGCCCTCTATGGGCTTCCAAATATCACTTTGCCAATTCCCCAAGAACTGTCTTAGCGAAAGGCTTCTTGAGGGGAAAGCTGTAACTCTGTGAGATGATTTCACAGAACACAAAGAAGTTTCTCAGAAAGCTTCTTTCTCTTTGTTATCGGTGGATATTTCCTTTGGCCCTATAGTCTTCAAAGGGATCCGAAATATCTGTTCTCAGATTCCACAGAAATAAGGCTAGCAAAGAGATCCACGAAATACAGATGTAACTCTGTGAGATGAATTGACAGAACACTGAGCAGTATCTCAGAAAGCTTCTTTCCAGATTTCATCTGAGGATATTTCCTTTTTCACCATAGCCTTCTATGGGCTTCCAAATATCACTTTGCCAATTCCACAAGAACTGTCTTAACGAAAGGCTTCTTGAGGGGAAAGCTGTAACTCGGTGAGATGATTTCACAGAACACAAAGAAGTTTCTCAGAAACCTTCTTTCTCTTTGTTAACGGAGGATATTTCCTTTGGCCCTATAGTCTTCAAAGGGATCCGAAATATCTGTTCTCAGATTCCACAGAAATAAGGCTAGCAAAGAGATCCACGAAATGCAGATGTAACTCTGTGAGATGAATTAACAGAACATTAAGCAGTTTCTCGGAAAGCTTCTTTCCAGATTTCATCTGAGGATATTTCCTTTTTCACCATTGCCCTCTATGGGCTTCCAAATATCACTTTGCCAATTCCACAAGAACTGTCTTAGCAAAAGGCTTCTTGAGGGGAGAGCTGTAACTCTGTGAGATGATTTCACAGAACACAAAGAAGTTTCTCAGAAAGCTTCTTTCTCTTTGTTATCGGAGGATATTTCCTTTGGCCCTATAGTCTTCAAAGGGATCCGAAATATCTGTTCTCAGATTCCACAGAAATAAGGCTTGCTAAGAGATCCAGGAAATACAGATGTAACCCTTTGATTGAATTAACAGAACACTAAGTAGTTTCTCAGAAAGCTTCTTTCCAGATTTCATCTGAGGATATTTCCTTTTTCACCATAGCCCTCTATGGGCTTCCAAATATCACTTTGCCAATTCCACAAGAACTGTCTTAGCGAAAGGCTTCTTGAGGGGAAAGCTGTAACTCTGTGAGATGATTTCACAGAACACAAAGAAGTTTCTCAGAAAGCTTCTTTCTGTTTGTTATCGGAGGATATTTCCTTTGGCCCTTTAGTCTTCAAAGGGTTCCGAATTATCTGTTCTCAGATTCCACAGAAATAAGGCTAGCAAAGAGATCTAAGAAATACAGATGTAACTCTTTGAGATGAATTGACACAACACTAAGCAGTTTCTCAGAAAGCTTCTTTCCAGATTTCATCTGAGGATATTTCCTTTTTCACCATAGCCCTCTATGGGCTTCCAAATATCACTTTGCCAATTCCACAAGAACTGTCTTAGCGAAAGGCTTCTTGAGGGGAAAGCTTTAACTCTGTGAGATGATTTCAAAGAACACAAAGAAGTTTCTCAGAAAGCTTCTTTCTCTTTGTTATCGGTGGATATTTCCTTTGGCCATATAGTCTTAAAAGGATCCGAAATATCTGTTCTCAGATTCCACAGAAATAAGTCTAACAAAGAGATCCACGAAATACAGATGTAACTCTGTGAGATGAATTAACAGAACACTAAGCAGTTTCTCAGAAAGCTTCTTTCCAGATTTCAACTGAGGATATTTCCTTTTTCACCATAGCCCTCTTTCGGATTCCAAATATCACTTTGCCAATTCCACAAGAACTGTCTTAGCGAAAGGCTTCTTGAGGGGAAAGCTGTAACTCTGTGAGATGATTTCACAGCACACAAAGAAGTTTCTCAGAAAGCTTCTTTCTCTTTGTTATCGGAGGATATTTCCTTTGGCCCTATAGTCTTCAAAGTGATCCGAAATATCTCTTCTCAGATTCCACAGAAATAAGGCTAGCCAAGAGATCCACGAAATACAGATGTAACTCTGTGAGATGAATTGACAGAACACTAAGCAGTTTCTCCGAAAGCTTCTTTCCAGATTTCATCTGAGGATATTTCCTTTTTCACCATAGCCCTCTATGGGCTTCCAAATATCACTTTGCCAATTCCACAAGAACTGTCTTAGCGAAAGGCTTCTTGAGGGGAAAGCTGTAACACTGTGAGATGATTTCACAGAACACAAAGAAGTTTCTCAGAAAGCTTCTTTCTCTTTGTTATCAGAGGATAATTCCATTGGCCCTAGAGTCTTCAAAGGGATCCGAAATATCTGTTCTCAGATTCCACAGAAATAAGGCTAGCAAAGAGATCCACGAAATACAGATGTAACTCTGGGAGATGAATTAACAAAACACTAAGCGGTTTCTCAGAAAGTTCTTTCCAGATTTCATCTGAGCATATTTCCTTTTTCACCATAGCCCTCTAGGGACTTCCAAATATCACTTTGCCAATTCCACAAGAACTGTCTTAGCGAAAGGCTTCTTGAGGGGAAAGCTGTAACTCTGTTAGATGATTTCACAGAACACAAAGAAGTTTCTCAGAAAGCATCTTTCTCTTTGTTATCCGAGGATATTTACTTTGGCCCTATAGTCTTCAAAGGGATCCGAAATATCTGTTCTCAGATTCCACAGAAATAAGGCTAGCAAAGAGATCCACGAAATACAGATGTAACTCTGGGAGATGAATTAACAGAACACTAAGCGGTTTCTCAGAAAGCTTCTTTACAGGTTTCATGTGAGCATATTTCCTTTTTCACCATAGCCCTCTATGGGCTTCCAAATATCACTTTGCCAATTCCACAAGAACTGTCTTAGCGAAAGGCTTCTTGAGGGGAAAGCTGTAACTCTGTGAGATGATTTCACAGAACACAAAGAAGTTTCTCAGAAAGCATCTTTCTCTTTGTTATCGGAGGATATTTACTTTGGCCCTGTAGTCTTTAAAGGGATCCGAAATATCTGTTTTCAGATTGCACAGAAATAAGGCTATCAAAGAGATCCACAAAATACAGATGTAACTCTGTGGGATAAATTAACAGAACACTAAGCAGTTTCTCAGAAAGCTTCTTTCCAGATTTCATCTGAGAATATTTCTTTTTCACCATAGCCCTCAATGAGCTTCCAAATATCACTTTGCCAATTCCACAGGACCTGTCTTAGCGAAAGGCTTCTTGAGGGGAAAGCTGTAACTCTGTGAGATGATTTCACAGCACACAAAGAAGTTTCTGAGAAATCTTCTTTCTCTTTGTTATCGGAGGATATTTCCTTTGGCCCTATAGTCTTCAAAGGGATCCGAAATATCTGTTCTCAGATTCCACAGAAATAAAGCTAGCAAAGAGATCCACGAAATACAGATGTAACTCTTTGAGATGAATTAACAGAACACTAAGCAGTTTCTCAGAAAGCTTCTTTCCAGATTTCATCTGAGGATATTTCCTTTTTCACCATAGCCCTCTATGGGCTTCCAAATATCACTTTGCCAATTCCACAAGAACTGTCTTAGCGAAAGGCTTCTTGAGGGGAAAGCTGTAACTCTGTGAGATGATTTCACAGAACACAAAGAAGTTTCTCAGAAAGCTTCTTTCTCTTGTTATCGGAGGATATTTCCTTTGGCCTTATAGTCTTCAAAGCCATCCGAAATATCTGTTCTCAGATTACACAGAAATAAGGCTAGCAAAGAGATCCCCAAAATACAGATGTAACTCTGTGAGATGAATTAACAGAACACTAAGAAGTTTCTCAGAAAGCTTCTTTCCAGATTTCATCTGAGGATATTTCCTTTTTCACCATAGCCCTCTAGGAGCTTCCAAATATCACTTTGCCAATTCCACAAGAACTGTCTTAGCGAAAGGCTTCCTGAGGGGAAAGCTGTAACTCTGTGAGATGATTTCACAAACACAAAGAAGTTTCTCAGAAAGGTCCTTTCTCTTTGTTATCGGAGGATAATTCCTTTGGCCCTATAGTCTTCAAAGGGATCCGAAATATCTGTTCTCAGATTCCACAGAAATAAGGCTAGCAAAGAGATCCACGAAATACAGATGTAACTCTGTGAGATGAATTAAAAGAACACTAAGCAGTTTCTCAGAAAGCTTCTTTCCAGATTTCATCTGAGGATATTTCCTTTCTCACCATAGCCCTCTATGGGCCTCCAAATATCACTTTGCCAATTCCACAAGAACTGTCTTAACGAAAGGCTTCTTGAGGGGAAAGCTGTAACTCGGTGAGATGATTTCACAGAACACAAAGAAGTTTCTCAGGAACCTTCTTTCTCTTTGTTAACGGAGGATATTTCCTTTGGCCCTATAGTCTTCAAAGGGATCCGAAATATCTGTTCTCAGATTCCACAGAAATAAGGCTAGCAAAGAGATCCACGAAATACAGATGTAACTCTGTGAGATGAATTAACAGAACACTAAGCAGTTTCTCAGAAAGCTTCTTTCCAGATTTCATCTGAGGATATTTCCTTTTTCACCGTAGCCCTCTATGGGCTTCCAAATATCACTTTGCCAATTCCACAAGAACTCTCTTAGCGAAAGGCTTCTTGAGGGGAAAGCTGTAACTCTGAGAGATGATTTCACAGAACACAAAGAAGTTTTTCAGAAAGCTTCTTTCTCTTTGTAATCGGAGGATATTTCCTTTCTCCCTATAGTCTTCTAAGGGATCCGAAATATCTGTTCTCAGATTCCACAGAAATAAGGCTGGCTAAGAGATCCACGAAATACAGATGTAACTCTTTGAGATGAATTAACAGAACACTAAGTAGTTTCTCAGAAAGCTTCTTTCCAGATTTCATCTGAGGATATTTCCTTTTTCACCACAGCCCGCTATGGGCTTCCAAATATCCCTTTGCCAATTCCACAAGAACTGTCTAAGCGAAAGGCTTCTTGAGGGGAAAGCTGTAACTCTGTGAGATGATTTCACAGAACACAAAGAAGTTTCTCAGAAAGCTTCTTTCTCTTTGTTATCGGAGGATATTTCCTTTGGCCCTATCGTATTCAAAGGGATCCGAAGTATCTGTTCTCAGATTCCACAGAAATAAGGCTAGCAAAGAGATCCACGAAATACAGATGTAACTCTGTGAGATGAATTAACAGAACACTAAGAAGTTTCTCAGAAAGCTTCTTTCCGGATTTCATCTTAGGAAATTTCCTTTTTCACCATAGCCCTCTACGAGCTTCCAAATATCACTTTGCCAATTCCACAAGAACTGTCTTAGCGAAAGGCTTCTTGAGGGGAAAGCTGTAACTCTGTGAGATGATTTCACAGCACACATGGAAGTTTCTCAGAAAGTTTCTTTCTCTTTCTTATCGGAGGATATTTCCTTTGGCCCTATAGTCTTCAAAGGGATCCGAAATATCTGTTCTCAGATTCCACAGAAATAAGGCTAGCAAAGAGATCCACGAAATACAGATGTAACTCTGTGAGATGAATTTACAGAACACTAAGCAGTTTCTCAGAAAGCTTCTTTCCAGATTTCATCTGAGGATATTTCCTTTTTCACCATAGCCCTCTATGGGCTTCCAAATATCACTTTGCCAATTCCACAAGAACTGTCTTAGCGAAAGGCTTCTTGAGGGGAAAGCTGTAACTCTGTGAGATGATTTCACAGAACACAAAGAAGTTTCTCAGAAAGCTTCTTTCTCTTTTTATCGGAGGATATTTCCTTTGGCCCTATAGTCTTCAAAGCCATCCGAAATATCTGTTCTCAGATTCCACAGAAATAAGGCTAGCAAAGAGATCCCCAAAATACAGATGTAACTCTGTGAGATGAATTAACAGAACACTAAGAAGTTTCTCAGAAAGCTTCTTTCCAGATTTCATCTGAGGATATTTCCTTTTTCAGCATAGCCCTCTATGAGCTTCCAAATATCACTTTGCCAATTCCACAAGAACTGTCTTAGCGAAAGGCTTCCTGAGGGGAAAGCTGTAACTCTGTGAGATGATTTCACAAACACAAAGAAGTTTCTCAGAAAGGTCCTTTCTCTTTGTTATCGGAGGATAATTCCTTTGGCCCTATAGTCTTCAAAGGGATCCGAAATATCTGTTCTCAGATTCCACAGAAATAAGGCTAGCAAAGAGATCCACGAAATACAGATGTAACTCTGTGAGATGAATTAAAAGAACACTAAGCAGTTTCTCAGAAAGCTTCTTTCCAGATTTCATCTGAGGATATTTCCTTTCTCACCGTAGCCCTCTATGGGCCTCCAAATATCACTTTGCCAATTCCACAAGAACTGTCTTAGCGAAAGGCTACTTGAGGGGAAAGCTGTAACTCTGTGAGATGATTTCACAGAACACAAAGAAGTTTCTCAGAAAGCTTCTTTCTCTTTGTTATCAGAGGATATTTCCTATGGCCGTATAGTCTTCAAAGGCATCCGAAATATCTGTTCTCAGATTCCACAGAAATAAGGCTACCAAAGAGATCCACAAAATACAGATGTAACTTTGTGATGTGAACTGACAGAACACTAAGCAGTTTCTCAGAAAACTTCTTTCCAGATTTCATCTGAGGATATTTGCTTTTTCATCATAGCCCTCTATGGGCTTCCAAATATCACTTTGCCAATTCCCCAAGAACTGTCTTAGCGAAAGGCTTCTTGAGGGGAAAGCTGTAACTCTGTGAGATGATTTCACAGAACACAAAGAAGTTTCTCAGAAAGCTTCTTTCTCTTTGTTATCGGTGGATATTTCCTTTGGCCCTATAGTCTTCAAAGGGATCCGAAATATCTGTTCTCAGATTCCACAGAAATAAGGCTAGCAAAGAGATCCACGAAATACAGATGTAACTCTGTGAGATGAATTGACAGAACACTGAGCAGTTTCTCAGAAAGCTTCTTTCCAGATTTCATCTGAGGATATTTCCTTTTTCACCATAGCCTTCTATGGGCTTCCAAATATCACTTTGCCAATTCCACAAGAACTGTCTTAACGAAAGGCTTCTTTAGGGGAAAGCTGTAACTCGGTGAGATGATTTCACAGAACACAAAGAAGTTTCTCAGAAACCTTCTTTCTCTTTGTTAACGGAGGATATTTCCTTTGGCCCTATAGTCTTCAAAGGGATCCGAAATATCTGTTCTCAGATTCCACAGAAATAAGGCTAGCAAAGAGATCCACGAAATACAGATGTAACTCTGTGAGATGAATTTACAGAACACTAAGCAGTTTCTCAGAAAGCTTCTTTCCAGATTTCATCTGAGGATATTTCCTTTTTCACCATAGCCCTCTATGGGCTTCCAAATATCACTTTGCCAATTCCACAAGAACTGTCTTAGCGAAAGGCTTCTTGAGGGGAAAGCTGTAACTCTGTGAGATGATTTCACAGAACACAAAGAAGTTTCTCAGAAACCTTCTTTCTCTTTGTTATCGGAGGATATTTCCTTTGGCCCTATAGTCTTCAACGGGATCCGAAATATCTGTTCTCAGATTCCACAGAAATAAGGCTAGCAAAGAGATCCACGAAATGCAGATGTAACTCTCTGAGATGAGTTAACAGGACATTAAGCACATTCTCGGAAAGCTTCTTTCCAGATTTCATCTGAGGATATTTCCTTTTTCACCATTGCCCTCTATGGGCTTCCAAATATCACTTTGCCAATTCCACAAGAACTGTCTTAGCAAAAAGCTTCTTGAGGGGAAAGCTGTAACTCTGTGAGATGATTTCAGAGAACACAAAGAAGTTTCTCAGAAAGCTTCTTTCTCTTTGTTATCGGAGGATATTTCCTTTGGCCCTATAGTCTTAAAAGGGATCCGAAATATCTGTTCTCAGATTCCACAGAAATAAGGCTTGCTAAGAGACACACGAAATACAGATGTAACTCTTTGAGATGAATTAACAGAACACTAAGTAGTTTCTCAGAAAGCTTCTTTCCAGATTTCATCTGAGGATATTTCCTTTTTCACCATAGCCCTCTATGGGCTTCCAAATATCACTTTGCCAATACCACAAGAACTGTCTTAGCGAAAGGCTTCTTGAGGGGAAAGCTGTAACTCTGTGAGATGATTTCACAGAACACAAAGAAGTTTCTCAGAAAGCTTCTTTCTCTTTGTTATCGGAGGATATTTCCTTTGGCCGTATAGTATACAAAGGCAACCGAAATATCTGTTCTCAGATTCCACAGTAATAAGGCTATCAAAGAGATCCACGAAATACAGATGTAACTCTGTGAGATGAATTAACAGAACACTAAGCAGTTTCTCATAAAGCTTCTTTCCAGATATCATCTGAGGATATTTCCTTTCTCACCATAGCCCTCTATGGGCTTCCAAATATCACTTTGCGAATTCCACAAGAACTGTCTTAGCGAAAGGCTTCTTGAGGGGAAAGCTGTAACTCTGTGAGATGATTTCACAGAACACAAAGAAGTTTCCCAGAAACCTTCTTTCTCTTTGTTATCGGAGGATATTTCCTTTGGCCCTATAGTCTTCAAAGGGATCCGAAATATCTGTTCTCAGATTAGACAGAAATAAAGCTTGCTAAGAGATCCAGGAAATACAGATGTAACTCTTTGAGATGAATTAACAGAACACTAAGTAGTTTCTCAGAAAGCTTCTTTCCAGATTTCATCAGAGGATATTTCCTTTTTCACCATAGCCCTCTATGGGCTTCCAAATATCACTTTGCCAATTCCACAAGAACTGTCTTAGCGAAAGGCTTCTTGAGGGGAAAGCTGTAACTCTGTGAGATGATTTCACAGAACACTAAGAAGTTTCTCAGAAAGCTTCTTTCTGTTTGTTATCGGAGGATATTTCCTTTGGCCCTTTAGTCTTCAAAGGTTTCCGAAATATCTGTTCTCAGATTCCACAGAAATAAGGCTAGCAAAGAGATCTAAGAAATACAGATGTAACTCTTTGAGATGAATTGACACAACACTAAGCAGTTTCTGAGAAAGCTTCTTTCCATATTTCATCTGAGGATATTTCCTTTTTCACCATAGCCCTCTATGGGCTAGCAAATATCACTTTGCCAATTCCACAAGAACTGTCTTAGCGAAAGGCTTCTTGAGGGGAAAGCTGTAACTCTGTGAGATGATTTCACAGAACACAAAGAAGTTTCTCAGAAAGCTTCTTTCTCTTTGTTATCGGAGGATATTTCCTATGGCCATATAGTCTTCAAAGGGATCCGAAATATCGGTTCTCAGATTCCACAGAAATAAGTCTAACAAAGAGATCCACGAAATACAGATGTAACTCTGTGAGATGAATTAACAGAACACTAAGCAGTTTCTCAGAAAGCTTCTTTCCAGATTTCATCTGAGGATATTTCCTTTTTCACAATAGCCCTCTATGGGCTTCCAAATATCACTTTGCCAATTCCAAAAGAACTGTCTTAGCGAAAGGCTTCTTGAGGGGAAAGCTGTAACTCTGTGAGATGATTTCACAGAACACAAAGAAGTTTCTCAGAAAGCTTCTTTCTCTTTGTTATCGGAGGATATTTCCTTTGGCCCTATAGTCTTCAAACGGATCCGAAATATCTGTTCTCAGATTCCACAGAAATAAGGCTAGCAAAGAGATCCACGAAATACAGATGTAACTCTGTGAGGTGAATTAACAGAACAGAAAGCAGTTTCTCTGAAAGCTTCTTTCCAGATTTCATCTGAGGACATTTCCTTTTTCACCATAGCCCTCTATGATCTTCCCAATATCACTTTGCCAATTCCACAAGAACCGTCTCAGCAAAAGGCTTCTTGAGGGGAAATTTGTAACTCTGTGAGATGATTTCACAGCACACAAAGAAGTTTCTCAGAAAGCTTCTTTCTCTTTGTTATCGGAGGATATTTCCTTTGGCCCTATAGTCTTCAAAGGGATCCGAAATATCTGTTCTCAGATTCCACAAAAATAAGGCTAGCAAAGAGATCCACGAAATACAGATGTAACTCTGTGAGGTGAATTGACAGAACACTAAGCAGTTTCTCAGAAAGCTTCTTTCCAGATTTCATCTGAGGATATTTCCTTTTTCACCATAGCCCTCTATGAGCTTCCATATATCACTTTGTCAATTCCACAAGAACTTTCTTAGCGAAAGGCTTCTTGAGGGGAAAGCTGTAATTCCGTGAGATGTATTCACAGAACACAAAGAAGTTTCTCAGGAAGCTTCTTTCTCTTTCTTATAGGAGGATATTTCCTTTCTCCCTATAGTCTTCTAAGGGATCCGAAATATCTGTTCTCAGATTCCACAGAAATAAGGCTGGCTAAGAGATCCACGAAATACAGATGTAACTCTGTGAGATGAATTAACAGAACACTAAGCATTTTCTCAGAAAGCTTCTTTCCAGATTTCAGCTGAGGATATTTCCTTTTTCACCATAGCCCTCTATGGGCCTCCAAATATCACTTTGCCAATACCACAAGAACTCTCTTAGCGAAAGGCTTCTTGAGGGGAAAGCTGTAACTCTGTGAGATGATTTCACAGAACACAAAGTAGTTTCTCAGAAAGCTTCTTTCTCTTTGTTATCGGAGGATATTTCCTTTGGCCGTATAGTATTCAAAGGCAACCGAAATATCTGTTCTCAGATTCCACAGAAATAAGGCTAGCAAAGAGATCCACGAAATACAGATGTAACTCTGCGAGATGAATTAACAGAACACTAAGCAGTTTCTCAGAAAGCTTCTTTCCAGATATCATCTGAGGATATTTCCTTTCTCCCCAAAGCCCTCTATGGGCTTCCAAATATCACTTTGCCAATTCCACAAGAACTGTCTTAGCGAAAGGCTTCTTGAGGGGAAAGCTGTAACTCTGTGAGATGATTTCACGGAACACAAAGAAGTTTCTCAGAAACCTTCTTTCTCTTTGTTATCGGAGGATATTTCCTTTGGCCCTATAGTCTTCAAAGGGATCCGAAATATCTATTCTCAGATTCCACAGAAATAATGCTAACAAAGAGATCCACGAAATGCAGATGTAACTCTGTGAGATGAATTAACAGAACATTAAGCAGTTTCTCGGAAAGCTTCTTTCCAGATTTCATCTGAGGATATTTCCTTTTTCACCATTGCCCTCTATGGGCTTCCAAATATCACTTTGCCAATTCCACCAGAACTGTCTTAGCAAAAGGCTTCTTGAGGGGAGAGCTGTAACTCTGTGAGATGATTTCACAGAACACAAAGAAGTTTCTCAGAAAGCTTCTTTCTCTTTGTTATCGGAGGATATTTCCTTTGGCCCTATAGTCTTCAAAGGGATCCGAAATATCTGTTCTCAGATTCCACAGAAATAAGGCTTGCTAAGAGATCCAGGAAATACAGATGTAACTCTTTGATTGAATTAACAGAACACTAAGTAGTTTCTCAGAAAGCTTCTTTCCAGATTTCATCTGAGGATATTTCCTTTTTCACCATAGCCCTCTATGGGCTTCCAAATATCACTTTGCCAATTCCACAAGAACTGTCTTAGCGAAAGGCTTCTTGAGGGGAAAGCTGTAACTCTGTGAGATGATTTCACAGAACACAAAGAAGTTTCTCAGAAAGCTTCTTTCTGTTTGTTATCGGAGGATATTTCCTTTGGCCCTTTAGTCTTCAAAGGGTTCCGAATTATCTGTTCTCAGTTTCCACAGAAATAAGGCTAGCAAAGAGATCTAAGAAATACAGAAGTAACTCTTTGAGATGAATTGACACAACACTAAGCAGTTTCTCAGAAAGCTTCTTTCCAGATTTCATCTGAGGATATTTCCTTTTTCACCATAGCCCTCTATGGGCTCCCAAATATCACTTTGCCAATTCCACAAGAACTGTCTTAGCGAAAGGCTTCTTGAGGGGAAAGCTTTAACTCTGTGAGATGATTTCAAAGAACACAAAGAAGTTTCTCAGAAAGCTTCTTTCTCTTTGTTATCGGAGGATATTTCCTTTGGCCATATAGTCTTCAAAGGATCCGAAATATCTGTTCTCAGATTCCACAGAAATAAGTCTAACAAAGAGATCCACGAAATACAGATGTAACTCTGTGAGATGAATTAACAGAACACTAAGCAGTTTCTCAGAAAGCTTCTTTCCAGATTTCATCTGAGGATATTTCCTTTTTCACCATAGCCCTCTATAGGATTCCAAATATCACTTTGCCAATTCCACAAGAACTGTCTTAGCGAAAGGCTTCTTGAGGGGAAAGCTGTAACTCTGTGAGATGATTTCACAGCACACAAAGAAATTTCTCAGAAAGCTTCTTTCTCTTTGTTATCGGAGGATATTTCCTTTTGCCCTATAGTCTTCAAAGGGATCCGAAATATCTCTTCTCAGATTCCACAGAAATAAGGCTAGCCAAGAGATCCACGAAATACAGATGTAACTCTGTGAGTGGAAGTCACACATCACAGAGCAGTTTCTCAGAAAGCTTCTTTCCAGATTTCATTTGAGGATATTTCCTTTTTCACCATAGCCCTCAACGGGATTCCAAATATCACTTTGCCAATTCCACAAGAACTGTCTTAGTGAAAGGCTTCCTAGGGGAAAGCTGTAACTCTGTGAGACGATTTCACAGAACACAAAGAAGTTTCTCAGAAAGCTTCTTTCTCTTTGTTATCGGAGGATATTTCCTTTGGCCCTATAGTCTTCAAAGGGATCCGAAATATCTGTTCTCAGATTCCACAGAAATAAGGCTAGCAAAGATACTCACGAAATTCAGATGTAACTCTGTGATTGGAAGTCAGAGAACACTAAGGAGTTTCTCAGAAAGCTTCTTTCCAGATTTCTTCTGAGAATATCTCCTTTTTCACCATAGCAATCTATGGGCTTCCAAATATCACTTTGCCAATTCTAAAAGAACTGACTTAGCGAAAGGCTTCTTGAGGGGAAAGCTGTGACTCTGTGAGATGATTTCACAGAACACAAAGAAGTTTCTCAGAAAGCTTCTTTCTCTTTGTTATCTGAGAATATTTCCTTTAGCCCTATAGTCTTCAAAGGGATCCGAAATATCTGTTCTCAGATTCCACAGAAATAAGGCTAGCAAAGAGATCCACGAAATATAGATACAACTCTGTGAGATAAATTAACAGAACACTAAGCAGTTTCTCAGAAAGCGTCTTTCCAGATATCATCTGAGGATATTTCCTTTTTCACGATAGGCCTCTATGGCTTCCAAATATCTCTTTGCCAATTCCACAAGAACTGTCTTAGCGAAAGGCTTCTTGAGGGGAAAGCTGTAACTCTGTGATATGATTTCTCAGAACACAAAGAAGTTTCTCAGAAAGCATCTTTCTCTTTATTTTCGGAGGATATTTCCTTTGGCCCTATAGTCTTCAAAGGGATCCGAAATATCTCTTCTCAGATTCCACAGAAATAAGGCTAGCAAAGAGATCCACGAAATACAGATGTAACTCCGTGAGATGAATTAACAGAACACTAAGCAGTTTCTCAGAAAGCTTCTTTCCAGATTTCGTCTGAGGATATTTCCTTTTTCACCATAGCCCTCTATGGATTTCCAAATATCACTTGGCCAATTCCACAAGAACTGTTTTAGCAAAAGGCTTCTTGAGGGGAAAGCTGTAACTCTGTGAGATGATTTCACAGAACACAAAGAAGTTTCCCAGAAAGCTTCTTTCTCTTTGTTATCGGAGAATATTTCCTTTGGCCCTATAGTCTTCAAAGGGATCCGAAATATCTGTTCTCAGATTCCACAGAAATAAGGCTAGCAAAGAGATCCACGAAATACAGATGTAACTCTGTGAGTGGAAGTCAGAGAACACTAAGCGGGTTCTCAGAAAGCGTCTTTCCGGATTTCATCTGAGGATATTTCCTTTTTCACCATAGCCCTCCATGGGCTTCCAAATATCACTTTGCCAATTGCACAAAAACTGTTTTAGCGAAAGTCTTCTTGAGGGCAAAGCTGTAACTCTGTGAGATGATTTCACAGAACACAAAGAAGATCCTCATAAAGCTTCTTTCTCTTTGTTATCGGAGGATATTTCCTTGGGCCCTATAATCTTCAAAGGGATCCGAAATATCTGTTCTCAGATTCCACAGAAATAAGGCTAGCAAAGAGATTCACGAAATACAGATGAACTCTGTGAGTAGAAGTAAGAGAACACTAAGTAGTTTCTCAGAAAGCTTCTTTTCAGATTTCATCTGAGGATATTTCCTTTTTCAACATAGCCCTCTATGAGCTTCCAAATATCACTTTGCCAATTCCACAAGAACTGTCTTAGGTAAAGGCTTCTTGAGGGGAAAGCTATAACTCTGTGAGATGATTGCACAGAACACAAAGAAGTTTCTCAGAAAGCTTCTTTCTCTTTGTTATCTGAGAATATTTCCTTTGGCCCTATAGTATTCAAAGGGATCCGAAATATCTGTTTTCAGATTCCACAGAAATAAGTCCAGCAAAGAGATCCAGGAAATACAGATGTAACTCTTTGAGATGAATTAACAGAACACTAAGTAGTTTCTCAGAAAGCTTCTTTCCAGATTTCATCTGAGGATATTTCCTTTTTCACCATAGCCCTCTATGGGCTTCCAAATATCACTTTGCGAATACCACAAAAACTGTCTTAGCGAAAGGCTTCTTGAGGGGAAAGTTGTAACTCTGTGAGATGATTTCACAGAACACAAAGAAGTTTCTCAGAAAGCTTCTTTCTCTTTGTTATCGGAGGATATTTCCTTTGGCCGTATAGTATTCAAAGGCAACCGAAATATCTGTTCTCAGATTCCACAGTAATAAGGCTATCAAAGAGATCCACGAAATACAGATGTAACTCTGTGAGATGAATTAACAGAACACTAAGCAGTTTCTCAGAAAGCTTCTTTCCAGATATCATCTGAGGATATTTCCTTTCTCACCATAGCCCTCTATGGGCTTCCAAATATCACTTTGCCAATTCCACAAGAACTGTCTTAGCGAAAGGCTTCTTGAGGGGAAAGCTGTAACTCTGAGAGATGATTTCACAGAACACAAAGAAGTTTCTCAGAAAGCTTCTTTCTCTTTGTTATCGGAGGATATTTCCTTTCTCCCTATAGTCTTCTAAGGGATCCGAAATATCTGTTCTCAGATTCCACAGAAATAAGGCTGGCTAAGAGATCCACGAAATACAGATGTAACTCTTTGAGATGAATTAACAGAACACTAAGTAGTTTCTCAGAAAGCTTCTTTCCAGATTTCATCTGAGGATATTTCCTTTTTCACCACAGCCCGCTATGGGCTTCCAAATATCCCTTTGCCAATTCCACAAGAACTGTCTAAGCGAAAGGCTTCTTGAGGGGAAAGCTGTAACTCTGTGAGATGATTTCACAGAACACAAAGAAGTTTCTCAGAAAGCTTCTTTCTCTTTGTTATCGGAGGATATTTCCTTTGGCCCTATCGTATTCAAAGGGATCCGAAATATCTGTTCTCAGATTCCACAGAAATAAGGCTAGCAAAGAGATCCACGAAATACAGATGTAACTCTGTGAGATGAATTAACAGATCACTAAGCAGTTTCTCAGAAAGCTTCTTTCCATATTTCATCTTAGGAAATTTCCTTTTTCACCATAGCCCTCTACGAGCTTCCAAATATCACTTTGCCAATTCCACAAGAACTGTCTTAGCGAAAGGCTTCTTGAGGGGAAAGCTGTAACTCTGTGAGATGATTTCACAGCACACATGGAAGTTTCTCAGAAAGTTTCTTTCTCTTTGTTATCGGAGGATATTTCCTTTGGCCCTATAGTCTTCAAAGGGATCCGAAATATCTGTTCTCAGATTCCACAGAAATAAGGCTAGCAAAGAGATCCACGAAATACAGATGTAACTCTGTGAGATGAATTTACAGAACACTAAGCAGTTTCTCAGACAGCTTCTTTCCAGATTTCATCTGAGGATATTTCCTTTTTCACCATAGCCCTCTATGGGCTTCCAAATATCACTTTGCCAATTCCACAAGAACTGTCTTAGCGAAAGGCTTCTTGAGGGGAAAGCTGTAACTCTGTGAGATGATTTCACAGAACACAAAGAAGTTTCTCAGAAACCTTCTTTCTCTTTGTTATCGGAGGATATTTCCTTTGGCCCTATAGTCTTCAAAGGGATCCGAAATATCTGTTCTCAGATTCCACAGAAATAAGGCTAGCAAAGAGATCCATGAAATGCAGATGTAACTCTCTGAGATGAATTAACAGGACATTAAGCACATTCTCGGAAAGCTTCTTTCCAGATTTCATCAGAGGATATTTCCTTTTTCACCATTGCCCTCTATGGGCTTCCAAATATCACTTTGCCAATTCCACAAGAACTGACTTAGCAAAAAGCTTCTTGAGGGGAAAGCTGTAACTCTGTGAGATGATTTCACAGAACACAAAGAAGTTTCTCAGAAAGCTTCTTTCTGTTTGTTATCGGAGGATATTTCCTTTGGACCTATAGTCTTAAAAGGGATCCGAAATATCTGTTCTCAGATTCCACAGAAATAAGGCTAGCAAAGAGACACACGAAATACAGATGTAACTCTTTGAGATGAATTAACAGAACACTAAGTAGTTTCTCAGAAAGCTTCTTTCCAGATTTCATCTGAGGATATTTCCTTTTTCACCATAGCCCTCTATGGGCTTCCAAATATCACTTTGCCAATACCACAAGAACTGTCTTAGCGAAAGGCTTCTTGAGGGGAAAGCTGTAACTCTATGAGATGATTTCACAGAACACAAAGAAGTTTCTCAGAAAGCTTCTTTCTCTTTGTTATCGGAGGATATTTCCTTTGGCCGTATAGTATTCAAAGGCAACCGAAATATCTGTTCTCAGATTAGACAGAAATAAAGCTTGCTAAGAGATCCAGGAAATACAGATGTAACTCTGTGAGATGAATTAACAGAACACTAAGTAGTTTCTCAGAAAGCTTCTTTCCAGATTTCATCAGAGGATATTTCCTTTTTCACCATAGCCCTCTATGGGCTTCCAAATATCACTTTGCCAATTCCACAAGAACTGTCTTAGCGAAAGGCTTCTTGAGGGGAAAGCTGTAACTCTGTGAGATGATTTCACAGAACACTAAGAAGTTTCTCAGAAAGCTTCTTTCTGTTTGTTATCGGAGGATATTTCCTTTGGCCCTTTAGTCTTCAAAGGGTTCCGAAATATCTGTTCTCAGATTCCACAGAAATAAGGCTAGCAAAGAGATCTAAGAAATACAGATGTAACTCTTGGAGATGAATTGACAGAACACTAAGCAGTTTCTCAGAAAGCTTCTTTCCATATTTCATCTGAGGATATTTCCTTTTTCACCATAGCCCTCTATGGGCTACCAAATATCACTTTGCCAATTCCACAAGAACTGTCTTAGCGAAAGGCTTCTTGAGGGGAAAGCTGTAACTCTGTGAGATGATTTCACAGAACACAAAGAAGTTTCTCAGAAAGCTTCTTTCTCTTTGTTATCGGAGGATATTTCCTATGGCCATATAGTCTTCAAAGGGATCCGAAATATCGGTTCTCAGATTCCACAGAAATAAGTCTAACAAAGAGATCCACGAAATACAGAGGTAACTCTGTGAGATGAATTAACAGAACACTAAGCAGTTTCTCAGAAAGCTTCTTTCCAGATTTCATCTGAGGATATTTCCTTTTTCACCATAGCCCTCTATGGGCTTCCAAATATCACTTTGCCAATTCCAAAAGAACGGTCTTAGCGAAAGGCTTCTTGAGGGGAAAGCTGTAACTCTGTGAGATGATTTCACAGAACACAAAGAAGTTTCTCAGAAAGCTTCTTTCTCTTTGTTATCGGAGGATATTTCCTTTGGCCCTATAGTCTTCAAACGGATCCGAAATATCTGTTCTCAGATTCCACAGAAATAAGGCTAGCAAAGAGATCCACGAAATACAGATGTAACTCTGTGAGGCGAATTAACAGAACAGAAAGCAGTTTCTCAGAAAGCTTCTTTCCAGATTTCATCTGAGGATATTTCCTTTTTCACCATAGCCCTCTATGATCTTCCCAATATCACTTTGCCAATTCCACAAGAACCGTCTCAGCAAAAGGCTTCTTGAGGGGAAATTTGTAACTCTGTGAGATGATTTCACAGCACACAAAGAAGTTTCTCAGAAAGCTTCTTTCTCTTTGTTATCGGAGGATATTTCCTTTGGCCCTATAGTCTTCAAAGGGATCCGAAATATCTCTTCTCAGATTCCACAAAAATAAGGCTAGCAAAGAGATCCACGAAATACAGATGTAACTCTGTGAGGTGAATTGACAGAACACTAAGCAGTTTCTCAGAAAGCTTCTTTCCAGATATCATCTGAGGATATTTCCTTTCTCCCCAAAGCCCTCTATGGGCTTCCAAATATCACTTTGCCAATTCCACAAGAACTGTCTTAGCGAAAGGCTTCTTGAGGGGAAAGCTGTAACTCTGTGAGATGATTTCACGGAACACAAAGAAGTTTCTCAGAAACCTTCTTTCTCTTTGTTATCGGAGGATATTTCCTTTGGCCCTATAGTCTTCAAAGGGATCCGAAATATCTATTCTCAGATTCCACAGAAATAAGGCTAGCAAAGAGATCCACGAAATACAGATGTAACTCTGTGAGTGGAAATCAGAGAACACTAAGCGGTTTCTCAGAAAGCGTCTTTCCGGATTTCATCTGAGGATATTTCCTTTTTCACCATAGCCCTCCATGGGCTTCCAAATATCACTTTGCCAATTCCACAAAAACTTTCTTAGCGAAAGTCTTCTTGAGGGCAAAGCTGTAACTCTGTGAGATGATTTCACAGAACACAAAGAAGATCCTCAGAAAGCTTCTTTCTCTTTGTTATCGGAGGATATTTCCTTGGGCCCTATAATCTTCAAAGGGATCCGAAATATCTGTTCTCAGATTCCACAGAAATAAAGCTAGCAAAGAGATTCACGAAATACAGATGAACTCTGTGAGTAGAAGTAAGAGAACACTAAGTAGTTTCTCAGAAAGCTTCTTTTCAGATTTCATCTGAGGATATTTCCTTTTTCAACATAGCCCTCTATGAGCTTCCAAATATCACTTTGCCAATTCCACAAGAACTGTCTTAGGGAAAGGCTTCTTGAGGGGAAAGCTGTAACTCTGTGAGATGATTGCACAGAACACAAAGAAGTTTCTCAGAAAGCTTCTTTCTCTTTGTTATCTGAGAATATTTCCTTTGGCCCTATAGTATTCAAAGGGATCCGAAATATCTGTTCTCAGATTCCACAGAAATCAGTCTAGCAAAGAGATCCACGAAATACAGATGTAACTTTGTGAGATGAATTAACAGAACACTAAGCAGTTTCTCAGAAAGGTTCTTTCCAGATTTCATCTGAGGATATTTCCTTTTTCACCGTCGCCCTCAACGGGCTTCCAAATATCACTTTGACAATTCCACAAGAACTGTCTTAGCGAAAGGCTTCTTGAGGGGAAAGCTGTAACTCTGTGAGATGATTTCACAGATCAGAAAGAAGTTTCTCAGAAACTTCTTTCTCTTTGTTATCGGAGGATATTTCCTTTGGCCCTATAGTCTTCAAAGGGATCCGAAATATCTTTTCTCAGATTACACAGAAATAAGGCCAGCAAAGAGTTCCACTAAATACAGATGTAACTCTGTGAGTGGAAGTCACACATCACAGAGCAGTTTCTCAGAAAGCTTCTTACCAGATTTCATTTGAGGATATTTCCTTTTTCACCATAGCCCTCAACGGGATTCCAAATATCACTTTGCCAATTCCACAAGAACTGTCTTAGCGAAAGGCTTCCTAGGGGAAAGCTGTAACTCTGTGAGACGATTTCACAGAACACAAAGAAGTTTCTCAGAAAGCTTCTTTCTCTTTGTTATCGTAGGATATTTCCTTTGGCCCTCTATTCTTCAAAGGGATCCGAAATATCTGTTCTCAGATTCCACAGAAATAAGGCTAGCAAAGAGACCCACGAAAGCCAGATGTAACTCTGTGAGATGAATTAATAGAACACGAAGCAGTTTCTCAGAAAACTTCTTACCAGATTTCATCTGAGGATATTTCCTTTTTCAACCTAGCCCTCTATGGGCTTCCAAATATCACTTTGCCAATTCCACAAGAACTGTCTTAGCGAAAGGCTCCTTGAGGGGAAAGCTGTACCTCTGTGAGATGATTTCACAGAACACAAAGAAGTTTCTCAGAAAGATTCTTTCTCTTTGTTATCGGAGGATATTTCCTTTGGCCCTCTATTCTTCAAAGGGATCCGAAATATCTGTTCTCAGATTCCACAGAAATAAGGCTAGTAAAGAGATCCACGAAATACAGATGTAACTCTCTGAGATGAATTAACAGAACACTAAGCAGTTTCTCAGAAAGATTCTTTCCAGATTTCATCTGAGGATATTTCCTTTTTCACCATAGCCCTCTATGGGCTTCCAAATATCACTTTGCCAATTCCACAAGAACTGTCTCAGCGAAAGGCTTCTTCAGGGGAAAGCTGTAACTCTGTGAGATAATTTCACAGAACACAAAGAAGTTTCTCAGAAAGCTTCTTTCTCTTTGTTATCGGAGGATATTTCCTTTGGCCCTATAGTCTTCAAAGGGATCCGAAATATCTGTTCTCAGATTCCACAGAAATAAGGCTAGCAAAGAGATCCACGAAATACAGATGTAACTCTGTGAGTGGAAGTCAGAGAACACTAAGCGGGTTCTCAGAAAGCGTCTTTCCGGATTTCATCTGAGGATATTTCCTTTTTCACCATAGCCCTCCATGGGCTTCCAAATATCACTTTGCCAATTGCACAAAAACTGTTTTAGCGAAAGTCTTCTTGAGGGCAAAGCTGTAACTCTGTGAGATGATTTCACAGAACACAAAGAAGATCCTCAGAAAGCTTCTTTCTCTTTGTTATCGGAGGATATTTCCTTGGGCCCTATAATCTTCAAAGGGATCCGAAATATCTGTTCTCAGATTCCACAGAAATAAGGCTAGCAAAGAGATTCACGAAATACAGATGAACTCTGTGAGTAGAAGTAAGAGAACACTAAGTAGTTTCTCAGAAAGCTTCTTTTCAGATTTCACCTGAGGATATTTCCTTTTTCAACATAGCCCTCTATGAGCTTCCAAATATCACTTTGCCAATTCCACAAGAACTGTCTTAGGTAAAGGCTTCTTGAGGGGAAAGCTATAACTCTGTGAGATGATTGCACAGAACACAAAGAAGTTTCTCAGAAAGCTTCTTTCTCTTTGTTATCTGAGAATATTTCCTTTGGCCCTATAGTATTCAAAGGGATCCGAAATATCTGTTTTCAGATTCCACAGAAATAAGTCCAGCAAAGAGATCCAGGAAATACAGATGTAACTCTTTGAGATGAATTAACAGAACACTAAGTAGTTTCTCAGAAAGCTTCTTTCCAGATTTCATCTGAGGATATTTCCTTTTTCACCATAGCCCTCTATGGGCTTCCAAATATCACTTTGCGAATACCACAAAAACTGTCTTAGCGAAAGGCTTCTTGAGGGGAAAGTTGTAACTCTGTGAGATGATTTCACAGAACACAAAGAAGTTTCTCAGAAAGCTTCTTTCTCTTTGTTATCGGAGGATATTTCCTTTGGCCGTATAGTATTCAAAGGCAACCGAAATATCTGTTCTCAGATTCCACAGTAATAAGGCTATCAAAGAGATCCACGAAATACAGATGTAACTCTGTGAGATGAATTAACAGAACACTAAGCAGTTTCTCAGAAAGCTTCTTTCCAGATATCATCTGAGGATATTTCCTTTCTCACCATAGCCCTCTATGGGCTTCCAAATATCACTTTGCCAATTCCACAAGAACTGTCTTAGCGAAAGGCTTCTTGAGGGGAAAGCTGTAACTCTGAGAGATGATTTCACAGAACACAAAGAAGTTTCTCAGAAAGCTTCTTTCTCTTTGTTATCGGAGGATATTTCCTTTCTCCCTATAGTCTTCTAAGGGATCCGAAATATCTGTTCTCAGATTCCACAGAAATAAGGCTGGCTAAGAGATCCACGAAATACAGATGTAACTCTTTGAGATGAATTAACAGAACACTAAGTAGTTTCTCAGAAAGCTTCTTTCCAGATTTCATCTGAGGATATTTCCTTTTTCACCACAGCCCGCTATGGGCTTCCAAATATCCCTTTGCCAATTCCACAAGAACTGTCTAAGCGAAAGGCTTCTTGAGGGGAAAGCTGTAACTCTGTGAGATGATTTCACAGAACACAAAGAAGTTTCTCAGAAAGCTTCTTTCTCTTTGTTATCGGAGGATATTTCCTTTGGCCCTATCGTATTCAAAGGGATCCGAAATATCTGTTCTCAGATTCCACAGAAATAAGGCTAGCAAAGAGATCCACGAAATACAGATGTAACTCTGTGAGATGAATTAACAGATCACTAAGCAGTTTCTCAGAAAGCTTCTTTCCATATTTCATCTTAGGAAATTTCCTTTTTCACCATAGCCCTCTACGAGCTTCCAAATATCACTTTGCCAATTCCACAAGAACTGTCTTAGCGAAAGGCTTCTTGAGGGGAAAGCTGTAACTCTGTGAGATGATTTCACAGCACACATGGAAGTTTCTCAGAAAGTTTCTTTCTCTTTGTTATCGGAGGATATTTCCTTTGGCCCTATAGTCTTCAAAGGGATCCGAAATATCTGTTCTCAGATTCCACAGAAATAAGGCTAGCAAAGAGATCCACGAAATACAGATGTAACTCTGTGAGATGAATTTACAGAACACTAAGCAGTTTCTCAGACAGCTTCTTTCCAGATTTCATCTGAGGATATTTCCTTTTTCACCATAGCCCTCTATGGGCTTCCAAATATCACTTTGCCAATTCCACAAGAACTGTCTTAGCGAAAGGCTTCTTGTGGGGAAAGCTGTAACTCTAGGAGATGATTTCACAGAACACAAAGAAGTTTCTCAGAAACCTTCTTTCTCTTTGTTATCGGAGGATATTTCCTTTGGCCCTATAGTCTTCAAAGGGATCCGAAATATCTGTTCTCAGATTCCACAGAAATAAGGCTAGCAAAGAGATCCATGAAATGCAGATGTAACTCTCTGAGATGAATTAACAGGACATTAAGCACATTCTCGGAAAGCTTCTTTCCAGATTTCATCAGAGGATATTTCCTTTTTCACCATTGCCCTCTATGGGCTTCCAAATATCACTTTGCCAATTCCACAAGAACTGACTTAGCAAAAAGCTTCTTGAGGGGAAAGCTGTAACTCTGTGAGATGATTTCACAGAACACAAAGAAGTTTCTCAGAAAGCTTCTTTCTGTTTGTTATCGGAGGATATTTCCTTTGGACCTATAGTCTTAAAAGGGATCCGAAATATCTGTTCTCAGATTCCACAGAAATAAGGCTAGCAAAGAGACACACGAAATACAGATGTAACTCTTTGAGATGAATTAACAGAACACTAAGTAGTTTCTCAGAAAGCTTCTTTCCAGATTTCATCTGAGGATATTTCCTTTTTCACCATAGCCCTCTATGGGCTTCCAAATATCACTTTGCCAATACCACAAGAACTGTCTTAGCGAAAGGCTTCTTGAGGGGAAAGCTGTAACTCTGTGAGATGATTTCACAGAACACAAAGAAGTTTCTCAGAAAGCTTCTTTCTCTTTGTTATCGGAGGATATTTCCTTTGGCCGTATAGTATTCAAAGGCAACCGAAATATCTGTTCTCAGATTAGACAGAAATAAAGCTTGCTAAGAGATCCAGGAAATACAGATGTAACTCTGTGAGATGAACTAACAGAACACTAAGTAGTTTCTCAGAAAGCTTCTTTCCAGATTTCATCAGAGGATATTTCCTTTTTCACCATAGCCCTCTATGGGCTTCCAAATATCACTTTGCCAATTCCACAAGAACTGTCTTAGCGAAAGGCTTCTTGAGGGGAAAGCTGTAACTCTGTGAGATGATTTCACAGAACACTAAGAAGTTTCTCAGAAAGCTTCTTTCTGTTTGTTATCGGAGGATATTTCCTTTGGCCCTTTAGTCTTCAAAGGGTTCCGAAATATCTGTTCTCAGATTCCACAGAAATAAGGCTAGCAAAGAGATCTAAGAAATACAGATGTAACTCTTGGAGATGAATTGACAGAACACTAAGCAGTTTCTCAGAAAGCTTCTTTCCATATTTCATCTGAGGATATTTCCTTTTTCACCATAGCCCTCTATGGGCTACCAAATATCACTTTGCCAATTCCACAAGAACTGTCTTAGCGAAAGGCTTCTTGAGGGGAAAGCTGTAACTCTGTGAGATGATTTCACAGAACACAAAGAAGTTTCTCAGAAAGCTTCTTTCTCTTTGTTATCGGAGGATATTTCCTATGGCCATATAGTCTTCAAAGGGATCCGAAATATCGGTTCTCAGATTCCACAGAAATAAGTCTAACAAAGAGATCCACGAAATACAGAGGTAACTCTGTGAGATGAATTAACAGAACACTAAGCAGTTTCTCAGAAAGCTTCTTTCCAGATTTCATCTGAGGATATTTCCTTTTTCACCATAGCCCTCTATGGGCTTCCAAATATCACTTTGCCAATTCCAAAAGAACGGTCTTAGCGAAAGGCTTCTTGAGGGGAAAGCTGTAACTCTGTGAGATGATTTCACAGAACACAAAGAAGTTTCTCAGAAAGCTTCTTTCTCTTTGTTATCGGAGGATATTTCCTTTGGCCCTATAGTCTTCAAACGGATCCGAAATATCTGTTCTCAGATTCCACAGAAATAAGGCTAGCAAAGAGATCCACGAAATACAGATGTAACTCTGTGAGGCGAATTAACAGAACAGAAAGCAGTTTCTCAGAAAGCTTCTTTCCAGATTTCATCTGAGGATATTTCCTTTTTCACCATAGCCCTCTATGATCTTCCCAATATCACTTTGCCAATTCCACAAGAACCGTCTCAGCAAAAGGCTTCTTGAGGGGAAATTTGTAACTCTGTGAGATGATTTCACAGCACACAAAGAAGTTTCTCAGAAAGCTTCTTTCTCTTTGTTATCGGAGGATATTTCCTTTGGCCCTATAGTCTTCAAAGGGATCCGAAATATCTCTTCTCAGATTCCACAAAAATAAGGCTAGCAAAGAGATCCACGAAATACAGATGTAACTCTGTGAGGTGAATTGACAGAACACTAAGCAGTTTCTCAGAAAGCTTCTTTCCAGATATCATCTGAGGATATTTCCTTTCTCCCCAAAGCCCTCTATGGGCTTCCAAATATCACTTTGCCAATTCCACAAGAACTGTCTTAGCGAAAGGCTTCTTGAGGGGAAAGCTGTAACTCTGTGAGATGATTTCACGGAACACAAAGAAGTTTCTCAGAAACCTTCTTTCTCTTTGTTATCGGAGGATATTTCCTTTGGCCCTATAGTCTTCAAAGGGATCCGAAATATCTATTCTCAGATTCCACAGAAATAAGGCTAGCAAAGAGATCCACGAAATACAGATGTAACTCTGTGAGTGGAAATCAGAGAACACTAAGCGGTTTCTCAGAAAGCGTCTTTCCGGATTTCATCTGAGGATATTTCCTTTTTCACCATAGCCCTCCATGGGCTTCCAAATATCACTTTGCCAATTCCACAAAAACTGTTTTAGCGAAAGTCTTCTTGAGGGCAAAGCTGTAACTCTGTGAGATGATTTCACAGAACACAAAGAAGATCCTCAGAAAGCTTCTTTCTCTTTGTTATCGGAGGATATTTCCTTGGGCCCTATAATCTTCAAAGGGATTCGAAATATCTGTTCTCAGATTCCACAGAAATAAAGCTAGCAAAGAGATTCACGAAATACAGATGAACTCTGTGAGTAGAAGTAAGAGAACACTAAGTAGTTTCTCAGAAAGCTTCTTTTCAGATTTCATCTGAGGATATTTCCTTTTTCAACATAGCCCTCTATGAGCTTCCAAATATCACTTTGCCAATTCCACAAGAACTGTCTTAGGGAAAGGCTTCTTGAGGGGAAAGCTGTAACTCTGTGAGATGATTGCACAGAACACAAAGAAGTTTCTCAGAAAGCTTCTTTCTCTTTGTTATCTGAGAATATTTCCTTTGGCCCTATAGTATTCAAAGGGTTCCGAAATATCTGTTCTCAGATTCCACAGAAATCAGTCTAGCAAAGAGATCCACGAAATACAGATGTAACTTTGTGAGATGAATTAACAGAACACTAAGCAGTTTCTCAGAAAGGTTCTTTCCAGATTTCATCTGAGGATATTTCCTTTTTCACCGTCGCCCTCAACGGGCTTCCAAATATCACTTTGACAATTCCACAAGAACTGTCTTAGCGAAAGGCTTCTTGAGGGGAAAGCTGTAACTCTGTGAGATGATTTCACAGATCAGAAAGAAGTTTCTCAGAAACTTCTTTCTCTTTGTTATCGGAGGATATTTCCTTTGGCCCTATAGTCTTCAAAGGGATCCGAAATATCTTTTCTCAGATTACACAGAAATAAGGCCAGCAAAGAGTTCCACTAAATACAGATGTAACTCTGTGAGTGGAAGTCACACATCACAGAGCAGTTTCTCAGAAAGCTTCTTACCAGATTTCATTTGAGGATATTTCCTTTTTCACCATAGCCCTCAACGGGATTCCAAATATCACTTTGCCAATTCCACAAGAACTGTCTTAGCGAAAGGCTTCCTAGGGGAAAGCTGTAACTCTGTGAGACGATTTCACAGAACACAAAGAAGTTTCTCAGAAAGCTTCTTTCTCTTTGTTATCGTAGGATATTTCCTTTGGCCCTCTATTCTTCAAAGGGATCCGAAATATCTGTTCTCAGATTCCACAGAAATAAGGCTAGCAAAGAGACCCACGAAAGCCAGATGTAACTCTGTGAGATGAATTAATAGAACACGAAGCAGTTTCTCAGAAAACTTCTTACCAGATTTCATCTGAGGATATTTCCTTTTTCAACCTAGCCCTCTATGGGCTTCCAAATATCACTTTGCCAATTCCACAAGAACTGTCTTAGCGAAAGGCTCCTTGAGGGGAAAGCTGTACCTCTGTGAGATGATTTCACAGAACACAAAGAAGTTTCTCAGAAAGATTCTTTCTCTTTGTTATCGGAGGATATTTCCTTTGGCCCTCTATTCTTCAAAGGGATCCGAAATATCTGTTCTCAGATTCCACAGAAATAAGGCTAGTAAAGAGATCCACGAAATACAGATGTAACTCTCTGAGATGAATTAACAGAACACTAAGCAGTTTCTCAGAAAGATTCTTTCCAGATTTCATCTGAGGATATTTCCTTTTTCACCATAGCCCTCTATGGGCTTCCAAATATCACTTTGCCAATTCCACAAGAACTGTCTCAGCGAAAGGCTTCTTCAGGGGAAAGCTGTAACTCTGTGAGATAATTTCACAGAACACAAAGAAGTTTCTCAGAAAGCTTCTTTCTCTTTGTTATCGGAGGATATTTCCTTTGGCCCTATAGTCTTCAAAGGGATCCGAAATATCTGTTCTCAGATTCCACAGAAATAAGGCTAGCAAAGAGATCCACGAAATACAGATGTAACTCTGTGAGTAGAAGTCAGAGAACACTAAGCAGCTTCTCAGAAAGCTTCTTTCCAGATTTCATCTGAGGATATTTCCCTTTTCACCGTAGCCCTCTATTGGATTCCAAATATCACTTTGCCAATTCCACTAGAACTGTCTTAGCAAAAGGCTTCTTGAGGGGTAAGCTGTAACACTGTGAGATGATTTCACAGAACAAAAAGAAGTTTCTCAGAAAGTTTCTTTCTCTTTGTTATCGGAGGATATTTCCTTTGGCCTTTTGTCTTCAAAGGGATCCGAAATATCTGTTCTCAGATTCCACAGAAATAAGGGTAGCAAAGAGATCCACGAAATACAGATGTAACTCTGTGAGATGAATTAACAGAACACTAAGCAGTCTCTCAGAAAGCTTCTTTCCAGATGTCATCTGAGGATATTTCCTTTTTCACCATAGCCCTCTATGGGTTTCCAAATATAACTTTGCCAATTGCACAAGAACTGTCTTAGCGAAAGACTTCTTGAGGGGAAAGCTGTAACTCTGTGAGATGATTTCACAGAACACAAAGAAGTTTCTCAGAAAGCTTCTTTCTCTTTGTTATCGAAGGATATTTCCTTTGGACCTATAGTCTTCAAAGGGATCCGAAATATCTGTTCTCAGATTCCACAGAAATAAGGCTAGCAAGAGGTCCACGAAATGCAGATGTAACTCTGTGAGTGGAAGTCAGAGGACACTAAGCGGTTTCTCAGAAAGCTTCTTTCCAGATTTCATCTGAGGATTTCCTTTTTCACCATAGCCCACTATGGGCTTCCAAATAGAACTTTGCCAATTCCACAAGAACTGTCTTAGCGAAAGGATTCTTGAGGGGAAAGTTGTAACTCTGTGAGATGATTTCACAGAACACAAAGAAGTTTCTCAGAAAGCTTCTTTCTCTTTGTTATCGCAGTATATTTCCTTTGGCCCTATAGTCTTCAAAGGGATCCGAAATATCTGTTCTCAGATTCCACAGAAATAAGGCTAGCAAAGAGATCCACGAAATACAGATGTAACTCTGTGAGATGAATTAACAGAACACTAAGCATTTCTCAGAAAGCTTCTTTCCAGATTTCACCTGAGGATAATTCCTTTCTCACCATAGCCCTCTATGGGCTTTCAAATATCCCTTGGCCAATTCCATAAGAACTCTCTTAGCGAAAGGCTTCTTGAGGGGAAAGCTGTAATCTGTGAGATAATTTCACAGAACACAAAGTAGTTTCTCAGAAAGCTTCTTTCTTTTTATTATCGGAGGATATTTCCTTTGGCCCTATAGTCTTCAAAGGGATCCAAAATATCTATTCTCAGATTCCACAGAAATAAGGCTAGCAAAGATATCCACGAAATACAGATGTAACTCTGTGTGTGGAAGTCAGAGAACACTAAGCGGTTTCTCAGAAATCTTCTTTCCAGATTTCATATGATGATATTTCCTTTTTCACCATAGCCCTCTATGGGCTTCCAAATATCACTTTGCCAATTCCACAAGAACTGTCTTAGCGAAAGGCTTCTTGAGGGGAATGCTGTAACTCTGTGAGATGTTTGCACAGAACACAAAGAAGTTTCTCAGAAAGCTTCTTTCTCTTTGTTATCTGAGAATATTTCCTTTGGCCCTATAGTATTCAAAGGGATCCGAATTATCTGTTCTCAGATTCCACAGAAATAAGGCTAGCAAAGAGATCCACGAAATACAGATGTAACTCTGTGAGATGAATTAACAGAACACTAAGCAGTTTCTCAGAAAGCTTCTTTCCAGATTTCATCTGAGGATATTTCCTTTTTCATCATCGCCCTCAATGGGCTTCCAAATATCACTTTGCCAATTCCACAAGAACTGGTTTAGCGAAAGGCTTCTTGAGGGGAAAGCTGTAACTCTGTGAGATGATTTTACAGATCAGAAAGAAGTTTCTCAGAAAGCTTCTTTCTCTTTGTTATCGGAGGATATTTCCTTTGGCCCTATAGTCTTCAAAGGGATCCGAAATATCTGTTCTCAGATTCCACAGAAATAAGGCTAGCAAGATGTCCACGAAATACAGATGTAACTATGTGAGTGGATGTCAGAGAACACTAAGCGGTTTCTCAGAAAGCTTCTTACCAGATTTCATCTGAGGATATTTCCTTTTTCATCATCGCCCTCAATGGGCTTCCAAATATCACTTTGCCAATTCCACAAGAACTGTCTTACCGAAAGGCTTCTTGAGGGGAAAGCTGTAACTCTGTGAGATGATTTCACAGATCAGAAAGAAGTTTCTCAGAAAGCTTCTTTCTCTTTGTTATCGGAGGATATTTCCTTTGGCCCTATAGTCTTCAAAGGGATCCGAAATATCTTTTCTCAGATTACACAGAAATAAGGCCAGCAAAGAGTTCCACGAAATACAGATGTAACTCTGTGAGTGGAAGTCACACATCACAGAGCAGTTTCTCAGAAAGCTTCTTTCCAGATTTCATTTGAGGATATTTCCTTTTTCACCATAGCCCTCAACGGGATTCCAAATATCACTTTGCCAATTCCACAAGAACTGTATTAGCAAAAGGCTTCCTAGGGGAAAGCTGTAACTCTGTGAGATGATTTCACAGAACACAAAGATGTTTCTCAGAAAGCTTCTTTCACTTTTTATCGGAGGACATTTCCTTTGGCCCTATAGTGTTCAAAGGGATCCGAAATATCTGTTCTCAGATTCCAAAGAAATAAGGCTAGCAAGAGGTCCACGAAATACAGATGTAACTCTGTGAGTGGAAGTCAGAGAACACTAAGCAGTTTCTCAGAAAGCTTCTTTCCAGATTTCATCTGAGGATATTTTCTTTTTCACCCTAGGCCTCTACGGGTTTCCAAATATAACTTTGCCAATTGCACAAGAACTGTCTTAGCGAAAGGCTTCTTGAGGGGAAAGCTGTAACTCTGTGAGATGATTTCACAGAACACTAAGAAGTTTCTCAGAAAGCTTCTTTCTGTTTGTTATCGGAGGATATTTCCTTTGGCCCTTTAGTCTTCAAAGGGTTCCGAAATATCTGTTCTCAGATTCCACAGAAATAAGGCTAGCAAAGAGATCTAAGAAATACAGATGTAACTCTTGGAGATGAATTGACAGAACACTAAGCAGTTTCTCAGAAAGCTTCTTTCCATATTTCATCTGAGGATATTTCCTTTTTCACCATAGCCCTCTATGGGCTACCAAATATCACTTTGCCAATTCCACAAGAACTGTCTTAGCGAAAGGCTTCTTGAGGGGAAAGCTGTAACTCTGTGAGATGATTTCACAGAACACAAAGAAGTTTCTCAGAAAGCTTCTTTCTCTTTGTTATCGGAGGATATTTCCTATGGCCATATAGTCTTCAAAGGGATCCGAAATATCGGTTCTCAGATTCCACAGAAATAAGTCTAACAAAGAGATCCACGAAATACAGAGGTAACTCTGTGAGATGAATTAACAGAACACTAAGCAGTTTCTCAGAAAGCTTCTTTCCAGATTTCATCTGAGGATATTTCCTTTTTCACCATAGCCCTCTATGGGCTTCCAAATATCACTTTGCCAATTCCAAAAGAACGGTCTTAGCGAAAGGCTTCTTGAGGGGAAAGCTGTAACTCTGTGAGATGATTTCACAGAACACAAAGAAGTTTCTCAGAAAGCTTCTTTCTCTTTGTTATCGGAGGATATTTCCTTTGGCCCTATAGTCTTCAAACGGATCCGAAATATCTGTTCTCAGATTCCACAGAAATAAGGCTAGCAAAGAGATCCACGAAATACAGATGTAACTCTGTGAGGCGAATTAACAGAACAGAAAGCAGTTTCTCAGAAAGCTTCTTTCCAGATTTCATCTGAGGATATTTCCTTTTTCACCATAGCCCTCTATGATCTTCCCAATATCACTTTGCCAATTCCACAAGAACCGTCTCAGCAAAAGGCTTCTTGAGGGGAAATTTGTAACTCTGTGAGATGATTTCACAGCACACAAAGAAGTTTCTCAGAAAGCTTCTTTCTCTTTGTTATCGGAGGATATTTCCTTTGGCCCTATAGTCTTCAAAGGGATCCGAAATATCTCTTCTCAGATTCCACAAAAATAAGGCTAGCAAAGAGATCCACGAAATACAGATGTAACTCTGTGAGGTGAATTGACAGAACACTAAGCAGTTTCTCAGAAAGCTTCTTTCCAGATATCATCTGAGGATATTTCCTTTCTCCCCAAAGCCCTCTATGGGCTTCCAAATATCACTTTGCCAATTCCACAAGAACTGTCTTAGCGAAAGGCTTCTTGAGGGGAAAGCTGTAACTCTGTGAGATGATTTCACGGAACACAAAGAAGTTTCTCAGAAACCTTCTTTCTCTTTGTTATCGGAGGATATTTCCTTTGGCCCTATAGTCTTCAAAGGGATCCGAAATATCTATTCTCAGATTCCACAGAAATAAGGCTAGCAAAGAGATCCACGAAATACAGATGTAACTCTGTGAGTGGAAATCAGAGAACACTAAGCGGTTTCTCAGAAAGCGTCTTTCCGGATTTCATCTGAGGATATTTCCTTTTTCACCATAGCCCTCCATGGGCTTCCAAATATCACTTTGCCAATTCCACAAAAACTGTTTTAGCGAAAGTCTTCTTGAGGGCAAAGCTGTAACTCTGTGAGATGATTTCACAGAACACAAAGAAGATCCTCAGAAAGCTTCTTTCTCTTTGTTATCGGAGGATATTTCCTTGGGCCCTATAATCTTCAAAGGGATCCGAAATATCTGTTCTCAGATTCCACAGAAATAAAGCTAGCAAAGAGATTCACGAAATACAGATGAACTCTGTGAGTAGAAGTAAGAGAACACTAAGTAGTTTCTCAGAAAGCTTCTTTTCAGATTTCATCTGAGGATATTTCCTTTTTCAACATAGCCCTCTATGAGCTTCCAAATATCACTTTGCCAATTCCACAAGAACTGTCTTAGGGAAAGGCTTCTTGAGGGGAAAGCTGTAACTCTGTGAGATGATTGCACAGAACACAAAGAAGTTTCTCAGAAAGCTTCTTTCTCTTTGTTATCTGAGAATATTTCCTTTGGCCCTATAGTATTCAAAGGGTTCCGAAATATCTGTTCTCAGATTCCACAGAAATCAGTCTAGCAAAGAGATCCACGAAATACAGATGTAACTTTGTGAGATGAATTAACAGAACACTAAGCAGTTTCTCAGAAAGGTTCTTTCCAGATTTCATCTGAGGATATTTCCTTTTTCACCGTCGCCCTCAACGGGCTTCCAAATATCACTTTGACAATTCCACAAGAACTGTCTTAGCGAAAGGCTTCTTGAGGGGAAAGCTGTAACTCTGTGAGATGATTTCACAGATCAGAAAGAAGTTTCTCAGAAACTTCTTTCTCTTTGTTATCGGAGGATATTTCCTTTGGCCCTATAGTCTTCAAAGGGATCCGAAATATCTTTTCTCAGATTACACAGAAATAAGGCCAGCAAAGAGTTCCACTAAATACAGATGTAACTCTGTGAGTGGAAGTCACACATCACAGAGCAGTTTCTCAGAAAGCTTCTTACCAGATTTCATTTGAGGATATTTCCTTTTTCACCATAGCCCTCAACGGGATTCCAAATATCACTTTGCCAATTCCACAAGAACTGTCTTAGCGAAAGGCTTCCTAGGGGAAAGCTGTAACTCTGTGAGACGATTTCACAGAACACAAAGAAGTTTCTCAGAAAGCTTCTTTCTCTTTGTTATCGTAGGATATTTCCTTTGGCCCTCTATTCTTCAAAGGGATCCGAAATATCTGTTCTCAGATTCCACAGAAATAAGGCTAGCAAAGAGACCCACGAAAGCCAGATGTAACTCTGTGAGATGAATTAATAGAACACGAAGCAGTTTCTCAGAAAACTTCTTACCAGATTTCATCTGAGGATATTTCCTTTTTCAACCTAGCCCTCTATGGGCTTCCAAATATCACTTTGCCAATTCCACAAGAACTGTCTTAGCGAAAGGCTCCTTGAGGGGAAAGCTGTACCTCTGTGAGATGATTTCACAGAACACAAAGAAGTTTCTCAGAAAGATTCTTTCTCTTTGTTATCGGAGGATATTTCCTTTGGCCCTCTATTCTTCAAAGGGATCCGAAATATCTGTTCTCAGATTCCACAGAAATAAGGCTAGTAAAGAGATCCACGAAATACAGATGTAACTCTCTGAGATGAATTAACAGAACACTAAGCAGTTTCTCAGAAAGATTCTTTCCAGATTTCATCTGAGGATATTTCCTTTTTCACCATAGCCCTCTATGGGCTTCCAAATATCACTTTGCCAATTCCACAAGAACTGTCTCAGCGAAAGGCTTCTTCAGGGGAAAGCTGTAACTCTGTGAGATAATTTCACAGAACACAAAGAAGTTTCTCAGAAAGCTTCTTTCTCTTTGTTATCGGAGGATATTTCCTTTGGCCCTATAGTCTTCAAAGGGATCCGAAATATCTGTTCTCAGATTCCACAGAAATAAGGCTAGCAAAGAGATCCACGAAATACAGATGTAACTCTGTGAGTAGAAGTCAGAGAACACTAAGCAGCTTCTCAGAAAGCTTCTTTCCAGATTTCATCTGAGGATATTTCCCTTTTCACCGTAGCCCTCTATTGGATTCCAAATATCACTTTGCCAATTCCACTAGAACTGTCTTAGCAAAAGGCTTCTTGAGGGGTAAGCTGTAACACTGTGAGATGATTTCACAGAACAAAAAGAAGTTTCTCAGAAAGTTTCTTTCTCTTTGTTATCGGAGGATATTTCCTTTGGCCTTTTGTCTTCAAAGGGATCCGAAATATCTGTTCTCAGATTCCACAGAAATAAGGGTAGCAAAGAGATCCACGAAATACAGATGTAACTCTGTGAGATGAATTAACAGAACACTAAGCAGTCTCTCAGAAAGCTTCTTTCCAGATGTCATCTGAGGATATTTCCTTTTTCACCATAGCCCTCTATGGGTTTCCAAATATAACTTTGCCAATTGCACAAGAACTGTCTTAGCGAAAGACTTCTTGAGGGGAAAGCTGTAACTCTGTGAGATGATTTCACAGAACACAAAGAAGTTTCTCAGAAAGCTTCTTTCTCTTTGTTATCGAAGGATATTTCCTTTGGACCTATAGTCTTCAAAGGGATCCGAAATATCTGTTCTCAGATTCCACAGAAATAAGGCTAGCAAGAGGTCCACGAAATGCAGATGTAACTCTGTGAGTGGAAGTCAGAGGACACTAAGCGGTTTCTCAGAAAGCTTCTTTCCAGATTTCATCTGAGGATTTCCTTTTTCACCATAGCCCACTATGGGCTTCCAAATAGAACTTTGCCAATTCCACAAGAACTGTCTTAGCGAAAGGATTCTTGAGGGGAAAGTTGTAACTCTGTGAGATGATTTCACAGAACACAAAGAAGTTTCTCAGAAAGCTTCTTTCTCTTTGTTATCGCAGTATATTTCCTTTGGCCCTATAGTCTTCAAAGGGATCCGAAATATCTGTTCTCAGATTCCACAGAAATAAGGCTAGCAAAGAGATCCACGAAATACAGATGTAACTCTGTGAGATGAATTAACAGAACACTAAGCATTTCTCAGAAAGCTTCTTTCCAGATTTCACCTGAGGATAATTCCTTTCTCACCATAGCCCTCTATGGGCTTTCAAATATCCCTTGGCCAATTCCATAAGAACTCTCTTAGCGAAAGGCTTCTTGAGGGGAAAGCTGTAATCTGTGAGATAATTTCACAGAACACAAAGTAGTTTCTCAGAAAGCTTCTTTCTTTTTATTATCGGAGGATATTTCCTTTGGCCCTATAGTCTTCAAAGGGATCCAAAATATCTATTCTCAGATTCCACAGAAATAAGGCTAGCAAAGATATCCACGAAATACAGATGTAACTCTGTGTGTGGAAGTCAGAGAACACTAAGCGGTTTCTCAGAAATCTTCTTTCCAGATTTCATATGATGATATTTCCTTTTTCACCATAGCCCTCTATGGGCTTCCAAATATCACTTTGCCAATTCCACAAGAACTGTCTTAGCGAAAGGCTTCTTGAGGGGAATGCTGTAACTCTGTGAGATGTTTGCACAGAACACAAAGAAGTTTCTCAGAAAGCTTCTTTCTCTTTGTTATCTGAGAATATTTCCTTTGGCCCTATAGTATTCAAAGGGATCCGAATTATCTGTTCTCAGATTCCACAGAAATAAGGCTAGCAAAGAGATCCACGAAATACAGATGTAACTCTGTGAGATGAATTAACAGAACACTAAGCAGTTTCTCAGAAAGCTTCTTTCCAGATTTCATCTGAGGATATTTCCTTTTTCATCATCGCCCTCAATGGGCTTCCAAATATCACTTTGCCAATTCCACAAGAACTGGTTTAGCGAAAGGCTTCTTGAGGGGAAAGCTGTAACTCTGTGAGATGATTTTACAGATCAGAAAGAAGTTTCTCAGAAAGCTTCTTTCTCTTTGTTATCGGAGGATATTTCCTTTGGCCCTATAGTCTTCAAAGGGATCCGAAATATCTGTTCTCAGATTCCACAGAAATAAGGCTAGCAAGATGTCCACGAAATACAGATGTAACTATGTGAGTGGATGTCAGAGAACACTAAGCGGTTTCTCAGAAAGCTTCTTACCAGATTTCATCTGAGGATATTTCCTTTTTCATCATCGCCCTCAATGGGCTTCCAAATATCACTTTGCCAATTCCACAAGAACTGTCTTACCGAAAGGCTTCTTGAGGGGAAAGCTGTAACTCTGTGAGATGATTTCACAGATCAGAAAGAAGTTTCTCAGAAAGCTTCTTTCTCTTTGTTATCGGAGGATATTTCCTTTGGCCCTATAGTCTTCAAAGGGATCCGAAATATCTTTTCTCAGATTACACAGAAATAAGGCCAGCAAAGAGTTCCACGAAATACAGATGTAACTCTGTGAGTGGAAGTCACACATCACAGAGCAGTTTCTCAGAAAGCTTCTTTCCAGATTTCATTTGAGGATATTTCCTTTTTCACCATAGCCCTCAACGGGATTCCAAATATCACTTTGCCAATTCCACAAGAACTGTATTAGCAAAAGGCTTCCTAGGGGAAAGCTGTAACTCTGTGAGATGATTTCACAGAACACAAAGATGTTTCTCAGAAAGCTTCTTTCACTTTTTATCGGAGGACATTTCCTTTGGCCCTATAGTGTTCAAAGGGATCCGAAATATCTGTTCTCAGATTCCAAAGAAATAAGGCTAGCAAGAGGTCCACGAAATACAGATGTAACTCTGTGAGTGGAAGTCAGAGAACACTAAGCAGTTTCTCAGAAAGCTTCTTTCCAGATTTCATCTGAGGATATTTTCTTTTTCACCCTAGGCCTCTACGGGTTTCCAAATATAACTTTGCCAATTGCACAAGAACTGTCTTAGCGAAAGGCTTCTTGAGGGGAAAGCTGTAACTCTGTGAGATGATTTCACAGAACACAAAGAAGTTTCTCAGAAAGCTTCTTTCTCTTTGTTATCGGAGGGTATTTCCTTTGGCCCTGTAGTGTTCAAAGGGATCCGAAATATCTGTTCTCAGATTCCACAGAAATAAGGCTAGCAAAGAGGTCCACTAAATACATATGTAACTCTGTGAGTGGAAGTCAGAGAACACTAAGCGGTTTCTCATAAAGCTTCTTTCCAGATTTCATCTGAGGATATTTCCTTTTTCACCGTAGCCCTCTATGGGCTTCCAAATATCACTAGGCCAATTCCACAAGAACTGTCTTAGCGAAAAGCTTCTTGAAGGGAAAACTGTAAGTCTGTGAGATGATTTCACAGAACATAAAAAAGTTCTCAGAAAGCTTCTTTCTCTTTGTTATGGCAGGATATTTCCTTTGGCCCTATAGTCTTCAAAGGGATCCGAAATATCTGTTCTCAGATTCCACAGAAATAAGGCTAGCAAAGATATCCACGAAATACAGATGTAACTCTGTGAGATGAATTAACAGAACACTAGGCAGTTTCTCAGAAAGCTTCTTTCCAGATTTCATCTGAGGATATTTCCTTTTTCACCATAGCCCTCTATGGGGTTCCAAATATCACTTTGCCAATTCCACAAGAACTGTCTTAGCGAAAGGCTTCTTGAGGGGAAAGCTGTAACTCTGTGAGATGATTTCACAGAACACAAAGAAGTTTCTCAGAAAGCTTCTTTCTCTTTGTTATCGTAGGATATTTCCTTTGGCCCTATAGTGTTCCAAGGGATCCGAAATACCTGTTCTCAGATTCCACAGAAATAAGGCTAGCAAAGAGATCCACGAAATACAGATGTAACTCTGTGAGTGGAAGTCAGAGAACACTAAGCGCTTTCTCAGAAAGCTTCTTTCCAGATTTCATCTGAGGATATTTCCTTTTTCACCCTAGCCCTCTATGGGCTTCCAAATATCACTTTGCCAATTCCACAAGAACTGTCTTAGCGAAAGGCTTCTTGAGGGGAAAGCTGTAACTCTGTGAGATGATTTCACAGAACACAAAGAAGTTTCTCAGAAAGCTTCTTTCTTTTTGTTATCGGAGGATATTTCCTTTGGCCCTATAGTCTTCAAAGGGATCCAAAATATCTGTTCTCAGATTCAACAGAAATAAGGCTTGCAAAGATATCCACGAAATACAGATGTAACTCTGTGTGTGGAAGTCAGAGAACACTAAGCGGTTTCTCAGAAAGCTTCTTTCCAGATTTCATATGATGATATTTCCTTTTTCACCGTAGCCCTCTATGGGCTTCCAAATATCACTTTGCCAATTCCACAAGAAGTGTCTTAGAGAAAGGCTTCTTGAGGGGAATGCTGTAACTCTGTGAGATGTTTGCACAGAACACAAAGAAGTTTCTCAGAAAGCTTCTTTCTCTTTGTTATCTGAGAATATTTCCTTTGGCCCTATAGTATTCATAGGGATCCGAAATATCTGTTCTCAGATTCCACAGAAATAAGGCTAGCAAAGAGATCCACGAAATACAGATGTAACTCTGTGAGTGGAAGTCAGAGAACACTAAGCGGTTTCTCAGAAAGCTTCTTTCCAGATTTCATCTGAGGATATTTCCTTTTTCACCATAGCCCTCTATGGGCTTCCAAATATCACTTTGCCAATTCCACAAGAACTGTCTTAGCGAAAGGCTTCTTGAGGGGAAGGCTGTAACTCTGTGAGATGATTTCACAGAACACAAAGAAGTTTCTCAGAAAGCTTCTTTCTTTTTGTTATCGGAGGATATTTCCTTTGGCCCTATAGTCTTCAAAGGGATCCAAAATATCTGTTCTCAGATTCCACAGAAATAAGGCTAGCAAAGATATCCACGAAATACAGATGTAACTCTGTGTGTGGAAGTCAGAGAACACTAAGCGGTTTCTCAGAAAGCTTCTTTCCAGATTTCATATGATGATATTTCCTTTTTCACCATAGCCCTCTATGGGCTTCCAAATATCACTTTGCCAATTCCACAAGAACTGTCTTAGCGAAAGGCTTCTTGAGGGCAATGCTGTAACTCTGTGAGATGTTTGCACAGAACACAAAGAAGTTTCTCAGAAAGCTTCTTTCTCTTTGTTATCTGAGAATATTTCCTTTGGCCCTATAGTATTCATAGGGATCCGAAATATCTGTTCTCAGATTCCACAGAAATAAGGCTAGCAAAGAGATCCACGAAATACAGATGTAACTCTGTGAGATGAATTAACAGAACACTAAGCGGTTTCTCAGAAAGCTTCTTTCCAGATTTCATCTGAGGATATTTCCTTTTTCATCATCGCCCTCAATGGGCTTCCAAATATCACTTTGCCAATTCCACAAGAACTGTCTTAGCGAAAGACTTCTTGAGGGGAAAGCTGTAACTCTGTGAGATGATTTCACAGATCAGAAAGAAGTTTCTCAGAAAGCTTCTTTCTCTTTGTTATCGGAGGATATTTCCTTTGGCCCTATAGTGTTCAAAGGGATCCGAAATATCTGTTCTCAGATTCCACAGAAATAAGGCTAGCAAGAGGTCCACGAAATACAGATGTAACTCTGTGAATGGATGTCAGAGAACACTAAGCGGTTTCTCAGAAAGCTTCTTACCAGATTTCATCTGAGGATATTTCCTTTTTCATCATCGCCCTCAATGGGCTTCCAAATATCACTTTGCCAATTCCACAAGAACTGTCTTATCGAAAGGCTTCTTGAGGGGAAAGCTGTAACTCTGTGAGATGATTTCACAGATCAGAAAGAAGTTTCTCAGAAAGCTTCTTTCTCTTTGTTATCGGAGGATATTTCCTTTGGCCCTATAGTCTTCAAAGGGATCCGAAATATCTTTTCTCAGATTACACAGAAATAAGGCCAGCAAGAGTTCCACGAAATACAGATGTAACTCTGTGAGTGGAAGTCACACATCACAGAGCAGTTTCTCAGAAAGCTTCTTTCCAGATTTCATTTGAGGATATTTCCTTTTTCACCGTAGCCCTCTATGGGCTTCCAAATATCACTAGGCCAATTCCACAAGAACTGTCTTAGCGAAAGGCTTCTTAAGGGGAAAGCTGTAACTCTGTGCGATGATTTCACAGAACACAAAGAAGTTTCTCAGAAAGCTTCTTTCTCTTTGTTATTGGAGGATATTTCCTTTGGACCTATAGTCTTCAAAGAGATCCGAAATATCTGCTTTCAGATTCCACAGAAATAAGGCTAGCAAAGAGATCCACGAAATACAGATGTAACTCTGTGAGATGAACTAACAGAACACTAAGCAGTTTCTCAGAAAGCTTCTTTCCAGATTTCATCTGAGGATATTTCCTTTTTCACCCTAGCCCTCTACGGGTTTCCAAATATAACTTTGCCAATTGCACAAGAACTGTCTTAGCGAAAGGCTTCTTGAGGGGAAAGCTGTAACTCTGTGAGATGATTTCACAGAACACAAAGAGGTTTCTCAGAAAGCTTCTTTCTCTTTGTTATCGGAGGATATTTCCTTTGGCCCTATAGTGTTCAAAGGGATCCGAAATATCTGTTCTCAGATACCACAGAAATAAGGCTAGCAAAGAGATCCACGAAATACAGATGTAACTCTGTGAGATGAATTAACAGAACTTTAAGCAGTTTCTCAGAAAGCTTCTTTCCAGCTTTCATCTGAGGATATTTCCTTTTTCACCATCGCCCTCTATGGGCTTCCAAATATCACTTTGCGAATTCCACAAAAACTGTCTTAGCGAAAGGCTTCTTGAGGGGAAAGCTGTAACTCTGTGAGATGATTTCACAGAACACAAAGAAGTTTCTCAGAAAGCTTCTTTCTCTTTGTTATCGGAGGATATTTCCTTTGGCCCTATAGTCTTCAAAGGGATCCGAAATACCTGTTCTCAGATTCCACAGAAATAAGGCTAGCATAGAGATCCACGAAAGACAGATGTAACTCTGTGAGTGGAAGTCAGAGAACACTAAGCGGTTTCTCAGAAAGCTTCTTTCCAGATTTCATCTGAGAATATTTCCTTTTTCACCATAGCCCTCTATGGGCTTCCAAATATCACTTTGCCAATTCCACAAGAACTGTCTTAGCGAAAGGCTTCTTGAAGGGAAAGCTGTAACTCTGTGCGATGATTTCACAGAACACAAAGAAGTTTCTCAGAAAGCTTCTTTCTCTTTGTTATCGGAGGATATTTCCTTTGGCCCTATAGTCTTCAAAGGGATCCGAAATATCTGTTCTCAGATTCCACAGAAATAAGGCTAGCAAAGAGATCCACGAAATACAGATGTAACTCTGTGAGATGAATTAACAGAACACTAAGTAGTTTCTCAGAAAGCTTCTTTCCAGATTTCATCTGAGGAAATTTCCTTTTTCACCATAGCCCTCTATGGGCTTCCAAATATCACTTTGCCAATTCCACAAGAACTGTCTTAGCGAAAGGTTTCTTGAGGGGAAAGCTGTAACTCCGTGAGATGATTTCACGGAACACAAAGAAGTTTCTCAGAAAGTTTCTTTCTCTTTGTTATCGGAGGATATTTCCTTTGGCCCTATAGTCTTCAAAGGGATCCGAAATATCTGTTCTCAGATTCCACAGAAATAAGGCTAGCAAAGAGATGCACAAAATACAGATGTAACTCTGTGAGGGGAAGTCAGAGAACACTAAGGGGTTTCTCAGAAAGCTTCTTTCCTGATTTCGTCTGAGGATATTTCCTTTTTCACCATAGCCCTCTATGGGCTTCCAAATATCACTTTGCCAATTCCACAAGAACTGTCTTAGCGAAAGGCTTCTTGAGGGGAAAGCTGTAAATCTGTGAGATGATTTCACAGAACACAAAGAAGTTTCTCAGAAAGCTTCTTTCTCTTTGTTATTGGAGGATATTTCCTTTGGACCTATAGTCTTCAAAGAGATCCGAAATATCTGCTTTCAGATTCCACAGAAATAAGGCTAGCAAAGAGATCCACGAAATACAGATGTAACTCTGTGAGATGAACTAACAGAACACTAAGCAGTTTCTCAGAAAGCTTCTTTCCCGATTTCATCTGAGGATATTTCCTTTTTCACTCTAGCCCTCTACGGGTTTCCAAATATAACTTTGCCAATTGCACAAGAACTGTCTTAGCGAAAGGCTTCTTGAGGGGAAAGCTGTAACTCTGTGAGATGATTTCACAGAACACAAAGAAGTTTCTCAGAAAGCTTCTTTCTCTTTGTTATCGGAGGATATTTCCTTTGGGCCTATAGTCTTCAAAGGGATCCGAAATATCTGTTCTCAGATTCCACAGAAATAAGGCTAGCAAAGAGATCCACGAAATACAGATGTAACTCTGTGAGATGAATTAACAGAACACTAAGCAGTTTCTCAGAAAGCTTCTTTCCAGATTTCATTTGAGGATATTTCCTTTTTCACCATCGCCCTCTATGGGCTTCCAAATATCACTTTGCGAATTCCACAAGAACTGTCTTAGCGAAAGGCTTCTTGAGGGGAAAGCTGTAACTCTGTGAGATGATTTCACAGAACACAAAGAAGTTTCTCAGAAAGCTTCTTTCTCTTTGTTATCGGAGGATATTTCCTTTGGCCCTATAGTCTTCAAAGGGATCCGAAATACCTGTTCTCAGATTCCACAGAAATAAGGCTAGCATAGAGATCCACGAAAGACAGATGTAACTCTGTGAGTGGAAGTCAGAGAACACTAAGCGGTTTCTCAGAAAGCTTCTTTCCAGATTTCATCTGAGGATATTTCCTTTTTCACCATAGCCCTCTATGGGCTTCCAAATATCACTTTGCCAATTCCACAAGAACTGTCTTAGCGAAAGGCTTCTTGAAGGGAAAGCTGTAACTCTGTGCGATGATTTAACAGAACAAAAAGAAGTTTCTCAGAAAGATTCTTTCTCTTTGTTATCGGAGGATATTTCCTTTGGCCCTATAGTCTTCAAAGGGATCCGAAATATCTGTTCTCAGATTCCACAGAAATAAGGCTAGCAAAGAGATCCACGAAATACAGATGTAACTCTGTGAGATGAATTAACAGACAACTAAGTAGTTTCTCAGAAAGCTTCTTTCCAGATTTCATCTGAGGAAATTTCCTTTTTCACCATAGCCCTCTATGGGCTTCCAAATATCACTTTGCCAATTCCACAAGAACTGTCTTAGCGAAAGGTTTCTTGAGGGGAAAGCTGTAACTCCGTGAGATGATTTCACAGAACACAAAGAAGTTTCTCAGAAAGTTTCTTTCTCTTTGTTATCGGAGGATATTTCCTTTGGCCCTATAGTCTTCAAAGGGATCCGAAATATCTGTTCTCAGATTCCACAGAAATAAGGCTAGCAGAGAGATGCACAAAATACAGATGTAACTCTGTGAGGGGAAGTCAGAGAACACTAAGGGGTTTCTCAGAAAGCTTCTTTCCAGATTTCATCTGAGGATATTTCCTTTTTCACCATAGCCCTCTATGGGCTTCCAAATATCACTTTGCCAATTCCACAAGAACTGTCTTAGCGAAAGGCTTCTTGAGGGGAAAGCTGTAACTCTGTGAGATGATTTCACAGAACACAAAGAAGTTTCTCAGAAAGCTTCTTTCTCTTTGTTATTGGAGGATATTTCCTTTGGACCTATAGTCTTCAAAGAGATCCGAAATATCTGCTTTCAGATTCCACAGAAATAAGGCTAGCAAAGAGATCCACGAAATACAGATGTAACTCTGTGAGATGAACTAACAGAACACTAAGCAGTTTCTCAGAAAGCTTCTTTCCAGATTTCATCTGAGGAAATTTCCTTTTTCACCATAGCCCTCTATGGGCTTCCAAATATCAGTTTGCCAATTCCACAAGAACTGTCTTAGCGAAAGGTTTCTTGAGGGGAAAGCTGTAACTCCGTGAGATGATTTCACAGAACACAAGCAAGTTTCTCAGAAAGTTTCTTTCTCTTTGTTATCGGAGGATATTTCCATTTGGCCCTATAGTCTTCAAAGGGATCCGAAATATCTGTTCTCAGATTCCACAGAAATAAGGCTAGCAAAGAGATACACAAAATACAGATGTAACTCTGTGAGTGGAAGTCAGAGAACACTAAGCGGTTTCCCAGAAAGCTTCTTTCCAGATTTCATCTGAGGATATTTCCTTTTTCACATTAGCCCTCTATGGGCTTCCAAATATCACTTTGCCAATTCCACAAGAACTGTCTTAGCGAAAGGCTTCCTAGGGCAAAGCTGTAACTCTGTGAGACGATTTCACAGAACACAAAGAAGTTTCTCAGAAAGCTTCTTTCTCTTTGTTATCGGAGGATATTTCCTTTGGCCCTATAGTGTTCAAAGGGATCCGAAATATCTGTTCTCAGATTCCACAGAAATAAGGTTAGCAAAGAGGTCCACGAAATACATATGTAACTCTGTGAGGGGAAGTCAGAGAACACTAAGCGGTTTCTCAGAAAGCTTCTTTCCAGATTTCATCTGAGGATATTTCCTTTTTCACATTAGCCCACTAAGGGCTTCCAAATAGAACTTTGCCAATTCCACAAGAACTGTGTTAGCGAAAGGCTTCTTGAGGGGAAAGCTGTAAGTCTGTGAGATGATTTCACAGAACACAAAGAAGTTTCTCAGAAAGCTTCTTTCTCTTTGTTATCGGAGGATGTTTCCTTTGGCCCTATAGTCTTCAAAGGGATCCGAAATATCTGTTCTCAGATTCCACAGAAATAAGGCTAGCAAAGAGATCCACGAAATACAGATGTAACTCTGTGAGATGAATTAACAGAACACTAAGTAGTTTCTCAGAAAGCTTCTTTCCAGATTTCATCTGAGCTAATTTCCTTTTTCACCATAGCCCTCTATGGGCTTCCAAATATCACTTTGCCAATTCCAAAGAACTGTCTTAGCGAAAGGTTTCTTGAGGGGAATGCTGTAACTCCGTGAGATGATTTCACAGAACACAAGCAAGATTCTCAGAAAGTTTCCTTCTCTTTGTTATCGGAGGATATTTCCATTTGGCCCTATAGTCTTCAAAGGGATCCGAAATATCTGTTCTCAGATTCCACAGAAATAAGGCTAGCAAAGAGATGCACAAAATACAGATGTAACTCTGTGAGTGGAAGTCAGAGAACACTAAGCGGTTTCTCAGAAAGCTTCTTTCCAGATTTCATCTGAGGATATTTCCTTTTTCACATTAGCCCTCTATGGGCTTCCAAATATCACTTTGCCAATTCCACAAGAACTGTCTTAGCGAAAGGCTTCCTAGGGCAAAGCTGTAACTCTGTGAGACGATTTCACAGAACACAAAGAAGTTTCTCAGAAAGCTTCTTTCTCTTTGTTATCGGAGGATATTTCCTTTGGCCCTATAGTCTTCAAAGGGATCCGAAATATCTGTTCTCAGATTCCACAGAAATAAGGCTAGCAAAGAGATCCACGAAATACAGATGTAACACTGTGAGATGAATTAACAGAACTTTAAGCAGTTTCTCAGAAAGCTTCTTTCCAGATTTCATTTGAGGATATTTCCTTTTTCACCATCGCCCTCTATGGGCTTCCAAATATCACTTTGCGAATTCCACAAAAACTGTCTTAGCGAAAGGCTTCTTGAGGGGAAAGCTGTAACTCTGTGAGATGATTTCACAGAACACAAAGAAGTTTCTCAGAAAGCTTCTTTCTCTTTGTTATCGGAGGATATTTCCTTTGGCCCTATAGTCATCAAAGGGATCCGAAATACCTGTTCTCAGATTCCACAGAAATAAGGCTAGCAAAGAGATCCACGAAAGACAGATGTAACTCTGTGAGTGGAAGTCAGAGAACACTAAGCGGTTTCTCAGAAAGCTTCTTTCCAGATTTCATCTGAGGATATTTCCTTTTTCACATTAGCCCTCTATGGGCTTCCAAATATCACTTTGCCAATTCCACAAGAACTGTCTTAGCGAAAGGCTTCCTAGGGCAAAGCTGTAACTCTGTGAGAAGATTTCACAGAACACAAAGAAGTTTCTCAGAAAGCTTCTTTCTCTTTGTTATCGGAGGATATTTCCTTTGGCCCTATAGTCTTCAAAGGGATCCGAAATATCTGTTCTCAGATTCCACAGAAATAAGGCTAGCAAAGAGGTCCACGAAATACATATGTAACTCTGTGAGGGGAAGTCAGAGAACACTAAGCGGTTTCTCAGAAAGCTTCTTTCCATATTTCATCTGAGGATATTTCCTTTTTCACCATAGCCCACTATGGGCTTCCAAATATCACTTTGCCAATTCCACAAGAACTGTGTTAGCGAAAGGCTTCTTGAGGGGAAAGCTGTAAGTCTGTGAGATGATTTCACAGAACACAAAGAAGTTTCTCAGAAAGATTCTTTGTCTTTTTTATCGGAGGATATTTCCTTTGCCCTATAGTCTTCAAAGGGATTCGAAATATCTGTTCTCAGATTCCACAGAAATTAGGCTAGCAAAGAGATCCACGAAATACAGATGTAACTCTGTGAGATGAATTAACAGAACACTAAGTAGTTTCTCAGAAAGCTTCTTTCCAGATTTCATCTGAGATAATTTCCTTTTTCACCATAGCCCTCTATGGGCTTCCAAATATCACTTTGCCAATTCCACAAGAACTGTCTTAGCGAAAGTTTTCTTGAGGGGAAAGCTGTAACTCCGTGAGATGATATCACAGAACACAAGCAAGTTTCTCAGAAAGTTTCTTTCTCTTTGTTATCGGAGGATATTTCCATTTGGCCCTATAGTCTTCAAAGGGATCCGAAATATCTGTTCTCAGATTCCACAGAAATAAGGCTAGCAAAGAGATGCTCAAAATACAGATGTAACTCTGTGAGTGGAAGTCAGAAAACACTAAGCGGTTTCTCAGAAAGCTTCTTTCCAGATTTCATCTGAGGATATTTCCTTTTTCACCAAAGCCCTCTATGGGCTTCCAAATATCACTTTGCCAATTCCACAAGAACTGTCTTAGCGAAAGGCTTCCTAGGGCAAAGCTGTAACTCTGTGAGACGATTTCACAGAACACAAAGAAGTTTCTCAGAAAGCTTCTTTCTCTTTGTTATCGGAGGATATATCCTTTGGCCCTATAGTCTTCAAAGGGATCCGAAATATCTGTTCTCAGATTCCACAGAAATAAGGCTAGCAAAGAGATCCACGAAATACAGATGTAACACTGTGAGATGAATTAACAACTTTAAGCAGTTTCTCAGAAAGCTTCTTTCCAGATTTCATTTGAGGATATTTCCTTTTTCACCATCGCCCTCTATGGGCTTCCAAATATCACTTTGCCAATTCCACAAAAACTGTCTTAGCGAAAGGCTTCTTGAGGGGAAAGCTGTAACTCTGTGAGATGATTTCACAGAACACAAAGAAGTTTCTCAGAAATCTTCTTTCTCTTTGTTATCGGAGGATATTTCCTTTGGCCCTATAGTCTTCAAAGGGATCCAAAATACCTGTTCTCAGATTCCACAGAAATAAGGCTAGCAAAGAGATCCATGAAAGTCAGATGTAACTCTGTGAGTGGAAGTCAGAGAACACTAAGCGGTTTCTCAGAAAGCTTCTTTCCAGATTTCATCTGAGGATATTTCCTTTTTCACCATAGCCCTCTATGGGCTTCCAAATATCACTTTGCCAATTCCACAAAAACTGTCTTAGCGAAAGGCTTCTTGAGGGGAAAGCTGTAAGTCTGTGAGATGATTTCACAGAACACAAAGAAGTTTCTCAGAAAGCTTCTTTGTCTTTTTTATCGGAGGATATTTCCTTTGGCCCTATAGTCTTCAAAGGGATCCGAAATATCTGTTCTCAGATTCCACAGAAATAAGGCTAGCAAAGAGATCCACGAAATACAGATGTAACTCTGTGAGATGAATTAACAGAACACTAAGTAGTTTCTCAGAAAGCTTCTTTCCAAATTTCATCTGAGGAAATTTCCTTTTTCACCATAGCCCTCTATGGGCTTCCAAATATCACTTTGCCAATTTCACAAGAACTGTCTTAGCGAAAGGTTTCTTGAGGGGAAAGCTGTAACTCCGTGAGATGATTTCACAGAACACAAGCAAGTTTCTCAGAAAGTTTCTTTCTCTTTGTTATCGGAGGATATTTCCATTTGGCCCTATAATCTTCAAAGGGATCCGAAATATCTGTTCTCAGATTCCACAGAAATAAGGCTAGCAAAGAGATGCACAAAAAAGAGATGTAACTCTGTGAGTGGAAGTCAGAGAACACTAAGCGGTTTCTCACAAAGCTTCTTTCCAGATTTCATCTGAGGATATTTCCTTTTTCACATTAGCCCTCTATGGGCTTCCAAATATCACTTTGCCAATTCCACAAGAACTGTCTTAGCGAAAGGCTTCCTAGGGCAAAGCTGTAACTCTGTGAGACGATTTCACAGAACACAAAGAAGTTTCTCAGAAAGCTTCTTTCTCTTTGTTATCTGAGAATATTTCCTTTGGCCCTATAGTCTTCAAAGGGATCCGAAATATCTGTTCTCAGATTCCAAAGAAAAAAGGCTAGCAAAGAGATCCACGAAATACCGATGTAACTCTGTGAGATGAATTAACAGAACTCTAAGCAGTTTCTCAGAAAGCGTCTTTCCAGATTTCATCTGAGGATATTTCCTTTTTCACCATCTCCCTCTATGGGCTTCCAAATATCACTTTGCCAATTCCACAAAAACTGTCTTAGTGAAAGGCTTCTTGAGGGGAAAGCTGTAACTCTGTGAGATGATTTCACAGAACACAAAGAAGTTTCTCAGAAAGCTTCTTTCTCTTTGTTATTGGAGGATATTTCCTTTGGCCATATTGTCTTCAAAGGGATCCGAAATATCTGTTCTCAGATTCCACAGAAATAAGGCTAGCAAAGAGATCCACAAAATACAGATGTAACTCTGTGAGATGAACTAACAGAACACTAAGCAGTTTCTCAGAAAGCTTCTTTCCAGATTTCATCTGAGGATATTTCCTTTTTCACCATAGCCCTCTATGGGCTTCCAAATGTCAGTTTGCCAATTCCACAAGAACTGTCTTAGCGAAAGGCTTCTTGAGGGGAAAGCTGTAACTCTGTGAGTTGATTTCACAGAACAGAAAGAAGTTTCTCGGAAAGCTTCTTTCTCTTTGTTATTGGAGGATATTTCCTTTGGCCCTATAGTCTTCAAAGGGATCCGAAATATCTGTTCTCAGATTCCACAGAAATAAGGCTAGCAAAGAGATCCACGAAATACAGATGTAACTCAGTGAGATGAATTAACAGAACACTAAGTAGTTTCTCAGAAAGCTTCTTTCCAGATTTCATCTGAGGAAATTTCCTTTTTCACCATAGCCCTCTATGGGCTTCCAAATATCACTTTGCCAATTCCACAAGAACTCTCTTAGCGAAAGGTTCCTTGAGGGGAAAGCTGTAACTCCGTGAGATGATTTCACAGAACACAAAGAAGTTTCTCAGAAAGTTTCTTTCTCTTTGTTATCGGAGGATATTTCCTTTGGCCCTATAGTCTTCAAAGGGATCCGAAATATCTGTTCTCAGATTCCACAGAAATAAGGCTATCAAAGAGATGCACAAAATAAAGATGTAACTCTGAGAGTGGAAGTCAGAGAACACTAAGCGGTTTCTCAGAAAGCTTCTTTCCAGATTTCATCTGAGGATATTTCCTTTTTCACATTAGCCCTCTATGGGCTTCCAAATATCACTTTGCCAATTCCACAAGAACTGTCTTAGCGAAAGGCTTCCTGAGGGGAAAGCTGTAACTCTGTGAGACGATTTCACAGAACACAAAGAAGTTTCTCAGAAAGCTTCTTTCTCTTTGTTATCGGAGGATATTTCCTTTGGCCCTATAGTCTTCAAAGGGATCCGAAATATCTGTTCTCAGATTCCCCAGAAATAAGGCTAGCAAAGAGATCCACGAAATAGAGATGTAACTCTGTGAGATGAATTAACAGAACTTTAAGCAGTTTCTCAGAAAGCTTCTTTCCAGATTTCATCTGAGGATATTTCCTTTTTCACCATCGCCCTCTATGGGCTTCCAAATATCACTTTGCCAATTCCACAAAAACTGTCTTAGCGAAAGGCTTCTTGAGGGGAAAGCTGTAACTCTGTGAGATGATTTCACAGAACACAAAGAATTTTCTCAGAAAGCTTCTTTCTCTTTGTTTTTGGAGGATATTTCCTTTGGCCCTATAGTCTTCAAAGGGATCCGAAATATCTGTTCTCAGATTCCACAGAAATAAGGCTAGCAAAGAGATCCACGAAATACAGATGTAACTCTGTGAGATGAATTAACAGAACACTAAGCATTTCTCAGAAAGCTTCTTTCCAGATTTCTTCTGAGGATATTTCCTTTCTCACCGTAGCCCTCTACGGGCTTTCAAATATCACATTTTCAATTCCATAAGAACTGTCTTAGCGAAAGGCTTCTTGAGGGGAAAGCTGTAACTCTATGAGATGATTTCACAGAACATAAAGTAGTTTCTCAGAAAGCTTCTTTCTTTTTGTTATCGGAGGATATTTCCTTTGGCCCTATAGTCTTCAAAGGGATCCGAAATATCTGTTCTCAGATTCCACAGAAATAAGGCTAGCAAAGAGATCCACGAAATACAGATGTAACTCTGTGAGTGGAAGTCAGAGAACACTAAGCGGTTTCTCAGAAAGCTTCTTTCCAGATTTCATCTGAGGATATTTCCTTTTTCACCATAGCCCTCTATGGGCTTCCAAATATCACTTTGCCAATTCCACAAGAACTGTCTTAGCGAAAGGCTTCTTGAGGGGAAAGCTGTAACTCTGTGAGATGATTTCACAGAACACAAAGAAGTTTCTCAGAAAGCTTCTTTCTCTTTGTTATCTGAGAATATTTCCTTTGGCCCTATAGTCTTCAAAGGGATCCGAAATATCTGTTCTCAGATTCCACAGAAATAAGGCTAGCAAAGAGATCCACGAAATACAGATGTAACTCTGTGAGATGAATTAACAGAACTCTAAGCAGTTTCTCAGAAAGCTTCTTTCCAGATTTCATCTGAAGATATTTCCTTTTTCACCATAGCCCTCTAAGGGCTTCCAAATGTCACTTTGCCAATTCCACAAGAACTGTCTTAGCGAAAGGCTTCTTGAGGGGAAAGCTGCAACTCTGTGAGATGATTTCACAGAACACAAAGAAGTTTCTCAGAAAGTTTCTTTCTCTTTGTTATTTGAGGATATTTCCTTTGGCCCTATAGTCTTCAAAGGGATCCGAAATATCTGTTCTCAGATTCCACAGAAATAAGGCTAGCAAAGAGATCCACGAAATACAGATGTAACTCTGTGAGATGAATTAACAGAACACTAAGCATTTCTCAGAAAGCTTCTTTCCAGATTTCTTCTGAGGATATTTCCTTTCTCACCGTAGCCCTCTACGGGCTTTCAAATATCACATTTCCAATTCCATGAGAACTGTCTTAGCGAAAGGCTTCTTGAGGGGAAAGCTGTAAACTGTGAGATAATTTCACAGAACACAAAGTAGTTTCTCAGAAAGCTTCTTTCTTTTTGTTATCGGAGGATATTTCCTTTGGCCCTATAGTCTTCAAAGGGATCCGAAATATCTGTTCTCAGATTCCACAGAAATAAGGCTAGCAAAGAGATCCACGAAATACAGATGTAACTCTGTGAGTGGAAGTCAGAGAACACTAAGCGGTTTCTCAGAAAGCTTCTTTCCAGATTTCATCTGAGGATATTTCCTTTTTCACCATAGCCCTCTATGGGCTTCCAAATATCACTTTGCCAATTCCACAAGAACTGTCTTAGCGAAAGGCTTCTTGAAGGGAAAACTGTAAGTCTGTGAAATGATTTCACAGAACACAAAGAAGTTCTCAGAAAGCTTCTTTCTCTTTGTTATGGCAGGATATTTCCTTTGGCCCTATAGTCTTCAAAGGGATCCGAAATATCTGTTCTCAGATTCCACAGAAATAAGGCTAACAAAGAGATCCACGAAATACAGATTTAACTCTGTGAGATGAATTAACAGAACACTAGGCAGTTTCTCAGAAAGCTTATTTCCAGATTTCATCTGAGGATATTTCCTTTTTCACCATAGCCTTCTATGGGCTTCCAAATATCACTTTGCCAATTCCACAAGAACTATCTTAGCTAAAGGTTTCTTGAGGGGAACGCTGAAACACTGTGAGATGATTTCACAGAACACAAAGAAGTTTCTCAGAAAGCTTCTTTCTCTTTTTTATCTGAGAATATTTCCTTTGGCCCAATAGTGTTCCAAGGGATCCGAAATATCTGTTCTCAGATTCCACAGAAATAAGGCTAGCAAAGAGATCCACGAATTACAGATGTAACTCTGTGAGATGAATTAACAGAACTTTAAGCAGTTTCTCAGAAAGCTTCTTTCCAGATTTCATTTGAGGATATTTCCTTTTTCACCATCGCCCTCTATGGGCTTCCAAATATCACTTTGCCAATTCCACAAAAACTGTCTTAGCGAAAGGCTTATGAGGGGAAAGCTGTAACTCTGTGAGATGATTTCACAGAACACAAAGAAGTTTCTCAGAAAGCTTCTTTCTCTTTGTTATTGGAGGATATTTCCTTTGGCCCTATAGTCTTCAAAGGGATCCGAAATATCTGTTCTCAGATTCCACAGAAATAAGGCTAGCAAAGAGATCCACGAAATACAGATGTAACTCTGTGAGATGAATTAACAGAACACTAAGCATTTCTCAGAAAGCTTCTTTCCAGATTTCTTCTGAGGATATTTCCTTTCTCACCGTAGCCCTCTACGGGCTTTCAAATATCACATTTTCAATTCCATAAGAACTGTCTTAGCGAAAGGCTTCTTGAGGGGAAAGCTGTAACTCTATGAGATGATTTCACAGAACATAAAGTAGTTTCTCAGAAAGCTTCTTTCTTTTTGTTATCGGAGGATATTTCCTTTGGCCCTATAGTCTTCAAAGGGATCCGAAATATCTGTTCTCAGATTCCACAGAAATAAGGCTAGCAAAGAGATCCACGAAATACAGATGTAACTCTGTGAGTGGAAGTCAGAGAACACTAAGCGGTTTCTCAGAAAGCTTCTTTCCAGATTTCATCTGAGGATATTTCCTTTTTCACCATAGCCCTCTATGGGCTTCCAAATATCACTTTGCCAATTCCACAAGAACTGTCTTAGCGAAAGGCTTCTTGAGGGGAAAGCTGTAACTCTGTGAGATGATTTCACAGAACACAAAGAAGTTTCTCAGAAAGCTTCTTTCTCTTTGTTATCTGAGAATATTTCCTTTGGCCCTATAGTCTTCAAAGGGATCCGAAATATCTGTTCTCAGATTCCACAGAAATAAGGCTAGCAAAGAGATCCACGAAATACAGATGTAACTCTGTGAGATGAATTAACAGAACTCTAAGCAGTTTCTCAGAAAGCTTCTTTCCAGATTTCATCTGAAGATATTTCCTTTTTCACCATAGCCCTCTAAGGGCTTCCAAATGTCACTTTGCCAATTCCACAAGAACTGTCTTAGCGAAAGGCTTCTTGAGGGGAAAGCTGCAACTCTGTGAGATGATTTCACAGAACACAAAGAAGTTTCTCAGAAAGTTTCTTTCTCTTTGTTATTTGAGGATATTTCCTTTGGCCCTATAGTCTTCAAAGGGATCCGAAATATCTGTTCTCAGATTCCACAGAAATAAGGCTAGCAAAGAGATCCACGAAATACAGATGTAACTCTGTGAGATGAATTAACAGAACACTAAGCATTTCTCAGAAAGCTTCTTTCCAGATTTCTTCTGAGGATATTTCCTTTCTCACCGTAGACCTCTACGGGCTTTCAAATATCACATTTCCAATTCCATGAGAACTGTCTTAGCGAAAGGCTTCTTGAGGGGAAAGCTGTAAACTGTGAGATAATTTCACAGAACACAAAGTAGTTTCTCAGAAAGCTTCTTTCTTTTTGTTATCGGAGGATATTTCCTTTGGCCCTATAGTCTTCAAAGGGATCCGAAATATCTGTTCTCAGATTCCACAGAAATAAGGCTAGCAAAGAGATCCACGAAATACAGATGTAACTCTGTGAGTGGAAGTCAGAGAACACTAAGCGGTTTCTCAGAAAGCTTCTTTCCAGATTTCATCTGAGGATATTTCCTTTTTCACCATAGCCCTCTATGGGCTTCCAAATATCACTTTGCCAATTCCACAAGAACTGTCTTAGCGAAAGGCTTCTTGAAGGGAAAACTGTAAGTCTGTGAAATGATTTCACAGAACACAAAGAAGTTCTCAGAAAGCTTCTTTCTCTTTGTTATGGCAGGATATTTCCTTTGGCCCTATAGTCTTCAAAGGGATCCGAAATATCTGTTCTCAGATTCCACAGAAATAAGGCTAACAAAGAGATCCACGAAATACAGATTTAACTCTGTGAGATGAATTAACAGAACACTAGGCAGTTTCTCAGAAAGCTTATTTCCAGATTTCATCTGAGGATATTTCCTTTTTCACCATAGCCTTCTATGGGCTTCCAAATATCACTTTGCCAATTCCACAAGAACTATCTTAGCTAAAGGTTTCTTGAGGGGAACGCTGTAACACTGTGAGATGATTTCACAGAACACAAAGAAGTTTCTCAGAAAGCTTCTTTCTCTTTTTTATCTGAGAATATTTCCTTTGGCCCAATAGTGTTCCAAGGGATCCGAAATATCTGTTCTCAGATTCCACAGAAATAAGGCTAGCAAAGAGATCCACGAATTACAGATGTAACTCTGTGAGATGAATTAACAGAACTTTAAGCAGTTTCTCAGAAAGCTTCTTTCCAGATTTCATTTGAGGATATTTCCTTTTTCACCATCGCCCTCTATGGGCTTCCAAATATCACTTTGCCAATTCCACAAAAACTGTCTTAGCGAAAGGCTTATGAGGGGAAAGCTGTAACTCTGTGAGATGATTTCACAGAACACAAAGAAGTTTCTCAGAAAGCTTCTTTCTCTTTGTTATTGGAGGATATTTCCTTTGGCCCTATAGTCTTCAAAGGGATCCGAAATATCTGTTCTCAGATTCCACAGAAATAAGGCTAGCAAAGAGATCCACGAAATACAGATGTAACTCTGTGAGATGAACTAACAGAACACTAAGCAGTTTCTCCGAAAGCTTCTTTCCAGATTTCATCTGAGGATATTTCCTTTTTCACCATCGCCCTCTATGGGCTTCCAAATGTCACTTTGCCAATTCCACAAGAACTGTCTTAGCGAAAGGCTTCTTGAGGGGAAAGCTGAAACTCTGTGAGATGATTTCACAGAACACAAAGAAGTTTCTCAGAAAGCTTCTTTCTCTTTGTTATCGGAGGATATTTCCTTTGGCCCTATAGTCTTCAAAGGGATCCGAAATATCTGTTCTCAGATTCCACAGAAATAAGGCTAGCAAAGAGATCCACGAAATACAGATGTAACTCTGTGAGATGAATTAACAGAACACTAAGTAGTTTGTCAGAAAGCTTCTTTCCAGATTTCATCTGAAGAAATTTCCTTTTTCACCATAGCCCTCTATGGGCTTCCAAATATCACTTTGCCAATTCCACAAGAACTGTCTTAGCGAAAGGTTTCTTGAGGGGAAAGCTGTAACTCCGTGAGATGATTTCACAGAACCCAAGGAAGTTTCTCAGAAAGTTTCTTTCTCTTTGTTATCGGAGGATATTTCCTTTGGCCCTATACTCTTCAAAGGGATCCGAAATATCTGTTCTCAGATTCCACAGAAATAAGGCTAGCAAAGAGATGCACAAAATACAGATGTAGCTCTGTGAATGGAAGTCAGAGAACACTAAGCGGTTTCTCAGAAAGCTTCTTTCCAGATTTCATCTGAGGATATTTCCTTTTTCACCATAGCCCTCTATGGGCTTCCAAATATCACTTTGCCAATTCCACAAGAACTGTCTTAGCGAAAGGCTTCTTAAGGGGAAAGCTGTAACTCTGTGCGATGATTTCACAGAACACAAAGAAGTTTCTCAGAAAGCTTCTTTCTCTTTGTTATTGGAGGATATTTCCTTTGGACCTATAGTCTTCAAAGAGATCCGAAATATCTGCTTTCAGATTCCACAGAAATAAGGCTAGCAAAGAGATCCACGAAATACAGATGTAACTCTGTGAGATGAACTAACAGAACACTAAGCAGTTTCTCAGAAAGCTTCTTTCCAGATTTCATCTGAGGATATTTCCTTTTTCACCCTAGCCCTCTACGGGTTTCCAAATATAACTTTGCCAATTGCACAAGAAATGTCTTAGCGAAAGGCTTCTTGAGGGGAAAGCTGTAACTCTGTGAGATGATTTCACAGAACACAAAGAAGTTTCTCAGAAAGCTTCTTTCTCTTTGTTATCGGAGGATATTTCCTTTGGCCCTATAGTGTTCAAAGGGATCCGAAATATCTGTTCTCAGATTCCACAGAAATAAGGCTAGCAAAGAGATCCACGAAATACAGATGTAACTCTGTGAGATGAAATAACAGAACTTTAAGCAGTTTCTCAGAAAGCTTCTTTCCAGATTTCATTTGAGGATATTTCCTTTTTCACCATCGCCCTCTATGGGCTTCCAAATATCACTTTGCGAATTCCACAAAAACTGTCTTAGCGAAAGGCTTCTTGAGGGGAAAGCTGTAACTCTGTGAGATGATTTCACAGAACACAAAGAAGTTTCTCAGAAAGCTTCTTTCTCTTTGTTATCGGAGGATATTTCCTTTGGCCCTATAGTCTTCAAAGGGATCCGAAATACCTGTTCTCAGATTCCACAGAAATAAGGCTAGCATAGAGATCCACGAAAGACAGATGTAACTCTGTGAGTGGAAGTCAGAGAACACTAAGCGGTTTCTCAGAAAGCTTCTTTCCAGATTTCATCTGAGAATATTTCCTTTTTCACCATAGCCCTCTATGGGCTTCCAAATATCACTTTGCCAATTCCACAAGAACTGTCTTACCGAAAGGCTTCTTGAAGGGAAAGCTGTAACTCTGTGCGATGATTTCACGGAACACAAAGAAGTTTCTCAGAAAGCTTCTTTCTCTTTGTTATCGGAGGATATTTCCTTTGGCCCTATAGTCTTCAAAGGGATCCGAAATATCTGTTCTCAGATTCCACCCAAATAAGGCTAGCAAAGAGATCCACGAAATACAGATGTAACTCTGTGAGATGAATTAACAGAACACTAAGTAGTTTCTCAGAAAGCTTCTTTCCAGATTTCATCTGAGGAAATTTCCTTTTTCACCATAGCCCTCGATGGGCTTCCAAATATCACTTTGCCAATTCCACAAGAACTGTCTTAGCGAAAGGTTTCTTGAGGGGAAAGCTGTAACTCCGTGAGATGATTTCACGGAACACAAAGAAGTTTCTCAGAAAGTTTCTTTCTCTTTGTTATCGGAGGATATTTCCTTTGGCCCTGTAGTCTTCAAAGGGATCCGAAATATCTGTTCTCAGATTCCACAGAAATAAGGCTAGCAAAGAGATGCACAAAATACAGATGTAACTCTGTGAGGGGAAGTCAGAGAACACTAAGGGGTTTCTCAGAAAGCTTCTTTCCAGATTTCATCTGAGGATATTTCCTTTTTCACCATAGCCCTCTATGGGCTTCCAAATATCACTTTGCCAATTCCACAAGAACTGTCTTAGCGAAAGGCTTCTTGAGGGGAAAGCTGTAACTCTGTGAGATGATTTCACAGAACACAAAGAAGTTTCTCAGAAAGCTTCTTTCTCTTTGTTATTGGAGGATATTTCCTTTGGACCTATAGTCTTCAAAGAGATCCGAAATATCTGCTTTCAGATTCCACAGAAATAAGGCTAGCAAAGAGATCCACGAAATACAGATGTAACTCTGTGAGATGAACTAACAGAACACTAAGCAGTTTCTCAGAAAGCTTCTTTCCCGATTTCATCTGAGGATATTTCCTTTTTCACCCTAGCCCTCTACGGGTTTCCAAATATAACTTTGCCAATTGCACAAGAACTGTCTTAGCGAAAGTCTTCTTGAGGGGAAAGCTGTAACTCTGTGAGATGATTTCACAGAACACAAAGAAGTTTCTCAGAAAGCTTCTTTCTCTTTGTTATCGGAGGATATTTCCTTTGGGCCTATAGTCTTCAAAGGGATCCGAAATATCTGTTCTCAGATTCCACAGAAATAAGGCTAGCAAAGAGATCCACGAAATACAGATGTAACTCTGTGAGATGAATTAACAGAACTTTAAGCAGTTTCTCAGAGAGCTTCTTTCCAGATTTCATTTGAGGATATTTCCTTTTTCACCATCGCCCTCTATGGGCTTCCAAATATCACTTTGCGAATTCCACAAGAACTGTCTTAGCGAAAGGCTTCTTGAGGGGAAAGCTGTAACTCTGTGAGATGATTTCACAGAACACAAAGAAGTTTCTCAGAAAGCTTCTTTCTCTTTGTTATCGGAGGATATTTCCTTTGGCCCTATAGTCTTCAAAGGGATCCGAAATATCTGTTCTCAGATTCCACAGAAATAAGGCTAGCATAGAGATCCACGAAAGACAGATGTAACTCTGTGAGTGGAAGTCAGAGAACACTAAGCGGTTTCTCAGAAAGCTTCTTTCCAGATTTCATCTGAGGATATTTCCTTTTTCACCATAGCCCTCTATGGGCTTCCAAATATCACTTTGCCAATTCCACAAGAACTGTCTTAGCGAAAGGCTTCTTGAAGGGAAAGCTGTAACTCTGTGCGATGATTTAACAGAACAAAAAGAAGTTTCTCAGAAAGATTCTTTCTCTTTGTTATCGGAGGATATTTCCTTTGGCCCTATAGTCTTCAAAGGGATCCGAAATATCTGTTCTCAGATTCCACAGAAATAAGGCTAGCAAAGAGATCCACGAAATACAGATGTAACTCTGTGAGATGAATTAACAGAACACTAAGTAGTTTCTCAGAAAGCTTCTTTCCAGATTTCATCTGAGGAAATTTCCTTTTTCACCATAGCCCTCTATGGGCTTCCAAATATCACTTTGCCAATTCCACAAGAACTGTCTTAGCGAAAGGTTTCTTGAGGGGAAAGCTGTAACTCCGTGAGATGATTTCACAGAACACAAGCAAGTTTCTCAGAAAGTTTCTTTCTCTTTGTTATCGGAGGATATTTCCATTTGGCCCTATAGTCTTCAAAGGGATCCGAAATATCTGTTCTCAGATTCCACAGAAATAAGGCTAGCAAAGAGATACACAAAATACAGATGTAACTCTGTGAGTAGAAGTCAGAGAACACTAAGCGGTTTCTCAGAAAGCTTCTTTCCAGATTTCATCTGAGGATATTTCCTTTTTCACATTAGCCCTCTATGGGCTTCCAAATATCACTTTGCCAATTCCACAAGAACTGTCTTAGCGAAAGGCTTCCTAGGGCAAAGCTGTAACTCTGTGAGACGATTTCACAGAACACAAAGAAGTTTCTCAGAAAGCTTCTTTCTCTTTGTTATCGGAGGATATTTCCTTTGGCCCTATAGTGTTCAAAGGGATCCGAAATATCTGTTCTCAGATTCCACAGAAATAAGGTTAGCAAAGAGGTCCACGAAATACATATGTAACTCTGTGAGGGGAAGTCAGAGAACACTAAGCGGTTTCTCAGAAAGCTTCTTTCCAGATTTCATCAGAGGATATTTCCTTTTTCACATTAGCCCACTAAGGGCTTCCAAATAGAACTTTGCCAATTCCACAAGAACTGTGTTAGCGAAAGGCTTCTTGAGGGGAAAGCTGTAAGTCTGTGAGATGATTTCACAGAACACAAAGAAGTTTCTCAGAAAGCTTCTTTCTCTTTGTTATCGGAGGATGTTTCCTTTGGCCCTATAGTCTTCAAAGGGATCCGAAATATCTGTTCTCAGATTACACAGAAATAAGGCTAGCAAAGAGATCCACGAAATACAGATGTAACTCTGTGAGATGAATTAACAGAACACTAAGTAGTTTCTCAGAAAGCTTCTTTCCAGATTTCATCTGAGCTAATTTCCTTTTTCACCATAGCCCTCTATGGGCTTCCAAATATCACTTTGCCAATTCCAAAGAACTGTCTTAGCGAAAGGTTTCTTGAGGGGAAAGCTGTAACTCCGTGAGATGATTTCACAGAACACAAGCAAGTTTCTCAGAAAGTTTCCTTCTCTTTGTTATCGGAGGATATTTCCATTTGGCCCTATAGTCTTCAAAGGGATCCGAAATATCTGTTCTCAGATTCCAAAGAAATAAGGCTAGCAAAGAGATGCACAAAATACAGATGTAACTCTGTGAGTGGAAGTCAGAGAACACTAAGCGGTTTCTCAGAAAGCTTCTTTCCAGATTTCATCTGAGGATATTTCCTTTTTCACATTAGCCCTCTATGGGCTTCGAAATATCACTTTGCCAATTCCACAAGAACTGTCTTAGCGAAAGGCTTCCTAGGGCAAAGCTGTAACTCTGTGAGACGATTTCACAGAACACAAAGAAGTTTCTCAGAAAGCTTCTTTCTCTTTGTTATCGGAGGATATTTCCTTTGGCCCTATAGTCTTCAAAGGGATCCGAAATATCTGTTCTCAGATTCCACAGAAATAAGGCTAGCAAAGAGATCCACGAAATACAGATGTAACACTGTGAGATGAATTAACAGAACTTTAAGCAGTTTCTCAGAAAGCTTCTTTCCAGATTTCATTTGAGGATATTTCCTTTTTCACCATCGCCCTCTATGGGCTTCCAAATATCACTTTGCGAATTCCACAAAAACTGTCTTAGCGAAAGGCTTCTTGAGGGGAAAGCTGTAACTCTGTGAGATGATTTCACAGAACACAAAGAAGTTTCTCAGAAAGCTTCTTTCTCTTTGTTATCGGAGGATATTTCCTTTGGCCCTATAGTCATCAAAGGGATCCGAAATACCTGTTCTCAGATTCCACAGAAATAAGGCTAGCAAAGAGATCCACGAAAGACAGATGTAACTCTGTGAGTGGAAGTCAGAGAACACTAAGCGGTTTCTCAGAAAGCTTCTTTCCAGATTTCATCTGAGGATATTTCCTTTTTCACATTAGCCCTCTATGGGCTTCCAAATATCACTTTGCCAATTCCACAAGAACTGTCTTAGCGAAAGGCTTCCTAGGGCAAAGCTGTAACTCTGTGAGAAGATTTCACAGAACACAAAGAAGTTTCTCAGAAAGCTTCTTTGTCTTTGTTATCGGAGGATATTTCCTTTGTCCCTATAGTCTTCAAAGGGATCCGAAATATCTGTTCTCAGATTCCACAGAAATAAGGCTAGCAAAGAGGTCCACGAAATACAGATGTAACTCTGTGAGGGGAAGTCAGAGAACACTAAGCGGTTTCTCAGAAAGCTTCTTTCCAGATTTCATTAGAGGATATTTCCTTTTTCACCATAGCCCACTATGGGCTTCCAAATATCACTTTGCCAATTCCACAAGAACTGTCTTAGCGAAAGGCTTCTTGAGGGGAAAGCTGTAAGTCTGTGAGATGATTTCACAGAACACAAAGAAGTTTCTCAGAAAGATTCTTTGTCTTTTTTATCGGAGGATATTTCCTTTGCCCTATAGTCTTCAAAGGGATCCGAAATATCTGTTCTCAGATTCCACAGAAATAAGGCTAGCAAAGAGATCCACGAAATACAGATGTAACTCTGTCAGATGAATTAACAGAACACTAAGTAGTTTCTCAGAAAGCTTCTTTCCAGATTTCATCTGAGATAATTTCCTTTTTCACCATAGCCCTCTATGGGCTTCCAAATATCACTTTGCCAATTCCACAAGAACTGTCTTAGCGAAAGTTTTCTTGAGGGGAAAGCTGTAACTCCGTGAGATGATTTCACAGAACACAAGCAAGTTTCTCAGAAAGTTTCTTTCTCTTTGTTATCGGAGGATATTTCCATTTGGCCCTATAGTCTTCAAAGGGATCCGAAATATCTGTTCTCAGATTCCACAGAAATAAGGCTAGCAAAGAGATACACAAAATACAGATGTAACTCTGTGAGTGGAAGTCAGAGAACACTAAGCGGTTTCTCAGAAAGCTTCTTTCCAGATTTCATCTGAGGATATTTCCTTTTTCACATTAGCCCTCTATGGGCTTCCAAATATCACTTTGCCAATTCCACAAGAACTGTCTTAGCTAAAGGATTCCTAGGGCAAAGCTGTAACTCTGTGAGACGATTTCACAGAACACAAAGAAGTTTCTCAGAAAGCTTCTTTCTCTTTGTTATCGGAGGATATTTCCTTTGGCCCTACAGTGTTCAAAGGGATCCGAAATATCTGTTCTCAGATTCCACAGAAATAAGGTTAGCAAAGAGGTCCACGAAATACATATGTAACTCTGTGAGGGGAAGTCAGAGAACACTAAGCGGTTTCTCAGAAAGCTTCTTTCCAGATTTCATTAGAGGATATTTCCTTTTTCACCATAGCCCACTATGGGCTTCCAAATATCACTTTGCCAATTCCACAAGAACTGTCTTAGCGAAAGGCTTCTTGAGGGGAAAGCTGTAAGTCTGTGAGATGATTTCACAGAACACAAAGAAGTTTCTCAGAAAGATTCTTTGTCTTTTTTATCGGAGGATATTTCCTTTGCCCTATAGTCTTCAAAGGGATCCGAAATATCTGTTCTCAGATTCCACAGAAATAAGGCTAGCAAAGAGATCCACGAAATACAGATGTAACTCTGTCAGATGAATTAACAGAACACTAAGTAGTTTCTCAGAAAGCTTCTTTCCAGATTTCATCTGAGATAATTTCCTTTTTCACCATAGCCCTCTATGGGCTTCCAAATATCACTTTGCCAATTCCACAAGAACTGTCTTAGCGAAAGTTTTCTTGAGGGGAAAGCTGTAACTCCGTGAGATGATTTCACAGAACACAAGCAAGTTTCTCAGAAAGTTTCTTTCTCTTTGTTATCGGAGGATATTTCCATTTGGCCCTATAGTCTTCAAAGGGATCCGAAATATCTGTTCTCAGATTCCACAGAAATAAGGCTAGCAAAGAGATACACAAAATACAGATGTAACTCTGTGAGTGGAAGTCAGAGAACACTAAGCGGTTTCTCAGAAAGCTTCTTTCCAGATTTCATCTGAGGATATTTCCTTTTTCACATTAGCCCTCTATGGGCTTCCAAATATCACTTTGCCAATTCCACAAGAACTGTCTTAGCGAAAGGCTTCCTAGGGCAAAGCTGTAACTCTGTGAGACGATTTAACGGAACACAAAGAAGTTTCTCAGAAAGCTTCTTTCTCTTTGTTATCGGAGGATATTTCCTTTGGCCCTATAGTGTTCAAAGGGATCCGAAATATCTGTTCTCAGATTCCACAGAAATAAGGTTAGCAAAGAGGTCCACGAAATACATATGTAACTCTGTGAGGGGAAGTCAGAGAACACTAAGCGGTTTCTCAGAAAGCTTCTTTCCAGATTTCATCTGAGGATATTTCCTTTTTCACATTAGCCCACTAAGGGCTTCCAAATAGAACTTTGCCAATTCCACAAGAACTGTCTTAGCGAAAGGCTTCTTGAGGGGAAAGCTGTAAGTCTGTGAGATGATTTCACAGAACACAAAGAAGTTTCTCAGAAAGCTTCTTTCTCTTTGTTATCGGAGGATGTTTCCTTTGGCCCTATAGTCTTCAAAGGGATCCGAAATATCTGTTCTCAGATTCCACAGAAATAAGGCTAGCAAAGAGATCCACGAAATACAGATGTAACTCTGTGAGATGAATTAACAGAACACTAAGTAGTTTCTCAGAAAGCTTCTTTCCAGATTTCATCTGAGCTAATTTCCTTTTTCACCATAGCCCTCTATGGGCTTCCAAATATCACTTTGCCAATTCCAAAGAATTGTCTTAGCGAAAGGTTTCTTGAGGGGAAAGCTGTAACTCCGTGAGATGATTTCACAGAACACAAGCAAGTTTCTCAGAAATTTTCCTTCTCTTTGTTATCGGAGGATATTTCCATTTGGCCCTATAGTCTTCAAAGGGATCCGAAATATCTGTTCTCAGATTCCACAGAAATAAGGCTAGCAAAGAGATGCACAAAATACAGATGTAACTCTGTGAGTGGAAGTCAGAGAACACTAAGCGGTTTCTCAGAAAGCTTCTTTCCAGATTTCATCTGAGGATATTTCCTTTTTCACATTAGCCCTCTATGGGCTTCGAAATATCACTTTGCCAATTCCACAAGAACTGTCTTAGCGAAAGGCTTCCTAGGGCAAAGCTGTAACTCTGTGAGACGATTTCACAGAACACAAAGAAGTTTCTCAGAAAGCTTCTTTCTCTTTGTTATCGGAGGATATTTCCTTTGGCCCTATAGTCTTCAAAGGGATCCGAAATATCTGTTCTCAGATTCCACAGAAATAAGGCTAGCAAAGAGATCCACGAAATACAGATGTAACTCTGTGAGATGAATTTACAGAACTTTAAGCAGCTTCTCAGAAAGCTTCTTTCCAGATTTCATTTGAGGATATTTCCTTTTTCACCATCGCCCTCTATGGGCTTCCAAATATCACTTTGCGAATTCCACAAAAACTGTCTTAGCGAAAGGCTTCTTGAGGGGAAAGCTGTAACTCTGTGAGATGATTTCACAGAACACAAAGAAGTTTCTCAGAAAGCTTCTTTCTCTTTGTTATCGGAGGATATTTCCTTTGGCCCTATAGTCATCAAAGGGATCCGAAATACCTGTTCTCAGATTCCACAGAAATAAGGCTAACAAAGAGATCCACGAAAGACAGATGTAACTCTGTGAGTGGAAGTCAGAGAACACTAAGCGGTTTCTCAGAAAGCTTCTTTCCAGATTTCATCTGAGGATATTTCCTTTTTCACATTAGCCCTCTATGGGCTTCCAAATATCACTTTGCCAATTCCACAAGAACTGTCTTAGCGAAAGGCTTCCTAGGGCAAAGCTGTAACTCTGTGAGACGATTTCACAGAACACAAAGAAGTTTCTCAGAAAGCTTCTTTCTCTTTGTTATCGGAGGATATATCCTTTGGCCCTATAGTCTTCAAAGGGATCCGAAATATCTGTTCTCAGATTCCACAGAAATAAGGCTAGCAAAGAGATCCACGAAATACAGATGTAACACTGTGAGATGAATTAACAACTTTAAGCAGTTTCTCAGAAAGCTTCTTTCCAGATTTCATTTGAGGATATTTCCTTTTTCACCATCGCCCTCTATGGGCTTCCAAATATCACTTTGCCAATTCCACAAAAACTGTCTTAGCGAAAGGCTTCTTGAGGGGAAAGTTGTAACTGTGTGAGATGATTTCAGAGAACACAAAGAAGTTTCTCAGAAAGCTTCTTTCTCTTTGTTATCGGAGGATATTTCCTTTGGACCTATAGTCTTCAAAGGGATCCGAAATACCTGTTCTCAGATTCCACAGAAATAAGGCTAGCAAAGAGATCCACGAAATACAGATGTAACTCTGTGAGTGGAAGTCAGAGAACACTAAGCGGTTTCTCAGAAAGCTTCTTTCCAGATTTCATCTGAGGATATTTCCTTTTTCACCATAGCCCTCTATGGGCTTCCAAATATCACTTTGCCAATTCCACAAGAACTGTCTTAGCGAAAGGCTTCTTGAGGGGAAAGCTGTAACTCTGTGCGATGATTTCACAGAACCCAAAGAAGTTTCTCAGAAAGCTTCTTTCTCTTTGTTATCGGAGGATATTTCCTTTGGCCCTATAGTCTTCAAAGGGATCCGAAATATCTGTTCTCAGATTCCACAGAAAAAAGGCTAGCAAAGAGATCCACGAAATACAGATGTAACTCTGTGAGATGAATTTCAGAACACTAAGTACTTTCTCAGAAAGCTTCTTTCCAGATTTCATCTGAGGAAATTTCCTTTTTCACCATAGCCCTCTATGGGCTTCCAAATATCACTTTGCCAATTCCACAAGAACTGTCTTAGCGAAAGGTTTCTTGAGGGGAACGCTGTAACACTGTGAGATGATTTCACAGAACACAAAGAAGTTTCTCAGAAAGCTTCTTTCTCTTTGTTATCGGAGGATATTTCCTTTGGCCCTATAGTCATCAAAGGGATCCGAAATACCTGTTCTCAGATTCCACAGAAATAAGGCTAGCAAAGAGATCCACGAAAGACAGATGTAACTCTGTGAGTGGAAGTCAGAGAACACTAAGCGGTTTCTCAGAAAGCTTCTTTCCAGATTTCATCTGAGGATATTTCCTTTTTCACATTAGCCCTCTATGGGCTTCCAAATATCACTTTGCCAATTCCACAAGAACTGTCTTAGCGAAAGGCTTCCTAGGGCAAAGCTGTAACTCTGTGAGACGATTTCACAGAACACAAAGAAGTTTCTCAGAAAGCTTCTTTCTCTTTGTTATCGGAGGATATATCCTTTGGCCCTATAGTCTTCAAAGGGATCCGAAATATCTGTTCTCAGATTCCACAGAAATAAGGCTAGCAAAGAGATCCACGAAATACAGATGTAACACTGTGAGATGAATTAACAACTTTAAGCAGTTTCTCAGAAAGCTTCTTTCCAGATTTCATTTGAGGATATTTCCTTTTTCACCATCGCCCTCTATGGGCTTCCAAATATCACTTTGCCAATTCCACAAAAACTGTCTTAGCGAAAGGCTTCTTGAGGGGAAAGCTGTAACTGTGTGAGATGATTTCACAGAACACAAAGAAGTTTCTCAGAAAGCTTCTTTCTCTTTGTTATCGGAGGATATTTCCTTTGGACCTATAGTCTTCAAAGGGATCCGAAATACCTGTTCTCAGATTCCACAGAAATAAGGCTAGCAAAGAGATCCACGAAATACAGATGTAACTCTGTGAGTGGAAGTCAGAGAACACTAAGCGGTTTCTCAGAAAGCTTCTTTCCAGATTTCATCTGAGGATATTTCCTTTTTCACCATAGCCCTCTATGGGCTTCCAAATATCACTTTGCCAATTCCACAAGAACTGTCTTAGCGAAAGGCTTCTTGAGGGGAAAGCTGTAACTTTGTGCGATGATTTCACAGAACCCAAAGAAGTTTCTCAGAAAGCTTCTTTCTCTTTGTTATCGGAGGATATTTCCTTTGGCCCTATAGTCTTCAAAGGGATCCGAAATATCTGTTCTCAGATTCCACAGAAATAAGGCTAGCAAAGAGATCCACGAAATACAGATGTAACTCTGTGAGATGAATTTCAGAACACTAAGTACTTTCTCAGAAAGCTTCTTTCCAGATTTCATCTGAGGAAATTTCCTTTTTCACCATAGCCCTCTATGGGCTTCCAAATATCACTTTGCCAATTCCACAAGAACTGTCTTAGCGAAAGGTTTCTTGAGGGGAAAGCTGTAACTCCGTGAGATGATTTCACGGAACGCAAAGAAGTTTCTCAGAAAGTTTCTTTCTCTTTGTTATCGGAGGATATTTCCTTTGGCCCTATAGTCTTCAAAGGGATCCGAAATATCTGTTCTCAGATTCCACAGAAATAAGGCTAGCAAAGAGATCCACGAAATACAGATATAACTCTGTGAGGGGAAGTCAGAGAACACTAAGCGGTTTCTCAGAAAGCTTCTTTCCAGATTTCATCTGAGGATATTTCCTTTTTCACAATCGCCCTCTATGGGCTTCCAAATATCACTTTGCCAATTCCACAAGAACTGTCTTAGCGAAAGGCTTCTTGAGGGGAAAGCTGTAAATCTGTGAGATGATTTCACAGAACACAAAGAACTTTCTCAGAAAGCTTCTTTCTCTTTGTTATTGGAGGATATTTCCTTTGGACCTATAGTCTTCAAAGAGATCCGAAATATCTGCTCTCAGATTCCACAGAAATAAGGCTAGCAAAGACATCCACGAAATACAGATGTAACTCTGTGAGATGAACTAACAGAACACTAAGCAGTTTCTCAGAAAGCTTCTTTCCAGATTTCATCTGAGGGTATTTCCTTTTTCACCCTAGCCCTCTACGGGTTTCCAAATATAACTTTGCCAATTGCACAAGAACTGTCTTAGCGAAAGGCTTCTTGAGGGGAAAGCTGTAACTCTGTGAGATGATTTCACAGAACACAAAGAAGTTTCTCAGAAAGCTTCTTTCTCTTTGTTATCGGAGGATATTTCCTTTGGCCCTATAGTGTTCAAAGGGATCCGAAATATCTGTTCTCAGACTCCACAGAAATAAGGCTAGCAAAGAGGTCCACGAAATACAGATGTAACTCTTTGAGATGAATTAACAGAACACTAAGCAGTTTCTCAGAAAGCTTCTTTCCAGATTTCATCTGAGGATATTTCCTTTTTCACCATAGCCCACTATGGGCTTCCAAATAGAACTTTGCCAATTCCACAAGAACTGTCTTAGCGAAAGGCTTCTTGAGGGGAAAGATGTAAGTCTGTGAGATGATTTCACAGAACACAAAGAAGTTTCTCAGAAAGCTTCTTTGTCTTTTTTATCGGAGGATATTTCCTTTGTCCCTATAGTCTTCAAAGGGATCCGAAATATCTGTTCTCAGATTCCACAGAAATAAGGCTAGCAAAGAGATCCACGAAATACAGATGTAACTCTGTGAGATGAATTAACAGAACACTAAGTAGTTTCTCAGAAAGCTTCTTTCCAAATTTCATCTGAGGAAATTTCCTTTTTCACCATAGCCCTCTATGGGCTTCCAAATATCACTTTGCCAATTTCACAAGAACTGTCTTAGCGAAAGGTTTCTTGAGGGGAAAGCTGTAACTCCGTGAGATGATTTCACAGAACACAAGCAAGTTTCTCAGAAAGTTTCTTTCTCTTTGTTATCGGAGGATATTTCCATTTGGCCCTATAGTCTTCAAAGGGATCCGAAATATCTGTTCTCAGATTCCACAGAAATAAGGCTAGCAAAGAGATGCACAAAAAAGAGATGTAACTCTGTGAGTGGAAGTCAGAGAACACTAAGCGGTTTCTCAGAAAGCTTCTTTCCAGATTTCATCTGAGGATATTTCCTTTTTCACATTAGCCCTCTATGGGCTTCCAAATATCACTTTGCCAATTCCACAAGAACTGTCTTAGCGAAAGGCTTCGTAGGGCAGAGCTGTAACTCTGTGAGACGATTTCACAGAACACAAAGAAGTTTCTCAGAAAGCTTCTTTCTCTTTGTTATCGGAGGATATTTCCTTTGGCCCTATAGTCTTCAAAGGGATCCGAAATATCTGTTCTCAGATTTCACAGAAATAAGGCCAGCAAGAGTTCCACGAAATACAGATGTAACTCTGTGAGTGGAAGTCACACATCACAGAACAGTTTCTCAGAAAGCTTCTTTCCAGATTTCATTTGAGGATATTTCCTTTTTCACCGTAGCCCTCTATGGGCTTCCAAATATCACTTTGCCAATTCCACAAAAACTGTCTTAGCGAAAGGCTTCTTGAGGGGAAAGTTGTAACTGTGTGAGATGATTTCAGAGAACACAAAGAAGTTTCTCAGAAAGCTTCTTTCTCTTTGTTATCGGAGGATATTTCCTTTGGACCTATAGTCTTCAAAGGGATCCGAAATACCTGTTCTCAGATTCCACAGAAATAAGGCTAGCAAAGAGATCCACGAAATACAGATGTAACTCTGTGAGTGGAAGTCAGAGAACACTAAGCGGTTTCTCAGAAAGCTTCTTTCCAGATTTCATCTGAGGATATTTCCTTTTTCACCATAGCCCTCTATGGGCTTCCAAATATCACTTTGCCAATTCCACAAGAACTGTCTTAGCGAAAGGCTTCTTGAGGGGAAAGCTGTAACTCTGTGCGATGATTTCACAGAACCCAAAGAAGTTTCTCAGAAAGCTTCTTTCTCTTTGTTATCGGAGGATATTTCCTTTGGCCCTATAGTCTTCAAAGGGATCCGAAATATCTGTTCTCAGATTCCACAGAAATAAGGCTAGCAAAGAGATCCACGAAATACAGATGTAACTCTGTGAGATGAATTTCAGAACACTAAGTACTTTCTCAGAAAGCTTCTTTCCAGATTTCATCTGAGGAAATTTCCTTTTTCACCATAGCCCTCTATGGGCTTCCAAATATCACTTTGCCAATTCCACAAGAACTGTCTTAGCGAAAGGTTTCTTGAGGGGAACGCTGTAACACTGTGAGATGATTTCACAGAACACAAAGAAGTTTCTCAGAAAGCTTCTTTCTCTTTGTTATCGGAGGATATTTCCTTTGGCCCTATAGTCATCAAAGGGATCCGAAATACCTGTTCTCAGATTCCACAGAAATAAGGCTAGCAAAGAGATCCACGAAAGACAGATGTAACTCTGTGAGTGGAAGTCAGAGAACACTAAGCGGTTTCTCAGAAAGCTTCTTTCCAGATTTCATCTGAGGATATTTCCTTTTTCACATTAGCCCTCTATGGGCTTCCAAATATCACTTTGCCAATTCCACAAGAACTGTCTTAGCGAAAGGCTTCCTAGGGCAAAGCTGTAACTCTGTGAGACGATTTCACAGAACACAAAGAAGTTTCTCAGAAAGCTTCTTTCTCTTTGTTATCGGAGGATATATCCTTTGGCCCTATAGTCTTCAAAGGGATCCGAAATATCTGTTCTCAGATTCCACAGAAATAAGGCTAGCAAAGAGATCCACGAAATACAGATGTAACACTGTGAGATGAATTAACAACTTTAAGCAGTTTCTCAGAAAGCTTCTTTCCAGATTTCATTTGAGGATATTTCCTTTTTCACCATCGCCCTCTATGGGCTTCCAAATATCACTTTGCCAATTCCACAAAAACTGTCTTAGCGAAAGGCTTCTTGAGGGGAAAGCTGTAACTGTGTGAGATGATTTCACAGAACACAAAGAAGTTTCTCAGAAAGCTTCTTTCTCTTTGTTATCGGAGGATATTTCCTTTGGACCTATAGTCTTCAAAGGGATCCGAAATACCTGTTCTCAGATTCCACAGAAATAAGGCTAGCAAAGAGATCCACGAAATACAGATGTAACTCTGTGAGTGGAAGTCAGAGAACACTAAGCGGTTTCTCAGAAAGCTTCTTTCCAGATTTCATCTGAGGATATTTCCTTTTTCACCATAGCCCTCTATGGGCTTCCAAATATCACTTTGCCAATTCCACAAGAACTGTCTTAGCGAAAGGCTTCTTGAGGGGAAAGCTGTAACTTTGTGCGATGATTTCACAGAACCCAAAGAAGTTTCTCAGAAAGCTTCTTTCTCTTTGTTATCGGAGGATATTTCCTTTGGCCCTATAGTCTTCAAAGGGATCCGAAATATCTGTTCTCAGATTCCACAGAAATAAGGCTAGCAAAGAGATCCACGAAATACAGATGTAACTCTGTGAGATGAATTTCAGAACACTAAGTACTTTCTCAGAAAGCTTCTTTCCAGATTTCATCTGAGGAAATTTCCTTTTTCACCATAGCCCTCTATGGGCTTCCAAATATCACTTTGCCAATTCCACAAGAACTGTCTTAGCGAAAGGTTTCTTGAGGGGAAAGCTGTAACTCCGTGAGATGATTTCACGGAACGCAAAGAAGTTTCTCAGAAAGTTTCTTTCTCTTTGTTATCGGAGGATATTTCCTTTGGCCCTATAGTCTTCAAAGGGATCCGAAATATCTGTTCTCAGATTCCACAGAAATAAGGCTAGCAAAGAGATCCACGAAATACAGATATAACTCTGTGAGGGGAAGTCAGAGAACACTAAGCGGTTTCTCAGAAAGCTTCTTTCCAGATTTCATCTGAGGATATTTCCTTTTTCACAATCGCCCTCTATGGGCTTCCAAATATCACTTTGCCAATTCCACAAGAACTGTCTTAGCGAAAGGCTTCTTGAGGGGAAAGCTGTAAATCTGTGAGATGATTTCACAGAACACAAAGAACTTTCTCAGAAAGCTTCTTTCTCTTTGTTATTGGAGGATATTTCCTTTGGACCTATAGTCTTCAAAGAGATCCGAAATATCTGCTCTCAGATTCCACAGAAATAAGGCTAGCAAAGACATCCACGAAATACAGATGTAACTCTGTGAGATGAACTAACAGAACACTAAGCAGTTTCTCAGAAAGCTTCTTTCCAGATTTCATCTGAGGGTATTTCCTTTTTCACCCTAGCCCTCTACGGGTTTCCAAATATAACTTTGCCAATTGCACAAGAACTGTCTTAGCGAAAGGCTTCTTGAGGGGAAAGCTGTAACTCTGTGAGATGATTTCACAGAACACAAAGAAGTTTCTCAGAAAGCTTCTTTCTCTTTGTTATCGGAGGATATTTCCTTTGGCCCTATAGTGTTCAAAGGGATCCGAAATATCTGTTCTCAGACTCCACAGAAATAAGGCTAGCAAAGAGGTCCACGAAATACAGATGTAACTCTTTGAGATGAATTAACAGAACACTAAGCAGTTTCTCAGAAAGCTTCTTTCCAGATTTCATCTGAGGATATTTCCTTTTTCACCATAGCCCACTATGGGCTTCCAAATAGAACTTTGCCAATTCCACAAGAACTGTCTTAGCGAAAGGCTTCTTGAGGGGAAAGATGTAAGTCTGTGAGATGATTTCACAGAACACAAAGAAGTTTCTCAGAAAGCTTCTTTGTCTTTTTTATCGGAGGATATTTCCTTTGTCCCTATAGTCTTCAAAGGGATCCGAAATATCTGTTCTCAGATTCCACAGAAATAAGGCTAGCAAAGAGATCCACGAAATACAGATGTAACTCTGTGAGATGAATTAACAGAACACTAAGTAGTTTCTCAGAAAGCTTCTTTCCAAATTTCATCTGAGGAAATTTCCTTTTTCACCATAGCCCTCTATGGGCTTCCAAATATCACTTTGCCAATTTCACAAGAACTGTCTTAGCGAAAGGTTTCTTGAGGGGAAAGCTGTAACTCCGTGAGATGATTTCACAGAACACAAGCACGTTTCTCAGAAAGTTTCTTTCTCTTTGTTATCGGAGGATATTTCCATTTGGCCCTATAGTCTTCAAAGGGATCCGAAATATCTGTTCTCAGATTCCACAGAAATAAGGCTAGCAAAGAGATGCACAAAAAAGAGATGTAACTCTGTGAGTGGAAGTCAGAGAACACTAAGCGGTTTCTCAGAAAGCTTCTTTCCAGATTTCATCTGAGGATATTTCCTTTTTCACATTAGCCCTCTATGGGCTTCCAAATATCACTTTGCCAATTCCACAAGAACTGTCTTAGCGAAAGGCTTCGTAGGGCAAAGCTGTAACTCTGTGAGACGATTTCACAGAACACAAAGAAGTTTCTCAGAAAGCTTCTTTCTCTTTGTTATCGGAGGATATTTCCTTTGGCCCTATAGTCTTCAAAGGGATCCGAAATATCTGTTCTCAGATTTCACAGAAATAAGGCCAGCAAGAGTTCCACGAAATACAGATGTAACTCTGTGAGTGGAAGTCACACATCACAGAACAGTTTCTCAGAAAGCTTCTTTCCAGATTTCATTTGAGGATATTTCCTTTTTCACCGTAGCCCTCTATGGGCTTCCAAATATCACTAGGCCAATTCCACAAGAAGTGTCTTAGCGAAAAGCTTCTTGAAGGGAAAACTGTAAGTCTGTGAGATGATTTCACAGAACATAAAAAAGTTCTCAGAAAGCTTCTTTCTCTTTATTATGGCAGGATATTTCCTTTGGCCCTATAGTCTTCAAAGGGATCCGAAATATCTGTTCTCAGATTCCACAGAAATAAGGCTAGCAAAGAGATCCACGAAATACAGATTTAACTCTGTGAGATGAATTAACAGAACACTAGGCAGTTTCTCAGAAAGCTTCTTTCCAGATTTCATCTGAGGATATTTCCTTTTTCACCATAGCCCTCTATGGGCTTCCAAATATCACTTTGCCAATTTCACAAGGACTGTCTTAGCGAAAGGCTTATGAGGGGAAAGCTGTAACTCAGTGAGATGATTTCACAGAACACAAAGAAGTTTCTCAGAAAGCTTCTTTCTCTTTGTTATCTGAGAATATTTCCTTTGGCCCTATAGTCTTCAAAGGGATCCGAAATATCTGTTCTCAGATTCCAAAGAAATAAGGCTAGCAAAGAGATCCACGAAATACAGATGTAACTCTGTGAGATGAATTAACAGAACTCTAAGCAGTTTCTCAGAAAGCGTCTTTCCAGATTTCATCTGAGGATATTTCCTTTTTCACCATCTCCCTCTATGGGCTTCCAAATATCACTTTGCCAATTCCACTAAAACTGTCTTAGTGAAAGGTTTCTTGAGGGGAAAGCTGTAACTCTGTGAGATGATTTCACAGAACACAAAGAAGTTTCTCAGAAAGCTTCTTTCTCTTTGTTATTGGAGGATATTTCCTTTGGCCATATAGTCTTCAAAGGGATCCGAAATATCTGTTCTCAGATTCCACAGAAATAAGGCTAGCAAAGAGATCCACAAAATACAGATGTAACTCTGTGAGATGAACTAACAGAACACTAAGCAGTTTCTCAGAAAGCTTCTTTCCAGATTTCATCTGAGGATATTTCCTTTTTCACCATAGCCCTCTATGGGCTTCCAAATGTCAGTTTGCCAATTCCACAAGAACTGTCTTAGCGAAAGGCTTCTTGAGGGGAAAGCTGTAACTCTGTGAGTTGATTTCACAGAAGAGAAAGAAGTTTCTCGGAAAGCTTCTTTCTCTTTGTTATTTGAGGATATTTCCTTTGGCCCTATAGTCTTCAAAGGGATCCGAAATATCTGTTCTCAGATTCCACAGAAATAAGGCTAGCAAAGAGATCCACGAAATACAGATGTAACTCAGTGAGATGAATTAACAGAACACTAAGTAGTTTCTCAGAAAGCTTCTTTCCAGATTTCATCTGAGGAAATTTCCTTTTTCACCATAGCCCTCTATGGGCTTCCAAATATCACTTTGCCAATTCCACAAGAACTCTCTTAGCGAAAGGTTCCTTGAGGGGAAAGCTGTAACTCCGTGAGATGATTTCACAGAACACAAAGAAGTTTCTCAGAAAGTTTCTTTCTCTTTGTTATCGGAGGATATTTCCTTTGGCCCTATAGTCTTCAAAGGGATCCGAAATATCTGTTCTCAGATTCCACAGAAATAAGGCTATCAAAGAGATGCACAAAATAAAGATGTAACTCGGAGAGTTGAAGTCAGAGAACACTAAGCGGTTTCTCAGAAAGCTTCTTTCCAGATTTCATCTGAGGATATTTCCTTTTTCACATTAGCCCTCTATGGGCTTCCAAATATCACTTTGCCAATTCCACAAGAACTGTCTTAGCGAAAGGCTTCCTGAGGGGAAAGCTGTAACTCTGTGAGACGATTTCACAGAACACAGAGAAGTTTCTCAGAAAGCTTCTTTCTCTTTGTTATCGGAGGATATTTCCTTTGGCCCTATAGTCTTCAAAGGGATCCGAAATATCTGTTCTCAGATTCCCCAGAAATAAGGCTAGCAAAGAGATCCACGAAATAGAGATGTAACTCTGTGAGATGAATTAACAGAACTTTAAGCAGTTTCTCAGAAAGCTTCTTTCCAGATTTCATCTGAGGATATTTCCTTTTTCACCATCGCCCTCTATGGGCTTCCAAATATCACTTTGCCAATTCCACAAAAACTGTCTTAGCGAAAGGCTTCTTGAGGGGAAAGCTGTAACTCTGTGAGATGATTTCACAGAACACAAAGAAGTTTCTCAGAAAGCTTCTTTCTCTTTGTTTTTGGAGGATATTTCCTTTGGCCCTATAGTCTTCAAAGGGATCCGAAATATCTGTTCTCAGATTCCACAGAAATAAGGCTAGCAAAGAGATCCACGAAATACAGATGTAACTCTGTGAGATGAATTAACAGAACACTAAGCATTTCTCAGAAAGCTTCTTTCCAGATTTCTTCTGAGGATATTTCCTTTCTCACCGTAGCCCTCTACGGGCTTTCAAATATCACATTTTCAATTCCATAAGAACTGTCTTAGCGAAAGGCTTCTTGAGGGGAAAGCTGTAACTCTATGAGATGATTTCACAGAACATAAAGTAGTTTCTCAGAAAGCTTCTTTCTTTTTGTTATCGGAGGATATTTCCTTTGGCCCTATAGTCTTCAAAGGGATCCGAAATATCTGTTCTCAGATTCCACAGAAATAAGGCTAGCAAAGAGATCCACGAAATACAGATGTAACTCTGTGAGTGGAAGTCAGAGAACACTAAGCGGTTTCTCAGAAAGCTTCTTTCCAGATTTCATCTGAGGATATTTCCTTTTTCACCATAGCCCTCTATGGGCTTCCAAATATCACTTTGCCAATTCCACAAGAACTGTCTTAGCGAAAGGCTTCTTGAGGGGAAAGCTGTAACTCTGTGAGATGATTTCACAGAACACAAAGAAGTTTCTCAGAAAGCTTCTTTCTCTTTGTTATCTGAGAATATTTCCTTTGGCCCTATAGTCTTCAAAGGGATCCGAAATATCTGTTCTCAGATTCCACAGAAATAAGGCTAGCAAAGAGATCCACGAAATACAGATGTAACTCTGTGAGATGAATTAACAGAACTCTAAGCAGTTTCTCAGAAAGCTTCTTTCCAGATTTCATCTGAAGATATTTCCTTTTTCACCATAGCCCTCTAAGGGCTTCCAAATGTCACTTTGCCAATTCCACAAGAACTGTCTTAGCGAAAGGCTTCTTGAGGGGAAAGCTGCAACTCTGTGAGATGATTTCACAGAACACAAAGAAGTTTCTCAGAAAGTTTCTTTCTCTTTGTTATTTGAGGATATTTCCTTTGGCCCTATAGTCTTCAAAGGGATCCGAAATATCTGTTCTCAGATTCCACAGAAATAAGGCTAGCAAAGAGATCCACGAAATACAGATGTAACTCTGTGAGATGAATTAACAGAACACTAGGCAGTTTCTCAGAAAGCTTCTTTCCAGATTTCATTTGAGGATATTTCCTTTTTCACCATCGCCCTCTATGGGCTTCCAAATATCACTTTGCCAATTCCACAAAAACTGTCTTAGCGAAAGGCTTATGAGGGGAAAGCTGTAACTCTGTGAGATGATTTCACAGAACACAAAGAAGTTTCTCAGAAAGCTTCTTTCTCTTTGTTATTGGAGGATATTTCCTTTGGCCCTATAGTCTTCAAAGGGATCCGAAATATCTGTTCTCAGATTCCACAGAAATAAGGCTAGCAAAGAGATCCACGAAATACAGATGTAACTCTGTGAGATGAACTAACAGAACACTAAGCAGTTTCTCCGAAAGCTTCTTTCCAGATTTCATCTGAGGATATTTCCTTTTTCACCATCTCCCTCTACGGGCTTCCAAATGTCACTTTGCCAATTCCACAAGAACTGTCTTAGCGAAAGGCTTCTTGAGGGGAAAGCTGAAACTCTGTGAGATGATTTCACAGAACACAAAGAAGTTTCTCAGAAAGCTTCTTTCTCTTTGTTATCGGAGGATATTTCCTTTGGCCCTATAGTCTTCAAAGGGATCCGAAATATCTGTTCTCAGATTCCACAGAAATAAGGCTAGCAAAGAGATCCACGAAATACAGATGTAACTCTGTGAGATGAATTAATAGAACACTAAGTAGTTTGTCAGAAAGCTTCTTTCCAGATTTCATCTGAAGAAATTTCCTTTTTCACCATAGCCCTCTATGGGCTTCCAAATATCACTTTGCCAATTCCACAAGAACTGTCTTAGCGAAAGGTTTCTTGAGGGGAAAGCTGTAACTCCGTGAGATGATTTCACAGAACCCAAGGAAGTTTCTCAGAAAGTTTCTTTCTCTTTGTTATCGGAGGATATTTCCTTTGGCCCTATACTCTTCAAAGGGATCCGAAATATCTGTTCTCAGATTCCACAGAAATAAGGCTAGCAAAGAGATGCACAAAATACAGATGTAGCTCTGTGAATGGAAGTCAGAGAACACTAAGCGGTTTCTCAGAAAGCTTCTTTCCAGATTTCATCTGAGGATATTTCCTTTTTCACCCTAGCCCTCTACGGGTTTCCAAATATAACTTTGCCAATTGCACAAGAAATGTCTTAGCGAAAGGCTTCTTGAGGGGAAAGCTGTAACTCTGTGAGATGATTTCACAGAACACAAAGAAGTTTCTCAGAAAGCTTCTTTCTCTTTGTTATCGGAGGATATTTCCTTTGGCCCTATAGTGTTCAAAGGGATCCGAAATATCTGTTCTCAGATTCCACAGAAATAAGGCTAGCAAAGAGATCCACGAAATACAGATGTAACTCTGTGAGATGAAATAACAGAACTTTAGGCAGTTTCTCAGAAAGCTTCTTTCCAGATTTCATTTGAGGATATTTCCTTTTTCACCATCGCCCTCTATGGGCTTCCAAATATCACTTTGCGAATTCCACAAAAACTGTCTTAGCGAAAGGCTTCTTGAGGGGAAAGCTGTAACTCTGTGAGATGATTTCACAGAACACAAAGAAGTTTCTCAGAAAGCTTCTTTCTGTTTGTTATCGGAGGATATTTCCTTTGGCCCTATAGTCTTCAAAGGGATCCGAAATACCTGTTCTCAGATTCCACATAAATAAGGCTAGCATAGAGATCCACGAAAGACAGATGTAACTCTGTGAGTGGAAGTCAGAGAACACTAAGCGGTTTCTCAGAAAGCTTCTTTCCAGATTTCATCTGAGAATATTTCCTTTTTCACCATAGCCCTCTATGGGCTTCCAAATATCACTTTGCCAATTCCACAAGAACTGTCTTAGCGAAAGGCTTCTTGAAGGGAAAGCTGTAACTCTGTGCGATGATTTCACGGAACACAAAGAAGTTTCTCAGAAAGCTTCTTTCTCTTTGTTATCGGAGGATATTTCCTTTGGCCCTATAGTCTTCAAAGGGATCCGAAATATCTGTTCTCAGATTCCACAGAAATAAGGCTAGCAAAGAGATCCACGAAATACAGATGTAACTCTGTGAGATGAATTAACAGAACACTAAGTAGTTTCTCAGAAAGCTTCTTTCCAGATTTCATCTGAGGAAATTTCCTTTTTCACCATAGCCCTCGATGGGCTTCCAAATATCACTTTGCCAATTCCACAAGAACTGTCTTAGCGAAAGGTTTCTTGAGGGGAAAGCTGTAACTCCGTGAGATGATTTCACGGAACACAAAGAAGTTTCTCAGAAAGTTTCTTTCTCTTTGTTATCGGAGGATATTTCCTTTGGCCCTATAGTCTTCAAAGGGATCCGAAATATCTGTTCTCAGATTCCACAGAAATAAGGCTAGCAAAGAGATGCACAAAATACAGATGTAACTCTGTGAGGGGAAGTCAGAGAACACTAAGGGGTTTCTCAGAAAGCTTCTTTCCAGATTTCATCTGAGGATATTTCCTTTTTCAACATAGCCCTCTATGGGCTTCCAAATATCACTTTGCCAATTCCACAAGAACTGTCTTAGCGAAAGGCTTCTTGAGGGGAAAGCTGTAACTCTGTGAGATGATTTCACAGAACACAAAGAAGTTTCTCAGAAAGCTTCTTTCTCTTTGTTATTGGAGGATATTTCCTTTGGACCTATAGTCTTCAAAGAGATCCGAAATATCTGCTTTCAGATTCCACAGAAATAAGGCTAGCAAAGAGATCCACGAAATACAGATGTAACTCTGTGAGATGAACTAACAGAACACTAAGCAGTTTCTCAGAAAGCTTCTTTCCCGATTTCATCTGAGGATATTTCCTTTTTCACCCTAGCCCTCTACGGGTTTCCAAATATAACTTTGCCAATTGCACAAGAACTGTCTTAGCGAAAGGCTTCTTGAGGGGAAAGCTGTAACTCTGTGAGATGATTTCACAGAACACAAAGAAGTTTCTCAGAAAGCTTCTTTCTCTTTGTTATCGGAGGATATTTCCTTTGGGCCTATAGTCTTCAAAGGGATCCGAAATATCTGTTCTCAGATTCCACAGAAATAAGGCTAGCAAAGAGATCCACGAAATACAGATGTAACTCTGTGAGATGAATTAACAGAACTTTAAGCAGTTTCTCAGAGAGCTTCTTTCCAGATTTCATTTGAGGATATTTCCTTTTTCACCATCGCCCTCTATGGGCTTCCAAATATCACTTTGCGAATTCCACAAGAACTGTCTTAGCGAAAGGCTTCTTGAGGGGAAAGCTGTAACTCTGTGAGATGATTTCACAGAACACAAAGAAGTTTCTCAGAAAGCTTCTTTTTCTTTGTTATCGGAGGATATTTCCTTTGGCCCTATAGTCTTCAAAGGGATCCGAAATATCTGTTCTCAGATTCCACAGAAATAAGGCTAGCATAGAGATCCACGAAAGACAGATGTAACTCTGTGAGTGGAAGTCAGAGAACACTAAGCGGTTTCTCAGAAAGCTTCTTTCCAGATTTCATCTGAGGATATTTCCTTTTTCACCATAGCCCTCTATGGGCTTCCAAATATCACTTTGCCAATTCCACAAGAACTGTCTTAGCGAAAGGCTTCTTGAAGGGAAAGCTGTAACTCTGTGCGATGATTTAACAGAACAAAAAGAAGTTTCTCAGAAAGATTCTTTCTCTTTGTTATCGGAGGATATTTCCTTTGGCCCTATAGTCTTCAAAGGGATCCGAAATATCTGTTCTCAGATTCCACAGAAATAAGGCTAGCAAAGAGATCCACGAAATACAGATGTAACTCTGTGAGATGAATTAACAGAACACTAAGTAGTTTCTCAGAAAGCTTCTTTCCAGATTTCATCTGAGGAAATTTCCTTTTTCACCATAGCCCTCTATGGGCTTCCAAATATCACTTTGCCAATTCCACAAGAACTGTCTTAGCGAAAGGTTTCTTGAGGGGAAAGCTGTAACTCCGTGAGATGATTTCACAGAACACAAAGAAGTTTCTCAGAAAGTTTCTTTCTCTTTGTTATCGGAGGATATTTCCTTTGGCCCTATAGTCTTCAAAGGGATCCGAAATATCTGTTCTCAGATTCCACAGAAATAAGGCTAGCAAAGAGATGCACAAAATACAGATGTAACTCTGTGAGGGGAAGTCAGAGAACACTAAGGGGTTTCTCAGAAAGCTTCTTTCCAGATTTCATCTGAGGATATTTCCTTTTTCACCATAGCCCTCTATGGGCTTCCAAATATCACTTTGCCAATTCCACAAGAACTGTCTTAGCGAAAGGCTTCTTGAGGGGAAAGCTGTAACTCTGTGAGATGATTTCACAGAACACAAAGAAGTTTCTCAGAAAGCTTCTTTCTCTTTGTTATTGGAGGATATTTCCTTTGGACCTATAGTCTTCAAGGAGATCCGAAATATCTGCTTTCAGATTCCACAGAAATAAGGCTAGCAAAGAGATCCACGAAATACAGATGTAACTCTGTGAGATGAACTAACAGAACACTAAGCAGTTTCTCAGAAAGCTTCTTTCCAGATTTCATCTGAGGAAATTTCCTTTTTCACCATAGCCCTCTATGGGCTTCCAAATATCAGTTTGCCAATTCCACAAGAACTGTCTTAGCGAAAGGTTTCTTGAGGGGAAAGCTGTAACTCCGTGAGATGATTTCACAGAACACAAGCAAGTTTCTCAGAAAGTTTCTTTCTCTTTGTTATCGGAGGATATTTCCATTTGGCCCTATAGTCTTCAAAGGGATCCGAAATATCTGTTCTCAGATTCCACAGAAATAAGGCTAGCAAAGAGATACACAAAATACAGATGTAACTCTGTGAGTGGAAGTCAGAGAACACTAAGCGGTTTCTCAGAAAGCTTCTTTCCAGATTTCATCTGAGGATATTTCCTTTTTCACATTAGCCCTCTATGGGCTTCCAAATATCACTTTGCCAATTCCACAAGAACTGTCTTAGCGAAAGGCTTCCTAGGGCAAAGCTGTAACTCTGTGAGACGATTTCACAGAACACAAAGAAGTTTCTCAGAAAGCTTCTTTCTCTTTGTTATCGGAGGATATTTCCTTTGTCCCTATAGTGTTCAAAGGGATCCGAAATATCTGTTCTCAGATTCCACAGAAATAAGGTTAGCAAAGAGGTCCACGAAATACATATGTAACTCTGTGAGGGGAAGTCAGAGAACACTAAGCGGTTTCTCAGAAAGCTTCTTTCCAGATTTCATCTGAGGATATTTCCTTTTTACATTAGCCCACTAAGGGCTTCCAAATAGAACTTTGCCAATTCCACAAGAACTGTGTTAGCGAAAGGCTTCTTGAGGGGAAAGCTGTAAGTCTGTGAGATGATTTCACAGAACACAAAGAAGTTTCTCAGAAAGCTTCTTTCTCTTTGTTATCGGAGGATGTTTCCTTTGGCCCTATAGTCTTCAAAGGGATCCGAAATATCTGTTCTCAGATTCCACAGAAATAAGGCTAGCAAAGAGATCCACGAAATACAGATGTAACTCTGTGAGATGAATTAACAGAACACTAAGTAGTTTCTCAGAAAGCTTCTTTCCAGATTTCATCTGAGCTAATTTCCTTTTTCACCATAGCCCTCTATGGGCTTCCAAATATCACTTTGCCAATTCCAAAGAACTGTCTTAGCGAAAGGTTTCTTGAGGGGAAAGCTGTAACTCCGTGAGATGATTTCACAGAACACAAGCAAGTTTCTCAGAAAGTTTCCTTCTCTTTGTTATCGGAGGATATTTCCATTTGGCCCTATAGTCTTCAAAGGGATCCGAAATATCTGTTCTCAGATTCCACAGAAATAAGGCTAGCAAAGAGATGCACAAAATACAGATGTAACTCTGTGAGTGGAAGTCAGAGAACACTAAGCGGTTTCTCAGAAAGCTTCTTTCCAGATTTCATCTGAGGATATTTCCTTTTTCACATTAGCCCTCTATGGGCTTCGAAATATCACTTTGCCAATTCCACAAGAACTGTCTTAGCGAAAGGCTTCCTAGGGCAAAGCTGTAACTCTGTGAGACGATTTCACAGAACACAAAGAAGTTTCTCAGAAAGTTTCTTTCTCTTTGTTATCGGAGGATATTTCCTTTGGCCCTATAGTCTTCAAAGGGATCCGAAATATCTGTTCTCAGATTCCACAGAAATAAGGCTAGCAAAGAGATCCACGAAATACAGATGTAACACTGTGAGATGAATTAACAGAACTTTAAGCAGTTTCTCAGAAAGCTTCTTTCCAGATTTCATTTGAGGATATTTCCTTTTTCACCATCGCCCTCTATGGGCTTCCAAATATCACTTTGCGAATTCCACAAAAACTGTCTTAGCGAAAGGCTTCTTGAGGGGAAAGCTGTAACTCTGTGAGATGATTTCACAGAACACAAAGAAGTTTCTCAGAAAGCGTCTTTCTCTTTGTTATCGGAGGATATTTCCTTTGGCCCTATAGTCATCAAAGGGATCCGAAATACCTGTTCTCAGATTCCACAGAAATAAGGCTAGCAAAGAGATCCACGAAAGACAGATGTAACTCTGTGAGTGGAAGTCAGAGAACACTAAGCGGTTTCTCAGAAAGCTTCTTTCCAGATTTCATCTGAGGATATTTCCTTTTTCATATTAGCCCTCTATGGGCTTCCAAATATCACTTTGCCAATTCCACAAGAACTGTCTTAGCGAAAGGCTTCCTAGGGCAAAGCTGTAACTCTGTGAGAAGATTTCACAGAACACAAAGAAGTTTCTCAGAAAGCTTCTTTCTCTTTGTTATCGGAGGATATTTCCTTTGGCCCTATAGTCTTCAAAGGGATCCGAAATATCTGTTCTCAGATTCCACAGAAATAAGGCTAGCAAAGAGGTCCACGAAATACAGATGTAACACTGTGAGGGGAAGTCAGAGAACACTAAGCGGTTTCTCAGAAAGCTTCTTTCCAGATTTCATCTGAGGATATTTCCTTTTTCACATTAGCCCACTAAGGGCTTCCAAATAGAACTTTGCCAATTCCACAAGAACTGTCTTAGCGAAAGGCTTCTTGAGGGGAAAGCTGTAAGTCTGTGAGATGATTTCACAGAACACAAAGAAGTTTCTCAGAAAGCTTCTTTCTCTTTGTTATCGGAGGATGTTTCCTTTGGCCCTATAGTCTTCAAAGGGATCCGAAATATCTGTTCTCAGATTCCACAGAAATAAGGCTAGCAAAGAGATCCACGAAATACAGATGTAACTCTGTGAGATGAATTAACAGAACACTAAGTAGTTTCTCAGAAAGCTTCTTTCCAGATTTCATCTGAGCTAATTTCCTTTTTCACCATAGCCCTCTATGGGCTTCCAAATATCACTTTGCCAATTCCAAAGAACTGTCTTAGCGAAAGGTTTCTTGAGGGGAAAGCTGTAACTCCGTGAGATGATTTCACAGAACACAAGCAAGTTTCTCAGAAAGTTTCCTTCTCTTTGTTATCGGAGGATATTTCCATTTGGCCCTATAGTCTTCAAAGGGATCCGAAATATCTGTTTTCAGATTCCACAGAAATAAGGCTAGCAAAGAGATGCACAAAATACAGATGTAACTCTGTGAGTGGAAGTCAGAGAACACTAAGCGGTTTCTCAGAAAGCTTCTTTCCAGATTTCATCTGAGGATATTTCCTTTTTCACATTAGCCCTCTATGGGCTTCGAAATATCACTTTGCCAATTCCACAAGAACTGTCTTACCGAAAGGCTTCCTAGGGCAAAGCTGTAACTCTTTGAGACGATTTCACAGAACACAAAGAAGTTTCTCAGAAAGCTTCTTTCTCTTTGTTATCGGAGGATATTTCCTTTGGCCCTATAGTCTTCAAAGGGATCCGAAATATCTGTTCTCAGATTCCACAGAAATAAGGCTAGCAAAGAGATCCACGAAATACAGATGTAACACTGTGAGATGAATTAACAGAACTTTAAGCAGTTTCTCAGAAAGCTTCTTTCCAGATTTCATTTGAGGATATTTCCTTTTTCACCATCGCCCTCTATGGGCTTCCAAATATCACTTTGCGAATTCCACAAAAACTGTCTTAGCGAAAGGCTTCTTGAGGGGAAAGCTGTAACTCTGTGAGATGATTTCACAGAACACAAAGAAGTTTCTCAGAAAGCTTCTTTCTCTTTGTTATCGGAGGATATTTCCTTTGGCCCTATAGTCATCAAAGGGATCCGAAATACCTGTTCTCAGATTCCACAGAAATAAGGCTAGCAAAGAGATCCACGAAAGACAGATGTAACTCTGTGAGTGGAAGTCAGAGAACACTAAGCGGTTTCTCAGAAAGCTTCTTTCCAGATTTCATCTGAGGATATTTCCTTTTTCACAATCGCCCTCTATGGGCTTCCAAATATCACTTTGCCAATTCCACAAGAACTGTCTTAGCGAAAGCCTTCCTAGGGCAAAGCTGTAACTCTGTGAGAAGATTTCACAGAACACAAAGAAGTTTCTCAGAAAGCTTCTTTCTCTTTGTTATCGGAGGATATTTCCTTTGGCCCTATAGTCTTCAAAGGGATCCGAAATATCTGTTCTCAGATTCCACAGAAATAAGGCTAGCAAAGAGGTCCACGAAATACAGATGTAACTCTGTGAGGGGAAGTCAGAGAACACTAAGCGGTTTCTCAGAAAGCTTCTTTCCAGATTTCATTAGAGGATATTTCCTTTTTCACCATAGCCCACTATGGGCTTCCAAATATCACTTTGCCAATTCCACAAGAACTGTGTTAGCGAAAGGCTTCTTGAGGGGAAAGCTGTAAGTCTGTGAGATGATTTCACAGAACACAAAGAAGTTTCTCAGAAAGATTCTTTGTCTTTTTTATCGGAGGATATTTCCTTTGCCCTATAGTCTTCAAAGGGATCCGAAATATCTGTTCTCAGATTCCACAGAAATAAGGCTAGCAAAGAGATCCACGAAATACAGATGTAACTCTGTGAGATGAATTAACAGAACACTAAGTAGTTTCTCAGAAAGCTTCTTTCCAGATTTCATCTGAGATAATTTCCTTTTTCACCATAGCCCTCTATGGGCTTCCAAATATCACTTTGCCAATTCCACAAGAACTGTCTTAGCGAAAGTTTTCTTGAGGGGAAAGCTGTAACTCCGTGAGATGATTTCACAGAACACAAGCAAGTTTCTCAGAAAGTTTCTTTCTCTTTGTTATTTGAGGATATTTCCATTTGGCCCTATAGTCTTCAAAGGGATCCGAAATATCTGTTCTCAGATTCCACAGAAATAAGGCTAGCAAAGAGATCCACGAAATACAGATGTAACTCTGTGAGTGGAAGTCAGAGAACACTAAGCGGTTTCTCAGAAAGCTTCTTTCCAGATTTCATCTGAGGATATTTCCTTTTTCACCATAGCCCTCTATGGGCTTCCAAATATCACTTTGCCAATTCCACAAGAACTGTCTTAGCGAAAGGCTTCTTGAGGGGAAAGCTGTAACTCTGTGCGATGATTTCACAGAACCCAAAGAAGTTTCTCAGAAAGCTTCTTTCTCTTTGTTATCGGAGGATATTTCCTTTGGCCCTATAGTCTTCAAAGGGATCCCAAATATCTGTTCTCAGATTCCACAGAAATAAGGCTAGCAAAGAGATCCACGAAATACAGATGTAACTCTGTGAGATGAATTTCAGAACACTAAGTACTTTCACAGAAAGCTTCTTTCCAGATTTCATCTGAGGAAATTTCCTTTTTCACCATAGCCCTCTATGGGCTTCCAAATATCACTTTGCCAATTCCACAAGAACTGTCTTAGCGAAAGGTTTCTTGAGGGGAAAGCTGTAACTCCGTGAGATGATTTCACGGAACGCAAAGAAGTTTCTCAGAAAGTTTCTTTCTCTTTGTTATCGGAGGATATTTCCTTTGGCCCTATAGTCTTCAAAGGGATCCGAAATATCTGTTCTCAGATTCCACAGAAATAAGGCTAGCAAAGAGATCCACGAAATACAGATATAACTCTGTGAGGGGAAGTCAGAGAACACTAAGCGGTTTCTCAGAAAGCTTCTTTCCAGATTTCATCTGAGGATATTTCCTTTTTCACAATCGCCCTCTATGGGCTTCCAAATATCACTTTGCCAATTCCACAAGAACTGTCTTAGCGAAAGGCTTCTTGAGGGGAAAGCTGTAAATCTGTGAGATGATTTCACAGAACAGAAAGAACTTTCTCAGAAAGCTTCTTTCTCTTTGTTATTGGAGGATATTTCCTTTGGACCTATAGTCTTCAAAGAGATCCGAAATATCTGCTCTCAGATTCCACAGAAATAAGGCTAGCAAAGAGATCCACGAAATACAGATGTAACTCTGTGAGATGAACTAACAGAACACTAAGCAGTTTCTCAGAAAGCTTCTTTCCAGATTTCATCTGAGGGTATTTCCTTTTTCACCCTAGCCCTTACGGGTTTCCAAATATAACTTTGCCAATTGCACAAGAACTGTCTTAGCGAAAGGCTTCTTGAGGGGAAAGCTGTAACTCTGTGAGATGATTTCACAGAACACAAAGAAGTTTCTCAGAAAGCTTCTTTCTCTTTGTTATCGGAGGATATTTCCTTTGGCCCTATAGTCTTCAAAGGGATCCAAAATACCTGTTCTCAGATTCCACAGAAATAAGGCTAGCAAAGAGATCCATGAAAGACAGATGTAACTCTGTGAGTGGAAGTCAGAGAACACTAAGCGGTTTCTCAGAAAGCTTCTTTCCAGATTTCATCTGAGGATATTTCCTTTTTCACCATAGCCCTCTATGGGCTTCCAAATATCACTTTGCCAATTCCACAAAAACTGTCTTAGCGAAAGGCTTCTTGAGGGGAAAGCTGTAACTGTGTGAGATGATTTCACAGAACACAAAGAAGTTTCTCAGAAAGCTTCTTTCTCTTTGTTATCGGAGGATATTTCCTTTGGACCTATAGTCTTCAAAGGGATCCGAAATACCTGTTCTCAGATTCCACAGAAATAAGGCTAGCAAAGAGATCCACGAAATACAGATGTAACTCTGTGAGTGGAAGTCAGAGAACACTAAGCGGTTTCTCAGAAAGCTTCTTTCCAGATTTCATCTGAGGATATTTCCTTTTTCACCATAGCCCTCTATGGGCTTCCAAATATCACTTTGCCAATTCCACAAGAACTGTCTTAGCGAAAGGCTTCTTGAGGGGAAAGCTGTAACTCTGTGCGATGATTTCACAGAACCCAAAGAAGTTTCTCAGAAAGCTTCTTTCTCTTTGTTATCGGAGGATATTTCCTTTGGCCCTATAGTCTTCAAAGGGATCCGAAATATCTGTTCTCAGATTCCACAGAAATAAGGCTAGCAAAGAGATCCACGAAATACAGATGTAACTCTGTGAGATGAATTTCAGAACACTAAGTACTTTCTCAGAAAGCTTCTTTCCAGATTTCATCTGAGGAAATTTCCTTTTTCACCATAGCCCTCTATGGGCTTCCAAATATCACTTTGCCAATTCCACAAGAACTGTCTTAGCGAAAGGTTTCTTGAGGGGAAAGCTGTAACTCCGTGAGATGATTTCACGGAACGCAAAGAAGTTTCTCAGAAAGTTTCTTTCTCTTTGTTATCGGAGGATATTTCCTTTGGCCCTATAGTCTTCAAAGGGATCCGAAATATCTGTTCTCAGATTCCACAGAAATAAGGCTAGCAAAGAGATCCACGAAATACAGATATAACTCTGTGAGGGGAAGTCAGAGAACACTAAGCGGTTTCTCAGAAAGCTTCTTTCCAGATTTCATCTGAGGATATTTCCTTTTTCACAATCGCCCTCTATGGGCTTCCAAATATCACTTTGCCAATTCCACAAGAACTGTCTTAGCGAAAGGCTTCTTGAGGGGAAAGCTGTAAATCTGTGAGATGATTTCACAGAACAGAAAGAACTTTCTCAGAAAGCTTCTTTCTCTTTGTTATTGGAGGATATTTCCTTTGGACCTATAGTCTTCAAAGAGATCCGAAATATCTGCTCTCAGATTCCACAGAAATAAGGCTAGCAAAGAGATCCACGAAATACAGATGTAACTCTGTGAGATGAACTAACAGAACACTAAGCAGTTTCTCAGAAAGCTTCTTTCCAGATTTCATCTGAGGGTATTTCCTTTTTCACCCTAGCCCTTACGGGTTTCCAAATATAACTTTGCCAATTGCACAAGAACTGTCTTAGCGAAAGGCTTCTTGAGGGGAAAGCTGTAACTCTGTGAGATGATTTCACAGAACACAAAGAAGTTTCTCAGAAAGCTTCTTTCTCTTTGTTATCGGAGGATATTTCCTTTGGCCCTATAGTGTTCAAAGGGATCCGAAATATCTGTTCTCAGACACCACAGAAATAAGGCTAGCAAAGAGGTCCACGAAATACAGATGTAACTCTGTGAGGGGAAGTCAGAGAACACTAAGCGGTTTCTCAGAAAGCTTCTTTCCAGATTTCATCTGAGGATATTTCCTTTTTCACCATAGCCCACTATGGGCTTCCAAATAGAACTCTGCCAATTCCACAAGAACTGTCTTAGCGAAAGGCTTCTTGAGGGGAAAGCTGTAAGTCTGTGAGATGATTTCACAGAACACAAAGAAGTTTCTCAGAAAGCTTCTTTGTCTTTTTTATCGGAGGATATTTCCTTTGTCCCTATAGTCTTCAAAGGGATCCGAAATATCTGTTCTCAGATTCCACAGAAATAAGGCTAGCAAAGAGATCCACGAAATACAGATGTAACTCTGTGAGATGAATTAACAGAACACTAAGTAGTTTCTCAGAAAGCTTCTTTCCAAATTTCATCTGAGGAAATTTCCTTTTTCACCATAGCCCTCTATGGGCTTCCAAATATCACTTTGCCAATTTCACAAGAACTGTCTTAGCGAAAGGTTTCTTGAGGGGAAAGCTGTAACTCCGTGAGATGATTTCACAGAACACAAGCAAGTTTCTCAGAAAGTTTCTTTCTCTTTGTTATCGGAGGATATTTCCATTTGGCCCTATAGTCTTCAAAGGGATCCGAAATATCTGTTCTCAGATTCCACAGAAATAAGGCTAGCAAAGAGATGCACAAAAAAGAGATGTAACTCTGTGAGTGGAAGTCAGAGAACACTAAGCGGTTTCTCAGAAAGCTTCTTTCCAGATTTCATCTGAGGATATTTCCTTTTTCACATTAGCCCTCTATGGGCTTCCAAATATCACTTTGCCAATTCCACAAGAACTGTCTTAGCGAAAGGCTTCCTAGGGCAAAGCTGTAACTCTGTGAGACGATTTCACAGAACACAAAGAAGTTTCTCAGAAAGCTTCTTTCTCTTTGTTATCGGAGGATATTTCCTTTGGCCCTATAGTCTTCAAAGGGATCCGAAATATCTGTTCTCAGATTACACAGAAATAAGGCTAGCAAAGAGATCCACGAAATACAGATGTAACACTGTGAGATGAATTAACAGAACTTTAAGCAGTTTCTCAGAAAGCTTCTTTCCAGATTTCATTTGAGGATATTTCCTTTTTCACCATCGCCCTCTATGGGCTTCCAAATATCACTTTGCGAATTCCACAAAAACTGTCTTAGCGAAAGGCTTCTTGAGGGGAAAGCTGTAACTCTGTGCGATGATATCACAGAACACAAAGAATTTTCTCAGAAAGCTTCTTTCTCTTTGTTATCGGAGGATATTTCCTTTGGCCCTGTCGTCTTCAAAGGGATCCGAAATACCTGTTCTCAGATTCCACAGAAATAAGGCTAGCAAAGAGATCCACGAAAGACAGATGTAACTCTGTGAGTGGAAGTCAGAGAACACTAAGCGGTTTCTCAGAAAGCTTCTTTACAGATTTCATCTGAGGATATTTCCTTTTTCACCATAGCCCTCTATGGGCTTCCAAATATCACTTTGCCAATTCCACAAGAACTGTCTTAGCGAAAGGCTTCTTGAGGGGAAAGCTGTAACTCTGTGAGATGATTTCACAGAACACAAAGAAGATTCTCAGAAAGCTTCTTTCTCTTTGTTATCGGAGGATATTTCCTTTGGCCCTATAGTCTTCAAAGGGATCCGAAATATCTGTTCTCAGATTCCGCAGAAATAAGGCTAGCAAATAGACCCACGAAATACAGATGTAACTCTGTGAGATGAATTAACAGGACACTAAGTAGTTTCTCAGAAAGCTTCTTTCCAGATTTCATCTGAGGAAATTTCCTTTTTCACCATAGCCCTCTATGGGCTTCCAAATATACTTTGCCAATTCCACAAGAACTGTCTTAGCGAAAGGTTTCTTGAGGGGAAAGCTGTAACTCCGTGAGATGATTTCAAGGAACACAAAGAAGTTTCTCAGAAAGTTTCTTTCTCTTTGTTATCGGAGGATATTTCCTTTGGCCCTATAGTCTTCAAAGGGATCCGAAATATCTGTTCTCAGATTCCACAGAAATAAGGCTAGCAAAGAGATCCACGAAATACAGATGTAACTCTGTGAGGGGAAGTCAGAGAACACTAAGCGGTTTCTCAGAAAGCTTCTTTCCAGATTTCATCTGAGGATATTTCCTTTTTCACCATCGCCCTCTATGGGCTTCCAAATATCACTTTGCCAATTCCACAAGAACTGTCTTAGCGAAAGGCTTCTTGAGGGGAAAGCTGTAACTCTGTGAGATGATTTCACAGAACACAAAGAAGTTTCTCAGAAAGCTTCTTTGTCTTTTTTATCGGAGGATATTTCCTTTGTCCCTATAGTCTTCAAAGGGATCCGAAATATCTGTTCTCAGATTCCACAGAAATAAGGCTAGCAAAGAGATCCACGAAATACAGATGTAACTCTGTGAGATGAATTAACAGAACACTAAGTACTTTCTCAGAAAGCTTCTTTCCAGATTTCATCTGAGGAAATTTCCTTTTTCACCATACCCCTCTATGGGCTTCCAAATATCACTTTGCCAATTCCACAAGAACTGTCTTAGCGAAAGGTTTCTTGAGGGGAAAGCTGTAACTCCGTGAGATGATTTCACGGAACGCAAAGAAGTTTCTCAGAAAGTTTCTTTCTCTTTGTTATGGGAGGATATTTCCTTTGGCCCTATAGTCTTCAAAGGGATCCGAAATATCTGTTCTCAGATTCCACAGAAATAAGGCTAGCAAAGAGATCCACGAAATACAGATGTAACTCTGTGAGGGGAAGTCAGAGAACACTAAGCGGTTTCTCAGAAAGCTTCTTTCCAGATTTCATCTGAGGATATTTCCTTTTTCACAATCGCCCTCTATGGGCTTCCAAATATCACTTTGCCAATTCCACAAGAACTGTCTTAGCGAAAGGCTTCTTGAGGGGAAAGCTGTAACTCTGTGAGATGATTTCACAGAACACAAAGAAGTTTCTCAGAAAGCTTCTTTCTCTTTGTTATTGGAGGATATTTCCTTTGGACCTATAGTCTTCAAAGAGATCCGAAATATCTGCTCTCAGATTCCACAGAAATAAGGCTAGCAAAGAGATCCACGAAATACAGATGTAACTCTGTGAGATGAACTAACAGAACACTAAGCAGTTTCTCAGAAAGCTTCTTTCCAGATTTCATCTGAGGATATTTCCTTTTTCACCCTAGCCCTCTACGGGTTTCCAAATATGACTTTGCCAATTGCACAAGAACTGTCTTAGCGAAAGGCTTCTTGAGGGGAAAGCTGTAACTCTGTGAGATGATTTCACAGAACACAAAGAAGTTTCTCAGAAAGCTTCTTTCTCTTTGTTATCGGAGGATATTTCCTTTGGCCCTATAGTGTTCAAAGGGATCCGAAATATCTGTTCTCAGATTCCACAGAAATAAGGCTAGCAAAGAGGTCCACGAAATACAGATGTAACTCTGTGAGGGGAAGTCAGAGAACACTAAGCGGTTTCTCAGAAAGCTTCTTTCCAGATTTCATCTGAGGATATTTCCTTTTTCACCATAGCCCACTATGGGCTTCCAAATATCACTTTGCCAATTCCACAAGAACTGTGTTAGCGAAAGGCTTCTTGAGGGGAAAGCTGTAAGTCTGTGAGATGATTTCACAGAACACAAAGAAGTTTCTCAGAAAGCTTCTTTGTCTTTTTTATCGGAGGATATTTCCTTTGTCCCTATAGTCTTCAAAGGGATCCGAAATATCTGTTCTCAGATTCCACAGAAATAAGGCTAGCAAAGAGATCCACGAAATACAGATGTAACTCTGTGAGATGAATTAACAGGACACTAAGTAGTTTCTCAGAAAGCTTCTTTCCAGATTTCATCTGAAGAAATTTCCTTTTTCACCATAGCCCTCTATGGGCTTCCAAATATACTTTGCCAATTCCACAAGAACTGTCTTAGCGAAAGGTTTCTTGAGGGGAAAGCTGTAACTCCGTGAGATGATTTCACGGAACACAAAGAAGTTTCTCAGAAAGTTTCTTTCTCTTTGTTATCGGAGGATATTTCCTTTGGCCCTATAGTCTTCAAAGGGATCCGAAATATCTGTTTTCAGATTCCACAGAAATAAGGCTAGCAAAGAGATCCACGAAATACAGATGTAACTCTGTGAGGGGAAGTCAGAGAACACTAAGCGGTTTCTCAGAAAGCTTCTTTCCAGATTTCATCTGAGGATATTTCCTTTTTCACCATCGCCCTCTATGGGCTTCCAAATATCACTTTGCCAATTCCACAAGAACTGTCTTAGCGAAAGGCTTCTTGAGGGGAAAGCTGTAACTCTGTGAGATGATTTCACAGAACACAAAGAAGTTTCTCAGAAAGCTTCTTTCTCTTTGTTATTGGAGGATATTTCCTTGGACCTATAGTCTTCAAAGAGATCCGAAATATCTGCTCTCAGATTCCACAGAAATAAGGCTACCAAAGAGATCCACGAAATACAGATGTAACTCTGTGAGATGAACTAACAGAACACTAAGCAGTTTCTCAGAAAGCTTCTTTCCAGATTTCATCTGAGGATATTTCCTTTTTCACCCTAGCCCTCTACGGGTTTCCAAATATAACTTTGCCAATTGCACAAGAACTGTCTTAGCGAAAGGCTTCTTGATGGAAAGCTGTAACTCTGTGAGATGATTTCACAGAACACAAAGAAGATTCTCAGAAAGCTTCTTGGTCTTTTTTATTGGAGGATATTTCCTTTGTCCCTATAGTCTTCAAAGGGATCCGAAATATCTGTTCTCAGATTCCACAGAAATAAGGCTAGCAAAGAGATCCACGAAATACAGATGTAACTCTGTGAGATGAATTAACAGAACACTAAGTACTTTCTCAGAAAGCTTCTTTCCAGATTTCATCTGAGGAAATTTCCTTTTTCACCATAGCCCTCTATGGGCTTCCAAATATCACTTTGCCAATTCCACAAGAACTGTCTTAGCGAAAGGTTTCTTGAGGGGAAAGCTGTAACTCCGTGAGATGATTTCACAGAACACAAGGAAGTTTCTCAGAAAGTTTCTTTCTCTTTCTTATCGGAGGATATTTCCTTTGGCCCTATAGTCTTCAAAGGGATCCGAAATATCTGTTCTCAGATTCCACAGAAATAAGGCTAGCAAGGAGATGCACAAAATACAGATGTAACTCTGTGAGTGGAAGTCAGAGAACACTAAGCGGATTCTCAGAAAGCTTCTTTCCAGATTTCATCTGAGGATATTTACTTTTTCACATTAGCCTTCTATGGGCTTCCAAATATCACTTTGCCAATTCCACAAGAACTGTCTTAGCGAAAGGCTTCCTAGGGGAAAGCTGTAACTCTATGAGACGATTTCACAGAACACAAAGAAGTTTCTCAGAAAGTTTCTTTCTCTTTGTTATCGGAGGATATTTCCTTTGGCCCTATAGTCTTCAAAGGGATCCGAAATATCTGTTCTCAGATTCCACAGAAATAAGGCTAGCAAAGAGATCCACGAAATACAGATGTAACTCTGTGAGATGAATTAACAGAACTTTAAGCAGTTTCTCAGAAAGCTTCTTTCCAGATTTCATTTGAGGATATTTCCTTTTTCACCATCGCCCTCTATGGGCTTCCAAATATCACTTTGCCAATTCCACAAAAACTGTCTTAGCGAAAGGCTTCTTGAGGGGAAAGCTGTAACTCCGTGAGATGATTTCACAGAACACAAAGAAGTTTCTCAGAAAGCTTCTTTCTCTTTGTTATTGGAGGATATTTCCTTTGGCCCTATAGTCTTCAAAGGGATCCGAAATATCTGTTCTCAGATTCCACAGAAATAAGGCTAGCAAAGAGATCCACGAAATACAGATGTAACTCTGTGAGATGAACTAACAGAACACTAAGCAGTTTCTCAGAAAACTTCTTTCCAGATTTCATCTGAGGATATTTCCTTTTTCACCATAGCCCTCTATGGGCTTCCAAATGTCACTTTGCCAATTCCACAAAAACTGTCTTAGCGAAAGGCTTCTTAAGGAGAAAGCTGCAACTCTGTGAGATGATTTCACAGAACACAAAGAAGTTTCTCAGAAAGCTTCTTTCTCTTTGTTATCGGAGGATATTTCCTTTGGCCCTATACTCTTCAAAGGGATCCGAAATATCTGTTCTAAGATTCCACAGAAATAAGGCTAGCAAAGAGATCCACGAAATACAGATGTAACTCTGTGAGATGAATTAACAGAACACTAAGTAGTTTCTCAGAAAGCTTCTTTCCAGATTTCATCTGAGGAAATTTCCTTTTTCACCATAGCCCTCTATGGGCTTCCAAATATCACTTTGCCAATTCCACAAGAACTGTCTTAGCGAAAGGTTTCTTGAGGGGAAAGCTGTAACTCCGTGAGATGATTTCACAGAACACAAGGAAGTTTCTCAGAAAGTTTCTTTCTCTTTCTTATCGGAGGATATTTCCTTTGGCCCTATAGTCTTCAAAGGGATCCGAAATATCTGTTCTCAGATTCCACAGAAATAAGGCTAGCAAGGAGATGCACAAAATACAGATGTAACTCTGTGAGTGGAAGTCAGAGAACACTAAGCGGATTCTCAGAAAGCTTCTTTCCAGATTTCATCTGAGGATATTTACTTTTTCACATTAGCCCTCTATGGGCTTCCAAATATCACTTTGCCAATTCCACAAGAACTGTCTTAGCGAAAGGCTTCCTAGGGGAAAGCTGTAACTCTATGAGACGATTTCACAGAACACAAAGAAGTTTCTCAGAAAGTTTCTTTCTCTTTGTTATCGGAGGATATTTCCTTTGGCCCTATAGTCTTCAAAGGGATCCGAAATATCTGTTCTCAGATTCCACAGAAATAAGGCTAGCAAAGAGATCCACGAAATACAGATGTAACTCTGTGAGATGAATTAACAGAACTTTAAGCAGTTTCTCAGAAAGCTTCTTTCCAGATTTCATTTGAGGATATTTCCTTTTTCACCATCGCCCTCTATGGGCTTCCAAATATCACTTTGCCAATTCCACAAAAACTGTCTTAGCGAAAGGCTTCTTGAGGGGAAAGCTGTAACTCCGTGAGATGATTTCACAGAACACAAAGCAGTTTCTCAGAAAGCTTCTTTCTCTTTGTTATTGGAGGATATTTCCTTTGGCCCTATAGTCTTCAAAGGGATCCGAAATATCTGTTCTCAGATTCCACAGAAATAAGGCTAGCAAAGAGATCCACGAAATACAGATGTAACTCTGTGAGATGAACTAACAGAACACTAAGCAGTTTCTCAGAAAACTTCTTTCCAGATTTCATCTGAGGATATTTCCTTTTTCACCATAGCCCTCTATGGGCTTCCAAATGTCACTTTGCCAATTCCACAAAAACTGTCTTAGCGAAAGGCTTCTTAAGGAGAAAGCTGCAACTCTGTGAGATGATTTCACAGAACACAAAGAAGTTTCTCAGAAAGCTTCTTTCTCTTTGTTATCGGAGGATATTTCCTTTGGCCCTATACTCTTCAAAGGGATCCGAAATATCTGTTCTAAGATTCCACAGAAATAAGGCTAGCAAAGAGATCCACGAAATACAGATGTAACTCTGTGAGATGAATTAACAGAACACTAAGTAGTTTCTCAGAAAGCTTCTTTCCAGATTTCATCTGAGGAAATTTCCTTTTTCACCATAGCCCTCTATGGGCTTCCAAATATCACTTTGCCAATTCCACAAGAACTGTCTTAGCGAAAGGTTTCTTGAGGGGAAAGCTGTAACTCCGTGAGATGATTTCACAGAACACAAGGAAGTTTCTCAGAAAGTTTCTTTCTCTTTCTTATCGGAGGATATTTCCTTTGGCCCTATAGTCTTCAAAGGGATCCGAAATATCTGTTCTCAGATTCCACAGAAATAAGGCTAGCAAGGAGATGCACAAAATACAGATGTAACTCTGTGAGTGGAAGTCAGAGAACACTAAGCGGATTCTCAGAAAGCTTCTTTCCAGATTTCATCTGAGGATATTTACTTTTTCACATTAGCCTTCTATGGGCTTCCAAATATCACTTTGCCAATTCCACAAGAACTGTCTTAGCGAAAGGCTTCCTAGGGGAAAGCTGTAACTCTATGAGACGATTTCACAGAACACAAAGAAGTTTCTCAGAAAGTTTCTTTCTCTTTGTTATCGGAGGATATTTCCTTTGGCCCTATAGTCTTCAAAGGGATCCGAAATATCTGTTCTCAGATTCCACAGAAATAAGGCTAGCAAAGAGATCCACGAAATACAGATGTAACTCTGTGAGATGAATTAACAGAACTTTAAGCAGTTTCTCAGAAAGCTTCTTTCCATATTTCATTTGAGGATATTTCCTTTTTCACCATCGCCCTCTATGGGCTTCCAAATATCACTTTGCCAATTCCACAAAAACTGTCTTAGCGAAAGGCTTCTTGAGGGGAAAGCTGTAACTCTGTGAGATGATTTCACAGAACACAAAGAAGTTTCTCAGAAAGCTTCTTTCTCTTTGTTATCGGAGGATATTTCCTTTGGCCCTATAGTCTTCAAAGGGATCCGAATTACCTGTTCTCAGATTCCACAGAAATAAGGCTCCCAAAGAGATCCACCAAAGTCAGTTGTAACTCTGTGAGTGGAAGTTCGAGAACACTAAGCGGTTTCTCAGAAAGCTTCTTTCCAGATTTCATCTGAGGATATTTCCTTTTTCACCATAGCCCTCTATGGGCTTCCAAATATCACTTTGCCAATTCCACAAGAACTGTCTTAGCGAAAGGCTTCTTGAAGGGAAAACTGTAAGTCTGTGAGATGATTTCACAGAACACAAAGAAGTTCTCAGAAAGCTTCTTTTTCTTTGTTATGGCAGGATATTTCCTTTGGCCCTATAGTCTTCAAAGGGATCCGAAATATCTGTTCTCAGATTCCACAGAAATAAGGCTAGCAAAGAGATCCACGAAATACAGATGAAACTCTGTGAGATGAACTAAAAGAACACTAAGCAGTTTCTCAGAAAGCTTCTTTCCAGATTTCATCTGAGGATATTTCCTTTTTCACCATAGCCCTCTACGGGTTTCCAAATATAACTTTGCCAATTGCACAAGAACTGTCTTAGCGAAAGGCTTCTTGAGGGGAAAGCTGTAAGTCTGTGAGATGATTTCACAGAACACAAAGAAGTTTCTCAGAAAGCTTTTTTCTCTTTGTTATCGGAGGATATTTCCTTCGGCCCTATAGTGTTCAAAGGGATCCGAAATATCTGTTCTCAGATTCCACAGAAATAAGGCGAGCAAAGAGGTCCACGAAATACAGATGTAACTCTGTGAGTGGAAGTCAGAGAACACTAAGCGGTTTCTCAGAAAGCTTCTTTCCAGATTTCATCTGAGGATATTTCCTTTTTCACCATAGCCCACTATGGGCTTCCAAATATCAGTTTGCCAATTCCACAAAAACTGACTTAGCGAAAGGCTTCTTGAGGGGAAAGGTGTAACTCTGTGAGATGATTTCACAGAACACAAAGAAGTTTCTCAGAAAGCTTCTTTCTCTTTGTTATCGGAGGATATTTCCTTTGGCCCTATCGTCTTCAAAGGGATCCGAAATATCTGTTCTCAGATTCCACAGAAATAAGGCTAGCAAAGAGATACACGAAATACAGATGTAACTCTGTGAGATGAATTAACAGAACATTAAGAAGTTTCTCAGAAAGCTTCTTTCCAGATTTCATCTGAGGATATTTCCTTTTTCACTGTAGCCCTCTATGGGCTTCCAAATATCACTTTTCCAATTCCACATGAACTGTCTTAGCGAAAGGATTCTTGAGGGGAAAGTTATAACTCTGTGAGATGATTTCACAGAACACAAAGAAGTTTCTCAGAAAGCTTCTTTCTCTTTGTTATCGCAGGATATTTCCTTTGGCCCTATATTCTTCAAAGGGAACCGAAATATCTGTTCTCAGATTCCACAGAAATAAGGCTAGCCAAGAGATTCACGAAATACAGATGTAACTCTGTGAGATGAATTAACAGAACACTAAGCAGTTTCTCAGAAAGCTTCTTTCCAGATTTCATCTGAGGATATTTCCTTTTTCACCATAGCCCTCTTCGGGATTCCAAATATCACTTTGCCAATTACACAAGAACTGTCTTAGCGAAAGGCTTCTTGAGGGGAAAGCTGTAACTCTGTGAGATGATTTCACAGAACACAAAGAAGTTTCTCAGAAAGCTTCGTTCTCTTCGTTATCGCGGGATATTTCCTTTGGCCCTATCGTCTTCAAAGTGATCCGAAATATCTGTTCTCAGATTCCACAGAAATAAGGCTAGCAAAGAGATACACGAAATACAGATGTAACTCTGTGAGATGAATTAACAGAACACTAAGAAGGTTCTCAGAAAGCTTCTTTCCAGATTTCATCTGAGGATATTTCCTTTTCCACCCTAGCCCTCTATGGGCTTCCAAATATCACTTTGCCAATTCCACAAGAACTGTCTTAGCGAAAGGATTCTTGAGGGGAAAGTTGTAACTCTGTGAGATGATTTCACAGAACACAAAGAAGTTTCTCAGAAAGCTTCTTTCTCTTTGTTATCGCAGGATATTATCTTTGGCCCTATATTCTTCAAAGGGATCCGAAATATCTGTTCTCAGATTCCACAGAAATAAGGCTAGCAAAGAGATCCACGAAATACAGATGTAACTCTGTGAGTGGAAGTCAGAGAACACTAAGCGGTTTCTCAGAAATCTTCTTTCCAGATTTCATCTGAGGATATTTCCTTTTTCACCATAGCCCTCTATGGGCTTCCAAATATCACTTTGCCAATTCCACAAGAACTGTCTTAGCGAAAGGCTTCTTGAAGGGAAAACTGTAAGTCTGTGAGATTATTTCACAGAACACAAAAAAGTTCTCAGAAAGCTTCTTTCTCTTTGTTATGGCAGGATATTTCCTTTGGCCCTATAGTCTTCAAAGGGGTCCGAAATATCTGTTTTCAGATTCCACAGAAATAAGGCTAGCAAAGAGATCCACGAAATACAGATTTAACTCTGTGAGATGAATTAACAGCACACTAGGCAGTTTCTCAGAAAGCTTCTTTCCAGATTTCATCTGAGGATATTTCCTTTTTCACCCTAGCCCTCTATGGGGTTCCAAATATCACTTTGCCAATTCCACAAGAACTGTCTTAGCGAAAGGCTTCTTGAGGGGAAAGTTGTAACTCTGTGAGATGATTTCACAGAACACAAAGAAGTTTCTCAGAAAGCTTCTTTCTCTTTCTTATCGGAGGATATTTCCTTTGGCCCTATAGTGTTCCAAGGGATCCGAAATACCTGTTCTCAGATTCCACAGAAATAAGGCTAGCAAAGAGATCCACGAAAGACAGATGTAACTCTGTGAGTGGAAGTCAGAGAACACTAAGCGGTTTCTCAGAAAGCTTCTTTCCAGATTTCATCTGAGGATATTTCCTTTTTCAGCATAGCCCTCTATGGGCTTCCAAATATCACTTTGCCAATTCCACAAGAACTGTCTTAGCGAAAGGCTTCTTGAGGGGAAAGCTGTAACTCTGTGAAACGATTTCACAGAACACAAAGAAGTTTCTCAGAAAGCTTCTTTCTCTTTGTTATCTGAGAATATTTCCTTTGGCCATATAGTCTTCAAAGTGATCCGAAATATCTGTTCTCAGATTCCACAGAAATAAGGCTAGCAAAGAGATCCACGAAATACAGATGTAACTCTGTGAGATGAATTAACAGAACTCTAAGCAGTTTCTCAGAAAGCTTCTTTCCAGATTTCATCTGAGGATATTTACTTTTTCACCATCGCCCTCTATGGGCTTCCAAATATCACTTTGCCAATTCCACAAAAACTGTCTTAGCGAAAGGCTTCTTGAGGGGAAAGCTGTAACTCTGTGAGATGATTTCACAGAACACAAAGAAGTTTCTCAGAAAGCTTCTTTCTCTTTGTTATTGGAGGATATTTCCTTTGGACCTTTAGTCTTCAAAGGGATCCGAAATATCTGTTCTCAGATTCCACAGAAATAAGGCTAGCAAAGAGATCCACGAAATACAGATGTAACTCTGTGAGATGAACTAACAGAACACTAAGCAGTTTCTCAGAAAGCTTCTTTCCAGATTTCATCTGAGGATATTTCCTTTTTCACCATAGCCCTCTACGGGTTTCCAAATATAACTTTGCCAATTGCACAAGAACTGTCTTAGCGAAAGGCTTCTTGAGGGGAAAGCTGTAACTCTGTGAGATGATTTCACAGAACACAAAGAAGTTTCTCAGAAAGTTTCTTTCTCTTTGTTATCGGAGGATATTTCCTTCGGCCCTATAGTCTTCAAAGGGATCCGAAATATCTGTTCTCAGATTCCACAGAAATAAGGCTAGCAAAGAGATCCACGAAATACAGATGTAACTCTGTGAGATGAATTAACAGAACTTTAAGCAGTTTCTCAGAAAGCTTCTTTCCAGAATTCATTTGAGGATATTTCCTTTTTCACCATCGCCCTCTATGGGCTTCCAAATATCACTTTGCCAATTCCACAAAAACTGTCTTAGCGAAAGGCTTCTTGAGGGGAAAGCTGTAACTCTGTGAGATGATTTCACAGAACACAAAGAAGTTTCTCAGAAAGCTTTTTTCTCTTTGTTATCGGAGGATATTCCTTTGGCCCTATAGTGTTCAAAGGGATCCGAAATATCTGTTCTCAGATTCCACAGAAATAAGGCTAGCAAAGAGATGCACAAAATACAGATGTAACTCTGTGAGTGGAAGTCAGAGAACACTAAGCGGTTTCTCAGAAAGCTTCTTTCCAGATTTCATCTGAGGATATTTCCTTTTTCACATTAGCCCTCTACGGGCTTCCAAATATCACTTTGCCAATTCCACAAGAACTGTCTTAGCGAAAGGCTTCCTAGGGGAAAGCTGTAACTCTGTGAGACGATTTCACAGAACACAAAGAAGTTTCTCAGAAAGCTTCTTTCTCTTTGTTATCGGAGGATATTTCCTTTGGCCCTATAGTCTTCAAAGGGATCCGAAATATCTGTTCTCAGATTCCACAGAAATAAGGCTAGCAAAGAGATCCACAAAATACAGATGTAACTCTGTGAGATGAATTAAGAGAACTTCAAGCAGTTTCTCAGAAAGCTTCTTTCCAGATTTCATCTGAGGATATTTCCTTTTTCACCATCGCCCTCTATGGGCTTCCAAATATCACTTTGCCAATTCCACAAAAACTGTCTTAGCCAAAGGCTTCTTGAGGGGAAAGCTGTAACTCTGTGAGATGATTTCACAGAACACAAAGAAGTTTCTCAGAAAGCTTCTTTCTCTTTGCTTTTGGAGGATATTACCTTTGGCCCTATAGTCTTCAAAGGGATCCGAAATATCTGTTCTCAGATTCCACAGAAATAAGGCTAGCAAAGAGATTCACGAAATACAGATGTAACTCTGTGAGATAAATTAACAGAACACTAAGCGGTTTCTCAGAAAGCTTCTTTCAAGATTTCATCTGAGGATATTTCCTTTTTCACCATAGCCCTCTATGGGCTTCCAAATATCACTTTGCCAATTCCACAAGAACTGTCTTAGCGAAAAGCTTCTTGAGGGGAAAGCTGTAACTCTGTGAGATGATTTCACAGAACACAAAGAAGATTCTCAGAAAGCTTCTTTCTCTTTGTTATCTGAGAATATTTCCTTTGGCCCTATAGTCTTCAAAGGGATCCGAAATATCTGTTCTCAGATTCCACAGAAATAAGGCTAGCAAAGAGATCCACGAAATACAGATGTAACTCTGTGAGATGAATTAACAGAACTCTAAGCAGTTTGTCAGAAAGCTTCTTTCCAGATTTCATCTGAGGATATTTCCTTTTTCAACATAGCCCTCTATGGGCTTCCAAATATCACTTTGCCAATTCCACAAAAACTGTCCTAGCGAAAGGCTTCTTGAGGGGAAAGCTGTAACTTTGTGAGATGATTTCACAGAACACAAAGAAGTTTCTTCGAAAGCTTCTTTCTCTTTGTTATCGGAGGATATTTCCTTTGGCCCTATAGTCTTCAAAGGGATCCGAAATACCTGTTCTCAGATTCCACAGAAATAAGGCTAGCAAAGAGATCCACGAAAGACAGATGTAACTCTGTGAGTGGAAGTCAGAGAACACTAAGCGGTTTCTCAGAAAGCTTCTTTCCAGATTTCATCTGAGGATACTTCCTTTTTCACCATAGCCCTCTAAGGGCTTCCAAATATCACTTTTCCAATTCCACAAGAACTGTCTTAGCGAAAGGTTTCTTGAGGGGAAACCTGTAACTCCGTCAGATGATTTCACAGAACACAAAGAAGTTTCTCAGAAAGTTTCTTTCTCTTTGTTATCGGAGGATATTTCCTTTGGCCCTATAGTCTTCAAAGGGATCCGAAATATCTGTTCTCAGATTCCACAGAAATAAGGCTAGCAAAGAGATGCACAAAATACAGATGTAACTCTGTGAGTGGAAGTCAGAGAACACTAAGTGGTTTCTCAGAAAGCTTCTTTCCAGATTTCATCTGAGGATATTTCCTTTTTCACATTAGCCCTCTACGGGCTTCCAAATATCACTTTGCCAATTCCACAAGAACTGTCTTAGCGAAAGGCTTCCTAGGGGAAAGCTGTAACTCTGTGAGACGATTTCACAGAACACAAAGAAGTTTCTCAGAAAGCTTCTTTCTCTTTGTTATCGGAGGATATTTCCTTTGGCCCTATAGTCTTCAAAGGGATCCGAAATATCTGTTCTCAGATTCCACAGAAATAAGGCTAGCAAAGAGATCCACGAAATACAGATGTAACTCTGTGAGATGAATTAAGAGAACTTCAAGCAGTTTCTCAGAAAGCTTCTTTCCAGATTTCATCTGAGGATATTTCCTTTTTCACCATCGCCCTCTATGGGCTTCCAAATATCACTTTGCCAATTCCACAAAAACTGTCTTAGCGAAAGGCTTCTTGAGGGGAAAGCTGTAACTCTGTGAGATGATTTCACAGAACACAAAGAAGTTTCTCAGAAAGCTTCTTTCTCTTTGTTTTTGGAGGATATTTCCTTTAGCCCTATAGTCTTCAAAGGGATCCGAAATATCTGTTCTCAGATTCCACAGAAATAAGGCTAGCAAAGAGATCCACGATATACAGATGTAACTCTGTGAGTGGAAGTCAGAGAACACTAAGCGGTTTCTCAGAAAGCTTCTTTCCAGATTTCATCTGTGGATATTTCCTTTTTCACCATAGCCCTCTACGGGATTCCAAATATCACTTTGCCAATTCCACAAGAACTATCTTAGCGAAAGGCTTCTTGAGGGGAAAGCTGTAACTCTGTGAGATGATTTCACAGAACACAAAGAAGTTTCTCAGAAAGCTTCTTTCTCTTTGTTATCGGAGGATATTTCCTTTGGCCCTATAGTCTTCAAAGAGATCCGAAATATCTGTTCTCAGATTCCACAGAAATAAGGCTAGCAAAGAGATGCACGAAGGACAGATGTAACTCTGTGAGACGAATTAACAGAACACTAAGCAGTTTCTCAGAAAACTTCTTTCCAGATTTCATCTGAGGATATTTCCTTTTTCAACATAGCCCTCCGTGGGCTTCCAAATATCACTTTGCCAATTCCACAAGAACTGTCTTAGCGAAAGGCTTCTTGAGGGGAAAGTTGTATCTCTGTGACATGATTTCACAGAACACAAAGAAGTTTCTCAGAAAGCTTCTTTCTCTTTGTTATCGGAGGATATTTCCTTTGGCCCTATCGTCTTCAAAGGGATCCGAAATATCTGTTCTCAGATTCCACAGAAATAAGGCTAGCAAAGAGATACACGAAATACAGATGTAACTCTGTGAGATGAATTAACAGAACAGTAAGCAGTTTCTCAGAAAGCTTCCTTCCAGATTTCATCTGAGGATATTTCCTTTTTCACCATAGCCCTTTAAGGGCTGCCAAATATCACTTTGCCAATTCCACAAGAACTGTCTTAGGGAAAGGATTCTTGAGGTGAAAGCTGACACTCTGTGAGATGATTTCACAGAACACAAAGTAATTTCTCAGAAAGCTTCTTTCTCTTTGTTATCGGAGGATATTTCCTTTGGCCCTCTAGTCTTCAAAGGGATCCGAAATATCTGTTCTCAGATTCCACAGAAATAAGGCTAGCAAAGAGATCCACGAAATACAGATGTAACTCTGTGAGTGGAAGTCAGAGAACACTAAGCGGTTTCTCAGAAAACTTCTTTCCAGATTTCATCTGAGGATATTTCCTTTTTCACCATAGCCCTCTATAGGCTTCCAAATATCACTTTGCCAATTCCACAAAAACTGTCTTAGCGAAAGGCTTCTTGAAGGGAAAACTGTAACTCTGTGAGATGATTTCACAGAACACAAAGAAGTTTCTCAGAAAGTTTCTTTTGGTTTGTTATGGCAGTGTATTTCCTTTGGCCCTATAGTCTTCAAAGGAATCCGAAATATCTGTTCTCAGATTCCACAGAAATAAGGCTAGCAAAGAGATTCAGGAAATACAGATGTAACTCTGTCATTGCAAGTCAAAGAACTCTAAGCAGTTTCTCAGAAAGCTTCTTTCCAGATTTCATCTGAGAATATTTCGTTTTTCACCGTAGCCCTCTATGGGCTTCGAAATATCACTTTGCCAATTCTACAAGAACTGTCTTAGCGAAAGGCTTCTTGAGTGGAAAGCTGTAACTCTGTGATATGATTTCACAGATCACAAAGAAGTTTTTCAGAAAACTTCTTTCTCTTTTTTTTCGGAGGATATTTCCTTTGGCCCTATAGTCTTCAAAGGGATCCGAAATATCTGTTCTCAGATTCCACAGAAAAAAGGCTAGCAAAGAGATCCACGAAAGACAGATGTAACTCTGTGGGATGAATTAACAGAACACTAAGCAGTTTCTCAGAAAGCTTCTTTCCAGATATCATCTGAGGATATTTCCTTTTTCAACATTGCCCTCTATGGGCTTCGAAATATCACTTTGCCAATTCCACAAGAACTGTCTTAGCGAAAGGCTTCTTGAGGGGAAAGCTGTAACTCTGTGAGATGATTTCACAGAACATAAAGAAGTTTCTCAGAAAGCTATTTTCTCTTTTTTATCTAAGAATATTTCCTTTGGCCCTATAGTCTTCAAAGGGATCTGAAATATCTGTTCTCAGATTCCACAGAAATAAGGCTTGCAAAGAGATCCACGAAATACAGATGTAACTCTGTGAGGTGAATTGACAGAACACTAAGCAGTTTCTCAGAAAGATTCTTTCCAGATTTCATCTGAGGATATTTCCTTTTTCACCATAGCCCTCTATAGGCTTCCAAATATCACTTTGCCAATTCCACAAAAACTGTCTTAGCGAAAGGCTTCTTGAAGGAATAACTGTAACTCTGTGAGATGATTTCACAAAACACAAAGAATTTTCTCAGAAAGCTTCTTTCTGTTTGTTATGACAGTGTATTTCCTTTGGCCCTATAGTCTTCAAAGGGATCCGAAATATCTGTTCTCAGATTCCACAGAAATAAGGCTAGCAAAGAGATTCATGAAATACAGATGTAACTCTGTGATTGGAAGTCAGAGAACACTAAGCAGTTTCTCAGAAAGCTTCTTTCCAGATTTCATCTGAGGATATTTCCTTTCTCACCATAGCCCTCAATGGGCTTTCAAATATCACTTTGCCAATTCCACAAGAACTGTCTTAGCGAAAGGCTTCTTGAAGGGAAAGCTGTAACTCTGTGAGATGATTTCACAGAACACAAAGTAGTTTCTCAGAAAGCTTCTTTCTCTTTGTTATCGGAGGATATTTCCTTTGGCCCTATCGTCTTCAAAGGGATCCGAAATATCTGTTCTCAGATTCCACAGAAATAAGGCTAGCAAAGAGATACACGAAATACAGATGTAACTCTGTGAGATGAATTAACAGAACATTAAGCAGTTTCTCAGAAAGCTTCTTTCCAGATTTCATCTGAGGATATTTCCTTTTTCACCGTAGCCCTCTACGGGATTCCAAATATCACTTTGCCAATTCCACAAGAACTGTCTTAGCGAAAGGCTTCTTCAGGAGAAAGCTGTAACTCTGTGAGATGATTTCACAGAACACAAAGAGGTTTCTCAGAAAGTTTCTTTCTCTTTGTTATCGGAGGATATTTCCATTGGCCCTATCATCTTCAAAGGGATCCGCAATATCTGTTCTCAGATTCCACAGAAATAAGGCTAGCAAAGAGATACACGGAATACAGATGTAACTCTGTGAGATGAATTAACAGAACACTAAGCAGTTTCTCAGAAAGCTTCCTTCCAGATTTCATCTGAGGATATTTCCTTTTTCACCATAGCCCTCTATGGGCTGCCAAATATCACTTTGCCAATTCTATAAGAACTGTCTTAGCGAAAGGCTTCTTGAGGGGAAAGCTGTAACTCTGTGAGATGATTTCACAGAACACAAAGAAGTTTTTCAGAAAACTTCTTTCTCTTTGTTATCGGAGGATATTTCCTTTGGCCCTATAGTATTCAAAGGGATCCGAAATATCTGTTCTCAGATTCCACAGAAAAAAGGCTAGCAAAGAGATCCACGAAAGACAGATGTAACTCTGTGAGATGAATTAACAGAACACTAAGCAGTTTCTCAGAAAGCTTCTTTCCAGATTTCATCTGAGGATATTTCCTTTTTCAACATAGCCCTCTATGGGCTTCGAAATATCACTTTGCCAATTCCACAAGAACTGTCTTAGCGAAAGGCTTCTTGAGGGTAAAGCTGTAACTCTGTGAGATGATTTCACAGAACAAAAAGAAGTTTCTCAGAAAGCTATTTTCTCTTTTTTATCTAAGAATATTTCCTTTGGCCCTATCGTCTTCAAAGGGATCTGAAATATCTGTTCTCAGATTCCACAGAAATAAGGCTAGCAAAGAGATCCACGAAATACAGATGTAACTCTGTGAGTGGAAGTCAGATAACACTAAGCGGTTTCTCAGAAAGCTTCTTTGGAGATTTCATCTGAGGATATTTCCTTTTTCACCATAGCCCTCTATGGGCTTCCAAATATCACTTTGCCAATTCCACAAGAACTGTCTTAGCGAAAGGCTTCTTGAAGGGAAAACTGTAAGTCTGTGAGATGATTTCACAGAACACAAAGAAGTTCTCAGAAAGCTTCTTTCTCTTTGTTATGGCGGGATATTTCCTTTGGCCCTACAGTAATCAAAGGGATCCGAAATATCTGTTCTCAGATTCCACAGAAATAAGGCTAGCAAAGAGATCTACGAAATACAGATGTAACTCTGTGAGTTGAATTAAGAGAACTTTAAGCAGTTTCTCAGAAAGCTTCTTTCCAGATTTCATCTGAGGATATTTCCTTTTTCACCATCGCCCTCTAGGGGCCTCCAAATATCACTTTGCCAATTCCACAAAAACTGTCTTAGCGAAAGGCTTCTTGAGGGGAAAGCTGTAACTCTGTGAGATGATTTCACAGAACACAAAGAAGTTTCTCAGAAAGCTTCTTTCTCTTTGTTATCTGAGAATATTTCCTTTGGCCCTATAGTCTTCAAAGGGATCCGAAATATCTGTTCTCAGATTCCACAGAAATAAGGCTAGCAAAGAGATCCACGAAATACAGATGAAACTCTGTGAGATGAATTAACAGAACTCTAAGCAGTTTTTCAGAAAGCTTCTTTCCAGATTTCATCTGAGGATATTTCCTTTTTCAACATAGCCCTCTATGGGCTTCCAAATATCACTTTGCCAATTCCACAAAAACTGTCTTAGCGAAAGGCTTCTTGAGGGGAAAGCTGTAACTCTGTGAGATGATTTCACAGAACACAAAGAAGTTTCTCAGAAAGCTTCTTTCTCTTTGTTATCGGAGGATATTTCCTTTGGCCCTATAGTCTTCAAAGGGATCCGAAATACCTGTTCTCAGATTCCACAGATATAAGGATAGCAAAGAGATCCACGAAAGACAGATGTAACTCTGTGAGTGGAAGTCAGAGAACACTAAGCAGTTTCTCAGAAAGCTTCTTTCCAGATTTCATCTGTGGATATTTCCTTTTTCACCATAGCCCTCTAAGGGATTCCAAATATCACTTTGCCAATTCCACAAGAACTATCTTAGCGAAAGGCTTCTTGAGGGGAAAGCTGTAACTCTGTGAGATGATTGCACAGAACACAAAGAAGTTTCTCAGAAAGCTTCTTTCTCTTTGTTATCGGAGGATATTTCCTTTGGCCCTATAGTCTTCCAAGAGATCCGAAATATCTGTTCTAAGATTCCACAGAAATAAGTCTAGCAAAGAGATGCACGAAGGACAGATGTAACTCTGTGAGATGAATTAACAGAACACTAAGCAGTTTCTCAGAAAACTTCTTTGCAGATTTCATCTGAGGATATTTCCTTTTTCAACATAGCCCTCCGTGGGCTTCCAAATATCACTTTGCGAATTCCACAAGAACTGTCTTAGCGAAAGGCTTCTAGAGGGGAAAGTTGTATCTCTGTGACATGATTTCACAGAACACAAAGAAGTTTCTCAGAAAGCTTCTTTCGCTTTGTTATCGGAGGATATTTCCTTTGGCAGTATAGTCTTCAAAGGGATCCGAAATATCTGTTCTAAGATTCCACAGAAATAAGGCTAGCAAAGAGATGCACGAAGGACAGATGTAACTCTGTGAGATGAATTAACAGAACACTAAGCAGTTTCTCAGAAAACTTCTTTCCAGATTTCATCTGAGGATATTTCTTTTTTCAACATAGCCCTCTATGGGCTTCCAAATATCACTTTTCCAATTCCACAATAACTGTCTTAGCGAAAGGCTTCTTGAGGGGAAAGTTGTATCTCTGTGACATGATTTCACAGAACACAAAGAAGTTTCTCAGAAAGCTTCTTTCTCTTTGTTATCGGACGATATTTCCTTTGGCCCTATAGTCTTCAAAGGGATCCGAAATATCTGTTCTCAGATTCCACAGAAATAAGGCTAGCAAAGAGATCCACGAAAGACAGATGTAACTCTGTGAGTGGAAATCAGAGAACACTAAGCGGTTTCTCAGAAATCTTCTTTCCAGATTTCATCTGAGGATATTTCCTTTTTCACCATCGCCCTCTATGGGCTTCCAAATATCACTTTGCCAATTCCACAAGAACTGTCTTAGCGAAAGGCTTCTTGAGGGGAAAGCTGTAACTCTGTGAGATGATTTCACAGAACACAAAGAAGTTTCTCAGAAAGCTTCTTTCTCTTTGTTATCGGAGGATATTTCCTTTGGCCCTATAGTCTTCAAAGGGATCCGAAATATCTGTTCTCAGATTCCACTGAAGTAAGGCTAGCAAAGAGATCCACGAAAGACAGATGTAACTCTGTGAGGTGAATTAACAGAACACTAAGCAGTTTCTCAGAAAGCTTCCTTCCAGATTTCATCTGAGGATATTTCCTTTTTCACCATAGCCCTCTAAGGGCTTCCAAATATCACTTTGCAAATTCCACAAGAACTGTCTTAGCGAAAGGCTTCTTCAGGGGAAAGCTGTAACTCTGTGAGATGATTTCACAGAACACAAAGAAGTTTTTCAGAAAACTTCTTTCTCTTTGTTATCGGAGGATATTTCCTTTGGCCCTATCGTCTTCAAAGGGATCCGAAATATCTGTTCTCAGATTGCACAGAAATAAGGCTAGCAAAGAGATACACGAAATACAGATGTAACTCTGTGAGATGAATTAACAGAACACTAAGCAGTTTCTCAGAAAGCTTCCTTCCAGATTTCATCTGAGGATATTTCCTTTTTCACCATAGCCCTTTATGGGCTGCCAAATATCACTTTGCCAATTCCACAAGAACTGTCTTAGCGAAAGGATTCTTGAGGGGAAAGCTGTAACTCTGTGAGATGATTTCACAGAACACAAAGTAATTTCTCAGAAAGCTTCTTTCTCTTTGTTATCGGAGTATATTTCCTTTGGCCCTATAGTCTTCAAAGGGATCCGAAATATCCGTTCTCAGATTCCACAGAAATAAGGCTAGCAAGAGGTCCACGAAATACAGATGTAACTCTGTGAGTGGAAGTCAGAGAACACTAAGCGGTTTCTCAGAAAGCTTCTTTCCAGATTTCATCTGAGGATATTTCCTTTCTCACCATAGCCCTCTATAGGCTGCCAAATATCACTTTGCCAATTCCACAAAAACTGTCTTAGCGAAAGGCTTCTTGAAGGGAAAACTGTAACTCTGTGAGATGATTTCACAGAACACAAAGAAGTTTCTCAGAAAGCTTCTTTCTGTTTGTTATGGCAGTGTATTTCCTTTGGCCCTATAGTCTTCAAAGGGATCCGAAATATCTGTTCTCAGTTTCCACAGAAATAAGGCTAGCAAAGAGATTCACGAAATACAGATGTAACTCTGTGATTGGAAGTCAAAGAACACTAAGCAGTTTCTCAGAAAGCTTCTTTCCCTATTTCATCTGAGAATATTTCGTTTTTCACCGTAGCCCTCTATGGGCTTCGAAATATCACTTTGCCAATTCTACAAGAACTGTCTTATCGAAAGGTTTCTTGAGGGGAAAGCTGTAACTCTGTGAGATGATTTCACAGAACACAAAGAAGTTTTTCAGAAAACTTCTTTCTCTTTGTTTTCGGAGGATATTTCCTTTGGCCCTATAGTCTTCAAAGGGATCCGAAATATCTGCTCTCAGATTCCACAGAAAAAAGGCTAGCAAAGAGATCCACGAAAGACAGATGTAACTCTGTGAGATGAATTAACAGAACACTAAGCAGTTTCTCAGAAAGCTTCTTTCCAGATTTCACCTGAGGATATTTCCTTTTTCAACATAGCCTTCTATGGGCTTCGAAATATCACTTTGCCAATTCCACAAGAACTGTCTTAGCGAAAGGCTTCTTGAGGGGAAAGCTGTAACTCTGTGAGATGATTTCACAGAACAAAAAGAAGTTTCTCAGAAAGCTGTTTTCTCTTTTTTATCTAAGAATATTTCCTTTGGCCCTATAGTCTTCAAAGGGATATGAAATATCTGTTCTCAGATTCCACAGAAATAAGGCTAGCAAAGAGATCCGCGAAATACAGATGTAACTCTGTGAGTGGAAGTCAGAGAACACTAAGCGGTTTCTCAGAAAGCTTCTTTGGAGATTTCATCTGAGGATATTTCCTTTTTCACCATAGCCCTCTATGGGCTTCCAAATATCACTTTGCCAATTCCACAAGAACTGTCTTAGCGAAAGGCTTCTTGAAGGGAAAACTGTAAGTCTGTGAGATGATTTCACAGAACACAAAGAAGTTCTCAGAAAGCTTCTTTCTCTTTGTTATGGCAGGATATTTCCTTTGGCCCTACATTCTTCAAAGGGATCCGAAATATCTGTTCTCAGATTCCACAGTAATAAGGCTAGCAAAGAAATCCACGAAATACAGATGTACCTCTGTGAGATGAATTAAAAGAACACTAAGTAGTTTCTCAGAAAGCTTCTTTCTCTTTGTTATCACAGGGTATTGCATTTGGCCCTATAGTCTTCAAAGGGATCCGAATTATCTGTTCTCAGATTCCACAGAAATAAGGCTAGCAAAGAAATCCACGAAATACAGATGTAACTCTGTGAGATGAATTAACAGAACACTAAGCATTTCTCAGAAAGCTTCTTTCCAGATTTCATCTGAGGATATTTCCTTTCTCACCATAGCCCTCTATGGGCTTCCAAATATCTCTTTGCCAATTCCACACGAACTCTCTTAGCGAAAGACTTCTTGAGGGGAAAGCTGTAACTCTGTGAGATGATTTCACAGAACACAAAGTAGTTTCTCAGAAAGCTTCTTTCTCTTTGTTATCGGAGGATATTTCCTTTGGCCCTATAGTCTTCAAAGGGATCCGAAATATCTGTTCTCAGATTCCACATAAAGAAGGCTAGCAAAGAGATCCACGAAATACATATGTAACTCTGTGATTGGAAGTCACACATCACAGAGCAGTTTCTCAGAAATCTTCTTTCCAGATTTCATCTGAGGATATTTCCTTTTTCAGCATAGCTCTCTATGGACTTCCAAATATCAGTTTGCAAATTCCACAAGAAATGTCTTATCGAAAGGCTTCTTGAGGGGAAAGTTGTAACTCTGTGAGATGATTCCACAGAACACAAAGAAGTTTCTCAGAAAGCTTCTTTCTCTTTGTTATCGGAGGATATTTCCTTCGGACCTATAGTCTTCAAAGGGATCCGAAATATCTGTTCTCAGATTCCACAGAAATAAGGCTAGCAAAGAGATCCACGAAATACAGATGTAACTCTGTGAGTGGAAGTCAGAGAACACTAAGCGCTTTCTCAGAAAGCTTCTTTCCAGATTTCATCTGAGGATATTTCCTTTTTCACCATAGCCCTCTATGGGCTTCCAAATATCACTTTGCCAATTCCACAAGAACTGTCTTAGCGAAAAGCTTCTTGAGGGGAAAGCTGTAACTCTGTGAGATGATTTCACAGAACACAAAGAAGTTTCTCAGAAAGCCTCTTTCTCTTGGTTATATTAGGATAATTCCTATGGCCCTATCGTCTTCAAAGGGATCCGAAATATCTGTTCTCAGATTCCACAGAAATAAGGCTAGCAAAGATATCCACGAAAGACAGATGTAACCCTGTGAGATGAATTAACAGAACACTAAGCAGTTTCTCAGAAAACTTCTTTCCAGATTTCATCTGAGGATACTTCCTTTTTCAACATAGCCCTCTATGGGCTTCCAAATATCAGTTTGCCAATTCCACAAAAACTGTCTTAGCGAAAGGCTTCTTGATGAGAAAGCTGTAACTCTGTGAGATGATTTCACAGAACACAAAGAAGTTTCTCAGAAAGCCCCTTTCTCTTGATTATCGGAGGATATTTCCTTTGGCCCTGTAGTCTTCAAAGGGATCCGAAATATCTGTTCTCAGATTGCACAGAAATAAGGCTAGCAAAGAGATCCACGAAATACAGATGTAACTCTGTGAGATGAATTAACAGAACACTAAGCAGTTTCTCAGAAAGCTTCTTTCCAGATTTCATCTGAGGATATTTCCTTTCTCACCATAGCCCTCTATGGACTTTCAAATATCACTTTGCTAATTCCACAAGAACTGTCTTAGCGAAAGGCTTCTTGAAGGGAAAACTGTAACTCTGTGAGATGATTTCACAGAACACAAAGAAGTTTCTCAGAAACCTTCTTTCTCTTTGTTATGGCAGGATATTTCCTTTGGCCCTATAGTCTTCAAAGGGATCCGAAATATCTGTTCTCAGATTCCACAGAAATAAGGCTAGCAAAGAGATTCACGAAGTACAGATGTTACTCTGTGACTGGAAGTCATAGAACACTGAGCAGTTTCTCAGAAAGCTTCTTTCCAGATTTCATCTGAGAATATTTCCTTTTTCACCGTAGCCCTCTACGGGCTTCGAAATATCACTTTGCCAATTCCACAAGAACTGTCTTAGCGAAAGGCTTCTTGAGGGGAAAGCTGTAACTCTGTGAGATGATTTCAGAGAACACAAAGACGTTTCTCAGAAAGCCTCTTTGTCTTTTTTATCGGAGGATATTTCCTTTGGCCCTAGAGTCTTCAAAAGGATCCGAAATATCTCTTCTCAGATTCCACAGAAATAAGGCTAGAAAAGAGATCCACGAAATACAGATGTAAATCTGTGAGATGAATTAACAGAACACTAGGCTGTTTCTCAGAATGCTTCCTTCCAGATTTCATCTGAGGATATTTCCTTTTTCACCATAGCCCTCTATGGGCTTCCAAATATCACTTTGCCAATTCCACACGAACTGTCTTAGCGAAAGGATTCTTGAGGGGAAAGTTGTAACTCTGTGAGATGATTTCACAGAAAACAAAGAAGTTTCTCAGAAAGCTTCTTTCTCTTTGTTATCGCAGGGTATTTCCTTTGGCCCTATAGTCTTCAAAGGGATCCGAATTGTCTGTTCTCAGATTCCACAGAAATAAGGCTGCAAAGAAATCCACGAAATACAGATGTAACTCTGTGAGATGAATTAACAGAACACTAAGCATTTCTCAGAAAGCTTCTTTCCAGATTTCATCTGAGGATATTTCCTTTCTCACCATAGCCCTCTATGGGCTTCCAAATATCAGTTTGCCAATTCCACAAGAACTATCTTATCGAAAGGCTCCTTGAGGGGAAAGCTGAAACTCTGTGAGATGATTCCACAGAACACAAAGAAGTTTCTAAGCAAGCTTCTTTCTCTTTGTTATTGGAGGATATTTCCTTTGGCCCTATAGTCTTCAAAGGGATCCGAAATATCTGTTCTCAGATTCCACAGAAATAAGGCTACCAAAGAGATCCACGAAATTCTGATGTAACTCTGAGAGTGGCAGGCACAGAACACTAAGTAGTTTCTCAGAAAGCTTCTTTCCAGATTTCATCTGAGGATATTTCCTTTTTCACCGTAGCCCACTATGGGCTTTCAAATAGAACTTTGCCAATTCCAGAAGAACTGTCTTAGCGAAAGGCTTCTTGAGGGGAAAGCTGTAACTCTCTGAGACGATTTCACAGAACACAAAGAAGTTTCTCAGAAAGCTTCTTTCTCTTTGTTATTGGAGGATATTTCTTTGGCCCTATAGTCTTCAAAGGGATCCGAAATATCTGTTCTCAGATTCCACAGAAATAAGGCTAGCAAAGAGATCAACGAAACAGAGATGTAACTCTGTGAGATGAATTAACAAAACACTAAGCAGTTTCACAGAAAGCTTCTTTACAGATTTCTTCTGGGGATCTGCCCTTTTTCACCATAGCCCTCTAGGGGCTTCCAAATGTCACATTGCCAATTCCACAAGAACTGTCTTAGCGAAAGGCTTCTTGAAGGGAAAGCTGTAACTCTCTGAGATGATTTCTCAGAACACAAAGAAGTTTCTCAGAAAACTTCTTTCCATTTGTTATCGGAGGATATTTCCTTTGGCCCTATAGTCTTCAAAGCGATCCGAAATATCTGTTCTCAGATTCCACAGAAATAAGGCTTGCAAAGAGATCCACCAAATACAGATGTAACTCTGTGAGATGAATTAAGAGAACACTAAGCAGTTTCTCAGAAATCTTCTTTCCAGATTTCATTTGAGGATATTTAATTTTTCACCATAGCCCTCTATGGGCTTCCAAATATCACTTTGCCAATTCCACAAGAACTGTCTTAGCGAAAGGCTTCTTGAGGGGAAAGCTGTAACTCTGTGAGATGATTTCACCGAACACTAAGAAGTTTCTCAGAAAGCTTCTTTCTCTTTGTTATCCGAGGGTATTTCCTTTGGCCCTATAGTCTTCAAAGGGATCCGAAATATCTGTTCTCAGATTCCACAGAAATAAGGCTAGCAAAGAGATCCACAAAATACAGATGTAACTCTGTGAGATGAATTAACAGAACACTAAGCAGTCTCTCAGAAAGCTTCTTTCCAGATTTCATCTGAGGATATTTCCTTTTTCTCCATAGCCCTCTAGGGGCTTCCAAATATCACTTTGCCAATTCCACAAGAACTGTCTTAGCGAAAGGCTTCTTGAGGGGAAAGTTGTAACTCTGTGAGATGATTTCACAGAACACAAAGAAGTTTCTCAGAAAGCTTCTTTCTCTTTGTTATTGGAGGATATTTCTTTGGCCCTATAGTCTTCAAAGGGATCCGAAATATCTGTTTTCAGATTCCACAGAAATAAGGCTAGCAAAGAGATCCACAAAATATAGAAGTAACTCTGTGAGATGAATGAACAGAACACTAAGCAGTTTCTCAGAAAGCTTCTTTCCAGATTTCATCTGAGGATATTTCCTTTTTCACCATAGCCCTCTATGGGCTTCCAAATATCACTTTGCCAATTCCACAAGAACTGTCTTAGCGAAAGGCTTCTTGAGGGGAAAGCTGTAAGTCTGTGAGATGATTTCAGAGAACGCAAAGAAGTTTCTCAGAAAGCTTCTTTCTCTTTGTTATCGGAGGATATTTCCTTTGGCCCTATAGTCTTCAAAGGGATCCGAAATATCTGTTCTCAGATTCCACAGAAATAAGGCTAGCAAAGAGATCCACGAAATTCAGATGTAACTTTGTGAGTGGCAAGCACAGAACACTAAGCAGTTTCTCAGAAAGCTTCTTTCCAGATTTCATCTGAGGATATTTCCTTTTTCAACGTAGCCCACTATGGGCTTTCAAATAGAACTTTGCCAATTCCACAAGAACTGTCTTAGCGAAAGACTTCTTGAGGGGAAAGCTGTAACACTCTGAGACGATTTCACAGAACACAAAGAAGTTTCTCAGAAGGCTTCTATCTCTTTTTTATTGGGGGACATTTCTTTGGCCCTATAGTCTTCAAAGGGATCCGAAATATCTGTTCTCAGATTCCACAGAAATAAGGCTAGCAAAGAGATCAATGAAATAGAGATGTAACTCTGTGAGATGAATTAACAAAACACTAAGCAGTTTCTCAGAAAGCTTCTTTCCAGATTTCATCTGGGGATCTGCCCTTTTTCACCATTGCCCTCTATGGGCTTCCAAATATCACATTGCCAATTCCACAAGAACTGTCTTAGCGAAAGGCTTCTTGAAGGGAAAGCTGTAACTCTCTGAGATGATTTCTCAGAACACAAAGAAATTTCTCAGAAAACTTCTTTCCATTTGTTATCGGAGGATATTTCCTTTGGCCCTATAGTCTTCAAAGGGATCCGAAATATCTGTTCTCAGATTCCACAGAAATAAGGCTAGCATAGAGATCCACCAAATACAGATGTAACACTGTGAGATGAATTAACAGAACACTAAGCAGTTTCTCAGAAATCTTCTTTCCAGATTTCATCTGAGGATATTTCCTTTTTCACCATAGCCCTCTATGGGCTTCCAAATATCACTTTGCCAATTCCACAAGAACTGTCTTAGCGAAAGGCTTCTTGAGGGGAAAGCTGTAACTCTGTGAGATGATTTCACCGAACACAAAGAAGTTTCTCAGAAAGCTTCTTTCTCTTTGTTATCCGAGGATATTTCCTTTGGCCCTATAGTCTTCAAAGGGATCCGAAATATCTGTTCTCAGATTCCACAGAAATAAGGCTAGCAAAGAGATCCACAAAATACAGATGTAACTCTGTGAGATGAATTAACAGAACACTAAGCAGTCTCTCAGAAAGCTTCTTTCCAGATTTCATCTGGGGATATTTCCTTTTTCACCAAAGCCCTCTAGGGGCTTCCAAATATCACTTTGCCAATTCCACAAGAACTGTCTTAGGGAAAGGCTTCTTGAGGGGAAAGCTGAAACTCTGTGAGATGATTTCACAGAACACAAAGAAGTTTCTAAGAAAGCTTCTTTCTCTTTGTTATTGGAGGATATTTCCTTTGGCCCTATAGTCTTCAAAGGGATCCGAAATTTCTGTTCTCAGATTCCACAGAAATAAGGCTAGCAAAGAGATCCACGAAATTCGGATGTAACTCTGTGAGTGGCAGGCACAGAACACTAAGTAGTTTCTCAGAAAGCTTCCTTCCAGATTTCATCTGAGGACATTTCCTTTTTCACTGTAGCCCACTATCGGCTTTCAAATAGACCTTTGCCAATTCCACAAGAACTGTCTTAGCGAAAGACTTCTTGAGGGGAAAGTTGTAACTCTGTGAGATGATTTCACAGAACACAAAGAAGTTTCTCAGAAAGCTTCTTTCTCTTTGTTATTGGAGGATATTTCCTTTGGCCCTATAGTCTTCAAAGTGATCCGAAATATCTGTTCTCAGATTCCACAGAAATAAGGTTAGCAAAGAGATCCACGAAATACAGATGTAACTCTGTGAGATGAATTAACAGAACACTAAGCAGTTTCTCAGAAAGCTTCTTTCCAGATTTCATCTGAGGACATTTCCTTTTTCACCATAGCCCTCTATGGGCTTCCAACTAGAACTTTGCCAATTCCACAAGAACTGTCTTAGCTAAAGGCTTCTTGAGGGGAAAGCTGTAACTCTGTGAGATGATTTCACAGAACACAAAGAAGTTTCTAAGAAAGCTTCTTTCTCTTTGTTATCGGAGGATATTTCCTTTGGCCCTATAGTCTTCGAAGGGATCTGAAGTATTTGTTCTCAGAATCCACAGAAATAAGGCTAGCAAAGAGATCCACGAAATACAGATGTAACTCTGTGAGTGGAAGTCACAGAACACTAAGCAGTTTCTCAGAAAGCTTCTTTCCATATTTCATCTGAGGATATTTCCTTTTTCATCATAGCCCTCTATGGGCTTCCAAATATCACTATGCCAATCCACAAGAAATGTCTTAGCGAAAGGCTTCTTGAGGGGCAAGCTGTATGTCTGTGAGATGACTTCACAGAACACAAAGAAGTTTCTCAGAAAACTTCTTTCTCTTTGTTATCAGAGGATATTTCCTTTGGCCCTATAGTCTTCAAAGGGATCCAAAATATCTGTTCTCAGATTCCACAGAAATAAGGCTAGCTAAGAGATACACGAAATACAGATGTAACTATGTGAGATGAACTAACAGAACACTAAGCAGTTTCTCAGAAAGCTTCTTTCCAGATTTCATCTGAGTATATTTCCTTTTTCACCATAGCCCTCTATGGGCTTCGTAATATCACTTTGCCAATTCCACACGAACTGTCTTAGCGAAAGGCTTCTTGAGGGGAAAGCTGTAACTCTGTGAGATGATTTCACAGAACACAAAGTAGTTTCTCAGAAAGCTTCTTTCTCTTTGTTATTGGAGGATATTTCCTTTGGCCCTATAGTCTTCAAAGGGATCCGAAATATCTGTTCTCAGATTCCACAGAAATAAGGCTAGCAAAGAGATCCACGAAATACAGATGTAACTCTGTGAGTGGAAGTCACAGAACACTAAGCGGTTTCTCAGAAAGCTTCTTTCCAGATTTCCTCTGAGGATATTTCCTTTTTCACCATAGCCCTCTATGGGCTTCCAAATGTCACTTTGCCAATTCCACAAGAACTGTCTTAGCGAAAGGCTTCTGGAGAGCAAAGCTGTAACTCTGTGAGATGATTTCACAGAACACAAAGAAGTTTCTCAGAAAGCTTCTTTCTCTTTGTTATGGGAGGATATTTCCTTTGGCCCTATAGTCTTCAAAGGGATCCGAAATATCTGTTCTCAGATTCCACAGAAAAAAGGCTAGCAAAGAGATCAACGAAACAGAGATGTAACTCTGTGAGATGAATTAACAAAACACTAAGCAGTTTCTCAGAAAGCTTCTTTCCAGATTTCATCTGGGGATCTGCCCTTTTTCACCATAGCCATCTAGGGGCTTCCAAATATCACATTGCCAATTCCACAAGAACTGTCTTAGCGAAAGGCTTCTTGAAGGGAAAGCTGTAACTCTCTGAGATGATTTCTCAGAACACAAAGAAGTTTCTCAGAAAACTTCTTTCCATTTGTTATCGGAGGATATTTCCTTTGGCCCTATAGTCTTCAAAGCGATCCGAAATATCTGTTCTCAGATTCCACAGAAATAAGGCTAGCAAAGAGATCCACAAAATACAGATGTAACTCTGTGAGATGAATTAACAGAACACTAAGCAGTCTCTCTGAAATCTTCTTTCCAGATTTCATCTGAGGATATTCCCGTTTTCACCATAGCCCTCTAGGGGCTTCCAAATATCACTTTGCCAATTCCACAAGAACTGTCTTAGCGAAAGGCTCCTTGAGGGGAAAGCTGAAACTCTGTGAGATGATTTCACAGAACACAAAGAAGTTTCTAAGCAAGCTTCTTTCTCTTTGTTATTGGAGGATATTTCCTTTGGCCCTATAGTCTTCAAAGGGATCCGAAATATCTGTTCTCAGATTCCACAGAAATAAGGCTAGCAAAGAGATCCACGAAATTCGGATGTAACTCTGAGAGTGGCAGGCACAGAACACTAAGTAGTTTCTCAGAAAGCTTCTTTCCAGATTTCATCTGAGGATATTTCCTTTTTCACCGTAGCCCACTATGGGCTTTCAAATAGAACTTTGCCAATTCCAGAAGAACTGTCTTAGCGAAAGGCTTCTTGAGGGGAAAGCTGTAACTCTCTGAGACGATTTCACAGAAAACAAAGAAGTTTCTCAGAAAGCTTCTTTCTCTTTGTTATTGGAGGATATTTCTTTGGCCCTATAGTCTTCAAAGGGATCCGAAATATCTGTTCTCAGATTCCACAGAAATAAGGCTAGCAAAGAGATCAACGAAACAGAGATGTAACTCTGTGAGATGAATTAACAAAACACTAAGCAGTTTCACAGAAAGCTTCTTTACAGATTTCTTCTGGGGATCTGCCCTTTTTCACCATAGCCCTCTAGGGGCTTCCAAATGTCACATTGCCAATTCCACAAGAACTGTCTTAGCGAAAGGCTTCTTGAAGGGAAAGCTGTAACTCTCTGAGATGATTTCTCAGAACACAAAGAAGTTTCTCAGAAAACTTCTTTCCATTTGTTATCGGAGGATATTTCCTTTGGCCCTATAGTCTTCAAAGCGATCCGAAATATCTGTTCTCAGATTCCACAGAAATAAGGCTAGCAAAGAGATCCACCAAATACAGATGTAACTCTGTGAGATGAATTAAGAGAACACTAAGCAGTTTCTCAGAAATCTTCTTTCCAGATTTCATTTGAGGATATTTAATTTTTCACCATAGCCCTCTATGGGCTTCCAAATATCACTTTGCCAATTCCACAAGAACTGTCTTAGCGAAAGGCTTCTTGAGGGGAAAGCTGTAACTCTGTGAGATGATTTCACGGAACACTAAGAAGTTTCTCAGAAAGCTTCTTTCTCTTTGTTATCCGAGGATATTTCCTTTGGCCCTATAGTCTTCAAAGGGATCCGAAATATCTGTTCTCAGATTCCACAGAAATAAGGCTAGCAAAGAGATCCACAAAATACAGATGTAACTCTGTGAGATGAATTAACAGAACACTAAGCAGTCTCTCAGAAAGCTTCTTTCCAGATTTCATCTGAGGATATTTCCTTTTTCTCCATAGCCCTCTAGGGGCTTCCAAATATCACTTTGCCAATTCCACAAGAACTGTCTTAGCGAAAGGCTTCTTGAGGGGAAAGCTGAAACTCTGTGAGATGATTTCACAGAACACAAAGAAGTTTCTAAGAAAGCTTCTTTCTCTTTGTTATCGGAGGATATTTCCTTTGGCCCTATAGTATTCAAAGGGATCCGAAATATCTGTTCTCAGATTCCACAGAAATAAGGCTAGCAAATAGATCCACAAAATACAGATGTAACTCTGTGAGATGAATTAACAGAATACTAAGCAGTCTCTCAGAAAGCTTCTTTCCAGATTTCATCTGAGGATATTTCCGTTTTCACCATAGCCCGCTAGGGGCTTCCAAATATCACTTTGCCAATTCCACAAGAACTGTCTTAGCGAAAGGCTTCTTGAGGGGAAGGCTGAAACTCTGTGAGATGATTTCACAGAACACTAAGAAGTTTCTGAGAAAGCTTCTTTCTCTTTGTTATTGGAGGATATTTCCTTTGGCCCTATAGTCTTCAAAAGGATCCGAAATATCTGTTCTCAGATTCCACAGAAATAAGGCTAGCAAAGAGATCCACGAAATTCGGATGTAACTCTCTGAGTGGCAGGCACAGAACACTAAGTAGTTTCTCAGAAAGCTTCTTTCCAGATTTCATCTGAGGATATTTCCTTTTTCAATGTAGCCCACTATCGGCTTTAAAATAGAACTTTGCCAATTCCACAAAAACTGTCTTAGCGAAAGGCTTCTTGATGGGAAAGTTGTAACTCTGTGAGATGATATCACAGAACACAAAGAAGTTTCTCAGAAAGCTTCTTTCTCTTTGTTATTGGAGGATATTTCTTTGGCCCTATAGTCTTCAAAGGGATCCGAAATATCTGTTTTCAGATTCCACAGAAATAAGGCTAGCAAAGAGATCCACAAAATATAGAAGTAACTCTGTGAGATGAATGAACAGAACACTAAGCAGTTTCTCAGAAAGCTTCTTTCCAGATTTCATCTGAGGACATTTCCTTTTTCACCATAGCCCTCTATGGGCTTCCAAATATTACTTTGCCAATTCCACAAGAACTGTCTTAGCGAGAGGCTTCTTGAGGGGAAAGCTGTAAGTCTGTGAGATGATTTCAGAGAACGCAAAGAAGTTTCTCAGAAAGCTTCTTTCTCTTTGTTATCGGAGGATATTTCCTTTGGCCCTATAGTCTTCAAAGGGATCCGAAATATCTGTTCTCAGATTCCACAGAAATAAGGCTAGCAAAGAGATCCACGAAATTCAGATGTAACTTTGTGAGTGGCAAGCACAGAACACTAAGCAGTTTCTCAGAAAGCTTCCTTCCAGATTTCATCTGAGGATATTTCCTTTTTCAACGTAGCCCACTATGGGCTTTCAAATAGAACTTTGCCAATTCCACAAGAACTGTCTTAGCGAAAGACTTCTTGAGGGTAAAGCTGTAACACTCTGAGACGATTTCACAGAACACAAAGAAGTTTCTCAGAAGGCTTCTATCTCTTTTTTATTGGAGGACATTTCTTTGGCCCTATAGTCTTCAAAGGGATCCGAAATATCTGTTCTCAGATTCCACAGAAATAAGGCTAGCAAAGAGATCAATGAAATAGAGATGTAACTCTGTGAGATGAATTAACAAAACACTAAGCAGTTTCTCAGAAAGCTTCTTTCCAGATTTCATCTGGGGATCTGCCCTTTTTCACCATTGCCCTCTATGGGCTTCCAAATATCACATTGCCAATTCCACAAGAACTGTCTTAGCGAAAGGCTTCTTGAAGGGAAAGCTGTAACTCTCTGAGATGATTTCTCAGAACACAAAGAAATTTCTCAGAAAACTTCTTTCCATTTGTTATCGGAGGATATTTCCTTTGGCCCTATAGTCTTCAAAGGGATCCGAAATATCTGTTCTCAGATTCCACAGAAATAAGGCTAGCATAGAGATCCACCAAATACAGATGTAACACTGTGAGATGAATTAACAGAACACTAAGCAGTTTCTCAGAAATCTTCTTTCCAGATTTCATCTGAGGATATTTCCTTTTTCACCATAGCCCTCTATGGGCTTCCAAATATCACTTTGCCAATTCCACAAGAACTGTCTTAGCGAAAGGCTTCTTGAGGGGAAAGCTGTAACTCTGTGAGATGATTTCACCGAACACAAAGAAGTTTCTCAGAAAGCTTCTTTCTCTTTGTTATCCGAGGATATTTCCTTTGGCCCTATAGTCTTCAAAGGGATCCGAAATATCTGTTCTCAGATTCCACAGAAATAAGGCTAGCAAAGAGATCCACGAAATTCGGATGTAACTCTGTGAGTGGCAGGCACAGAACACTAAGTAGTTTCTCAGAAAGCTTCCTTCCAGATTTCATCTGAGGATATTTCCTTTTTCACTGTAGCCCACTATCGGCTTTCAAATAGAACTTTGCCAATTCCACAAGAACTGTCTTAGCGAAAGTCTCCCTGAGGGGAAAGCTGTAACTCTGTGAGATGATTTCACAGAACACAAAGAAGTTTCTCAGAAAGCTTCTTTCTCTTTGTTATTGGAGGATATTTCCTTTGGCCCTATAGTCTTCAAAGTGATCCGAAATATCTGTTCTCAGATTCCACAGAAATAAGGTTAGCAAAGAGATCCACGAAATACAGATGTAACTCTGTGAGATGAATTAACAGAACACTAAGCAGTTTCTCAGAAAGCTTCTTTCCAGATTTCATCTGAGGACATTTCCTTTTTCACCATAGCCCTCTATGGGCTTCCAACTAGAACTTTGCCAATTCCACAAGAACTGTCTTAGCTAAAGGCTTCTTGAGGGGAAAGCTGTAACTCTGTGAGATGATTTCACAGAACACAAAGAAGTTTCTAAGAAAGCTTCTTTCTCTTTGTTATCGGAGGATATTTCCTTTGGCCCTATAGTCTTCGAAGGGATCTGAAGTATTTGTTCGCAGAATCCACAGAAATAAGGCTAGCAAAGAGATCCACGAAATACAGATGTAACTCTGTGAGTGGAAGTCACAGAACACTAAGCAGTTTCTCAGAAAGCTTCTTTCCATATTTCATCTGAGGATATTTCCTTTTTCACCATAGCCCTCTATGGGCTTCCAAATATCACTATGCCAATCCACAAGAAATGTCTTAGCGAAAGGCTTCTTGAGGGGCAAGCTGTATGTCTGTGAGATGACTTCACAGAACACAAAGAAGTTTCTCAGAAAACTTCTTTCTCTTTGTTATCAGAGGATATTTCCTTTGGCCCTATAGTCTTCAAAGGGATCCGAAATATCTGTTCTCAGATTCCACAGAAATAAGGCTAGCTAAGAGATACACGAAATACAGATGTAACTATGTGAGATGAACTAACAGAACACTAAGCAGTTTCTCAGAAAGCTTCTTTCCAGATTTCATCTGAGGATATTTCCTTTTTCACCATAGCCCTCTATGGGCTACGTAATATCACTTTGCCAATTCCACACGAACTGTCTTAGCGAAAGGCTTCTTGAGGGGAAAGCTGTAACTCTGTGAGATGATTTCACAGAACACAAAGAAGTTTCTCAGAAAGCTTCTTTCTCTTTGTTATTGGAGGATATTTCCTTTGGCCCTATAGTCTTCAAAGGGATCCGAAATATCTGTTCTCAGATTCCTCAGAAATAAGGCTAGCAAAGAGTTCCACGAAATACAGATGTAACTCTGTGAGTGGAAGTCACGGAACACTAAGCGGTTTCTCAGAAAGCTTCTTTCCAGATTTCCTCTGAGGATATTTCCTTTTTCACCATAGCCCTCTATGGGCTTCTAAATGTCACTTTGCCAATTCCACAAGAACTGTCTTAGCGAAAGGCTTCTGGAGAGCAAAGCTGTAACTCTGTGAGATGATTTCACAGAACACAAAGAAGTTTCTCAGAAAGCTTCTTTCTCTTTGTTATGGGAGGATATGTCCTTTGGCCCTATAGTCTTCAAAGGGATCCGAAATATCTGTTCTCAGATTCCACAGAAATAAGGCTAGCAAAGAGATCCCGGAAATACAGATGTAACTCTGTGAGATCAATTAACAGAACACTAAGCAGTTTCTCAAAAAGTTTCATTCCAGATTTCATCTGAGGATATTTCCTTTTTCACCATAGCCCTCTATGGGCTTCCAACTATAACTTTGCCAATTCCATAAGAACTGTCTTAGCGAAAGGCTTCTTGAGGGGAAAGCCATAACTCTGTGAGATGATTTCACAGAACACAGAGAAGTTTCTCAGAAAGCTTCTATCTCTTTGTGATTGGAGGATATTTCCTTTGGCCCTATAGACTTCAAAGGGATGCGAAATATCTGTTCTCAGATTCCACAGAAATAAGGCCAGCAAAGAGATCGACGAAATACAGACGTAACACTGTGAGTGGAAGTCACAGAACACTAAGCGGTTACTCAAAAAGCTTCTTTCCAGATTTCATCTGAGGATATTTCCTTTTTCACCATAGCCCTCTATGGGCTTCCAAATATCACTTTGCCAATTCCACAGAAACTGTCTTAGCGAAAGGCTTCTTGAGGGGAAAGCTGTAACTCTGTGAGATGATTTCACAGAACACAAAGAAGTTTCTCAGAAAGTTTCTTTCTCTTTGTTATCGGAGGATATTTCCTTTGGCCCTATAGTCTTCAAAGGGATCCGAAATATCTGTTCTCAGATTCCACAGAAATAAGGCTAGCAAAGAGATCCACGAAATACAGATGTAACTCTGTGAGATGAATTAACAGAACACTAAGCAGTTTCTCAGAAAGCTTCTTTCCAGATTTCATCTGAGGATATTTCCTTCTTCACCATAGCCCTCTAGGGGCATCCAAATATCACTTTGCCAATTCCACAAGAACTGTCTTAGCGAAAGGTTTGTTGAGGGGAAAGCTGTAACTCTGTGAGATGATTTCACAGAACACAAAGAAGTTTTTCAGAAACTTCTTTCTCTTTGTTATCGGAGGATATTTCCTTTGGACCTATGGTCTTCAAAGGGATCCGAAATATCTGTTCTCAGATTCCACAGAAATAAGGCTAGCAGAGAGATCAATGAAATACAGATGTAACTCTGTGAGATGAATTAACAGAACACTAAGCAGTTTCTCAGAAAGCTTCTTTCCAGTTTCATCTGAGGATATTTATTTTTTCAACCTAGCCCTCTATGTGCTTCCTAATAGAACTTTGCGAATTCCACAAGAACTGTCTTAGCGAAAGGCTTCTTGAGGGGAAAGCTGTAACTCTGTGAGATGATTTCACAGAACACAAAGAAGTTTCTCAGAAAGCTTCTTTCTCTTTGTTATTGGAGGATATTTCCTTTGGCCCTATAGTCTTCAAAGTGATCCGAAATATCTGTTCTCAGATTCCACAGAAATAAGGTTAGCAAAGAGATCCACGAAATACAGATGTAACTCTGTGAGATGAATTAACAGAACACTAAGCAGTTTCTCAGAAAGCTTCTTTCCAGATTTCATCTGAGGACATTTCCTTTTTCACCATAGCCCTCTATGGGCTTCCAACTAGAACTTTGCCAATTCCACAAGAACTGTCTTAGCTAAAGGCTTCTTGAGGGGAAAGCTGTAACTCTGTGAGATGATTTCACAGAACACAAAGAAGTTTCTAAGAAAGCTTCTTTCTCTTTGTTATCGGAGGATATTTCCTTTGGCCCTATAGTCTTCGAAGGGATCTGAAGTATTTGTTCTCAGAATCCACAGAAATAAGGCTAGCAAAGAGATCCACGAAATACAGATGTAACTCTGTGAGTGGAAGTCACAGAACACTAAGCAGTTTCTCAGAAAGCTTCTTTCCATATTTCATCTGAGGATATTTCCTTTTTCACCATAGCCCTCTATGGGCTTCCAAATATCACTATGCCAATCCACAAGAAATGTCTTAGCGAAAGGCTTCTTGAGGGGCAAGCTGTATGTCTGTGAGATGACTTCACAGAACACAAAGAAGTTTCTCAGAAAACTTCTTTCTCTTTGTTATCAGAGGATATTTCCTTTGGCCCTATAGTCTTCAAAGGGATCCGAAATATCTGTTCTCAGATTCCACAGAAATAAGGCTAGCTAAGAGATACACGAAATACAGATGTAACTATGTGAGATGAACTAACAGAACACTAAGCAGTTTCTCAGAAAGCTTCTTTCCAGATTTCATCTGAGGATATTTCCTTTTTCACCATAGCCCTCTATGGGCTACGTAATATCACTTTGCCAATTCCACACGAACTGTCTTAGCGAAAGGCTTCTTGAGGGGAAAGCTGTAACTCTGTGAGATGATTTCACAGAACACAAAGAAGTTTCTCAGAAAGCTTCTTTCTCTTTGTTATTGGAGGATATTTCCTTTGGCCCTATAGTCTTCAAAGGGATCCGAAATATCTGTTCTCAGATTCCTCAGAAATAAGGCTAGCAAAGAGTTCCACGAAATACAGATGTAACTCTGTGAGTGGAAGTCACGGAACACTAAGCGGTTTCTCAGAAAGCTTCTTTCCAGATTTCCTCTGAGGATATTTCCTTTTTCACCATAGCCCTCTATGGGCTTCCAAATGTCACTTTGCCAATTCCACAAGAACTGTCTTAGCGAAAGGCTTCTGGAGAGCAAAGCTGTAACTCTGTGAGATGATTTCACAGAACACAAAGAAGTTTCTCAGAAAGCTTCTTTCTCTTTGTTATGGGAGGATATTTCCTTTGGCCCTATAGTCTTCAAAGGGATCCGAAATATCTGTTCTCAGATTCCACAGAAATAAGGCTAGCAAAGAGATCCCGGAAATACAGATGTAACTCTGTGAGATCAATTAACAGAACACTAAGCAGTTTCTCAAAAAGTTTCATTCCAGATTTCATCTGAGGATATTTCCTTTTTCACCATAGCCCTCTATGGGCTTCCAACTATAACTTTGCCAATTCCATAAGAACTGTCTTAGCGAAAGGCTTCTTGAGGGGAAAGCCATAACTCTGTGAGATGATTTCACAGAACACAGAGAAGTTTCTCAGAAAGCTTCTATCTCTTTGTGATTGGAGGATATTTCCTTTGGCCCTATAGACTTCAAAGGGATGCGAAATATCTGTTCTCAGATTCCACAGAAATAAGGCCAGCAAAGAGATCGACGAAATACAGACGTAACACTGTGAGTGGAAGTCACAGAACACTAAGCGGTTACTCAAAAAGCTTCTTTCCAGATTTCATCTGAGGATATTTCCTTTTTCACCATAGCCCTCTATGGGCTTCCAAATATCACTTTGCCAATTCCACAGAAACTGTCTTAGCGAAAGGCTTCTTGAGGGGAAAGCTGTAACTCTGTGAGATGATTTCACAGAACACAAAGAAGTTTCTCAGAAAGTTTCTTTCTCTTTGTTATCGGAGGATATTTCCTTTGGCCCTATAGTCTTCAAAGGGATCCGAAATATCTGTTCTCAGGTTCCACAGAAATAAGGCTAGCAAAGAGATCCACGAAATACAGATGTAACTCTGTGAGATGAATTAACAGAACACTAAGCAGTTTCTCAGAAAGCTTCTTTCCAGATTTCATCTGAGGATATTTCCTTTTTCACCATAGCCCTCTAGGGGCATCCAAATATCACTTTGCCAATTCCACAAGAACTGTCTTAGCGAAAGGTTTGTTGAGGGGAAAGCTGTAACTCTGTGAGATGATTTCACAGAACACAAAGAAGTTTTTCAGAAACTTCTTTCTCTTTGTTATCGGAGGATATTTCCTTTGGACCTATGGTCTTCAAAGGGATCCGAAATATCTGTTCTCAGATTCCACAGAAATAAGGCTAGCAGAGAGATCAATGAAATACAGATGTAACTCTGTGAGATGAATTAACAGAACACTAAGCAGTTTCTCAGAAAGCTTCTTTCCAGTTTCATCTGAGGATATTTATTTTTTCAACCTAGCCCTCTATGGGCTTCCTAATAGAACTTTGCGAATTCCACAAGAACTGTCTTAGCGAAAGGCTTCTTGAGGGGAAAGCTGTAACTCTGTGAGATGATTTCACAGAACACAAAGAAGTTTCTCAGAAAGCTTCTTTCTCTTTGTTATTGGAGGATATTTCCTTTGGCCCTATAGTCTTCAAAGTGATCCGAAATATCTGTTCTCAGATTCCACAGAAATAAGGTTAGCAAAGAGATCCACGAAATACAGATGTAACTCTGTGAGATGAATTAACAGAACACTAAGCAGTTTCTCAGAAAGCTTCTTTCCAGATTTCATCTGAGGACATTTCCTTTTTCACCATAGCCCTCTATGGGCTTCCAACTAGAACTTTGCCAATTCCACAAGAACTGTCTTAGCTAAAGGCTTCTTGAGGGGAAAGCTGTAACTCTGTGAGATGATTTCACAGAACACAAAGAAGTTTCTAAGAAAGCTTCTTTCTCTTTGTTATCGGAGGATATTTCCTTTGGCCCTATAGTCTTCGAAGGGATCTGAAGTATTTGTTCTCAGAATCCACAGAAATAAGGCTAGCAAAGAGATCCACGAAATACAGATGTAACTCTGTGAGTGGAAGTCACAGAACACTAAGCAGTTTCTCAGAAAGCTTCTTTCCATATTTCATCTGAGGATATTTCCTTTTTCACCATAGCCCTCTATGGGCTTCCAAATATCACTATGCCAATCCACAAGAAATGTCTTAGCGAAAGGCTTCTTGAGGGGCAAGCTGTATGTCTGTGAGATGACTTCACAGAACACAAAGAAGTTTCTCAGAAAACTTCTTTCTCTTTGTTATCAGAGGATATTTCCTTTGGCCCTATAGTCTTCAAAGGGATCCGAAATATCTGTTCTCAGATTCCACAGAAATAAGGCTAGCTAAGAGATACACGAAATACAGATGTAACTATGTGAGATGAACTAACAGAACACTAAGCAGTTTCTCAGAAAGCTTCTTTCCAGATTTCATCTGAGGATATTTCCTTTTTCACCATAGCCCTCTATGGGCTACGTAATATCACTTTGCCAATTCCACACGAACTGTCTTAGCGAAAGGCTTCTTGAGGGGAAAGCTGTAACTCTGTGAGATGATTTCACAGAACACAAAGAAGTTTCTCAGAAAGCTTCTTTCTCTTTGTTATTGGAGGATATTTCCTTTGGCCCTATAGTCTTCAAAGGGATCCGAAATATCTGTTCTCAGATTCCTCAGAAATAAGGCTAGCAAAGAGTTCCACGAAATACAGATGTAACTCTGTGAGTGGAAGTCACGGAACACTAAGCGGTTTCTCAGAAAGCTTCTTTCCAGATTTCCTCTGAGGATATTTCCTTTTTCACCATAGCCCTCTATGGGCTTCCAAATGTCACTTTGCCAATTCCACAAGAACTGTCTTAGCGAAAGGCTTCTGGAGAGCAAAGCTGTAACTCTGTGAGATGATTTCACAGAACACAAAGAAGTTTCTCAGAAAGCTTCTTTCTCTTTGTTATGGGAGGATATTTCCTTTGGCCCTATAGTCTTCAAAGGGATCCGAAATATCTGTTCTCAGATTCCACAGAAATAAGGCTAGCAAAGAGATCCCGGAAATACAGATGTAACTCTGTGAGATCAATTAACAGAACACTAAGCAGTTTCTCAAAAAGTTTCATTCCAGATTTCATCTGAGGATATTTCCTTTTTCACCATAGCCCTCTATGGGCTTCCAACTATAACTTTGCCAATTCCATAAGAACTGTCTTAGCGAAAGGCTTCTTGAGGGGAAAGCCATAACTCTGTGAGATGATTTCACAGAACACAGAGAAGTTTCTCAGAAAGCTTCTATCTCTTTGTGATTGGAGGATATTTCCTTTGGCCCTATAGACTTCAAAGGGATGCGAAATATCTGTTCTCAGATTCCACAGAAATAAGGCCAGCAAAGAGATCGACGAAATACAGACGTAACACTGTGAGTGGAAGTCACAGAACACTAAGCGGTTACTCAAAAAGCTTCTTTCCAGATTTCATCTGAGGATATTTCCTTTTTCACCATAGCCCTCTATGGGCTTCCAAATATCACTTTGCCAATTCCACAGAAACTGTCTTAGCGAAAGGCTTCTTGAGGGGAAAGCTGTAACTCTGTGAGATGATTTCACAGAACACAAAGAAGTTTCTCAGAAAGTTTCTTTCTCTTTGTTATCGGAGGATATTTCCTTTGGCCCTATAGTCTTCAAAGGGATCCGAAATATCTGTTCTCAGATTCCACAGAAATAAGGCTAGCAAAGAGATCCACGAAATACAGATGTAACTCTGTGAGATGAATTAACAGAACACTAAGCAGTTTCTCAGAAAGCTTCTTTCCAGATTTCATCTGAGGATATTTCCTTTTTCACCGTAGCCCTCTAGGGGCATCCAAATATCACTTTGCCAATTCCACAAGAACTGTCTTAGCGAAAGGTTTGTTGAGGGGAAAGCTGTAACTCTGTGAGATGATTTCACAGAACACAAAGAAGTTTTTCAGAAACTTCTTTCTCTTTGTTATCGGAGGATATTTCCTTTGGACCTATGGTCTTCAAAGGGATCCGAAATATCTGTTCTCAGATTCCACAGAAATAAGGCTAGCAGAGAGATCAATGAAATACAGATGTAACTCTGTGAGATGAATTAACAGAACACTAAGCAGTTTCTCAGAAAGCTTCTTTCCAGTTTCATCTGAGGATATTTATTTTTTCAACCTAGCCCTCTATGGGCTTCCTAATAGAACTTTGCGAATTCCACAAGAACTGTCTTAGCGAAAGGCTTCTTGAGGGGAAAGCTGTAACTCTGTGAGATGATTTCACAGAACACAAAGAAGTTTCTCAGAAAGCTTCTTTCTCTTTGTTATCGGAGGATATTTCCTTTGGCCCTATAGTCTTCAAATGGATCCGAAATATCTGTTCTCAGATTCCACAGAAAGAAGGCTAGCAAAGAGATCCACGAAATACAGATGTAACACTGTGAGAGGAAGTCACAGTACACAAAGCGGTTTCTCAGAAAGCTTCTTTCCAGATTTCATCTGAGGATATTTCCTTTTTCACCATAGTCCTCTATGGGCTTCCAAATATCACTTTGCCAATTCCACAAGAACTGTCTTAGCGAAAGGCTTCTTGAGGGGAAAGCTGTAACTCTGAGAGATGATTTCACAGAACACAAAGAAGATTCTCAGGAAGCTTCTTTCTCTTTGTAATCGCAGGATACTTCCTTTGGCCTTATAGTCTTCAAAGGGATCCGAAATATCTGTTCTCAGATTCCACAGAAATAAGGTTAGCAAAGTGATCCACGAAATACACATGTAAGTCTGTGAGATGAATTAACAGAAAACTAAGCAGTTTCTCAGAAAGCTTCTTTCCAGATTTCATCTGAGGACATTTGCTTTTTCACCATAGCCCTCTAATGGCTTCCAAATATCACTTTGCCATTTCCACAAGAACTGTCTTAGCGAAAGGCTTCTTGATTGGAAAGCTGTAACTCTTTGAGATGATTTCACAGAACAAAAAGAAGTTTCTCAGAAAGCTTCTTTCTCTTTGTTATCGGAGGATATTTCCTTTGGCCCTATAGTCTTCAAAGGGATCCGAAATATCAGTTTTCAGATTCCACAGAAATAAGGCTAGCAAAGAGATCCACGAAATACAGAAGTAACTCTGTGAGATGAATGAACAGAACACTAAGCAGTTTCTCAGAAAGCTTCTTTCCAGATTTCATCTGAGGATATTTCCTTTTTCACCATAGCCCTCTATGGGCTTCCAAATATCACTTTGCCAATTCCACAAGAACTGTCTTAGCGAAAGGCTTCTTGAGGAGAAAGCTGTAACTCTGTGAGATGATTTCACAGAACACAAAGAAGTTTCTCAGAAAGCCCCTTTCTCTTGATTATCGGAGGATATTTCCTTTGGCCCTGTAGTCTTCAATGGGATCAGAAATATCTGTTCTCAGATTGCACAGAAATAAGGCTAGCAAAGAGATCCACGAAATACAGATGTAACTCTGTGAGATGAATTAACAGAACACTAAGCAGTTTCTCAGAAAGCTTCTTTCCAGATTTCATCTGATTATATTTCCTTTCTCACCATAGCCCTCTATGGACTTTCAAATATCACTTTGCCAATTCCACAAGAACTGTCTTAGCGAAAGGCTTCTTGAAGGGAAAACTGTAACTCTGTGAGATGATTTCACAGAACACAAAGAAGTTTCTCAGAAAGCTTCTTTTTCTTTGTTATGGCAGGATATTTCCTTTGGCCCTATAGTCTTCAAAGTGATCCGAAATATCTGTTCTCAGATTCCACAGAAATAAGGCTAGCAAAGAGATTCACGAAGTACAGATGTAACTCTGTGACTGGAAGTCAGAGAACACTGAGCAGTTTCTCAGAAAGATTCTTTCCAGATTTCATCTGAGAATATTTCCTTTTTCACCGTAGCCCTCTATGGGCTTCGAAATATCACTTTGCCAATTCCACAAGAACTGTCTTAGCGAAAGGCTTCTTGAGGGGAAAACTGTAACTCTGTGAGATGATTTCACAGAACACGAAGTTTCTCAGAAAACTTCTTTCTCTTTGTTATCGGAGGATATTTCCTTTGGCCCTCTATTCTTCAAAGGGATCCGAAATATCTGTTCTCAGATTCCACAGAAATAAGGCTAGCAAGGAGATCCACGAAAGACAGATGTAACTCTGTGAGATGAATTAACAGAACACTAAGCAGTTTCTCAGAAAGCTTCTTTCCAGATTTCATCTGAGGATATTTCCTTTTTCACCATAGCCCTCTATGGGCTTCCAAATATCACTTTGCCAATTCCACAAGAACTGTCTTAGCGAAAGGCTTCTTGAGGGGAAAGCTGTAACTCTGTGAGATGATTTCAGAGAACACAAAGACGTTTCTCAGAAAGCTTCTTTGTCTTTTTTATCGGAGGATATTTCCTTTGGCCCTATAGTCTTCAAAAGGATCCGAAATATCTGTTCTCAGATTCCACAGAAATAAGGCTAGAAAAGAGATCCACGAAATACAGATGTAACTCTGTGAGATGAATTAACAGAACACAAGGCTGTTTCTCAGAAAGCTTCCTTCCAGATTTCATCTGAGGATATTTCCTTTTTCATCATAGCCCTCTATGGGCTTCCAAATATCACTTTGCCAATTCCACAAGAACTGTCTTAGCAAAAGGCTTCTTGAGGGGAAAGCTGTAACTCTGTGAGATGATTTCACAGAACACAAAGAAGTTTCTAAGAAAGCTTCTTTCTCTTTGTTATCGGAGGATATTTCCTTTGGCCCTATAGTCTTCGAAGGGATCTGAAGTATTTGTTCTCAGAATCCACAGAAATAAGGCTAGCAAAGAGATCCACGAAATACAGATGTAACTCTGTGAGTGGAAGTCACAGAACACTAAGCAGTTTCTCAGAAAGCTTCTTTCCATATTTCATCTGAGGATATTTCCTTTTTCACCATAGCCCTCTATGGGCTTCCAAATATCACTATGCCAATCCACAAGAAATGTCTTAGCGAAAGGCTTCTTGAGGGGCAAGCTGTATGTCTGTGAGATGACTTCACAGAACACAAAGAAGTTTCTCAGAAAACTTCTTTCTCTTTGTTATCAGAGGATATTTCCTTTGGCCCTATAGTCTTCAAAGGGATCCGAAATATCTGTTCTCAGATTCCACAGAAATAAGGCTAGCTAAGAGATACACGAAATACAGATGTAACTATGTGAGATGAACTAACAGAACACTAAGCAGTTTCTCAGAAAGCTTCTTTCCAGATTTCATCTGAGGATATTTCCTTTTTCACCATAGCCCTCTATGGGCTACGTAATATCACTTTGCCAATTCCACACGAACTGTCTTAGCGAAAGGCTTCTTGAGGGGAAAGCTGTAACTCTGTGAGATGATTTCACAGAACACAAAGAAGTTTCTCAGAAAGCTTCTTTCTCTTTGTTATTGGAGGATATTTCCTTTGGCCCTATAGTCTTCAAAGGGATCCGAAATATCTGTTCTCAGATTCCTCAGAAATAAGGCTAGCAAAGAGTTCCACGAAATACAGATGTAACTCTGTGAGTGGAAGTCACGGAACACTAAGCGGTTTCTCAGAAAGCTTCTTTCCAGATTTCCTCTGAGGATATTTCCTTTTTCACCATAGCCCTCTATGGGCTTCCAAATGTCACTTTGCCAATTCCACAAGAACTGTCTTAGCGAAAGGCTTCTGGAGAGCAAAGCTGTAACTCTGTGAGATGATTTCACAGAACACAAAGAAGTTTCTCAGAAAGCTTCTTTCTCTTTGTTATGGGAGGATATTTCCTTTGGCCCTATAGTCTTCAAAGGGATCCGAAATATCTGTTCTCAGATTCCACAGAAATAAGGCTAGCAAAGAGATCCCGGAAATACAGATGTAACTCTGTGAGATCAATTAACAGAACACTAAGCAGTTTCTCAAAAAGTTTCATTCCAGATTTCATCTGAGGATATTTCCTTTTTCACCATAGCCCTCTATGGGCTTCCAACTATAACTTTGCCAATTCCATAAGAACTGTCTTAGCGAAAGGCTTCTTGAGGGGAAAGCCATAACTCTGAGAGATGATTTCACAGAACACAGAGAAGTTTCTCAGAAAGCTTCTATCTCTTTGTGATTGGAGGATATTTCCTTTGGCCCTATAGACTTCAAAGGGATGCGAAATATCTGTTCTCAGATTCCACAGAAATAAGGCCAGCAAAGAGATCGACGAAATACAGACGTAACACTGTGAGTGGAAGTCACAGAACACTAAGCGGTTACTCAAAAAGCTTCTTTCCAGATTTCATCTGAGGATATTTCCTTTTTCACCATAGCCCTCTATGGGCTTCCAAATATCACTTTGCCAATTCCACAGAAACTGTCTTAGCGAAAGGCTTCTTGAGGGGAAAGCTGTAACTCTGTGAGATGATTTCACAGAACACAAAGAAGTTTCTCAGAAAGTTTCTTTCTCTTTGTTATCGGAGGATATTTCCTTTGGCCCTATAGTCTTCAAAGGGATCCGAAATATCTGTTCTCAGGTTCCACAGAAATAAGGCTATCAAAGAGATCCACGAAATACAGATGTAACTCTGTGAGATGAATTAACAGAACACTAAGCAGTCTCTCAGAAAGCTTCTTTCCAGATTTCATCTGAGGATATTTCCTTTTTCACCATAGCCCTCTAGGGGCATCCAAATATCACTTTGCCAATTCCACAAGAACTGTCTTAGCGAAAGGTTTGTTGAGGGGAAAGCTGTAACTCTGTGAGATGATTTCACAGAACACAAAGAAGTTTTTCAGAAACTTCTTTCTCTTTGTTATCGGAGGATATTTCCTTTGGACCTATGGTCTTCAAAGGGATCCGAAATATCTGTTCTCAGATTCCACAGAAATAAGGCTAGCAGAGAGATCAATGAAATACAGATGTAACTCTGTGAGATGAATTAACAGAACACTAAGCAGTTTCTCAGAAAGCTTCTTTCCAGTTTCATCTGAGGATATTTATTTTTTCAACCTAGCCCTCTATGGGCTTCCTAATAGAACTTTGCGAATTCCACAAGAACTGTCTTAGCGAAAGGCTTCTTGAGGGGAAAGCTGTAACTCTGTGAGATGATTTCACAGAACACAAAGAAGTTTCTCAGAAAGCTTCTTTCTCTTTGTTATTGGAGGATATTTCCTTTGGCCCTATAGTCTTCAAAGTGATCCGAAATATCTGTTCTCAGATTCCACAGAAATAAGGTTAGCAAAGAGATCCACGAAATACAGATGTAACTCTGTGAGATGAATTAACAGAACACTAAGCAGTTTCTCAGAAAGCTTCTTTCCAGATTTCATCTGAGGACATTTCCTTTTTCACCATAGCCCTCTATGGGCTTCCAACTAGAACTTTGCCAATTCCACAAGAACTGTCTTAGCTAAAGGCTTCTTGAGGGGAAAGCTGTAACTCTGTGAGATGATTTCACAGAACACAAAGAAGTTTCTAAGAAAGCTTCTTTCTCTTTGTTATCGGAGGATATTTCCTTTGGCCCTATAGTCTTCGAAGGGATCTGAAGTATTTGTTCTCAGAATCCACAGAAATAAGGCTAGCAAAGAGATCCACGAAATACAGATGTAACTCTGTGAGTGGAAGTCACAGAACACTAAGCAGTTTCTCAGAAAGCTTCTTTCCATATTTCATCTGAGGATATTTCCTTTTTCACCATAGCCCTCTATGGGCTTCCAAATATCACTATGCCAATCCACAAGAAATGTCTTAGCGAAAGGCTTCTTGAGGGGCAAGCTGTATGTCTTTGAGATGACTTCACAGAACACAAAGAAGTTTCTCAGAAAACTTCTTTCTCTTTGTTATCAGAGGATATTTCCTTTGGCCCTATAGTCTTCAAAGGGATCCGAAATATCTGTTCTCAGATTCCACAGAAATAAGGCTAGCTAAGAGATACACGAAATACAGATGTAACTATGTGAGATGAACTAACAGAACACTAAGCAGTTTCTCAGAAAGCTTCTTTCCAGATTTCATCTGAGGATATTTCCTTTTTCACCATAGCCCTCTATGGGCTACGTAATATCACTTTGCCAATTCCACACGAACTGTCTTAGTGAAAGGCTTCTTGAGGGGAAAGCTGTAACTCTGTGAGATGATTTCACAGAACACAAAGAAGTTTCTCAGAAAGCTTCTTTCTCTTTGTTATTGGAGGATATTTCCTTTGGCCCTATAGTCTTCAAAGGGATCCGAAATATCTGTTCTCATATTCCTCAGAAATAAGGCTAGCAAAGAGTTCCACGAAATACAGATGTAACTCTGTGAGTGGAAGTCACGGAACACTAAGCGGTTTCTCAGAAAGCTTCTTTCCAGATTTCCTCTGAGGATATTTCCTTTTTCACCATAGCCCTCTATGGGCTTCCAAATGTCACTTTGCCAATTCCACAAGAACTGTCTTAGCGAAAGGCTTCTGGAGAGCAAAGCTGTAACTCTGTGAGATGATTTCACAGAACACAAAGAAGTTTCTCAGAAAGCTTCTTTCTCTTTGTTATGGGAGGATATTTCCTTTGGCCCTATAATCTTCAAAGGGATCCGAAATATCTGTTCTCAGATTCCACAGAAATAAGGCTAGCAAAGAGATCCCGGAAATACAGATGTAACTCTGTGAGATCAATTAACAGAACACTAAGCAGTTTCTCAAAAAGTTTCATTCCAGATTTCATCTGAGGATATTTCCTTTTTCACCATAGCCCTCTATGGGCTTCCAACTATAACTTTGCCAATTCCATAAGAACTGTCTTAGCGAAAGGCTTCTTGAGGGGAAAGCCATAACTCTGTGAGATGATTTCACAGAACACAGAGAAGTTTCTCAGAAAGCTTCTATCTCTTTGTGATTGGAGGATATTTCCTTTGGCCCTATAGACTTCAAAGGGATGCGAAATATCTGTTCTCAGATTCCACAGAAATAAGGCCAGCAAAGAGATCGACGAAATACAGACGTAACACTGTGAGTGGAAGTCACAGAACACTAAGCGGTTACTCAAAAAGCTTCTTTCCAGATTTCATCTGAGGATATTTCCTTTTTCACCATAGCCCTCTATGGGCTTCCAAATATCACTTTGCCAATTCCACAGAAACTGTCTTAGCGAAAGGCTTCTTGAGGGGAAAGCTGTAACTCTGTGAGATGATTTCACAGAACACAAAGAAGTTTCTCAGAAAGTTTCTTTCTCTTTGTTATCGGAGGATATTTCCTTTGGCCCTATAGTCTTCAAAGGGATCCGAAATATCTGTTCTCAGATTCCACAGAAATAAGGCTAGCAAAGAGATCCACGAAATACAGATGTAACTCTGTGAGATGAATTAACAGAACACTAAGCAGTTTCTCAGAAAGCTTCTTTCCAGATTTCATCTGAGGATATTTCCTTTTTCACCGTAGCCCTCTAGGGGCATCCAAATATCACTTTGCCAATTCCACAAGAACAGTCTTAGCGAAAGGTTTGTTGAGGGGAAAGCTGTAACTCTGTGAGATGATTTCACAGAACACAAAGAAGTTTTTCAGAAACTTCTTTCTCTTTGTTATCGGAGGATATTTCCTTTGGACCTATGGTCTTCAAAGGGATCCGAAATATCTGTTCTCAGATTCCACAGAAATAAGGCTAGCAGAGAGATCAATGAAATACAGATGTAACTCTGTGAGATGAATTAACAGAACACTAAGCAGTTTCTCAGAAAGCTTCTTTCCAGTTTCATCTGAGGATATTTATTTTTTCAACCTAGCCCTCTATGGGCTTCCTAATAGAACTTTGCGAATTCCACAAGAACTGTCTTAGCGAAAGGCTTCTTGAGGGGAAAGCTGTAACTCTGTGAGATGATTTCACAGAACACAAAGAAGTTTCTCAGAATGCTTCTTTCTCTTTGTTATCGGAGGATATTTCCTTTGGCCCTATAGTCTTCAAATGGATCCGAAATATCTGTTCTCAGATTCCACAGAAAGAAGGCTAGCAAAGAGATCCACGAAATACAGATGTAACACTGTGAGAGGAAGTCACAGTACACAAAGCGGTTTCTCAGAAAGCTTCTTTCCAGATTTCATGTGAGGATATTTCCTTTTTCACCATAGTCCTCTATGGGCTTCCAAATATCACTTTGCCAATTCCACAAGAACTGTCTTAGCGAAAGGCTTCTTGAGGGGAAAGCTGTAACTCTGAGAGATGATTTCACAGAACACAAAGAAGATTCTCAGGAAGCTTCTTTCTCTTTGTTATCGCAGGATACTTCCTTTGGCCTTATAGTCTTCAAAGGGATCCGAAATATCTGTTCTCAGATTCCACAGAAATAAGGTTAGCAAAGTGATCCACGAAATACACATGTAAGTCTGTGAGATGAATTAACAGAAAACTAAGCAGTTTCTCAGAAAGCTTCTTTCCAGATTTCATCTGAGGACATTTGCTTTTTCACCATAGCCCTCTAATGGCTTCCAAATATCACTTTGCCATTTCCACAAGAACTGTCTTAGCGAAAGGCTTCTTGATTGGAAAGCTGTAACTCTTTGAGATGATTTCACAGAACAAAAAGAAGTTTCTCAGAAAGCTTCTTTCTCTTTGTTATCGGAGGATATTTCCTTTGGCCCTATAGTCTTCAAAGGGATCCGAAATATCAGTTTTCAGATTCCACAGAAATAAGGCTAGCAAAGAGATCCACGAAATACAGAAGTAACTCTGTGAGATGAATGAACAGAACACTAAGCAGTTTCTCAGAAAGCTTCTTTCCAGATTTCATCTGAGGATATTTCCTTTTTCACCATAGCCCTCTATGGGCTTCCAAATATCACTTTGCCAATTCCACAAGAACTGTCTTAGCGAAAGGCTTCTTGAGGAGAAAGCTGTAACTCTGTGAGATGATTTCACAGAACACAAAGAAGTTTCTCAGAAAGCCCCTTTCTCTTGATTATCGGAGGATATTTCCTTTGGCCCTGTAGTCTTCAATGGGATCAGAAATATCTGTTCTCAGATTGCACAGAAATAAGGCTAGCAAAGAGATCCACGAAATACAGATGTAACTCTGTGAGATGAATTAACAGAACACTAAGCAGTTTCTCAGAAAGCTTCTTTCCAGATTTCATCTGATTATATTTCCTTTCTCACCATAGCCCTCTATGGACTTTCAAATATCACTTTGCCAATTCCACAAGAACTGTCTTAGCGAAAGGCTTCTTGAAGGGAAAACTGTAACTCTGTGAGATGATTTCACAGAACACAAAGAAGTTTCTCAGAAAGCTTCTTTTTCTTTGTTATGGCAGGATATTTCCTTTGGCCCTATAGTCTTCAAAGTGATCCGAAATATCTGTTCTCAGATTCCACAGAAATAAGGCTAGCAAAGAGATTCACGAAGTACAGATGTAACTCTGTGACTGGAAGTCAGAGAACACTGAGCAGTTTCTCAGAAAGATTCTTTCCAGATTTCATCTGAGAATATTTCCTTTTTCACCGTAGCCCTCTATGGGCTTCGAAATATCACTTTGCCAATTCCACAAGAACTGTCTTAGCGAAAGGCTTCTTGAGGGGAAAACTGTAACTCTGTGAGATGATTTCACAGAACACGAAGTTTCTCAGAAAACTTCTTTCTCTTTGTTATCGGAGGATATTTCCTTTGGCCCTCTATTCTTCAAAGGGATCCGAAATATCTGTTCTCAGATTCCACAGAAATAAGGCTAGCAAGGAGATCCACGAAAGACAGATGTAACTCTGTGAGATGAATTAACAGAACACTAAGCAGTTTCTCAGAAAGCTTCTTTCCAGATTTCATCTGAGGATATTTCCTTTTTCACCATAGCCCTCTATGGGCTTCCAAACATCACTTTGCCAATTCCACAAGAACAGTCTTAGCGAAAGGCTTCTTGAGGGGAAAGCTGTAACTCTGTGAGATGATTTCAGAGAACACAAAGACGTTTCTCAGAAAGCTTCTTTGTCTTTTTTATCGGAGGATATTTCCTTTGGCCCTATAGTCTTCAAAAGGATCCGAAATATCTGTTCTCAGATTCCACAGAAATAAGGCTAGAAAAGAGATCCACGAAATACAGATGTAACTCTGTGAGATGAATTAACAGAACACAAGGCTGTTTCTCAGAAAGCTTCCTTCCAGATTTCATCTGAGGATATTTCCTTTTTCATCATAGCCCTCTATGGGCTTCCAAATATCACTTTGCCAATTCCACAAGAACTGTCTTAGCGAAAGGATTCTTGAGGGGAAAGTTGTAACTCTGTGAGATGATTTCACAGAAAACAAAGAAGTTTCTCAGAAAGCTTCTTTCTCTTTGTTATCGCAGGGTATTTCCTTTGGCCCTATAGTCTTCAAAGGGATCCGAATTGTCTGTTCTCAGATACCACAGAAATAAGGCTAGCAAAGAAATCCACGAAATACAGATGTAACTCTGTGAGATGAATTAACAGAACACTAAGCATTTCTCAGAAAGCTTCTTTCCAGATTTCATCTGAGGATATTTCCTTTCTCACCATAGCCCTCTATGGGCTTCCAAATATCAGTTTGCCAATTCCACAAGAACTGTCTTATCGAAAGGCTTCTTGAGGGGAAAGTTGTAACTCTGTGAGATGATTCCACAGAACACAAAGAAGTTTCTCAGAAAGATTCTTTCTCTTTGTTATCGGAGGATATTTCCTTCGGCCGTATAGTCTTCAAAGGGATCCGAAATATCTGTTCTCAGATTCCACAGAAAGAAGGCTAGCAAAGAGATCCAATAAAAAGAGATGTAACTCTGTGAGATGAATTAACAGAACACTAAGCAGTTTCTCAGAAAGCTTCTTTCCAGATTTCATCTGAGGATATTTCCTTTCTCACCATAGCCCTCTATGGGCTTCCAAATATCACTTTGCCAATTCCACAAGAACTCTCTTAGCGAAAGGCTTCTTGAGGGGAAAGCTGTAACACTGTGAGATGATTTCACAGAACACAAAGTAGTTTCTCAGAAAGCTTCTTTCTCTTTGTTATCGCAGGATATTTCCTTTGGCCCTATAGTCTTCATAGGGATCCGAAATATCTGTTCTCAGATTCCACAGAAATAATGCTAGCAAAGAGATCCACGAAATACAGATGTAACTCTCTGAGTGGAAATCAGAGAACCCTAAGCGGTTTCTCAGAAAGCTTCCTTCCAGATTTCATCTGAGGATATTTCCTTTTTCACCATAGCCCTCTATGGGCTTCCAAATATCACTTTGCCAATGCCACAAGAACTGTCTTAGCGAAAGGCTTCTTGAAGGGAAAACTGTAACTCTGTGAGATGATTTCACAGAACACAAAGAAGTTTCTCCGAAAGCTTCTTTCTCTTTGTTATGGCAGGATATTTCCTTTGGCCCTATAGTCTTCAAAGGGATCTGAACTATCTGTTCTCCGATTCCACAGAAATAAGGCTAGCAAAGAGATTCGTGAAATACAGATGTAACTCTGTGATTCGAAGTCAGAGAACACTAAGCAGTTTCTCAGAAAGCTTCTTTCCAGATTTCATCTGAGAATATTTCCTTTTTCACCGTAGCCCTCTATGGGCTTCGAAATATCACTTTGCCAATTCTACAAGAACTGTCTAACCAAAGGCTTCTTGAAGGGAAAGCTGTAACTCTGTGAGATGATTTCACAGAACACAAAGAAGTTTTTCAGAAAACTTCTTTCTCTTTGTTTTCGGAGGATATTTAATTTTGCCCTATAGTCTTCAAAGGGATCCGAAATATCTGTTCTCAGATACCACAGAAATAAGGCTAGCAAAGAAATCCACGAAATACAGATGTAACTCTGTGAGATGAATTAACAGAACTCTAAGCATTTCTCAGAAAGCTTCTTTCCAGATTTCATCTGAGGATATTTCCTTTCTCACCATAGCCCTCTATGGGCTTCCAAATATCTCTTTGCCAATTCCAAAAGAAGTGTCTTAGCGAAAGACTTCTTGAGGGGAAAGCTGTAACTCTGTGAGATGATTTCACACAACACAAAGTAGTTTCTCAGAAAGCTTCTTTCTCTTTGTTATCGGAGGATATTTCCTTTGGCCCTATAGTCTTCAAAGGGATCCGAAATATCTGTTCTCAGATTCCACATAAAGAAGGCTAGCAAAGAGATCCACGAAATACAGATGTAACTCTGTGATTGGAAGTCACACATCACAGAGCAGTTTCTCAGAAAGCTTCTTTCCAGATTTCATCTGAGGATATTTCCTTTTTCACCATAGCCCTCTATGGGCTTCCAAATATCAATTTGCCAATTCCACAAGAACTGTCTTAGCGAAAGGCTTCTTCAGGGGAAAGCTGTAACTCTGTGAGATGATTTCACAGAACACAAAGAAGTTTCTCAGAAAGCTTCTTTCTCTTTGTTATCGCAGGATATTTCCTTTGGCCCTATAGTCTTCAAAGGGATCCGAAATATCTGTTCTCAGATTCCACAGAAATAAGGCTAGCAAAGAGATCCACGAAATACAGATGTAACACTGTGAGATTAATTAACAGAACACTAAGCAGTTTCTCAGAAAGCTTCTTTCCAGATTTCTTATGAGGATATTTCCTTTTTCAGCATAGCCCTCTAAGGACTTCCAAATATCAGTTTGCCAATTCCACATGAACTGTCTAATCGAAAGGCTTCTTGAGGGGAAAGTTGTAACTCTGTGAGATGATTCCACAGAACACAAAGAAGTTTCTCAGAAAGCTTCTTTCTCTTTGTTATTGGAGGATATTTCCTTTGGCCCTATAGTCTTCAAAGGGATCCGAAATATCTGTTCTCAGATTCCACAGAAATAAGGCTAGCAAAGAGATCCACGAAATACAGATGTAACTCTTTGAGATTAGTTAACAGAACACTAAGCAGTTTCTCAGAAAGCTTCTTTCCAGATTTCATCTGAGGATATTTCCTTTTTCACCATAGCCCTCTATGGGCTTCCAAATATCACTTTGCCAATTCCACAAGAACTGTCTTAGCGAAAGGCTTCTTGAGGGGAAAGCTGTAACTCTGTGAGATGATTTCAGAAAACACAAAGAAGTTTCTCAGAAAGCTTCTTTCTCTTTGTGATCGGAGGATATTTCCTTTGGCCCTATAGTCTTCATAGGGATCCGAAATATCTGTTCTCAGATCCCACAGAAATAAGGCTAGCAAAAAGATCCACGAAATACAGATCTAACACTGTGACTGGAAGTCACAGAACATTAAGCGGTTTCTCAGAAAACTTCTTTCCAGCTTTCATCTGAGGATATTTCCTTTTTCACCATAGCCCTCTATGGGCTTCCAAATAGAACTTTGCCAATTCCACAAGAACTGTCTTAGCGAAAGGCTTCTTGAGGTTAAAGCTGTAACTCTGTGAGATGATTTCACAGAACACAAAGAAGTTTCTCAGAAAGCTTCTTTCTCTTTGTGATCGGAGGATATTTCCTTTGGCCCTATAGTATTCAAAGGAATCCGAATTATCTGTTCTCAGATTCCACAGAAATAAGGCTATCAAAGAGATCCACGAAATACAGATGTAATTCTGTGAGATGAATTAACAGAACACTAAGCAGTTTCTCAGAAATCTTCCTTCCAGATTTCATCTGAGGATATTTCCATTTTCACCATAGCCCTCTATTGGCTTCCAAATATCACTCTGCCAATTCCGCAAGAACTGTCTTAGCGAAACACTCCTTGAGGGGAAAGCTGTAACTCCGTGAGATGATTTCACAGAACACAAAGAAGTTTCTCAGAAAGCTTCTTTCTCTTTGTTATCGGAGGATATTTCCTTTGGCCCTATAGTCTTCAAAGGGATCCGAAATATCTGTTCTCAGATTCCACCGAAATAAGGCTAGCAAAGAGATCCACGAAATACAGATGTAACACTGTGAGTGGAAGTCACAGAACAGTAAGCGGTTTCTCAGAAAGCTTCTTTCCAGATTTCATCTGAGGATATTTCCTTTTTCACCATAGCCCTCTATGGACTTCCATATATCAGTTTGCCAATTCCACAAGAACTGTCTTAGCGAAAGGCTTCTTGAGGGGAAAGCTGTAAGTCTGGGAGATGATTTCACAGAACACAAAGAAGTTTCTCAGAAAGCTTCTTTCTCTTTTTTATCGGAGGATATTTCCTTTGGCCCTATAGTCTTCAAAGGGATCCGAAATATCTGTTCTCAGATTCCACAGAAATAAGGCTAGCAAAGAGATCCACGAAATACAGATGTAACACTGTGAGTGGAAGTCACAGAACAGTAATCGGTTTCTCAGAAAGCTTCTTTCCAGATTTCATCTGAGGATATTTCCTTTTTCACCATAGCCCTCTATGGACTTCCAAATATCAGTTTGCCAATTCCACAAGAACTTTCTTAGCGAAAGGCTTCTTGAGGGGAAAGCTGTAAGTCTGTGAGATGATTTCACAGAACACAAAGAAGTTTCTCAGAAAGCTTCTTTCTCTTTGTTATCGGAGGATATTTCCTTTGGCCCTATAGTCTTCAAAGGGATCCGAAATATCTGTTCTCAGATTCCACAGAAATAAGGCTAGCATAGAGATCCAAGCAATACAGGTGTAACTCTGTGAGATGAATTAAGAGAACCCTAAGCAGTTTCTCAGAAAGCTTCTTTCCAGATTTCATCTGAGGATATTTCCTTTTTCACCATAGCCCTCTAAGGGCTTCCAAATATCAGTTTTCCAATTCCACAAGAACAGTCTTACCGAAAGGCTTCTTGAGGGGAAAGCTGTAAATCTGTGAGATGATTTAACAGAACACAAAGAAGTTTCTCAGAAAGCTTCTTTCTGTTTGTTATCGGAGGATATTTCCTTTGGCCCTATAGTCTTCAAAGGGATCCGAAGTATCTGTTCTCAGATTCCACAGAAATAAGGCTAGCAAAGAGATCCACGAAATACAGATGTAAAACTGTGAGTGGAAGTCACAGAACACTAAGCGGTTCATCAGAAAGCTTCTCTCCAGATTTCATCTGAGGACATTTCCTTTTTCATCATAGCCCTCTATGGGCTTACAAATATCACTTTGCCTATTCCACTAGAACTGTCTTAGCGAATGGCTTCTTGAGGGGAAAGCTGTAACTCTGTGAGATGATTTCACAGAACACAAAGAAGTTTCTCAGAAAGCTTCTTTCTCTTTGTTATCGCAGGATATTTCCTTTGGCCCTATAGTCTTCAAAGGGATCCGAAATATCTGTTCTCAGATTCCACAGAAATAAGGTTAGCAAAGAGATCCACGAAATACAGATGTAACTCGGTGAGATGAATTAACAGAACACTAAGCAGTTTCTCAGAAAGCTTCTTTCCAGATTTCATCTGAGGACATTTGCTTTTTCACCATAGCCCTCTATGGGCTTCCAAATATCACTTTGCCAATTCCACAAGAACTGTCTTAGCGAAAGGCTTCTTGAGGGGAAAGCTGTAACTCTGTGAGATGATTGCACAGAACACAAAGAAGTTTCTCAGAAAGCTTCTTTCTCTTTGTTATCTGAGAATATTTCCTTTGGCCCTATAGTCTTCAAAGGGATCCGAAATATCTGTTCTCAGATTCCACAGAAATAAGGCTAGCAAAGAGTTTCACGAAATACAGATGTAACTCTGTGAGTAGAAGTCAGAGAACACTAAGCAGTTTCTCAGAAAGCTTCTTTCCAGATTTCATCTGAGGATATTTCCTTTCTCACCATAGCCCTCTATGGGCTTCCAAATATCACTTTGCCAATTCCACAAGAACTGTCTTAGCGAAAGGCTTCTTGAGGGGAAAGCTGTAACTCTGTGAGATGATTTCACAAAACACAAAGAAGTTTCTCAGAAAGCTTCTTTCTCTTTGTGATCGGAGGATATTTCCTTTGGCCCTATAGTCTTCATAGGGATCCGAAATATCTGTTCTCAGATTCCACAGAAATAAGGCTAGCAAAGAGATCCACGAAATACAGATGTAACACTGTGACTGGAAGTCACAGAACACTAAACGGTTTCTCAGAAAACTTCTTTCCAGCTTTCATCTGAGGATATTTCCTTTTTCACCATCGCCCTCTATGGGCTTCCAAATAGAACTTTGCCAATTCCACAAGAACTGTCTTAGCGAAAGGCTTCTTTAGGTTAAAGCTGTAACTCTGTGAGATGATTTCACAGAACACAAAGAAGTTTCTCAGAAAGCTTCTTTCTCTTTGTGATCGGAGGATATTTCCTTTGGCCCTATAGTCTTCAAAGGGATCCGAAATATCTGTTCTCAGATTCCACAGAAATAAGGCTAGCAAAGAGATCCACGAAATGCAGATGTAACAGTGTGAGTGGTAGTCACAGAAAACTAAGCGGTTTCTCAGCAAGCTTCTTTCCATATTTCATCTGAGGATATTTCCTTTTTCACCATATGCCTCTATGGGCTTCCAAATATCGCTTTGCCAATTCCACAAAAACTATCTTAGCGAAAGGCTTCTTGAGGGCAAAGCTGTAACGCTGTGAGTCGATTTCACAGAACACAAAGAAGTTTCTCAGAAAGCTTCTTTCTCTTTGTTATCGGAGAATATTTCCTTTGGCCCTATAATCTTCAAAGGGATCCGAAATACCTGTTTTCGGATTCAACAGAAATAAGGCTAGCAAAGAGATCAACGAAACAGAGATGTAACTCTGTGAGATGAATTAACAAAACACTAAGCAGTTTCTCAGAAAGCTTCTTTCCAGATTTCATCTGGGGATCTGCCCTTTTTCACCATAGCCCTCTAGGGGCTTCCAAATGTCACATTGCCAATTCCACAAGAACTGTCTTAGCGAAAGGCTTCTTGAAGGGAAAGCTGTAACTCTCTGAGATGATTTCTCAGAACACAAAGAAGTTTCTCAGAAAACTTCTTTCCATTTGTTATCGGAGGATATTTCCTTTGGCCCTATAGTCTTCAAAGCGATCCGAAATATCTGTTCTCAGATTCCACAGAAATAAGGCTAGCAAAGAGATCCACCAAATACAGATGTAACTCTGTGAGATGAATTAAGAGAACACTAAGCAGTTTCTCAGAAACCTTCTTTCCAGATTTCATTTGAGGATATTTAATTTTTCACCATAGCCCTCTATGGGCTTCCAAATATCACTTTGCCAATTCCACAAGAACTGTCTTAGCGAAAGGCTTCTTGAGGGGAAAGCTGTAACTCTGTGAGATGATTTCACCGAACACTAAGAAGTTTCTCAGAAAGCTTCTTTCTCTTTGTTATCCGAGGATATTTCCTTTGGCCCTATAGTCTTCAAAGGGATCCGAAATATCTGTTCTCAGATTCCACAGAAATAAGGCTAGCATAGAGATCCACCAAATACAGATGTAACTCTGTGAGATGAATTAACAGAACACTAAGCAGTCTCTCAGAAAGCTTCTTTCCAGATTTCATCTGGGGATATTTCCTTTTTCACCAAAGCCCTCTAGGGGCTTCCAAATATCACTTTGCCAATTCCACAAGAACTGTCTTAGGGAAAGGCTTCTTGAGAGGAAAGCTGAAACTCTGTGAGATGATTTCACAGAACACAAAGAAGTTTCTAAGAAAGCTTCTTTCTCTTTGTTATTGGAGGATATTTTCTTTGGCCCTATAGTCTTCAAAGGGATCCGAAATTTCTGTTCTCAGATTCCACAGAAATAAGGCTAGCAAAGAGATCCACGAAATTCGGATGTAACTCTGTGAGTGGCAGGCACAGAACACTAAGTAGTTTCTCAGAAAGCTTCTTTCCAGATTTCATCTGAGGATATTTCCTTTTTCACTGTAGCCCACTATCGGCTTTCAAATAGAACTTTGCCAATTCCACAAGAACTGTCTTAGCGAAAGACTTCTTGAGGGGAAAGTTGTAACTCTGTGAGATGATTTCCCAGAACACAAAGAAGTTTCTCAGAAAGCTTCTTTCTCTTTGTTATCGGAGGATATTTCCTTTGGCCCTATAGTCTTCAAAGGGATCCGAAATATCTGTTCTCAGATTCCACAGAAATAAGGCTAGCATAGAGATCCAAGCAATACAGGTGTAACTCTGTGAGATGAATTAAGAGAACCCTAAGCAGTTTCTCAGAAAGCTTCTTTCCAGATTTCATCTGAGGATATTTCCTTTTTCACCATAGCCCTCTAAGGGCTTCCAAATATCAGTTTTCCAATTCCACAAGAACAGTCTTACCGAAAGGCTTCTTGAGGGGAAAGCTGTAAATCTGTGAGATGATTTAACAGAACACAAAGAAGTTTCTCAGAAAGCTTCTTTCTGTTTGTTATCGGAGGATATTTCCTTTGGCCCTATAGTCTTCAAAGGGATCCGAAGTATCTGTTCTCAGATTCCACAGAAATAAGGCTAGCAAAGAGATCCACGAAATACAGATGTAAAACTGTGAGTGGAAGTCACAGAACACTAAGCGGTTCATCAGAAAGCTTCTCTCCAGATTTCATCTGAGGACATTTCCTTTTTCATCATAGCCCTCTATGGGCTTACAAATATCACTTTGCCTATTCCACTAGAACTGTCTTAGCGAATGGCTTCTTGAGGGGAAAGCTGTAACTCTGTGAGATGATTTCACAGAACACAAAGAAGTTTCTCAGAAAGCTTCTTTCTCTTTGTTATCGCAGGATATTTCCTTTGGCCCTATAGTCTTCAAAGGGATCCGAAATATCTGTTCTCAGATTCCACAGAAATAAGGTTAGCAAAGAGATCCACGAAATACAGATGTAACTCGGTGAGATGAATTAACAGAACACTAAGCAGTTTCTCAGAAAGCTTCTTTCCAGATTTCATCTGAGGACATTTGCTTTTTCACCATAGCCCTCTATGGGCTTCCAAATATCACTTTGCCAATTCCACAAGAACTGTCTTAGCGAAAGGCTTCTTGAGGGGAAAGCTGTAACTCTGTGAGATGATTGCACAGAACACAAAGAAGTTTCTCAGAAAGCTTCTTTCTCTTTGTTATCTGAGAATATTTCCTTTGGCCCTATAGTCTTCAAAGGGATCCGAAATATCTGTTCTCAGATTCCACAGAAATAAGGCTAGCAAAGAGTTTCACGAAATACAGATGTAACTCTGTGAGTAGAAGTCAGAGAACACTAAGCAGTTTCTCAGAAAGCTTCTTTCCAGATTTCATCTGAGGATATTTCCTTTCTCACCATAGCCCTCTATGGGCTTCCAAATATCACTTTGCCAATTCCACAAGAACTGTCTTAGCGAAAGGCTTCTTGAGGGGAAAGCTGTAACTCTGTGAGATGATTTCACAAAACACAAAGAAGTTTCTCAGAAAGCTTCTTTCTCTTTGTGATCGGAGGATATTTCCTTTGGCCCTATAGTCTTCATAGGGATCCGAAATATCTGTTCTCAGATTCCACAGAAATAAGGCTAGCAAAGAGATCCACGAAATACAGATGTAACACTGTGACTGGAAGTCACAGAACACTAAACGGTTTCTCAGAAAACTTCTTTCCAGCTTTCATCTGAGGATATTTCCTTTTTCACCATCGCCCTCTATGGGCTTCCAAATAGAACTTTGCCAATTCCACAAGAACTGTCTTAGCGAAAGGCTTCTTTAGGTTAAAGCTGTAACTCTGTGAGATGATTTCACAGAACACAAAGAAGTTTCTCAGAAAGCTTCTTTCTCTTTGTGATCGGAGGATATTTCCTTTGGCCCTATAGTCTTCAAAGGGATCCGAAATATCTGTTCTCAGATTCCACAGAAATAAGGCTAGCAAAGAGATCCACGAAATGCAGATGTAACAGTGTGAGTGGTAGTCACAGAAAACTAAGCGGTTTCTCAGCAAGCTTCTTTCCATATTTCATCTGAGGATATTTCCTTTTTCACCATATGCCTCTATGGGCTTCCAAATATCGCTTTGCCAATTCCACAAAAACTATCTTAGCGAAAGGCTTCTTGAGGGCAAAGCTGTAACGCTGTGAGTCGATTTCACAGAACACAAAGAAGTTTCTCAGAAAGCTTCTTTCTCTTTGTTATCGGAGAATATTTCCTTTGGCCCTATAATCTTCAAAGGGATCCGAAATACCTGTTTTCGGATTCAACAGAAATAAGGCTAGCAAAGAGATCAACGAAACAGAGATGTAACTCTGTGAGATGAATTAACAAAACACTAAGCAGTTTCTCAGAAAGCTTCTTTCCAGATTTCATCTGGGGATCTGCCCTTTTTCACCATAGCCCTCTAGGGGCTTCCAAATGTCACATTGCCAATTCCACAAGAACTGTCTTAGCGAAAGGCTTCTTGAAGGGAAAGCTGTAACTCTCTGAGATGATTTCTCAGAACACAAAGAAGTTTCTCAGAAAACTTCTTTCCATTTGTTATCGGAGGATATTTCCTTTGGCCCTATAGTCTTCAAAGCGATCCGAAATATCTGTTCTCAGATTCCACAGAAATAAGGCTAGCAAAGAGATCCACCAAATACAGATGTAACTCTGTGAGATGAATTAAGAGAACACTAAGCAGTTTCTCAGAAACCTTCTTTCCAGATTTCATTTGAGGATATTTAATTTTTCACCATAGCCCTCTATGGGCTTCCAAATATCACTTTGCCAATTCCACAAGAACTGTCTTAGCGAAAGGCTTCTTGAGGGGAAAGCTGTAACTCTGTGAGATGATTTCACCGAACACTAAGAAGTTTCTCAGAAAGCTTCTTTCTCTTTGTTATCCGAGGATATTTCCTTTGGCCCTATAGTCTTCAAAGGGATCCGAAATATCTGTTCTCAGATTCCACAGAAATAAGGCTAGCATAGAGATCCACCAAATACAGATGTAACTCTGTGAGATGAATTAACAGAACACTAAGCAGTCTCTCAGAAAGCTTCTTTCCAGATTTCATCTGGGGATATTTCCTTTTTCACCAAAGCCCTCTAGGGGCTTCCAAATATCACTTTGCCAATTCCACAAGAACTGTCTTAGGGAAAGGCTTCTTGAGAGGAAAGCTGAAACTCTGTGAGATGATTTCACAGAACACAAAGAAGTTTCTAAGAAAGCTTCTTTCTCTTTGTTATTGGAGGATATTTTCTTTGGCCCTATAGTCTTCAAAGGGATCCGAAATTTCTGTTCTCAGATTCCACAGAAATAAGGCTAGCAAAGAGATCCACGAAATTCGGATGTAACTCTGTGAGTGGCAGGCACAGAACACTAAGTAGTTTCTCAGAAAGCTTCTTTCCAGATTTCATCTGAGGATATTTCCTTTTTCACTGTAGCCCACTATCGGCTTTCAAATAGAACTTTGCCAATTCCACAAGAACTGTCTTAGCGAAAGACTTCTTGAGGGGAAAGTTGTAACTCTGTGAGATGATTTCACAGAACACAAAGAAGTTTCTCAGAAAGCTTCTTTCTCTTTGTTATTGTAGGATATTTCCTTTGGCCCTATAGTCTTCAAAGTGATCCGAAATATCTGTTCTCAGATTCCACAGAAATAAGGTTAGCAAAGAGATCCACGAAATACAGATGTAACTCTGTGAGATGAATTAACAGAACACTAAGCAGTTTCTCAGAAAGCTTCTTTCCAGATTTCATCTGAGGACATTTCCTTTTTCAACATAGCCCTCTATGGGCTTCCAACTGGAACTTTGCCAATTCCACAAGAACTGTCTTAGCTAAAGGCTTCTTGAGGGGAAAGCTGTAACTCTGTGAGATGATTTCACAGAACACAAAGAAGTTTCTAAGAAAGCTTCTTTCTCTTTGTTATCGGAGGATATTTCCTTTGGCCCTATAGTCTTCGAAGGGATCTGAAGTATTTGTTCTCAGAATCCACAGAAATAAGGCTAGCAAAGAGATCCACGAAATACAGATGTAACTCTGTGAGTGGAAGTCACAGAACACTAAGCAGTTTCTCAGAAAGCTTCTTTCCATATTTCATCTGAGGATATTTCCTTTTTCACCATAGCCCTCTATGGGCTTCCAAATATCACTATGCCAATCCACAAGAAATGTCTTAGCGAAAGGCTTCTTGAGGGGCAAGCTGTATGTCTGTGAGATGACTTCACAGAACACAAAGAAGTTTCTCAGAAAACTTCTTTCTCTTTGTTATCAGAGGATATTTCCTTTGGCCCTATAGTCTTCAAAGGGATCCGAAATATATGTTCTCAGATTCCACAGAAATAAGGCTAGCTAAGAGATACACGAAATACAGATGTAACTATGTGAGATGAACTAACAGAACACTAAGCAGTTTCTCAGAAAGCTTCTTTCCAGATTTCATCTGAGGATATTTCCTTTTTCACCATAGCCCTCTATGGGCTTCGTAATATCACTTTGCCAATTCCACACGAACTGTCTTAGCGAAAGGCTTCTTGAGGGGAAAGCTGTAACTCTGTGAGATAATTTCACAGAACACAAAGAAGTTTCTCAGAAAGCTTCTTTCTCTTTGTTATCGGAGGATATTTCCTTAGGCCCTCTACTCTTCAAAGGGATCCGAAATATCTGTTCTCAGATTCTACAGAAATAAGGCTAGCAAAGAGATCCACGAAATACAGATGTAACTCTCTGAGATGTATTAACAGAACACTAAGCAGTTTCTCAGAAAGCTTCTTTCCAGATTTAATCTGAGTATATTTCCTTTTTCGCCATAGCCCTCCATGGGCTTCCAAATATCACTTTGCCAATTTCACAAGAACTGTCTTAGTGAAAGGCTTCTTTAGGGGAAAGCTGTAACTCTGTGAGATGATTTCACAGAACACAAAACGTTTCTCAGAAAGCTTCTTTCTCTTTGTCATCGGAGGATATTTCCTTTGGCCCTATAGTCATCAAAGGGATCCGAAAGATCTGTTCTCAGATTCCACAGAAATAAGACGAGCAAAGAGATCCACGAAATACAGATGTAACTCTGTTAGATGAATTAAGAGAACACTAAGCAGTTTCTCAGAAAGCTTCTTTGCAGATTTCATCTGAGGATATTTCCTTTTTCACCATAGTCCTCTATGGGCTTCCAAATATCACTTTGCCAATTCCACAAGAACTGTCTTAGCGAAAGGCTTCTTGAGGGGAAAGCTGTAACTCTGAGAGATGATTTCACAGAACACAAAGAAGATTCTCAGGAAGCTTCTTTCTCTTTGTTATCGTAGGATACTTCCTTTGGCCCTATAGTCTTCAAAGGGATCCGAAATATCTGTTCTCAGATTCCACAGAAATAAGGTTAGCAAAGTGATCCACGAAATACACATGTAAGTCTGTGAGATGAATTAACAGAAAACTAAGCAGTTTCTCAGAAAGCTTCTTTCCAGATTTCATCTGAGGACATTTGCTTTTTCACCATAGCCCTCTATTGGCTTCCAAATATCACTTTGCCATTTCCACAAGAACTGTCTTAGCGAAAGGCTTCTTGATTGGAAAGTTGTAACTCTTTGAGATGATTTCACAGAACAAAAAGAAGTTTCTCAGAAAGCTTCTTTCTCTTTGTTATCGGAGGATATTTCCTTTGGCCCTATAGTCTTCAAAGGGATCCGAAATATCTGTTCTCAGATTCCACAGAAATAAGGCTAGCAAAGAGATCCACGAAATACAGATGTAACTCTGTGAGTGGAAGTCACAGAACACTAAGCGGTTTCTCAGAAAGCTTCTTTCCAGATTTCCTCTGAGGATATTTCCTTTTTCACCATAGCCCTCTATGGGCTTCCAAATGTCACTTTGCCAATTCCACAAGAACTGTCTTAGCGAAAGGCTTCTGGAGCGCAAACCTGTAACTCTGTGAGATGATTTCACCGAACACAAAGAAGTTTCTCAGAAAGCTTCTTTCTCTTTGTTATGGGAGGATATTTCCTTTGGCCCTATAGTCTTCAAAGGGATCCGAAATATCTGTTCTCAGATTCCACAGAAATAAGGCTAGCAAAGATCCACGAAATACAGATGTAACTCTGTGAGATGAATTAACAGAACACTAAGCAGTTTCTCAGAAAGCTTCTTTCCAGAATTCAGCTGAGGATATTTCCTTTTTCAACATAGCCCTCTATGGGCTTCCAAATATCACTTTGCCAATTCCACAAGAACTGTCTTAGCGAAAGGCTTCTTGAGGGGAAAGCTGTAACTCTGTGAGATGATTTGACAGAACACGAAGAAGTTTCTCAGAAATATTCATTATCTTTGTTATCGGAGAATATTTCCTTTGTCCCTATAGTCTTCAAAGGGATCCGAAATATCTGTTCTCAGATTCCACAGAAATAAGGCTAGCAAAGAGATCCAGGAAATACAGATGTAACTCTGTGAGATCAATTAACAGAACACTAAGCAGTTTCTCAAAAAGTTTCATTCCAGATTTCATCTGAGGATATTTCCTTTTTCACCATAGCCCTCTATGGGCTTCCAACTATAACTTTGCCAATTCCATAAGAACTGTCGTAGCGAAAGGCTTCTTGAGGGGAAAGCCATAACTCTGTGGGATGATTTCACAGAACACAGAGAAGTTTCTCAGAAAGCTTCTTTCTCTTTGTGATTGGAGGATATTTCCTTTGGCCCTATAGACTTCAAAGGGATGCGAAATATCTGTTCTCAGATTCCACAGAAATAAGGCCAGCAAAGAGATCGACGAAATACAGATGTAACACTGTGAGTGGAAGTCACAGAACACTAAGCGGTTACTCAAAAAGCTTCTTTCCAGATTTCATCTGAGGATATTTCCCTTTTCACCATAGCCCTCTATGGGCTTCCAAATATCACTTTGCCAATTCCACAGAAACTGTCTTAGCGAAAGGCTTCTTGAGGGGAATGCTGTAACTCTGTGAGATGATTTCACAGAACACAAAGAAGTTTCTCAGAAAGTTTCTTTCTCTTTGTTATAGGAGGATATTTCCTTTGGCCCTATAGTCTTCAAAGGGATCCGAAATATCTGTTCTCAGATTCCACAGAAATAAGGCTAGCAAAGAGATCCACGAAATACAGATGTAACTCTGTGAGATGAATTAACAGAACACTAAGCAGTTTCTCAGAAAACTTCTTTCCAGTTTCATCTGAGGATATTTATTTTTTCAACCCAGCCCTCTATGGGCTTCCTAATAGAACTTTGCGAATTCCACAAGAACTGTCTTAGCAAAAGGCTTCTTGAGGGGAAAGCTGTAATTCTGTGAGATGATTTCACAGAACACAAAGAAGTTTCTCAGAAAGCTTCTTTCTCTTTGTTATCGGAGGATATTTCCTTTGGCCCTATAGTCTTCAAATGGATCCGAAATATCTGTTCTCAGATTCCACAGAAATAAGGCTAGCAAAGAGATCCACGAAATACAGATGTAACACTGTGAGTGGAAGTCACAGTACACAAAGCGGTTTCTCAGAAAGCTTCTTTCCAGATTTCATCTGAGGATATTTCCTTTTTCACCATAGTCCTCTATGGGCTTCCAAATATCACTTTGCCAATTCCACAAGAACTGTCTTAGCGAAAGGCTTCTTGAGGGGAAAGCTGTAACTCTGAGAGATGATTTCACAGAACACAAAGAAGATTCTCAGAAAGCTTCTTTCTCTTTGTTATCGGAGGATATTTCCTTTGGCCCTATAGTCTTCAAAGGGATCCGAAATATCTGTTCTCAGATTCCACAGAAATAAGGCTAGCAAAAAGATCCACGAAATACAGATGTAACTCCGTGAGATGAACTAACAGAACACTAAGAAGTTTCTCAGAAAGCTTCTTTCCAGATTTCATCTGAGGATATTTTCTTTTTCACCATAGCCCTCTAAGGGCTTCGTAATATCACTTTGCCAATTCCACAAGAACTGTCTTAGCGAAAGGCTTCTTGAGGGGAAAGCTGTAACTCTGTGAGATGATTTCACAGAACACAAAGAAGTTTCTCAGAAAACTTCTTTCCATTTGTTATCGTAGGATATTTCCTTTGGCCCTATAGTCTTCAAAGGGATTAGAAATATCTGTTCTCAGATTCCACAGAAATAAGGCTAGCAAAGAGATCCACGAAATACAGATGTAACTCTGTGAGATGAACTAACTGAACACTAAGAAGTTTCTCAGAAAGATTCTTTCCAGATTTCATCTGAGGATATTTTCTTTTTCACCATAGCCCTCTAAGGGCTTCGTAATATCACTTTGCCAATTCCACAAGAACTGTCTTAGCGAAAGGCTTCTTGAGGGGAAAGCTGTAACTCTGTGAGATGATTTCACAGAACACAAAGAAGTTTCTCAGAAAGCTTCTTTCTCTTTGTTATTGGAGGATATTTCCTTTGGCCCTATAGTCTTCAAAGGGATCCGAAATATCTCGTCACAGATTCCACAGAAGTAAGGCTAGCAAAGAGATCCACGAAATACAGATGTCACTCTGTGAGATGAACTAACAGAACACTAAGCAGTTTCTCAGAAAGCTTCTTTCCAGATTTCATCTGAGGATATTTCCTTTTTCACCACAGCCCTCTATGGTCTTCCAAATATCACTTTGCGAATTCCACAAGAACTGTCTTAGCGAAAGGCTTCTGGGGGGAAAGATGTAACTCTGTGAGATGATTTCACAGAACACAAAGAAGTTTCTCAGAAAACTTCTTTCCATTTGTTATCGGAGGATATTTCCTTTGGCCCTATAGTCTTCAAAGGGATCTGAAATATCTGTTCTCAGATTCCACAGAAATAAGGCTAGAAAAGAGAACCACGAAATACAGATGTAACTCTGGGCGATGAACTAACAGAACACTAAGCAGTTTCTCAGAAATCTTCTTTTCAGATTTCATCTGAGGATATTTCCTTTTTCACCATAGCCCTCTATGGGCTTCCAAACATTACTTTGCCAATTCCACAAGAACTGTCTTGGCGAAAGGCTTCTTGTGGGGAAAGCTGTAAGTCTGTGAGATGATTTCACAGAACACAAAGAAGTTTCTCAGAAAGCTTCTTTCTCTTTGTTATTGGAGGATATTTCCTATGGCCCTATAGTCTTCAAAAGGATCAGAAATATCTGTTCTCAGATTCCACAGAATTAAGGCTAGCAAAGAGATCCACGAAATACAGATGTAACTCTGTGAGTGGAAGTCACAGAACACTAAGCGGTTTCTCAGAAATCTTCTTTCCAGATTTCATCTGAGGATATTTCCTTTTTCACCATAGCCCTCTATGGGCTTCCAAATATCACTTTGCCAATTCCACAAGAACTGTCTTAGCGAAAGGCTTCATTAGGGGAAAGCTGTAACTCTGTGAGATGATTTCACAGAACACAAAGAAGTTTCTCAGAAAGCTTCTTTCTCTTTGTTATTGGAGGATATTTCCTTTGGCCCTATAGTCTTCAAAGGGATCCGAAATTTCTGTTCTCAGATTCCACAGAAATAAGGCTAGCAAAGAGATCCACGAAATTCGGATGTAACTCTGTGAGTGGCAGGCACAGAACACTAAGCAGTCTCTCAGAAAGCTTCTTTCCAGATTTCATCTGGGGATATTTCCTTTTTCACCAAAGCCCTCTAGGGGCTTCCAAATATCACTTTGCCAATTCCACAGAAACTGTCTTAGCGAAAGTCTTCTTGAGGGGAAAGCTGTAACTCTGGGAATGATTTCACAGAACACAAAGAAGTTTCTCAGAAAGCTTCTTTCTCTTTTTTATCGGAGGATATTTCCTTTGGCCCTATAGTCTTCAAAGGGATCCGAAATATCTGTTTTCAGATTCCACAGAAATAAGGCTAGCAAAGAGATCCACGAAATACAGAAGTAACTCTGTGAGATGAATTAACAGAACACTAAGCAGTTTCTCAGAAAGCTTCTTTCCAGAATTCAGCTGAGGATATTTCCTTTTTCACCATAGCCCTCTATGGGCTTCCAAATATCACTTTGCCAATTCCACAAAAACTGTCTTAGCGAAAGGCTTCTTGAAGGGAAAACTGTAACTCTGTGAGATGATTTTACAGAACACAAAGAACTTTCTCAGAAAGCTTCTTTCTCTTTGTTATGGCAGGATATTTCCTTTGGCCCTATAGTCTTCAAAGGGATCCGAAATATCTGTTCTCAGATTCCACAGAAAGAAGGCTAGTAAAGAGTTCCACGAAATACAGATGTAACTCTGTGATTGGAAGTCAGAGAACATTAAGCAGTTTCTCAGAAATCTTCTTTCTCTTTTTTATCTGAGAATATTTCCTTTGGCCCTATAGTCTTCAAAGGGATCTGAAATATCTGTTCTCAGATTCCCCAGAAATAAGGCTAGCAAAGAGATCCACGAAATACAGATGTAACTCTGTGAGATGAATTAACAGAACACTAAGCAGTCTCTCAGAAAGCTTCTTTCCAGATTTCATCTGGGGATATTTCCTTTTTCACCAAAGCCCTCTAGGGGCTTCCAAATATCACTTTGCCAATTCCACAAAAACTGTCTTAGCGAAAGGCTTCTTGAGGGGAAAGCTGAAACTCTGTGAGATGATTTCACAGAACACAAAGAAGTTTCTAAGAAAGCTTCTTTCTCTTTGTTATGGGAGGATATTTCCTTTGGCCCTATAGTCTTCAAAGGGATCCGAAATTTCTGTTCTCAGATTCCACAGAAATAAGGCTAGCAAAGAGATCCACGAAATTCGGATGTAACTCTGTGAGAGGCAGGCACAGAACACTAAGCAGTCTCACAGAAAGCTTCTTTCCAGATTTCACCTGGGGATATTTCCTTTTTCACCAAAGCCCTCTAGGGGCTTCCAAATATCACTTTGCCAATTCCACAGAAACTGTCTTAGCGAAAGGCTTCTTGAGGGGAAAGCTGTAACTCTGTGAGATGATTTCACAGAACACAAAGAAGTTTCTCAAAAAGTTTCTTTCTCTTTGTTATCGGAGGATATTTCCCTTGGCCCTATAGTCTTCAAAGGGATCAGAAATATCTGTTCTCAGATTCCACAGAAATAAGGCTAGCAAAGAAATCCGCGAAATACAGATGTAACACTGTGAGATGAATTAACAGAACACTAAGCAGTTTCTCAGAAAGCTTCTTTCCAGATTTCATCTGAGGATATTTCCTTTTTCACCATAGCCCTCTATGGGAATCCAAATATCACTTTGCTAATTCCACAAGAACTGTCTTAGCGAAAGGTTTGTTGAGGGGAAAGCTGTAACTCTGTGAGATGATTTCACAGAACACAAAGAAGTTTTTCAGAATCTTCTTTCTCTTTGTTATCGGAGGATATTTCCTTTGGACCTATGGTCTTCAAAGGGATCCGAAATATCTGTTCTCAGATTCCACAGAAATAAGGCTAGCAGAGAGATCAATGAAATACAGATGTAACTCTGTGAGATGAATTAACAGAACACTAAGCAGTTTCTCAGAAAGCTTCTTTCCAGTTTCATCTGAGGATATTTATTTTTTCAACCTAGCCCTCTATGGGCTTCCTAATAGAACTTTGTGAATTCCTCAAGAACTGTCTTAGCGAAAGGCTTCTTGAGGGGAAAGCTGTAACTCTGTGAGATGATTTCACAGAACACAAAGAAGTTTCTCAGAAAGCTTCTTTCTCTTTGTTATCGGAGGATATTTCCTTTGGCCCTATAGTCTTCAAAGGGATCCGAAATATCTGTTCTCAGATTCCACAGAAATAAGTCCAGCAAAGAGATCTACGAAATACAGATGTAACTCTGTGAGTGGAAGTCAGAGAACACTAAGCGGTTTCTCAGAAAGCTTCTTTCCAGTTTTCATCTGAGGATATTTCCTTTTTCACCATAGCCCTCTATGGGCTTCCAAATATCACTTTGCCAATTACACAAGAACTGTCTTATCGATCGGCTTCTGGAGGGGAAAGCTGTAACTCTGTGAGATGATGTCACAGAACACAAAGAAGTTTCTCAGAAAGCTTCTTTCTCTTTGTTATCGGAGGATATTTCCTTTGGCCCTATAGTCTTCAAAGGGATCCGAAATATCTGTTCTCAGATTCCAGAGAGATAAGGCCAGCAAAGAGATCCACGAAATACAGATGTAACACTGTGAGTGGAAGTCACAGAACACTAAGCGGTATCTCAGAAAGCTTCTTTACAGATTTCATCTGAGGATATTTCCTTTTTCACCATAGCCCTCTATGGGCTTCCAAATATCACTTTGCCAATTCCACAAGAACTGTCTTAGCGAAAGTCTTCCTGAGGGGAAAGCTGTAACTCTGTGAGATGATTTCACAGAACACAAAGAAGTTTCTCAGAAAGCTTCTTTCTCTTTTTTATCGGAGGATATTTCCTTTGGCTCTAGAGTCTTCAAAGGGATCCGAAATATCTGTTTTCAGATTGCACAGAAATAAGGCTAGCAAAGAGATCCACGAAATACAAATGTAACTCTGTGAGATGAATTAACAGAGCACTAAGCAGTTTCTCAGAAAGCTTCTTTCCAGAATTCAGCTGAGGATATTTCCTTTTTCAACATAGCCCTCTATGGGCTTCCAAATATCACTTTGCCAATTCCACAAGAACTGTCTTAGCGAAAGGGTTCTTAAGGGGAAAGCTGTAACTCTGTGAGATGATTTCACAGAACACAAAGAAGATTCTCAGAAAGCTTCATTCTCTTTGTTATCGGAGGATATTTCCTTTGGCCCTATAGTCTTCAAAGGGATCCGAAATATCTGTTCTCAGATTCCACAGAAATAAGGCTAGCAAAGAGATCCACGAAATACAAATGTAACTCTGTCACTAGAAGACACAGAACACTAAGCGGTTTCTCAGAAAGCTTCTTTCCAGATTTCATCTGAGGATATTTCCTTTTTCACCATAGCCCTCTATGGGCTTCAAAATATCACTTGGCCAATTCCACAAGAACTGTCTTAGCGAAAGGCTTCTTGAGGGGAAAGCTGTAACTCTGTGAGATGATTTCAGAGAACACAAAGAAGTTTCTCAGAAAGCTTCTTTCTCTTTGTTATTGGAGGATATTTCCTTTGGCCCTATAGTCTTCAAGGGGATCCGAAATATCTGTTCTCAGAATCCACAGAAATAAGTCTAGCAAAGAGATCCACGAAATACAGATGTAACTCTGTGAGATGAATTAACAGAACACTAAGCAGTTTCTCAGAAAGCTTCTTTCCAGATTTCATGTGAGGATATTTCCTTTTCACCACAGCCCTCTATGGGCTTCCAAATATCACTTTGCCATTTCCACAAAAACTGTTTTAGCGAAAGGTTTCTTGAGGGGAAAGCTGTAACTCTGTGAGTTGATTTCACAGAACACAAAGAAGTTTCTCAGAAAGCTTCTTTCTCTTTGTTATCGGAGGATATTTCCTTTGGCCCTATCGTCTTCAAAGAGATCCGAAATATCTGTTTTCAGATTCCACAGAAATAAGGCTAGCAAAGAAATCCACGAAATACAGATGTAACTCTGTGAGATGAATTAACGGAACACTAAGCAGTTTCTCCGAAAGCTTCTTTCCAGATTTCATCTGAGGATATTTACTTTTTCACCATAGCCCTCTATGGGCTTCCAAATATCACTATGCCAATTCCACAAGAAATATATTAGCGAAAGTCTTCTTGAGGGGCAAGCTGTAACTCTGTGAGATGATTTCACAGAACACAAAGAAGTTTCTCAAAAAGCTTCTTTCTCTTTGTTATCGGATGATATTTCCTTTGGCCCTATTGTCTTCACAGGGATCCGAAATATCTGTTCTCAGATTCCAAAGAAATAAGGCTAGCAAAGAGATCCACGAAATACCGATGTAACACTGTGAGTGGAAGTCACAGAACATTAAGCTGTTTCTCAAAAGCTTCTTTCCCGATTTCATCTGAGGATATTTCCTTTTTCACCATAGCTCTCTAAGGGCTTCCATATATCACTGTGCCAATTCCACAAAAACTGTCTTAGCAAAAGGCTTCTTGAGGGGAAAGCTGTAACTCTGTGGGTCGATTTCACAGAACACAAAGAAGTTTCTCAGAAAGCTTCTTTCTCTTTGTTATCGGAGGATATTTCCTTTGGAACTATAGTCTTCAAAGGGATCCGAAATATCTGTTTTCAGATTCCACAGAAATAAGGCTAGTAAAGAGATCCACGAAATACCGATGTAACTGTGTGAGATGAATTAACAGAACACTAAGCAGTTTCTCAGAAAGCTTCTTTCCAGATTTTATCTGAGGATATTTCCTTTATCACCATAGCCCTCTATGGGCTTCCAAATATCACTTTGCCAATTCCACAAGAACTCTCTTAGCGAAAGGCTTCTTGAGGGGAAATCTGCAACTCTGTGAGATGATTTCACAGAACACCAAGAGTTTTCTCATAAAGCTTCTTTCTCTTTGTTATCGGAGGATATTTCCTTTGGCCCTATAGTCTTCAAAGGGATCCGAAATATCTGTTCTCAGATTCCACAGAAATAAGGCTAGCAAAGAGATCCACAAAATACAGATGTAACTCTGTGAGATGAATTAACAGAACACTAAGCAGTTTCTCAGAAAGCTTCTTTCCAGATTTCATCTGAGGATATTTCCTTTTTCACCATAGCCCTCTATGGGTTTCGAAATATCACTTTGCCAATTCCACAAGAACTGTCTTATTGAAAGGCTTCTTGAGGGGAAAGCTGTAACTCTGTGAGATGATTTCACAGAACACAAAGAAGTTTCTCAGAAAACTTCTTTCCATTTGTTATCGTAGGATATTTCCTTTGGCCCTATAGTCTTCAAAGGGATCCGAAATATCTGTTCTCAGATTCCACAGAAATAAGGCTAGCAAAGAGATCCACGAAATACAGATGTAACTCTGTGCGATGAACTAACAGAACACTAAGCAGTTTCTCAGATATCTTCTTTTCAGATTTCATCTGAGGATATTTCCTTTTTCACCATAGCCCTCTATGGGCTTCCAAACATTACTTTGCCAATTCCACAAGAACTGTCTTGGCGAAAGGCTTCTTGTGGGGAAAGCTGTAACTCTGTGAGATGATTTCACAGAACACAAATAAGTTTCTCAGAAAGCTTCTTTCTCTTTGTTATTGGAGGATATTTCCTATGGCCCTATAGTCTTCAAAAGGATCAGAAATATCTGTTCTCAGATTCCACAGAATTAAGGCTAGCAAAGAGATCCACGAAATACAGATGTAACTCTGTGAGTGGAAGTCACAGAACACTAAGCGGTTTCTCAGAAAGCTTCTTTCCAGATTTCATCTGAGGATATTTCCTTTTTCACCATAGCCCTCTATGGGCTTCCAAATATCACTTTGCCAATTCCACAAGAACTGTCTTAGCGAAAGGCTTCTTTAGGGGAAAGCTGTAACTCTGTGAGATGATTTCACAGAACACAAAGAAGTTTCTCAGAAAGCTTCTTTCTCTTTGTTATTGGAGGATATTTCCTTTGGCCCTATAGTCTTCAAAGGGATCCGAAATATCTGTTCTCAGATTCCAGAGAAATAAGGCCAGCAAAGAGATCCACGAAATACAGATGTAACACGGCGAGTGGAATTCACAGAACACTAAGCGGATTCTCAGAAAGCTTCTTTCCAGATTTCATCTGAGGATATTTCCTTTTTCACCATAGCCCTCTAAGGGCTTCCAAATATCACTTTGCCAATTCCACAGAAACTGTCTTAGCGAAAGTCTTCCTGAGGGGAAAGCTGTAACTCTGGGAGATGTTTTCACAGAACACAAAGAAGTTTCTCAGAAAGCTTCTTTCTCTTTGTTATCGGTGGATATTTCCTTTGGCCCTAGAGTCTTCAAAGGGATCCGAAATATCTGTTTTCAGATTCCACAGAAATAAGGCTAGCAAAGAGATCCACGAAATACAGATGTAACTCTGTGAGATGAATTAACAGAACACTAAGCAGTCTCTCAAAAAGCTTCTTTCCAGAATTCTGCTGAGGATATTTCCTTTTTCAACATAGCCCTCTAAGGGCTTCCAAATATAACTTTGCCAATTCCACAAGAACTGTCTTAGCGAAAGGCTTCTTGAGGGGAAAGCTGTAACTCTGTGAGATGATTTCACAGAACACAAAGAAGATTCTCAGAAAGCTTCATTCTCTTTGTTATCGGAGGATATTTCCTTTGGCCCTATAGTCTTCAAAGGGATCCAAAATATCTGTTCTCAGATTCCACAGAAATAAGGCTAGCAAAGAGATCCACGAAATACAAATGTAACTCTGTCACTAGAAGACACAGAACACTAAGCGGTTTCTCAGAAAGCTTCTTTCCAGATTTCATCTGAGGATATTTCCTTTTTCACCATAGCCCTCTATGGGCTTCCAAATGTCACTTTGCCAATTCCACAAGAACTGTCTTAGAGAAAGGCTTCTGGAGAGCAAAGCTGTAACTCTGTGAGATGATTTCACAGAACACAAAGAAGTCTCTCAGAAAGCTTCTTTCTCTTTGTTATGGGAGGATAATTCCTTTGGCCCTATAGTCTTCAAAGGGATCCGAAATATCTGTTCTCAGATTCCACAGAAATAAGGCTAGCAAAGAGATCCACGAAATACAGATGTAACTCTGTGAGTGGAAGTCACAGAACACTAAGCGGTTTCTCAGAAATCTTCTTTCCAGATTTCATCTGAGGATATTTCCTCTTTCACCATAGCCCTCTATGGGCTTCCAAATATCACTTTGCCAATTCCACAAGAACTGTCTTAGCGAAAGTCTTCTTGAGGGGAAAGCTGTAACTCTGTGAGATGATTTCACAGAACACAAAGAAGTTTCTCAGAAAGCTTCTTTCTCTTTGTTATTGGAGGATATTTCCTTTGGCCCTATAATCTTCAAAGGGATCGGAAATATCTGTTCTCAGATTCCAGAGAAATAAGGCCAGCAAAGAGATGCACGAAATACAGATGTAACACTGTGAGTGGAAGTCACAAAACACTAAGCGGTTTCTCAGAAAGCTTCTTTCCAGATTTCATCTGAGGATATTTCCTTTTTCACCATAGCCCTCTATGGGCTTCCAAATATCACTTTTACAATTCCACAGAAACTGTCTTAGCGAAAGTCTTCTTGAGGGGAAAGCTGTAACTCTGGGAATGATTTCATAGAACACAAAGAAGTTTCTCAGAAAGCTTCTTTCTCTTTGTTATCGGAGGATATTTCCTTTGGCCCTATAGTCTTCAAAGGGATCCGAAATATCTGTTTTCAGATTCCACAGAAATAAGGCTAGCAAAGAGATCCACGAAATACAGAAGTAACTCTGTGAGATGAATTAACAGAACACTAAGCAGTTTCTCAGAAAGCTTCTTTCCAGAATTCATCTGAGGATATTTCCTTTTTCACCATAGCCCTCTATGGGCTTCCAAATTTCACTTTGCCAATTCCACAAAAACTGTCTTAGCGAAAGGCTTCTTGAAGGGAAAACTGTAAGTCTGTGAGATGATTTCACAGAACACAAAGAACTTTCTCAGAAAGCTTCTTTCTCTTTGTTATCGCAGGATATTTCCTTTGGCCCTATAGTCTTCAAAGGGATCCGAAATATCTGTTCTCAGATTCCACAGAAAGAAGGCTAGCAAAGAGTTCCACGAAATACAGATGTAACTCTGTGATTGGAAGTCAGAGAACATTAAGCAGTTTCTCAGAAAGCTTCTTTCTCTTTTTTATCTGAGAATATTTCCTTTGGCCCTATAGTCTTCAAAGGGATCTGAAATATCTGTTCTCAGATTCCCCAGAAATAAGGCTAGCAAAGAGATCCACGAAATACAGATGTAACTCTGTGAGATGAATTAACAGAACACTAAGCAGTGTCTCAGAAAGCTTCTTTCCAGATTTCATCTGAGGATATTTCCTTTTTCACCATAGCCCTCTATGGGCTTCCAAATATCACTTTGCCAATTCCACAAAAACTGTCTTAGCGAAAGGCTTCTTGAAGGGAAAACTGTAACTCTGTGAGATGATTTCCCAGAACACACAGAAGTTTCTCAGAAAGCTTCTTTCCATTTGTTATCGTATGATATTTCCTTTGGCCCTATAGTCTTCAAAGGGATCCGAAATATCTGTTCTCAGATTCCACAGAAAGAAGGCTAGCAAAGAGATCCACGAAATACAGATGTAACTCTGTGATTGGAAGTCACAGATCACAGAGCAGTTTCTCAGAAAGCTTCTTTCCAGATTTCATCTGAGGATATTTCCTTTTTCACCATAGCCCTCTAAGGGCTTCGAAATATCACTTTGCCAATTCCACAAGAACTGTCTTAGCGAAAGGCTTCTTGAGGGGAAAGCTGTAACTCTGTGAGATGATTTCACAGAACACAAAGAAGTTTCTCAGAAACCTTCTTTCACTTTGTTATCGCAGGATATTTCCTTTGGCCCTATAGTCTTCAAAGGGATCCGAAATATCTGTTGTCAGATTCCACAGAAATAAGGCTAGCAAAGAGATCCACGAAATACAGATGAAACTCTGTGAGATGAATTAACAGAACACTAAGCAGATTCTCAGAAAGCTTCTTTTCAGATTTCATCTGAGGATATTTCCTTTTTCACCATAGCCCTCTATGGGCTTCCAAATATCACTTTGCCAATTCCACAAGAACTGTCTTAGCGAAAGGCTTCTTGAGGGGAAAGCTGTAACTCTGTGAGATGATTTCACAGAACACAAAGAAGTTTCTCAGAAAAGTTCTTTCTCTTTGTTATTGGAGGATATTTCCTTTGGCCCTGTAGTCTTCAAAGGGTACCGAAATATCTCTTCTCAGATTCCACAGAAGTAAGGCTAGCAAAGAGATCCACGAAATACAGATATCACTCTGTGAGATGAACTAACAGAACACTAAGCAGTTTCTCAGAGAGCTTCTTTCCAGATTTCATCTGAGGATATTTCCTTTTTCACCATAGCCCTCTATGGGCTTCGAAATATCACTTTGCCAATTCCACAAGAACTGTCTTATTGAAAGGCTTCTTGAGGGGAAAGCTGTAACTCTATGAGATGATTTCACAGAACACAAAGAAGTTTCTCAGAAAACTTCTTTCCATTTGTTATCGTAGGATATTTCCTTTGGCCCTATAGTCTTCAAAGGGATCCGAAATATCTGTTCTCAGATTCCACAGAAATAAGGCTAGCAAAGAGATCCACGGAATACAGATGTAACTCCGTGAGATGAACTAACAGAACACTAAGAAGTTTCTCAGAAAGCTTCTTTCCAGATTTCATCTGAGGATATTTTCTTTTTCACCATAGCCCTCTAAGGGCTTCGTAATATCACTTTGCCAATTACACAAGAACTGTCTTAGCGAAAGGCTTCTTGAGGGGAAAGCTGTAACTCTGTGAGATGATTTCACAGAACACAAAGAAGTTTCTCAGAATCCTTCTTTCTATTTGTTATTGGAGGATATTTGCTTTGGCCCTACAGTCTTCAAAGGGATCCGAAATATCTCGTCACAGATTCCACAGAAGTAAGGCTAGCAAAGAGATCCACGAAATACAGATGTCACTCTGTGAGATGAACTAACAGAACACTAAGCAGTTTCTCAGAAAGCTTCTTTCCAGATTTCATCTGAGGATATTTCCTTTTTCAAAATAGCCCTCTATGGGCTTCCAAACATTACTTTGCCAATTCCACAAGAACTGTCTTGGCGAAAGGCTTCTTGTGGGGAAAGCTGTAACTCTGTGAGATGATTTCACAGAACACAAATAAGTTTCTCAGAAAGCTTCTTTCTCTTTGTTATTGGAGGATATTTCCTATGGCCCTATAGTCTTCAAAAGGATCAGAAAATCTGTTCTCAGATTCCACAGAATTAAGGCTAGCAAAGAGATCCACGAAATACAGATGTAACTCTGTGAGTGGAAGTCACAGAACACTAAGCGGTTTCTCAGAAATCTTCTTTCCAGATTTCATCTGAGGATATTTCCTTTTTCACCATAGCCCTCTATGGGCTTCCAAATATCACTTTGCCAATTCCACAAGAACTGTCTTAGCGAAAGGCTTCTTTAGGGGAAAGCTGTAACTCTGTGAGATGATTTCACAGAACACAAAGAAGTTTCTCAGAAAGCTTCTTTCTCTTTGTTATTGGAGGATATTTCCTTTGGCCCTATAGTCTTCAAAGGGATCCGAAATATCTGTTCTCAGATTCCAGAGAAATAAGGCCAGCAAAGAGATCCACGAAATACAGATGTAACACGGCGAGTGAAATTCACAGAACACTAAGCGGATTCTCAGAAAGCTTCTTTCCAGATTTCATCTGAGGATATTTCCTTTTTCACCATAGCCCTCTATGGGCTTCCAAATATCACTTTGCCAATTCCACAGAAACTGTCTTAGCGAAAGTCTTCCTGAGGGGAAAGCTGTAACTCTGGGAGATGATTTCACAGAACACAAAGAAGTTACTCAGAAAGCTTCTTTCTCTTTGTTATCGGTGGATATTTCCTTTGGCCCTAGAGTCTTCAAAGGGATCCGAAATATCTGTTTTCAGATTCCACAGAAATAAGGCTAGCAAAGAGATCCACGAAATACAGATGTAACTCTGTGAGATGAATTAACAGAACACTAAGCAGTCTCTCAAAAAGCTTCTTTCCAGAATTCTGCTGATGATATTTCCTTTTTCAACATAGCCCTCTAAGGGCTTCCAAATATAACTTTGCCAATTCCACAAGAACTGTCTTAGCGAAAGGCTTCTTGAGGGGAAAGCTGTAACTCTGTGAGATGATTTCACAGAACACAAAGAAGATTCTCAGAAAGCTTCATTCTCTTTGTTATCGGAGGATATTTCCTTTGGCCCTATAGTCTTCAAAGGGATCCAAAATATCTGTTCTCAGATTCCACAGAAATAAGGCTAGCAAAGAGATCCACGAAATACAAATGTAACTCTGTCACTAGAAGACACAGAACACTAAGCGGTTTCTCAGAAAGCTTCTTTCCAGATTTCTTCTGAGGATATTTCCTTTTTCACCATAGCCCTCTATGGGCTTCCAAATGTCCCTTTGCCAATTCCACAAGAACTGTCTTAGAGAAAGGCTTCTGGAGAGCAAAGCTGTAACTCTGTGAGATGATTTCACAGAACACAAAGAAGTCTCTCAGAAAGCTTCTTTCTCTTTGTTATGGGAGGATAATTCCTTCGGCCCTATAGTCTTCAAAGGGATCCGAAATATCTGTTCTCAGATTCCACAGAAATAAGGCTAGCAAAGAGATCCACGAAATACAGATGTAACTCTGTGAGTGGAAGTCACAGAACACTAAGCGGTTTCTCAGAAATCTTCTTTCCAGATTTCATCTGAGGATATTTCCTTTTTCACCATAGCCCTCTATGGGCTTCCAAATATCACTTTGCCAATTCCACAAGAACTGTCTTAGCGAAAGTCTTCTTGAGGGGAAAGCTGTAACTCTGTGAGATGATTTCACAGAACACAAAGAAGTTTCTCAGAAAGCTTCTTTCTCTTTGTTATTGGAGGATATTTCCTTTGGCCCTATAATCTTCAAAGGGATCGGAAATATCTGTTCTCAGATTCCAGAGAAATAAGGCCAGCAAAGAGATGCACGAAATACAGATGTAACACTGTGAGTGGAAGTCACAAAACACTAAGCGGTTTCTCAGAAAGCTTCTTTCCAGATTTCATCTGAGGATATTTCCTTTTTCACCATAGCCCTCTATGGGCTTCCAAATATCACTTTTACAATTCCACAGAAACTGTCTTAGCGAAAGTCTTCTTGAGGGGAAAGCTGTAACTCTGGGAATGATTTCACAGAACACAAAGAAGTTTCTCAGAAAGCTTCTTTCTCTTTGTTATCGGAGGATATTTCCTTTGGCCCTATAGTCTTCAAAGGGATCCGAAATATCTGTTTTCAGATTCCACAGAAATAAGGCTAGCAAAGAGATCCACGAAATACAGAAGTAACTCTGTGAGATGAATTAACAGAACACTAAGCAGTTTCTCAGAAAGCTTCTTTCCAGAATTCATCTGAGGATATTTCCTTTTTCACCATAGCCCTCTATGGGATTCCAAATATCACTTTGCCAATTCCACAAAAACTGTCTTAGCGAAAGGCTTCTTGAAGGGAAAACTGTAACTCTGTGAGATGATTTCACAGAACACAAAGAACTTTCTCAGAAAGCTTCTTTCTCTTTGTTATCTCAGGATATTTCCTTTGGCCCTATAGTCTTCAAAGGGATCCGAAATATCTGTTCTCAGATTCCACAGAAAGAAGGCTAGCAAAGAGTTCCACGAAATACAGATGTAACTCTGTGATTGGAAGTCAGGGAACATTAAGCAGTTTCTCAGAAAGCTTCTTTCTCTTTTTTATCTGAGAATATTTCCTTTGGCCCTATAGTCTTCAAAGGGATCTGAAATATCTGTTCTCAGATTCCCCAGAAATAAGGCTAGCAAAGAGATCCACGAAATACAGATGTAACTCTGTGAGATGAATTAACAGAACACTAAGCAGTGTCTCAGAAAGCTTCTTTCCAGATTTCATCTGAGGATATTTCCTTTTTCACCATAGCCCTCTATGGGCTTCCAAATATCACTTTGCCAATTCCACAAAAACTGTCTTAGCGAAAGGCTTCTTGAAGGGAAAACTGTAACTCTGTGAGATGATTTCCCAGAACACACAGAAGTTTCTCAGAAAGCTTCTTTCCATTTGTTATCGTATGATATTTCCTTTGGCCCTATAGTCTTCAAAGGGATCCGAAATATCTGTTCTCAGATTCCACAGAAAGAAGGCTAGCAAAGAGATCCACGAAATACAGATGTAACTCTGTGATTGGAAGTCACAGATCACAGAGCAGTTTCTCAGAAAGCTTCTTTCCAGATTTCATCTGAGGATATTTCCTTTTTCACCATAGCCCTCTAAGGGCTTCGAAATATCACTTTGCCAATTCCACAAGAACTGTCTTAGCGAAAGGCTTCTTGAGGGGAAAGCTGTAACTCTGTGAGATGATTTCACAGAACACAAAGAAGTTTCTCAGAAACCTTCTTTCACTTTGTTATCGCAGGATATTTCCTTTGGCCCTATAGTCTTCAAAGGGATCCGAAATATCTGTTGTCAGATTCCACAGAAATAAGGCTAGCAAAGAGATCCACGAAATACAGATGAAACTCTGTGAGATGAATTAACAGAACACTAAGCAGATTCTCAGAAAGCTTCTTTTCAGATTTCATCTGAGGATATTTCCTTTTTCACCATAGCCCTCTATGGGCTTCCAAATATCACTTTGCCAATTCCACAAGAACTGTCTTAGCGAAAGGCTTCTTGAGGGGAAAGCTGTAACTCTGTGAGATGATTTCACAGAACACAAAGAAGTTTCTCAGAAAAGTTCTTTCTCTTTGTTATTGGAGGATATTTCCTTTGGCCCTGTAGTCTTCAAAGGGTACCGAAATATCTCTTCTCAGATTCCACAGAAGTAAGGCTAGCAAAGAGATCCACGAAATACAGATATCACTCTGTGAGATGAACTAACAGAAGACTAAGCAGTTTCTCAGAGAGCTTCTTTCCAGATTTCATCTGAGGATATTTCCTTTTTCACCATAGCCCTCTATGGGCTTCGAAATATCACTTTGCAAATTCCACAAGAACTGTCTTATTGAAAGGCTTCTTGAGGGGAAAGCTGTAACTCTATGAGATGATTTCACAGAACACAAAGAAGTTTCTCAGAAAACTTCTTTCCATTTGTTATCGTAGGATATTTCCTTTGGCCCTATAGTCTTCAAAGGGATCCGAAATATCTGTTCTCAGATTCCACAGAAAGAAGGCTAGCAAAGAGATCCACGGAATACAGATGTAACTCCGTGAGATGAACTAACAGAACACTAAGAAGTTTCTCAGAAAGCTTCTTTCCAGATTTCATCTGAGGATATTTTCTTTTTCACCATAGCCCTCTAAGGGCTTCGTAATATCACTTTGCCAATTACACAAGAACTGTCTTAGCGAAAGGCTTCTTGAGGGGAAAGCTGTAACTCTGTGAGATGATTTCACAGAACACAAAGAAGTTTCTCAGAATCCTTCTTTCTATTTGTTATTGAAGGATATTTGCTTTGGCCCTATAGTCTTCAAAGGGATCCGAAATATCTCGTCACAGATTCCACAGAAGTAAGGCTAGCAAAGAGATCCACGAAATACAGATGTCACTCTGTGAGATGAACTAACAGAACACTAAGCAGTTTCTCAGAAAGCTTCTTTCCAGATTTCATCTGAGGATATTTCCTTTTTCACCACAGCCCTCTATGGGCTTCCAAATATCACTTTGCCAATTCCACAAGAACTGTCTTAGCGAAAGTCTTCTTGAGGGGAAAGTTGTAACTCTGTGAGATGATTTCACAGAACACAAACAAGTTTCTCAGAAAACTTCTTTCCATTTGTTATCGGAGGATATTTCCTTTGGCCCTATAGTCTTCAAAGGGATCCGAAATATCTGTTCTCAGATTCCACAGAAATAAGGCTAGCAAAGAGATCCACGAAATACAGATGTAACTCTGTGCGATGAACTAACAGAACACTAAGCAGTTTCTCAGATATCTTCTTTTCAGATTTCATCTGAGGATATTTCCTTTTTCACCATAGCCCTCTATGGTCTTCCAAACATTACTTTGCCAATTCCACAAGAACTGTCTTGGCGAAAGGCTTCTTGTGGGGAAAGCTGTAACTCTGTGAGATGATTTCACAGAACACAAATAAGTTTCTCAGAAAGCTTCTTTCTCTTTGTTATTGGAGGATATTTCCTATGGCCCTATAGTCTTCAAAAGGATCAGAAATATCTGTTCTCAGATTCCACAGAATTAAGGCTAGCAAAGAGATCCACGAAATACAGATGTAACTCTGTGAGTGGAAGTCACAGAACACTAAGCGGTTTCTCAGAAATCTTCTTTCCAGATTTCATCTGAGGATATTTCCTTTTTCACCATAGCCCTCTATGGGCTTCCAAATATCACTTTGCCAATTCCACAAGAACTGTCTTAGCGAAAGGCTTCTTTAGGGGAAAGCTGTAACTCTGTGAGATGATTTCACAGAACACAAAGAAGTTTCTCAGAAAGCTTCTTTCTCTTTGTTATTGGAGGATATTTCCTTTGGCCCTATAGTCTTCAAAGGGATCCGAAATATCTGTTCTCAGATTCCAGAGAAATAAGGCCAGCAAAGAGATCCACGAAATACAGATGTAACACGGCGAGTGAAATTCACAGAACACTAAGCGGATTCTCAGAAAGCTTCTTTCCAGATTTCATCTGAGGATATTTCCTTTTTCACCATAGCCCTCTATGGGCTTCCAAATATCACTTTGCCAATTCCACAGAAACTGTCTTAGCGAAAGTCTTCCTGAGGGGAAAGCTGTAACTCTGGGAGATGATTTCACAGAACACAAAGAAGTTTCTCAGAAAGATTCTTTCTCTTTGTTATCGGTGGATATTTCCTTTGGCCCTAGAGTCTTCAAAGGGATCCGAAATATCTGTTTTCAGATTCCACAGAAATAAGGCTAGCAAAGAGATCCACGAAATACAGATGTAACTCTGTGAGATGAATTAACAGAACACTAAGCAGTCTCTCAAAAAGCTTCTTTCCAGAATTCTGCTGATGATATTTCCTTTTTCAACATAGCCCTCTAAGGGCTTCCAAATATAACTTTGCCAATTCCACAAGAACTGTCTTAGCGAAAGGCTTCTTGAGGGGAAAGATATAACTATGTGAGATGATTTCACAGAACACAAAGAAGATTCTCAGAAAGCTTCATTCTCTTTGTTATCGGAGGATATTTCCTTTGGCCCTATAGTCTTTAAAGGGATCCGAAATATCTGTTCTCAGATTCCACAGAAATAAGGCTAGCAAAGAGATCCACGAAATACAAATGTAACTCTGTCACTAGAAGACACAGAACACTAAGCGGTTTCTCAGAAAGCTTCTTTCCAGATTTCATCTGAGGATATTTCCTTTTTCACCATAGCCCTCTATGGGCTTCCAAATGTCACTTTGCCAATTCCACAAGAACTGTCTTAGCGAAAGTCTTCTTGAGGGGAAAGCTGTAACTCTGTGAGATGATTTCACAGAACACAAAGAAGTTTCTCAGAAAGATTCTTTCTCTTTGTTATTGGAGGATATTTCCTTTGGCCCTATAGTCTTCAAAGGGATCGGAAATATCTGTTCTCAGATTCCAGAGAAATAAGGCCAGCAAAGAGATCCACGAAATACAGATGTAACACTGTGAGTGGAAGTCACAAAACACTAAGCGGTTCCTCAGAAAGCTTCTTTCCAGATTTCATCTGAGGATATTTCCTTTTTCACCATAGCCCTCTATGGGCTTCCAAATATCACTTTTCCAATTCCACAGAAACTGTCTTAGCGTAAGTCTTCTTGAGGGGAAAGCTGTAACTCTGGGAGATGATTTCACAGAACACAAAGAAGTTTCTCAGAAAGTTTCTTTCCTTTTGTTATCGGAGGATATTTCCTTTGGCCCTATAGTCTTCAAAGGGATCCGAAATATCTGTTTTCAGATTCCACAGAAATAAGGCTAGCAAAGAGATCCACGAAATACAGATGTAACTCTGTGAGATGAATTAACAGAACACTAAGCAGTTTCTCAGAAAGCTTCTTTCCAGAATTCAGCTGAGGATATTTCCTTTTTCACCATAGCCCTCTATGGGCTTCCAAATATCTCTTTGCCAATTCCACAAAAACTGTCTTAGCGAAAGGCTTCTTGAAGAGAAAACTGTAACTCCGTGAGATGATTTCACAGAACACAATGAACTTTCTCAGAAAGCTTCTTTCTCTTTGATATTGGAGGATATTTCCTTTGGCCCTATAGTCTTCAAAGGGATCCGAAATATCTGTTCTCAGATTCCACAGAAAGAAGGCTAGCAAAGAGTTCCACGAAATACAGATGTAACTCTGTGACTGGAAGTCAGAGAACACTAAGCAGTTTCTCAGAAAGCTTCTTTCTCTTTTTTTTCTGAGAATATTTCCTCTGGCCCTATAGTCTTCAAAGGGATCTGAAATATCTGTTCTCAGATTCCCCAGAAATAAGGCTAGCAAAGAGATCCACGAAATACAGATGTAACTCTGTGAGATGAATTAACAGAACACTAAGCAGTGTCTCAGAAAGCTTCTTTCCGGATTTCATCTGAGGATATTTCCTTTTTCACCATAGCCCTCTATGGGCTTCCAAATAGAACTTTGCCAATTCCACAAAAACTGTCTTAACGAAAGGCTTCTTGAAGGGAAAACTGTAACTCTGTGAGATGATTTCCCAGAACACAAAGAAGTTTCTCAGAAAGCTTCTTTCCATTTGTTATCGTAGGATATTTCCTTTGGCCCTATAGTCTTCAAAGGGATCCGAAATATCTGTTCTCAGATTCCACAGAAAGAAGGCTAGCAAAGAGATCCACGAAATACAGATGTAACTCTGTGATTGGAAGTCACACATCACAGAGCAGTTTCTCAGAAAGCTTCTTTCCAGATTTCATCTGAGGATATTTCCTTTTTCACCATAGCCCTCTAAGGGCTTCCAAATATCACTTTGCCAATTCCACAAGAACTGTCTTAGCGAAAGGCTTCTTGATTGGAAAGCTGTAACTCTGTGAGATGATTTCACAGAACCAAAAGAAGTTTCTCAGAAACCTTCTTTCACTTTGTTATCGCAGGATATTTCCTTTGGCCCTATAGTCTTCAAAGGGATCCGAAATATCTGTTCTCAGATTCCACAGAAATAAGGTTAGCAAAGAGATCCACGAAATACACAAGTAACTCTGTGAGATGAATTAACAGAACACTAAGCAGTTTCTCAGAAAGCTTCTTTCCAGATTTCATCTGAGGACATTTCCTTTTTCACCATAGCCCTCTAAGGGCTTCCAAATATCACTTTGCCAATTCCACAAGAACTGTCTTAGCGAAAGGCTTCTTGAGGGGAAAGCTGTAACTCTGTGAGACGATTTCACAGAACACAAAGAAGTTTCTCAGAAAGCTTCTTTCTCTTTGTTATTGGAGGATATTTCCTTTGGCCCTATAGTCTTCAAGGGGATCCGAAATATCTGTTCTCAGAATCCACAGAAAGAAGGCTAGCAAAGAGATCCACGAAATACAGATGTAACTCTGTGAGATGAATTAACAGAACACTAAGCAGTTTCTCAGAAAGCTTCTTTCCAGATTTCATGTGAGGATATTTCCTTTTTCACCATAGCCCTCTATGGGCTTCCAAATATCACTTTGCCATTTCCACAAAAACTGTTTTAGCGAAAGGTTTCTTGAGGGGAAAGCTGTATCTCTGTGAGTTGATTTCACAGAACACAAAGAAGTTTCTCAGAAAGCTTCTTTCTCTTTGTTATCGGAGGATATTTCCTTTGGCCCTATCGTCTTCAAAGAGATCCGAAATATCTGTTTTCAGATTCCACAGAAATAAGGCTAGCAAAGAGATCCACGAAATACAGATGTAACTCTGTGAGATGAATTAACGGAACACTAAGCAGTTTCTCAGAAAGCTTCTTTCCAGATTTCATCTGAGGATATTTACTTTTTCACCATACCCCTCTATGGGCTTCCAAATATCACTATGCCAATTCCACAAGAAATGTCTTAGCGAAAGGCTTCTTGAGGGGCAAGCTGTAACTCTGTGAGATGATTTCACAGAACACAAAGAAGTTTCTCAAAAAGCTTCTTTCTCTTTGTTATCGGAGGATATTTCCTTTGGCCCTATTGTCTTCACAGGGATCCGAAATATCTGTTCTCAGATTCCACAGAAATAAGGCTAACAAAGAGATCCACGAAATACCGATGTAACACTGTGAGTGGAAGTCACAGAACACTAAGCTGTTTCTCAAAAGCTTCTTTCCCGATTTCATCTGAGGATAGTTCCTTTTTCACCATAGCCCTCTAAGGGCTTCCATATATCACTGTGCCAATTCCACAAAAACTGTCTTAGCAAAAGGCTTCTTGAGGGGAAAGCTGTAACTCTGTGAGATGATTTCACAGAACACAAAGAAGTTTCTCAGAAAAGTTCTTTCTCTTTGTTATTGGAGGATATTTCCTTTGGCCCTGTAGTCTTCAAAGGGTACCGAAATATCTCTTCTCAGATTCCACAGAAGTAAGGCTAGCAAAGAGATCCACGAAATACAGATATCACTCTGTGAGATGAACTAACAGAACACTAAGCAGTTTCTCAGAAAGCTTCTTTCCAGATTTCATCTGAGGATATTTCCTTTTTCACCATAGCCCTCTATGGGCTTCCAAATATCACTTTGCCAATTCCACAAGAACTCTCTTAGCGAAAGGCTTCTTGAGGGGAAAGCTGTAACTCTGTGAGATGATTTCACAGAACACAAAGAAGTTTCTCAGAAAACTTCTTTCCATTTGTTATCGTAGGATATTTCCTTTGGCCCTATAGTCCTCAAAGGGATCCGAAATATCTGTTCTCAGATTCCACAGAAATAAGGCTAGCAAAGAGATCCACGAAATACAGATGTAACTCTGTGAGATGAACTAACAGAACACTAAGAAGTTTCTCAGAAAGCTTCTTTCCAGATTTCATCTGAGGATATTTTCTTTTTCACCATAGCCCTCTAAGGGCTTCGTAATATCACTTTGCCAATTCCACAAGAACTGTCTTAGCGAAAGGCTTCTTGAGGGGAAAGCTGTAACTCTGTGAGATGATTTCACAGAACACAAAGAAGTTTCTCAGAAAACTTCTTTCCATTTGTTATCGTCGGATATTTCCTTTGGCCCTGTAGTCTTCAAAGGGATCCGAAATATCTGTTCTCCGATTCCACAGAAATAAGGCTAGCAAAGAGATCCACGAAATACAGATGTAACTCTGTGAGATGAATTAACAGAACACTAAGCAGTTTCTCAGAAAGCTTCTTTCCAGATTTCATGTGAGGATATTTCCTTTTTCACCATAGCCCTCTATGGGCTTCCAAATATCACTTTGCCATTTCCACAAAAACTGTTTTAGCGAAAGGTTTCTTGAGGGGAAAGCTGTAACTCTGTGAGTTGATTTCACAGAACACAAAGAAGTTTCTCAGAAAGCTGCTTTCTCTTTGTTATCGGAGGATATTTCCTTTGGCCCTATCGTCTTCAAAGAGATCCGAAATATCTGTTCTCATATTCCACAGAAATAAGGCTAGCAAAGAGATCCACGAAATACCGATGTAACACTGTGAGTGGAAGTCACAGAACACTAAGCTGTTTCTCAAAAGCTTCTTTCCCGATTTCATCTGAGGATATTTCCTTTTTCACCATAGCCCTCTAAGGGCTTACATATATCACTGTGCCAATTCCACAAAAAGTGTCTTAGCAAAAGGCTTCTTGAGGGGAAAGCTGTAACTCTGTGAGTCGATTTCACAGAACACAAAGAAGTTTCTCAGAAAGCTTCTTTCTCTTTGTTATCGGAGGATATTTCCTTTGGAACTATAGTCTTCAAAGGGATCCGAAATATCTGTTTTCAGATTCCACAGAAATAAGGCTAGCAAAGAGATCCACGAAATACCGATGTAACTGTGTGAGATGAATTAACAGAACACTAAGCAGTTTCTCAGAAAGCTTCTTTCCAGATTTTATCTGAGGATATTTCCTTTTTCACCATAGCCCTCCATGGGCTTCAAAATATCACTTTGCCAATTCCACAAGAACTCTCTTAGCGAGAGGCTTCTTGAGGGGAAAGCTGCAACTCTGTGAGATGATTTCACAGAACACAAAGAAGTTTCTCAGAAAAGTTCTTTCTCTTTGTTATTGGAGGATATTTTCTTTGGCCCTGTAGACTTCAAAGGGTACCGAAATATCTCTTCTCAGATTCCACAGAAGTAAGGCTAGCAAAGAGATCCACGAAATACAGATATCACTCTGTGAGATGAACTAACAGAACACTAAGCAGTTTCTCAGAAAGCTTCTTTCCAGATTTCATCTGAGGATATTTCTTTTTTCACCACAGCCCTCTATGGGCTTCCAAATATCACTTTGCCAATTCCACAAGAACTGTCTTAGTGAAAGGCTTCTTGAGGGGAATGTTGTAACTCTGTGAGATGATTTCACAGAACACAAAGAAGTTTCTCAGAAAACTTCTTACCATTTGTTATCGGAGGATATTTCCTTTGGCCCTATAGTCTTCAAAGGGATCCGAAATATCAGTTCTCAGATTCCACAGAAAAAAGGCTAGCAAAGAGATCCACGAAATACAGATGAAACTCTGTGCGATGAACTAACAGAACACTAAGCAGTTTCTCAGAAATCTTCTTTTCAGATTTCATCTGAGGATACTTCCTTTTTCACCATAGCCCTCAATGGGCTTCCAAATATCACTTTGCCAATTCCACAAGAACTGTCTTGGCGAAAGGCTTCTTGTGGGGAAAGCTGTAACTCTGTGAGATGATTTCACAGAACACAAATAAGTTTCTCAGGAAGCTTCTTTCTCTTTGTTATTGTAGGATATTTCCTATGGCCCTATAGTCTTCAAAGGGATCCGAAATATCTGTTCTCAAATTCCACAGAATTAAGGCTAGCAAAGAGATCCACGAAATACAGATGTAACTCTGTGAGTGGAAGTCACAGAACACTAAGCGGTTTCTCAGAAATCTTCTTTCCAGATTTCATCTGAGGATATTTCCTTTTTCACCATAGCCCTCTATGGGCTTCCAAATATCACTTTGCCAATTCCACAAGAACTGTCTTAGCGAAAGGCTTCTTGAGGGGAAAGCTGTAACTCTGTGAGATGATTTCACAGAACACAAAGAAGTTTCTCAGAAAGCTTCTTTCTCTTTGTTATTGGAGGATATTTCCTTTGGACCTATAGTCTTCAAAGGGATCCGAAATATCTGTTCTCAGATTCCAGAGAAATAAGGCCAGCAAAGAGATCCACGAAATACAGATGTAACACTGCAAGTGGAATTCACAGAACACTAAGCGGATTCTCAGAAAGCTTCTTTCCAGATTTCATCTGAGGATATTTCCTTTTTCACCATAGCCCTCTATGGGCTTCCAAATATCACTTTGCCAATTCCACAGAAACTGTCTTAGCGAAAGTCTTCTTGAGGGGAAAGCTGTAACTCTGGTAGATGATTTCACAGAACACAAAGAAGTTTCTCAGAAAGCTTCTTTCTCTTTGTTATCGGAGGATATTTCCTTTGGCCCTAGAGTCTTCAAAGGGATCCGAAATATCTGTTTTCAGATTCCACAGAAATAAGGCTAGCAAAGAGATCCACGAAATACAGATGTAACTCTGTGAGATGAATTAACAGAACACTAAGCAGTTTCTCAAAAAGCTTCTTTCCAGAATTCTGCTGAGGATATTTCCTTTTTCAACATAGCCCTCTATGGGCTTCCAAATATAAGTTTGCCAATTCCACAAGAACTGTCTTAGCGAAAGGCTTCTTGAGGGGAAAGCTGTAACTCTGTGAGATGATTTCACAGAACACAAAGAAGATTCTCAGAAAGCTTCATTCTCTTTGTTATCGGAGGATATTTCCTTTGGCCCTATAGTCTTCAAAGGGATCCGAAATATCTGTTCTCAGATTCCACAGAAATAAGGCTAGCAAAGAGATCCACGAAATACAGATGTAACTCTGTGAGTGGAAGTCACAGAACACTAAGCGGTTTCTCAGAAATCTTCTTTCCTGATTTCATCTGAGGATATTTCCTCTTTCACCATAGCCCTCTATGGGCTTCCAAATATCACTTTGCCAATACCACAAGAACTGTCTTAGCGAAAGTCTTCTTGAGGGGAAAGCTGTAACTCTGTGAGATGATTTCACAGAACACAAAGAAGTTTCTCAGAAAGCTTCTTTCTCTTTGTTATTGGAGGATATTTCCTTTGGCCCTATAATCTTCAAAGGGATCGGAAATATCTGTTCTCAGATTCCAGAGAAATAAGGCCAGCAAAGAGATCCACGAAATACAGATGTAACACTGTGAATGGAAGTCACAAAACACTAAGCGGTTTCTCAGAAAGCTTCTTTCCAGATTTCATCTGAGGATATTTCCTTTTTCACCGTAGCCCTCTATGGGCTTCCAAATATCACTTTTACAATTCCACAGAAACTGTCTTAGCGAAAGTCTTCTTGAGGGGAAAGCTGTAACTCTGTGAATGATTTCACAGATCACAAAGAAGTTTCTCAGAAAGCTTCTTTCTCTTTGTTATCGGAGGATATTTCCTTTGGCCCTATAGTCTTCAAAGGGATCCGAAATATCTGTTTTCAGATTCCACAGAAATAAGGCTAGCAAAGAGATCCACGAAATACAGATGTAACTCTGTGAGATGAATTAACAGAACACTAAGCAGTTTCTCAGAAAGCTTCTTTCCAGAATTCAGCTGAGGATATTTCCTTTTTCACCATAGCCCTCTATGGGCTTCCAAATATCACTTTGCCAATTCCACAAAAACTGTCTTAGAGAAAGGCTTCTTGAAGGGAAAACTGTAACTCTGTGAGATGATTTCACAGAACACAAAGAACTTTCTCAGAAAGCTTCTTTCTCTTTGTTATTGGAGGATATTTCCTTTGGCCCTATTGTCTTCAAAGGGATCCGAAATATCTGTTCTCAGATTCCACAGAAAGAAGGCTAGCAAAGAGTTCCACGAAATACAGATGTAACTCTGTGGTTGGAAGTCAGAGAACATTAAGCAGTTTCTCAGAAAGCTTCTTTCACTTTTTTATCTGAGAATATTTCCTTTGGCCCTATAGTCTTCAAAGGGATCTGAAATATCTGTTCTCAGATTCCCCAGAAATAAGGCTAGCAAAGAGATCCACGAAATACAGATGTAACTCTGTGAGATGAATTAACAGAACACTAAGCAGTGTCTCAGAAAGCTTCTTTCCAGATTTCATCTTAGGATATTTCCTTTTTCACCATAGCCCTCTATGGGCTTCCAAATATCACTTTGCCAATTCCACAAAAACTGTCTTAGCGAAAGGCTTCTTGAAGGGAAAACTGTAACTCTGTGAGATGATTTCCCAGAACACGAAGAAGTATCTCAGAAAGCTTCTTTCCATTTGTTATCGTAGGATATTTCCTTTGGCCCTATAGTCTTCAAAGGGATCCGAAATATCTGTTCTCAGATTCCACAGAAAGAAGGCTAGCAAAGAGATCCACGAAATACAGATGTAACTCTGTGATTGGAAGTCACACATCACAGAGCAGTTTCTCAGAAAGCTTCTTTCCAGATTTCATCTGAGGATATTTCCTTTTTCACCATAGCCCTCTAAGGGCTTCCAAATATCACTTTGCCAATTCCACAAGAACTGTCTTAACGAAAGGCTTCTTGAGGGGAAAGCTGTAACTCTGTGAGATGATTTCACAGAACACAAAGAAGTTTCTCAGAAACCTTCTTTCACTTTGTTATCGCAGGATATTTCCTTTGGCCCTATAGTCTTCAAAGGGATCCGAAATATCTGTTCTCAGATTCCACAGAAATAAGGTTAGCAAAGAGATCCACGAAATACACAAAAACTCTGTGAGATGAATTAACAGAACACTAAGCAGTTTCTCAGAAAGCTTCTTTCCAGATTTCATCTGAGGACATTTCCTTTTTCACCATAGCCCTCTATGGGCTTCCAAATATCACTTTGCCAATTCCACAAGAACTGTCTTAGCGAAAGGCTTCTTGAGGGGAAAGCTGTAACTCTGTGAGACGATTTCACAGAACACAAAGTAATTTCTCAGAAAGCTTATTCCTCCTTGTTATCGGAGGATATTTCCTTTGGACCTATAGTCTTCAAAGGGATCCGAAATATCTGTTCTCAGATTCCACAGAAATAAGGCTAGCAAAGAGATCCACGAAATACAGATGTAACACTGTGAGATTAATTAACAGAACACTAAGCAGTTTCTCAGAAAGCTTCTTTCCAGATTTCATATGAGGATATTTCCTTTTTCAGCATAGCCCTCTATGGACTTCCAAATATCACTTTGCCAATTCCACAAGAACTGTCTTAGCGAATGGCTTCCTGAGGGGAAAGTTGTAACTCTGTGAGATGATTCCACAGAACACAAAGAAGTTTCTCAGAAAGCTTCTTTCTCTTTATTATCGGAGGATATTTCCTTCAGCCCTATATTCTTCAAAGGGATCCGAAATACCTGTTCTCAGATTCCACAGAAAGAAGGCTAGCAAAGAGTTCCACGAAATACAGATGTAACTCTGTGATTGGAAGTCAGAGAACACTAAGCAGTTTCTCAGAAAGCTTCTTTCTCTTTTTTATCTGAGAATATTTCCTTTGGCCCTATAGTCTTCAAAAGGATCTGAAATATCTGTTCTCAGATTCCCCAGAAATAAGGCTAGCAAAGAGATCCACGAAATACAGATGTAACTCTGTGAGATGAATTAACAGAACACTAATCAGTGTCTCAGAAAGCTTCTTTCCAGATTTCATCTGAGGATATTTCCTTTTTCACCAAAGCCCTCTATGGGCTTCCAAATATCACTTTGCCAATTGCACAAGAACTGTCTTAGTGAAAGGCTTCTTGAGGGGAAAGCTGTAACTCTGTGAGATGATTTCACAGAACACAAAGAAGTTTCTCAGAAAGCTTCTTTCTCTTTGTTATCGGAGGATATTTCCTTTGGCCCTATAGTCTTCAAAGGGATCCGAAATATCTGTTCTCAGATTCCACAGAAATAAGGCTAGCAAAGAGATCCACGAAATACAGATGAAACTCTGTGAGTGGAAGTCAGAGAACACTAAGCGGTTTCTCAGAAAGCTTCTTTCCAGATTTCATCTGAGGATATTTCCTTTTTCACCATAGCCCTCTAAGGGCTTCCAAATATCACTTTGCCAATTCCACAAGAACTGTCTTAGCGAAAGGCTTCTTGACGGGAAAGCTGTAACTCTGTGAGATGATTTCCCAGAACACAAAGAAGTTTCTCAGAAAGATTCTTTCCATTTGTTATCTTAGGATATTTCCTTTGGCCCTATAGTCTTCAAAGGGATCCGAAATATCTGTTCTCAGATTCCACAGAAAGAAGGCTAGCAAAGAGATCCACGAAATACAGATGTAACTCTGTGAGATGAATTAACAGAACACTAAGCAGTTTCTCAGAAAGCTTCTTTCCAGAATTCAGGTGAGGATATTTCCTTTCTCAACATAGCCCTCTATGGGCTTCCAAATATCACTTTGCCAATTCCACAAGAACTGTCTTAGCGAAAGGCTTCTTGAGGGGAAAGCTGTAACTCTGTGAGATGATTTCACAGAACACAAAGAAGTTTCTCAGAAAGCTTCTTTCCCTTTGTTATTGGAGGATATTTCCTCTGGCCCTATAGTCTTCAAAGGGATCCGAAATATCTGTTCTCAGATTCCCCAGAAATAAGGCTAGCAAAGAGATCCACGAAATACAGATGTAACTCTGTGAGATTTATTAACAGAACACTAAGCAGTTTCTCAGAAAGCTTCTTTCCAGATTTCATCTGAGGATATTTCCTTTTTCACCATAGCCCTCTATGGGCTTCCAATTATTACTTTGCCAATTCCACAAAAACTGTCTTAGCGAAAGGCTTCTTGAAGGGAAAACTGTAACTCTGTGAGATGATTTCCCAGAACACAAAGAAGTTTCTCAGAAAGCTTCTTTCCATTTGTTATCGTAGGATATTTCCTTTGGCCCTATAGTCTTCAAAGGGATCCGAATTATCTGTTCTCAGATTCCTCAGAAAGAAGGCTAGCAAAGAGATCCACGAAATACAGATGTAACTCTGTGATTGGAAGTCACACATCACAGAGCAGTTTCTCAGAAAGCTTCTTTCCAGATTTCATCTGAGGATATTTCCTTTTTCACCATAGCCCTCTAAGGGCTTCCAAATATCACTTTGCCAATTCCACAAGAACTGTCTTAGCGAAAGGCTTCTTGAGGGGAAAGCTGTAACTCTGTGAGATGATTTCACAGAACACAAAGAAGTTTCTCAGAAACCTTCTTTCACTTTGTTATCGCAGGATATTTCCTTTGGCCCTATAGTCTTCAAAGGGATCCGAAATATCTGTACTCAGATTCCACAGAAATAAGGCTAGCAAAGAGATCCACGAAATACAGATGTAACTCTGTGAGATGAATTAACAGAACACTAAGCAGTTTCTCAGAAAGCTTCTTTCCAGAATTCAGCTGAGGATATTTCCTTTTTCACAATAGCCCTCTATGGGCTTCCAAATATCACTTTGCCAATTCCACAAAAACTCTCTTAGCGAAAGGCTTCTTGAAGGGAACACTGTAACTCCGTGAGATGATTTCACAGAACACAATGAACTTTCTCAGAAAGCTTCTTTCTCTTTGTTATAGCAGGATATTTCCTTTGGCCCTATAGTCTTAAAAGGGATCCGAAATATCTGTTCTCAGATTCCACAGAAAGAAGGCTAGCAAAGAGTTCCACGAAATACAGATGTAACTCTGTGATTGGAAGTCAGAGAACACTAAGCAGTTTCTCAGAAAGCTTCTTTCTCTTTTTTATCTGAGAATATTTCCTCTGGCCCTATAGTCTTCAAAGGGATCTGAAATATCTGTTCTCAGATTCCCCAGAAATAAGGCTAGCAAAGAGATCCACGAAATACAGATGTAACTCTGTGAGATGAATTAACAGAACACTAAGCAGTGTCTCAGAAAGCTTCTTTCCAGATTTCATCTGAGGATATTTCCTTTTTCACCATAGCCCTCTATGGGCTTCCAAATATCACTTTGCCAATTCCACAAAAACTGTCTTATCGAAAGGCTTCTTGAAGGGAAAACTGTAACTCTGTGAGATGATTTCCCAGAACACAAAGAAGTTTCTCAGAAAGCTTCTTTCCATTTGTTATCGTAGGATATTTCCTTTGGCCCTATAGTCTTCAAAGGGATCCGAAATATCTGTTCTCAGATTCCACAGAAAGAAGGCTAGCAAAGAGATCCACGAAATACAGATGTAACTCTGTGATTGGAAGTCACACATCACAGAGCAGTTTCTCAGAAAGCTTCTTTCCAGATTTCATCTGAGGATATTTCCTTTTTCACCATAGCCCTCTAAGGGCTTCCAAATATCACTTTGCCAATTCCACAAGAACTGTCTTAGCGAAAGGCTTCTTGAGGGGAAAGCTGTAACTCTGTGAGATGATTTCACAGAACACAAAGAAGTTTCTCAGAAACTTTCTTTCACTTTGTTATCGCAGGATATTTCCTTTGGCCCTATAGTCTTCAAAGGGATCCGAAATATCTGTTCTCAGGTTCCACAGAAATAAGGTTAGCAAAGAGATCCACGAAATACACAAAAACTCTGTGAGATGAATTAACAGAACACTAAGCAGTTTCTCAGAAAGCTTCTTTCCAGATTTCATCTGAGGACATTTCCTTTTTCACCATAGCCCTCTATGGGCTTCCAAATATCACTTTGCCAATTCCACAAGAACTGTCTTAGCGAAAGGCTTCTTGAGGGGAAAGCTGTAACTCTGTGAGACGATTTCACAGAACACAAAGTAATTTCTCAGAAAGCTTATTTCTCTTTGTTATCGGAGGATATTTCCTTTGGACCTATAGTCTTCAAAGGGATCCGAAATATCTGTTCTCAGATTCCACAGAAATAAGGCTAGCAAAGAGATCCACGAAATACAGATGTAACACTGTGAGATTAATTAACAGAACACTAAGCAGTTTCTCAGAAAGCTTCTTTCCAGATTTCATATGAGGATATTTCCTTTTTCATCATAGCCCTCTATGGACTTCCAAATATCACTTTGCCAATTCCACAAGAACTGTCTTAGCGAAAGGCTTCCTGAGGGGAAAGTTGTAACTCTGTGAGATGATTCCACAGAACACAAAGAAGTTTCTCAGAAAGCTTCTTTCTCTTTGTTATTGGAGGATATTTCCTTCAGCCCTATATTCTTCAAAGGGATCCGAAATACCTGTTCTCAGATTCCACAGAAAGAAGGCTAGCAAAGAATTCCACGAAATACAGATGTAACTCTGTGATTGGAAGTCAGAGAACACTAAGCAGTTTCTCAGAAAGCTTCTTTCTCATTTTTATCTGAGAATATTTCCTTTGGCCCTATAGTCTTCAAGAGGATCTGAAATATCTGTTCTCAGATTCCCCAGAAATAAGGCTAGCAAAGAGATCCACGAAATACAGATGTAACTCTGTGAGATGAATTAACAGAACACTAAGCAGTGTCTCAGAAAGCTTCTTTCCAGATTTCATCTGAGGATATTTCCTTTTTCACCAAAGCCCTCTATGGGCTTCCAAATATCACTTTGCCAATTCCACAAGAACTGTCTTAGCGAAAGGCTTCTTGAGGGGAAAGCTGTAACTCTGTGAGATGATTTCACAGAACACAAAGAAGTTTCTCAGAAAGCTTCTTTCTCTTTGTTATCGGAGGATATTTCCTTTGGCCCTATAGTCTTCAAAGGGATCCGAAATATCTGTTCTCAGATTCCACAGAAATAAGGCTAGCAAAGAGATCCACGAAATACAGATGAAACTCTGTGAGTGGAAGTCAGAAAACACTAAGCGGTTTCTCAGAAAGCTTCTTTGCAGATTTCATCTGAGGATATTTCCTTTTTCACCATAGCCCTCTAAGGGCTTCCAAATATCACTTTGCCAATTCCACAAGAACTGTCTTAGCGAAAGGCTTCTTGAGGGGAAAGCTGTAACTCTGTGAGATGATTTCACAGAACACAAGGAAGTTTCTCAGAAACCTTCTTTCACTTTGTTATTGGAGGATATTTCCTCTGGCCCTATAGTCTTCAAAGGGATCCGAAATATCTGTTCTCAGATTCCCCAGAAATAAGGCTAGCAAAGAGATCCACGAAATACAGATGTAACTCTGTGAGATGAATTAACAGAACACTAAGCAGTTTCTCAGAAAGCTTCTTTCCAGATTTCATCTGAGGATATTTCCTTTTTCACCATAGCCCTCTATGGGCTTCCAATTATCACTTTGCCAATTCCACAAAAACTGTCTTAGCGAAAGGCTTCTTGAAGGGAAAACTGTAACTCTGTGAGATGATTTCCCAGAACACAAAGAAGTTTCTCAGAAAGCTTCTTTCCATTTGTTATCGTAGGATATTTCCTTTGGCCCTATAGTCTTCAAAGGGATCCGAATTATCTGTTCTCAGATTCCTCAGAAAGAAGGCTAGCAAGGAGATCCACGAAATACAGATGTAACTCTGTGATTGGAAGTCACACATCACAGAGCAGTTTCTCAGAAAGCTTCTTTCCAGATTTCATCTGAGGATATTTCCTTTTTCACCATAGCCCTCTAAGGGCTTCCAAATATCACTTTGCCAATTCCACAAGAACTGTCTTAGCGAAAGGCTTCTTGAGGGGAAAGCTGTAACTCTGTGAGATGATTTCACAGAACACAAAGAAGTTTCTCAGAAACCTTCTTTCACTTTGTTATCGCAGGATATTTCCTTTGGCCCTATAGTCTTCAAAGGGATCCGAAATATCTGTTCTCAGATTCCACAGAAATAAGGCTAGCAAAGAGATCCACGAAATACAGATGTAACTCTGTGAGATGAATTAACAGAACACTAAGCAGTTTCTCAAAAAGCTTCTTACCAGATTTCTGCTGAGGATATTTCCTTTTTCAACATAGCCCTCTATGGGCTTCCAAATATAACTTTGCCAATTCCACAAGAACGGTCTTAGCGAAAGGCTTCTTGAGGGGAAAGCTGTAACTCTGTGAGATGATTTCACAGAACACAAAGAAGATTCTCAGAAAGCTTCATTCTCTTTGTTATCGGAGGATATTTCCTTTGGCCCTATAGTCTTCAAAGGGATCCGAAATATCTGTTCTCAGATTCCACAGAAATAAGGCTAGCAAAGAGATCCACGAAATACAAATGTAACTCTGTCACTAGAAGACACAGAACACTAAGCGGTTTCTCAGAAAGCTTCTTTCCAGATTTCATCTGAGGATATTTCCTTTTTCACCATAGCCCTCTATGGGCTTCCAAATGTCACTTTGCCAATTCCACAAGAACTGTCTTAGCGAAAGGCTTCTGGAGAGCAAAGCAGTAAGTCTGTGAGATGATTTCAAAGAACACAAAGAAGTTTCTCAGAAAGCTTCTTTCTCTTTGTTATGGGAGGATAATTCCTTTGGCCCTATAGTCTTCAAAGGGATCCGAAATATCTGTTCTCAGATTCCACAGAAATAAGGCTAGCAAAGAGATCCACGAAATACAGATGTAACTCTGTGAGTGAAAGTCACAGAACACTAAGCGGTTTCTCAGAAATCTTCTTTCCAGATTTCATCTGAGGATATTTCCTCTTTCACCATAGCCCTCTATGGGCTTCCAAATATCACTTTGCCAATTCCACAAGAACTGTCTTAGCGAAAGTCTTCTTGAGGGGAAAGCTGTAACTCTGTGAGATGATTTCACAGAACACAATGAAGTTTCTCAGAAAGCTTCTTTCTCTTTGTTATTGGAGGATATTTCCTTTGGCCCTATAGTCTTCAAAGGGATCGGAAATATCTGTTCTCAGATTCCAGAGAAATAAGGCCAGCAAAGAGATCCACGAAATACAGATGTAACACTGTGAGTGGAAGTCACAAAACACTAAGCGGTTTCTCAGAAAGCTTCTTTCCAGATTTCATCTAAGGATATTTCCTTTTTCACCATAGCCCTCTATGGGCTTCCAAATATCACTTTTCCAATTCCACAGATACTGTCTTAGCGAAAGTCTTCTTGAGGGGAAAGCTGTAACTCTGGGAGATGATTTCACAGAACACAAAGAAGTTTCTCAGAAAGCTTCTTTCTCTTTGTTATCGGAGGATATTTCCTTTGGCCCTATAGTCTTCAAAGGGATCTGAAATATCTGTTTTCAGATTCCTCAGAAATAAGGCTAACAAAGAGATCCACGAAATACAGATGTAACTCTGTGAGATGAATTAACAGAACACTAAGCAGTTTCTCAGAAAGCTTCTTTCCAGAATTCAGCTGAGGATATTTCCTTTTTCACCATAGCCCTCTATGGGCTTCCAAATATCACTTTGCCAATTCCACAAAAACTGTCTTAGCGAAAGGCTTCTTGAAGGGAAAACTGTAACTCTGTGAGATGATTTCACAGAACACAAAGAAGTTTCTCAGAAAGCTTCTTTCTCTTTGTTATGGGAGGATAATTCCTTTGGCCCTATAGTCTTCAAAGGGATCCGAAATATCTGTTCTCAGATTCCACAGAAATAAGGCTAGCAAAGAGATCCACGAAATACAGATGTAACTCTGTGAGTGAAAGTCACAGAACACTAAGCGGTTTCTCAGAAATCTTCTTTCCAGATTTCATCTGAGGATATTTCCTCTTTCACCATAGCCCTCTATGGGCTTCCAAATATCACTTTGCCAATTCCACAAGAACTGTCTTAGCGAAAGTCTTCTTGAGGGGAAAGCTGTAACTCTGTGAGATGATTTCACAGAACACAATGAAGTTTCTCAGAAAGCTTCTTTCTCTTTGTTATTGGAGGATACTTCCTTTGGCCCTATAGTCTTCAAAGGGATCGGAAATATCTGTTCTCAGATTCCAGAGAAATAAGGCCAGCAAAGAGTTCCACGAAATACAGATGTAACACTGTGAGTGGAAGTCACAAAACACTAAGCGGTTTCTCAGAAAGCTTCTTTCCAGATTTCATCTAAGGATATTTCCTTTTTCACCATAGCCCTCTATGGGCTTCCAAATATCACTTTTCCAATTCCACAGATACTGTCTTAGCGAAAGTCTTCTTGAGGGGAAAGCTGTAACTCTGGGAGATGATTTCACAGAACACAAAGAAGTTTCTCAGAAAGCTTCTTTCTCTTTGTTATCGGAGGATATTTCCTTTGGCCCTATAGTCTTCAAAGGGATCTGAAATATCTGTTTTCAGATTCCTCAGAAATAAGGCTAACAAAGAGATCCACGAAATACAGATGTAACTCTGTGAGATGAATTAACAGAACACTAAGCAGTTTCTCAGAAAGCTTCTTTCCAGAATTCAGCTGAGGATATTTCCTTTTTCACCATAGCCCTCTATGGGCTTCCAAATATCACTTTGCCAATTCCACAAAAACTGTCTTAGCGAAAGGCTTCTTGAAGGGAAAACTGTAACTCTGTGAGATGATTTCACAGAACACAATGAACTTTCTCAGAAAGCTTCTTTCTCTTTGTTATGGCAGGATATTTCCTTTGGCCCTATAGTCTTAAAAGGGATCCGAAATATCTGTTCTCAGATTCCACAGAAAGAAGGCTAGCAAAGAGTTCCACGAAATACAGATGTAACTCTGTGATTGGAAGTCAGAGAACACGAAGCAGTTTCTCAGAAAGCTTCTTTCTCTTTTTTATCTGAGAATATTTCCTCTGGCCCTATAGTCTTCAAAGGGATCTGAAATATCTGTTCTCAGATTCCCCAGAAATAAGGCTAGCAAAGAGATCCACGAAATACAGATGTAACTCTGTGAGATGAATTAACAGAACACTAAGCAGTGTCTCAGAAAGCTTCTTTCCAGATTTCATCTGAGGATATTTCCTTTTTCACCATAGCCCTCTATGGGTTTCCAAATATCACTTTGCCAATTCCACAAAAACTGTCTTAGCGAAAGGCTTCTTGAAGGGAAAACTGTAACTCTGTGAGATGATTTCCCAGAACGCAAAGAAGTTTCTCAGAAAGCTTCTTTCCATTTGTTATCGTAGGATATTTCCTTTGGCCCTATAGTCTTCAAAGGGATCCGAAATATCTGTTCTCAGATTCCACAGAAAGAAGGCTAGCAAAGAGATCCACGAAATACAGATGTAACTCTGTGATTGGAAGTCACACATCACAGAGCAGTTTCTCAGAAAGCTTCTTTCCAGATTTCATCTGAGGATATTTCCTTTTTCACCATAGCCCTCTAAGGGCTTCCAAATATCACTTTGCCAATTCCACAAGAACTGTCTTAGCGAAAGGCTTCTTGAGGGGAAAGCTGTAACTCTGTGAGATGATTTCACAGAACACAAAGAAGTTTCTCAGAAACCTTCTTTCACTTTGTTATCGCAGGATATATCCTTTTGCCCTATAGTTTTCAAAGGGATCCGAAATATCTGTTCTCAGATTCCACAGAAATAAGGTTAGCAAAGAGATCCACGAAATACACAAGTAACTCTGTGAGATGAATTAACAGAACACTAAGCAGTTTCTCAGAAAGCTTCTTTCCAGATTTCATCTGAGGACATTTCCTTTTTCACCATAGCCCTCTATGGGCTTCCAAATATCACTTTGCCAATTCCACAAGAACTGTCTTAGCGAAAGGCTTCTTGAGGGGAAAGCTGTAACTCTGTGAGACGATTTCACAGAACACAAAGTAATTTCTCAGAAAGCTTATTTCTCTTTGTTATCGGAGGATGTTTCCTTTGGACCTATAGTCTCAAAGGGATCCGAAATATCTGTTCTCAGATTCCACAGAAATAAGGCTAGCAAAGAGATCCACGAAATACAGATGTAACACTGTGAGATTAATTAACAGAACACTAAGCAGTTTCTCAGAAAGCTTCTTTCCAGATTTCATATGAGGATATTTCCTTTTTCACTATAGCACTCTATGGACTTCCAAATATCACTTTGCCAATTCCACAAGAACTGTCTTAGCGAAAGGCTTCCTGAGGGGAAAGTTGTAACTCTGTGAGATGATTCCACAGAACACAAAGAAGTTTCTCAGAAAGCTTCTTTCTCTTTGTTATCGGAGGATATTTCCTTCAGCCCTATATTCTTCAAAGGGATCCGAAATACCTGTTCTCAGATTCCTCAGAAAGAAGGCTAGCAAAGAGTTCCACGAAATACAGATGTAACTCTGTGATTGGAAGTCAGAGAACACTAAGCAGTTTCTCAGAAAGCTTCTTTCTCTTTTTTATCTGAGAATATTTCCTTTGGCCCTATAGTCTTCAAAAGGATCTGAAATATCTGTTCTCAGATTCCCCAGAAATAAGGCTAGCAAAGAGATCCACGAAATACAGATGTAACTCTGTGAGATGAATTAACAGAACACTAAGCAGTGTCTCAGAAAGCTTCTTTCCAGATTTCATCTGAGGATATTTCCTTTTTCACCAAAGCCCTCTATGGGCTTCCAAATATCACTTTGCCAATTCCACAAGAACTGTCTTAGCGAAAGGCTTCTTGAGGGGAAAGCTGTAACTCTGTGAGATGATTTCACAGAACACAAAGAAGTTTCTCAGAAAGCTTCTTTCTCTTTGTTATCGGAGGATATTTCCTTTGGCCCTATAGTCTTCAAAGGGATCTGAAATATCTGTTTTCAGATTCCTCAGAAATAAGGCTAACAAAGAGATCCACGAAATACAGATGTAACTCTGTGAGATGAATTAACAGAACACTAAGCAGTTTCTCAGAAAGCTTCTTTCCAGAATTCAGCTGAGGATATTTCCTTTTTCACCATAGCCCTCTATGGGCTTCCAAATATCACTTTGCCAATTCCACAAAAACTGTCTTAGCGAAAGGCTTCTTGAAGGGAAAACTGTAACTCTGTGAGATGATTTCAAGGAACACAATGAACTTTCTCAGAAAGCTTCTTTCTCTTTGTTATGGCAGGATATTTCCTTTGGCCCTATAGTCTTAAAAGGGATCCGAAATATCTGTTCTCAGATTCCACAGAAAGAAGGCTAGCAAAGAGTTCCACGAAATACAGATGTAACTCTGTGATTGGAAGTCAGAGAACACTAAGCAGTTTCTCAGAAAGCTTCTTTCTCTTTTTTATCTGAGAATATTTCCTCTGGCCCTATAGTCTTCAAAGGGATCTGAAATATCTGTTCTCAGATTCCCCAGAAATAAGGCTAGCAAAGAGATCCACGAAATACAGATGTAACTCTGTGAGATGAATTAACAGAAAACTAAGCAGTGTCTCAGAAAGCTTCTTTCCAGATTTCATCTGAGGATATTTCCTTTTTCACCATAGCCCTCTATGGGCTTCCAAATATCACTTTGCCAATTCCACAAAAACTGTCTTAGCGAAAGGCTTCTTGAAGGGAAAACTGTAACTCTGTGAGATGATTTCCCAGAACGCAAAGAAGTTTCTCAGAAAGCTTCTTTCCATTTGTTATCGTAGGATATTTCCTTTGGCCCTATAGTCTTCAAAGGGATCCGAAATATCTGTTCTCAGATTCCACAGAAAGAAGGCTAGCAAAGAGATCCACGAAATACAGATGTAACTCTGTGATTGGAAGTCACACATCACAGAGCAGTTTCTCAGAAAGCTTCTTTCCAGATTTCATCTGAGGATATTTCCTTTTTCACCATAGCCCTCTAAGGGCTTCCAAATATCACTTTGCCAATTCCACAAGAACTGTCTTAGCGAAAGGCTTCTTGAGGGGAAAGCTGTAACTCTGTGAGATGATTTCACAGAACACAAAGAAGTTTCTCAGAAACCTTCTTTCACTTTGTTATCGCAGGATATTTCCTTTTGCCCTATAGTTTTCAAAGGGATCCGAAATATCTGTTCTCAGATTCCACAGAAATAAGGTTAGCAAAGAGATCCACGAAATACACAAGTAACTCTGTGAGATGAATTAACAGAACACTAAGCAGTTTCTCAGAAAGCTTCTTTCCAGATTTCATCTGAGGACATTTCCTTTTTCACCATAGCCCTCTATGGGCTTCCAAATATCACTTTGCCAATTCCACAAGAACTGTCTTAGCGAAAGGCTTCTTGAGGGGAAAGCTGTAACTCTGTGAGACGATTTCACAGAACACAAAGTAATTTCTCAGAAAGCTTATTTCTCTTTGTTATCGGAGGATATTTCCTTTGGACCTATAGTCTCAAAGGGATCCGAAATATCTGTTCTCAGATTCCACAGAAATAAGGCTAGCAAAGAGATCCACGAAATACAGATGTAACACTGTGAGATTAATTAACAGAACACTAACAGTTTCTCAGAAAGCTTCTTTCCAGATTTCATATGAGGATATTTCCTTTTTCACTATAGCACTCTATGGACTTCCAAATATCACTTTGCCAATTCCACAAGAACTGTCTTAGCGAAAGGCTTCCTGAGGGGAAAGTTGTAACTCTGTGAGATGATTCCACAGAACACAAAGAAGTTTCTCAGAAAGCTTCTTTCTCTTTGTTATCGGAGGATATTTCCTTCAGCCCTATATTCTTCAAAGGGATCCGAAATACCTGTTCTCAGATTCCACAGAAAGAAGACTAGCAAAGAGTTCCACGAAATACAGATGTAACTCTGTGATTGGAAGTCAGAGAACACTAAGCAGTTTCTCAGAAAGCTTCTTTCTCTTTTCTATCTGAGAATATTTCCTTTGGCCCTATAGTCGTCAAAAGGATCTGAAATATCTGTTCTCAGATTAACCAGAAATAAGGCTAGCAAAGAGATCCACGAAATACAGATGTAACTCTGTGAGATGAATTAACAGAACACTAAGCAGTGTCTCAGAAAGCTTCTTTCCAGATTTCATCTGAGGATATTTCCTTTTTCACCAAAGCCCTCTATGGGCTTCCAAATATCACTTTGCCAATTCCACAAGAACTGTCTTAGCGAAAGGCTTCTTGAGGGGAAAGCTGTAACTCTGTGAGATGATTTCACAGAACACAAAGAAGTTTCTCAGAAAGCTTCTTTCTCTTTGTTATCGGAGGATATTTCCTTTGGCCCTATAGTCTTCAAAGGGATCCGAAATATCTGTTCTCAGATTCCACAGAAATAAGGCTAGCAAAGAGATCCACGAAATACAGATGAAACTCTGTGAGATGAATTAACAGAACACTAAGCAGTGTCTCAGAAAGCTTCTTTCCAGATTTCATCTGAGGATATTTCCTTTTTCACCATAGCCCTCTATGGGCTTCCAATTATCACTTTGCCAATTCCACAAAAACTGTCTTAGCGAAAGGCTTCTTGAAGGGAAAACTGTAACTCTGTGAGATGATTTCCCAGAACACAAAGAAGTTTCTCAGAAAGCTTCTTTCTCTTTGTTATCGGAGGATATTTCCTTTGGCCCTATAGTCTTCAAAGGGATCCGAAATATCTGTTCTCAGATTCCACAGAAAGAAGGCTAGCAAAGAGATCCACGAAATACAGATGTAACTCTGTGATTGGAAGTCACACATCACAGAGCAGTTTCGCAGAAAGCTTCTTTCCAGATTTCATCTGAGGATATTTCCTTTTTCACCGTAGCCCTCTAAGGGCTTCCAAATATCACTTTGCCAATTCCACAAGAACTGTCTTAGCGAAAGGCTTCTTTAGGGGAAAGCTGTAACTCTGTGAGATGATTTCACAGAACACAAAGAAGTTTCTCAGAAACCTTCTTTCACTTTGTTATCGCAGGATATTTCCTTTGGCCCTATAGTCTTCAAAGGGATCCGAAATATCTGTTCTCAGATTCCACAGAAATAAGGCTAGCAAAGAGATCCACGAAATACAGATGTAACTCTGTGAGATGAATTAACAGAACACTAAGCAGTTTCTCAAAAAGCTTCTTTCCAGATTTCTGCTGAGGATATTTCCTTTTTCAACATAGCCCTCTATGGGCTTCCAAATATAACTTTGCCAATTCCACAAGAACGGTCTTAGCGAAAGGCTTCTTGAGGGGAAAGCTGTAACTCTGTGAGATGATTTCACAGAACACAAAGAAGATTCTCAGAAAGCTTCATTCTCTTTGTTATCGGAGGATATTTCCTTTGGCCCTATAGTCTTCAAAGGGATCCGAAATATCTGTTCTCAGATTCCACAGAAATAAGGCTAGCAAAGAGATCCACGAAATACAAATGTAACTCTGTCACTAGAAGACACAGAACACTAAGCGGTTTCTCAGAAAGCTTCTTTCCAGATTTCATCTGAGGATATTTCCTTTTTCACCATAGCCCTCTATGGGCTTCCAAATGTCACTTTGCCAATTCCACAAGAACTGTCTTAGCGAAAGGCTTCTGGAGAGCAAAGCAGTAACTCTGTGAGATGATTTCACAGAACACAAAGAAGTTTCTCAGAAAGCTTCTTTCTCTTTATTATGGGAGGATAATTCCTTTGGCCCTATAGTCTTCAAAGGGATCCGAAATATCTGTTCTCAGATTCCACAGAGATAAGGCTAGCAAAGAGATCCACGAAATACAGATGAAACTCTGTGAGTGAAAGTCACAGAACACTAAGCGGTTTCTCAGAAATCTTCTTTCCAGATTTCATCTGAGGATATTTCCTCTTTCACCATAGCCCTCTATGGGCTTCCAAATATCACTTTGCCAATTCCACAAGAACTGTCTTAGCGAAAGTCTTCTTGAGGGGAAAGCTGTAAGTCTGTGAGATGATTTCACAGAACACAAAGAAGTTTCTCAGAAAGCTTCTTTCTCTTTGTTATTGGAGGATATTTCCTTTGGCCCTATAGTCTTCAAAGGGATCGGAAATATCTGTTCTCAGATTCCAGAGAAATAAGGCCAGCAAAGAGATCCACGAAATACAGATGTAACACTGTGAGTAGAAGTCACAAAACACTAAGCGGTTTCTCAGAAAGCTTCTTTCCAGATTTCATCTAAGGATATTTCCTTTTTCACCATAGCCCTCTATGGGCTTCCAAATATCACTTTTCCAATTACACAGATACTGTCTTAGCGAAAGTCTTCTTGAGGGGAAAGCTCTAATTCTGGGAGATGATTTCACAGAACACAAAGAAGTTTCTCAGAAAGCTTCTTTCTCTTTGTTATCGGAGGATATTTCCTTTGGCCCTATAGTCTTCAAAGGGATCTGAAATATCTGTTTTCAGATTCCTCAGAAATAAGGCTAACAAAGAGATCCACGAAATACAGATGTAACTCTGTGAGATGAATTAACAGAACACTAAGCAGTTTCTCAGAAAGCTTCTTTCCAGAATTCAGCTGAGGATATTTCCTTTTTCACCATAGCCCTCTATGGGCTTCCAAATATCACTTTGCCAATTCCACAAAAACTGTCTTAGCGAAAGGCTTCTTGAAGGGAAAACTGTAACTCTGTGAGATGATTTCACAGAACACAATGAACTTTCTCAGAAAGCTTCTTTCTCTTTGTTATGGCAGGATATTTCCTTTGGCCCTATAGTCTTAAAAGGGATCCGAAATATCTGTTCTCAGATTCCACAGAAAGAAGGCTAGCAAAGAGTTCCACGAAATACAGATGTAACTCTGTGACTGGAAGTCAGAGAACACTAAGCAGTTTCTCAGAAAGCTTCTTTCTCTTTTTTATCTGAGAATATTTCCTCTGGCCCTATAGTCTTCAAAGGGATCTGAAATATCTGTTCTCAGATTCCCCAGAAATAAGGCTAGCAAAGAGATTCACGAAATACAGATGTAACTCTGTGAGATGAATTAACAGAACACTAAGCAGTGTCTCAGAAAGCTTCTTTCCAGATTTCATCTGAGGATATTTCCTTTTTCACCATAGCCCTCTATGGGCTTCCAAATATCACTTTGCCAATTCCACAAAAACTGTCTTAGCGAAAGGCTTCTTGAAGGGAAAACTGTAACTCTGTGAGATGATTTCCCAGAACACAAAGAAGTTTCTCAGAAAGCTTCTTTCCATTTGTTATCGTAGGATATTTCCTTTGGCCCTATAGTCTTCAAAGGGATCCGAAATATCTGTTCTCAGATTCCACAGAAAGAAGGCTAGCAAAGAGATCCACGAAATACAGATGTAACTCTGTGATTGGAAGTCACACATCACAGAGCAGTTTTTCAGAAAGCTTCTTTCCAGATTTCATCTGAGGATATTTCCTTTTTCACCATAGCCCTCTAAGGGCTTCCAAATATCACTTTGCCAATTCCACAAGAACTGTCTTAGCGAAAGGCTTCTTTAGGGGAAAGCTGTAACTCTGTGAGATGATTTCACAGAACACAAAGAAGTTTCTCAGAAACCTTCTTTCACTTTGTTATCGCAGGATATTTCCTTTGGCCCTATAGTCTTCAAAGGGATCCGAAATATCTGTTCTCAGATTCCACAGAAATAAGGCTAGCAAAGAGATCCACGAAATACAGATGTAACTCTGTGAGATGAATTAACAGAACACTAAGCAGTTTCTCAAAAAGCTTCTTTCCAGATTTCTGCTGAGGATATTTCCTTTTTCAACATAGCCCTCTATGGGCTTCCAAATATAACTTTGCCAATTCCACAAGAACGGTCTTAGCGAAAGGCTTCTTGAGGGGAAAGCTGTAACTCTGTGAGATGATTTCACAGAACACAAAGAAGATTCTCAGAAAGCTTCATTCTCTTTGTTATCGGAGGATATTTCCTTTGGCCCTATAGTCTTCAAAGGGATCCGAAATATCTGTTCTCAGATTCCACAGAAATAAGGCTAGCAAAGAGATCCACGAAATACAAATGTAACTCTGTCACTAGAAGACACAGAACACTAAGCGGTTTCTCAGAAAGCTTCTTTCCAGATTTCATCTAAGGATATTTCCTTTTTCACCATAGCCCTCTATGGGCTTCCAAATGTCACTTTGCCAATTCCACAAGAACTGTCTTAGCGAAAGGCTTCTGGAGAGCAAAGCAGTAACTCTGTGAGATGATTTCACAGAACACAAAGAAGTTTCTCAGAAAGCTTCTTTCTCTTTGTTATGGGAGGATAATTCCTTTGGCCCTATAGTCTTCAAAGGGATCCGAAATATCTGTTCTCAGATTCCACAGAGATAAGGCTAGCAAAGAGATCCACGAAATACAGATGAAACTCTGTGAGTGAAAGTCACAGAACACTAAGCGGTTTCTCAGAAATCTTCTTTCCAGATTTCATCTGAGGATATTTCCTCTTTCACCATAGCCCTCTATGGGCTTCCAAATATCACTTTGCCAATTCCACAAGAACTGTCTTAGCGAAAGTCTTCTTGAGGGGAAAGCTGTAAGTCTGTGAGATGATTTCACAGAACACAAAGAAGTTTCTCAGAAAGCTTCTTTCTCTTTGTTATTGGAGGATATTTCCTTTGGCCCTATAGTCTTCAAAGGGATCGGAAATATCTGTTCTCAGATTCCAGAGAAATAAGGCCAGCAAAGAGATCCACGAAATACAGATGTAACACTGTGAGTAGAAGTCACAAAACACTAAGCGGTTTCTCAGAAAGCTTCTTTCCAGATTTCATCTAAGGATATTTCCTTTTTCACCATAGCCCTCTATGGGCTTCCAAATATCACTTTGCCAATTCCACAAAAACTGTCTTAGCGAAAGGCTTCTTGAAGGGAAAACTGTAACTCTGTGAGATAATTTCACAGAACACAATGAACTTTCTCAGAAAGCTTCTTTCTCTTTGTTATGGCAGGATATTTCCTTTGGCCCTATAGTCTTAAAAGGGATCCGAAATATCTGTTCTCAGATTCCACAGAAAGAAGGCTAGCAAAGAGTTCCACAAAATACAGATGTAACTCTGTGACTGGAAGTCAGAGAACACTAAGCAGTTTCTCAGAAAGCTTCTTTCTCTTTTTTATCTGAGAATATTTCCTCTGGCCCTATAGTCTTCAAAGGGATCTGAAATATCTGATCTCAGATTCCCCAGAAATAAGGCTAGCAAAGAGATTCACGAAATACAGATGTAACTCTGTGAGATGAATTAACAGAACACTAAGCAGTGTCTCAGAAAGCTTCTTTCCAGATTTCATCTGAGGATATTTCCTTTTTCACCATAGCCCTCTATGGGCTTCCAAATATCACTTTGCCAATTCCACAAAAACTGTCTTAGCGAAAGGCTTCTTGAAGGGAAAACTGTAACTCTGTGAGATGATTTCCCAGAACACAAAGAAGTTTCTCAGAAAGCTTCTTTCTCTTTGTTATCGGAGGATATTTCCTTTGGCCCTATAGTCTTCAAAGGGATCTGAAATATCTGTTTTCAGATTCCTCAGAAATAAGGCTAACAAAGAGATCCACGAAATACAGATGTAACTCTGTGAGATGAATTAACAGAACACTAAGCAGTTTCTCAGAAAGCTTCTTTCCAGAATTCAGCTGAGGATATTTCCTTTTTCACCATAGCCCTCTATGGGCTTCCAAATATCACTTTGCCAATTCCACAAAAACTGTCTTAGCGAAAGGCTTCTTGAAGGGAAAACTGTAACTCTGTGAGATGATTTCAAGGAACACAATGAACTTTCTCAGAAAGCTTCTTTCTCTTTGTTATGGCAGGATATTTCCTTTGGCCCTATAGTCTTAAAAGGGATCCGAAATATCTGTTCTCAGATTCCACAGAAAGAAGGCTAGCAAAGAGTTCCACGAAATACAGATGTAACTCTGTGATTGGAAGTCAGAGAACACTAAGCAGTTTCTCAGAAAGCTTCTTTCTCTTTTTTATCTGAGAATATTTCCTCTGGCCCTATAGTCTTCAAAGGGATCTGAAATATCTGTTCTCAGATTCCCCAGAAATAAGGCTAGCAAAGAGATCCACGAAATACAGATGTAACTCTGTGAGATGAATTAACAGAAAACTAAGCAGTGTCTCAGAAAGCTTCTTTCCAGATTTCATCTGAGGATATTTCCTTTTTCACCATAGCCCTCTATGGGCTTCCAAATATCACTTTGCCAATTCCACAAAAACTGTCTTAGCGAAAGGCTTCTTGAAGGGAAAACTGTAACTCTGTGAGATGATTTCCCAGAACGCAAAGAAGTTTCTCAGAAAGCTTCTTTCCATTTGTTATCGTAGGATATTTCCTTTGGCCCTATAGTCTTCAAAGGGATCCGAAATATCTGTTCTCAGATTCCACAGAAAGAAGGCTAGCAAAGAGATCCACGAAATACAGATGTAACTCTGTGATTGGAAGTCACACATCACAGAGCAGTTTCTCAGAAAGGTTCTTTCCAGATTTCATCTGAGGATATTTCCTTTTTCACCATAGCCCTCTAAGGGCTTCCAAATATCACTTTGCCAATTCCACAAGAACTGTCTTAGCGAAAGGCTTCTTGAGGGGAAAGCTGTAACTCTGTGAGATGATTTCACAGAACACAAAGAAGTTTCTCAGAAACCTTCTTTCACTTTGTTATCGCAGGATATTTCCTTTGGCCCTATAGTCTTCAAAGGGATCCGAAATATCTGTTCTCAGATTCCACAGAAATAAGGCTAGCAAAGAGATCCACGAAATACAGATGTAACTCTGTGAGATGAATTAACAGAACACTAAGCAGTTTCTCAAAAAGCTTCTTTCCAGATTTCTGCTGAGGATATTTCCTTTTTCAACATAGCCCTCTATGGGCTTCCAAATATAACTTTGCCAATTCCACAAGAACGGTCTTAGCGAAAGGCTTCTTGAGGGGAAAGCTGTAACTCTGTGAGATGATTTCACAGAACACAAAGAAGATTCTCAGAAAGCTTCATTCTCTTTGTTATCGGAGGATATTTCCTTTGGCCCTATAGTCTTCAAAGGGATCCGAAATATCTGTTCTCAGATTCCACAGAAATAAGGCTAGCAAAGAGATCCACGAAATACAAATGTAACTCTGTCACTAGAAGACACAGAACACTAAGCGGTTTCTCAGAAAGCTTCTTTCCAGATTTCATCTGAGGATATTTCCTTTTTCACCATAGCCCTCTATGGGCTTCCAAATGTCACTTTGCCAATTCCACAAGAACTGTCTTAGCGAAAGGCTTCTGGAGAGCAAAGCAGTAACTCTGTGAGATGATTTCACAGAACACAAAGAAGTTTCTCAGAAAGCTTCTTTCTCTTTATTATGGGAGGATAATTCCTTTGGCCCTATAGTCTTCAAAGGGATCCGAAATATCTGTTCTCAGATTCCACAGAGATAAGGCTAGCAAAGAGATCCACGAAATACAGATGAAACTCTGTGAGTGAAAGTCACAGAACACTAAGCGGTTTCTCAGAAATCTTCTTTCCAGATTTCATCTGAGGATATTTCCTCTTTCACCATAGCCCTCTATGGGCTTCCAAATATCACTTTGCCAATTCCACAAGAACTGTCTTAGCGAAAGTCTTCTTGAGGGGAAAGCTGTAAGTCTGTGAGATGATTTCACAGAACACAAAGAAGTTTCTCAGAAAGCTTCTTTCTCTTTGTTATTGGAGGATATTTCCTTTGGCCCTATAGTCTTCAAAGGGATCGGAAATATCTGTTCTCAGATTCCAGAGAAATAAGGCCAGCAAAGAGATCCACGAAATACAGATGTAACACTGTGAGTAGAAGTCACAAAACACTAAGCGGTTTCTCAGAAAGCTTCTTTCCAGATTTCATCTAAGGATATTTCCTTTTTCACCATAGCCCTCTATGGGCTTCCAAATATCACTTTTCCAATTACACAGATACTGTCTTAGCGAAAGTCTTCTTGAGGGGAAAGCTCTAATTCTGGGAGATGATTTCACAGAACACAAAGAAGTTTCTCAGAAAGCTTCTTTCTCTTTGTTATCGGAGGATATTTCCTTTGGCCCTATAGTCTTCAAAGGGATCTGAAATATCTGTTTTCAGATTCCTCAGAAATAAGGCTAACAAAGAGATCCACGAAATACAGATGTAACTCTGTGAGATGAATTAACAGAACACTAAGCAGTTTCTCAGAAAGCTTCTTTCCAGAATTCAGCTGAGGATATTTCCTTTTTCACCATAGCCCTCTATGGGCTTCCAAATATCACTTTGCCAATTCCACAAAAACTGTCTTAGCGAAAGGCTTCTTGAAGGGAAAACTGTAACTCTGTGAGATGATTTCACAGAACACAATGAACTTTCTCAGAAAGCTTCTTTCTCTTTGTTATGGCAGGATATTTCCTTTGGCCCTATAGTCTTAAAAGGGATCCGAAATATCTGTTCTCAGATTCCACAGAAAGAAGGCTAGCAAAGAGTTCCACGAAATACAGATGTAACTCTGTGACTGGAAGTCAGAGAACACTAAGCAGTTTCTCAGAAAGCTTCTTTCTCTTTTTTATCTGAGAATATTTCCTCTGGCCCTATAGTCTTCAAAGGGATCTGAAATATCTGTTCTCAGATTCCCCAGAAATAAGGCTAGCAAAGAGATTCACGAAATACAGATGTAACTCTGTGAGATGAATTAACAGAACACTAAGCAGTGTCTCAGAAAGCTTCTTTCCAGATTTCATCTGAGGATATTTCCTTTTTCACCATAGCCCTCTATGGGCTTCCAAATATCACTTTGCCAATTCCACAAAAACTGTCTTAGCGAAAGGCTTCTTGAAGGGAAAACTGTAACTCTGTGAGATGATTTCCCAGAACACAAAGAAGTTTCTCAGAAAGCTTCTTTCCATTTGTTATCGTAGGATATTTCCTTTGGCCCTATAGTCTTCAAAGGGATCCGAAATATCTGTTCTCAGATTCCACAGAAAGAAGGCTAGCAAAGAGATCCACGAAATACAGATGTAACTCTGTGATTGGAAGTCACACATCACAGAGCAGTTTTTCAGAAAGCTTCTTTCCAGATTTCATCTGAGGATATTTCCTTTTTCACCATAGCCCTCTAAGGGCTTCCAAATATCACTTTGCCAATTCCACAAGAACTGTCTTAGCGAAAGGCTTCTTTAGGGGAAAGCTGTAACTCTGTGAGATGATTTCACAGAACACAAAGAAGTTTCTCAGAAACCTTCTTTCACTTTGTTATCGCAGGATATTTCCTTTGGCCCTATAGTCTTCAAAGGGATCCGAAATATCTGTTCTCAGATTCCACAGAAATAAGGCTAGCAAAGAGATCCACGAAATACAGATGTAACTCTGTGAGATGAATTAACAGAACACTAAGCAGTTTCTCAAAAAGCTTCTTTCCAGATTTCTGCTGAGGATATTTCCTTTTTCAACATAGCCCTCTATGGGCTTCCAAATATAACTTTGCCAATTCCACAAGAACGGTCTTAGCGAAAGGCTTCTTGAGGGGAAAGCTGTAACTCTGTGAGATGATTTCACAGAACACAAAGAAGATTCTCAGAAAGCTTCATTCTCTTTGTTATCGGAGGATATTTCCTTTGGCCCTATAGTCTTCAAAGGGATCCGAAATATCTGTTCTCAGATTCCACAGAAATAAGGCTAGCAAAGAGATCCACGAAATACAAATGTAACTCTGTCACTAGAAGACACAGAACACTAAGCGGTTTCTCAGAAAGCTTCTTTCCAGATTTCATCTAAGGATATTTCCTTTTTCACCATAGCCCTCTATGGGCTTCCAAATGTCACTTTGCCAATTCCACAAGAACTGTCTTAGCGAAAGGCTTCTGGAGAGCAAAGCAGTAACTCTGTGAGATGATTTCACAGAACACAAAGAAGTTTCTCAGAAAGCTTCTTTCTCTTTGTTATGGGAGGATAATTCCTTTGGCCCTATAGTCTTCAAAGGGATCCGAAATATCTGTTCTCAGATTCCACAGAGATAAGGCTAGCAAAGAGATCCACGAAATACAGATGAAACTCTGTGAGTGAAAGTCACAGAACACTAAGCGGTTTCTCAGAAATCTTCTTTCCAGATTTCATCTGAGGATATTTCCTCTTTCACCATAGCCCTCTATGGGCTTCCAAATATCACTTTGCCAATTCCACAAGAACTGTCTTAGCGAAAGTCTTCTTGAGGGGAAAGCTGTAAGTCTGTGAGATGATTTCACAGAACACAAAGAAGTTTCTCAGAAAGCTTCTTTCTCTTTGTTATTGGAGGATATTTCCTTTGGCCCTATAGTCTTCAAAGGGATCGGAAATATCTGTTCTCAGATTCCAGAGAAATAAGGCCAGCAAAGAGATCCACGAAATACAGATGTAACACTGTGAGTAGAAGTCACAAAACACTAAGCGGTTTCTCAGAAAGCTTCTTTCCAGATTTCATCTAAGGATATTTCCTTTTTCACCATAGCCCTCTATGGGCTTCCAAATATCACTTTGCCAATTCCACAAAAACTGTCTTAGCGAAAGGCTTCTTGAAGGGAAAACTGTAACTCTGTGAGATAATTTCACAGAACACAATGAACTTTCTCAGAAAGCTTCTTTCTCTTTGTTATGGCAGGATATTTCCTTTGGCCCTATAGTCTTAAAAGGGATCCGAAATATCTGTTCTCAGATTCCACAGAAAGAAGGCTAGCAAAGAGTTCCACAAAATACAGATGTAACTCTGTGACTGGAAGTCAGAGAACACTAAGCAGTTTCTCAGAAAGCTTCTTTCTCTTTTTTATCTGAGAATATTTCCTCTGGCCCTATAGTCTTCAAAGGGATCTGAAATATCTGATCTCAGATTCCCCAGAAATAAGGCTAGCAAAGAGATTCACGAAATACAGATGTAACTCTGTGAGATGAATTAACAGAACACTAAGCAGTGTCTCAGAAAGCTTCTTTCCAGATTTCATCTGAGGATATTTCCTTTTTCACCATAGCCCTCTATGGGCTTCCAAATATCACTTTGCCAATTCCACAAAAACTGTCTTAGCGAAAGGCTTCTTGAAGGGAAAACTGTAACTCTGTGAGATGATTTCCCAGAACACAAAGAAGTTTCTCAGAAAGCTTCTTTCTCTTTGTTATCGGAGGATATTTCCTTTGGCCCTATAGTCTTCAAAGGGATCTGAAATATCTGTTTTCAGATTCCTCAGAAATAAGGCTAACAAAGAGATCCACGAAATACAGATGTAACTCTGTGAGATGAATTAACAGAACACTAAGCAGTTTCTCAGAAAGCTTCTTTCCAGAATTCAGCTGAGGATATTTCCTTTTTCACCATAGCCCTCTATGGGCTTCCAAATATCACTTTGCCAATTCCACAAAAACTGTCTTAGCGAAAGGCTTCTTGAAGGGAAAACTGTAACTCTGTGAGATGATTTCAAGGAACACAATGAACTTTCTCAGAAAGCTTCTTTCTCTTTGTTATGGCAGGATATTTCCTTTGGCCCTATAGTCTTAAAAGGGATCCGAAATATCTGTTCTCAGATTCCACAGAAAGAAGGCTAGCAAAGAGTTCCACGAAATACAGATGTAACTCTGTGATTGGAAGTCAGAGAACACTAAGCAGTTTCTCAGAAAGCTTCTTTCTCTTTTTTATCTGAGAATATTTCCTCTGGCCCTATAGTCTTCAAAGGGATCTGAAATATCTGTTCTCAGATTCCCCAGAAATAAGGCTAGCAAAGAGATCCACGAAATACAGATGTAACTCTGTGAGATGAATTAACAGAAAACTAAGCAGTGTCTCAGAAAGCTTCTTTCCAGATTTCATCTGAGGATATTTCCTTTTTCACCATAGCCCTCTATGGGCTTCCAAATATCACTTTGCCAATTCCACAAAAACTGTCTTAGCGAAAGGCTTCTTGAAGGGAAAACTGTAACTCTGTGAGATGATTTCCCAGAACGCAAAGAAGTTTCTCAGAAAGCTTCTTTCCATTTGTTATCGTAGGATATTTCCTTTGGCCCTATAGTCTTCAAAGGGATCCGAAATATCTGTTCTCAGATTCCACAGAAAGAAGGCTAGCAAAGAGATCCACGAAATACAGATGTAACTCTGTGATTGGAAGTCACACATCACAGAGCAGTTTCTCAGAAAGGTTCTTTCCAGATTTCATCTGAGGATATTTCCTTTTTCACCATAGCCCTCTAAGGACTTCCAAATATCACTTTGCCAATTCCACAAGAACTGTCTTAGCGAAAGGCTTCTTGAGGGGAAAGCTGTAACTCTGTGAGATGATTTCACAGAACACAAAGAAGTTTCTCAGAAACCTTCTTTCACTTTGTTATCGCAGGATATTTCCTTTTGCCCTATAGTTTTCAAAGGGATCCGAAATATCTGTTCTCAGATTCCACAGAAATAAGGTTAGCAAAGAGATCCACGAAATACACAAGTAACTCTGTGAGATGAATTAACAGAAAACTAAGCAGTGTCTCAGAAAGCTTCTTTCCAGATTTCATCTGAGGATATTTCCTTTTTCACCATAGCCCTCTATGGGCTTCCAAATATCACTTTGCCAATTCCACAAGAACTGTCTTAGCGAAAGGCTTCTTGAGGGGAAAGCTGTAACTCTGTGAGACGATTTCACAGAACACAAAGTAATTTCTCAGAAAGCTTATTTCTCTTTGTTATCGGAGGATATTTCCTTTGGACCTATAGTCTCAAAGGGATCCGAAATATCTGTTCTCAGATTCCACAGAAATAAGGCTAGCAAAGAGATCCACGAAATACAGATGTAACACTGTGAGATTAATTAACAGAACACTAACAGTTTCTCAGAAAGCTTCTTTCCAGATTTCATATGAGGATATTTCCTTTTTCACTATAGCACTCTATGGACTTCCAAATATCACTTTGCCAATTCCACAAGAACTGTCTTAGCGAAAGGCTTCCTGAGGGGAAAGTTGTAACTCTGTGAGATGATTCCACAGAACACAAAGAAGTTTCTCAGAAAGCTTCTTTCTCTTTGTTATCGGAGGATATTTCCTTCAGCCCTATATTCTTCAAAGGGATCCGAAATACCTGTTCTCAGATTCCACAGAAAGAAGACTAGCAAAGAGTTCCACGAAATACAGATGTAACTCTGTGATTGGAAGTCAGAGAACACTAAGCAGTTTCTCAGAAAGCTTCTTTCTCTTTTCTATCTGAGAATATTTCCTTTGGCCCTATAGTCGTCAAAAGGATCTGAAATATCTGTTCTCAGATTAACCAGAAATAAGGCTAGCAAAGAGATCCACGAAATACAGATGTAACTCTGTGAGATGAATTAACAGAACACTAAGCAGTGTCTCAGAAAGCTTCTTTCCAGATTTCATCTGAGGATATTTCCTTTTTCACCAAAGCCCTCTATGGGCTTCCAAATATCACTTTGCCAATTCCACAAGAACTGTCTTAGCGAAAGGCTTCTTGAGGGGAAAGCTGTAACTCTGTGAGATGATTTCACAGAACACAAAGAAGTTTCTCAGAAAGCTTCTTTCTCTTTGTTATCGGAGGATATTTCCTTTGGCCCTATAGTCTTCAAAGGGATCCGAAATATCTGTTCTCAGATTCCACAGAAATAAGGCTAGCAAAGAGATCCACGAAATACAGATGAAACTCTGTGAGATGAATTAACAGAACACTAAGCAGTGTCTCAGAAAGCTTCTTTCCAGATTTCATCTGAGGATATTTCCTTTTTCACCATAGCCCTCTATGGGCTTCCAATTATCACTTTGCCAATTCCACAAAAACTGTCTTAGCGAAAGGCTTCTTGAAGGGAAAACTGTAACTCTGTGAGATGATTTCCCAGAACACAAAGAAGTTTCTCAGAAAGCTTCTTTCTCTTTGTTATCGGAGGATATTTCCTTTGGCCCTATAGTCTTCAAAGGGATCCGAAATATCTGTTCTCAGATTCCACAGAAAGAAGGCTAGCAAAGAGATCCACGAAATACAGATGTAACTCTGTGATTGGAAGTCACACATCACAGAGCAGTTTCGCAGAAAGCTTCTTTCCAGATTTCATCTGAGGATATTTCCTTTTTCACCGTAGCCCTCTAAGGGCTTCCAAATATCACTTTGCCAATTCCACAAGAACTGTCTTAGCGAAAGGCTTCTTTAGGGGAAAGCTGTAACTCTGTGAGATGATTTCACAGAACACAAAGAAGTTTCTCAGAAACCTTCTTTCACTTTGTTATCGCAGGATATTTCCTTTGGCCCTATAGTCTTCAAAGGGATCCGAAATATCTGTTCTCAGATTCCACAGAAATAAGGCTAGCAAAGAGATCCACGAAATACAGATGTAACTCTGTGAGATGAATTAACAGAACACTAAGCAGTTTCTCAAAAAGCTTCTTTCCAGATTTCTGCTGAGGATATTTCCTTTTTCAACATAGCCCTCTATGGGCTTCCAAATATAACTTTGCCAATTCCACAAGAACGGTCTTAGCGAAAGGCTTCTTGAGGGGAAAGCTGTAACTCTGTGAGATGATTTCACAGAACACAAAGAAGATTCTCAGAAAGCTTCATTCTCTTTGTTATCGGAGGATATTTCCTTTGGCCCTATAGTCTTCAAAGGGATCCGAAATATCTGTTCTCAGATTCCACAGAAATAAGGCTAGCAAAGAGATCCACGAAATACAAATGTAACTCTGTCACTAGAAGACACAGAACACTAAGCGGTTTCTCAGAAAGCTTCTTTCCAGATTTCATCTGAGGATATTTCCTTTTTCACCATAGCCCTCTATGGGCTTCCAAATGTCACTTTGCCAATTCCACAAGAACTGTCTTAGCGAAAGGCTTCTGGAGAGCAAAGCAGTAACTCTGTGAGATGATTTCACAGAACACAAAGAAGTTTCTCAGAAAGCTTCTTTCTCTTTATTATGGGAGGATAATTCCTTTGGCCCTATAGTCTTCAAAGGGATCCGAAATATCTGTTCTCAGATTCCACAGAGATAAGGCTAGCAAAGAGATCCACGAAATACAGATGAAACTCTGTGAGTGAAAGTCACAGAACACTAAGCGGTTTCTCAGAAATCTTCTTTCCAGATTTCATCTGAGGATATTTCCTCTTTCACCATAGCCCTCTATGGGCTTCCAAATATCACTTTGCCAATTCCACAAGAACTGTCTTAGCGAAAGTCTTCTTGAGGGGAAAGCTGTAAGTCTGTGAGATGATTTCACAGAACACAAAGAAGTTTCTCAGAAAGCTTCTTTCTCTTTGTTATTGGAGGATATTTCCTTTGGCCCTATAGTCTTCAAAGGGATCGGAAATATCTGTTCTCAGATTCCAGAGAAATAAGGCCAGCAAAGAGATCCACGAAATACAGATGTAACACTGTGAGTAGAAGTCACAAAACACTAAGCGGTTTCTCAGAAAGCTTCTTTCCAGATTTCATCTAAGGATATTTCCTTTTTCACCATAGCCCTCTATGGGCTTCCAAATATCACTTTTCCAATTACACAGATACTGTCTTAGCGAAAGTCTTCTTGAGGGGAAAGCTCTAACTCTGGGAGATGATTTCACAGAACACAAAGAAGTTTCTCAGAAAGCTTCTTTCTCTTTGTTATCGGAGGATATTTCCTTTGGCCCTATAGTCTTCAAAGGGATCTGAAATATCTGTTTTCAGATTCCTCAGAAATAAGGCTAACAAAGAGATCCACGAAATACAGATGTAACTCTGTGAGATGAATTAACAGAACACTAAGCAGTTTCTCAGAAAGCTTCTTTCCAGAATTCAGCTGAGGATATTTCCTTTTTCACCATAGCCCTCTATGGGCTTCCAAATATCACTTTGCCAATTCCACAAAAACTGTCTTAGCGAAAGGCTTCTTGAAGGGAAAACTGTAACTCTGTGAGATGATTTCACAGAACACAATGAACTTTCTCAGAAAGCTTCTTTCTCTTTGTTATGGCAGGATATTTCCTTTGGCCCTATAGTCTTAAAAGGGATCCGAAATATCTGTTCTCAGATTCCACAGAAAGAAGGCTAGCAAAGAGTTCCACGAAATACAGATGTAACTCTGTGACTGGAAGTCAGAGAACACTAAGCAGTTTCTCAGAAAGCTTCTTTCTCTTTTTTATCTGAGAATATTTCCTCTGGCCCTATAGTCTTCAAAGGGATCTGAAATATCTGTTCTCAGATTCCCCAGAAATAAGGCTAGCAAAGAGATTCACGAAATACAGATGTAACTCTGTGAGATGAATTAACAGAACACTAAGCAGTGTCTCAGAAAGCTTCTTTCCAGATTTCATCTGAGGATATTTCCTTTTTCACCATAGCCCTCTATGGGCTTCCAAATATCACTTTGCCAATTCCACAAAAACTGTCTTAGCGAAAGGCTTCTTGAAGGGAAAACTGTAACTCTGTGAGATGATTTCCCAGAACACAAAGAAGTTTCTCAGAAAGCTTCTTTCCATTTGTTATCGTAGGATATTTCCTTTGGCCCTATAGTCTTCAAAGGGATCCGAAATATCTGTTCTCAGATTCCACAGAAAGAAGGCTAGCAAAGAGATCCACGAAATACAGATGTAACTCTGTGATTGGAAGTCACACATCACAGAGCAGTTTCTCAGAAAGCTTCTTTCCAGATTTCATCTGAGGATATTTCCTTTTTCACCATAGCCCTCTAAGGGCTTCCAAATATCACTTTGCCAATTCCACAAGAACTGTCTTAGCGAAAGGCTTCTTTAGGGGAAAGCTGTAACTCTGTGAGATGATTTCACAGAACACAAAGAAGTTTCTCAGAAACCTTCTTTCACTTTGTTATCGCAGGATATTTCCTTTGGCCCTATAGTCTTCAAAGGGATCCGAAATATCTGTTCTCAGATTCCACAGAAATAAGGCTAGCAAAGAGATCCACGAAATACAGATGTAACTCTGTGAGATGAATTAACAGAACACTAAGCAGTTTCTCAAAAAGCTTCTTTCCAGATTTCTGCTGAGGATATTTCCTTTTTCAACATAGCCCTCTATGGGCTTCCAAATATCACTTTGCCAATTCCACAAGAACGGTCTTAGCGAAAGGCTTCTTGAGGGGAAAGCTGTAACTCTGTGAGATGATTTCACAGAACACAAAGAAGATTCTCAGAAAGCTTCATTCTCTTTGTTATCGGAGGATATTTCCTTTGGCCCTATAGTCTTCAAAGGGATCCGAAATATCTGTTCTCAGATTCCACAGAAATAAGGCTAGCAAAGAGATCCACGAAATACAAATGTAACTCTGTCACTAGAAGACACAGAACACTAAGCGGTTTCTCAGAAAGCTTCTTTCCAGATTTCATCTAAGGATATTTCCTTTTTCACCATAGCCCTCTATGGGCTTCCAAATGTCACTTTGCCAATTCCACAAGAACTGTCTTAGCGAAAGGCTTCTGGAGAGCAAAGCAGTAACTCTGTGAGATGATTTCACAGAACACAAAGAAGTTTCTCAGAAAGCTTCTTTCTCTTTGTTATGGGAGGATAATTCCTTTGGCCCTATAGTCTTCAAAGGGATCCGAAATATCTGTTCTCAGATTCCACAGAGATAAGGCTAGCAAAGAGATCCACGAAATACAGATGAAACTCTGTGAGTGAAAGTCACAGAACACTAAGCGGTTTCTCAGAAATCTTCTTTCCAGATTTCATCTGAGGATATTTCCTCTTTCACCATAGCCCTCTATGGGCTTCCAAATATCACTTTGCCAATTCCACAAGAACTGTCTTAGCGAAAGTCTTCTTGAGGGGAAAGCTGTAAGTCTGTGAGATGATTTCACAGAACACAAAGAAGTTTCTCAGAAAGCTTCTTTCTCTTTGTTATTGGAGGATATTTCCTTTGGCCCTATAGTCTTCAAAGGGATCGGAAATATCTGTTCTCAGATTCCAGAGAAATAAGGCCAGCAAAGAGATCCACGAAATACAGATGTAACACTGTGAGTAGAAGTCACAAAACACTAAGCGGTTTCTCAGAAAGCTTCTTTCCAGATTTCATCTAAGGATATTTCCTTTTTCACCATAGCCCTCTATGGGCTTCCAAATATCACTTTGCCAATTCCACAAAAACTGTCTTAGCGAAAGGCTTCTTGAAGGGAAAACTGTAACTCTGTGAGATGATTTCACAGAACACAATGAACTTTCTCAGAAAGCTTCTTTCTCTTTGTTATGGCAGGATATTTCCTTTGGCCCTATAGTCTTAAAAGGGATCCGAAATATCTGTTCTCAGATTCCACAGAAAGAAGGCTAGCAAAGAGTTCCACAAAATACAGATGTAACTCTGTGACTGGAAGTCAGAGAACACTAAGCAGTTTCTCAGAAAGCTTCTTTCTCTTTTTTATCTGAGAATATTTCCTCTGGCCCTATAGTCTTCAAAGGGATCTGAAATATCTGTTCTCAGATTCCCCAGAAATAAGGCTAGCAAAGAGACTCACGAAATACAGATGTAACTCTGTGAGATGAATTAACAGAACACTAAGCAGTGTCTCAGAAAGCTTCTTTCCAGATTTCATCTGAGGATATTTCCTTTTTCACCATAGCCCTCTATGGGCTTCCAAATATCACTTTGCCAATTCCACAAAAACTGTCTTAGCGAAAGGCTTCTTGAAGGGAAAACTGTAACTCTGTGAGATGATTTCCCAGAACACAAAGAAGTTTCTCAGAAAGCTTCTTTCCATTTGTTATCGTAGGATATTTCCTTTGGCCCTATAGTCTTCAAAGGGATCCGAAATATCTGTTCTCAGATTCCACAGAAAGAAGGCTAGCAAAGAGATCCACGAAATACAGATGTAACTCTGTGATTGGAAGTCACACATCACAGAGCAGTTTCTCAGAAAGCTTCTTTCCAGATTTCATCTGAGGATATTTCCTTTTTCACCATAGCCCTCTAAGGGCTTCCAAATATCACTTTGCCAATTCCACAAGAACTGTCTTAGCGAAAGGCTTCTTGAGGGGAAAGCTGTAACTCTGTGAGATGATTTCACAGAACACAAAGAAGTTTCTCAGAAACCTTCTTTCACTTTGTTATCGCAGGATATTTCCTTTTGCCCTATAGTTTTCAAAGGGATCCGAAATATCTGTTCTCAGATTCCACAGAAATAAGGTTAGCAAAGAGATCCACGAAATACACAAGTAACTCTGTGAGATGAATTAACAGAACACTAAGCAGTTTCTCAGAAAGCTTCTTTCCAGATTTCATCTGAGGACATTTCCTTTTTCACCATAGCCCTCTATGGGCTTCCAAATATCACTTTGCCAATTTCACAAGAACTGTCTTAGCGAAAGGCTTCTTGAGGGGAAAGCTGTAACTCTGTGAGACGATTTCACAGAACACAAAGTAATTTCTCAGAAAGCTTATTTCTCTTTGTTATCGGAGGATATTTCCTTTGGACCTATAGTCTCAAAGGGATCCGAAATATCTGTTCTCAGATTCCACAGAAATAAGGCTAGCAAAGAGATCCACGAAATACAGATGTAACACTGTGAGATTAATTAACAGAACACTAACAGTTTCTCAGAAAGCTTCTTTCCAGATTTCATATGAGGATATTTCCTTTTTCACTATAGCACTCTATCGACTTTCAAATATCACTTTGCCAATTCCACAAGAACTGTCTTAGCGAAAGGCTTCCTGAGGGGAAAGTTGTAACTCTGTGAGATGATTCCACAGAACACAAAGAAGTTTCTCAGAAAGCTTCTTTCTCTTTGTTATAGGAGGATATTTCCTTCAGCCCTATATTCTTCAAAGGGATCCGAAATACCTGTTCTCAGATTCCACAGAAAGAAGGCTAGCAAAGAGTTCCACGAAATACAGATGTAACTCTGTGATTGGAAGTCAGAGAACACTAAGCAGTTTCTCAGAAAGCTTCTTTCTCTTTTTTATCTGAGAATATTTCCTTTGGCCCTATAGTCTTCAAAAGGATCTGAAATATCTGTTCTCAGATTCCCCAGAAATAAGGCTAGCAAAGAGATCCACGAAATACAGATGTAACACTGTGAGATGAATTAACAGAACACTAAGCAGTGTCTCAGAAAGCTTCTTTCCAGATTTCATCTGAGGATATTTCCTTTTTCACCATAGCCCTCTATGGGCTTCCAAATATCACTTTGCCAATTCCACAAAAACTGTCTTAGCGAAAGGCTTCTTGAAGAGAAAACTGTAACTCTGTGAGATGATTTCCCAGAACACAAAGAAGTTTCTCAGAAAGCTTCTTTCCATTTGTTATCGTAGGATATTTCCTTTGGCCCTATAGTCTTCAAAGGGATCCGAAATATCTGTTCTCAGATTCCACAGAAAGAAGGCTAGCAAAGAGATCCACGAAATACAGATGTAACTCTGTGATTGGAAGTCACACATCACAGAGCAGTTTCTCAGAAAGCTTCTTTCCAGATTTCATCTGAGGACATTTCCTTTTTCACCATAGCCCTCTATGGGCTTCCAAATATCACTTTGCCAATTTCACAAGAACTGTCTTAGCGAAAGGCTTCTTGAGGGGAAACCTGTAACTCTGTGAGACGATTTCACAGAACACAAAGTAATTTCTCAGAAAGCTTATTTCTCTTTGTTATCGGAGGATATTTCCTTTGGACCTATAGTCTCAAAGGGATCCGAAATATCTGTTCTCAGATTCCACAGAAATAAGGCTAGCAAAGAGATCCACGAAGTACAGATGTAACACTGTGAGATTAATTAACAGAACACTAACAGTTTCTCAGAAAGCTTCTTTCCAGATTTCATATGAGGATATTTCCTTTTTCACTATAGCACTCTATGGACTTCCAAATATCACTTTGCCAATTCCACAAGAACTGTCTTAGCAAAAGGCTTCCTGAGGGGAAAGTTGTAACTCTGTGAGATGATTCCACAGAACACAAAGAAGTTTCTCAGAAAGCTTCTTTCTCTTTGTTATCGGAGGATATTTCCTTCAGCCCTATATTCTTCAACGGGATCCGAAATACCTGTTCTCAGATTCCACAGAAAGAAGGCTAGCAAAGAGTTCCACGAAATACAGATGTAACTCTGTGATTGGAAGTCAGAGAACACTAAGCAGTTTCTCAGAAAGCTTCTTTCTCTCTTTTATCTGAGAATATTTCCTTTGGCCCTATAGTCTTCAAAAGGATCTGAAATATCTGTTCTCAGATTCCCCAGAAATAAGGCTAGCAAAGAGATCCACGAAATACAGATGTAACCCTGTGAGATGAATTAACAGAACACTAAGCAGTGTCTCAGAAAGCTTCTTTCCAGATTTCATCTGAGGATATTTCCTTTTTCACCAAAGCCCTCTATGGGCTTCCAAATATCACTTTGCCAATTCCACAAGAACTGTCTTAGCGAAAGGCTTCTTGAGGGGAAAGCTGTAACTCTGTGAGATGATTTCACAGAACACAAAGAAGTTTCTCAGAAAGCTTCTTTCTCTTTGTTATCGGAGGATATTTCCTTTGGCCCTATAGTCTTCAAAGGGATCCGAAATATCTGTTCTCAGATTCCACAGAAATAAGGCTAGCAAAGAGATCCACGAAATACAGATGTAACTCTGTGATTGGAAGTCACACATCACAGAGCAGTTTCTCAGAAAGCTTCTTTCCAGATTTCATCTGAGGATATTTCCTTTTTCACCATAGCCCTCTAAGGGCTTCCAAATATCACTTTGACAATTCCACAAGAACTGTCTTAGCGAAAGGCTTCTTGAGGGGAAAGCTGTAACTCTGTGAGATGATTTCACAGAACACAAAGAAGTTTCTCAGAAACCTTCTTTCACTTTGTTATCGCAGGATATTTCCTTTGGCCCTATAGTCTTCAAAGGGATCCGAAATATCTGTTCTCAGATTCCACAGAAAGTAGGCTAGCAAAGAGATCCACGAAATACAGATGTAACTCTGTGAGATGAATTAACAGAACACTAAGCAGTTTCTCAAAAAGCTTCTTTCCAGATTTCTGCTGAGGATATTTCCTTTTTCAACATAGCCCTCTATGGGCTTCCAAATATCACTTTGCCAATTCCACAAGAACGGTCTTAGCGAAAGGCTTCTTGAGGGGAAAGCTGTAACTCTGTGAGATGATTTCACAGAACACAAAGAAGATTCTCAGAAAGCTTCATTCTCTTTGTTATCGGAGGATATTTCCTTTGGCCCTATAGTCTTCAAAGGGATCCGAAATATCTGTTCTCAGATTCCACAGAAATAAGGCTAGCAAAGAGATCCACGAAATACAAATGTAACTCTGTCACTAGAAGACACAGAACACTAAGCGGTTTCTCAGAAAGCTTCTTTCCAGATTTCATCTAAGGATATTTCCTTTTTCACCATAGCCCTCTATGGGCTTCCAAATGTCACTTTGCCAATTCCACAAGAACTGTCTTAGCGAAAGGCTTCTGGAGAGCAAAGCAGTAACTCTGTGAGATGATTTCACAGAACACAAAGAAGTTTCTCAGAAAGCTTCTTTCTCTTTGTTATGGGAGGATAATTCCTTTGGCCCTATAGTCTTCAAAGGGATCCGAAATATCTGTTCTCAGATTCCACAGAGATAAGGCTAGCAAAGAGATCCACGAAATACAGATGAAACTCTGTGAGTGAAAGTCACAGAACACTAAGCGGTTTCTCAGAAATCTTCTTTCCAGATTTCATCTGAGGATATTTCCTCTTTCACCATAGCCCTCTATGGGCTTCCAAATATCACTTTGCCAATTCCACAAGAACTGTCTTAGCGAAAGTCTTCTTGAGGGGAAAGCTGTAAGTCTGTGAGATGATTTCACAGAACACAAAGAAGTTTCTCAGAAAGCTTCTTTCTCTTTGTTATTGGAGGATATTTCCTTTGGCCCTATAGTCTTCAAAGGGATCGGAAATATCTGTTCTCAGATTCCAGAGAAATAAGGCCAGCAAAGAGATCCACGAAATACAGATGTAACACTGTGAGTAGAAGTCACAAAACACTAAGCGGTTTCTCAGAAAGCTTCTTTCCAGATTTCATCTAAGGATATTTCCTTTTTCACCATAGCCCTCTATGGGCTTCCAAATATCACTTTGCCAATTCCACAAAAACTGTCTTAGCGAAAGGCTTCTTGAAGGGAAAACTGTAACTCTGTGAGATGATTTCACAGAACACAATGAACTTTCTCAGAAAGCTTCTTTCTCTTTGTTATGGCAGGATATTTCCTTTGGCCCTATAGTCTTAAAAGGGATCCGAAATATCTGTTCTCAGATTCCACAGAAAGAAGGCTAGCAAAGAGTTCCACAAAATACAGATGTAACTCTGTGACTGGAAGTCAGAGAACACTAAGCAGTTTCTCAGAAAGCTTCTTTCTCTTTTTTATCTGAGAATATTTCCTCTGGCCCTATAGTCTTCAAAGGGATCTGAAATATCTGTTCTCAGATTCCCCAGAAATAAGGCTAGCAAAGAGACTCACGAAATACAGATGTAACTCTGTGAGATGAATTAACAGAACACTAAGCAGTGTCTCAGAAAGCTTCTTTCCAGATTTCATCTGAGGATATTTCCTTTTTCACCATAGCCCTCTATGGGCTTCCAAATATCACTTTGCCAATTCCACAAAAACTGTCTTAGCGAAAGGCTTCTTGAAGGGAAAACTGTAACTCTGTGAGATGATTTCCCAGAACACAAAGAAGTTTCTCAGAAAGCTTCTTTCCATTTGTTATCGTAGGATATTTCCTTTGGCCCTATAGTCTTCAAAGGGATCCGAAATATCTGTTCTCAGATTCCACAGAAAGAAGGCTAGCAAAGAGATCCACGAAATACAGATGTAACTCTGTGATTGGAAGTCACACATCACAGAGCAGTTTCTCAGAAAGCTTCTTTCCAGATTTCATCTGAGGATATTTCCTTTTTCACCATAGCCCTCTAAGGGCTTCCAAATATCACTTTGCCAATTCCACAAGAACTGTCTTAGCGAAAGGCTTCTTGAGGGGAAAGCTGTAACTCTGTGAGATGATTTCACAGAACACAAAGAAGTTTCTCAGAAACCTTCTTTCACTTTGTTATCGCAGGATATTTCCTTTTGCCCTATAGTTTTCAAAGGGATCCGAAATATCTGTTCTCAGATTCCACAGAAATAAGGTTAGCAAAGAGATCCACGAAATACACAAGTAACTCTGTGAGATGAATTAACAGAACACTAAGCAGTTTCTCAGAAAGCTTCTTTCCAGATTTCATCTGAGGACATTTCCTTTTTCACCATAGCCCTCTATGGGCTTCCAAATATCACTTTGCCAATTTCACAAGAACTGTCTTAGCGAAAGGCTTCTTGAGGGGAAAGCTGTAACTCTGTGAGACGATTTCACAGAACACAAAGTAATTTCTCAGAAAGCTTATTTCTCTTTGTTATCGGAGGATATTTCCTTTGGACCTATAGTCTCAAAGGGATCCGAAATATCTGTTCTCAGATTCCACAGAAATAAGGCTAGCAAAGAGATCCACGAAATACAGATGTAACACTGTGAGATTAATTAACAGAACACTAACAGTTTCTCAGAAAGCTTCTTTCCAGATTTCATATGAGGATATTTCCTTTTTCACTATAGCACTCTATCGACTTTCAAATATCACTTTGCCAATTCCACAAGAACTGTCTTAGCGAAAGGCTTCCTGAGGGGAAAGTTGTAACTCTGTGAGATGATTCCACAGAACACAAAGAAGTTTCTCAGAAAGCTTCTTTCTCTTTGTTATAGGAGGATATTTCCTTCAGCCCTATATTCTTCAAAGGGATCCGAAATACCTGTTCTCAGATTCCACAGAAAGAAGGCTAGCAAAGAGTTCCACGAAATACAGATGTAACTCTGTGATTGGAAGTCAGAGAACACTAAGCAGTTTCTCAGAAAGCTTCTTTCTCTTTTTTATCTGAGAATATTTCCTTTGGCCCTATAGTCTTCAAAAGGATCTGAAATATCTGTTCTCAGATTCCCCAGAAATAAGGCTAGCAAAGAGATCCACGAAATACAGATGTAACACTGTGAGATGAATTAACAGAACACTAAGCAGTGTCTCAGAAAGCTTCTTTCCAGATTTCATCTGAGGATATTTCCTTTTTCACCATAGCCCTCTATGGGCTTCCAAATATCACTTTGCCAATTCCACAAAAACTGTCTTAGCGAAAGGCTTCTTGAAGAGAAAACTGTAACTCTGTGAGATGATTTCCCAGAACACAAAGAAGTTTCTCAGAAAGCTTCTTTCCATTTGTTATCGTAGGATATTTCCTTTGGCCCTATAGTCTTCAAAGGGATCCGAAATATCTGTTCTCAGATTCCACAGAAAGAAGGCTAGCAAAGAGATCCACGAAATACAGATGTAACTCTGTGATTGGAAGTCACACATCACAGAGCAGTTTCTCAGAAAGCTTCTTTCCAGATTTCATCTGAGGACATTTCCTTTTTCACCATAGCCCTCTATGGGCTTCCAAATATCACTTTGCCAATTTCACAAGAACTGTCTTAGCGAAAGGCTTCTTGAGGGGAAACCTGTAACTCTGTGAGACGATTTCACAGAACACAAAGTAATTTCTCAGAAAGCTTATTTCTCTTTGTTATCGGAGGATATTTCCTTTGGACCTATAGTCTCAAAGGGATCCGAAATATCTGTTCTCAGATTCCACAGAAATAAGGCTAGCAAAGAGATCCACGAAGTACAGATGTAACACTGTGAGATTAATTAACAGAACACTAACAGTTTCTCAGAAAGCTTCTTTCCAGATTTCATATGAGGATATTTCCTTTTTCACTATAGCACTCTATGGACTTCCAAATATCACTTTGCCAATTCCACAAGAACTGTCTTAGCAAAAGGCTTCCTGAGGGGAAAGTTGTAACTCTGTGAGATGATTCCACAGAACACAAAGAAGTTTCTCAGAAAGCTTCTTTCTCTTTGTTATCGGAGGATATTTCCTTCAGCCCTATATTCTTCAACGGGATCCGAAATACCTGTTCTCAGATTCCACAGAAAGAAGGCTAGCAAAGAGTTCCACGAAATACAGATGTAACTCTGTGATTGGAAGTCAGAGAACACTAAGCAGTTTCTCAGAAAGCTTCTTTCTCTCTTTTATCTGAGAATATTTCCTTTGGCCCTATAGTCTTCAAAAGGATCTGAAATATCTGTTCTCAGATTCCCCAGAAATAAGGCTAGCAAAGAGATCCACGAAATACAGATGTAACCCTGTGAGATGAATTAACAGAACACTAAGCAGTGTCTCAGAAAGCTTCTTTCCAGATTTCATCTGAGGATATTTCCTTTTTCACCAAAGCCCTCTATGGGCTTCCAAATATCACTTTGCCAATTCCACAAGAACTGTCTTAGCGAAAGGCTTCTTGAGGGGAAAGCTGTAACTCTGTGAGATGATTTCACAGAACACAAAGAAGTTTCTCAGAAAGCTTCTTTCTCTTTGTTATCGGAGGATATTTCCTTTGGCCCTATAGTCTTCAAAGGGATCCGAAATATCTGTTCTCAGATTCCACAGAAATAAGGCTAGCAAAGAGATCCACGAAATACAGATGAAACTCTGTGAGTGGAAGTCAGAAACACTAAGCGGTTTCTCAGAAAGCTTCTTTCCAGATTTCATCTGAGGATATTTCCTTTTTCACCATAGCCCTCTAAGGGCTTCCAAATATCACTTTGACAATTCCACAAGAACTGTCTTAGCGAAAGGCTTCTTGAGGGGAAAGCTGTAACTCTGTGAGATGATATCACAGAACACAAAGAAGTTTCTCAGAAACCTTCTTTCACTTTGTTATCGCAGGATATTTCCTTTGGCCCTATAGTCTTCAAAGGGATCCGAAATATCTGTTCTCAGATTCCACAGAAAGTAGGCTAGCAAAGAGATCCACGAAATACAGATGTAACTCTGTGAGATGAATTAACAGAACACTAAGCAGTTTCTCAGAAAGCTTCTTTCCAGAATTCAGCTGAGGATATTTCCTTTCTCAACATAGCCCTCTATGGGCTTCCAAATATCACTTTGCCAATTCCACAAGAACTGTCTTAGCGAAAGGCTTCTTGAGGGGAAAGCTGTAGATCTGTGAGATGATTTCACAGAACACAAATAAGTTTCTCAGAAAGCTTCTTTCTCTTTGTTATTGGAGGATATTTCCTCTGGCCCTATAGTTTTCAAAGGGATCCCAAATATCTGTTCTCAGATTCCCCAGAATTAAGGCTAGCAAAGAGATCCACGAAATACAGATGAAACTCTGTGAGTCGAAGTCAGAGAACACTAAGGGGTTTCTCAGAAAGCTTCCTTCCAGATTTCATCTGAGGATATTTCCTTTTTCACCATAGCCCTCTATGGGCTTCCAAATGTCACTTTGCCAATTCCACAAGAACTGTCTTAGCAAAAGGCTTCTGGAGAGCAAAGCAGTAACTCTGTGAGATGATTTCACAGAACACAAAGAAGTTTCTCAGAAAGCTTCTTTCTCTTTGTTATGGGAGGATAATTCCTTTGGCCCTATAGTCTTCAAAGGGATCCGAAATATCTGTTCTCAGATTCCACAGAGATAAGGCTAGCAAAGAGATCCACGAAATACAGATGTAACTCTGTGAGTGAAAGTCACAGAACACTAAGCGGTTTCTCAGAAATCTTCTTTCCAGATTTCATCTGAGGATATTTCCTCTTTCACCATAGCCCTCTATGGGCTTCCAAATATCACTTTGCCAATTCCACAAGAACTGTCTTAGCGAAAGTCTTCTTGAGGGGAAAGCTGTAACTCTGTGAGATGATTTCACAGAACACAAGGAAGTTTCTCAGAAAGCTTCTTTCTCTTTGTTATTGGAGGATATTTCCTTTGGCCCTATAGTCTTCAAAGGGATCGGAAATATCTGTTCTCAGATTCCAGAGAAATAAGGCCAGCAAAGAGATCCACGAAATACAGATGTAACACTGTGTGTAGAAGTCACAAAACACTAAGCGGTTTCTCAGAAAGCTTCTTTCCAGATTTCATCTAAGGATATTTCTTTTTCACCATAGCCCTCTATGGGCTTCCAAATATCACTTTTCCAATTCCACAGATACTGTCTTAGCGAAAGTCTTCTTGAGGGGAAAGCTGTAACTCTGGGAGATGATTTCACAGAACACAAAGAAGTTTCTCAGAAAGCTTCTTTCTCTTTGTTATCGGAGGATATTTCCTTTGGCCCTATAGTCTTCAAAGGGATCTGAAATATCTGTTTTCAGATTCCTCAGAAATAAGGCTAACAAAGAGATCCACGAAATACAGATGTAACTCTGTGAGATGAAATAACAGAACACTAAGCAGTTTCTCAGAAAGCTTCTTTCCAGAATTCAGCTGAGGATATTTCCTTTTTCACCATAGCCCTCTATGGGCTTCCAAATATCACTTTGCCAATTCCACAAAAACTGTCTTAGCGAAAGGCTTCTTGAAGGGAAAACTGTAACTCTGTGAGGTGATTTCACAGAACACAATGAACTTTCTCAGAAAGCTTCTTTCTCTTTGTTATGGCAGGATATTTCCTTTGGCCCTATAGTCTTAAAAGGGATCCGAAATATCTGTTCTCAGATTCCACAGAAAGAAGGCTAGCAAAGAGTTCCACGAAATACAGATGTATCTCTGTGATTGGAAGTCAGAGAACACTAAGCAGTTTCTCAGAAAGCTTCTTTCTCTTTTTTATCTGAGAATATTTCCTCTGGCCCTATAGTCTTCAAAGGGATCTGAAATATCTGTTCTCAGATTCCCCAGAAATAAGGTTAGCAAAGAGATCCACGAAATACACAAGTAACTCTGTGAGATGAATTAACAGAACACTAAGCAGTTTCTCAGAAATCTTCTTTCCAGATTTCATCTGAGGACATTTCCTTTTTCACCATAGCCCTCTATGGGCTTCCAAATATCACTTTGCCAATTCCACAAGAACTGTCTTAGCGAAAGGCTTCTTGAGGGGAAAGCTGTAACTCTGTGAGACGATTTCACAGAACACAAAGTAATTTCTCAGAAAGCTTATTTCTCTTTGTTATCGGAGGATATTTCCTTTGGACCTATAGTCTCAAAGGGATCCGAAATATCTGTTCTCAGATTCCCCAGAAATAAGGCTAGCAAAGAGATCCACGAAATACAGATGTAACTCTGTGAGATGAATTAACAGAACACTAAGCAGTGTCTCAGAAAGCTTCTTTCCAGATTTCATCTGAGGATATTTCCTTTTTCACCATAGCCCTCTATGGGCTTCCAATTATCACTTTGCCAATTCCACAAAAACTGTCTTAGCGAAAGGCTTCTTGAAGGGAAAACTGTAACTCTGTGAGATGATTTCCCAGAACACAAAGAAGTTTCTCAGAAATCTTCTTTCCATTTGTTATCGTAGGATATTTCCTTTGGCCCTATAGTCTTCAAAGGGATCTGAAATATCTGTTCTCAGATTCCACAGAAATAAGGCTAGCAAAGAGATGCACGAAATACAGATGTAACTTTGTGAGTGGAAGTCACAGAACACTAAGCGGTTTCTCAGAAAGCTTCTTTCCAGATTTCATCTGAGGATATTTCCTTTTTCACCATAGCCCTCTCTGGGCTTCCAAATATCACTTTGCCATTTCCACAAGAACTGTCCTAGCGAAAGGCTTCTTGAGGGGAAAGCTGTAACTCTGTGAGATGATTTCACAGAACACAAAGAAGTTTCTAAGAAAGCTTCTTTCTCTTTGTTATCGGAGGATATTTCCTTTGGCCCTATAGTCTTCAAAGGGATCCGAAATATCTGCTTTCAGATTCCAAGAAATAAGGCTAGCAAAGAGATCCACAGATGTAACTCTGTGAGATTAATTAACAGAATACTAAGCAGTTTCTCAGAAAGCTTCTTTTCAGTTTTCATCTGAGGATATTTCCTTTTTCACCATAGCCCTCTAGGGGCTTCCAAATATCACGTTGCCAGTTACACAAGAAGTGTCTTAGCGAAAGGCATCTTGAGGGGAAAGCTGTAACTCTGTGAGATGATTTCACAGAACACAAAGAAGTTTCTCAGAAAGCCTCTTTCTCTTAGTTATCGCAGGATATTTCCTTTGGCCCTATAGTCTTCAAAGGGATCCGAAATATCTGTTCTCAGATTCCACAGAAATAAGGCTAGCAAAGAGATCCACGAAATACAGATGTAACTCTGTGATTGGAAGTCACAGAACACTAAGAGGTTTCTCAGAAAGCGTCTTTCCAGATTTCATCTGAGGATATTTCCTTTTTCACCATAGCCCTCTATGGGCTTCCAAATATCACTTTGCCAATTCCACAAGAACTGTCTTAGCGAAAGGCTTCTTGAGGGGAAAGCTGTAACTCTGTGAGATTATTTCACAGAACACAAAGAAGTTTCTCAGAAAGCTTCTTTCTCTTTGTTATCGGAGGATATTTCCTTTGGCCCTATAGTCTTCAAAGGGATCCGATATATCTGTTCTCCGATTCCACAAAAATAAAGCTAGCAAAGAGATTAACGAAATACAGATGTAACTCTGTGAGATGAATTAACAGAACTCGAATCAGTTTCTCAGAAAGCTTCTTTCCAGATTTCATCTGAGGATATTTCCTTTTTCTACATAGCCCTCTATGGGCTTCCAAATGTCAGTTTGCCAATTCCCCAAGAACTGTCTTAGCGAAAGGCTTCTTGAGCGGAAAGCTGTAACTCTGTGAGATGATTTCACAGAACAGAAAAAAGTTTCTCAGAAAGCTTATTTCTCTTTGTTATCGGAGGATATTTCCTTTGGCCCTATAGTCTTCAAAGGGATCCGAAATATCTGTTCTCAGATTCCACAGAAATAAGGCTAGCAAAGAGATCCACGAAATACAGATGTAACTCTGTGAGTGGAAGTCACAGAACACTAAGCGGTTTCTCAGAAAGCTTCTTTCCAGATTTCATCTGAGGATATTTCCTTTTTCACCATAGCCCTCTATGGGCTTCCAAATATCACTTTGCCAATTCCACAAGAACTGTCTTAGCGAAAGACTTCTTGAGGGGAAAGCTGTAACTCTGTGACATGATTTCACAGAACCCAAAGAAATTTCTCAGAATGCTTCTTTCTCTTTGTTATCGGAGGATGGTTCCTTTGGCCCTATAGTCTTCAAAGGGATCCGAAATATCTGTTTTCAGACACCACAGAAATAAGTATAGCAAAGAGATCCACGAAATACAGATGTAATTCTGTGAGATGAATTAACAGAACACTAAGCAGTTTCTCAGAAAGCTTCTTTCCAGATTTCATCTGAGGATATTTCCTTTTTCACCATAGCCCTCTAGGGGCTTCCAAACATCACGTTGCCAATTACACAGGAAGTGTCTAAGCGAAAGGCATCTTGAGGGGAAAGCTGTAACTCTGTGAGATGATTTCACAGAACACAAAGAAGTTTCTCAGAAAGCCTCTTTGTCTTTGTTATCGGTGGATATTTCCTTTGGCGCTATAGTCTTCAAAGGGATCCGAAATATCTGTTCTCAGATTCCACAGAAATAAGGCTAGCAAAGAGATCCACGAAATACAGATGTAATTCTGTGAGATGAATTAACAGAACACTAAGCAGTTTCTCAGAAAGCTTCTTTCCAGATTTCATCTGAGGATATTTCCTTTTTCAAAATAGCCCTCTAAGGGCTTCCAAATATCACGTTGCCAATTACACAAGAAGTGTCTTAGCGAAAGGCATCTTGAGGTGAAAACTGTAACTCTGTGAGATGATTTCACAGAACACAAAGAAGTTTCTCAGAAAGCTTCTTTCTCTTTGTTATCGGAGGATATTTCCTTTGGCCCTATAGTCTTCAAAGGTATCCGAAATATCTTTTCTCAGATTCCACAGAAATAAGGCTAGCAAAGAGATCCACGAAATACATATGTAACACTGTGAGATGAATTAACAGAACACTAAGCAGTTTCTCAGAAAGCTTCTTTCCAGATTTCATCCTAGGATATTTCCTTTTTCACCATAGCCCTCTATGGGCTTCCAATTATCACTTTGCCAATTCCACAAGAACTGTCTTAGCGAAAAACTTCTTGAGGGGAAAGCTGTAACTCTGTGAGATGATTTCACAGAACACAAAGAAGTTTCTCAGAAAGCTTCATTCTCTTTGTTATCAGAGGATATTTCCTTTGGCCCTATAGTCTTCTAGGGGATCCGAAATATCTGTTCTCATTTTCCACAGAAAAAAGGCTAGCAAAGAAATCCACGAAAGACAGATGTAACTCTGTGAGATGAATTAAGAGAACCCTAAGCAGTTTCTCAGAAAGCTTCTTTCCAGATTTCATCTGAGGATATTTCCTATTTCACCATAGCCCTCTATGGGCTTCCAAATATCACTTTGCCAATTCCACAAGAACTGTCTTAGCGAAAGGCTTCTTGAGGGGAAAGCTGTAACTCTGTGAGATGATTTCACAGAACACAAAGAAGTTTCTAAGAAAGCTTCTTTCTCTTTGTTATCGGAGGATATTTCCTTTGGCCCTATAGTCTTCAAAGGGATCCGAAATATCTGCTTTCAGATTCCAAGAAATAAGGCTAGCAAAGAGATCCACAGATGTAACTCTGTGAGATTAATTAACAGAATACTAAGCAGTTTCTCAGAAAGCTTCTTTTCAGATTTCATCTGAGGATATTTCCTTTTTCACCATAGCCCTCTAGGGGCTTCCAAATATCACGTTGCCAGTTACACAAGAAGTGTCTTAGCGAAAGGCATCTTGAGGGGAAAGCTGTAACTCTGTGAGATGATTTCACAGAACACAAAGAAGTTTCTCAGAAAGCCTCTTTCTCTTAGTTATCGCAGGATATTTCCTTTGGCCCTATAGTCTTCAAAGGGATCCGAAATATCTGTTCTCAGATTCCACAGAAATAAGGCTAGCAAAGAGATCCACGAAATACAGATGTAACTCTGTGAGTGGAAGTCACAGAACACTAAGAGGTTTCTCAGAAAGCGTCTTTCCAGATTTCATCTGAGGATATTTCCTTTTTCACCATAGCCCTCTAAGGGCTTCCAAATATCACTTTGCCAATTCCACAAGAACTGTCTTAGCGAAAGGCTTCTTGAGGGGAAAGCTGTAACTCTGTGAGATGATTTCACAGAACACAAAGAAGTTTCTCAGAAAGCTTCTTTCTCTTTGTTATCGGAGGATATTTCCTTTGGCCCTATAGTCTTCAAAGGGATCCGATATATCTGTTCTCCGATTCCACAAAAATAAAGCTAGCAAAGAGATTAACGAAATACAGATGTAACTCTGTGAGATGAATTAACAGAACTCTAATCAGTTTCTCAGAAAGCTTCTTTCCAGATTTCATCTGAGGATATTTCCTTTTTCTACATAGCCCTCTATGGGCTTCCAAATGTCAGTTTGCCAATTCCCCAAGAACTGTCTTAGCGAAAGGCTTCTTGAGGGGAAAGCTGTAACTCTGTGAGATGATTTCACAGAACAGAAAAAAGTTTCTCAGAAAGCTTCTTTCTCTTTGTTATCGGAGGATATTTCCTTTGGCCCTATAGTCTTCAAAGGGATCCGAAATATCTGTTCTCAGATTCCACAGAAATAAGGCTAGCAAAGAGATCCACGAAATACAGATGTAACTCTGTGAGTGGAAGTCACAGAACACTAAGCGGTTTCTCAGAAAGCTTCTTTCCAGATTTCATCTGAGGATATTTCCTTTTTCACCATAGCCCTCTATGGGCTTCCAAATATCACTTTGCCAATTCCACAAGAACTGTCTTAGCGAAAGACTTCTTGAGGGGAAAGCTGTAACTCTGTGACATGATTTCACAGAACCCAAAGAAATTTCTCAGAATGCTTCTTTCTCTTTGTTATCGGAGGATGGTTCCTTTGGCCCTATAGTCTTCAAAGGGATCCGAAATATCTGTTTTCAGACACCACAGAAATACGTCTAGCAAAGAGATCCACGAAATACAGATGTAATTCTGTGAGATGAATTAACAGAACACTAAACAGTTTCTCAGAAAGCTTCTTTCCAGATTTCATCTGAGGATATTTCCTTTTTCACCATAGCCCTCTAGGGGCTTCCAAACATCACGTTGCCAATTACACAGGAAGTGTCTAAGCGAAAGGCATCTTGAGGGGAAAGCTGTAACTCTGTGAGATGATTTCACAGAACACAAAGAAGTTACTCAGAAAGCCTCTTTGTCTTTGTTATCGGTGGATATTTCCTTTGGCGCTATAGTCTTCAAAGGGATCCGAAATATCTGTTCTCAGATTCCACAGAAATAAGGCTAGCAAAGAGATCCACGAAATACAGATGTAATTCTGTGAGATGAATTAACAGAACACTAAGCAGTTTCTCAGAAAGCTTCTTTCCAGATTTCATCTGAGGATATTTCCTTTTTCAAAATAGCCCTCTAAGGGCTTCCAAATATCACGTTGCCAATTACACAAGAAGTGTCTTAGCGAAAGGCATCTTGAGGTGAAAGCTGTAACTCTGTGAGATGATTTCACAGAACACAAAGAAGTTTCTCAGAAAGCCTCTTTGTCTTTGTTATCGGTGGATATTTCCTTTGGCCCTATAGTCTTCAAAGGGATCCGAAATATCTGTTCTCAGATCCCACAGAAATAAGGCTAGCAAAGAGATCCACGAAATACAGATGTAACTCTGTGAGATGAATTAACAGAACACTAAGCAGTTTCTCAGAAAGCTTCTTTCCAGATTTCATCTGAGGATATTTCCTTTTTCACCTTAGACCTCTATGGGCTTCCAAATATCACTTTGCCAATTCCACAAGAACTGTCTTAGCGAAAGGCTTCTTGAGAGGAAAGCTGTAACTCTGCGAGATGATTTCAAAGAACACAAAGAAGTTTCTGAGAAAGCTTCTTTCTCTTTGTTATCGGAGGATATTTCCTTTGGCCCTATAGTCTTCAAAGGGATCCGAAATATCTTTTCTCAGATTCCACAGAAATAAGGCTAGCAAAGAGATCCACGAAATACATATGTAACACTGTGAGATTAATTAACAGAACACTAAGCAGTTTCTCAGAAAGCTTCTTTCCAGATTTCATCCGAGGATATTTCCTTTTTCACCATAGCCCTCTATGGGCTTCCAATTATCACTTTGCCAATTCCACAAGAACTGTCTTAGCGAAAGGCTTCTTGAGGGGAAAGCTGTAACTCTGTGAGATGATTTCACAGAACACAAAGAAGTTTCTCAGAAAGCTTCATTCTCTTTGTTATCAGAGGATATTTCCTTTGGCCCTATAGTCTTCTAGGGGATCCGAAATATCTGTTCTCATTTTCCACAGAAATAAGGCTAGCAAAGAAATCCACGAAAGACAGATGTAACTCTGTGAGATGAATTAACAGAACCCTAAGCAGTTTCTCAGAAAGCTTCTTTCCAGATTTCATCTGAGGATATTTCCTATTTCACCATAGCCCTCTCTGGGCTTCCAAATATCACTTTGCCAATTCCACAAGAACTGTCTTAGCGAAAGGCTTCTTGAGAGGAAAGCTGTAACTCTGTGAGATGATTTCACAGAACACAAAGAAGTTTCTCAGAAAGCTTCATTCTCTTTGTTATCGGAGGATATTTCCTTTGGCCCTATAGTCTTCAAAGGGATCCGAAATATCTGTTCTCATTTTCCACAGAAATCAGGCTAGCAAAGAGATCCACGAACGACAGATGTAACTCTGTGAGATGAATTAACAGAACACTAAGCAGTTTCTCAGAAAGCTTCTTTCCAGATTTCATCTGAGGATATTTCCTTTTTCAAAATAGCCCTCTATGGGCTTCCAAATATCACTTTGCCAATTCCACAAGAACTGTCATAGCGAAAGGCTTCTTGAGGGGAAAGCTGTAACTCTGTGAGATGATTTCACAGAACACAAAGAAGTTTCTCAGAAAGCTTCTTTCTCTTTGTTATCGGAGGATATTATCTTTGGCCCTATAGTCTTCAAAGGGATCCGAAATATCTGCTTTCAGATTCCACAGAAATAAGGCTAGCAAAGAGATTCACGAAATACAGATGTAACTCTGTGAGATTAATTAAGAGAATACTAAGCAGTTTCTCAGAAACCTTCTTTCCAGATTTCATCTGAAGATATTTCCTTTTTCACCACAGCCCTCTAGGGGCTTCCAAATATCACGTTGCCAATTACACAAGAAGTGTCTTAGCGAAAGGCATCTTGAGGGGAAAGCTGTAACTCTGTGAGATGATTTCACAGAACACAAAGAAGTTTCTCAGAAACCACCTTTCTCTTTGTTATCGGAGGATATTTCCTTTCGCCCTATAGTCTTCAAAGAGATCCGAAATATACGTTCTGAGATTCCACAGAAATAAGGCTAGCAAAGAGATCCAGGAAATACACATGTAACTCTGTCAGATGAATTAACAGAACACTAAGAAGTTTCTCAGAAAGCTTCTTTCCAGATTTCATCTGAGGATATTTCCTTTTTCTATATAGCCCTCTCTGGGCTTCCAATTATCACTTTGCCAATTCCACAAGAACTGTCTTAGCGAAAGGCTTCTTGAGGGGAAAGCTGTAACTCTATGAGATGATTTCACAGAACACAAAGAAGTTTCTCAGAAAGCTTCTTTCTCTTTGTTATCGGAGGATATTTCCTTTGGCCCTATAGTCTTCAAAGGGATCTGAAATATCTATTCTCAGATACCACAGGAATAAGGCTAGCAAAGAGATCCACGAGAGACAGATGTAACTCTGTGAGATGAATTAACAGAACACTAAGCAGTTTCTTAGAAAGCTTCTTTCCAGATTTCATCTGAGGATATTTCCTTTTTCACCGTAGCCCTCTATGGGCTTCCAAATATCACTTTGCCAATTCCACAAGAACTGTCTTAGCGAAAGGCTTCTTGAGGGGAAAGCTGTAACTCTGTGAGATGATTTCACAGAACACAAAGAAGTTTCTCAGAAAGTTTCTTTCTCTTTGTGATCGGAGGATATTTCCTTTGGCCCTATAGTCTTCAAAGGGATCCGAAATATCTGTTCTCAGATTCCACAGAAATAAGGCTAGCAAAGAGATGCACGAAATACAGATGTAACTCTGTGAGTGGAAGTCACAGAACACTAAGCGGTTTCTCAGAAAGCTTCTTTCCAGATTTCATCTGAGGATATTTCCTTTTTCACCATAGCCCTCTATGGGCTTCCAAATATCACTTTGCCAATTCCACAAGAACTGTCTTAGCGAAAGGCTTCTTGAGGGGGAAGCTGTATCTCTGTGAGATGATTTCACAGAACACAAAGAAGTTTCTCAGAAAGCTTCAGTCTCTTTGTTATCGCAGGATATTTCCTTTGGCCCTATAGTCTTCAAAGGGATCCGAAATATCTGTTCTCATTTTCCACAGATATAAGGCTAGCAAAGAGATCCACGAAAGACAGATATAACTCTGTGAGATGAATTAACGGAACACTAAGCAGTTTCTCAGAAAGCTTCTTTCCAGTTTTCATCTGAGGATATTTCCTTTTTCAACATAGCCCTCTATGGGCTTCCAAATATCACTTTTCCAATTCCACAAGAACTGTCTTAGCGAAAGGCTTCTTGAGGGGGAAGCTGTATCTCTGTGAGATGATTTCACAGAACACAAAGAAGTTTCTCAGAAAGCTTCAGTCTCTTTGTTATCGCAGGATATTTCCTTTGGCCCTATAGTCTTCAAAGGGATCCGAAATATCTGTTCTCATTTTCCACAGAAATAAGGCTAGCAAAGAGATCCACGAAAGACAGATATAACTCTGTGAGATGAATTAACGGAACACTAAGCAGTTTCTCAGAAAGCATTTTTGCAGTTTTCATCTGAGGATATTTCCTTTTTCAACATAGCCCTCTATGGGCTTCCAAATATCACTTTGCCAATTCCCCAAGAACTGTCTTAGAGAAAGGCTTCTTGAGGGGAAAGCTGTAACACTGTGAGATGATTTCACAGATCTCAAAGAAGTTTCCCAAAAAGCGTCTTTCTCTTTGTTATCGGAGGATATTTCCTTTGGCCCTATAGTCTTCAAAGGGATCCGAAATATCTGTTCTCAGATTCCACAGAAATAAGGTTAGCAAAGAGATCCACGAAATACAGATGTAACTCTGTGAGATGAATTAACAGAACACTAAGCAGTTTCTCAGAAAGCTTCTTTCCAGATTTCATCTGAGGATATTTCCTTTTTCACCATAGCCCTCTATGGGCTTCCAAATATCACTTTGCCAATTCCACAAGAACTGTCTTAGCGAAAGGCTTCTTGAGGGGAAAGCTGTAACTCTGTGAGATGATTTCACAGAACACAAAGAAGTTTCTCAGAAAGCTTCTTTCTCTTTGTTTTCGGAGGATATTTCCTTTAGCCCTATAGTCTTCAAAGAGATCCGAAATATCTGTTCTGAGATTCCACAGAAATAAGGCTAGCAAAGAGATCCAGGAAATACTCATGTAACTCTGTCAGATGAATTAACAGGATACTAAGAAGTTTCTGAGATAGCTTCTTTCCAGATTTCATCTGAGGATATTTCCTTTTTCACCATAGCCCTCTATAGGCTTCCAAATATCACTTTGCCAATTCCACAAGAACTGTCTTAGCGAAAGGCTTCTTGAGGGGGAAGCTGTATCTCTGTGAGATGATTTCACAGAACACAAAGAAGTTTCTCAGAAAGCTTCAGTCTCTTTGTTATCTCAGGATATTTCCTTTGGCCCTATAGTCTTCAAAGGGATCCGAAATATCTGTTCTCATTTTCCACAGATATAAGGCTAGCAAAGAGATCCACGAAAGACAGATATAACTCTGTGAGATGAATTAACGGAACACTAAGCAGTTTCTCAGAAAGCTTCTTTCCAGTTTTCATCTGAGGATATTTCCTTTTTCAACATAGCCCTCTATGGGCTTCCAAATATCACTTTTCCAATTCCACAAGAACTGTCTTAGCGAAAGGCTTCTTGAGGGGGAAGCTGTATCTCTGTGAGATGATTTCACAGAACACAAAGAAGTTTCTCAGAAAGCTTCAGTCTCTTTGTTATCGCAGGATATTTCCTTTGGCCCTATAGTCTTCAAAGGGATCCGAAATATCTGTTCTCATTTTCCACAGAAATAAGGCTAGCAAAGAGATCCACGAAAGACAGATATAACTCTGTGAGATGAATTAACGGAACACTAAGCAGTTTCTCAGAAAGCATTTTTGCAGTTTTCATCTGAGGATATTTCCTTTTTCAACATAGCCCTCTATGGGCTTCCAAATATCACTTTGCCAATTCCCCAAGAACTGTCTTAGAGAAAGGCTTCTTGAGGGGAAAGCTGTAACACTGTGAGATGATTTCACAGATCTCAAAGAAGTTTCCCAAAAAGCGTCTTTCTCTTTGTTATCGGAGGATATTTCCTTTGGCCCTATAGTCTTCAAAGGGATCCGAAATATCTGTTCTCAGATTCCACAGAAATAAGGTTAGCAAAGAGATCCACGAAATACAGATGTAACTCTGTGAGATGAATTAACAGAACACTAAGCAGTTTCTCAGAAAGCTTCTTTCCAGATTTCATCTGAGGATATTTCCTTTTTCACCATAGCCCTCTATGGGCTTCCAAATATCACTTTGCCAATTCCACAAGAACTGTCTTAGCGAAAGGCTTCTTGAGGGGAAAGCTGTAACTCTGTGAGATGATTTCACAGAACACAAAGAAGTTTCTCAGAAAGCTTCTTTCTCTTTGTTTTCGGAGGATATTTCCTTTAGCCCTATAGTCTTCAAAGAGATCCGAAATATCTGTTCTGAGATTCCACAGAAATAAGGCTAGCAAAGAGATCCAGGAAATACTCATGTAACTCTGTCAGATGAATTAACAGGATACTAAGAAGTTTCTGAGATAGCTTCTTTCCAGATTTCATCTGAGGATATTTCCTTTTTCTATATAGACCTCCCTGGGCTTCCAATTATCACATTGCCAAATCCACAAGAACTGTCTTAGCGAAAGGCTTCTTGAGGGGAAAGCTGTAACTCTGTGAGATGATTTCGCAGGACACAAAGAAGTTTCTCAGAAAGCTTCTTTCTCTTTGTTATCGGAGGATATTTCCTTTGGCCCTACAGTCTTCAAAGGGATCCGAAATATCTGTTCTCAGATTCCACAGAAATAAGGTTCGCAAAGAGATCCACGAAAGACAGATGTAACTCTGTGAGTTGAATTAACAGAACACTAAGCAGTTTCTCAGAATGCTTCTTTCCAGATTTCATCTGAGGATATTTCCTTTTTCAAGATAGCCCTCTCTGGGCTTCCAAATATCACTTTGCCAATTCCACAAGAACTGTCTTAGCGAAAGGCTTCTTGAGGGGAAAGCTGTAACTCTGTGAGATGATTTCACAGAACACAAAGAAGTTTCTCAGAAAGTTTCTTTCCCTTTGTGATCGGAGGATATTTCCTTTGGCCCTATAGTCTTCAAAGGGATCCGAAATATCTGTTCTCAGATTCCACAGAAATAAGGCTAGCAAAGAGATGCACGAAATACAGATGTAACTCTGTGAGTGGAAGTCACAGAACACTAAGCGGTTTCTCAGAAAGCTTCTTTCCAGATTTCATCTGAGGATATTTCCTTTTTCACCATAGCCCTCTATGGGCTTCCAAATATCACTTTGCCAATTCCACAAGAACTGTCTTAGCGAAAGGCTTCTTGAGGGGAAAGCTGTAACTCTGTGAGATGATTTCACAGAACACAAAGAAGTTTCTCAGAAAGCTTCTTTCTCTTTGTTATCGGAGGATATTTCCTTTGGCCCTATAGTCTTCAAAAGGATCCGAAATATCTGTTTTCAGATTCCACAGAAATAAGGCTAGCAAATAGATCCACGAAAAACAGATGTAACTCTGTGAGAGGAATTAACAGAACACTAAGCGATTTCTCAGAAAGCTTCTTTTCAGATTTCATCTGAGGATATTTCCTTTTTCAAAATAGCCCTCTATGGGCTTCCAAATATCACTTTGCCAATTCCACAAGAACTGTCTTAGCGAAAGGCTTCTTGAGGGGAACGCTGTAACTCTGTGAGATGATTTCACAGAACACAAAGAAGTTTCTCTGAAAGCCTCTTTCTCTTTGTTATCGGAGGATATTTCCTTTGGCCCACTAGTCTTCAAAGGGATCCGAAATATCTGTTCTCAGATTCCACAAAAACAAGGCTAGCAAAGAGATCCAGGAAATACAGTTATAACTCTGTGAGATGAATTAACAGTACACTAAGCATTTTCTCAGAAAGCTTCTTTCCCGATTTCATCTGAGGATATTTCGTTTTTCACCGTAGCCCTCTATGGGCTTCCGAATATCACTTTGCCAATTCCACAAGAACTGTTTTAGCGAAAGGCTTCTGGAGGGGAAAGCTCTAACTCTGTGAGTTGATTTCACAGAACCCAAAGAAGTTTCTAAGAAAGCTTCTTTCTCTTTTTTATCGGAGGATATTTCTTTTGGCCCTGTAGTCTTCGAAGAGATCCGAAATATCGGTTCTGAGATTCCACAGAAATAAGGCTAGCAAAGAGATCCAGGAAATACACATGTAACTCTGTCAGATGAATTAACAGAACACTAAGAAGTTTCTCAGAAAGCTTCTTTCCAGATTTCATCTGAGGATATTTCCTTTTTCTATATAGCCCTCTTTGGGCTTCCAATTATCACTTTGCCAATTCCACAAGAACTGTCTTAGCGAAAGGCTTCTTGAGGGGAAAGCTGAAACTCTGCGAGATGATTTCACAGAACACAAAGAAGTTTCTCAGAAAGCTTCTTTCTCTTTGTTATCGGAGGATATTTCCTTTGGCCCTATAGTCTTCAAAGGGATCCGAAATATCTGTTCTCATATACCACAGAAATAAGGCTAGCAAAGAGATCCACGAAATACAGATGTAACTCTGTGAGATGAATTAACAGATCACTAAGCATTTTCTCAGAAAGCTTCTTTCCAGATTTCATCTGAGGATATTTCCTTTTTCACCATAGCCCTCTCTGGGCTTCCAAATATCACTTTGCCAATTCCACAAGAACTGTCCTAGCGAAAGGCTTCTTGAGGGGAAAGCTGTAACTCTGTGAGATGATTTCACAGAACACAAAGAAGTTTCTAAGAAAGCTTCTTTCTCTTTGTTATCGGAGGATATTTCCTTTGGCCCTATAGTCTTCAAAGGGATCCGAAATATCTGCTTTCAGATTCCAAGAAATAAGGCTAGCAAAGAGATCCACAGATGTAACTCTGTGAGATTAATTAACAGAATACTAAGCAGTTTCTCAGAAAGCTTCTTTCCAGATTTCATCTGAGGATATTTCCTTTTTCACCATAGCCCTCTAGGGGCTTCCAAACATCACGTTGCCAATTACACAGGAAGTGTCTAAGCGAAAGGCATCTTGAGGGGAAAGCTGTAACTCTGTGAGATGATTTCACAGACCACAAAGAAGTTTCTCAGAAAGCCTCTTTGTCTTTGTTATCGGTGGATATTTCCTTTGGCGCTATAGTCTTCAAAGGGATCCGAAATATCTGTTCTCAGATTCCACAGAAATAAGGCTAGCAAAGAGATCCACGAAATACAGATGTAACTCTGTGAGATGAATTAACAGAACACTAAGCAGTTTCTCAGAAAGCTTCTTTCCAGATTTCATCTGAGGATATTTCCTTTTTCACCATAGACCTCTAAGGGCTTCCTAATATCACTTTGCCAATTCCACAAGAACTGTCTTAGCGAAAGGCTTCTTGAGGTTAAAGCTGTAACTCTGTGAGATGATTTCACAGAACACAAAGAAGTTTCTCAGAAAGCTTCATTCTCTTTGTTATCGGAGGATATTTCCTTTGGCCCTATAGTCTTCAAAGGGATCCGAAATATATGTTCTCATTTTCCACAGAAATAAGGCTAGCAAAGAGATCCACGAACGAGAGATGTAACTCTGTGAGATGAATTAACAGAACACTAAGCAGTTTCTCAGAAATCTTCTTTCCAGATTTCATCTGAGGATATTTCCTTTTTCAAAATTGCCCTCTATGGGCTTCCAAATATCACTTTGCCAATTCCACAAGAACTGTCATAGCGAAAGGCTTCTTGAGGGGATAGCTGTAACTCTGTAAGATGATTTCACAGAACACAAAGAATTTCTCAGAAAGCTTCTTTCTCTTTGTTATCGCAGGATATTTCCTTTGGCCCTATAGTCTTCCAAGGAATCCGAAATATCTGCTTTCAGATTCCACAGAAATAAGGCTAGCAAAGAGATCCAAGATAGAGAAATGTAACACTGTGAGATGAATTAACAGAACACTAAGCAGTTTCTCAGAAAGCTTCTTTCCAGATTTCATCTGAGGATATTTCCTTTTTCAACATAGCCCTCTATGAGCTTCCATATATCACTTTGCCAATTCCACAAGAACTGTCTTAGCGAAAGGCATCTTGAGGGGAAAGCTGTAACTCTGTGAGATGATTTCACAGAACACAAAGAAGTTTCTCAGAAAGATTCTTTCTCTTTGTTATCGGAGGATATTTCCTTTGGCCCTCTAGTCTTCAAAGAGATCCGAATTATCTGTTCTCACATTCCACAGAAATAAGGCTAGCATAGAGATCCACGAAATACAGATGTAACTCTGTCAGATGAATTAACAGAACACTAAGAAGTTTCTCAGAAAGCTTCTTTCCAGATTTCATCTGAGGATATTTCCTTTTTCACCATAGCCCTCTACGGGCTTCCAATTATCACTTTGCCAATTCCACAAGAACTGTCTTAGCGAAAGGCTTCTTGAGGGGAAAGCTGTAACTCTGTGAGATGATTGCACAGAACACAAAGAAGTTTCTCAGAAAGCTTCTTTCTCTTTGTTATCTGAGAATATTTCATTTGGCCCTATAGACTTCAAAGGGATCTGAAATATCTTTTCTCAGATACCACAGAAATAAGGCTAGCAAAGAGATCCACGAAATACAGATGTAACTCTGTGAGATGAATTAACAGAACACTAAGCAGTTTCTCAGAAAGCTTCTTTCCAGATTTCATCTGAGGAAATTTCGTTTTTCACCATAGCCCTCTATGGGCTTCCGAATATCACTTTGCCAATTCCACAAGCACTGTCTTAGCGAAAGGCTTCTTGAGGGGAAAGCTCTAACTCTGTGAGGTGATTTCACAGAACACAAAGGAGTTTCTCAGAAAGCTTCTTTCTCTTTGTTATCAGAGGATATTTCCTTTGGCCCTATAGTCTTCAAAGGGATCCGAAATATCTGTTCTCATTTTCCACAGAAATAAGGCTAGCAAAGAGATCCACGAACGACAGATGTAACTCTATGAGATGAATTAACAGAACACTAAGCAGTTTCTCAGAAAGCTTCTTTCCAGATTTCATCTGAGGATATTTCCTTTTTCAAAATAGCCCTCTCTGGGCTTCCAAATATCACTTTGCCAATTCCACAAGAACTGTCATAGCGAAAGGCTTCTTGAGGGGAAAGCTGTAACTCTGTGAGATGATTTCACAGAACACAAAGAAGTTTCTAAGAAAGCTTCTTTCTCTTTGTTATCGGAGGATATTTCCTTTGGCCCTATAGTCTTCAAAGGGATCCGAAATATCTGCTTTCAGATTCCACAGAAATAAGGCTAGCAAAGAGATTCACGAAATACAGATGTAACTCTGTGAGATTAATTAACAGAATACTAAGCAGTCTCTCAGAAACCTTCTTTCCAGATTTCATCTGAGGTTATTTCCTTTTTCACCATAGCCCTCTAGGGGCTTCCAAATATCACGTTGCCAATTACACAAGTAGTGTCTTAGCGAAAGGCATCTTGAGGGGAAAGCTGTAACTCTGTGAGATGATTTAACAGAACACAAAGAAATTTCTCAGAAACCACCTTTCTCTTTGTTATCGGAGGATGTTTCCTTTGGCCCTATAGTCTTCAAAGAGATCCGAAATATCTGTTCTGAGATTCCACAGAAATAAGGCTAGCAAAGAGATCCAGGAAATACACATGTAACTCTGTCAGATGAATTAACAGAACACTAAGAAGTTTCTCAGAAAGCTTCTTTCCAGATTTCATCTGAGGATATTTCATTTTTCTATATAGCCCTCTCTGGGCTTCCAATTATCGCTTTGCCAATTCCACAAGAACTGTCGTAGCGAAAGGCTTCTTGAGGGGCAAGCTGTAACTCTGTGAGATGATTTCACAGAACACAAAGAAGTTTCTCAGAAAGCTTCTTTCTCTTTGTTATCGGAGGATATTTCCTTTGGCCCTATAGTCTTCAAAGGGATCCGAAATATCTGTTCTCAGATACAACAGAAATAAGGCTAGCAAAGAGATCCACGAAATACAGATGTAACTCTGTGAGATGAATTAACAGAACACTAAGCAGTTTCTCAGAAAGCTTCTTTCCAGATTTCATCTGAGGATATTTCCTTTTTCACCATGGCCCTCTATGGGCTTCCAAATATCACTTTGCCAATTCCACAAGAACTGTCTTAGCGAAAGGCATCTTGAGGAGAAAGCTGTAACTCTGTGAGATGATTTCACAGAACACAAAGAAGTTTCTCAGAAAGCCTCTTTGTCTTTGTTATCGGTGGATATTTCCTTTGGCGTTATAGTCTTCAAAGGGATCCGAAATATCTGTTCTCAGATTCCACAGAAATAAGGCTAGCAAAGAGATTCAGGAAATACAGATGTAACACTGTGAGTTGAAGTCAGAGAACACTAATCTGTTTCTCAGAGAGCTTCTTTCCAGATTCCATCTGAGGATATTTCCTTTTTCACCAAAGCCCTCTTTGGGCTTCCAAATATCACTTTGCCAATTCCACAAGAACTGTCTTAGCGAAAGGCTTCTTGAGGGGAAAGCTGTAACTCTGTGAGATGATTTCACAGAACACAAAGAAGTTTCTCAGAAAGTTTCTTTCTCTTTGTGATCGGAGGATATTTCCTTTGGCCCTATAGTCTTCAAGGGGATCCGAAATATCTGTTCTCAGATTCCACAGAAATAAGGCTAGCAAAGAGATCCACGAAATACAGATGTAACTCTGTGAGATGAATTAACAGTACACTAAGCAGTTTCTCTGAAAGCTTCTTTCCAGATTTCATCTGAGGATATTTCCTTTTTCACCATAGCCCTCTCAGGCTTCCAAATATCAATTTGCCAATTCCACAGGAACTGTCTTAGCGAAAGGCTTCTTGAGGGGAAAGCTGTAACTCTGTGAGATGATTGCACAGAACACAAAGAAGTTTCTCAGAAAGCTTCTTTCTCTTTGTTATCTGAGAATATTTCATTTGGCCCTATAGACTTCAAAGGGATCCGAAATATCTTTTCTCAGATGCCACAGAAATAAGGCTAGCAAAGAGATCCACGAAATACAGATGTAGCTGTGTGAGATGAATTAACAGAACACTAAGCAGTTTCTCAGAAAGCTTCTTTCCAGATTTAATCTGAGGATATTTCCTTTTTCACCATAGCCCTCTATGGGCTTCCAAATATCACTTTGCCAATTCCACAAGAACTGTCTTAGCGAAAGGCTTCTTGAGGGGGAAGCTGTATCTCTGTGAGATGATTTCACAGAACACAAAGAAGTTTCTCAGAAAGCTTCAGTCTCTTTATTATCGCAGGATATTTCCTTTGGCCCTATAGTCTTCAAAGGGATCCGAAATATCTGTTCTCATTTTCCACAGAAATAAGGCTAGCAAAGAGATCCACGAAAGACAGATATAACTCTGTGAGATGAATTAACGGAACACTAAGCAGTTTCTCAGAAAGCTTCTTTCCAGATTTCATCTGAGGATATTTCCTTTTTCAAAATAGCCCTCTATGGGCTTCCAAATATCACTTTGCCAATTCCACAAGAACTGTCTTAGCGAAAGGCTTCTTGAGGGGAAAGTTGTAACTCTGTGAGATGATTTCACAGAACACAAAGAAGTTTCCCTGAAAGCCTCTTTCTCTTTGTTATCGGAGGATGTTTCCTTTGGCCCACTACTCTTCAAAGGGATCCGAAATATCTGTTCTCAGATTCCACAAAAACAAGGCTAGCAAGGGGATCCAGGAAATACAGATGTAACTCTGTGAGATGAATTAACAGTACACTAAGCATTTTCTCAGAAAGCTTCTTTCCCGATTTCATCTGAGGATATTTCCTTTTTCACCATAGCCCTCTATGGGCTTCCGAATATCACTTTGCCAATTCCACAAGAACAGTCTTAGCGAAAGGCTTCTTGAGGGGAAAGCTCTAACTCTGTGAGGTGATTTCACAGAACACAAAGAAGTTTCTCAGAAAGCTTCTTTCTCTTTGTTATCGGAGGATATTTCCTTTGGCCCTATATTCTTCAAAGGGATCCGAAATATCTGTTCTCAGATTCCACAGAAATAAGGCGAGCAAAGAGATCCACGAAATACAGATGTAACTCTGTGAGATGAATTTACAGAACACTAAGCAGTTTCTCAGAAAGCTTCTTTCCAGATTTCATCTGAGGATATTTCCTTTTTCACCATAGCCCTCTATGGGCTTCCAAATATCACTTTGCCAATTCCACAAGAACTGTCTTAACGAAAGGCTTCTTGAGGGGAAAGCTGTAACTCTGTGAGATAATTTCACAAAACACAAAGAAGTTTCTCAGAAAGCTTCTTTCTCTTTGTTATCGGAGGATATTTCCTTTGGCCTTATAGTCTTCAAAGGGATCCGAAATATCTGTTCTCAGATTCCACAGAAATAAGGCTAGCAAAGAGATCCACGAAATGCAGATATAACACTGTGAGATGAATTAACAGTACACTAAGCAGTTTCTCTGAAAGCTTCTTTCCAGATTTCATCTGAGGATATTTCCTTTTTCACCATAGCCCTCTACGGGCTTCCAAATATCACTTTGCCAATTCCACAGGAACAGTCTTAGCGAAAGGCTTCTTGAGGGGAAAGCTGTAACTCTGTGAAATGATTGCACAGAACACAAAGAAGTTTCTCAGAAAGCTTCTTTCTCTTTGTTATCTGAGAATATTTCATTTGGCCCTATAGACTTCAAAGGGATACGAAATATCTTTTATCAGATTCCACAGAAATAAGGCTAGCAAAGCTATCCACGAAATACAGATGTAACTGTGTGAGATGAATTAACAGAACACTAAGCAGTTTCTCAGAAAGCTTCTTTCCAGATTTCATCTGAGGATATTTCCTTTTTCACCATAGCCCTCTATGGGCTTCCAAATATCACTTTGCCAATTCCACAAGAACTGCCTTAGCGAAAGGCTTCTTGAGGGGGAAGCTGTATCTCTGTGAGATGATTTCACAGAACACAAAGAAGTTTCTCAGAAAGCTTCAGTCTCTTTGTTATCGCAGGATATTTCCTTTGGCCCTATAGTCTTCAAAGGGATCCGAAATATCTGTTCTCATTTTCCACAGAACTAAGGCTAGCAAAGAGATCCACGAAAGACAGATATAACTCTGTGAGATGAATTATCGGAACACTAAGCAGTTTCTCAGAAAGCTTCTTTCCAGATTTCATCTGAGGATATTTCCTTTTTCAACATAGCCCTCTATGGGCTTCCAAATATCACTTTGCCAATTCCACAAGAACTGTCTTAGCGAAAGGCTTCTTGAGGGGAAAGCTGTAATTCTGTGAGATGATTTCACAGAACACAAAGAAGTTTCTCAGAAAGCTTCTTTCTCTTTGTTATCGGAGGATATTTCCTTTGGCCCTATAGTCTTCAAAGAGATCCGAAATATCTGTTCTGAGATTCCACAGAAATAAGGCTAGCAAAGAGATCCAGGAAATACTCATGTAACTCTGTCAGATGAATTAACAGGATACTAAGAAGTTTCTGAGATAGCTTCTTTCCAGATGTCATCTGAGGATATTTCCTTTTTCTATATAGACCTCCCTGGGCTTCCAATTATCACTTTGCCAAATCCACAAGAACTGTCTTAGCGAAAGGCTTCTTGAGGGGAAAGCTGTAACTCTGTGAGATGATTTCACAGAACACAAAGAAGTTTCTCAGAAAGCTTCTTTCTCTTTGTTATCAGAGGATATTTCCTTTGGCCCTATAGTCTTCAATGGGATCCGAAATATCTGTTCTCAGATTCCACAGGAATAAGGCTAGCAAAGAGATCCACGAAAGACAGATGTAACTCTGTGAGATGAATTAACAGAACACTAAGCGGTTTCTCAGAAAGCTTCTTTCCAGATTTCATCTGAGGATATTTCCTTTTTCAAAATAGCCCTCTCTGGGCTTCCAAATATCACTTTGCCAATTCCACAAGAACTGTCTTAGCGAAAGGCTTCTTGAGGGGAAAGCTGTAACCCTGTGAGATGATTTCACAGAATGCAAAGAAGTTTCTAAGAAAGCTTCTTTGTCTTTGTTATCGGAGGATATTTCCTTTGGCCCTATAATATTCAAAGGGATCCGAAATATCTATTCTCATATTCCACAGAAATAAGGCTAGCAAAGAGATCCACGAAATACAGATATAACTCTGTGAGATGAATTAACAGAACACTAAGCAATTTCTCAGAAAGCTTCTTTCCACATTTCATCTGAGGATAATTCCTTTTTCACCTTAGCCCTCTATGGGCTTCCAAATATCACTTTGCCAATTCCACAGGAACTGTCTTAGCGAAAGGCTTCTTGAGGGGAAAAGGTGTAACTCTGTGAGATGATTTCACAGAACACAAAGAAGTTTCCCAGAAAGCTTCTTTCTCTTTGTTATCGGAGGATATTTCCTTTGGCCCTATAGTCTTCAAAGGGATCCGAAATATCTGTTCTCAGATTCCACAGAAATAAGGCGAGCAAAGAGATCCACGAAATATACATGTAACTCTGTGAGATGAATTTACAGAACACTAAGCAGTGTCTCAGAAAGCTTCTTTCCAGATTTCATCTGAGGATATTTCCTTTTTCACCATAGCCCTCTATGGGCTTCCAAATATCACTTTGCCAATTCCACAAGAACTGTCTTAGCGAAAGTCTTATTGAGGGGAAAGCTGTAACTCTGTGAGATGATTTCACAAAACACAAAGAAGTTTCTCAGAAAGCTTCTTTCTCTTTGTTATCGGAGGATATTTCCTTTGGCCTTATAGTCTTCAAAAGGATCCGAAATATCTGTTCTCAGATTCCACAGAAATAAGGCTAGCAAAGAGATCCACGAAATGCAGATGTAACACTGTGAGATGAATTAACAGTACACTAAGCAGTTTCTCTGAAAGCTTCTTTCCAGATTTCATCTGAGGATATTTCCTTTTTCACCATAGCCCTCTACGGGCTTCCAAATATCACTTTGCCAATTCCACAGGAACTGTCTTAGCGAAAGGCTTCTTGAGGGGAAAGCTGTAACTCTGTGAGATGATTTCACAGAACACAAAGAAGTTTCTCAGAAAGATTCTTTCTCTTTGTTATCGGAGGATATTTCCTTTGGCCCTATAGTCTTCAATGGGGTCCGAAATATCTGTTCTGATATTCCACAGAAATCAGGTTAGCAAAGAGATCCACAAAATACAGATGTAACTCTGTGAGATGAATTAACAGAACACTAAGCAGTTTCTCAGAAAGCTTCTTTCCAGATTTCATCTGAGGATATTTCCTTTTTCACCATAGCTCTCTATGGGCTTCCAAATATCACTTTGCCAATTCCACAAGAACTGTCTTAGCGAAAGGCTTCTTGAGGGGAAAGCTGTAACTCTGTGAGATGATTTCACAGAACCCAAAGAAGTTTCTCAGAAAGCTTCGTTCTCTTTGTTATCGGAGGATGTTTCCTTTGGCCCTATAGTCTTCAAAGGGATCCGAAATATCTGTTCTCAGACACCACAGAAATAAGGCTAGCAAAGAGATCCACGAAATACAGATGTAATTCTGTGAGATGAATTAACAGAACACTAAGCAGTTTCTCAGAAAGCTTCTTTCCAGATTTCATCGGAGGATATTTCCTTTTTCACCATAGCCCTCTATGGGCTTCCAAATATCACTTTGCCAATTCCACAAGAACTGTCTTAGCAAAAGGCTTCTTGTGGGAAAAGCTGTAACTCTGCGAGATGATTTCACAGAACACCAAGAAGTTACTCAGAAAGCTTCTTTCTATTTGTTATCGGAGGATATGTCCTTTGGCCATATAGTCTTCAAAGGGATCCAAAATATCTGTTCTCAGATTCCCCAGAAATAATTCTAGCAAAGAGATCCACGAAATACAGATGTAACTCTGTGAGTAGAAGTCAGAGAACACTAAGCAGTTTCTCAGAAAGTTTCTTTCCAGATTTCATCTGAGGATATTTCCTTTTTCAACATAGCCCTCTATGGGCTTCCAAATATCACTTTGACAATTCCACAAGAACTGTCTTAGCGAAAGGCTTCTTGAGGGGAAAGCTGTAACCCTGTGAGATGATTTCACAGAATACAAAGAAGTTTCTAAGAAAGCTTCTTTGTCTTTGTTATCGGAGGATATTTCCTTTGGCCCTATAATATTCAAAGGGATCCGAAATATCTATTCTCATATTCCACAGAAATAAGGCGAGCAAAGAGATCCACGAAATACAGATATAACTCTGTGAGATGAATTAACAGAACACTAAGCAGTTTCTCAGAAAGCTTCTTTCCAGATTTCATCTGAGGATATTTCCTTTTTCATCGTAGCCCTCTATGGGCTTCCAAATATCACTTTGCCAATTCCACAAGAACTGTCTTAGCGAAAGGCTTCTTGAGGGGAAAAGCTGTAACTCTGTGAGATGATTTCACAGAACACAAAAAAGTTTCTAAGAAATCTTCTTTCTCTTTGTTATCGGAGGATATTTCCTTTGGCCCTATAGTCTTCAAAGGGATCCGAAATATCTGCTTTCAGATGCCACAGAAATAAGGCTAGCAAAGAGATTCACGAAATACAGTTGTAACTCTGTGAGATTAATTAACAGAATACTAAGCCGTTTCTCAGAAAGCTTCTTTCCAGATTTCATCTGAGGATATTTCCTTTTTCAACATAGCCCTCTAGGGGCTTCCAAATATCACTTTGCCAATTCCACAAGAACTGTCTTAGCGAAACGCTTCTTGAGGGGAAAGATGCAACTCTGTGAGATGATTTCACAGAACACAAAGAAGTTTCTCAAAAAGCTTTTTTCTCTTTGTTATCGGAGGATGTTTCCTTTGGCCCTATAGTCTTCAAAGGGATCCGAAATATCCGTTCTCAGATACCACAGAAATAAGGCTAGCAAAGAGTTCCACGAAATACAGATGTAACTCTGTGAGATGAATTAACAGAACACTAAGCGGTTTCTCAGAAAGCTTCTTCCCAGATTTCATCTGAGGATATTTCCTTTTTCACCATAGTCCTCTATGTGCTTCCAAATATCACTTTGCCAATTCCACAAGAACTGTCTTAGCGAAAGGCTTCTTGAGGGGAAAGCTGTAACTCTGTGAGATGATTTCACAGAACACAAAGAAGTTTCTCAGAGCGCTTCTTTCTCTTTGTTATCGGAGGATATTTCCTTTGGCCCTATAGTCTTCAAAGGAATCCGAAATATCTGTTTTCAGATTCCACAGAAATAAGGCTAGCAAAGAGATCCACGAAATACAGATGTAACTCTGTGAGATGAATTAACAGAACACTAAGCAGTTTCTCAGAAAGCTTCTTTCCAGATTTCATCTTAGGATATTTCCTTTTTCACCATAGACCTCTATGGGCTTCCAAATAGAACTTTGTCAATTCCACAAGAACTGTCTTAGCGAAAGGCTTCTTGATTGGAAAGCTGTAACTCTGCGAGATGATTTCACTGAACACAAAGAAGTTTCTGAGAAAGCTTCTTTCTCTTTGTTATCGGAGGATATGTCCTTTGGCCCTATAGTCTTCAAAGGGATCCGAAATATCTGTTCTCAGATTCCACAGAAATAATTCTAGCAAAGAGATCCACGAAATACAGATATAACTCTGTGAGATGAATTAACAGAACACTAAGCAGTTTCTCAGAAAGCTTCTTTCCAGATTTCATCTGAGGATATTTCCTTTTTCACCATAGCTCTCTAGGGGCTTCCAAATATCACTTTGCCAATTCCACAAGAACTGTCTGAGCGAAAAGTTTCTTGAGGGGAAAGCTGTAACTCTCTGAGATGATTTCAGAGAACACAAAGAAATTTCTCAGAAAGCTTCTTTCTCTTTGTTATCGGAGGACATTTCCTTTGGCCCTATAGTCTTCAAAGGGATCCGAAATATCTGTTCTCAGATTCCACAGAAATAAGGCTAGCAAATTGATCCACGAAATACAGATGTACACTGTGAGATGAATTAACAGAACACTAAGCAGTTTCTCAGAAAGCTTCTTTCCTGATTTCATCTGAGGATATTTCCTTTTTCACCATTGCCCTCTATGGGCTTCCAAATATCACTTTGCCAATTCCACAAGAACTGTCTTAGCGAAAGGCTTCTTGAGGGGAAAGCTGTAACTCTGTGAGATGATTTCACTGAACACAAAGAAGTTTCTCAGAAAGCTTCTTTCTCTTTGTTATCGGAGGACTTTTCCTTTGGCCCTATAGTCTTCAAAGGGATCCGAAATATCTGTTCTCAGATTCCACAGAAATAAGGCTAGCAAATTGATCCACGAAATACAGATGTACACTGTGAGATGAATTAACAGAACACTAAGCAGTTTCTCAGAAAGCTTCTTTCCAGATTTCATCTTAGGATACTTCCTTTTTCAAAATAGCCCTCTATGGGCTTCCAAATATCACTTTGCCAATTCCACAAGAACTGTCTGAGCGAAACGCTTCTTGAGGGGAAAGCTGTAACTCTGTGAGATGATTTCACAGAACACAAAGAAGTTTCTCTGAAAGCCTCTTTCACTTTGTTATCGGAGGATATTTCCTTTGGCCCACTAGTCTTCAAAGGGATCCGAAATATCTGTTCTCAGATTCCACAAAAACAAGGCTAGGAAAGAGATCCAGGAAATACAGATGTAACTCTGTGAGATGAATTAACGGAACACTAAGCAGTTTCTCAGAAAGCTTCTTTCCAGATTTCATCTGAGGATAATTCCTTTTTCAACATAGCCCTCTATGGGCTTCCAAATATCACTTTGCCAATTCCACAAGAACTGTCTTAGCGAAAGGCTTCTTGAGGGGAAAGCTGTAACTCTGTGAGATGATTTCACAGAACTCAAAGAAGTTTCCCAAAAAGCGTCTTTCTCTTTGTTATCGGAGGATATTTCCTTTGGCTCTATAGTCTTCAAAGGGATCCGAAATATCTGTTCTCAGATTCCACAGAAATAAGTTTAGCAAAGAGATCCACGAAATACAGATGTAACTCTGTGAGATGAATTAACAGAACACTAAGCAGTTTCTCAGAAAGCTTCTTTCCAGATTTCATCTGAGGATATTTCCTTTTTCACCATAGCCCTCTATGGGCTTCCAAATATCACTTTGCCAATTCCACAAGAACTGTCTTAGCGAAAGGCTTCTTGAGGGGAAAGCTGTAACTCTGTGAGATGATTTCGCAGAACACAAAGAAGTTTCTCAGAAAGCTTCTTTCTCTTTGTTATCGGCGGATATTTCCTTTGGCCCTATAGTCTTCAAAGAGATCCGAAATATCTGTTCTGAGATTCCACAGAAATAAGGCTAGCAAAGAGATCCACGAAATATAGATGTAACTCTGTGAGTGGAAGTCACACATCACAGAGCAGTTTCTTAGAAAGCTTCTTTCCAGATTTCATCTGAGGATATTTCCTTTTTCACCATAGCCCTCTATGGGCTTCCAAATATCACTTTGCCAATTCCACAAGAACTGTCTTAGCGAAAGGCTTCTTGAGGGGAAAGCTGTAACTCTGTGAGATGATTTCACAGAACACAAAGAAGTTTCTCAGAAAGCTTCTTTCTCTTTGTTATCGGAGGAAATTTCCTTTGGCCCTATATTCTTCAAAGGGATCCGAAATATCTGTTCTCAGATTCCACAGAAATAAGGCGAGCAAAGAGATCCACGAAATACAGATGTAACTCTGTGAGATGAATTTACAGAACACTAAGCAGTTTCTCAGAAAGCTTCTTTCCAGATTTCATCTGAGGATATTTCCTTTTTCACCATAGCCCTCTATGGGCTTCCAAATATCACTTTGCCAATTCCACAAGAACTGTCTTAGCGAAAGGCTTCTTGAGGGGAAAGCTGTAACTCTGTGAGATAATTTCACAAAACACAAAGAAGTTTCTGAGAAAGCTTCTTTCTCTTTGTTATCGGAGGATATTTCCTTTGGCCTTATAGTCTTCAAAGGGATCCGAAATATCTGTTCTCAGATTCCACAGAAATAAGGCTAGCAAAGAGATCCACGAAATGCAGATATAACACTGTGAGATGAATTAACAGTACACTAAGCAGTTTCTCTGAAAGCTTCTTTCCAGATTTCATCTGAGGATATTTCCTTTTTCACCATAGCCCTCTACGGGCTTCCAAATATCACTTTGCCAATTCCACAGGAACTGTCTTAGCGAAAGGCTTCTTGAGGGGAAAGCTGTAACTCTGTGAAATGATTGCACAGAACACAAAGAAGTTCCTCAGAAAGCTTCTTTCTCTTTGTTATCTGAGAATATTTCATTTGGCCCTATAGACTTCAAAGGGATACGAAGTATCTTTTATCAGATTCCACAGAAATAAGGCTAGCAAAGCTATCCACGAAATACAGATGTAACTGTGTGAGATGAATTAACAGAACACTAAGCAGTTTCTCAGAAAGCTTCTTTCCAGATTTCATCTGAGGATATTTCCTTTTTCACCATAGCCCTCTATGGGCTTCCAAATATCATTTTGCCAATTCCACAAGAACTGTCTTAGCAAAAGGCTTCTTGTGGGAAAAGCTGTAACTCTGCGAGATGATTTCACAGAACACCAAGAAGTTACTCAGAAAGCTTCTTTCTCTTTGTTATCGGAGGATATGTCCTTTGGCCCTATAGTCTTCAAAGGGATCCAAAATATCTGTTCTCAGATTCCACAGAAATAATTCTAGCAAAGAGATCCACGAAATACAGATGTAACTCTGTGAGTAGAAGTCAGAGAACACTAAGCAGTTTCTCAGAAAGCTTCTTTCCAGATTTCATCTGAGGATATTTCCTTTTTCAACATAGCCCTCTATGGGCTTCCAAATATCACTTTGCCAATTCCACAAGAACTGTCTTAGCGAAAGCCTTCTTGAGGGGAAAGCTGTAACCCTGTGAGATGATTTCACAGAATACAAAGAAGTGTCTAAGAAAGCTTCTTTCTCTTTGTTATCGGAGGATATTTCCTTTGGCCCTATAATATTCAAAGTGATCCGAAATATCTATTCTCATATTCCACAGAAATAAGGCTAGCAAAGAGATCCACGAAATACAGATATAACTCTGAGAGATGAATTAACAGAACACTAAGCAGTTTCTCAGAAAGCTTCTTTCCACATTTCATCTGAGGATATTTCCTTTTTCACCTTAGCCCTCTATGGGCTTCCAAATATCACTTTGCCAATTCCACAGGAACTGTCTTAGCGAAAGGCTTCTTGAGGGGAAAAGGTGTAACTCTGTGAGATGATTTCACAGAACACAAAGAAGTTTCCCAGAAAGCTTCTTTCTCTTTGTTATCGGAGGATATTTCCTTTGGCCCTATAGTCTTCAAAGGGATCCGAAATATCTGTTCTCAGATTCCACAGAAATAAGGCGAGCAAAGAGATCCACGAAATATACATGTAACTCTGTGAGATGAATTTACAGAACACTAAGCAGTTTCTCAGAAAGCTTCTTTCCAGATTTCATCTGAGGATATTTCCTTTTTCACCATAGCCCTCTATGGGCTTCCAAATATCACTTTGCCAATTCCACAAGAACTGTCTTAGCGAAAGTCTTATTGAGGGGAAGCTGTAACTCTGTGAGATGATTTCACAGAACACAAAGAAGTTTCTCAAAAAGCTTTTTTCTCTTTGTTATCGGAGGATGTTTCCTTTGGCCCTATAGTCTTCAAAGGGATCCGAAATATCCGTTCTCAGATACCACAGAAATAAGGCTAGCAAAGAGTTCCACGAAATACAGATGTAATTCGGTGAGATGAATTAACAGAACACTAAGAAGTTTCTCAGAAAGCTTCTTCCCAGATTTCATCTGAGGATATTTCCTTTTTCACCATAGTCCTCTATGTGCTTCCAAATATCACTTTGCCAATTCCACAAGAACTGTCTTAGCGAAAGGCTTCTTGAGGGGAAAGCTGTAACTCTGTGAGATGATTTCACAGAACACAAAGAAGTTTCTCAGAGCGCTTCTTTCTCTTTGTTATCGGAGGATATTTCCTTTGGCCCTATAGTCTTCAAAGGAATCCGAAATATCTGTTTTCAGATTCCACAGAAATAAGGCTAGCAAAGAGATCCACGAAATACAGATGTAACTCTGTGAGATGAATTAACAGAACACTAAGCAGTTTCTCAGAAAGCTTCTTTCCAGATTTCATCTTAGGATATTTCCTTTTTCACCATAGACCTCTATGGGCTTCCAAATAGAACTTTGTCAATTCCACAAGAACTGTCTTAGCGAAAGGCTTCTTGATTGGAAAGCTGTAACTCTGCGAGATGATTTCACTGAACACAAAGAAGTTTCTGAGAAAGCTTCTTTCTCTTTGTTATCGGAGGATATGTCCTTTGGCCCTATAGTCTTCAAAGGGATCCGAAATATCTGTTCTCAGATTCCACAGAAATAATTCTCGCAAAGAGATCCACGAAATACAGATGTAACTCTGTGAGATGAATTAACAGAACACTAAGCAGTTTCTCAGAAAGCTTCTTTCCAGATTTCATCTGAGGATATTTCCTTTTTCACCATAGCTCTCTATGGGCTTCCAAATATCACTTTGCCAATTCCACAAGAACTGTCTGAGCGAAAGGCTTCTTGAGGGGAAAGCTGTAACTCTCTGAGATGATTTCACTGAACACAAAGAAGTTTCTCAGAAAGCTTCTTTCTCTTTGTTATCGGAGGACATTTCCTTTGGCCCTATAGTCTTCAAAGGGATCCGAAATATCTGTTCTCAGATTCCACAGAAATAAGGCTAGCATAGAGATCCACGAAATACAGATGTAACTCTGTGAGATGAATTACAGATCACTAAGCAGTTTCTCAGAAAGCTTCTTTCCAGATTTCATCTGAGGATATTTCCTTTTTCACCATAGCCCTCTATGGGCTTCCAAATATCACTTTGCCAATTCCACATGAACTGTCTTAGCGAAAGGCTTCTTGAGGGGAAAGCTGTAACTCTGTGAGATGATTTCACAGGACACAAAGAAGTTTCTCAGAAATCTTCTTTCTCTTTTTTATCGGAGGATATGTCCTTTGGCCCTCTAGTCTTCTAAGTAATCCGAAATATCTGTTCTCAGATTCCACAGAAATAAGGCTAGCAAAGAGATCCACGAAATATAGATGTAACTCTGTGAGATGAATTAACAGAACACTAAGCAGTGTCTCAGAAAGCTTCTTTCCAGATTTCATCTGAGGCTATTTCCTTTTTCACCATAGCCCTCTATGCGCTTCCAAATATCACTTTGCTATTTCCAAAAGAACTGTCTTAGCGAAAGGTTTCTTGAGGGGAAAGCTGTAACTCTCTGAGATGATTTCACAGAACACGATGTTTCCCAGAAAGCTTCTTTCTCTTTGCTATCGGAGGATATTTCCTTTGACCCTATAGTCTTCAAAGGGATCTGAAATATCTGTTCTCAGATTCCACAAAAATAAGGCTAGCAAAGAGATCCACGAAATACAGATGTTACTGTGTGAGTGGAAGTCACACATCACAGAGCAGTTTCTTAGAAAGCTTCTTTCCAGATTTCATCTGAGGATATTTCCTTTTTCACCATATCCATCTATGGGCTTCCAAATATCACTATGCCAATTCCACAAGAACTGTCTTAGCGAAAGGCTTCTTGAGGGGAAAGCTGTAACTCTGTGAGATGATTTCACAGAACACAAAGAAGTTTCTCAGAAAGCTTCTTTCTCTTTGTCATCGGAGGATATTTCCTTTGGCCCTATAGTCTTCAAAGGGATCCGAATTATCAGTTCTGAGATTCAACAGAAATAAGGCTAGCAAAGAGATCCACGAAATACAGATGTAACTCTGTGAGTGGAAGTGACAGAACACTAAGCAGTTTCTCAGAAAGCTTCTTTCCAGATTTCATCTGAGGATATTTCCTTTTTCACCATAGCCCTCCATGGGCTTCCAAATATCACTTTGCCAATTCCACAAGAACTGTCTTAGCGAAAGGTTTCTTGAGGGGAAAGCTGTAACTCTGTGAGATGATTTCACAGAACACGATGTTTCCCAGAAAGCTTCTTTCTCTTTGTTATCGGAAGATATTTCCTGTGGCCCTATAGTCTTCAAAGGGATATGAAATATCTGTTCTCAGATTCCACAAAAATAAGGCTAGCAAAGAGATCCACGAAATGCAGATGTAACTCTGTGAGTGGAAGTCACACATCACAGAGCAGTTTCTTAGAAAGCTTCTTTCCAGATTTCATCTGAAGATATTTCCTTTTTCACCATATCCATCTATGGGCTTCCAAATATCACTATGCCAATTCCACAAGAACTGTCTTAGCGAAAGGCTTCTTGAGGGGAAAGCTGTAACTCTGTGAGATGATTTCACAGAACACAAAGAAGTTTCTCAGAAAGCTTCTTTCTCTTTGTCATCGGAGGATATTTCCTTTGGCCCTATAGTCTTCAAAGGGATCCGAAATATCTCTTCTCAGATTCCACAGAAATAAGGCTAGCAAAGAGATCCACGAAATACAGATGTAACGCTGTGAGATGAATCAACAGAACACTGAGCAGTTTCTCAGAAAGCATCTTTCAAGATTTCATCTGAGGATATTTCGTTTTTCACCATAGCCCTCTCTGGGCTTCCAAATATCACTTTGCCAATTCCACAAGAACTGACTTAGCGAAAGGCTTCTTGAGGGGAAAGCTGTAACTCTGTGAGATGATTTCACAGAACACATAGAAGTTTCTCAGAAAGCTTCTTTCTCTTTGTTATCGGAGGATATTTCCTTTGGCCCTATAGTCTTCAAAGGGATCCGAAATATCTGTTCTCAGATTCCACAGAAATAAGGCTAGCAAAGAGATCTACGAAATACAGATGTAGCTCTGTGAGTGGAAGTTAAAGAACACTAAGTAGTGTCTGAGAAAGCTTCTTTCCAGATTTCATCTGAGGATATTTCCTTGTTCACCGTAGCTCTCTATGGGCTTCCAAATATCACTTTGCCAATTCCACAAGAACTGTCTTAGAGAAAGGCTTCTTGAGGGGAAAGCTGTAACACTGTGAGATGATTTCACAGAACACAAAGAAGTTTCTCAGAAAGCTTCTTTCTCTTTGTTATCGGAGGATATTTCCTTTGGCCCTATAGTCTTCAAAGGGATCCGAAATATCTGTTCTCAGATTCCACAAAAATAAGGCTAGCAAAGAGATCCCCGAAGTACAGATGTTACTCTGTGAGATGAATTAACAGAACACTAAGCAGTTTCTCAGAAAGCTTATTTTCAGATTTCATCTGAGGATATTTCCTTTTTCACCATAGCCCTCTATGGGTTTCCAAATATCACTTTGCCAATGCCACAAGAACTGTCTTAGCGAAAGGCTTCTTCAGGGAAAAGCTGTAACTCTGTGAGATGATTTCACGGAACACAAAGAAGTTTCTCAGAATCCTTCTTTCTCTTGGTTATCGGAGGATATTTCCTTTGGCCCTATAGTCTTCAAAGGGATCCGAAATATCTGTTCTCAGATTCCACAGAAATAGGGCTAGCAGAGAGATCCACGAAAAACAGATGTAACTCTGTGAGATGAATTACAGATCACTAAGCAGTTTCTCAGAAAGCTTCTTTCCAGATTTCATCTGAGGATATTTCCTTTTTCACCATAGCCCTCTACGGGATTCCAAATATCACTTTGCCAATTCCACAAGAACTGTCTTAGAGAAAGGCCTCTGGAGGGGAAAGCTGTAACTCTGTGAGATGATTTCACAGAACACAAAGAAGTTTCTCAGAAAGCTTCTTTCTCTTTGTTATCGGAGGATATTTCCTTTGGCCCAATAGTGTTCAAAGGGATCCGAAATATCTGTTCTCAGATTCCACAGAAATAAGGCTAGCAAAGAGATCCACGAAATGCAGATGTAACTCTGTGAGGGGATGTCAGAGAACACTAAGCAATTTCTCAGAAAGCTTCTTTCCAGATTTCATCTGTGGATATTTCCTTTTTCACCATATCCCTCTAAGGGCTTCCAAATATCACTTTGCCAATTCCACAAGAACTCTCTTAGCGAAAGGCTTCTTGAGGGGAAAGCTGTAACTGTGTGAGATGATTTCGCAGAACACAAAGAAGTTTCTCAGAAAGCTTCTTTCTCTTTGTTATCGGAGGATATTTCCTTTGGCCCTATAGTCTTCAAAGGGATCCGAAATATCTGTTCTCAGATTCCACAGAAATAAGGCTAGCAAAGAGATCCACGAAATACAGATGTAACTCTGTGAAGGGAAGTCCCACATCACAGAGGAGTTTCTGAGAAAGCTTCTTTACAGATTTCATCTAAGGATATTTCCTTTTTCACCATAGCCCTCTATGGGCTTCCAAATATCACTTTGCCAATTCCACAAGAACTGTCTTAGAGAAAGGATTCTCGAGGGGAAAGCTGTAACTCTGTGAGATGATTTCACAGAACACGAAGTTTCTCAGAAACTTCTTTCTCTTTGTTATCAGAGGATATTTCCTTTGGCCCTATAGTCTTCAAAGGGATCCGAATTATCTGTTCTAAGATTCCACAGAAATAAGGCTAGCAAAGAGATGCACGAAATACAGATGTAACTCTGTGAGGGGAAGTCAGAGAACACTAAGCAGTTTCTCAGAAAGCTTCTTTCCAGATTTCATCTGAGGATAATTCCTTTTTCACCATAGCCCTCTATGGGCTTCCAAATATCACTTTGCCAATTCCACAGGAACTGTCTTATCGAAAGGCTTCTAGAGGAGAAAGGTGTAACTCTGTGAGATGATTTCACAGAACACAAAGAAGTTTCTCAGAAAGCTTCTTTCTCTTTGTTATCGGAGGATATTTTCTTTGGCCCTATAGTCTTCAAAGGGATCCGAAATATCTGTTCTCAGATTCCACAGAAATAAGGGTAGCAAAGAGATCCACGAAATACAGATGTAACTCTGTGAGTGGAAGTGACAGAACACTAAGCAGTGTCTGAGAAAGTTTCTTACCAGATTTCATCTTAGGATATTTCCTTTTTCACCATAGCCCTCTATGGGCTTCCAAATATCACATTGCCAATTCCACAAGAACTGTCTTAGTGAAAGGCTTCTTGAGGGGAAAGCTGTAACTCTGTGAGATGATTTCACAGAACACAAAGAAGTTTCTCAGAAAGCTTATTTCCCTTTGTTATCGGAGGATATTTCCTTTGGCCCTCTAGTCTTCCAACGGATCCGAAATATCTATTCTCAGATTCCAAAGAAATAAGGCTAGGAAAGAGATCCACGAAATACAGATGTAACTCTTTGAGGGGAAATCAGAGAACACCAAGCAGTTTCTCAGAAAGCTTCTTTCCAGATTTCATCTGAAGATATTTCCTTTTTCACCATAGCCCTCTATGGGCTTCCAAATATCACTTTGCCAATTCCACAAGAAATGTCTTAGCGAAAGGCTTCTTGAGGGGAAAGCTGTAACTCTGTGAGATGATTTCACAGAACACGAAGTTTCTCAGAAAGCTTCTTTGTCTTTGTTATCGGAGGATATTTCCTTTGGCCCTATAGTCTTCAAAGGGATCCGAATTATCAGTTCTCTATTCCACAGAAATAAGGCTAGCAAAGAGATCAACGAAATACAGATGTAACACTGTGAGGGGAAGTCAGAGAACACTAAGCAATTTCTCAGAAAGCTTCTTTCCAGATTTCATCTGAGGATATTTCCTTTTTCACCATAGCCCTCTATGGGCTTCCAAATATCACTTTGTCAATTCCACAGGAACTCTCTTAGCCAAAGGCTTCTTGAGGGGAAAGCTGTAACTGTGTGAGATGATTTCGCAGAACACAAAGAAGTTTCTCAGAAAGCTTCTTTCTCTTTGTTATCGGAGGATATTTCCTTTGGCCCTATAGTCTTCAAAGGGATCCGAAATATCTGTTCTCAGATTCCACAGAAATAAGGCTAGCAAAGAGATCCACGAAATACAGATGTAACTCTGTGAGTGGAAGTCAGAGAACACTACGCACTTTCTCAGAATGCTTCTTTCCAGATTTCATCTGAGGATATTTCCTATTTCACCATAGCCCTCTATGGGCTTCCAAATATCACTTTGCCAATTCCACAAGAACTGTCTTAGCGAAAGGCTTCTTGAGGGGAAAGCTGTAACTCTGTGAGATGATTTCACAGAACACAAAGAAGTTTCTCAGAGCGCTTCTTTCTCTTTGTTATCGGAGGATATTTCCTTTGGCCCTATAGTCTTCAAAGGAATCCGAAATATCTGTTTTCAGATTCCACAGAAATAAGGCTAGCAAAGAGATCCACGAAATACAGATGTAACTCTGTGAGATGAATTAACAGAACACTAAGCAGTTTCTCAGAAAGCTTCTTTCCAGATTTCATCTTAGGATATTTCCTTTTTCACCATAGACCTCTATGGGCTTCCAAATAGAACTTTGTCAATTCCACAAGAACTGTCTTAGCGAAAGGCTTCTTGATTGGAAAGCTGTAACTCTGCGAGATGATTTCACTGAACACAAAGAAGTTTCTGAGAAAGCTTCTTTCTCTTTGTTATCGGAGGATATGTCCTTTGGCCCTATAGTCTTCAAAGGGATCCGAAATATCTGTTCTCAGATTCCACAGAAATAATTCTCGCAAAGAGATCCACGAAATACAGATGTAACTCTGTGAGATGAATTAACAGAACACTAAGCAGTTTCTCAGAAAGCTTCTTTCCAGATTTCATCTGAGGATATTTCCTTTTTCACCATAGCTCTCTATGGGCTTCCAAATATCACTTTGCCAATTCCACAAGAACTGTCTGAGCGAAAGGCTTCTTGAGGGGAAAGCTGTAACTCTCTGAGATGATTTCACTGAACACAAAGAAGTTTCTCAGAAAGCTTCTTTCTCTTTGTTATCGGAGGACATTTCCTTTGGCCCTATAGTCTTCAAAGGGATCCGAAATATCTGTTTTCAGATTCCACAGAAATAAGGCTAGCAAATTGATCCACGAAATACAGATGTACACTGTGAGATGAATTAACAGAACACTAAGCAGTTTCTCAGAAAGCTTCTTTCCTGATTTAATCTGAGGATATTTCCTTTTTCACCATTGCCCTCTATGGGCTTCCAAATATCACTTTGCCAATTCCACAAGAACTGTCTTAGCGAAAGGCTTCTTGAGGGGAAAGCTGTAACTCTGTGAGATGATTTCACTGAACACAAAGAAGTTTCTCAGAAAGCTTCTTTCTCTTTGTTATCGGAGGACTTTTCCTTTGGCCCTATAGTCTTCAAAGGGATCCGAAATATCTGTTCTCAGATTCCATAGAAATAAGGCTAGCAAATTGATCCACGAAATACAGATGTACACTGTGAGATGAATTAACAGAACACTAAGCAGTTTCTCAGAAAGCTTCTTTCCTGATTTCATCTGAGGATATTTCCTTTTTCACCATTGCCCTCTATGGGCTGCCAAATACCACTTTGCCAATTCCACAAGAACTGTCTTAGGGAAAGGCTTCTTGAGGGGAAAGCTGTAACTCTGTGAGATGATTGCACAGAACACAAAGAAGTTTCTCAGAAAGCTTCTTTCTCTTTGTTATCGGAGAACATTTCCTTTGGCCCTATAGTCTTCAAAGGGATCCGAAATATCTGTTCTCAGATTCCACAGAAATAAGGCTAGCATAGAGATCCACGAAATACAGATGTAACTCTGTGAGATGAATTACAGATCACTAAGCAGTTTCTCAGAAAGCTTCTTTCCAGATTTCATCTGAGGATATTTCCTTTTTCACCATAGCCCTCTATGGGCTTCCAAATATCACTTTGCCAATTCCACATGAACTGTCTTAGCGAAAGGCTTCTTGAGGGGAAAGCTGTAACTCTGTGAGATGATTTCACAGAACACAAAGAAGTTTCTCAGAAATCTTCTTTCTCTTTTTTATCGGAGGATATGTCCTTTGGCCCTCTAGTCTTCTAAGTAATCCGAAATATCTGTTCTCAGATTCCACAGAAATAAGGCTAGCAAAGAGATCCACGAAATATAGATGTAACTCTGTGAGATGAATTAACAGAACACTAAGCAGTGTCTCAGAAAGCTTCTTTCCAGATTTCATCTGAGGCTATTTCCTTTTTCACCATAGCCCTCTATGCGCTTCCAAATATCACTTTGCTATTTCCACAAGAACTGTCTTAGCGAAAGGTTTCTTGAGGGGAAAGCTGTAACTCTCTGAGATGATTTCACAGAACACGATGTTTCCCAGAAAGCTTCTTTCTCTTTGCTATCGGAGGATATTTCCTTTGACCCTATAGTCTTCAAAGGGATCTGAAATATCTGTTCTCAGATTCCACAAAAATAAGGCTAGCAAAGAGATCCACGAAATACAGATGTTACTGTGTGAGTGGAAGTCACACATCACAGAGCAGTTTCTTAGAAAGCTTCTTTCCAGATTTCATCTGAGGATATTTCCTTTTTCACCATATCCATCTATGGGCTTCCAAATATCACTATGCCAATTCCACAAGAACTGTCTTAGCGAAAGGCTTCTTGAGGGGAAAGCTGTAACTCTGTGAGATGATTTCACAGAACACAAAGAAGTTTCTCAGAAAGCTTCTTTCTCTTTGTCATCGGAGGATATTTCCTTTGGCCCTATAGTCTTCAAAGGGATCCGAATTATCAGTTCTGAGATTCAACAGAAATAAGGCTAGCAAAGAGATCCACGAAATACAGATGTAACTCTGTGAGTGGAAGTGACAGAACACTAAGCAGTTTCTCAGAAAGCTTCTTTCCAGATTTCATCTGAGGATATTTCCTTTTTCACCATAGCCCTCCATGGGCTTCCAAATATCACTTTGCCAATTCCACAAGAACTGTCTTAGCGAAAGGTTTCTTGAGGGGAAAGCTGTAACTCTGTGAGATGATTTCACAGAACACGATGTTTCCCAGAAAGCTTCTTTCTCTTTGTTATCGGAAGATATTTCCTGTGGCCCTATAGTCTTCAAAGGGATATGAAATATCTGTTCTCAGATTCCACAAAAATAAGGCTAGCAAAGAGATCCACGAAATGCAGATGTAACTCTGTGAGTGGAAGTCACACATCACAGAGCAGTTTCTTAGAAAGCTTCTTTCCAGATTTCATCTGAAGATATTTCCTTTTTCACCATATCCATCTATGGGCTTCCAAATATCACTATGCCAATTCCACAAGAACTGTCTTAGCGAAAGGCTTCTTGAGGGGAAAGCTGTAACTCTGTGAGATGATTTCACAGAACACAAAGAAGTTTCTCAGAAAGCTTCTTTCTCTTTGTCATCGGAGGATATTTCCTTTGGCCCTATAGTCTTCAAAGGGATCCGAAATATCTCTTCTCAGATTCCACAGAAATAAGGCTAGCAAAGAGATCCACGAAATACAGATGTAACGCTGTGAGATGAATCAACAGAACACTGAGCAGTTTCTCAGAAAGCATCTTTCAAGATTTCATCTGAGGATATTTCGTTTTTCACCATAGCCCTCTCTGGGCTTCCAAATATCACTTTGCCAATTCCACAAGAACTGACTTAGCGAAAGGCTTCTTGAGGGGAAAGCTGTAACTCTGTGAGATGATTTCACAGAACACATAGAAGTTTCTCAGAAAGCTTCTTTCTCTTTGTTATCGGAGGATATTTCCTTTGGCCCTATAGTCTTCAAAGGGATCCGAAATATCTGTTCTCAGATTCCACAGAAATAAGGCTAGCAAAGAGATCTACGAAATACAGATGTAGCTCTGTGAGTGGAAGTTAAAGAACACTAAGTAGTGTCTGAGAAAGCTTCTTTCCAGATTTCATCTGAGGATATTTCCTTGTTCACCGTAGCTCTCTATGGGCTTCCAAATATCACTTTGCCAATTCCACAAGAACTGTCTTAGAGAAAGGCTTCTTGAGGGGAAAGCTGTAACACTGTGAGATGATTTCACAGAACATAAAGAAGTTTCTCAGAAAGCTTCTTTCTCTTTGTTATCGGAGGATATTTCCTTTGGCCCTATAGTCTTCAAAGGGATCCGAAATATCTGTTCTCAGATTCCACAAAAATAAGGCTAGCAAAGAGATCCCCGAAGTACAGATGTTACTCTGTGAGATGAATTAACAGAACACTAAGCAGTTTCTCAGAAAGCTTATTTTCAGATTTCATCTGAGGATATTTCCTTTTTCACCATAGCCCTCTATGGGTTTCCAAATATCACTTTGCCAATGCCACAAGAACTGTCTTAGCGAAAGGCTTCTTCAGGGAAAAGCTGTAACTCTGTGAGATGATTTCACGGAACACAAAGAAGTTTCTCAGAATCCTTCTTTCTCTTGGTTATCGGAGGATATTTCCTTTGGCCCTATAGTCTTCAAAGGGATCCGAAATATCTGTTCTCAGATTCCACAGAAATAGGGCTAGCAGAGAGATCCACGAAAAACAGATGTAACTCTGTGAGATGAATTACAGATCACTAAGCAGTTTCTCAGAAAGCTTCTTTCCAGATTTCATCTGAGGATATTTCCTTTTTCACCATAGCCCTCTACGGGATTCCAAATATCACTTTGCCAATTCCACAAGAACTGTCTTAGAGAAAGGCCTCTGGAGGGGAAAGCTGTAACTCTGTGAGATGATTTCACAGAACACAAAGAAGTTTCTCAGAAAGCTTCTTTCTCTTTGTTATCGGAGGATATTTCCTTTGGCCCAATAGTGTTCAAAGGGATCCGAAATATCTGTTCTCAGATTCCACAGAAATAAGGCTAGCAAAGAGATCCACGAAATGCAGATGTAACTCTGTGAGGGGATGTCAGAGAACACTAAGCAATTTCTCAGAAAGCTTCTTTCCAGATTTCATCTGTGGATATTTCCTTTTTCACCATATCCCTCTAAGGGCTTCCAAATATCACTTTGCCAATTCCACAAGAACTCTCTTAGCGAAAGGCTTCTTGAGGGGAAAGCTGTAACTGTGTGAGATGATTTCGCAGAACACAAAGAAGTTTCTCAGAAAGCTTCTTTCTCTTTGTTATCGGAGGATATTTCCTTTGGCCCTATAGTCTTCAAAGGGATCCGAAATATCTGTTCTCAGATTCCACAGAAATAAGGCTAGCAAAGAGATCCACGAAATACAGATGTAACTCTGTGAAGGGAAGTCCCACATCACAGAGGAGTTTCTGAGAAAGCTTCTTTCCAGATTTCATCTAAGGATATTTCCTTTTTCACCATAGCCCTCTATGGGCTTCCAAATATCACTTTGCCAATTCCACAAGAACTGTCTTAGAGAAAGGATTCTCGAGGGGAAAGCTGTAACTCTGTGAGATGATTTCACAGAACACGAAGTTTCTCAGAAACTTCTTTCTCTTTGTTATCAGAGGATATTTCCTTTGGCCCTATAGTCTTCAAAGGGATCCGAATTATCTGTTCTAAGATTCCACAGAAATAAGGCTAGCAAAGAGATGCACGAAATACAGATGTAACTCTGTGAGGGGAAGTCAGAGAACACTAAGCAGTTTCTCAGAAAGCTTCTTTCCAGATTTCATCTGAGGATAATTCCTTTTTCACCATAGCCCTCTATGGGCTTCCAAATATCACTTTGCCAATTCCACAGGAACTGTCTTATCGAAAGGCTTCTAGAGGAGAAAGGTGTAACTCTGTGAGATGATTTCACAGAACACAAAGAAGTTTCTCAGAAAGCTTCTTTCTCTTTGTTATCGGAGGATATTTTCTTTGGCCCTATAGTCTTCAAAGGGATCCGAAATATCTGTTCTCAGATTCCACAGAAATAAGGGTAGCAAAGAGATCCACGAAATACAGATGTAACTCTGTGAGTGGAAGTGACAGAACACTAAGCAGTGTCTGAGAAAGTTTCTTACCAGATTTCATCTTAGGATATTTCCTTTTTCACCATAGCCCTCTATGGGCTTCCAAATATCACATTGCCAATTCCACAAGAACTGTCTTAGTGAAAGGCTTCTTGAGGGGAAAGCTGTAACTCTGTGAGATGATTTCACAGAACACAAAGAAGTTTCTCAGAAAGCTTATTTCCCTTTGTTATCGGAGGATATTTCCTTTGGCCCTCTAGTCTTCCAACGGATCCGAAATATCTATTCTCAGATTCCAAAGAAATAAGGCTAGGAAAGAGATCCACGAAATACAGATGTAACTCTGTGAGGGGAAATCAGAGAACACCAAGCAGTTTCTCAGAAAGCTTCTTTCCAGATTTCATCTGAAGATATTTCCTTTTTCACCATAGCCCTCTATGGGCTTCCAAATATCACTTTGCCAATTCCACAAGAAATGTCTTAGCGAAAGGCTTCTTGAGGGGAAAGCTGTAACTCTGTGAGATGATTTCACAGAACACGAAGTTTCTCAGAAAGCTTCTTTCTCTTTGTTATCGGAGGATATTTCCTTTGGCCCTATAGTCTTCAAAGGGATCCGAATTATCAGTTCTCTATTCCACAGAAATAAGGCTAGCAAAGAGATCCACGAAATACAGATGTAACTCTGTGAGTGGAAGTCACACATCACAGAGCAGTTTCTGAGAATGTTTCTTTCCAGATTTCATCCGAGGATATTTCCTTTTTCACCATAGCCCTCTATGGGCTTCCAAATATCACTTTGCCAATTCCACAAGAACTGTCGTAGCCAAAGGCCTCTTGAGGGGAAAGCTGTATCTCAATGAGATGATTTCACAGAACAAAAAGAAGTTTCTCAGAAAGCTTCTTTCTCTTTGTTATCGGAGGATATTTCCTTTGGCCCTATAGTCTTCAAAGGGACCCGAAATATCTGTCTTCAGATTCCACAGAAATAAGGCTAGCAAAGAGATCCACGAAATACCGATGTAACTCGGTGAGGGGAAGTCAGAGAACACTAAGCAGTTTCTCAGAAAGCTTCTTTCCAGATTTCTTCTGAGGATATTTCCTTTTTCACCCTAGCCCTCTAAGGGCTTCCAAATATCACTTTGCGAATTCCACAAGAACTGTCTTAGCGAAAGGATTCTTGAGGGGAAAGCTGTAACTCTGTGAGATGATTTCACAGAACACAAAGAAGTTTCTCAGAAAGCTTCTTTCTCTTTGTTATCGGACGATATTTCCTTTGGTCCTATACTCGTCAAAGAGATCCGAAATATCTGTTCTCAGATTCCACAGAAAGAAGGCTAGCAAAGAGATCGATAAAATACAGATGTAACTCTGTGAATGAATGTACAGAACCCTAAGCAGTGTCTGAGAAAGCTTCTTTCCAGATTCATCTGAGGATATTTCCTTTTTCACCATAGCCCTCTATGGGCTTCCAAATATCACTTTGTCAATTCCACAAGAACTGTCTTAGCGAAAGGCTTCTTGAGGGGAAAGCTGTAACTCTGTGAGCTGATTTCACAGAACACAAAGAAGTTTCTCAGAAAGCTTCTTTCTCTTTGTTATCGGAGGATATTTCCATTGGCCCTATAATCTTCAAAGGGATCCGAAATATCTGTTCTCAGATTCCACAGAAATAAGGCTAGCAAAGAGATCCACGAAATACAGATGTATCTCTGTGAGTGGAAGTCAGAGAACACTAAGCAGTTTCTGAGAAAGCTTCTTTCCAGATTTCATCTGGGGATATTTCTTTTTTCACCATAGCCCTCTATGGGCTTCCAAATATCACTTTGCCAATTCCACAAGAACTGTCTTAGCGAAATGCTTCTTGAGGGGAATGCTGTATCTCTGTGAGGTGATTTCACAGAACACAAAGAAGTTTCTCAGAAAGCTTCTTTCTCTTTGTTATCGGAGGATATTTCCTTTGGCCCTATAATCTTCAAAGGGATCCGAAATATCTGTTCTCAGATTCCACAGAAATAAGGCTAGCAAAGAGATCCACGAAATACAGTTGTATCTCTGTGAGTGGAAGTCAGAGAACACTAAGCAGTTTCTGAGAAAGCTTCTTTCCAGATTTCATCTGGGGATATTTCTTTTTTCACCATAGCCCTCTATGGGCTTCCAAATATCACTTTGCCAATTCCACAAGAACTGTCTTAGCGAAATGCTTCTTGAGGGGAATGCTGTATCTCTGTGAGATGATTTCACAGAACACAAAGAAGTTCCTCAGAAAGCTTCTTTCTCTTTGTTATCGGAGGATATTTCCTTTGGCCCTGTAGTCTTCAAAGGGATCCGAAATATCTGTTCTCAGATTCCACAGAAATAAGCCTAGCAAAGAGATCCACGAAATACAGATGTAACTCTGTGAGTGGAAGTCACACATCACAGAGCAGTTTCTTAGAATGCTTCTTTCAAGATTTCATCTGAGGATATTTCCTTTTTTTCCATAGCCCCCTATGGGCTTCCAAATATCACTTTCCCAATTCCACAAGAACTGTGTTAGCGAAAGGTTTCTTGAGGGGAAAGCTGTAGATCTGTGAGTTGATATCACAGAACACAAACAAGTTTCTCAGAAAGCTTCTTTCCCTTTGTTACCGGATGATATTTCCTTTGGCCCTGTAGTCTTCAAAGGGATCCGAAATATCTGTTCTCAGATTCCACAGAAATAAGGTTAGAAAAGAGATCCACGAAATACAGATGTAACTCTGTTAGGGGAAGTCAGAGAACACTAAGCAGTTTCTCAGAAAGCTTCTTTCCAGATTTCATCTGAGGATATTTCCTTTTTCACCTTAGCCCTCAATGGGCTTCCAAATATCACTTTGCCAATTCCACAAAAACTGTCTTAGCGAAAGGCTTTTTGACGGGAAAGCTGTAACTCTGTGAGATGATTTCACAGAACACAAAGAAGTTTCTCAGAAAGCTTCTTTCTCTTTGTTATCGGAGGATATTTCCTTTGGCCCTATAGTCTTCAAAGGGATCCTAAATATCTGTTCTCAGATTCCACAGAAATAAGGCTAGCAAAGAGATCCAAGAAATGCAGATGTAACTCTGTGAGATGAATGAACAGAACACTCAGCAGTTTCTCAGAAAGCTTCTTTCCATATTTCATTAGAGGATATTTCCTTTTTCACCATAGCCTTCTATGGGCTTCCAAATATCACTTTGCCAATTCCACAAGAACTGTCTTAGCGAAAGGCTTCTTGAGGGGAAAGCTGTAACTCTGTGAGATGATTTCACAGAACACAAAGAAGTTTCTCAGAAAGCTTCTTTCTCTTTGTTATCGGACGATATTTCCTTTGGTCCTATACTCGTCAAAGAGATCCGAAATATCTGTTCTCAGATTCCACAGAAAGAAGGCTAGCAAAGAGATCGATAAAATACAGATGTAACTCTGTGAATGAATGTACAGAACCCTAAGCAGTGTCTGAGAAAGCTTCTTTCCAGATTCATCTGAGGATATTTCCTTTTTCACCATAGCCCTCTATGGGCTTCCAAATATCACTTTGTCAATTCCACAAGAACTGTCTTAGCGAAAGGCTTCTTGAGGGGAAAGCTGTAACTCTGTGAGCTGATTTCACAGAACACAAAGAAGTTTCTCAGAAAGCTTCTTTCTCTTTGTTATCGGAGGATATTTCCTTTGGCCCTATAATCTTCAAAGGGATCCGAAATATCTGTTCTCAGATTCCACAGAAATAAGGCTAGCAAAGAGATCCACGAAATACAGATGTATCTCTGTGAGTGGAAGTCAGAGAACACTAAGCAGTTTCTGAGAAAGCTTCTTTCCAGATTTCATCTGGGGATATTTCTTTTTTCACCATAGCCCTCTATGGGCTTCCAAATATCACTTTGCCAATTCCACAAGAACTGTCTTAGCGAAATGCTTCTTGAGGGGAATGCTGTATCTCTGTGAGGTGATTTCACAGAACACAAAGAAGTTTCTCAGAAAGCTTCTTTCTCTTTGTTATCGGAGGATATTTCCTTTGGCCCTATAATCTTCAAAGGGATCCGAAATATCTGTTCTCAGATTCCACAGAAATAAGGCTAGCAAAGAGATCCACGAAATACAGTTGTATCTCTGTGAGTGGAAGTCAGAGAACACTAAGCAGTTTCTGAGAAAGCTTCTTTCCAGATTTCATCTGGGGATATTTCTTTTTTCACCATAGCCCTCTATGGGCTTCCAAATATCACTTTGCCAATTCCACAAGAACTGTCTTAGCGAAATGCTTCTTGAGGGGAATGCTGTATCTCTGTGAGATGATTTCACAGAACACAAAGAAGTTCCTCAGAAAGCTTCTTTCTCTTTGTTATCGGAGGATATTTCCTTTGGCCCTGTAGTCTTCAAAGGGATCCGAAATATCTGTTCTCAGATTCCACAGAAATAAGCCTAGCAAAGAGATCCACGAAATACAGATGTAACTCTGTGAGTGGAAGTCACACATCACAGAGCAGTTTCTTAGAATGCTTCTTTCAAGATTTCATCTGAGGATATTTCCTTTTTTTCCATAGCCCCCTATGGGCTTCCAAATATCACTTTCCCAATTCCACAAGAACTGTGTTAGCGAAAGGTTTCTTGAGGGGAAAGCTGTAGATCTGTGAGTTGATATCACAGAACACAAACAAGTTTCTCAGAAAGCTTCTTTCCCTTTGTTACCGGATGATATTTCCTTTGGCCCTGTAGTCTTCAAAGGGATCCGAAATATCTGTTCTCAGATTCCACAGAAATAAGGTTAGAAAAGAGATCCACGAAATACAGATGTAACTCTGTTAGGGGAAGTCAGAGAACACTAAGCAGTTTCTCAGAAAGCTTCTTTCCAGATTTCATCTGAGGATATTTCCTTTTTCACCTTAGCCCTCAATGGGCTTCCAAATATCACTTTGCCAATTCCACAAAAACTGTCTTAGCGAAAGGCTTTTTGACGGGAAAGCTGTAACTCTGTGAGATGATTTCACAGAACACAAAGAAGTTTCTCAGAAAGCTTCTTTCTCTTTGTTATCGGAGGATATTTCCTTTGGCCCTATAGTCTTCAAAGGGATCCTAAATATCTGTTCTCAGATTCCACAGAAATAAGGCTAGCAAAGAGATCCAAGAAATGCAGATGTAACTCTGTGAGATGAATGAACAGAACACTCAGCAGTTTCTCAGAAAGCTTCTTTCCATATTTCATTAGAGGATATTTCCTTTTTCACCATAGCCTTCTATGGGCTTCCAAATATCACTTTGCCAATTCCACAAGAACTGTCTTAGCGAAAGGCTTCTTGAGGGGAAAGCTGTAACTCTGTGAGATGATTTCACGGAACACAAAGAAGTTTCTCAGAAAGCTTCTTTCTCTTTGTTATCGGAGGACATTTCCTTTGGCCCTATAGTCTTCAAAGGGATCCGAAATATCTGTTCTCAGATTCCACAAAAATAAGGCTAGCAAAGAGATCAACGAAATACAGATGTAACTCTGTGAGTGGAAGTCACACATCGCAAAACAGTTTCTCAGAGAGCGTCGTTCCAGTTTTTCTCTGAGGATATTTCCTTTTTCACCATAGCCCTCTATGGGTGTCCAAATATCACTTTGCGAATTCCACAAGAACAGGCTTAGCGAGCGGCTTCTTCAGGTGGAAAGCTGTAACTCTGTGAGTGAATTCACAGAACACTAAGCAATTTCTCAGAAAGCTTCTTTCCAGATTTCATCTGCGGATATTTCCTTTTTCACCATAGCCCTCTATGGGATCCAATATCACTTTGCCAATTCCACAAGAACTGTCTTAGCGAAAGGCTTCTTTAGGGAAAGCTGTAACTCAGTGAGATGATTTCACAGAACACAAAGAAGTTTCTCAGAAAGCTTCCTTCTCTTTGTTATCGGATGATATTTCCTTTGGCCCTATAGTCTTCAAAGAAATCCGAAATACCTGTTCTCAGATTCCACAGAAATAAGGCTAGCAAAGAGATCCACGAAACACAGAAGTAACTCTGTGAGTGTATGTCACACATCACAAAGCAGATTCTCAGAAAGCTTCTTTCCGGTTTTTCTCTGAGGATATTTTCTTTTTCACCATAGCCCTCTATCGGCTTCCAAATATCGCTTTACGAATTCCAAAAGAATAGGCTTAGCGAGCGGCTTCTTGAGGGGAAAGCTGTACCTCTGCGAGATGAATTGACAGAACACTAAGCAGTTTCTCAGAAAGCTTCTTTCCAGATTTCATCTGAGGATATTTCCTTTTTCACCATAGCCCTCTATGGGCTTCCAAATATCACTTTGCCAATTCCACAAGAACTGTCTTATCGAAAGGCTTCTTGAGGAGAAAGGTGTAACTCTGTGAGATGATTTCACAGAACACAAAGAAGTTTCTCAGAAAGCTTCTTTCTCTTTGTTATCGGAGGATATTTCCTTTGGCCCTATAGTCTTCAAAGGGATCCGAAATATCTGTTCTCAAATTCCACAGAAATAAGGCTAGCAAAGAGATCCACGAAATACAGTTGTATCTCTGTGAGTGGAAGTCACACATCACAGAGCAGTTTCTCAGAAAGCTTCTTTCCAGATTTCATCTGAGGATATTTCCCTTTTCACCATAGCCCTCTATGGGCTTCCAAATATTACTTTGCCAATTCCACAAGAACTGTCTTAGAGAAAGGCTTCTTGAGGGGAAAGCTGTAACACTGTGAGATGATTTCACAGAACACGAAGTTTCTCAGAAAGCTTCTTTCTCTTTGTTATCGGAGGATAATTCCTTTGGCCCTATAGTCTTCAAAGTGATCCGAAATATCTGTTCTCAAATTCCACAGAAATAAGGCTAGCAAAGAGATCCACGAAATACAGATGTAACTCTGGGAGTCGAAGTCACACATCACAGAGCAGTTTCTGAGAAAGCGTCTTTCCAGATTTCATCTGAGGATATTTGTTTTCACCATAGCCCTCTATGGGCTTCCAAATATCACTTTGCAAATTCCACAAGAACTCTCTTAGCGAAAGGCGTCTGGAGGGGAAAGCTGTAACTCTGTGAGATGATTTCAGAGAAACCAAAGAAGTTCTTCAGAAAGCTTCTTTCTCTTTGTGATCGGAGTATATTTCCTTTGGCCCTATAGTCTTCAAAGGGATCCGAAATATCTGTTCTCATATTCCACAGAAATAAGGCTAGCAAAGAGATCCACGAAATACAGATGTAACTCTGTGAGTGGAAGTGACAGAACACTAAGCATTTTCTCAGAAAGCTTCTTTCCAGATTTCATCTGAGGATATTTCCTTTTTCACCATAGCCCTCTATGGGCTTCCAAATATCACTTTGCCAATTCCACAAGAACAGTCTTAGAGAAAGTCTTCTTGAGGGGAAAGCTGTAACTCTGTCAGATGATTTCACAGAACACAAAGTAGTTTCTCAGAAAGCTTCTTTCTCTTTGTTATCGGAGGATATTTCCTTTGGCCCTATAGTCTTCAAAGGGATCCGAAATATCTGTTCTCAGATTCCACAGAAATAAGGCTAGCAAAGAGATCCACGAAACACAGAAGTAACTCTGTGAGATGAATTAACAGAACACTAAGCAGTTTCTCAGAAAGCTTCTTTCCAGATTTCATCTGAGGATATTTCCTTTTTCACCATAGCCCACTATGGGCTTCCAAATATCACTTTGCCAATTCCACAAGAAATGTCTTAGCGAAAGGATTCTTGAGGGGAATGCTGTAACTCTGTGAGATGATGTCACAGAACACAAAGAAGTTTCTCAGAAAGCTTCTTTCTCTTTTTTATCGGAGAATATTTCCTGTGGCTCTATAGTTTTCAAAGGGATCCGAAATATCTGTTCTCAGATTCCACAGAAATAAGGCTAGCAAAAAGATCCACGAAATACAGATGTAACTCTGTGAGTGGAAGTCACACATCACACAGCAGTTTTTTAGAAAGCTTCTTTCCAGATTTCATCTGAGGATATTTCCTTTTTCACCATAGCCCACTATGGGCTTCCAAATATCACAATGCCAATTCCACAAGAACTGTCTTAGCGAAAGGCCTCTTGAGGGGAAAGCTGTAACTCTGTGTGATGATTTCACAGAACAGAAAGAAGTTTCTCAGAAAGCTTCTTTCTCTTTGCTATCGGAGGATATTTCCTTTGGCCTTCTAGTCTTCAAAGGAATCCGAAATATCTGTTCTCAGATTCCAAAGAAATAAGGCTAGCAAAGAGATCCACGAAATACAGATGTAACTCTGTGAGGGGAAGTCAGAGAACACTAAGCAGTTTCTCAGAAAGCTGCTTTCCAATTTTCATCTGAGGATATTTCCTTTTTCACCGTAGCCCTCCATGGGTTTCCAAATATCACTTCGCCAATTCCACAAGAACTGTCTCAGCCAAAGGCTTCTTGTGGGGAAAGCTGTAACTCTGTGAGATGATTTCGCCGATCACAAAGAAGTTTCTCAGAAAACTTCTTTCTCTTTGTTATCGGAGGATAATTCCTTTGGCCCTATAGTCTTCAAAGTGATCCGAAATATCTGTTCTCAAATTCCACAGAAATAAGGCTAGCAAAGAGATCCACGAAATACAGATGTAACTCTGGGAGTCGAAGTCACACATCACAGAGCAGTTTCTGAGAAAGCGTCTTTCCAGATTTCATCTGAGGATATTTGTTTTCACCATAGCCCTCTATGGGCTTCCAAATATCACTTTGCAAATTCCACAAGAACTCTCTTAGCGAAAGGCGTCTGGAGGGGAAAGCTGTAACTCTGTGAGATGATTTCACAGAAACCAAAGAAGTTCTTCAGAAAGCTTCTTTCTCTTTGTGATCGGAGTATATTTCCTTTGGCCCTATAGTCTTCAAAGGGATCCGAAATATCTGTTCTCATATTCCACAGAAATATGGCTAGCAAAGAGATCCACGAAATACAGATGTAACTCTGTGAGTGGAAGTCACAGAACACTAAGCAGTTTCTGAGAAAGATTCTTTCCAGATTTCAACTGCGGATATTTCCTTTTCCACCATAGCCCTCTATGGGATTCCAAATATCACTTTGCCAATTCCACAAGAACTGTCTTAGCGAAAGGCTCCTGGAGGGGAAAGCTGTAACTCTGTGACATCATTTCAGAGAACACAAAGAAGTTTCTCAGAAAGCTTCTTTCTCTTTGTTATCAGAGGATATATCCTTTGGCCCTCAAGTCTTCAAAGGGATCCGAAATATCTGTTCTGAGATTCCACAGAAATAAGGCTAGCAAAGAGATCCACGAAATACAGATGTAATTCTGTGAGATGAATTATCAGAACACTAGGCAGTTTCTCAGAAAGCTTCTTTCCAGATTTCATCTGAGGATATTTCCTTTTTCACCATAGCCCTCTATGGGCTTCCAAATACCACTTTGCCAATTCCACAGGAACTGTCTTATCGAAAGGCTTCTAGAGGAGAAAGGTGTAACTCTGTGAGATGATTTCACAGAACACAAAGTAGTTTCTAAGAAAGCTTCTTTATCTTTGTTATCGGAGGATATTTCCTTTGGCCCTATAGTCTTCAAAGGGACCCGAAATATCTGTCTTCAGATTCCACAGAAATAAGGCTAGCAAAGAGATCCACGAAATACAGATGTAACTCGGTGAGGGGAAGTCAGAGAACACTAAGCAGTTTCTCAGAAAGCTTCTTTCCAGATTTCTTCTGAGGATATTTCCTTTTTCACCCTAGCCCTCTAAGGGCTTCCAAATATCACTTTGCGAATTCCACAAGAACTGTCTTAGCGAAAGGATTCTTGAGGGGAAAGCTGTAACTCTGTGAGATGATTTCACAGAACACAAAGAAGTTTCTCAGAAAGCTTCTTTCTCTTTGTTATCGGACGATATTTCCTTTGGTCCTATACTCGTCAAAGAGATCCGAAATATCTGTTCTCAGATTGCACAGAAAGAAGGCTAGCAAAGAGATCGATAAAATACAGATGTAACTCTGTGAATGAATGTACAGAACCCTAAGCAGTGTCTGAGAAAGCTTCTTTCCAGATTCATCTGTGGATATTTCATTTTTCACCATAGCCCTCTATGGGCTTCCAAATATCACTTTGTCAATTCCACAAGAACTGTCTTAGCGAAAGGCTTCTTGAGGGGAAAGCTGTAACTCTGTGAGCTGATTTCACAGAACACAAAGAAGTTTCTCAGAAAGCTTCTTTCTCTTTGTTATCGGAGGATATTTCCTTTGGCCCTATAATCTTCAAAGGGATCCGAAATATCTGTTCTCAGATTCCACAGAAATAAGGCTAGCAAAGAGATCCACGAAATACAGATGTATCTCTGTGAGTGGAAGTCAGAGAACACTAAGCAGTTTCTGAGAAAGCTTCTTTCCAGATTTCATCTGGGGATATTTCTTTTTTCACCATAGCCCTCTATGGGCTTCCAAATATCACTTTGCCAATTCCACAAGAACTGTCTTAGCGAAATGCTTCTTGAGGGGAATGCTGTATCTCTGTGAGGTGATTTCACAGAACACAAAGAAGTTTCTCAGAAAGCTTCTTTCTCTTTGTTATCAGAGGATATTTCTTTGGCCCTATAATCTTCAAAGGGATCCGAAATATCTGTTCTCAGATTCCACAGAAATAAGGCTAGCAAAGAGATCCACGAAATACAGTTGTATCTCTGTGAGTGGAAGTCAGAGAACACTAAGCAGTTTCTGAGAAAGCTTCTTTCCAGATTTCATCTGGGGATATTTCTTTTTTCACCATAGCCCTCTATGGGCTTCCAAATATCACTTTGCCAATTCCACAAGAACTGTCTTAGCGAAATGCTTCTTGAGGGGAATGCTGTATCTCTGTGAGATGATTTCACAGAACACAAAGAAGTTCCTCAGAAAGCTTCTTTCTCTTTGTTATCGGAGGATATTTCCTTTGGCCCTATAGTCTTCAAAGGGATCCGAAATATCTCTTCTCAGATTCCACAGAAATAAGCCTAGCAAAGAGATCCACGAAATACAGATGTAACTCTGTGAGTGGAAGTCACACATCACAGAGCAGTTTCTTAGAATGCTTCTTTCAAGATTTCATCTGAGGATATTTCCTTTTTTTCCATAGCCCCCTATGGGATTCCAAATATCACTTTCCCAATTCCACAAGAACTGTGTTAGCGAAAGGTTTCTTGAGGGGAAAGCTGTAGATCTGTGAGTTGATATCACAGAACACAAACAAGTTTCTCAGAAAGCTTCTTTCCCTTTGTTACCGGATGATATTTCCTTTGGCCCTGTAGTCTTCAAAGGGATCCGAAATATCTGTTCTCAGATTCCACAGAAATAAGGTTAGAAAAGAGATCCACGAAATACAGATGTAACTCTGTTAGGGGAAGTCAGAGAACACTAAGCAGTTTCTCAGAAAGCTTCTTTCCAGGTTTCATCTGAGGATATTTCCTTTTTCACCTTAGCCCTCAATGGGCTTCCAAATATCACTTTGCCAATTCCACAAAAACTGTCTTAGCGAAAGGCTTTTTGACGGGAAAGCTGTAACTCTGTGAGATGATTTCACAGAACACAAAGAAGTTTCTCAGAAAGCTTCTTTCTCTTTGTTATCGGAGGATATTTCCTTTGGCCCTATAGTCTTCAAAGGGATCCTAAATATCTGTTCTCAGATTCCACAGAAATAAGGCTAGCAAAGAGATCCAAGAAATGCAGATGTAACTCAGTGAGATGAATGAACAGAACACTCAGCAGTTTCTCAGAAAGCTTCTTTCCATATTTCATTAGAGGATATTTCCTTTTTCACCATAGCCTTCTATGGGCTTCCAAATATCACTTTGCCAATTCCACAAGAACTGTCTTAGCGAAAGGCTCCTGGAGGGGAAAGCTGTAACTCTGTGACATCATTTCAGAGAACACAAAGAAGTTTCTCAGAAAGCTTCTTTCTCTTTGTTATCAGAGGATATTTCCTTTGGCCCTCAAGTCTTCAAAGGGATCCGAAATATCTGTTCTGAGATTCCACAGAAATAAGGCTAGCAAAGAGATCCACGAAATACAGATGTAATTCGGTGAGATGAATTATCAGAACACTAGGCAGTTTCTCAGAAAGCTTCTTTCCAGATTTCATCTGAGGATATTTCCTTTTTCACCATAGCCCTCTATGGGCTTCCAAATATCACTTTTCCAATTCCACAGGAACTGTCTTATCGAAAGGCTTCTAGAGGAGAAAGGTGTAACTCTGTGAGATGATTTCACAGAACACAAAGTAGTTTCTAAGAAAGCTTCTTTCTCTTTGTTATTGGAGGATATTTCCTTTGGCCCTATAGTGTTCCAAGGGATCCGAAATATCTGTTCTCAGATCCACAGAAATAAGGCTGGCAAAGAGATCCACGAAATACAGATGTAACTCTCTGAGTGGAAGTGACAGAACACAAAGAAGTTTCTCAGAAAGCTTCTTTCCAGATTTCATCTGAGGATATTTCCTTTTTCACCATAGCCCACTAAGGGCTTCCAAATATCACTTTGCCAATTCCACAATAACTGTCTTAGCGAAAGGCTTCTTGAGGGGAAAGCTGTAACTCTGTGAGATGATTTCACAGAACACAAAGAAGTTTCTCAGAAAGCTTCTTTCTCTTTGTTATCGGTGGATATTTCCTTTGGCCCTCTAGTCTTCAAAGGGATCCGAAATATCAGTTCTCAGATTCCACAGAAATAAGGGTAGCAAAGAGATCCACGAAATACAGATGTAACTCTGTGAGTGGAAGTGACAGAACACTAAGCAGTGTCTGAGAAAGTTTCTTTCCAGATTTCATCTTAGGATATTTCCTTTTTCACCATAGGCCTCTATGGGCTTCCAAATATCACTTTGCCAATTCCAGAAGAACTGTCTTAGAGAAAGGCTTCTTGAGGGGAAAGCTGTAACTCTGTGAGATGATTTCACAGAACACAAAGAAGTTTCTCAGAAAGCTTCTTTCTCTTTGTTATCGGAGGATATTTCCTTTGGCCCTATAGTCTTCAAAGGGATCCGAAATATCTGTTCTCAGATTCCACAGAAATAAGGCTAGCAAAGAGATCCACGAAATACAGATGTAACTCTCTGAGATGAATTAACAGAACACTAAGCAGTTTCTTAGAAAGCTTCTTTCCAGATTTCATCTTAGGATATTGCCTTTTTCACCATAGCCCTCTATGGGCTTCCAAATATCACATTGCCAATTCCACAAGAACTGTCTTAGTGAAAGGCTTCTTGAGGGGAAAGCTGTAACTCTGTGCGATGATTTCACAGAACACAAAGAAGTTTCTCAGAAAGCTTCTTTCCCTTTTGTTATCGGAGGATATTTCCTTAGGCCCTCTAGTCTTCCAAGGGATCCGAAATATCTGTTCTCAGATTCCAAAGAAATAAGGCTAGCAAAGAGATCCACGTAATAGAGATGTAACTCTGTGAGGGGAAATCAGAGAACACCAAGCAGTTTCTCAGAAAGCTTCTTTCCAGATTTCATCTGAGGATATTTCCTTTTTCACCATAGCCCTCTAAGGGCTTCCAAATATCACTTTGCCAATTCCACAAGAAATGTCTTAGCGAAAGGCTTCTTGAGGGGAAAGCTGTAACTCTGTGAGATGATTTCACAGAACACGAAGTTTCTCAGAAAGCTTCTTTCTCTTTGTTATCGGAGGATATTTCCTTTGGCCCTATAGTCTTCAAAGGGATCCGAATTATCAGTTCTCTATTCCACAGAAATAAGGCTAGCAAAGAGATCCACGAAATACAGATGTAAATCTCTGAGTGGTAGTCACAGAACACCAAGCAGTTTCTCAGAAAGCTTCTTTCCAGATTTCATCTGAAGATATTTCCTTTTTCACCGTAGCCCTCTATGGGCTTCCAAATATCACTTTGCCAATTCCACAAGAACTGTCTTAGCGAAAGGCTTCTTGAGGGGAAAGCTGTAACTCTGTGAGTTGATTTCACAGAACACAAAGAAGTTTCTCAGAAAGCTTCTTTCTCTTTGTTATCATAGGATATTTCCTTTGGCCCTCTAGTCTTCAAAGGGATCCGAAATATCTGTTCTCAGATTCCACAGAAATAAGGCTAGCAAAGTGATCCACAAAATACAGATGTAACTCTGTGAGGGGAAGTCACACATCACAGAGCAGTTTCT